>NC_087365.1:30352500-31831250 GCF_030014295.1 Loxodonta africana | reverse complement strand
TGCTGGCAGGAACCAAGGCAAGTTGCTCAGACATGATGAAGCATTGGGTTGCTTGTCAGCAACCTCACCTTTGGGTCCCTGCCCTCTGGGAATTTACAATTGAGTTGGGGATGATGGTGTCATTGATAAGATCCCAATTTGGAAGGTATTAAAGTGTAGCTGAGAAGAACCCAGCTCTGGGTTTGAATTCTAGCTGTGCTGCTTAGTAGCTGAGTGACCATGGGGGAAATTAATTAGCCTTTTTGGACCCCAGTTTCCTCCTCTGTGAAATGGGCATAGCAATAGAGCCTGCTATGTAGGGTTGTTGGGTGCAGCTAAGACACTTGCCTGGGGCCTGGCTCCCGGGAAGGCTCTGAGGTCAAGCAGCAGGTGTGTTTATTTTAAGGAACTCAGCTTAACACAAGAAACCACCGGCAAACAGTACAGAGTCGCAGGCAATCCGTTCACTGATTCATTCAGCAAACTTTGACTGGCACTTACTATCTCCCAGGCCCTGTGCATGCCACAAAGATTTACTGAGCGGCTACTATATGCCAGGAGCTGTTCTAGGTGCTGCCCCAGTGGTTGGTGGTAAATAGCACAGATTTAGTCTCAGCCCTCGCAGAGCTAGGAAAGCCAGCTGCTGAGTACTGGCTAGGGGTTGGAGGGCAGTGTGGGACTTGGAGTGTCATCCAGCTGGTTGGCCTAGACAGCCGGTCCTTGCCCCACAGTGTTAGGCTTGCTGAGCTCAGGAAGGCCACCCAGTCCAGAGTCCCCAGTGCCAGCCCTGCTGCCCCCATGTCTGACTCTTCTGAACCACTTTTTCCCAGGAAAGTAGAGTTTTGGGGATGGTGTGCAGGCCCTTGTCCATCATCCCCCACCCCAGTTTTTTTTTTTTTTTTTCTTTGTTTCCTTTAAAGTTGCAGCTGTTAGTTGCAGTTGAGTCAATTCTGATTCGTGGTGATCCCAGGTGTGCAGAGTAGAACTGTGCTCTGTAGGGTTTTCAAAGCTGTGACATTTTGGAAGCAGATTGCCAGGTCTGTCTTCCGAGGTACCTCTAAGAGGATTCGAACTGCCAACCTTTTGGCTAGTAGTAAAGTGCTTAACCTTTTGTGCCACCCAGGGGCTCTTCCCCACCCCAGTTCTTATCACTCTCTCCTCAGCAATAGTACTCATCTTCCTTCCTCTACTTCCTCTCCTCTTCACACAGCCATGTTCACATTGACCGTGTTCCTCCTCTGCTCAAAACCCTCCTGTGGCCCCCCATTGCCCTCCAAGCAAAAGCCACCATGATGCACAAGGCCCAGCTCTGGCCCCTTGCTCCACTTTCTCAGCCCCAGCACACTGCCTTGCAGCCACATTGGCCTCCTGGCTGTTTCTCCGACCCTCACCAGGGCTCTGCTAAAATGTCACCTCTACAGGGAGACCTACCCTGACTGCCTTCTCAAAACACCCTTTGTCTCCGATGGCTCTCAAGCCCCTTCCTCTAACTTTAGAGCCCTTACCACTAGCTGACAAATGCTCTATTTGTTTGTGCTTTGCTCTTGGACTCCATGAGAACAGGGGATTTGCTGTCTTGCTCCTTGCTGTGTCCCCAGAACCTGGTGTAGAGTAGACACTCAATAAATATTTGTTAAATCAATGTCTCAAGCCTTTTAGTTCTCCTTTTTGTGCCTGAGTTTCTGCGTCTGCAAAATAGAGCGCCAGGGCTGTTATGGGTCTGACATGAGGGCTGGCATAATAGCCAGGGTCCTGTAGTCAAGTAGCCTGCAGTCCTGCCGAGGGCCTGTCTGACCTATTCGGTAAGCAGGCTCATCCAGACCACCGGCTGAGTCAGGAGGCTGACAGGGCCGGCAGGGCTGGGTCATGGAGGGCCTCAAACCCCATGTGGAGGCATTTGGACCTGCTCCTGGCAGTGCTGGGAAGCCAAGGTAGGCAGGGGCACAAGCTGTTGGAAGCAGGAAGAGAATATGGCTCGAAGGGAGGCCCAGTGCTGGGGAGATGCGGCTGGATAGTCCCATGATGGGGGCCCCAGAGTCAGATCTCAGGCAATGGGAGCCACTGAGTGTCGTAGAGCAGGGGTGATGTGCGAAGAGCTGCGTCTGGCCCAGTGTGTGCAGAGTGGAGTCTGAGGCACAGGGAGGCTCTGCTTCTAGGGGACAATTGCCCAAATGGGAGCAGAAGCTACACGAATGAGGTCGGGAGGGGCTGGGACTGAAGGAGTAGACCCAGGAGTCTTCTCCTTCTCCTTGTATCAGCTGCTTTGCTCTCCATAAAGGCCTCTTCATCATTCATTCATCCACCCATTTGTTTATTCATTCAGCAACTTGGAGAGGGCCTCCTGGGGTGCATGGTGGCTATCAGGGCACACTGTGGGGGACAGATGCTACACAATACAGTGATGGTGGTGGTGAGGATGATGATGGTGGTAATTATGGTATTGGTGTTGATGGTGGTGGTAGTGATGATGGTGGTAATGGTGATATGGTGGTAATGGTGATGGTAATGGTGATGATGGTGGTAATGGTGATGATGTTGGTGGTAATCGTGATGCTGGTGGTAGTGGTGATGATGTTGGTGGTAATCGTGATGCTGGTGGTAGTGGTGATGATGTTGGTGGTAATGGTGATATGGTGGTAATGGTGATGATGGCGGTGGTAATGGTGATGATGGTAAAGGAGGAACACAGTCAATGTGAACATGGCTGTGTGAAGAGGAGAGGAAGTAGGAGGAAGGAAGATGAGTACTATTGCTGAGGAGAGGGTGGTAATCGTGATGCTGGTGGTAGTGGTGATGATGATGGTGGCAATGATGTTGATGGTGGTAATGGTGATGATGTTGGTGGTAAATGGTGATGGTGGTGGGAATGGTGATGATGGTGGTAATGGCAGTGATGATGGTGGTAATGGTGGTGATGATGGTGGTAATGGTGATGATGGCGGTGGTAGTGATGATGGTGGCGATGATGGTAGTAATGGAAATAATGGTGGTGATGGTGATGATGATAGTGTGTCAGCTTACATTTATTGAGCGCTCATTAGGTTTTTTTTTTTTTTTTTCCTGTTCTATGTGCCTCCTGCTTGTTTGTACATTGGGCTCCTGCAACCAGCCTGTGAGGCACTGAGATCTTACACAACTTGCTCGAGGCCCCTGTGAGCAAAGGGGGGTGCCTGGATGTGAGGCCAGGCAGGCTGGCTGACCAGCAGCTGCTGCCAGCTACAGCCTCCTGTTACTTCCAGCTAGAAGTTCCCACCCTCAGCCACAGGCAGGTCCCCTCCTTACTTCCTGGACCCAGCACCAATGTAGGGCCTGGCGCAGGGGCAAGTGCATGAGCCTGGCTTGCCAGGCAGGATGAGAGCCCTGGCTTCACTCCAGCAAGCTTGGGCAAATGGTGCCCTTGCTCCTCTGCCCTCAGCACCTCATCTGTGAAATGGGGAGCACAGTCCTCCAGGAAGGCCACCTGAAAGGTAAAGGACTGCCACCCTTGGCTGTTGATATTTCCAGGGGACATCTCCACCACCTGACCCAAGCCATAGTATTTTCAGTCACCTCCTATGCATGCGAAAGGAAGACCAAAGAAGAATTGACGCCTTTGAATTATCGTGTTGGTGAAGAATATTGAATATACCATGGACTGCCAGAAGAACAAACAAATCTGTCTTGAAAGTACAGCCAGAATGCTCCTTAGAAACAAGGGTGTCTAGACTTCATCTCACATACTTTGGACATGTTATCAGGATGGACCAATCCCTGGAGAAGGACATCATGGTTGGTAAAGTAGAGGGTCAGTGAAAAATAGGAAGACCCATAAGGAGATGGATTGACACAGTGGCTGCGACAGTGGGCTCAAACATACCAACAGTTGTAAGGGTAGTTCAGGGCAGGGCAACAGTTTCGTTCTTTGGTACATGGGGTCGCTATGAGTCGGAACTGATTCGATGGCACCTAACAATAACAAATCACGATAGCCTAAAAGAAGATTCTCCTCTTCAACCTGTCTCTGGGATATAGGATGGGCACCAGGGTCTTCTGTATGGATATACTATACACCCTCCCTGTTGCTGCTTCTCCTGCGTAGGCCCCAGGGAAGGGCTGTTCTTCTCCTACCCATGCTGACTCCCATACCCTTAGCCTGTCAGGAGGGGAGGGAGGCAGGACCCAGGCTCCTGGTCTCCCAGTTCTACCAAACTCAGGCGTATCCCATGCCAGTGGAGATGGGGGACAGAAGGCAGGGGCTGGGGGCACAAAGCCTGGCCCCACATGCTGCCTCTGTTTTCTCTGTGTGGCCTGGGACCCACCACTTTACCTCTCTGAGCCTCAGTCTGATTAATCTGTACTAGTATTGACTGAGCACCTGCTCTGGCCAGGTACTGTGCCGTGGTCTGGACACACAGCCATGGACACATGGAATCCCTGTGACACCATCCAGTAAACAAGGGAAAAACTCAGTCCATCAGATGGTAGTGAATAAAAAATAAAAAAAAAAAGAGAAAATAAAGCAGATTGAGGGGATCAGGGGTGCTGGGGTGGGGATGTTGGAATTTTAAGCAGGGTGTCAGGGAGGGCCTCACTGAGAAGGTGATGTTTGAAGGACATTAAAGGTGACCTGAAGGAGGTATGGGAGTGAGTTATGCAAGGATCTGGTGGACAAGCATTCTAGGCAGAGGGAACAGCAGATGCAAAGGCCCTGGGACAGGAATGTGCCTGGTGGGTTTGAGGAACAATGAGAAGGCCAGTGTCCCCAGCTCCCCCGATCCCTTGTATTTTAAAATCCAAAGAGCATATTTTACCCCTCAGAACAAAATTATTTCTGAGCCGTCTCAGCCCATCCAATTGAGAGCTGATGAGGCCAGCTCCCTGAGTGGAGCAAGGGCCATTTCTTCAATCCATAGGGTGGGTTTTAAGACCCATGGGGGCTTGGAAGCCAATCCACCATGAGAACACTATCACCCTGACTCCTCACTCTGAGTGGCTGACTCTCAGAAGCTCCTGGGTTCAATATTTTCCAGCCCTGTGACTTTAGGCACGTCATTCTCTGAGCCTCAGTGTCCGCATCTATAACCTGGAGATAACATTCCTGTAGGTCAGGGTTGTGATGGGACTTAGAGAAAACGTGCCAGGAAGCATGTGCCTAAGTGCCCAGCACTGTGCCTGGCCTGCAGGAGGTGCTCAATAAATGTTTAAAACCAGAACCTCACATTTGTGCAGCTTTGAATCATTTCCGTAGCTGTTGGGAGTTTATCTCATCACTTGCATCTTCTAAGGACCCCATGAGGAAGGTGGGGCAGGCAGTAATAGCCCCCAACTTATAGAGGGGTAAACTGAGGCCCAGAGAGGGGGAGTGACTTGCCCAGGTCACAGTCAGGCAGGGCTGATGAAAGGCTAAGGCTTGGGTCTCCTGTCTCGGGGAGCCCAAGAGGGTTGAGGGTTAGTGGAGATTGTCCAGTGCCCACCCTCCTCCTCATGAGCATGTATGTGCACACACGTGCACGCACACCACAGGCACGTGCACACTATGCAGTGGTAATGACTTTCAAACTTGTGGTCCCAAGCAGGTTTTGTAAGGCGTGGCTTGGCAGCTCAGGAGGTCTGTTGTAAGGATGTCGAAAGGGCCAGAGCTTGGGGATGCTCAGGCCACAGGCAGGCAGAGTCAGGGAAGGTCCTGGCGAGAGGAGGAAGCGTTCCAGGCTCATGTGATCGTCCACTTGGCCTGCTTGTCTATCCAGTGTCTGGCCTTGGGGCAGGGTGGGCTGGGTTTCCAGAATGTCCCCCTGGAACCCAGCCCCCAGTGCCTTGCTATCTGGGTGCCCCATCCCTGTCAGCTCCCCTGAGCCTCAGAACAGCCCTGTGCGGGTAGCATTACCAACAAGGAAGGTGAGATTCAGAGAGGGGCAGGCATGGTCAGTGCGTGAAGGCCACGATCTGAACCCAAGTCGGCCTGACCCTAAGCCCCAGCACTGGCCATTCCCCTCCGAGGGAGGTCATGGCTCAAGCAGGTCCTGGCAGATGGACTTTGTGCTGGAAGCCCCCTTCCTGGCCACGGACTGACCTCCCAGTCCTGGACGGAAGGCCCTGTGGCCAGCCTCTGCTCCTTGGTCGCTGCAGCCTCAGCTTCTTCTCACGGGGGTCCTGGCCTCAGGTTCCAGCCCTGCCCACCACCAGCCCACTGTGGGTCACTGGACTGACCATTTGACCCCCTTCTTCAGCTCCTTTAAGGTGTCACACATCCTTTGCCCAAAGCCCACACAACTGAGGGCTTTCTAGGTCCATTTTACATATGAAGAAACTGAGGCACTGAAAGAGAGGTTAGTTTTCCTCAAACACACAGCTCCTAGGAGGTAGAGCTGTGACTCCAAAGCCCATGCTTTTATTGCTATGTTGCCTTCCGTCCTCAGTTTCTTTAGCTGCAAAATGGGAGCCTTGAACTGGTCAGTCTCAACCTAGAACACAATGGAAACAGCACAAGCTCCGGGGCCGGGTGGGCTGAATTCAAATCCTGCCCCTTTACTTCCAGCGTGTGACCTTGGGTAAGTCACTCCAATCTCTCTGTGGCTGGATTTTTTCACCTGTAAATAGAGCTGCAAGCAGTTTCAACTCATGACCAACTTACAGGGGTCATTCCTGCTTTTGAAATTGTCGACCTCCTTATCCACCCCCTCAGCAGTGCTTGAAAGGATGAAGAAAAAAAAGAATTGCCATCAAGCTGATTCCGACTCATGGCGACCCCATGTGTTACAGAGTAGAACCGCTTCGTAGAGTTTTCTTGGCTGTAATCTTTATGGAAGTCGATTTCTAGGCCTTTCTTCCCTGGCACTGCTGGGTGGGTTCAAACCACCAACCTTTAGGCTACTAGTTGAGCACAAACCATTGTGCCACCCAGAGACCTCTAAAGGATGACAGGCTGTACTCATGCTTTCCTTTGCTCTTCCTGGGGCGTGGCCCTGTGACCTGTAATGGCTGTGTTGTATGGACAGACAGATGTCTAGGGAGCCTGCTCTGGCGGGTGACAAGTGGTGGGTAGTTCTGGGACGTGAGGCTCAGCTCAGGCTGTACCAGGACAGCCATGGGTGCCTTCGTCCCCTTTGTCTCCTCTTGTGCAAATTAGCAATTACCTTTCCTGTTTCTTCGAGCTTGGCCCTTCCTGGGAGAATTGCTCCGAAGCAGCCACTGAGCAAGCAGAAGCCACCTGGCTAATTAGTAGGTGGCCACTAGGGACAGGCTTAGGGCCTGGTGGCCAAAATTGGGGCCACAGCTGCCTGAGGCTGGGGTCAGCTTGGCTGGGAGACCAGGCAGTGTACCGGGCTCTGGGACATCATGGCCTTTTGATCATGGGGTTCAAATCCTGGGTCTGTGGCCTTTTAGCTGTGTGACCTTGGGTAAGTCACTTTACCACTCTGGCGTCGGTGTCCTCATGTGTAACTGTGGGTTTGTGTGGGATTTGGAGCCTGGCATCTAAACAGCGCCTATAATCAGCAGGTGTTATTACCACTGCTGTGACTGGCTCTGCTGCCTCTGCTCTGGGCCTGTGCTGGCTGAGGTAGGGAGCACAAGGAATGCAAGCCCAGGGCCAGCGCTTGGGGACCCTGTAGTGCTGTGTTAGCATCACAGGCAGTGGGAGAAACTTAGGCCCTTAGGCAAGAGGAGGCATAATCTCCCTGAACCTGATCCTCAATTTGCCCCTCTATAAAGGAATGGAATAATTGAGATACTATGTGCCCAGAATCAGGCCTCACCCAGAGTAGGTGCTCAATAAAGGGCTCCCTCCCTCCTTCGCTTGCTTCCTCCCTCTAACCTTCCCCAGGCCTCAGGAACTTTGAACACACAGGAGTTGGGCAGCAGCAACTCCTGCAGAAAAAAAAAAAAAAAACATGTGTGCTGGAGTAAAACTGTGCTTCATAGGTTTTTAGTGGCTATTTTTTTGGAAGTAGATTACCAGGCCATTCTTCTGTGGTACCTCTGGGTGGACTTGAACCTCCAGCCTTTCAGTTAGCAGCCAAGCATGTTAACCGTTCATACGACCCAAGAACTCCCCTGCAGGAAAAGCAGGGCCAAAAGCAGAGTTGGAGAGGTGCTGTGGCTTGGGTGGTCAGGGGAAGACTCCTGGAGGTGGGGGATCTGAAGTAGGGTGGGTGGGGCATGGAGGGTGCTGAGATGTGTGGTGAGGGCAGTGTGGGTAGGGGCACCGTGTGGGCCAAGAGGAGGCAGGAGTGGAAGGCTGTGCTCAGGGGCCACTAGGTCATATGAGGCTGGTTGTCCCAGGATGCTATGGCTGGTCAAAGGGAGGGAGAGATTGGGGAGCTGGATCAGACTGCAGGACCTCGCTAGCCGGTGACTCCAGGGAGCTTTTCCAGGGAGGAAGAGGGGGTACGAACAGAGTGTTGTGGAGCACTGCAGAAGGAGTTCCTCGCTGTCCCGGGGAGCACTGAAGAAGGAGTTCCTGGCTGTCCCAGGGAACACTGTGGAAGGGGTTCCTGGCTGTCCTGGAGAGCACTGGAGAAGGAGTTCCTGGCTGTCCTGGGGAGCAATGGAGAAGGAGTTCCTGGCTGGTTCAAGGAGTCCTGAAGAAAGAGTTCCTGCTTATCCTGGGAGCACTGGAGAAGGAGTTCCTGGCTGGTCCGAGGAGCATTGAAGAAGGAGTTCCTGGCTATCCCTGGAGCATTAAGTTCCTGGCTGTCCCAGGGAGTATTGGAGAAGGAGTTCCTGGCTATTCTGGGAGTGCTGGAGAAGGGGTTCCTGGCTGTCCCGGGAGCACTCCGGAAGGGGTTCCTGGCTGTCCCATGAGCACTGGAGAAGGGGTTCCTGGCTGGCCATGGGAGCACTCGGCTGGGAAGGCTTTCTGGAAGAGTGAACGTTAGGGCTGAGGCTCACCACGGGGCTGAGTGGAAGGCGGGTGTCCGGGGCAGAGGAGAGGCCTGGCAAAGGCACAGAAGTGTGCTTCAGAGCTGGAGGTGTGCAGGGTCTTGTGCCAGACAAACAAGCCTGGGTTTTATCTGGCAGGGGCGGGGGAGGGGGGAACACTGGGGAGCCAAAGAAGGTTTGGGGCAGATGGCATTGAAGTTGCTGTTCAGGGTCAAAGTGTAGCCCAGTGGGGTGGGGGAGGTTGAGAAAGTCGTTATGCAAACCAGAAACCTGTCAGAGGGGGTGGAAGTCAGCCTAGGGTGTCCAACCTGGGCAAACCCCTCCCTCTTGGAACCTCAGTTCCTGCGTGTGTTCAGTGAATGGGCAGTGGGACCCCCTGCCCCCTTGAGTGCTAGGGGCGAGAAGGAAATCGTCTTATGACATGCCTGGGGCTGGGACTGTGTGGCACGAAGCAAAAAAGCACCCATGATCTTTCACTGCAGAACATTCCAGGTGTATGCAGATCATATCATTCTATTCTCACGATACCCTTTTAGGCAGGACCTCCCCCCATTTCCTTGAAGAAATTGACTCACCCAAGTGGCAGAGCTGGGATTTGAGGGTCAGACCCCAGAGCCCTTGCTGTTAACTCCTCCACACCCCTGTCCCCAAGCCTGGCCGTGGCTGGAGGGTAGCCCAGTCCCCGGCAAATTCCCCAGAGCCCAGTTAATCCCCTGGCAGGGCCACCAGCCCAAGAGCCAATTAGTGCCTGCTGTGCTGGGGGCACCACACCTGTCTCTCTGTTCTAGGCCCCTCAGAGGCCCAGCCCTACTCAGAGGGGCTTGACCCTCTGCTTGAGAAGCTGATGCTCCCAATATAGCACCATTAAGCAAAAGGGCTAAGGCTTATGTTTTGTTAGGGAAGCTGGGAAAAAATAAAGCCAGAGAGAAGCATCCTGGCTGGCGTCAGGATTTTTCCAAGCCTCGGCCGGGCCGCCCGCGGAGCTTGTCTCCCTGCTATGCGCTCTGCTCCCCTGCCTCTCTAGCACCCGCCTCCCTCTCCCCCACCGGGGGACACGGCCCCCCTGCAGGTCCCTGGTGAGAGGGGGCTGCTGCTGGCGGTGGCTGCAGCTTCTCACCTGTGTGGCGGGTCTGGCTCCAGCAAGAAAGGAGGAAGAGGAAAAAAAGGTCCTTGAGATGGTGACAAAGGTCTGAGTGTGGGCCGCAAGAGCAGCCTGTTTCCAGGCAACTGCTCTACCCTGGGCTCCCCGCGGCGGCGGGCACATCCGTCATGCCGCTGCTGAGCACGGCAAGGGAGCTCAGGCCGCCCCAGCGGCCGGGCATACGGCCCACGGCCCCCAAGCTCCAGCCCTGCTGGGGACATGAGGCCCCTCTGGCAGCAGCAGCAGTGGTGCGAGAAAGCACAGCAATGGCATGGTTACTGCTGGCCAAGCACCCACTGGGTGCCCAGCCCTGGGCCCAATGCACACAGAGCAGCCTTCCTATTCATTAGTCCATCCATCTGGCTGTCCGTCCATCTATCCATCCATCCATCTATCCAGCCAGCCAGCATAGAAGAGTGGTTTAGCGTGCAGGATTCGGGTGGCTCAGTTGAAATCCCACTCCACCACGTACCGTTTGTCCTTGGGCATATTACTCTACCTTGCTAAGCCTCAGTTTCTTCATCTGTAAAATGGGCCTTATAATAGTTCTTATCTCTTAGGGTTGTTGTGAGCATTAAATGGCTTAATACAGGTAATGTCCTAGGCACAATGGGTGGCACACATTAAACGCTCAATAAATACCAGTTGTTGTTTCTTTTATTATTACTAATTATCTGTAAAGAGAAAAATTAATTATCTGTAAAGAGAATTATCTTTATCTGTAAAGAGAAAAAAAAAAAAAGAGAGAGAGAGAGACAGCCAAAGCAGTGGGAAGCACAAGATCTATTGCAATCACATAGACTTGGTGGAGGGAGTTGTTTGCTCCACTTTTAGCTGTGTGACCTTAGGCAAGTCGCTTTGCCTCTCTGAGCCTCCGCTTCCTCTTGATTAAATAGGAGAGATAATCAATAGCTGTCTCGATACCCTGCCCTCCCCGGCTTAAGTATTGTTGGGAGGATTAGTGATGCCCTGTGCCCAGGTCCTGCCCTGATAGCACTCAGTACCCAAGTGGTCATTATTCAGCAGCCCTTGGTGGCACCTGCAGTGTGCCAGTGTGGGGGCTGGGAGAGGAGTCAGAGCTGCCAGGCTGTGCCCTGCCAGCCCCCTGCCCGCCTGATTTCCGTTGCTTGGCACTGCAGGGTAGCCCTGCGCCCCGCCCCCCATTAACTTGCCCAGTCATGCTAATTGCTCGAGCCTTCTGCCCTTGGGGCTGCCCAGCCTTGTCCCTCATCCTTCCCTCCACCTCCTTTTTGAAAACAACCTCTGAGAGTGCCCCCAACCCCAGGCCCTGGAGGGAGAGGAGGAGGAGCCAGGCAGCCGGGCACGCCGCCGGCCTTTGTCTGGGCTGCCCAGTGGCTGAGGCTTGGTCCCCAGGGGCAGGCCACATTGCTGGCCTGCTGGTGGCTCCAGGGAGGGCCGCGTGGGCGGCAGGGCCTGGGCAGGCCTGGGCTGGCAGCGGCCCCCCAGGACGGCCTGGCCCATTCCTGGTGGGAGGAAGGCTGAAGCCTGGGATTCGAGTAGGATCAGGCTGGGCTTTCCAGGCCTGGCATGGGGGTGACTGTGTCCTTCTGGGATCCACTTCAGACCTGTGTCAGCACCTACTAAGTGCCAGGAACAGTGGCAGCTGCTGGGCCCTCAGTCCAGTCCTGGGGCCTGGTAGCCAGGGCTCAAATCCCTGCTCCACTGTTAGACAGCTCTGTGGACGAAGCAAAACCCCACATCTTTCTAGGCCTCCACTTGCTCATTTGCAAGATAAACATAATAATGGTCCTATCTCAAGTGCTCAGAGCTGTGCTGGGAACAAAGAAAGCTCCCAATAAGCATTACCTGCTATTGTTATTGTTGTCGATTTTGCCCTTAACAAGGGACTGAACCTTTGCGAGCTCCTACTGTGTGTTAGACCCCCATGTGGGAGACACTGAGATAATTCAATTCAAGAAACCTTTACTGAGCTCTTACTGTCTGCCAGCTGGCGGTTCGGGGTGGGTATCCAGATGAATGACCTGGGGGACAGGGTGCTGGGGACAGAAGGGAAAGGAAGGGAGAGGAGGGGAGGGGATATATGGTGAGGCCTTGCTGTGGGCCAGGCCCTTTCCTGAGACCTGGGAATACAGAGAGAAGAGAAGTGGTCCTGCCCTCCCAGCGCAGATGGAAACCAAGGATTATGACCCAGCATAATCAGTGGCTGCCTACCCAGCCTGGGGTCCGGGAAGGCTTCCCGGAGCAGATGTCCAGGAGTCTTCGCATTCTGGTTCAACTTACCAACTCCCTGCTAAAACAGCTCTGTCATGTTGTGACCTGACCTCTGCTTAAACTGTTCCAGGGACGAGGGTCTCACTACCCAAGGAGGAATACACAGTTTCCATTTGCAGTCATCTGCCGTCCCCCTGGACCCACAGGCTGTCAGTCCACTGCCCCAACTCGGGTCTGGGCTGCAGCCGCCCCGCCCCACCCTCCCTGCTCCCACTCTCACCCCTCTGCTCATCTCCACCCAGAAGCCAGAGCAGTCTTCTAAAGCATAAATCAGACAGCATCCGTTCCTAGCCTAAAACCCTTCAGTGGCTCCCCAGGGGCTCTTAGGACAAAGACAAGACTCCATACTGCAGCCTGCACTGACCAGCCAGGCCGAGAAAGGGGCCGTGTCCGGGCAAGAGCCACCACCTCCAGTGCAGCCTCTCACAGGTGTGGGGATGAACTCAGTGCAGACGAAGCCCCCGACTGTGGCTGTCAGGGCGATGGGCAGCGGTGTACTCTGCTTAGCTGTGTGACCTCTCGGCACACAGTCCTTTTTTGCTCTGTGCCTCAGTTTCCCCATCAGTTAAACAAAGGGGCTGCCTGGGTGATGCCCTCCATATTCTCTCTTTCAAAGTGCTGGGACTCTTTGGGCTCACTGCTCACCCCCCTCCCCACCCACAGCTCCTGTGATGGAATATTTCATGCCCTACCCAGTTCTGATCTAAAGAATAGAAAAGTAGATGAGGCTTAGATTACCACGTGGGCTTCCACAGCTTTCTTACTCCTGAGGAGAAGCCGGGGCCCATAAGGTGCAGTGACCCTTATTCCGCCCCTTCTCTATTAGCCAAGCCCCATTGTGTGGCCAGTTGTCAGCTATCTGCAGTAATGGCGGGCGAAGAGACATGAGGAATCCTGGATAACCCATCACGCGAACTCGGGAAGTTGCGGTTTTAATCTTACCCAGAATCCTAGATTTTGTTAATATTTTAAAATTTAATTTTCTTTTCATTAATATGATTTAAAATTTGGAAGTTGAAAAGATACAGTTAAAAAAAAAAGCTCCTTCCCACTCCTTTCCTTTCCCCTAGCCACTGGGTTCCTCTCCAAGGAGACACCACTATGACCAGTCTTTCTTGTCTGTCCTTCCAGAGATATTTGATGCACGTATAAAAACCAGTTGCCATGAGTTGAAATTGACTCAAGTGTCAGAATAGGACTCTGCTCCAAAGAGTTTTCAATGGCTAATTTTTCAGTAGCTTGTCAGGCCTTTCTTCCAAGGTACCTCTAGGTGGACTCGACCATTACCTTCTGCACAATTCAGAGCTGGGAAGGGATTCATCAGTGTCCGAGTTTGCCCCATGCTCTCCCTTAGCCTGAGCTCAGAACAGGTAAAGGCTTGTTGAGATCTCACAGCTGAGGTAGGGGGTGGAGCCCCCCATCCTCTCCCTGCCGTAGCCACTGGGCATACCCAGCCTGAGATTCTGGGAAGCTAGCTAGTGTTGCTCCCAAGTTCCCTGAGGCCAAAGAGAGACCAGACCAGGGAGATACTGAGAAAGTTTAATTAGCTACATGGAGCACCTTCAGCACCATCAGCAAAGCAAGTGATAAGGAGAGTTGGTGCCATGACTCAGCAGATGGGACCACAGACGAGCGCTGCCAGAAGGAGACTGATCTATAAACGGGTGTGGGTGTGTGTGGGTGGGTGGATGGGTGGGTGGATGGGTGGATGGGTGGGTGGATGGGTGGGCGGGTGGACCCCGCTTTATGGAATGGGCTGGGCAGGTGGAACTCGGTTTCTGTAGTAGACAGATTCCTTAAAATTCATATGTTAATGGATCAGGTTTCCCTCTTGATTTCAGCTATATGTAGCCCACGTTTATTTTGCATGGATTGTTTACCAGGCTCTGCATTAAGAGCCCCACAAACATTTTTGCATTTGTTATTAGTTGCCACCCAGTCAGTTCTGACTCATGGTGACCCCATGTGTTGCATTTAACCCTCACCGTATCCCCAGAAAGGAGCCCTGGTGGTGCAGTGGTTAAAGCACCTGGCTACTAACTGAAAGGTCTGCGGTTCGAATCCACCAACTTCTCCAAGGGAGAAAGATGGGGCAGTCTGCTTTCGTAAAGATTCACAGCCTTGGAAATTCTATGGGCCAGTTCTACTCTGCTGTAGGGTCACTGTAAGTCAGAATTGACTCAAGGGCAATAGGTTTGGGTTGTCTGGTTTATCTCCAGGAGGTAGAGCCCAATCACCCTGTTTCACAGGTGAGGAAACAGTCCAAGAGAGATGGAGTCCCTTGGCTGGGATTTGAACTCGGGTCAACATGACACTGGAGATTTCTCATCTAGCCCTGCAATGGGGGCTTGATAGTATTATGTAGCCCAGCTCCTGCAGCGTGGAGCAGCCGCTGAAGGAGGGGCAGGGTGGCCATGTGGTCAGCAGTCTGGCTTCACTGTTCACCAGCCATGTGGCCTTGGGCAGGCTCTCTGCCTTGGGACCTCTGCTGTGCCTGATGTCTGCTTCCTGCTAGTCCTTCGTCAGTCCAGAGCCGACCTGCCAGGGAGGGGTGGAGGAAGGGTGTGGGGTAGTTACCCCAGGGCTGAGGGCACTTCTGTCATCAGAAGCCACAGCTGATGCCCGAAGGGACAGAGGGTCGGGCTGAACTCTACAGACGCATCTGCCTGTGCTTGGCTATGTGACTTTGGGCCACCATCTTTCCATTTCTGAGCCTCCAGTTCCTGTCTGCAGGATCCTGGGGGAGTAGCCCCCAGGGAGTTGGCAGGATTTGGGCAGGGGCTGAAACTGGGGAGCAAGGGTTTGATTTAAAGTTGCTGGGCAAAAGCGAGCTGAGGGGCCCCAGGAAAACGCCCAAGAAGAAATTTTTCTTAAGAAGAGGGATGAAGTTTCAAAGTTCCAGGAGCCTTGAACTTCCTGTTTTGTGGACAGGGAAACAGGCACAAAGGAAGGCAAGAAAGTTCCCCCAAGCCACCAGGCTTTGCTGTCCTTCAGTCCTTCATCTCTTCATTCAACACATATTTACCGAGCACCTACTATATGCCAGGCACCGTACTTGGCCCTGGCAGAGACCAGGGCAGACCCATCTGTGCCCTCAGGAAGCTCACGGTCTGCTGGGGGCGGGGGCCGTCAGCCATCAATCTGATGTGGTTAGCCTCCATGGCGCAGGTCTGTGACTCATGGAGACCCCAGGCACAAGCGAGATCGGACCATTGTGGTCCTTAGGGTTTTCACTGGTTACTTTCCAGAAGTAGATCACCAGGCCTTTCTTCCTAGTCTCTCTTAGTCTGGAAGCTCTGCTGAAATCTGTTCAGCATCACAGCAACACGCAAGCCTCCAGTGGCAGATGGGTGGTGTCTGGGCTTGAAGTGCATTGGCTGGGAACCCAAGCCAGGTCTCCTGCATGGATGATGATAATGCTACCTGTGGACCACCACTGCCCTCATCAATCAAATAGTCACACAAATAAACAGAGTATTGGGATCATGAGATGCACCCATGAAGAAAACGGTGCTAACAAGATCCCAAGCTGGTGTTAGGGTCAGGGAGGGTTCTCTGAGGTGGTAACACAGGAGACCTGTGGGACAAGTGGAAGCTAACTTAGCAATAGGGAAGGAAAGGTGCTCCAGGCAGAGGGCACAGCATGGACAAAGGCCATGTGGCAGGAAGAAGCACGTGGCACAGGTGTGGTTCTAAGAGAAGCCAGTGTGGTTAGTGGGCAGGGAGAGTGGAGAGAGGGGTTCAAGGTGAGATTGAGGAGACCGAATCCCTACTAGGCTGCTGCATGGCCCTGTAACTGCATCCTTTCCCCACGTCAGTTTCCTCATCTGTGAAATGGGAGGAACCAAACCATCCTTATGGGACTGGGAGGCTGGACTGAGGTCACATAGTTCTAAAATGGCTTGCCCCATGCCGGCCTCTAGTTGGTGCTCAAGACAGAGTTTCTCCTCCCTTCCTGGACCCCTCCTTGGTCAAAGCTCCCTCCCTGCACTCCCCCTGACTTATATGACCCCACCTGAGATCCTGAGCAAAGGGGCCAGAAACTTGGAGAGGTTATTAGGCCTCCTGGGAGCCAAGGAGAAAAGGACCATTTCCTGGGGAGACGTCTAGGAGAGTGGGCCTGGCCTCTGAGTTCTATGGGGCCAGGCGTGGAGTCTCCACAAAATGTCTTAGCCACCTGTGATGCTTGGGAAAAAACACTCTGCCCTCCCCCAGTGCAACGTGCCCTTCCTGCATTGCAGAAGGAGGGGGTCTCCAGTGACCTGGGATCTCCTGCTCTCATTGGCCTTTGGCAAGTGCCTTCACTACTGAGCCTCAATTTGCTCATTTGTGCTTTCATCTCACATTTTAAAATTTGAATCAATGGTTTATTTTAGAATAGTTTTAGATTTGCAGAGAAGTTGGAAAGATAGTACAGAGAGTTCCCATATACCCTCACCGAATTTCCCTGCTGTTGACATCCATAGTGTATTTGTCACAACTAGTGAACCAACATGGGTACATCTCTATTAACCAGACTCATACTTGTTTCTGGTTTCACTGGTTTTTCCCTAACGGCTGTTTACTATTTCAGGATCCCATCTAGGGTACCACATACATTTAGTTATCATGTCTCCTTAACCTCCTCTGGTCTGTGACAGTTTCTTAGGACCCAATTTTATTTTGACAGATATTTTTGAGCACCTACGTTGTGCATTGCCCTCAGTGCTGGGCAAAGAAAACAGTCCTGCCTTCCATGAAATTACGTCCTGTGAGGAGACAGGCTACAGACAAGTCAATGTAAATATGGCAGGTGCTATATGGAAAAATAAAGCAGATCGGAATGGGGGATAAGGCTGGAAGCTGCTGTTTTAGGTAAGGAGGTCTGGGAAGGCCTCCTTGTGAGGGGACATTGTAGCAGACATGTTGGACGTGAGGGAGCCACCGTGTGGTATGTGGTGGGAGAGTGTTCCAGGCAGAGAGAAGGGCAAGTGCAAAGGCCCTGAGGCAGGAGGTGCCTAGCGAGTCTGAGGAGGCCACTGGAGCTGGAGCCCAGGGTGTGGGGTAGGTGTGGGTGACAGAGGTCACAGGCTAGTGGGCGCTGATTGCATTGGACCTGGTAGGCTATGGTGAGGACGTTGGTCAGTGAGCTGGGAGCAGAGGAAGGACATGACCTCGATTGTGTTTCCACAGTATCCCTTTGGCTGCATGTGGAACATGGACTAGGGGGGATGAGTGTGGAAGCAGGGAGGAAGCAGGTGCAATAGTCCGAGTGAGAGAGGATGGCGGCCTGGGCCAGCAGTGGTGGCGGTGATTCTAGGCCTGTGTTGAGTGAAGAGCCATAGGATTTGCTGGTAGAAGCAGGACTGGTGCTGGAACCTTCTGGCAGGGCTTGTGTGAGGAATAAGGGAGGATAAATGTTAACAAGGCTTGGCCAGTTATAAAGTGGGGTTCCTCTGTCAATCGCCTGCATTTTCAGAGCCGATGAGCCCAGCCCATCCTTAGCCAAGGACCAGTGAGTAATAAACCATTGGTTTATTTTTTAATTGTAACATTTCAAAAAGGTAATAGAATCTCATTATTAAAAAAAAAAATTCATGGGGTACAAACTGTGTTTAGCGTGCAAAATAAGTCTCCATCCTACCCTGTCTACCAGGCTTCTAGCTCCCTTCCCCTGTTATTTCATGGGTATCCATATATTATACACATATAAGCACATATTCCTGTTTTTTTTTTCTATTTTTACATATATATATGTTACATATATGTATATAAATATTTTTTATATAAATATAGATATAACAGTCACATATATATAAACCAAAAACCAAACCCACTGCCATCGAGTCGGTTATAGCAGCCCTACAGGACAGAGTAGAACTGCCCCATAGGGTTTCCAAGGAGCAGCTGGTGGATTCCAACTGCTGACCTTTTGGTTAGCAGCCAAGCTCTTAATCACTGCATCACCAGGGTGTTATATCTATATATATTTATCGAGATAGAAACCACATACCAAACAATTCACCCATTTAAGGTACAAGTCAATGGTTTTCAATATATTCACAGAATTGTGCAGCCATCACCGCAGTCACCTTTATAACACTTTCATCGCCCCAAAAAGAAACCCTGTACCCATTAGCAGTCACTCCCCATTTCCTCTCTGGACCCACCCACCAGCCCCTTCCCCCTGGCAACCCCTCATCTACTGTCTCTATAGATTTGCCTATTCCGGACATTTCATATAATGGAATCAGAGAATATGTGGTCTCTTTTATCTGGCTTCCTTAGCATAATGTTTTCAAGGTTCATACATGTCATAGTATATATCAGAACTGAACTCCTTTTTATAGCCAAATAACATTCCATTTTATGTGTGTGTGTGTGTGTGTGTATGTGTATACCACATTTTGTTTATCCATTCATCTGTCGATAGACATATTTAGGTTGTTTCTATTTTTTGGTTATTACGAATAATATTGCCCAAACATCCATGTCCAAGATTTTGTGTGGACACAGGATTTCATTTCTCTGGGTATATACCTAGGAGTGGAATGACTGGGCCGCGTTAATTGCTCGGTCTGTGTTTAACCTTTTGAGGAACTGTCAGACTTTGCTCCAGCGCGGCCGCATAATTTATATTCTCACCAGCAATGAATGAGTGTTCTAATTTCTCTGCATTCTCATCAACACTTATTATTATCCATCTTTTTGAGTCTAGCCATCCTGGTATGTGCGAAGTTGTATCTCATTGTGGTTTTGATTTGCATTTCCCTGATGGCTAATAATGTCGAGCATCTTTTCATGTGCCTACGGGCCATTTGTATATCTTCTTTGGAGAAATGTCTATTCGTGTCCCTTGCCCATTTTTTATTAGGTTATTATTTTTTTTTTATTATGGAGTTGTAGAATTCTCTATGTATTCTAGTTACAAGTCTCTTATTGGATATATGATTTGCAGAAATTTTTTTTCCCATTCTGTGGGTTGTCTTTTAATTTTCTTGATGGTGTCCACTGAAGCACAAAATTTTTTAATTTTGATGAAGTCCAAGTTACCTGTTCTTTTTTTTTTTCTCCTTTTGTTACTGTGCTTTCAGTGTCATAGCTAAGAAACCATTGCCTAATCCAAGGTTACAAAGATTTACCCCTATGTTTTCTTCTAAGAGGTTTATGGTTTTAGTTCTTACATTCTGCAGGCTGCTTTTTCCACTAAACGATAAATCTGTGTGCTATCAGTACATAAGAATGTCAGAACGTAAAGAGCTTTCTCCTTTTTTACAGCTGTGTAGTATTCTGTTTTATGACTATACCATAATTTATTTACCTGGTCCTTTAGTTTGTTTCCAATATTTTGCTCTTACAGTGAAGATGTCAGTGAACATCTTTGAACATAGATGGCCCTTACACACACACGTGAGTTTATACCAAGGAGTGGAACTGCTGGGCCCAAGGGCACGCACTTTTGGTCTTTTAATAGATGAAGTCAGATTGTCCTTCATGGAGGAGGTACCAATTTTCACTCCCAGGAGCAATGTCTAGAATGTGAGCCATTAATTAATAACCATGGTTACTGTGTATTAGGGAGTCCCTGAGTGGCACAAAATGTTAAATGCTTGACTACTAGCTAAAAGGTTTGCGGTTCAAACCCACTCAGAGATGCCTTGGAAGACAGGTCTGGCAATCTGCTTCCAAAAGGTCACAGCCTTAAAAACCCTATGGAGCAGTTCTACTCTGAGACGCATGGGGTTGCCATGAGTCAGAATCAACTTAATGGCAACTAACAACTGTGTATTGAGCACTCACTGTATACTGGCACTGTATATCCCTGTCTCCTTTAATCCCCACGACAATTCTAAATTAAAACATCCACTTTATAATGGTCCAGGGTCACATGTCTGTCTGCTCCTAACTCTGTTCACTTCCCATCATCCTGTCTAGCCCCCATACCTCAGAGTGCCTCGAACCCTTTCTGGTACCTGGGGAGCTCTTTCTAAGACCACACAAAATGCAAATGCTGTTCAATCACTAGGGAATATTTAATAAGCACCGACTGTATGCCTGGCAGTGCAAGAGGAGTTGGAGGGGGGGTACCAAGATGGGTGAGAAGTGGCCCCTGTCCTCAAGTTGCATCACTCTGGGTAAGGCAGGTAAAACTCACATACAGACTTTGGGGAGAGGTAGGTTGTCTCGGGCTCAGAGGTCCAGCTTTGGGTCAGACAACTGTGGGTTCAATCCTGACTCCACCCCATGTCCTTTTGGGCAAGTCACTTCCCTTCTCAGTGCTTCAGTTTCCTCATCTGTAAAATGGCACTGTTAATAGTAATTACTGGCATATGGGGAAGTCCCTGGGTGGTGCAAATAGCTAACACACTTGCTGCTAACTGAAAGTTTGGAGGTTCAAGTCCACCCAGAGGTGCCTCAGAAGAAAGACTTTGTGATCTCCTTCCCCAAAATCAGCCACTGAAGGCCCCATGGAGCACAGTTTTACTCTGACACACATGGGATCACCATGAGTTTGGGTTGACACCATGGCAACTGGTAAGCTGGCCTACTGAGAGGGCTTAATACACATGAATTATTACTAGCCTTTTGGCAAAGTGCTGTAGGAAATCAAAGGCAGGGAATATATGCCTGTTGGCCAGGGGGTCAGGGAACGCTTCACAGGGGAGTGGGGGGAGGGGGGTGGCATGTGAATGAAACTTGGAGAGGGATGGCTCAGGAGCCAGACAAGACATTCCAGGTGGAGGTAACAGCACGTGCTCAGGCACAGAGGCAGGGGGCTCCCAGGCTGGTGGGGAAGAGAAGCAGCCAGGGCATTGGGTTTGCGCTGGGGTCTGCAGGGGGAGAAGAGGTGGCTGGAACTGGCTTCTGAAGCCTGGGTCTGGGTGTGGATGTTCGGGTGTTATTGGACAGGCCGTGCGGAGCTGTGGAAGGATTGTTGAACTGCCAGCCCTGCCCAGCGTCTCCCCATCTACAACTTGGGCTACCTCCTTTGGGCAGGTTTCCCAAGTCTCATTTCTTCTTGAGGCTCAACCTGGAACAGTGTTTAAGAATAAGAGTTCTGGGGCCAAGCTGCCGGGATTGGTCTCAAGCTGTGTAACCTTGAGCATACCACTTTAACCTCTCTGGGCCTCAGTTTCCTTGACCATAAAAGGGGGTTATTGCTACCTCCAGGGTTATAGGGAAGAGTGAGTGAGTTAATACATATAAACCAGTGCCTGACCCATGTAAGTGCTCAGTAAATGTTCCTGGTTACAGAGAAAGCGGCAATGGCATTCAATTCTCCACCTCTTTCACAGATGGAAAAAACAAGGGCCCCTAAAAAGAGTGAATCCCCAGGGCTAGGAGGATTATTCATTCATCCATTTATTTAACAAACGTTTTCTGGTATTGTGTGCTATGCTCAGGTAGATGTCGGGGATATGGTGGAGAACAGGACAACTTCCACCCTAGGGCACTCCCACCCCACCCCCAGGGTGCTGAAAGTCAAGATCATCATTGCTTGGACACCTATACCCTTCTCCCAGGCCGGAAGGGAAGTAGAATTTTAACATGAGGTATCTTGTGAACCAGGCTCTTTCCAGCTCCCAAATATGGACAAGAAGATAATGGAAGTCGAAATGACCCACTCTATCCTACTCTTCTTACGGATGAGAAAATCGAGGCCCAGAGAGGGAGGGTTGGAGCTGGACTCCAGGGCTCCTGACTGCTGGCACACGTCTCTCCCCAGAGTCCCCAGCCCTGGCTCAGGAGGGTGGGAGCAGTGGAAGTGGTGAACAGTAGGATTCTGGATATTGTTTAAAAGAGGATGTGGGGTGTGTGTGTGTGTGAGAGAGAGAGAGAGATTGGAGTTGATGGTGACTCCAGGGTGTTTGGAAAGCTTCCGGTGGGGGAGATTTGGTGGTGCAGCGGGGAGGGGGATTTGGTGGTGCAGTGGGGAGGGGGATTTGGTGGTGTGGCAGGGGTAAGGGGGGATTTGGTGGTGTGGCAGGGGGGAGGGGGGATTTGGTGGTGCAGCAGGGAGGGGGATTTGGTGGTGTGGCAGGGGGGAGGGGGGATTTGGTGGTGCAGTGGGGAGGGGGATTTGGTGGTGTGGCAGGGGGGAGGGGGGTTTTGGTGGTACAGTGGGGACGGGAATTTGGTGGTGTGGCAGGGGGGAGGGGGGATTTGGTGGTGGAGTGGGGAGGGTAGGATCAGTAGGTTAGGTCTGACAATATTAAGTTTGAGATGCCCTGGAGGAGGGCTTGGGATTTCTGACTCCCAGCACTCTGGAACTGAGCTGCGAGCGCTGAAGGACCAGGCCCAAGGCTGCCTTGTTCTCCACTGTCCCCATCGCCTAGCCCCTTCCTTGCTGAAAGTAAGTTACCCACTCGGATGAGCAGATGGATGCATTCCCAGGGGCCCGGGGCACTCACTTGCTTTCAGAGATGTCCAGCTGGCATCTGGTGGCAGAGGAAGGCCTGGGTTGGAGATGTGAGCCTTGGGGTTGTCCGTGTGTGGATGGCCTCAAGGCGGTCAGGTCCAAGGATCGTCCAAAGTTCAGATTTTCTTTTTTCATGAAATTTCCCAACTTTTAAATATTAATAATACATTCGTAGGACCTCTGGTGTACGTGTTAAGAATGCTAGTCTGGAGTCAGACTGCGTGGGTCCCAGCTGTTTACCCTTAGGCAAGTCATTGATTCCCTGGGAGCCTTGGTTTCCTCATCTATAAAATGGGAACACTAACAGTACCCACCTCCTTGGTACAGAGAAGGGGTTCTATAGCTGCCAGTTACAATGAAAAAACTATTTATGATGGGTTTTATTAGCAACCGAGGCAGATCAGATCAAAGGAGAAAAGGCTGGATTTTGAGTTCCCCCTGGGGTGAGATCCCAGCTTGGCCATTAACAAGCTGTGTGACCTTAGCTTGGTTTTCAGACTCTCCGAGGAAGCAGTTTGTTCCTCTTAGAGTTGGGAGATGACCTTGATGTCTGTTACAGCCTCTGAGCCCCCTCCAAACACCCTACCTCTCTGCTTCCCTGCTTCCAGCCTCGCCCACCAGCCAACTCCCACCCCTCCACCCTGCAGCCAGAGTGATCTTTCAAAAGCACAAATCTCAGCATGGTCTTTCCCTGCCTGGAAAAAAACGTTGTTGGCTCCCTGCCGCCTTTGGTGGGAAAAAAGCCCAAGAGCCTTAGCCTGGTGTGGCAAGGTGGGAGGTGGCCCTCACCTCTCTGATGAGTCTCCTTCCACCAACCCTGCTTATGTACAGCTGCACCCAGCCCCTCCTCATGCCACCAAGGCTCCGTGTTCCTTGGCCCTGCTCACCCATGTCTGTCCAGCAGTTGAGTCCCTGCTTTTTCTTGGATCCAACCACTCCCCACCCCTCAGTGATTCAGCCTCCTAGTGGCCTCCCTGCTTTCTGTCTTACACCCTGCTCTCCACTGTCCATTTTCCACAAGCAACCAGGAGATCTTTTAAAGATGGAATTTGGATAGTGTCACCTTCCTGACTGAATCCCTCCATGGCTGCCTCTTTGGCTCCGAATACAGCCACAGCCCTGTCCCGTCCCTCCTGCCCAACCGCCCACACTCCCACTGCCGGACACATTGGCTGGCTTCCCATCCCAGGGCCTTTGCGTAGGCTTGTTCACCTTCTTCCTCAGGAGAGCCTCCCTAAGCACCTGTCCACCTCTCCCCATCTCATGGCACAAGACCCTTGTTCAGGAGGCAGGACCACGGAGTCTGCTTGTTCGCTGCTAGCCACAGTGCTGGACACTGGTATCTGCTCTTTCTGTTGGCAAAAATGCCATTCATCCTTCAAGGCCCAGCCCAAGGTCGCCTCCTCTGTGAAGCCTTCCTTAACACAGCCCACACCCACCCCATTCCCTAAGCCCCTCCAGATCATTCCCTCCCACTCATCCCCTGATGGCAGAGATGACCTCTATGGTGGCTTTCTGTGATCTTCATTCTCTTGCCTTTCTGTTTCCTGCACTCAACATCATAGCCATCACTGGATGATAAGCTTCTCAAGGCCAAGGGCTGTCACAGCAACAGGAGCGAATGCTGAGGGAGCGCTGACTCTGTGCTAAGTGCTTTGCACATATATTCTTGTGAAATCCTCACAACCCTCTTTGGTTGGTTCTCCTAAAAGTCCCGTTTTAAAGAGAAGCAAGTGGAGGTTTAAACAGGTGAAGTTGTGGATTCAACGTCATCAAGCCAGTCTGACACCAAAGCTGGATCTTTTAAGTAATAACAGCAATAACATATAGCACCTTCCACGAGCCGGGCACTGTGCTAAGCCTATTAAGGTATTTAACTGTCAGTCATTCTTATTGCAACTCCGTTTTATGGCTGGGGAAACTGAGGCACAGAGAAGTTACGTAACTTGCTGAAGTTCACGAAGCTAGTAAGGGGTGGAGTAGGAGCTGACCCTAAGCTGTCGGGCTCTGCTATTGCTTTCAGTCACCACGCTGTGCTAGCCATTGTAGCCTGCTTCCTCTGACTGGCCTGGTTTCTTTCTTACCCCCTCCTCCCCAGTGAGGCTGTCTGTCTCAGCACCCCTAACACCTGGGCTAGCACAGCCCTCAAGAGGCGCTAGTGTGTAATGACTGAAGGAGCAGGTACGCGAGTGGACATGGGACCATGACCCAGCTGTCACTCTGCCTTGTGTCCCGATGCCCAGAGATGGACGCTGCAGACCCTCTCCTGGACTCAGCCCCCCAACCCTGTTGTCCAGAAAGCCCCGGGGAAGGACCAGATCCATAAACATGAGGCTCCATGCAGCCCAGGAGGGATGCTGGGCACTGTACAAGTCCTCAATATTATTACTTTATTGTCATTTAAATGGAGCCTGCCTCAAACAGGCCACCCAGTTCTAGCCACCAGCACCGGACAAAACCCCCATTGAAAAGCCAATTACAATCACTCCATCTAAATTGTCATGGATTTGTATAGAAAATTACATCTCCATTTAGTCCTCAAGCGACGTCCTGGGCATGGACAGGGGAGGCCGGCCCATTTACCCCCGCTGGCTCCGCACAGGGTGCCGCGGGGCGGGGCGGAGAGAAAGCCCAAGCTGCTGGGTCTTGGCCGGCCTGGGGAACAAAGGCCAGTTTGTGGGGGCCCAAAGAGGAGCCAGGCCTCTCAGGGCAGCTCAGATTCCAGGCCTGGGCTGATGGACCCTGCACCGCCAGCTGGTCTCCCCTGCTGGCTGCTGTGGCCAGACGAGCTCCTAACAGCCGGCTTCAGGTGGCCTGTCAGCCCTGACAGCATGCGTGGCGGCTGGGGCTTAGTCCCTGTCCACGCTGCCAGGAAATGAAGGTGGCTTGGCCCCAGCACCACTGGACTGGGGTCCCAAGATCTTAGTTTCATTCATTCATTCAAATGTTATTGAATGTAAGAAGCACGATAGCATAAAAATAAGCTCCAGTTTCAGAGGGCCCTGGATTCAACTTCAGGCTCTGTCTTCAGCAGCCAAGACGAGCACGCCACCTGGCTTATTCATTTATTTAGCTCTGAAACAGTTATTGAACACCTACTATGTCCAAGAGAACAGGACAAAATGGTCCTTACTCTTGACCCTCAAAGTCCAGTGAGGGATCCACTGCTCTGCAAATAAATTACAAATAAATGGGCCGACATAGAAAATAACAGGGTGCAGGTGGGGGCACATGGAATAGTCAGGGGAGGGAAGCTTCGGCAGCGCAAAGGAGTCAGGCATGGCTAAACCAAATGGGAGGGCATTCTAATGGGAGGGCATTCCAGGCAGAGGGACAGGGCAGGCTGAGGTAGGGGGTGAGGCAGGTGGCTGCTGCGGTTGCAGCGGTAGAGAGTGTGGTCCAAGTGAGGTCCGTGGGGGCCCCCTGAGGGGTCTGTGGATTTCTTCTCTGAGCCTCAGTTTCATCATCTGTAAAATGGGGATGACAATCCCAACTGCTGGGGGTTTGGGCAAGGACTCAGGAAGACAGTGTAAGATGCTCAACACAGAGCAGGGCCCAGAACATTCCTGGCAGAGAGAGCCTAACATAGATGGCACTCTCTAAGGGCCAGACACTGACCAGGGGCTTTACCAAATTAACTTGTTAATCCTCCCAATAGCCCCATGGGACAGGGCTGGTATCCCCACTTCACAGATGAGAAAACCTAGGGAACAGCTCTGGTCAGCTAATTATTTGTTACCATTCCATTAGTTCTTATTATGTACCAGCCCAAGGCCTGGCACAGTGCAAACCCTCAAAGAGTGTTTGTTGAATCAGCGAGTACGTCTGGAAGGAGACTGCTGGGTCAGTGTGGGGAGCTGAGTGGAAGATTCCTCCTATCTCTGTGTGTGTGTGTATGCGTCTGTGTGACGCTGGCTGTGTGTGAGTGACTTTGTGAGACTGTAAATTGTGTGGGATTCTGAGTGTGACTCTGTATGATTATGTGTGTCTGTAACTGTGTGTGTGACTGTGAGCATGTGTCACACACATCGTCTCCCTGAGTCCTCGCCCAAATGCCCAGTGGCTGGGGTGACTGTGTCAGACTGTGTGTGACTGCCTACATGTGTCTGTCTGGGCTGAAAGGGGCGCTTGGCACCCTTCCTGGGACAGCTGGCAGGCCTGGAGGCTACCGGAGTGCAGAGGTGAGGAGGGCAGAGTCCCCATCCTCCCCTGTCCCGCCCCACCCCACAGCCAGGCAAATGGAAAAAATGTTCACACCAGGGGTGGGCGGGTAGCCGCGCCACCAGGGACTGCTCTGTGGACAGAAAACAAGTTCTTCTCGTATCAACTCGAGTTTGGCAGGAAGTGGCTTTTGGGTGGCAGGAAGTTGGATTCAGCTCCTATCAGCCCCAGCCGTGGGGCAGGAGAGCACAGTTATCTGGTGTTAAACAGAGTTACTGAGAAGCGGGGCCCCAGCGCCCCATACTAAATAGAGCTGAGGACAAAGCCACCCCTCTTGGCCGTTTGGGGCGGCAGGCGGGGCGGGGAGGCCTTGTAAAGAAGAGCCTGCTGGGCGCCAGGTGTGGGGCACAGGGCTCATCGTCCATGAACAGATGAGCAGACTGAGACTCTGAGAGGCAGCGACTTGCCCAAGGCCATCAAGATCAGTGGAGAGAAAGGGAGGAGAGGAGAAAGAAATTTACAACTATTTCTAGAGACAAAGGAAAAGCCATGACAGAAGAGCAGAGACGAGGAGAGAGGAACAGGGTAGAGACAGTAGTTGAATGAATGGAGAGAATCAGGGAACAGACTCGTGGGAAGACTTGGTGTGACCACTGTGAGCCAGGGCCCCACATGGACATTTCCCAGATGAGGGGAGTGAAACCCACAGAATCTCGCTGGCTAGGCCAGGTCTGGGATCTAGGTTCTTTCAAGTCATGCCTCTGTGCCTACCTAAAAGGAACACCCAGTCCCACCAGCTGTTTGCCTGGGTGCTCTGCTGAGAATCTACCCAGCTGGCCAGTGGAGACCCAGGGTTCAAGCCCAGGCAGGATAGCTGCAGAACTCACATGCTTAACCACGGGACACAGTGAGCCAAGCAGTATGCCAGAGCAGGCAGAGAAAGCCATGGCCCTGCCCTCAGGCTGGGGCCCAGAGGGTCCAGCTGCTGTCTGAAGCCCCACAGCCACACCTGGTGAGAAACCCAGTCTCCCAGCTCCCAGCCCATGACACCTCCAGCCCCCACCAGCGTGGGCCCCTGGTCCTTCTGTTCTCTTCCCCAAAGCAGCACCAAGCTGTTCCCTGGCCGACAGACTGATTTGAAGCCCGGTTTGCATGTAGTTTGCACATTGCTCAGTGCATGTCAGAAGGTACAACATCCCCCTTTCCCAGAGAGGGCTGCCGGGCCCCTGCCCTCCTCCAGACAGCAGAAATGCCAGCCGGCTAGACGGGAACTCTGCCTTGGCCTCTGACAGCACCCGCCCACCGCTGCCTCCCCCATCCCCTCCTTGAGCCAAATTTAGACAGCTCTGCCACTGAGAGATGGGGAGAGCAGAGGCAGGAAACCGTGAGGCTGGAGGTGGCCCGGCCTTGGCCTGCGCACACAAGGCGGCCCTGAGGGTGCCCCCATCCCTAAAGCCCTCTGCCTGGCCTCCCTCACCCCCCTCCTCCCACAGGAATGCGGGGCCCTGGGTTGGGGAATGCTGGGTTCTCAGATGCAGCCCAGGGTGCTGGCTACCCCTGCCATGAGGGAGGAGGGAGAGAGGCATGGAGGGAGGGAAGAGGTCATGGCCGGGGCAGTGGGGAAGGGATCAGATAGCCTCCTCCTGCCCCAGACACCAGCCGCCACTGGGGACACAAGCCGACTCTGCTTCTCCACACTTCCTGCCCCTCCTTGGCCTGACCCCCAGGCCTGACTGGGGGGTCAGCTGGTCCTGGGGGCACCTCAACTCCCCTCAGAAGTTTCCACCAGGCAGGCAGCTCCTTGGGCCAGCTTCATTGCCATGGTGGTCTCTGTTCCCCTACCTGTGAAGTGGGGAAGCTGGCCTAGAATGATTTCCAAGCATCTGCCCACATGGAGAACAGGGGTTTCTGGGAGGCCTGGCAGAAAATAAGGACATGGCAGTGTCTGTAGGCCTAGAAACGTCTTAGATTGTTTGGGTATGGGTAGGAGAGGCAGCTCCTCTCCTCAGATGTGGAGAGGTCTTTGCTTGGACAGGACACGGTGGGCTGATCAATAGAAAGAGTGAGAAGGCCTGGGCCGGATTCCAGCCACACTGAACCCCGGAGTGGGGTTAACAGTGCCTGGTAGTTGGGAGCATGGATCCTGGGATCTGACTGCCTGGGTTCGAATCACAGCTCTGCCAGTCTGTGCTGTGTGACTGTGGGCAAGTCACTTCAACTTTCTCTGCCTCAGTTTCCTCACCTGCAAGATGGGGGTAATAAACTCCCAGGGCTGTGGGGAAAGCGAAATGAAGCAGTGAATGAATGCTCCATACGGTAGATGCATTTTGTCACCCTGAGTGGTTGGCAGCCCCTGGAGCTATAACGAATGTGGACACGACGGGGAGGCGCTGTAACTTGGTGGTTAAATGGGTATGGAGATGGGGATTCGAATCTTCGTGACCCTGGGCAGGGCGTAGCAGAGACGCCTACTGGAGAGGGTGTGTGAGGATTACACGAGATCAGGCTTGGCACAGCGCCTGGCACATAGCGGGCGCTCCCTGAATGGGAGCTGGCAAGATCGAATGGTACCGCCCCGCACAAAGGACAGGTGGGCAGCGTCCCGGGGGGCAGGCGCAGGGCAGGGGCGCTGGGAGTGGAGAGGCGGGGTGAGAGGGAGAGCGCGAGGGCGTGCGTGCGCGCGCGCAGCAGGTGCGCGTGCGGTGGGCGGGGCGCTGCGCGGGCGGGGTCTCCAGGTGAGGCGGGCGCGCGCCGGGAGGCCGGGGCCTGGGGGAGGCGCGCCACCCCGGCCCGCCACCGGAAAGCATCCCTGTGTCTTTAACGCCCTCCTCCCCGCGTCCCACCCCCTCGCCCCCTTTGTGCGCCCCCCCGAGCGGGGCTGCAGCCGCGGAGCCGTCCCCCCTGCACTGACAGCTGGTATCTAATTACTGTGTGAGAATGGAAAGTCAGGCTGTCCCAGCTCCGGGGAGAGGGGATTAACGTCTACTGCAGAATACACTTCCTCTGGTGGGTTGCCATGGTTACTCTCATTACCTGCCTGCCCGCGAGGAGCCCGCGCGAGCCGCTCCAGCAGTCCCTCCGAACCCGGCCCGGCGCGCGCGCGCCTCCCTGCCCCTCCCCGCCAGGGCGCACGCGCGTGCGCAGTTGTGGGGGAGCGCAGGCCGCTCTCCCCCGCCCCGCGGCGCCCCGCCCCCCGTTCGAGCAGCTGTCAGCGGCGCGCGCGGCCCGGCCAGCCCCGGCGCGCGCTGTCAACAGTCATTAGCGCGCGGGCCGCTCCCCTCCCCCTCTGGCCCCTCCCCTCCCCAGCCCGGGTGGGGCCCGCACCTGGGGCCCCCGCTCGTTAGCGCGCCCCGGCCGCCCGCCTGAGTCCCGGAGGGAGCCGCCGGCGGGGCCTGCCTGGCTCAGGGCCACCCCCCTCCCGCCTAAACCCCTTCCCCAGAGACCCCTGATTCCCTGTCCATGACCGCGGCGCTCGGGGGAGGCGGGTCCCCCAGAGTCTGGGAGCGCGTCCGCTCAGAGCGGTCATTTATGGGTGTTTCCCGAGGGTAGGCGCTATTTGTCCATCATTTGGATTCTCCCAGCCGCGCTGTGAGGTAGTAAAAGCCATGTGCATATTGTGTCACCTCACACAGGAGGAAACTGAGGCCCAGGCAGCCGGGATCAGGGCTGGAAGGTCCCCAGGCCTATGACTTCATCTCTAGAGCGTCTGCCGGCTATCCTGGCACCCCCAGGCCAGAATCCCGAAGTCAGGTCCCAGCCCTGTCTGCCTGGCTGAGAGTGCGATAGCTGCTCCCTCCCTCCATCGGTGAAGTTGGGTCCTTGTCCGTAGGGTTTACATTTCCACAGCACCTCTCTTTCCAAGAGGAGGGCACTTGGGCCCACCACAGTCCTTCCTCTCCCTACCTCCTTCCCCTACACCCTTTGCAGACATCCCAGCGTTAATAAAACCAAAAAATGCCACAAATATTTGGAGCCACTTGAAGGATGTGGCATCCTTCAAAGGCAGTGCTGTTGTTGGGGGGCGGGGGCTGATCCCAGGCACCTTTTTCTGTGGTCAGGGGAGTGCATTTTGTCCCGGCGTGATTTGGAAGAAGATGGAGGTTCAGCGAAGCAGAAAGGAGGTCTTGGAATATGTGAGGCCTGTTCCAGATGGCAGGTGCGACGCGGTGGCGGCGGCGGCGGCGGCTCCACACTAACAGTTGGAGATTGGAGGGCGGTGAAGAGGCAGGTGCCACACTGAGCCCTCAGCGCCTCGTTTATGTATTTATTTATTTATAGGGAGGTGGTCTCATCCCTCTGCCCCCTCTGGCCCTATGGAGCTCTTTGGAATTATGGGTCCTAAAATTCTGGTGTGAATTTTTTGGTCTCCAGTCCAGAGTAGGTAGAATTCATAACCAAGAGAAATTCAAATATACCGTCTTTGCCCCGTTTGAGTAAACCCTCCACCTCGACCATCTCACTGCCCTTCACAGATTATGGCGGGCTTCTCTTGGGGATTCTGAGGAGAGAATTTCTGGATGTTTGGGTGATGGTCTTCATTCTGTTTTTTTCTTTCGTTCTCTGGGTTTAGTGTGGTTTTTTAGTTTCCTCCCTACCTCTTTCCTTTCCCTCTGGGGCCCCTTTGCAGGGGGCTGGCTCCTCCTCCTTGCCTTTAGCTCTTGGTTCAACCTAGCCAGGAGTTGGAATAAGACTTTGTAAGAACCCCTAAAAAGCTGATACCCCAGTTTCTCTAGTGTAGCAACTTCTAAAACCCCAGTCCCACTTGAGTTTATTAAAATGTAGTTTAGGAGATAGGAGGAGCAGCCAGGGTTCCAGAAGCGGGGAGGACAATGCTGATAATATGCACAGTAGCTTTGCCTGTAATCTCAGCTTTTCTGCGCCCTGGCCCGGTGGGTTGGAGCAGCACATGTATGCTTACATTTGCCTTTGCAATCAACCCCCTGAAGGCCTGGGCTTCAGCACAAGCCGTAGCCAGAGGTTTGTTTCCTCTGGAGTAGGCGCTGCTGACTTTCGCCTCTGATGGCAATCTCTTTTGAATTTTCCATCTTGTTGAGAGCTGGGTCTGAAAGGCACTAAGGCGTCACATCCTAGGGCCTTTGTCTGTGGTTTCTACCTCTACTGTAGGAGGAACCCAGTGAGAGATGTCCTCACTTTCCACCCACATCCCCTCAACCATGGCTTCCGTGTTGCTGGAAGGCATAGGGGCCTAACATAGTGATGGCGGGCGGGCGGTGTGCTCAATGGCACCCTGGTGGCCTGAAACGGTGAGCCCACCTTGATTGGTGTGTAACTCATTACAGCAGTGACTTGGAGGTTCCAGTGGAGATGACAGAACTGCAATCCATTAGCAAGTGGGCCTCACCTGCAATCAAGGGCAGGGGTCTGTTTAAATCAGCTTCTGCAAGGACATGGGCCAGATTCAGTCTGATTCAGGGCCTCACCTGAGGGATGACTCCAGACAGTTGATGAGGTGGCTCCGGCCACCCTGATTGGTCTGGTGAGTCATACTGATCCTTCCCCCTACCCCCCTGCATAGGTCTGCAGCCTTGGACATAGCAGTGCTCCTCAGGCCAAGCATCTGGATCATTTGAGGAAACTGAGGAACCCAGAAAAGACCTACCAAGGCATAAAGTGCTTAAGTATTAATAAACTTTGCCAGGGAGGATTTAAACATACCATGTCAGGACGCTGGGGACTCCTGCCCATTGTATCCGTAATCCACATTAAGCCTCTGGACAGGTGTCGTTGAATGTATACTAATGTTGCCCAATAAGATTCTTTTGTTCCCACTTTTAGGAAAATTGGCCTTCATGGGATATGAAAATAATATTAGGCCTGGAAGCACACAAATGTCTATACTCAATGAGCTAATGCCACTTCACCTGCTAGTTAGCTGCATCAGAATCACCTGGAAGGCCAGTTAAACCAGAGATGGCTGGGCCCCATCCCCAGAACTCTAAGGTGTCTGATTCAGTAGGTCTGGGTGGGGCCTGAGAATTTGCATTTTTAATAAGTTCTCAGCTGCTGCTGCTGCTACTCCTGGTGGTCGGGGTCTCGGGAAACCTTTGAGAACACCATTCTCAGTATTTTGTAAGAGTAGCAGTATTAAAGTAGCCGTTGCATGATTTCCTTAATGACTTAACAACTTAGCCTTTAGCATAGAACCTGAGTGGGCTGGTTAGTAACTCCATGAATTCTTAAAACTGCTGTCATGTCTGGTTTTGTTGGCCTGGTTCTGGCCGGCTGTTTTGGAGTTGACTGGCTTAAATGGCTGGACGGTGTTACCATGGCAATGTTCTTTCCCATGCAAGAAGGCCCCAGAAGTTGATCCTGCACAACTGACCGTGTGTTTTTCATGGCTTTTCCTATGGGTGCTGTGGGATTCCATCTAGTCACTCCTGCTTGGCATTGCCGGGAAGCTCCAGGCCTCCTCTCCAACCAGCCCATACATGAGTTGAGCTTCCTCGGTCAATCTAGAGCCCAGCTTGCTTCAGGCAGTAGATCAGATTAAGCCAGTTTGGGCACACGGCAGAAGTGGGTTGACAGCAGCATCCCAAGGCTATGGGGAAAGTGCTTTTTGCTCCCTTAATTAGCAGCTCTTGCCTTGTAGCGCAGTGTCTGAATTCTCAGCCAGGAGTAGGCATGCCTCCTCTGCAGCATTTAGATGAAGGTTATTACCTCTCTGGATGCAGGGCATGGCAGAGACGTCTGTGCCGTCAGGTCCATTTGTTACTCCCCTCCCAGGCTTCTCCTTGAAGACCTCACAGATAACCTGCTGTTCTTCCCTTAGGGTGTAGCACACGTGGTATCCAGGTGGCCATGATTCACCAGAGGAGAGTTCAAGGTGTGGCTCTGCAGACCTTGTAAGGTTTGCATTTTGGTCCCTTCAGGTCCTCTCCTTTCCTGTCTACCATCTCCGCAGTTAATACCAGGCCCCATATTTGAGCATCAGAGAGTTAGTTATCAATTTTTAAAGAGGGGGCTATTGAAAATTGCTTCCCTGAAGAGTTTTTCTGGGATGATTGTACGATCCCATTGGGACCAGGTACAAAGATAATGGTTACGGTGTCTGCCTAAGAGTGGAGAAGGGGGACTGGGACAGAGATGGCCCAGGCCCTGGGCACTGCGTTTCTCTGTTATTCTGCGTCGGTTGGTTATACTTTGGCTTTAGAAAAGCTCATTCCCAGTTTGTGTGATGCCTTTGGCATATTACTTAGGAATTATATAAGACTATGTATCTGTTCTGACGGTGGGTATTATCATAGGGGGACCCATGCCGTAACCTGAATGGATCTGAGATGCAAGAGATAATAAGAGCAGATTTGTAAACACAGGCGGTCCAGACTCCACAGGTCTAAGGGAAAGAGATGAATGTTTACCAAGCCTGTGTGTGCCAGATACCTGACACATATTCTTATTCTTGAAACATCAGAGTAGGACTTTTTAGACCCATTTTACAGGTGAGGAAACTGAGTCTCAAGAGGTGAAATGACCTGTTCAAGGTCACTGAGCTGGTTAGGGACCTCTTTCCCTGTCATCTCTCTAAAATGCCGTCTCTTATCATCAGATTGTTTTCTTTCTCTGTTTCTTCCTGCCAAATTATATCTCCTTCTTTTTCCAGAAATATCTGTGTCCTGAACTGAAACAGTTTTACAAGCAGGGAGGTCATATTTGCTTTTAAGCAGCTGAATTCATCATTATGCCTCTGGATTCAGATTATCAAAGTGCCATGGAACCACCCATTTCATATATATATATTTTTTAAAGCTAAAGTTTAAGAGACATACAGAAAAGGGCATCTGTGGTAAGTGTTCATGTTAATGACTTTTTATAAACTGAACACACCCTCCAGATCAAGAAATAGAAACCCAGTTATATTCTCATTCTTAACGTTCTTTTGTTTGTTTCGGGCAAGGCAAACTTCTGGTTGGAAGTATGTTATAACTGACCTATTATAATTTTTGTCCCATCCTGTCTCTGTCACCGCTGTGTTTGAAGATCCCCAGAATGCAGAGTAGTTAGAAGTCAGTTAATGAGGGAGTTATTCATTGTCATTGATGAGCCTTCACAGATGGCCCAGGACTTCGAAGGGAGTGGGATACCCCTGAGAAAGCAGTAACGGTAACTCCTGAGAGAGTTTAAAAAAGAAAGAGTCATGGTACTTAGGGGTCCGCCTCCTAAGTGAAGCTCAGAGAGGTTGAAGAGTTTGTCCACCGTCTCACAGTAAGGAAGCAGGACCAGCAGGTGGCTCCTCCTACTCCTGCCTTGTCCCCAGGGCCGCTACTGCATCTAGTCCTTGCATGCACACACACCCCAGATATGTGGCATCCAAGAAGTCCTCATTGAAATGGATCCTGACCAGGAAGGAAGCCATTGGCAAGAGAGCCTGTAGCCACAGCCTGTGAGGCCACCCCCCAAGGTCACCACTCAGGGATGCTGCCTGCCAGTCCTAGGGCTTGGCACCCTATATCCCAGATGCCCAACTGCCCTTCCTTCCCTATTTGCTGTCTGTTCTCAAGGGGGCCACTGGCAAAGAGACTCCCCTGCCCACCATCACGGGATGCAGGAGAGTTGCTGGATAAAACCAAAGCCTGTTTGTTTTATCTAGGTGGCACTGCCGATACTCCACTCCAACTATTAAGACCTAGATCTTAAGCCAGTTCTGCCACTTACCAGCCACTGTACCACAGGCAGGCCCCAAGCCTAACACCCTCCCCAGGCTGTTTCGGTGCTCAGCTCCATCATACCTAGGAAAAACCTTGGCAAACTGCAAAGCACACCTCTGCAACAGTATTTACTGAGCAGTTCTATGTGCCAGACTTGGTGCTAAGTACGCCACACAGATCTTGCTTATTCCTCTCAGCAGCTCATGAAAAAGGTGCCTTTGCTATCCCCATTTTATAGATGAAGAGCCTGAGGTTCAGGGAAGCCTCAGAGTCACTCATCCACTTAAGTGCTAGGGCCACTATTCACACCAGGGAAGAGCGAGTCTAAAGGACCGGCCACACTGCCACTTACAGCCAACCAGTCATTCTGTAGTTACGTATTGAGTGTCTACTATGTGTCAGGCCTTGTGCTATGTGCTGGGGAAACAAGCGTGAGCAAACAGACCAAGCCCACACCCTCATGGAGCTGATGTTCTCCAGCAGGGCTCCTTGGGGGGAGAATTGTCTTTGGAGGTTTGTCTTTTCGGCACATGCAGAGAAAAGCCTCCTCCTTTTTCCCAAATTCTCTCCACTCTGCATGTCCTTCATCTTTGAAGCCCTCCAGGGTCCCCCCTTATGCAGAGTTGATGGTGAGGGGGGAACCTGGTGTCCCCGAGTCTGTGTGTACCCCGTGCCCTGTGAATAAAGGACTGTGTGTGTCCACTGAACAATCTGTTCCCTGATGGTCCTGGCCTCCCTCCCCAAGCCTCAGGCCCTGCCGTTTCCCCTGCACCCTCCCAGCTCTGCTCATGGTGGAGGGCGGGTGTTGGCCCAGCAGCTGTTTGCTATGGAAAAGCCCCATCTTGACCCTAGCACACCTTGTGGGGCCAGCTGACAGCACTCAGGCCAGCCTGACAAGAGGCCATCCTGCTCACGTGGCCCTGCCACCTCCACGTGGCCTCGTAGACTGCCATTCTGTCCGCCTCCACACACAAAGAGCCCAAGAGCCTGGGTGCTGGTGCTGGTGCTCAGCTGCGGGGTAGGGAGGGCGGGTGGTAGTGAAAAGCTTTTCAGAAAGGCCAGGGCGGAGGAAGGAGTCACCCAGGTGACCGGAGACAGTCCCCTGGGACCTCAGCCCAGGACCACAGTGAAAGGTTACTGCTAATTGGCGAGCTCCTGATGTGGCTGCATCTATTTAGCACCCCCCCCGCCCCCTGCTGAGACTCTGGGATGGCCTTGGCACAGCGTGTGATTCGAGAGCGCCCCGCCTGAGTCTGGCACAATCTGTCTGGAATTGTGAACATGGAGCCTGTCGGGTTTTACATTTGTGTTTTTGTTGTCGTGGTTCTCTGCCCATTGTTGCTGGTGGCTTTAGAAGCAGCAGCCACCCTGACCCAGGGATGTCCCTCCCCGGAGACCCCTTCCCTGCACGCACCAAGACCCCACCATGGGAGGCATCGTGGGGTCAGGGGGCAGCGACGTCCCTTCCTGGACCCGCAGCCGCCGTGGCCCCAGGGCCCAGCTCCCTCCCCGCCATCATCCCTGACACTAACACAGCTTGTCCACCCTGTTGCAGGGGGCAGATGGCCTGTCGGAGCCGGAGGGCCTGTCTCTGAAGCGGGTCGCTGTGGTGGAAGATTTCTTTGACATCATCTACTCGATGCATGTGGAGAGCTCAGCAGAGCCAGGCAAAGCCCCCAAGCACGCTGGGCAGAAGAAAACCTACCGAGCGGTGAGATTTCTGTCTCTTTGCCTCTGCTGGCAGCCCCAGGCCTTGGCAGGAGGCCATGGGCTCCGCACATGTTAGGCAGGGGTGGGGCCGGGAGCTGAGACTTGATGAAACGGCCTTTGGGGATGGGGGGCACAGGGCAAGGGCATGACAGCCACTGAAGCTCACCGGGGGGTGAGGGGCGGGCTCTGTGGTCTGAACACAAAGGAGAAGCAGGTTGAAGGGAGTGAGAGGGAGGGAAGGAGAGGGACAAGGGCAGGGAGGAAAGCCCTCCTAGCGCCAGTTTCTGCTCCACTTGCCACCCCTCAGCCCATTGCAGCCTCCTCTGGGGTTGCCACGTGGGGCCCAGATAGGAATCACCATTGGAGCAATGATGCCCAGGCGTTTGCTGTGTGCCAGACCTGTCCTCAGTGCATCCTATGTGTGAGCTCATTTGATCCCCCACAAACCTGTGACGTCAGCACTGGAAACTCCCCAGGGGAAGTCGGAGGGCCTGGCCCCTACCCTCAAGGACACCACAGTTCAGCTCAGGGTGGGGGAGGCTGAGGGCAAGACCAAGACACAGGGGACACAGAAGCGGCTCCAAGACAAGCTGCAGGAACCCAGGTACCCGGGTGTCAGACACTGCTGTTGAGTGCTAAGCTAGGGCGCTGCGTTGAAGAGGTGGCATGTAAGCTGTCATTCTAAGCTTTGGTTAGGCAGAAGGGAGCAGAAGGGCAGCCCAGAGGTGGAAAGTGTCCCAGTGGCCGGGAGGAGATGGTGGTCTGAGCAGCAACTCTACTCTGACCAGCAGGAGGGACTTGCCTGTGGTCTGGTTCTGTCCTGTGGTTACCCCCGCCTCTGAGAGGTTGTGCCTGTGGCTCGTCTGTCCAGTGCCCACCCCCAAGGCACCAAGTGCTCCACACTGTCATTTCAGTCCAGTCTTACAGCAGTGCTGGAAAGGAGGCACTGTGGGCCCGTTTCACAGTTAAGAAAACGGAGGCCCAGATTGTTGAGCAACATGCCCAAGATCACACAGGGCCTTCCTGGCAGTCAGCCCTCACCCTCACACCCCCTACCTCTTGTTGACTCTCTCTCTCTGACCTTTCTATCTCTACATACTTCTGTGACCAGGCAGGTGTGAACCTCCACACCCCAAGTTCTTTGTATAAATAGCCTTGGATGCAGTGGAGGTGGTTTGAATAGACCCCTAATTTCCCCATAATGACCTGATTGTTTAGAAAAATCTAACAACGTGGTTTTTCCTTGTCCTCAGAAGATGGTCTTTACCCTAAATGGGTCTTAAGGGCGGGCCCACACGCCAAGAGCCTCAGAGAGGTGAGGAGTCAGGCCAAGGCGGATGGAAGAGGGTTATACAATTCCCCGGCCCCTCCCTGCTTCTGAGTGCGCGTGCTTTGGGATGGAAGCTCTGCGGGTATTTCCAGCAGAGGGTCATAGAAGAAGGGAGAGATGCCCAGGCAGGGGCCAACCTGAGCCACGTGGTATGAACAAGGCCCAGCATGTCTTCTGAGCATTAAAGTGGCTGTTTTACTGGGCACTTACAATTGAGCCACTTTGTGTACACTTGTGTGCATCAAGTCTCTGAGCCTTCCTAGGAATGAAGATTGTATGTAGGAAACAGGTGCTACTGTCATCCCATTTTACAGATGAGGAAATTGAGGCTCAAAGAGGAAGGTAACCTGCCCCGAGATCACTCAGCTGACCTTCAGAGCCAGGCAGCTGGCCTCAGCGCCCACGCCCTGATCACTACATATTCTGCCTCTTTACATACCTCCTGTGGTGAGCTAGTAAGCTTGAGCCACCTGAGCCATGTGATCTCCTTGCCCCTCTGAGTGCCCAGCATCAAGCCTCACCCACAGTCACGCCCCAGTCATTTGTGAAGCCTGGGGTCTACAGCCTCCATGCTGTGGGGAGGGCAGCGCTGGGCCAGTGCTGCCAGTGCTTGTGTCCCCGGGCCAAGCGGATGTCCAGCCCTTTGCTCTGTACCCCCGGCTTCTTGTCCATATGCCCGCCGCGTGCCCCACTTCCCGCTGCCCAGCCTGGAGCTGGCACATGACTGGCTTCAAGCCAGCTGGGTTGCACACAGAGCTGGAATTTCAGCAGCAGGGCCAAGGCTGAGCGGAGCAGGCCAGGCCTTCCTGCATCGGGTGTGAGGCCAAGGGGGCTGGCGCACCTCCCTTCTCTCCCTGTGCCTTGTCTCCCTTCCCCTCCTCTTCCTCATCTGTCACCCTGCTCATGCCACTCTTTTCCTTTTTGGGGGTAGGGATGCTGCCAGGATGCTTAGTCTCTCCCTTTTTATCTCCTCCCATTTTCTACAACCCAGCACTCTAGCCTCACAGTGCAGACATGAGGCCCCCACCCCATCCATGCCCATGGAGAGAAGACCCCCAAGGAAACACCATGCTGGTGGCTGCAGAAAGGCACAGCCTGGCACTGATAGGTTTGAGTCAAGCCCTTGGCTGAGGAGTATTTGGACCTGTCTCTGTGTTGTTTTGCCAAATCTGAATCCTGGTACCTCCTCACAGTTGCTAGGGCCCCTGGGGTGTTCTGGATTATTAGAGGCCTGGGGTGTCTGTAAGGAGGCAGGGGACTGGTAGGGATATGGGTGGACTTGTTCGGGTTACGCATTAAAGGAGGCAAATTCTTCATTAGGAAAAGGAACTCTTTAGTACCTATAGCTGTCTGGTAATCAGACAGCAGGTACTGAACTTTCTGAAACTCAGAAGTACTTGAGCCATGGGGTAGAGGCCCATTTGTGGCGGATAATACAGGGGGATTCCCATTTTGGGTGGGAAGCCCCCGCCTTACTTAGCCTCTGAGGCAGTGTGACCTGAAGTCCAAAGGATGCCATGGGGTCTCCCACGTGGCAGGATCTTGGGAAGATTCCAGGTGGTTCTACAAAGTCCCTGAACTTACATAGAGAACCTGACCCTCTTCTTAAAGGGCTTTCCTGCCTTCTGGTTTCTGCACCAGCCTGGGTGGGAGTGAGCCCCTTTGCTTCCTTCCTCACTCTCAGGGTGGTGGTGGCCAGGTCAGATTCCGGAGCCTGGATCTAGCTTCCCAGGCCACTTTGGGGTTGGGGCCAGATGTGGTCAGCAGCTGCTCTGGGCCCACCATGTGCTAATCCACCCACAGGGCAGAAGGAGGATCTTGTAAAGTGGTGCAAATCCCCCCAATTGGCCTCATCTGTCTTTGTCGGCTTCGGAGTTGGGGAGCGAAAATGGAGCCTTGCAAGTCAGCGACTCTGCACATAGCTCCTGGCTCCTGCCAGCCAAATCTCTCCCAGTTTTTACTGCTAGGAAAAGCGTAGAAGACAAATTCATGTAGGTACAGGTCTCAAGGTCCAGACATGAGGCCCCGAGAGCAAGGAAGCAGGCAGCCGAGGGTGGCTGAGGGCAGCTGGGGGACCTGGAGCTGCCCCTCGTTGCACACAGCAGCTCCACCTTTGTGCTTCATGTTTTGGGACTCAGCTAAGAGCCTATTTCCAGGACAAGTCCTGTGGCTCAAACTATTCGAAAACCACCATTCCACTGACTGGGGCATCCTCTGGGATTGTCCTTTTGGTTTCAACTCCCCCCTGTGGCCTTGGCATCCATGCACTCCAAGAGAAACAGAGGCTTGCTTCTCCTGTGGGGGAACCAGAAGGCTGGAGGCCCCCCCCTCCCCGGGGGTTGGCGTCCTCCTCCTTACTGGCTCTTACTCTGCAATCTCCTGATTCCCCAGGGAGCTCTTAGCAAGGCTGCAGATGTTCCCAGTGAGCAGGGCGGGCCTGCCCAGCTCCAAGGACTCTCACCCACCTGCCCTGGTCCACCCCTCCTGCCCTTCTGTGGGACCCAGTGCCAGAAGGTGTGAGCCCCATGCTTCCCCCTCTCCCCCCACCCCACGCAAGACAACCAGCTTTGCACATTGCCAGGGCCCTGGGGAGGGCCCTCTCTGGGAAGGATCCCCATGCCCTCAGAGGGCCAGGTGGCAAGAAGGGCTGCTGCCCATGCTGTATGCAGCCCTCAGCCAGGCCAGAAGGGCCCTCCCTAAGCCTTTTAAAAAATGTTTCTCTGCCCAGTGGCAGGCGAGCTCCGTGTAATTAAGTAGGGCTGCCCGTATGGTATGAACCTTTCCCTCCTTCTCCCAGCAGACTGCGCGGCTCTCCTCCCCCAAGTCTTCCCTTCCGCTCCGAGTGGGTCATCTGCTGGCCCAGATCAGCCACAGCCCTCCACTCTGCCCAGGGCGCCCCCTTCCCCCGGCTGCTCCCGCTGCCATCAGCCCTTTCCTTCCCAACCCTTCAGGATGCGTTGCCTGCAGGACTATCGGGCAGCTCCCTGCTGAGGGTGAGGATGTGGATGTATGCGGCGGCAGAAAGCCCCTTTCCTGTGGCCTTAGCACCCGAGTGGACCGGCCGTACCACTGATGCTGCCCTCTGTCCCCCAGCTCCAACCAGACAGACACTGGAGTTTGCCCTTGTCCCTGACCTCCAGAGGAAGGCAATCAGAAAGGGAATTTGGAAGGGAGATAACTCATCAAGGAGCCTGCCTGCTCCACAGAGCATCAAATCAGCTGAGAAATAACAATGGTGTCACCAAAATTAGCTCTGAGCTTACAGCCAACCACCGGGCAGGAGTGGCCCCTGGAACTCTGAAGACCAGCTGAGCTGGGAGCAGTGCCTGAGCCAGCCCTAGAGGCCTGGCCACAGCTGGGGCACCCCATGTCTTCTGCATCCCTCAACCCCACCCACCCCGCTGCAGCCACAGCAGAGATGGAGCGGGACGCTCAAGCACCCCTGGAGGGTGAGGCATGGACTGTCACTGAGGGAGGCAGGGCCCAGGCTGCTGCAGTCCAGAGCGCCCCCTCCCCATGCGGCTGACCAGTGCCCTCGGCCAACTTTCTGGGCTGGGCTGCGGCGAGGGCAGCGCAACACTGGGGTGATGCTGCCCCTTAGTGGCGAAGAGTGGGAGGGAAGGCCTAGCTCTGGGAAACGTGCTGGAAACCAGCAACGGGGCTGCTGCCAGCCTCAGCCCCGGAGTCTGGGGCTTAGTGGGCTCTCTAGCCCCTCAGGCAGTGAAACTAGCAGTGGGCTTCCCTAAACCTGAAGCAGGAGGAGAGGGCTGGGCTTCTGGCTCCACACCCACCTATTCTCCACTCCCCACGTCCCACCCAGCCTCTTCTCCTCCCCCTCTTTCTCTGCCTTCCCTCCCCCACTGCCTTTCTTCTTCTCCCTCATTAGGGGAGGCCCAGCAGGCAGCCCTGGGGTGGTGTGACCTGGAGCTTGGGCACTAGTCTGACACTGCCCCTGCAGAGCTGTGTGACCTTGGGCAAGTCACTTCACCTCTCTGGGCCTCAGTGACCTCACCTGGAACATGAGGGTGCCTAAGGGCGTGTCTAGTTTGAAAGCTCTGGTCTTCTGTCACCAGCCTTTCACAGCTGTCCCCCAAAAGTCTCCTGATGTGCGAGCTATCGCAGGAAATAGCTCGTAGAACCTTGGGTTCTGTGTATAGGCCTAGAGCCCGGGGATTTATTTGGGCCTCAGTTTACCCATCTGTAAGAAGGGAAATTGTTCATCCTACCCTAAAGCAACATTTATCAGTTTATACATTAGGCCAAAAAATGTTTTGAGAGGAATATTACTTAGTAGAACATAGATGAAAGACTAAATATTATTTAAATGTTTTGCTTTTTCAATTAAGCTCCTTTATTCCCGTTTCAAAAACAAATGGTTTTCGGCATCAGTACTGACTCATTTCCATGGCTAAGGATTGAGGACACCTGCCCCTTGCTCCTTAAATCCCTGCCCTTCCTGGCAAGGGCCAAGTACCCAAGCTGGGATCTCGGTGACCCCGCGGCCAAGCCACCTCCCCATGGAGCTATCTAATGTGTGAACTTCATCTCTCTCAGATCGCGGAGACGTACGCCTTCCTCCCTCGGGAGGCTGTGACCCGCTTCTTGATGAGCTGCACTGAGTGTCAGAAGAGGATGCACTTTAATTCCAATGGCCTGGAGCCCAAAGGTAGGGGAGGCTGTCTGCGGGAGGGCTGCCAGGAAGCAGGCTGTCCCATCCAAGGGCCTGCCCTTTGCAGACACAGACAGCAGTTGTCGCAGTTCCCAGAGGCTGCTGTGGATGCCTGGGGCTGCCCAGAGAGCCTCGGGTTTTCTTGTTTTGTTTTTCCTTTTTTTATTTTTAAAGCACTAGTTTTACGTAAAAACCAACAGAACATTCCTACTGCCCTTCAAGGTTCAGGCCAGACCCTCTTCTTCTGCCAGGGTTCTAGCTGGGAATGCCACCCTGCCCCATTCTCTAAGCTCTGGAATTCTTGCCATGCAGGTCTCTCACTCAGCAGTGTTTCTCTGCGCACTAGCCTTGAGGATCTGGTCTTGCCAGCTGGACTGTCAGCTCTCAGAGGACAGCACACCCCTTGCCATGGGCCTCCTCTGTCTACCCTGTAGCAGGTCCCTCCTAGGTGGCTGTCCCCTCCCCAGGCACACCCACCCACGTGGTCTCTGGTCAGTAAACCTATGCAGTTTGATTAAAGGCATTTAAAATGCCCAGAGCACTTTGGACTAGGCTGTCGTAGGTCATAGGTCACGCGGACCATGTCCGCACTCGGAAGCTCTGCCCCGCCCAGTGACAAAGGCCCCCATCCCTGTGTCCCCACGACCTCACCCTGAGCATCCTTGGAGACCTGCAGTAAATCTCATTGCCCATCTCCTCACAGGTAGCTTTGGGCCAGCATGTTGGCTAGTGTGATTGTAACTTGTCACTGAGAAATGGTGCCCAGGTGGCCCATTTATCCAGGCCTCTGGGCCCTCCTGGTACACTGTGCCAGCCTGTCCTGGCATTGGGCTGAGGAAGTTACTAAAGTCATGGGGTTTTGCCTGAGTGTGGGAACAGACTCAGAGTGAGGAGTGAGCTGTTTACTTGGGTGGTGCCCAAGTGATGTCCATGAAACCTGGGGGAGGGACAGCAATGGTTAAGGGGGGGTGGACAGCAGCAGAGAAATTGGGTGCAGGTGTCCAGTGGGGTTTCCCCTCATTTTGGTTGTTCTGATGCCAGTTGACACCGAATCCAGAGGCTTTTCTGCCTGTGGGAGCCACTAGGCTGCAGAGCTCCATCGGGCATGAGGGACAGGAGGGAACCTATTAGTCCTCCTAAGGTCTGGGTTCTGGTGTTAAGAGCAGGGGCTCCAGGCTGGACTGTGTAGGTTCGAATCCCAGCTCCACCACATGAAGTGAGATTAGATACGTTACCTTTCTCAGGAGGCTGATGAGATTGGAGAGTTGAGCCATGTGCCTGGCATGGAGCAACAGGGCAGGAAGAGTGAGCTGCGCTGTTACAGTTACTGCGGTAACACAGAATGCCTGAGGAGGGCACTTTCTGCCCCACGTGGCCTGGCCCTGGCTGACGGCTGCAACCCCCGCCCCAAGACACCCTTTGGTACCTGCAGATGGGCCAGGCGGCCTGTTCCTGCTGTCCCCCACAACCAGGGTCTGGCCCACCCATCCACCCATCCTAGTGGTTTCCACAGCAACTGGCAGAGCCAGACACAGAACCACTGGCCTGCGGGAGCAGAGGCAAGGCTGGAGGTGTCGCACTTGCTGGCTGCTCTGGGACATCTGCAGGCTCTGGGTACTCTGCTCCCGGAGACACATACGCGCACACACACACACACACGCACATTGATGGAGGCGCCGCCGGGAGGACATCCTCACCTCCCTGCCCCCACCCTCAGTGGCAGCTCCAGGTCTGAAGGCATCTGCATGGCTGAGAGTGTGATGCCCGTTTCCTCTCCTCCCTTCCCCCACTGCCCCCACTCTCTGAAGGGAGGAGGGAGAGGGACCAGAGAGGGCACACACGCAGGAGCCTCCGAGAATGTCTTGTTCCAGCAGAGGATAGAGGGTGGGCACAGAGGCGCCATGCTATACCCATCCTGGGACAGACGCCACTTCTCTGTCCCAGCAGAGGAGGGGACCCAAAAGGCACAGGAGACAGTGTGGCCCGTGGAAGGGCAGGGCGTGGAATTAGGCAGCCTGGGCGTGCAGCCCTGTTCCTTGCTTGTGTCCCTTGGCCAGTTAGCAAACCTCTCTGAGTATTGCCTACTCACAGCCCACTACAGCCCTGTGAAGTATTAGACCCTGATTACAGCTGGGGAGACTGAGGCACAGGGAGACATTGAGGTGAAGTCACTTGTCCAAGGTCTCCCAGGAGATAAGGGGAGAAGGCAAGAGAACTTTTGTTCTCATCAGCAGAATGGAATGATGCCGTCTACTCTGCATTGTCACATAGCTGCTGTTGAATTAAAGGCGCCCAGTGCACAGCAGGTGCCTGGGGACCCCTGTCTCCCACCTACATTGCTGCACCATGGTGACCAGGCACAAGATAGTCACCATGCAGGTGGCCCCACGGAGAGACACACAGTCAGCCTCTGCCAAGGGAGGCTCAGATACACCCCCGCCCCACTGAGGCGAGCAGCCTGGGTCTACACCCCAGACCCTGGGTGAAAGGGAAGGTTTGGTTTCTGGAGCTGCCAGAGGAGAGCCTGAGAATCTGAAAGGCTCCCCTGCCTGCTACATGGCCAGAGGCATTAGCCACCTGGACCATCCTCGCCAGCTGGCAGGTCCCCCTTCTCCTGACCCAGCCAAGGACCTGGAGATCAGGTCTCCGCCCACCATCCTGGGTGCTCTGCATGTGGCCAGCTCAGCCCTATCACTGGCATTCCTGCCTCGCTGGCCCTCCCTCCTCCCTCTCCTGCCGGGTAATCGGAGCCGGCTCCTGGCCCCAGAGGCAGGCCCAGTGTTCCTGTCCCAGGAAGGCGGGCAAAGAGGGGACAGGGAACAGGATGGAGACTTCTCGAGAGGCAGCTGGGAGAACGTCTCACTTCCTGGCCTTATGTTAAAAAGAAAGAAAGGAAGCAAAGCGGCCGCCCTTACTCAGCGGTTTGTCCCCAGCCGAGTGTGGGGCCTGGACAGCCCGTGCCCTCCCCCAGCTCCAGGAGCATAAACAAAGAAGCAAAGAGGCTGCGGTGGATCAGGAAGTCTGAGGATGGGAAATTCCAGGGCCTCCCGACTCCACGCTCCTCTTCCGCCAACCCCGGAGGAGAGAGGACAGAGAATGAGAACGGCCTGGCTCTTGGGGAGAGGGGCCTCTGGGGGCACCTTTCTGTGCCCTTGGATGTGACAAAATATTTAGATGGTTGCAGTCTAGGAATGAGCCGTGGGGGCACAACAGGACATACAGAAGAGGCCCCACCTCAGCAGCCAAGTCCAGTCCCCTCAGCTGGTGGCTTCTTCAGAACCAGCTGTCTCCTCCACGTGGTTTCAAGGCCCTCCAGGCCTGGCCCTCCAATTCCTCCTTCCCACCTTCCCCGGCATGACCTCTTCCGACTCTGTCCTCTTCCAGCTCCAGGCTCCAGGCTCACTTGCTGTGTCTGTGGAAAGCTTACAAAGCCTCTCTGCAGCACTGTTGCCTTATCTGTAAAATGGAGGCATTTCTACCAGCACCCACCTGGGGCGGGGGGGAGGTCCTTGGGAGCAGTGAGTGAGTCAGTCGGTAGTTGTCAGCTGAGTGACAAACACAAGTTCCGTTCAGATCTCCTCGACACTAAGCTTTCTTGAGATTCTCTGGAACCCTCTTAGCTCTTCCTCCGAGATCTGATGGGCTCAGTATCAGTCACACCCTGCTTGTTCCCTGAGAGCAGGGACTGTGTCTTACACAGTTCTTCTTTCCCACCCTGAACGCCCACCCCACCCTGAGCACACATCCATGCTTCTGGAAGACCTGCCTGTCGATTGATTCACTTCCCCGGGAAGGAGATTTTCTGTCACCTTTTCAGTTGCCCCAGGGCCTGGCATCCCTGCTTCTAAATCTGAACCCACAACAGCCTGGCTGGCCAGCCTCGTGGCCTGTCTGTGTCCAGCCTTTCATCATTGCACATCCTTTGACACACCAGCCCTGCCTAGGAGACCTCTCACACCCTTGCCACGGGCACCCACGAGACACTGCTTTCCCCAGACCAAGGATTTCCTCCATTCTATAAGCAAGATCTCATGAAAACTGCCGCCTTGGGTTACCCCTGAAGACAAGGAGAGCCAGTTTCTCGACTGAGATTTGCACTGATTGGTGAATGCCAGTGTAGGCTGGCTACGGAGGTCGGCACTTGGCTTGGGCTGGATAAAATCTCTACGGCATCGATTATTTCCAAGGCTGCGTAAAACTGGGTCTAGGCTTGGGCTGGTTTCAATTTTCTTTGGCAAAGAGGTATTGAAACATTTCTCTGGGAGCTTCCTCTACCTTCTCGCCCACAACCTGCTGGATTATTTAGGCTCCACGACCCTTGCCAGCTCCGAATTCACCACTTTCCACGGGTAACAATATCCAAGAGTATAGTGGTATCAGGTTATTTATAGTGGCTAGAGCTGTGGCCACTGTGTGTGTTGACCATAGCTGGAGCCCAGCCTGCCTCAGCAGAGCCCAGGGAGGCCACTTCTTCCTCATTCACGTTCCCATCCCAGCTGGCCCGCCACCTTGGTATTTGTCTTACCTGTGAGTACCTGACTCAGCAGAGCTCCCACCAGCCCCTCTTTCCTGCAGAACTGATGCTGTCCATATGTGCCCACTCTCGTCTTCAGAGCGCCCTTTCTGCTCACTGTGGCCTGGCCGTACTCTGGCCCCCACAGCCAGCCCCATCCCTCATCCCCCCACCTGGCGGGTCCCTACTTGCTAAGACCGTTGGTCCCCAAGAATGAAGAGTAGAACATTTCATGACGCACCAAATGAAGGTGTTCTCTAGTGGATTTGTGTGTGTTTGCTCAGGACAGCCCAGCTTCCCCAAGACAAAGCATCCTGCCTTCCTCTGCAGGAGGTTTACTGGCTCGCCTCTGGGCACCAGAAGTGGTCTCTGGTCTGTGGGGATCCTTTAGAGGGAACAAGCCACGGAAGACACCTTCTCCCACCTCCCAAGAGCACCATCCTTGCTGTGTTTTTGGGTTTTTTTCCCCCTAAGCCAAACTGTATCTGGCCTTTTTAAAGAGACTTTCTCATCAACAGTTATGGCATTCAGGCAGAAGACAGGCAGCCATCAGTAAAAGAATACAATTCCCTACTTCCATGAACTACCAGACACCCTAGGGAGTCACTGTAGGGAGTCACCGTAACACCCTACGCGGTCTTCATTCGCGGCTCTGACCTGGGCCGTTAGCATGAGGGCTACCCTTTACTTGTTCGTGTTGTTGAATACCTTTTCACCAGCCAACCCCGCCTGTGAAGAAACGAAACAGAAACTGCAGAACTCTAGACCTGAAGCTCCACAATTGGAAAAAAGGAAGCTTAGCTCTTTAGAGTGACACCATCTCAATGTCGTCCCTGGAGCGTCTGCCTGACATGTTACAACCACCCCAGCTGGTTTGGGGGCTGCCTGGTCCTAACAGGCCCTGGGCTTAAGGGGGTCAAGTCTAGGTTGATGGTGGCAGGCAGCGAGAAGAGGCCACGAGGACATGGAGGGCGTTTTCATTTCCCCACACCACGTGGAGTTGGTACCAACAGGCGATGTGTGTGGGTGTCAGTATCCTTCCACCACAGACCTAGAGGGATTCTCATTTAAAAAGAAAAAAGTCCATTTCAGGACACTTCTAAGATATTCTGTGAGTGACATTTGCCTCTTCCTCAATGAACAAAAATGAAAGATTCTGTGTGTACCAACATAGCTTTACAAAGCGAGACCAATTTTTGTTTTTGTATAAAACCTGATGAGAGATGCTGTTTCAGCCTATACAATCACCAGAAGGATACAGCCATCAAAATTGCACCCTTCCCCTTTGCACCCCCAGTTCTGTACCCAGCCTGTTTTCAGTCCTCATTTTCTGCACGGCTGTTCCAGGTCTTGGCCGGCGGGAACTTCCCTTGCCCACTTTGGGGAACTTCCTCTCTTGTTTGCGGGGACTTTTTATTTTTTTATTGTGGTAGAATATATATAACAAAATTTGCCATTTTAACCTTTTTTCTTTTTCATCTTAACCATTTTTAAGTGCGCAGTTCAGTGGCATTAATTATATTCACCGTGTCTGTGCACCTGTCACCACTGTCTGTTTCTCAAACTTTTTCATCACCTCAGATAAAAATTCAGTGTCCATTGGCACTCCCCATTCTCCTTCCCCTCTGCCCCCATAAGCTTTAATCTACTTTCTGCCTCTACAACTTTGCCTGTTCTAGATATTTCATATAAGTGGAATCATCTAAAATTTGTCCTTTTGTATCTGTTTTATTTCACTCAGCATGAAGTTTTCAAGTTTCCGGGGACCTTTTTTCTTGGGTTCTGGGCAGGCCTGGGCTCTGACTTTGGAGGGACCTGTTTAGCAAATCGCTTTGTGGATATTCTCTGTGTCTTCCACCTTGGCCCTGTCACTTGCCTCCCTTGGGCATGGTGGTGATGGTGGAGGGCAGGCTTTGCCTAGTCTGGAAGCCGTTCCTGCTTCTCTTCCTCACACAACTCACATCCCAGTCCATAAATGGAATTAGACACCAGAGGGAACTTTCAGTCAAAGGCCTGGGGTGAAATGAACCTGGCCTGAAGTCCTCAGAGGCAGGAGAAGACCAGAGAACAGGCAACCAAGACTGTTCCTGGGCAGAGGGTACAGTGGGGTAAAGGAAGAGCAGCCCAAATGACCTAGTGACTAAAGGAGACTCAGCTTGACATGACTGGTCCCAGCAGTTGACTCCAGGGTTTTGAGTTTGGGCAGATGTCTCTTGTCATAGCAGGAGACCTCTGAAGGGGAACCTGGTTGGAGAAGGGAATGGTGAGCAACATGTTAGTCATGCTCCCCCCTCTTCCATGACTTGTCCTCGTGCCATCTTAGCCCGTCCAATATGGCACCCACAGCGGCACCTCAGATGCAGAACAGAATGGCTGGACAGTGTCCACTGTAGCAGCATTTGCAGACGGCATCTAGGCCAGAGATTTCAAGAGTTATCAATCATTCCTGCCCTTTGACCCATGAATTTCACTTCTGAGAATCTGTTCTAAAAAGGAAATGATCAGAAATATGGACCAATATTCACGCCCAAAGATGTTCCCTGCAGTGTTGTTTAAAATAACACCCAATCAGAAACAACCTTAATAGCCAATCATAAGGGAATGAATGACTTAAATAAGTTATGATAAAGTCGTCTATGGCTATGAAAATGGTATTTGCAAATCAAAACAAGACTTCTGATGGTGAGGCAATTATCTATGACAATTGTTAAGCAAATTAAAAAAAACTTTTTAAATTCTCTGTATGGATTATGATATCAAGTATGTAAAGAAAAAAACCAAAGGGAAAGAATAAACAGAGGCATAAGCCCCACTGCTTGGTGCAGTTATGGGTTTGGGTTTTTTTTCTTCTTTACATCTTTCTGCGCTTTGTAAATTTCCTACAAGAATAACATGCATTCCTTTGATCTTTAGGGCAACAAATAATTCGTGGGAGGAACAATGTACCTGTCTGTGTGAGTGAGGAGGAGCCAGGATTTCTTTTGGGTACTGGCAGACCGGCTCAGACCTGTGAGCCACATGATACCTGGGAGTGCTCTGGGGGACTGCTGAGGCAGTGGGGCTGGGCGTGATGGTGATGTGTTCACCAGGAGAAGAGCTGGCTTAGACCAGGGTTGCAAACTTAAATGCCTTCAAAGGCCTGGCAAGTATCATAACTGAGTGAAGGCATGCAGATATTAGAGAGTGGTGGGGACTATGGCAAAATGGAGCACAGGCTCCTGTCTAAATGAGGTGGCTGCTGCTTAGCTCCAGCGGTTGTCTGCCACATGGGTGTGCAGGCCCAGTGTAGCCTGGCCTTCCCTTTTACAAAGAACTCAAAAACACATATTTATAAAAACTCAAAATCTCTCAGACACGGGCATCTAATTGAAAAATATTCCCAACACCATGTAAAACATATCTACAGCCAGATATGGGCCATGAGCCACCATTTTGTGGCCTCTGGCCTATTCTTTCCCAGAAGTGGCTACCTCCTCCCCACTGCAGGCACAGACTGACAAGGGTTTCTTTTTGTTCTTTCTCCCAGAAAATGAGCCACCATCTCCTCTGGTCTCTGGGATTATTGATTACAACATGCCCCTCACCTCCACGTACCTGAAACAGATGAAGTTGCGTGTGATGAATTCCCAGGAGCAGGTAAGTGACCTGCCTCCCTTCCCCCCACCCAGAGCCATCCTAACTTGCCCAGACTCGGTTGATGGTTGATTCTTGGTTGAGACTTGGGGCCACCGCCTGTGTAAACATGCTGAAAATCAAAGAGGCCCTTATCAGGCTATCTGGGCTGTGCAGCCCAGGCTGAGAGGGGAGGGGAGGAAGGGAAAGAATGTGTTCCTAGTTAGAGGGTCTGCTGGGCAGACAGCAAAACCTTCCCCCCTCAAAGCTGGGGCAACTGAGGGGGTGGGTGGGAACTACAGACCTTGACTCTGGGTTGTTTGTCTCTCTGCTGTGCCCTTTGTCTGCTGCGTCATTCGGAGGCGAGAGAGAGGCCCTGGCCTCCTGCCTGTGGCCTCTGTCACTCTTGGGGCCCAGGCTGGCCAGGAGGATGGGCGTTGGAGGGTGGCCAAGGCGAGATAAGACCCCAGGGCCCCTTGGCTGTCCATGACTCCCCAGCTGTGGTTAGCTAAGGGCCATCAGGCACCATGGAAACAGGCTATGAAAAGAAAGTCACTCCTGCCTGCCTCCCCACACAGGCCACCTCCTAGTCCTTTGCAAAGTAAGTCTCCTGACTGTCTTTCAAAGAAGGACTAGGTGAGTGCCGTCCCCTCTCCCTCTGCTGCCACTGGCCAGGGTAATTATTTCTCACATCCAGCTTCGAGTGTTCTCATCTGCTGTGACATCTGACCCACCATATCCTTGGGGCTGACGAGGGGAATGGGTTCTTTCTCCCGCATTGAGAGATGAATCAGAACTCGGGTCTGACTTAAGCCAAGGGTGCCTGCTGTCCTTCCTGCGCCGTCGGTTGTCTTGACAACCTGAGTGTGTGCGCGCCCACCCGTCATGGGGGGTAGTGGCTCGGCTAGCAGCTTCGTTATGGGCTATCAGGAAGTGTTCAGGTAGCATCTGAGCTGTGACCCAGTCTGAGAATTTACACTGGTTGGCACTACTCCCCTGAGGAGAAGGGGGGGTGCTGCCTCCCATCCCCACCCCTTATCCCTCAAAGGTTGAGTGAAGTAAGCTTTGTCTGCGTCTCTGTGTCTCCCACTTACTCTCACCTGCGCTTCTCTTCTGTGATAGCTGCATCCCTGAGAAACCTCACATAAGCAAAAATAATTTCAGTGGGAAAATGGTGTTGGGGTTAGGTTTCCAACTCACGGTGACAAAGTTATTTTTCCGACAGGCATGTCAGTGATAAGGGTGTTGCTTTTGTTGGTAGTTATAACCAACCATATGACTGTGCCGGTTCAGCAGTAGAGCGATCCTGACTACTGCTGTAGAGCGCTTAACGGCTTTTCTTCTCCTGTAATCACCCACGCTGTCACAGGCACCAGGCTTCTTACACAGTCTCAGCACCGTGCTCATCCATCGCTAGGAAAAATGAAGCCCAAAGCCACACGAGCACACGGCAGGGAGGTACAGGGTCACGGCCTTTTCTTTACTACATGTGAGCGCTAGGTTGGATCGCCGTGAGGACCAGCAGTGGTCCCTGTAACACAAGTGTGTTCTCTCAGGAATGGAGGCGGTTCTCTCTGATTTGGTTATACAGCCAAATGGAAATAAATATATAAAATGTAGAAATAGATTATATAAATACAAAATCAAATCCCCAAATACTTGGTGTTTTCATGTGTGTCAGTAGACAGAGAGGGATTCAAACTATTGGCGAGGTGCAAGGATTCGATCATTCAACAAATATTTATGAAGCCCGACTCTGTGAGCCTGAAGTCCCTAGGTGGTGCAAACGGTTAAGCGTGCAGCCTCTAACCGGAAGGTTCGTGGTTTGAACCCACCCAGAGGCACCTCAGAAGAAAGGCCTTGGTGATCTGCTTCCAAAAAATCAGCCATTGAAGACCCTGTGGAGCACAGTGCTAACTTGACACACGTAGGGTCGCCGTGAGTTGAAATCAGTTCGAGGGCAACTGGTTTGTTTTTTTACTCCATGAGTCAGGCCCTGAAGATGAACAAAGATAGCACCATTCCTAGATCTTCTTATGATGCAGGGGGAGACGGACACTAAGTGAAAAATCTCATCCAGGTGCCTAGCTCATAGTGAACACTGATAAATGGCAGAGGAATAGCTTAATGAAGCCTCATAGTGAATGCTGACAAGGGCTCTACAGGAGAGAATGCAGTGCTGTGAGTACTTAAGAGTGGGGAGTTGACTGAGCCAGGGGTCAGGGAATGTTTGCCTCAGAAGGGGATGCTGGAGCTGGGATCGAGGTCTGAAGAGAAGAGAGTTCCAGGCTGAGGCAACACCCTGTGCAAAGGCCCTGTGGCTCAAGAGAGGACAGAGCCTTCGAGAGATTGCGTGGCTGGTGTGTCTGGTGCAGAGTGTGAGAACTTGTACTGGTGAGGAAAAAAGGAAGATGCACAGTGCTGAGCATACAAACACCTGGTAGATGTCTGTGAATGACCTTGCGAATGAACTGAAACACGCGGAATAAGATGGATAAATTGCCCTGGCAAGTTCGAGCTACTCCCAAAGGAAGGGAGGATTGTGGGAAGGTGTTTGCTCCCAGGGTGCCCTGTGAAATCCCGCTGTGGCCAAGGCAGAGGCTGAGGTTGGGGTGGCCTCTGCTTGCAGCGTGGGTGGACTGCATCTGCCTGACCTTCATTGGCAGTTTCCCAGATGCGGGCCTTCTGCAGGCTTCCCCAGTGTGCTGCAGGAGATCAAAGGTGCAGGCCCTCCTCACAACACCTGGCAGGTGCACCCTACCTCAGGCCTAGGACCTTTCATCTGGCAATCTCCTGCGCCCCATACACAATACTGAGCTTTCAAGGCCTCAGCCTTTCAGGCAGCACTGTTAACCCTGTTTTATAGCCGGGCACATGGTGAAGCAAGAAATCACATTGCTCACCAGGCTATTCATCTATAGCGGCAAGGAAGGGCCAAGAGCCCAAGAGCCTTTGATTCTTCACCTTGAGTTGGAACTAAAAAATATGTACACTTGAATTAGCAGCTTCTTTCCTACAAAGTCAGAGCAAGGCTCACCTGGGGGTGAGTGAATGGCCCCCTCAAAACAAGGTCATGGGACAGGCCTGGCAGCTGTCAAACCCTCTGTCCCAAGACCAGGTTCTGAAAGTGGTTTAGTTCCTTACACATCACTCTGGCCACCAAAAGTCAACCAGGACACCAGCAGCATTTGTAAATCACTAATGCAGGCTGCCTGGAATGTAAAACCAGTTCTAACGTCACCGGGTATTTTATTAATGCTAAACAAAGCTCTCCATCACTGAAACTTTGGATGGGGAAAAATCCCAATAATTTACTTTTTTCTAACATTACACACCCAGGAGACAAATAGGAAGGCAGGTAGAACCATTTTCCCTCACTTTGCTTTGCTTAGACAATGTACAGGTGGTGAGATTTTCTTGAGGGCCAGACAGGATCACATTACCTGCGTCAGATTAAGATACTGGAAAATCACCCTTCTCCACAGAGGGTATCAGGTAATATGAAAACCTAATACCATTATTCATGCGCAGAAAGAAACTATTCTCGAGGTCTAAGTCAGTGCAGCAAATATTTACGGAGTGGCCTCAACATAGGTACCAAGGGGGTCAGACGCCACCTCCCAGAGTCTCCGTCTTGAGACACAGACACAGGAAGCTGTCATCCCAGGGCAAGGGGGACTGAAAGTGGGGGAGTGTGTTTTCTTACTCGGGAAAAATCTCATAAAGATATAAAACCAAAATCATATGTAGTTGTGCAGATCATAAACATATTTTCTTGGAGAGGGAGGAGAGTAGGAAGATTTCCTGAAATCTGGACTGTCTTAGAGAATGCTCCATCACACTCGGTGATAAGATGAGGTCCTGAGAGGGGTGCAGGCCAGGCTCACAGGGCAGAGGCCACCAGCACACCCCGTCCCCAGCTGATCTTTCAAATCTCCTTCAAGGGTGGTGGGCAGGATGCACCAGGAGGCTGTGGGAGCCCCCTCTTCATGTGGCCACTGGTTTTGTTTTCTGCTTCATTCGGTTTTCTTACATACTTTTTTTTTTTCCTAAATACACAGCCTCAGCAGACAAATCAGTAGCCAAAAATAAAAAACATGATGATAAAAATCACCCCCATCCCACCGCTCAGGCCACTGCTAGTATTTTGCTGCCTACCCTTCCAGACTGTTTAATAAAAGGGGATCACGGAGACCCTGCTTTGTTTTTCTGCCGCCGATTTTCCACACTATTCTGAGTTTTATCACCCTGTGGGCCTCGGGATTTCCACCCACCAAATAAGCTGACTCTATGATTTTTCTTCTTCCTTCATTCGTTCGTTCATTCATTTGTGTGTCCACTCTGAGCCTGGAACTGTGCCAGGTGCCAAGAAAACAGGTGCACAAAGCTGAGCCCCTGCCTGCCTGGCACCCACCGCCTACCATCTACAGAAAGAGACAAGGAAAAGAGCAGCCAGTGGGAAGGGGCTGTACCAAGAGCTCAGAGGAGGGTAGAGGAGCAGCGGGGAGGGAGCACCCAGGGTGGGTGCTGTTGCAGACAGATGGACTACTAACTGGGCACCTGTTTTGTGCCACACACTTAACCTCCAGCCCTTGCAACTCAGCAGGGTTCAGTTATTGTCTGCATTTTACAGATTCAACAGCTGAGGCCCCTGAAGAGTCAGCACACACTCACGGCCACACGCCCACTCACATGATTTAAACCCCAAGCCCTTTCATCCCTGATGTGCCCCGTTTCTCCGTCAGCACCTACTGGATAGGGATGTGTGCCACCTGTGAGGGGAAGCCCGGTGTGAGTTGCACCTGCTGGCTTCTAGAGGGAAAACATCCTTGGCAGAGGTGCTGGCAGAGGGACCAGAGAAAGCCAAGTGCAGGTCAAGGGGAATCTGGCCAGAAGCCTTAAGAATACGGATGCTTAAGGAGGCATCAAAAGAGAAGTTTGGCGGTGAATGCTAAGCTGTCTGCAGGAATACGTATATAATTTGAAGAACGTTATCCTGATCTTTCCTTCGATCTCAGTGTTTGGGCCAAGACGCTGTTGTAGAAATCAGATCTGGAAGGAGAGGGGCAAATCGTGGGTGTTCTTCCCCCAGCACACACTTTTTTTTTTTTTTAATTGTGCTTTAGATGAAGGTTTTCGGAGTAAATTAGTTTCTCATTAAACAACTAATACACATACTGTTTTGCGATGTTCGTTGCTAACCCCACGAAAGGTCAACACTCTCCCCTTCCAGACCTTGGGTTCCCCGTTTCTATTCATCCAGCTTTTCTGTCCCCTCCTGCCTTCTTGTTCCTGGGCTGGTGTGCCCATTTAGTCTTGTATACGTGGTTGAGCTATGTGTATTATTGTTTGTTTTATGGGCCTGTCTAATCTTTGGCTGAAGGGTGAACCTTAGGAATGACTTCAGTACTGAGTTAAAGGGTGTTTGGGGGCCATACTCTCAGGGTTTCTCCAGTCCATGTCAGTCCAGTAAGTCTTTTTTTTTTTCGTAAGTTAGAATTTTGTTCTCCATTTTTATCCAGCTCTGTCCAGGACCCTCCCTTATGTGCCCCGTCAGAGCAGACAGTGACGGTAGCCGGGCACCATCTAGTTGCCAGTACACAGTTTTATGTTACGGAGGTAGAGGTTGAAACCCAGGGAGAGTCAGGGCTTCCCCAAGGTCACCCCACTTGGCTCCTTTTCTGTTTCCACGCCCTCCAGCTCCTGCCCTGTCTGTAGCCGGGAAGGCTGTCAGCACCTTCACACCTCCCCTCTGTCCAATTCTTGGAGCAGCGCTAATGTCCCACTAATGGTTTTAATGGCTCTAACAGCAGTGCACGAACCAGTGTGCTTGAGCCGCGTGGTGGAAGTTCTCACTTGCTTCCCTCTCTGCTGTTCTCTCCTGGCTCCGAGTTTTCCTGGGTCCTGGAGGGTGGGGGAGGAGGGGCAGACCTTTTCTGGGAGGGCACATGCATGGGGCCTGCAGGGTGGGTAGCCCCTGTCCAAGGCCCCTGGGGTCTCCTAATTACTGGCCCTCTTGCTCCTCTCAGCGGGCTAATGTGGAGCAGCGACTGGCCTGGCGCTGTTGTCTGCCAGGATTCCAACCCATTCACACTTACTTAACTGTTAGCTAGAGACTCTGACGTCAGGCTGACAGTCAATACCAGCTCCACCACCCACGAGCTGTGTGACTTTGGGCAAGCGCTTCACCTCTCTGTGCTTCTTTTTCCTTTTCAATTATTTGAGGGTAATAAAAATACACCTGCCTCACAGAGTTAAGGAGCCCTGGTGGTACAGTGGTTAAGCACTGGGCTGCTAACCACCAGCCTCAAACCCACTAGCCTCTCCATGGGAGAAAGATGTGGCAGTCCGCTTCCGTAAAGATTTACAGCCTTGGAAACCCTATGGGGCAGTTCTACTCTGTCATATAGAGTTGTTATGAATTGGAATCGACTTGACGGCACCCAGCAACAACAGCAACAGAGTTAAGGAGCCCTAGTGGTGCAGAGGTTAACCGCTTGGCTGCTAACGAAAAGGTTGGCAGTTTGAACCCACCCAGCAGTTCAGCAGGAGAAAGACCTGGCAATCTCCTCCCGTAAAGATTACAGCCTAGAAATCCCTATGGGGCAATTCTGCTCTGCCACATGAGGTCACTATGAGTTGGAGTCAACTTGTTGGCACCTGACAGCAACATAGAGTTCCTGAGAATTAAATGGCATGAAGTGCTTAGCACAGTGCTGGGCACATTAGAGGCACTGAGGAAATCTCAGTGACCACTACTGCTATCGATGGTAATATTATTATGCACCTTTTGTTTAACAGATGTGTTGAATGATCTTGTGTAAGAGACCAGGACCATAGAGATGGATAAGACAGTGTAGCTGCTCTCATGTAGCTCTTCCTAGTAGACAGGGCAAGACAGCAGCCACAGAGCTGTAACCCGGGACAGAAAACAAGAAACGAGAAGGCCCAGAAACCTGCCAGGCAGTTCAGGGGACAGCAAAAGATGTTGGTGGGAGTCCACATGTCGGAAGGTGCGTGCGGAGGGGTCTGTGCACCAGCCCTGGAACACTGGGTAGAATTTTTGATTTATGTTCCATAAAAAACAGCACATTTTAAAATGGGGCTTGGGCCTGCAAAGAGGGCCTGGGTGAGGGCAGGCCCACCTCTATCAGCTCACGCAGACCCTGGGCTAGGGAAGGCCAGAGCCAGTTTGAGGGATGGCTCAGAGGCTCAGGGTGATGGCCGGAGGAGGAGGAGGAGGAGGCAGTGCAGAGCCGGGGAGGGGATGGGAGGCTGAGGGAGGGGAGCCAGGCCAGGAGTGAGCAGGGAGGAAGCACAGTTCTGAGTGTGGAACTTTCTCAGGCCCCTACCTCCCTTAGTGGAGAAGGAAATGGCTCACCCTGCAAAACTCCCCATATTCACTTAAAAAAAAAAAAAATTACAGTAAAATATATATAACAAAATTTACCATTTTAACCATTTTTTAAGTATAATTCAGTGGCATTAATTCATTCACGATGTTGTGTAACCGTCACCACTGCCTATTTCCAAAATTTTTTCATCACCCCGAACAGAAACTGTGCCCGTTAGGCAATAACTCCCGATTCCCCCTTGTCCCCCAGTCCATGGTAACCTCTAATCTATTTTCTGTCTCTATGAATTTTCCTGTTCTAGATATTTCATATAAATGGAATCAAACAACATCTGGCCTTTTGTGTCTGGCTTATTTCATTCAGCATAATGTTTTCAAGGTTCATCTATGTTGTATAGCATCTCTCAGAATTTCATTCCTTTTTATGGCTGAATAAAAATGGACACTTAGTTGGGTTGTTTCCACCTTTTTGGCTAACCACATTCACTCTTTAATCATTATCTTTTGGACCAGGTTGTAGACCTGGGGAGGGTTTACAGCAGAGGTCTATCCCTTCTCTCTCTGAGGTCTTCCCCCTCTTTGTTGCTTTCTTCTCTCATGAACCCTCCTAAGCTGCCCCCTGCTCAGAAGGACCCCAAGAAAATGGACAGACCCAAAGGAGAAACACAGTGGATTAAAGTGAGAGCCATAACTGTACAGTACTTCACTCATGGGGTTCTTACCCTATGGAGAACCCATGAGTACTGACTTTGACACTCAGGCTTATAAGAGCTTGACAGCAATGCTGATTTCCTCCTTCCTCTTCCTCAGGCTGCCCTACAGCCCAGGCTAGGTGTAAGCTCAGAGGAGAAATAGAATGGAAACTTGGCCATGTCTCCTGCTGTGGCTCAGTGTGTGTGACCTTTGATGGTTTCTTAAAGAAGCAGAGATTCTGACATGTTTCTTTAAAATTGTAGAATAATCTCCAGGGAATTCAAATAGAATGTAGAATTACACCACTAGAGGAAAAATAAAATAAAACTAAAGCTTGATCAGTCCAGCAAGAGTGAACAAATGGGGAATAAAAGAGAAACAACCAAAAAGAGATACAATAAATGGAAAACATAAAGTAAGCTAACAGGAACGAGACCAAACTTCAGTAAATCGTAAAAATATGGATGGGTTAAATTCCACTACCAAAAGTCAAAAAAGGCTAAGACAGGTTTTTCAAAATGGCAAAATCCAACATTCTGGCATTTACAAAACATACATATTTTTAAGGACACGAAAGGGAGAACAAAAACAAAAGAAAGAGAGGGGGCAGTGCTCTTAATGCCAGACAAGTTAATGTTCAAGGTGAAAACTCATCAAGAAGGGCAAAGTAGGATATTTTGTAATCATCAAAGGCGTGGTTTCCCAGTAAGGCTTCAGAGCATCTTGACCTTAGAGGTCTGCCCTTGGGAGAGGTTGAGGAGGTCCTCAGTTGCCTTGTTGGTCAGTCAGTCAGAAATCAGTCAGTCAGTCCTGTTGAATATAAAGAGCACCTCAGGCTTCACCGTGAGAGTCGGCACCTTTCTTTCTGGACTGGTGGCAACAGCAGGTTTGTAGCCCTCAGCACATTCACTCTTTACAGTTGTTGTAGCCACTTCTATAGACCAGGGCCCTGGCCGTGCAGTGGTTAAGCATTTGGCAGTTCAAATCCACCAGCCACTCCTTGGAAACCCTATGGGGTGGTTCTACTCTGTCCTATAGAGTCGCTATATGAGTCAGAATCGACTTGATGGCAACAGGTTTGTTTTTTTTTTTCTATAGACCAGTCTTTTCAAACTTTAAGCATCTGTGTCTGCTCTGTGGAAATATGCATGGAGCCTGTGAAATGGGTGAGAATATGGGGTCTGCTGCCTTAGCTGCCTGGCTTTTATTTTTTAATTTTATTGTGGTAAAATATACGTATGACAAAGCATTTGCCATTTTAACCATTTTTAAGTGTATACTTCAGTGACACTAATTATGTTCACCACGTGGTACCACCGTCACCACTATCCGTTTCCAAATGCATTTCATCACCTCAAACAGAAACTCAGCGCCCCTTAAGCAATGGCCACCTGGGTTTTAGACCTTCTTAGCCTCTCCCCTTGAGCTCACCCACTGAGGTATGCTCGGGCCCCTTTCTCAGTTCTCAGCCCCTTCCCTTCTTCTCAACTGCCTTGTGGCTCCCTAAGGGACCCAGGGAGATTCCTGACCTTGCTGGTCTGCTGCTGGCTTCCGTCTCTTATTCCACCTCTGTCTGCCCTCAAACACCCTCCACAGACCTCTGGGCTCAGCCCGCCTGTTACTCGTTACATAGCTGAGCCAAGAGGGCCCTGCCTGCCTCCGTGAGAGCATGAGAAAGGCCTGACACGCCACTGGTCATATTTTCAAGATCTGAGGACCTATAGCCCAAACCTTTTCCTGTCTCAATAAATCCCTGGCACCATGGAAGGTTTGTGCTGTGGCAAGAAAAGCAAAAACAACTGAAATTCTGACCTTGACCAAGGCGCTGTTTGGATTTCTCCAGGCAGAGGATGATCCTTGTAGTATTTCTGCTGTGAGACGGTGGGCGGTTGAGGTAGCTGCTGTCAGGCTCTGCCCTGTGCAGGCCAGCCCTCCCCGACAGCCATGGGGGCGGCTCACCCCAGAAGCAGCTTCTCAGATGCGCCTTTGTCTTTGTTTTATTTATATTTATTCCCATTTTTATCAATAGACTACATTAAAAAAAAAATGATTTAGAAAAACAGCAAACCCTGCCCCAGCCTCCGCAGATGCAGCGCCTACCCTTAGAGACAGCTTTCTTATCTTTTATTTCTCTCTTATGGCATTTACCTTGTATGTCTAAATAATGTGCTCTTACTGCCAGTTCCTGATTTTTTAGTTTGGGCTTTTTTATTTTTTTTCAATTTCTTGCTGTAGGAGATAAATATTTACACTCTTATACCCTCTCATAAACACACTTATTTCTCCTTCCTTCATCCTTCAATATATCTATATCCCCCTATTTAGATAAATCATTATCCTTATTTATGTTTGTATGACTGCGTACATATTATTCATAGCTGAGCCAGTTAGCATGCTGTGATTACTTTTCCTTTCCTTTGATCCCCTGGCGTTAGCCATTGCCTCTTTTTTCCATCCTTAGCCCCTTGCTTATGGTGTGGTTGTGGCTGACCGTTTTTTATTTTTATGCTCTCAGATGTATCAATTTTTTTCTCTAATGGCTTCTGCCTTTCGAGTTTTAAAAAACTAACTCCAGTCCACTCCCATGTTTGCCTGTGATATTTTCCTGTGTTCACTCTTTAGTAGTTTTAGATTTACAGAAAAATTGAGAAGATAGCACCAAGTTCCCATACACATACGCTGCACCTAGTTTTCCCTGTTATGAACATCTTATGATACATTTGTTACAACTCAATCAATATTGATACACTATTATTAACTACAGTTCATAGCTGGTTTAAATTTCCTTAGTTTTTACCTCATGTCCTTGTTCTCTTCCATGATCCCACCCAGGATACCGTATAACATTTAGTCTTCGAGTCTCCTTAGGCGCCTCTTGTGGCAGTTTCTCAGACCTTGCTTGTTTTTTGATGACCTTGACAGCTTTGAGGAGTACTGGTCAAATATTTTGTAAGATGCCCCACTATTGGGATTTGTCCGATGTTTCTCATGGGAGGGCTGGGGTTATGGGTTATTGGGAGGAAGACCAGAGTTAAAGTGCCACTTTCATCATATCATATCAAGGGTGCATACTGTCAACATGACTTATGACTGTTGGTGTTGGCCTTGATCACCTGGCAGAGGTAGTGTTTGTCAGGTTTCTCCACTGTAAAGTTATCTGCCCTGCCCTTCCCATACTGTACTTTGGAAGGAAGCCACTCTGCAGCCCACACCTAAGGAATAGGGAGCTCTGCGCCTGCCTTCCTTGAGGGCGGAGTGTCTATGTGAATTATTTGAAATTCCGCATGGGAGATTTGTCTCTCCCCCTCTATTTATTAATCTGTTTTATCGTTTCTATCACTATAGACTTGTGGATATTTGTTTTATACTTTGGGTTATAGTTCATTACTACTTTATTTTGTCACTCAGATTGTTCCAGCTTTGGCCAGTGGGAGCTATTTCGTTTGTCACCTGTGCTTCTTTGATATACTCCCATCAATGTGCTCTGTTTTGTTTTGTTTTGTCCAGAACTTCCTTACTCTGTGGCACTGCAAGATACTCCAGGCTCCTTGTATATATTTCCTGCCCCAGACCTAGAATCAGCCATTTCTCCGAGGAGTTCTGATTTGTTTTTCGGAGAATAGTATTAGAAACCAAAGGAGTCCCTGGGTGGTACAAACCGTTAGGGGCTCCACTACTAGACAAAAGGTTAGCTGTTCGAACCCACCTAGAGGCACCTCAGAAGACAGGCCCTGGTGATCTGCTTCCAATCGGTCATAGGCTTGAAAACCTCCATGGAGCAGTCTACTCTGCACACATGGGGTCACCATGCGTCAGAATTAACTCAATGGCAGCTAACAACAAATTAGAAACCCAGATCTGGGTGCTGAGTGTTCTGGACGCTACCAGGGTGTCTTTTCCTTTAGGTCCTCCCAGCTAACAGAAGAAAAATATGTGCATGTTTTTATATTTTACATTTAACCTTTGATCCATTTGGGGCTTACTCTGGTATATGGTCAGAGCTATGGATCCTACTTAACTCTTTTGCCTCAACATCATTTATTAAGTAATCTATTTTTTCCCATTGATTTGAGATGCCACCTTTCTAATCTACTAAATTTCCATATGAAATGGCATCTACTTCTGTTCAGTTCATTGGTCTCTGTGACTGTTCATGTACCAGTACTAACTTGTTTTATGTATTAAGACTTTCTATGCTTTAATATCTAGTCGAATGGTCCCCCCTTGTTGGCCTTCATTTTAAAAGTTCTCCTATAAACAAAATATAGTATATACATGCAATAGAACACTCTCCAGCCATAAAAAGGAATGAAGTTCTGATACATGCTACAATATGGATGAACCCTGAAAATATTATGCTAAGTGGAAAGGACGAATATTATAAATTCCACTTACATGAAGTATCTTCAATAGGCAAATTCACACAGACATAAGGTGTATTAGAGGTTACCATGGACTGGGAGGAAGGGGGAGTGGGGAGTTATTGCTTAATGGGTACAGAGTTTCTGTTTGGGGTGATGAAAAAGTTTTGGAAATAGTGGCGATGGTTGCACAACATTGTGAGTGTTTTAATGCCACCAAATTGTACACTTAAAGTGGTGAAAATGGCAAATTTTATGTTATGCATCATTTTAACCACTTTTTAAATTTTTTTAAGTTTTCCTGGTTTGGAAAAATAGTTACTTTGAAAAAAAAATTTTTTTGTTTCCTTCATGCTTAAAAGTTCTTGCAGGCTTTGTTGGGGGAAAAATACAGTAGAGGCACTCTTGATCTGACCATGTAAACGTGAAGCTTGGACACTTTACTTCAGGCCTTTCTGTTCATCAGACAAATGGGAGTGGACCGTGAGCCAGCAGCATCAGGATCCCAAGGTTGGAATCTGGGGGCTGTAGGCAGCCCTGGTGGCACAGTGGTTAAAACAACTGACTGTTAACCAGAAAGGTCAGTAGTTTGAAACCAGCAGCGGCACCACTGGAGAAAGATGTGGCAGTCTGCTTCCGTAGAGATTTTATAGCCTTAGAAACCCTATGGGGTCGCTATGAGTTGGAATCGACATGACGGCGGCAGTGGGTTTAGTCATCGATAGCCCAGCTTTTCCCATCCCCCTAAAGACAGTGTCAAGCAAAGTGGGGCATTTCTAAATTTGAGAAGGAAAGTGTCCTTGGAAACCTCTTTCTTGCAGGGGCGAAAAGGGCATTGAAGAGTTCAGTGTCAGACCACTTTGTTAGAGGGTACTATTTTGGTGATCAATACATATTATTGGGCACCCTCGGGTGCTTTCTAGAAACTCACTGCAGTTTCAGAAACTCAAAAAAAGGGAGCATTTCCACTGTTCTGCCAGGGCAGCCTGGGTTCAGAGAGGTCGGCTTCTTTTCTTCCCTCCCGGTTCCCTGAAGCTGTGTATGTGAGGAACAGAAAACAAGCAACATCCTGTCTCTGTCTGGGGAGCAGCTCCCTGATGGGGTGGTAGATACCCGAACCTAAATGGCTCATTGTCCCCGGCAGCTCCTAAAGGCTCAGTCTCGTTTTGCATGCAGATGCCCACCCCCCACAAGTGAAGGTGGCCTTTCAACTTCATTATCCAGGAAAAAATGCACGCAGCGCCCATAATTTACTGGTGCAGGCGCAGGAGCACTGCCTGGTACCTCGAGGAGAAGTCCTGTGTGCGGTGGCGGGCCGGGGGGTGCTTTATCGGTGCCGAGGGAAAAACCGGAGCAGGGTCAGGAGCCACTACCTGGACCTCCATAAACGAGGGGGGTGGCAGCAGCAGCTCTGTCTCCTCGCAGCCTGGCTGTAAACCACCCCTGCAAAGCACCCTGGGTAGCCGCCCTCCCGGCTGTCTCTGAGGACGAGAGAAATCCAACAGGAAAGGAGGTGTCTTTCCTGGGCTGGGCCAGGAAGAAGCTGCTCCCAATACCCAGATGGTCCCTGAACCGGCAGCTGATCTCGTGACCCCAGCTCCGGCCCTGTCTAAGTGAGACCCAGAGTGGACTTGTTTTGTGGCTTTGTCCTAGGTTTTTCTCTCTTTTTTTGCAGCTGAACTTCAAACTCTAGTTTTCCTAGTGTCTCTGTCATCCAGAGTGAGTGGGATCTTCTGGGCAGGGCCCTTTCTTTAGCTCTCATTATTCAGTTCATTTTTTTGAGGGCAGGACCCCTTATGGCTTCATGGAGCATTCCCCTTAAAGCGCTGAAATACAGGCCATTGGGCCAGTGCTGGGCACGTAGTCCTGGGGCTTTTACGCAGGTTCTTGACCCACGCAGCCTGTTGTTGGCCTGATGGACCCTTCTTACGTGGGGCCCAGGCCTTGGCTGCAGTCTTTCCCATCCTGCCGGCCTCGCTCAGGTATCAGAGGCCCCTGCAGCCCTTAGATTTTGTGAGGAGCAGGCCTGAGCCCCCACTGTAGCCAGGAGCAGCTCTGGGAGACCTGACTCCACTCGGGGCGGGGTGGGTCCAGCTTTGTAACCAGACCTGAAGGATGCAGGAGGGTTTCAGACATTTTAGCAGCTGATGTCTGAAGATCAATTAGAGATAATGGCTCTGGGTGGACATGAAGAAGCATGGCCAAGCTTTTTCCTGGTTGTGATTGTGTTTACCTCATTAACGGGCTTTTTTTTTTTTTTTTTTTTTGGCTGGTGGGCGGGCACAGTACCGCACTGTGAATTTGTGCTGGCGGCTTTGTTTTGCTCAGGGTGACTGGGCGTGGGCCCCTGGCAGGCCGGCACCGCCCCCACTCCCATTCAGACCAAGAAAGCAGAGGCTCACAGCTTCTGCTCATGGCCCAGCAGACCTTGCCCTCCCTGTGACCCTGCATTTGTTTAAGAAATTTCCTCATTCATTCATTCAAAAGTCATTTGTTAAGTTCCTACTACGTGCTGGATGCTATTCCTGAACACTGAGGACACAACACCAAACAAAACAGACAAGGTGTCCACCCCCCGGGGAGCTCACAGGCTTGTGGGGGAGATAGTAAACAAGTTGGCCAGAAAAAAACATTCTAAAGGAAGAAGTTTGGGACAGAAAAATAACGCAGGGGAAGAGGACAGACTGTGCCTGTAGATGCGAAGGCCTCTGTGAAGAGGTGGCATCTGAGCTGAGACCTGAATGATGAGAAGGGACCAACCTGTCCTGTGGAGATGAAGAGGAAGGATTGTCCAGGGAGAAGAGACAGCGAGTGCAAAGACACTATGGTGGGAGCAGCAGAAGGCCCAGAGCAGAGGGAGTGAGGCTGGGGCTAAGCCTGAGCAGTCTGCAGAAGACAGGAGTTTGTCATGTGCAGTGTGGAATCTCATGGTACCCCTCCCTCTGCCAGAGGAGAGCAGTGGTTTAACTGGGGGTGATGGCCAGTGAAGAGGAGCACTGGACAGGGAGTCCAGCAACTTTGGTGCTAGGTACAGCCCTGCCCCTGACCAGCCGTCCAACTTTCAATTCTCCATGCTGCAGCTTCCCTGTGACTGGAGCAGCGGAGTTTGCTTTTTGACAGAGGAACCCCTTCCTTCAAGGGAAACTCCCCTGAGGAGGAAGTCAGATGTGTCAAGGTTCAGCAGCAGACAGGCGTGTTGCTGGCAAAGCTGGGGAGGGGGCCAGAGCTCTGCTCACCTGCCCGTCCCCCCCGCCCCCCGCCTCCAGAGAACCCCCTGCTACCCTCCTGAGCTTTGGGCTGGGGTGCTGAAGACTGTCAGGGGTGGGGCTCAGCCCAGCGTGACCACAGGCAGCCTGGCCTCCGGCTGCAGTTTCCTCCTTGATAGGAATGAGTAACAGATTCCATGCCTTGTCAGCCCCCCTGGTCACTTGAAGACTTGAAGGAGATGTTTGGAATGGCTCCGAGCCCCTCAAGAAAAAGTAGGCTAAAAACAGAAGGTAGTCTCTAACTGGGGCACTTTTGTAGCTCTGGAAGTACCCAGGCACATCCATGCAGTAGACTTGACACTTTCCCCCCACTGCAGAGTCCATCAGCCGGGAAATAAATGCTCATCTGCCCCTCCCCAAGCACCACAGTATGCGCAGCAGGTGCCTGGACACAGCCCCCTGCTTCACATCTCTTGAAGGAGTCGCCACGTGGGAGTGTGGTTCCTTGGTATCTGGGCCATCCGCAAGCAGGAACCCTGTGAATCAGTCAGAAATGCTTTTGACTATAAGCACAAAAAACCGAGACGACCGTATAACAAAACATAAGGGTTATTTTACTCCTGAAACAACAAGAGCGTAGGAGCTGCTATTGATGCTAATATCTGCAGTGTCTGATGTTAACATCTGGTGTACCTGTGATGTTCTTGACCTTTTCCTCGTGGTTACAAGTTGGCTGTTATTGCTCCACCCCTCTCATATACAAGAAGATGATTAGAGCAGGTGGTGCTAGCCTAGCCTGGTCTAGCAAAGCAAAAGGATTCCTAAAAAAAGTTGCCAACAGACCTTTGTTGACATCTCATTGACCAGGACAGGGTCATGTGGCACCCCCAGCTGCAAGGGAGGCTGGGAAAGAAAGAATTTTGTTTTTCTACCCTCCGTAGTTGAAAAAGGCAAGGGAGAAATGTTGAGTTTGAGAATCAGGTAAGCTAGTTCACAGTATCTGCCATAGTCTGGGTGCCATCAGCTGACCTTGGCAATGCCTTTGGATGTTAAGATGCCAGAGGCTTGGGCAGGGGAAAATAATAGTACAGAAAAGAAAAAGAGGGAAAGCGGGTTGGAAGAAGAAAGAAGAGGCAAGGAGGAGAGTAGGAACTAACTTCTGTTGAGGGCTTCCATGTGCCAGATACCCCAAAGACATGGAATTTAATTCCTCAAAACTTGGGGAAACTGAGGCTCAGAACCCTTAAGTAACTTGCCCGAAAAATACAGTGAGAAGGAAAGCCTTGGTCCCTCCAACATTAATGCTGTCTATTTCCCAAGGGGACAGAAGGGACAAAGAATATGACAGCGAGGGTAGGGAGAGGCCAAGGCCAGCAGTGGCCACCAGCTTCCCAAGGGCAGGTCTGGTCTATTTAATTTACCACCATAGTCCTTGCACCTGGGTCAGTCCCTGGCACATAGCTGGGGCGCAGTAAATGTTGACTGATGACTGTATTATCAATTACTTATTCATTCATATTGCTGTCATTATTCTTAACTGTAATTAAGGTTTGGGCAGTTGTTCTCTGCTGGGCACCGGTCCAGCCCTCTTCATTTAAGCCTCATTTAAGCTTCATGGCAGCTTTCAGAAACAAGTCCCTGTTGTCTTGGCCATTTTAGAGATTTGAAAACTAAGGCTCGGAAAGGTTAAGTCGCCTGGCTCCCTGCTCTGCCTCTGTCCCACCTTGGATACTGACCTTCAGACACATGAATCCAGCTTCAAGAAAGCTCTCCTTGCAGCCGCAATGGCCCCAGAACTTTTGGCTATTCCTGCCCACTCTGCCCGCCAGGCTCTGCCATGAAGGGACTTAGGCCTGAAATGAGAAACGCTGCCTGCCCTCTTCTCTTGCTAATCTGCCCCCAAGGGCAAGTCAGTGTCCGGCAGCCTGCAAAAAGGCCCTCACCCAGGCCTTCACAGCGCCCTTCCCCACCCCGCTCCGGTCACCTGCCAGGGAGCCAGCTAGAGTTTTATCCCTTGTGACTTCCCCAGCCTAGCCTCCGTCAGGGGTGGCATCGAGGAGCCCTGGGGTCCAGCCACAGCCTATTCCCAGGTCACAGTCCAAGGGAAACCTCCGGCTGCACCCTGAGCTGGCTGGCTCTGCTGTAGATCCTGGAGCCCACCGCCATGCGGTCTGGCTCAGTGGGCCCACCACCTCAGCCAGGCACACTGTGCGCTCCAGCCCGGCCACTAGCTCCTAGCTCAGCGAACCTGGGCATGTCCCCGGCCTTTCTGAGCACTAGTTTCCTTGCTCCTGGGTGACTGGGTGAGTCACTAAAGTGACTCCCAGAGCTCCTAGTCTTCATGTGGAAAATGGTGATTAATATCAACCTTGTGTGGCTGATTAAATAAGATAACATACACATACCACCCAGCATGGGCGCCGGGCAGAGAGTGAGTTGTAGTACTTGATTACGAGCTCCAGGCTGCTCAGCCGTGGTAACTAAAAAAAAACTAGCCCTGGCTTTTTGTTTGTTTTTGTTTTTTAAAGTTTTTATTGAAGTATAACCACATACAGAAAAGAACACCTATCATTAAGTAGACAGCTCAGTAAATTTTCACAAACTGAAGGTACCTCCTGTGATCAGCACCCAGATTAAGAAACCAAACATTGCCAGCATCCCAAAGACCCCCTGGTGCCCCCTTGCAATCATCAGCCCCAGGCAGGGTGAGCACTCCCCTGACTTCTAATAGCACAGATTGGCGTTGCCCGCTGTAGAACCTTATAGAAGTGGAATTGTACAGCGCATGCTCTTTTGTGTCTGGTGTCGTCTGCGTTGTGTGTATGGGTCGTTTGTTCCATTGCGAAGTAGTATTCCATTGCACGAGCCCTGGTGGTGCAGGGGTTAAGAGTTCGGCTGCTAACCAAAAGATCCGCACAGCCACTCCTTGGGAACCTTGTGGAGCAGTTCTACTCTGTTCTGTAGGGTCCCTAGGAGTTGGCATCCACTCAATGGCAAAGGGTTTTTTTTGGTTTTAATTCGATTATATTGATCGATGGACCACGATTTGTCCATCCTCCATTCGTGGACATTTGGGTAGTTTCCAGTTTGGGGTTATTGTGAACAGTGTTGCTAACGGCTGTACTGATTTTTGTTGTGTGTACTTTTTTTTACACTTAGGAGTGGAATTGCTGGGTGGTGGCTGGCCTTGGCTTTTGGGCTCAGTATTACACAGTGTGGCGTATGTGCAGGGTGGTGGGCCTAATTCAGAGCTGTCTCAGGGCTGCATTGGGCAATGGGCAGGGTGGGGTCCTGGGTGGTACAATTGTAAGTCCCTACTAAAAAAAAAAAAAAAATTTTTTTTTTTTTTTTTTTTTTTACTACGTATAGGATGACGTGGGGGACTCTGCAGCCTCCGAACCTGTCCCAGTCCCTGGGAACTCACCATCCAATTGGGGAAATGAGGTATAATGCAGGAAACAGGAAGTGCTAAAAAACCAAACAGAACCAAACCTGTTACCATCAAGTCGGTTTCGACTCATGGTGACCCCACATGTTACAGAGTAGATCTTGCTCCATAGGGTTTTCTTGGCTGTAATCTTTACAGAAGCAGATCACCACGCCTTTCTGCTGCAGTGCTGCTGGGTGAGTTCGAACCGCCAACCTTTAGGTTAGTAGTGGAGTGCAAACTGCTACCCAGAGACCTCGACAAGAGCATTAAATGGCAGAAGACTGACAGACCTGCCACCGGACAGGGGTGTCAGTTAAGGACCAGCTGGGTAATCTTTGAGCTTGGTGCTCTGAGTTTAGTGAGGCCTACATTTGGTGGGGTGGAGAGCGCCTTCATTGACAGTGCAAGGCACCTTTCCACTTTCCATGCATCTTTCAGTGCTCAACTTAAATGTCACCTCCTCAGTGGAGCCCTCTGGGATCTGCTACATTTCTGGAAAGGAGACAAATGAAATTGTAGTTTTTACCTTTCGTGGTGGTTGTCAGGAAAACATATTTTCAACAAGTCGTGTTCTTTTGGTTGTAGTCAAACTGGGAAATTTATCGAAATAGAAATTTATCTAAAATGAGGAAACAATATTGGACAGTTTCTCATCGGTTTCAGCAAAGGTGTCAGACTGACTATGATTTTTGCAGCCAGCTCTGCAAAAATCAGCTAATGCAAAAAAATAAAAGAATAAGCCAGTAGAGGTTAGCGAGGGCCGGGGGGAGGGAGAAATGGGAAGTTATTGCTCAATGGATCCAGAGTTTCTGTTTAGAGTGATGACAAAATTTTGGAAATAGGTAGTGGTGAAGGTTACACAACACTGTGAATGTACTTAATGCTGCTGAATTGAACACTTAAAATGGTAAAAATGTCAAATTTTATGTTACATATATTTTGCCACAATTAGAAAAAAATCACAAAGAATAAATGGGTAAGCCAAGAGCGAGTATTCTGAATTCATGCATGCATGAAACCCTTAGTGCTTCCATGTATGGCCTTCCTTCTGCCAGGATGCCCTCCCCACTGTCCACCTGGTACATCCCTCCTTACCTTCTTTGGTTCAGATTAGGTGTCATCTCTTCCAGGAAGCCCTCCCCCGGCCTCTCAGGCAGAAACATCGCTCCTTCCTCCGTAATTGTGCTGCACCCAGAGCACACCTCTGCTGTGGTACCAGTTTAATTGTCTTCATACAGTGGTAGGGGCAGAGATCACTGCGGGGGGGGCAGGGGTGGGTACTAGCCCTATCAGATATTAAAGCATATTTTTAAAGATATATTGGGACAAGAATAAACAGATCAATGGAGCACAATAGACAGCTCCAAAAATAATGAGAAATTAGTGTAATTACAAAATGACATTTCATATTGGTGGACAAAGACAAGTTATTTAAAAGATGATATTGGGCCAACTTGTGTAGACATTTGGAAAAAAATAAGCTAGACCTCCACCTCACTACTTATATGGAGATAAATTACAGAAGGACTAAAGATTTAAATAAATGAAGCTATAAATGTTCTAGAAGAAAATATAGGTAAATTACTTTGTTTTAACCTAAAACCCTAAAGCCCTAAAGGAAAAAAAAATCAATTAGCTGATATAAAAACATAAAAATTCCATATGGCAAAAAAGTCCCACCACAAGCAAAATTAAAAGGCAACAAAAGGAAAACCTATTTGGAAAATATATGACAAAAGATTAATTTCCAAAGCATTCCTCCCCCCACAAAAAATCCGAATAGAATGGGCTGTTCCAAAAAAAAAAAAAAACAAGTGCTCAATAAACACATGACCCACATAAATATGTGCTCACATTCCCAGATGAAGACAGACACCATTTTTTACCTCTCCGATAAAGATTAAAACAAGATTGCTAATACTAAGCCCTGGCAAGTGTGCAATGAAACGAGAACTGCCAGATATTGCCGGTGGCAGAATAAACTGGTGGAGAGCGTTTGTAGAGAGGGAAATTTTGTGAGAATTTAGGCTTGATAATGATGATAAAAGCTACCACTTACCAAGCACTCCCTCTGGGGGAAAGATTAAGCTATCTTTTATGACCTAGCTTCAGAAGTCACACACCCTCATTTCCACAATATTCCATTGGCTATGCAATTATCCTACTGGTTTACAATATCCTGTTGGTTACATATCCCTATTCATTGTGATGGGAGAAGACTAGGGTGTGATACCAGGAGGTGTCATTGAGGTGGCCCTTCAAGGGCCACCTTGAAGGCTAGCTACCACAGTTTCTAATTTCAAAGGGGGGAAATGTGGTGCCAACTATGATGTTAAAACACTATTTTATAGAGGAGGAAACCGAGGCTTAGAGAGGTTTAAGTATTGTGCCCGAGGCCACTTGGCTAATGTCAGAGCCAAAATTTGAACCAGGTTTGATTTGACGATACTGTTTCTATCCGACCTCCTCACTGGTCTCCTCACTGCCACTCTTGCTCCTTTATAAAATCTCCTGCCTGAATCTGAAAATAGACTGAAATCCACATACTTCCTCATGGTCCACCTGGCTCTGCCTATTTGGCCCCGCACGTCCTTCCACCCTCACCTTCTCCAATCCTCCCTTGGCCCACTGTGCCCTAGCCACGCGGGTCACCTTTCAGTTCCTCAGGGCCTTTGCACCAGCTGCTCCCTCTGCCTGGAAGATTGTGCCCTAGGTCTGTCAGCTTCTACCTGTCTGTCAGCTTCCACCATCTCAGGGTCAGGACACGTGTTGGCTTCCTCCTGGGAGAGCCCGTTCTATAAACACGCAGCTCAGAATCTGCCCTTATCTCCACCCCCAGCCCCTGTCTTCACCTCCAGCCCCCATCTCCTGCACTGAGTTGCTATTTCTCTTTATCTCATAATTTAATACAGTCAAATGTATGGCAATGAGTTTTTTGAAGAGTCCAGGACAATTGTGAAAGTCCCTCGGGCTGGATTTCTTCTCAGGCTGTTTCCTCACCGTCAGATTCAGGATAAGCATTTTGGGGGAGAGCATGGCATGGGGGAGGACATGACACAGGTGCTGAAGCGTTTCCCCTTTGCCTTCCTGGGCCCGTTAAATCAGGTGGCACCACTTTGGGGGCTGCTGCATTTGATGGCTTGGTTGGGGGTGTCTGCCAGACCTCTCCATTGTACAGGTACATGTTCCCCTCTGTCATTAATAAGTCATTTGTAGGGGTAAATGAGTTTTTAAATGCTTTGGGATGCTTGGACGGCATCTGCTCTGGCCTCCCTTAGATCCTGTTATTCCTAATCATAGCCAATTCCCGATTCCTGTGACGAAGAGCCACCCCACTTGTGAAACACGCTTATGTCTTGCTGGTGGTCTGTTTGCAAAAGCAGCACTGCCTACAGAGCCTGGAGGTGACATTAGGTAGTTCTATCCCCATTAGCAGACAAGGGTAGCTTGCTCTGCTATGCTGTCCCCCCAGACTGGGGCCAGGAGAGGGGATGCATCAATGGAAGAATTAGCGGGCAAGAAACTAGGTCACCGGATTCCTTGTTGGGACCTGTGTTGTAGCCGCTTTAAGGATCAAGGGACTGGTCCAGAGGCACAAGGACACTGAAAGCAACCTGCCCAAGGTTACTCAGGAGTGGCAGCTCCTGCAGGGATAAGGATCTGGGAGATTTCTGCGGGCTTCAGCAGTGCTGCTAAGCAGCCAGTTTTCCCCACGGCCCCCAACTGCTTGCTGTGGGTTGTGTGGGGCTGGGTCTGTTTTATCTCAGGCATGGTAAATGAGTTCACATTTCATGCCTACAGAAAATCACTGCTCTGCCCTTCTGGGCGGTACTAGCTCTCTTTTATTAGCCAGAGAGGCGGTGGGTTATCTGGGTTCAATTGCACCTTTGAACTTCAGTTGGCTTTGGCTTTATATTTCAAGCCCAGATGTCCACCACCACTGTGAAATAGTGACTCAGGCCAGGAGGAGCCAAAGGTCTCTCGAAATGTGGTGGAAAGAAATGGGAAACCCTGGGAGTGGATGATCTCATTTTCAGAGTGAGGACGGACAGTTCTCCTGTTGGAAAGGCCCACATTCGCCTTCTCCTCCCCCAAGAACTGAAGAGTCAAGGCTACTTATTTGTGTTAAAAATCCTGGTTGGGCACCAGCGTGTGTGGATTTCAAGTAATGAAGTCTCAGGACTGTCCCGCTGCGCTGAGGATAGGAAGGAAGTAAAGCTCTGAGAGAAAGCTGGGGAGAAGCAGAGGTTTGAAGACGCATTTGATTTCAGGAATAAAAGGTGCTAATGAGTCACGTGTTTAAACCTTCTTTTATAAGGAAAGTGTGAGTTTAATACTGACGGTAAATTCTTTAACATGTGCTGAAGGAAGTCTGTGTGGTTAAGTTGATGTGTTGTGTTTTTATTTTTCCAATGGATGAATACTGAGCGCTGAGCCTTTGCTGGTGTATTTCCAACTCGCACCTCTAGAGGGAGCCTTGTTTACCTCGGATTGTTCACAATGCCAAGCTTTCAGAGGAAGAAAGAAAAAGGCTTTTTACAGAAAAAAAAGTTGGAGGGTTAAAGGCAGTCAGTTTCAAAATTGCGAACAATCGCGGTGGCTGTCTCGTCTTCCCTTCTCTGCTGTCCACTGTGAATGAGTTGTAGCGTAGTGAAGTCGGCAGAAACTGCTTTCCTCTTCTCATGCGACCAGAGGAACCAAGAGGTGGAATCGTTATTGTTTTTATTTTGGCCATCTCCCCACAGAATTCCACGAGGGTAGCCTCCAATCCCTGTTAGAGCATGAGCTTTTTCTGAGGCTGATCTGTTGTAACAGAGGGTGTGGGCTGGGGCGGGGGCATGTGGCCCCTTCTTCAGACCTATTTTCCCTGTAGGGGACTCATTTGCTGTTTGGCGACAAGCGTGTTACGTTTCAGGCTGAGTCTGAGGTCCAGCGTTCCCCACCCCTCAACGCCCCATCCTGTCCTCTACTGCAACCCGGGCGGACTATCGAAAGCTGTTTGTCTCAAGGACGGCGTTCTGATTCGCGTGGGTCGGCCCCCTCCCCAGATGCTGTCTCCGCGGACAGTGCGCGCCGAGTCTGGAATGGAGCATCATTCCTGATATTATCCCATTACTGTACAACTGCGGCTTGCGCGCCGTCGGCAGCCGGCAAACGGTGTGGTCTGGAGGAGCACAATGACCGGCGACCGGGGTGGGGGGAGGGGAGGGAGGTGGGACAGGAGCCGGGAGCCGACATGCGCTCGGGACCTCCGAAATGTTTGGGTTGAACAGGTGAGCGCAGCCCGGACGCTTAGGCGCCCGCCGCGGGGGAGGAGGGGAGCAGGGGAGGGTGTAAACTAAGTGGTGGGAAAGAGACAAAGGAAGAGTGAAGAGGCGAGACAGTGCGGAATGGAGTGAGGGGGAGGGGAGCGGGCAACGGGTGGGCAGTGCGCCGAGGAGCCCGAGCTTGAACTTGATCAAGAAAAGGGGGGCCCTGAGGTGGGGGTGGGGGGAGCCCGCACAGAGCCGGCCACGTGCCTGGCTTTCCCAGCCCAGGGTGTCGCTCCGACCGCCCGTGGGCCGAGCCCCCCTACCCCGGCGACCCCGCCCAGTTAGGACCCGCACCCGGGGAACCGGGAGAAGCGCGGGGGACGAGAGCTGCCCAGAGGCCCGAGGGCGCTGAGAGTTCCTGATGGTGCCTGAGTCACTTTCTTTGGGCCAAGTCTCCCTCTCCTGGCCTGAACACAGAGGGCCAGCCTGGTGCCCTTCCTCGGCCCCAGACCTGAAGATCTCGGCCACCGAAAGCGAGGGCTGGGCACGGACCCCACCGCTTCCTTTCCCGGGCACAGCCCCCCGCACGGCTCTGACTCGAAGCGCTTCCCCCTTAAGACTGCTCTCCCCCTGGACCGCCAGGCAGCGCGTCCTGCGCGCCTTCATCCCCCCCTACCTGGCCCAGCGCCCCCTCCCCCTCCCCCTCTTTTCTCCTCTCCCTGGGTGCCTCCTTTCCCTCTCTCCCCCTCCCCCGGCGCCCACTCCTCCCTCTCGCCCGCCCCTCCACCTCCCCCTCTTGCCGCTCCTCCTACTCCCCCAGCTTGCGCCCTCTCTTCGCTCCCCTCCCCCCGGCCCCCGCCCCGTGCCCGGTCCCGCCCCCCTCCCCCGCCTCCCCGTGCCCGGTGCCCCCCTCTCCCTTCCTCCCTCCCGGCCGCGGCGCCACCGCCGCCGCTGCCGCCGCCGCTCTCCTGGGCCCTCCCCCTGGCCACCCCCGCCCCCGGGCCGGGCAGTGACGCGCCGCGGCGGTGCCAGCCCCTCTCCCCGGGCGGCCTCGGCGGCGGCAGCAGCAGCGGCAGCAGCTGGAGCTGTGGGGCTGTCACTGCCGCCCGCCCGCTCACTCGCCAAGCCTGACCGCCGGTCTCCGCCTCGCCGCCCGCCCAGGTACGGAGTCCGGCCCGGATCCCCGGGATCGGGCCGTTTCCGGGCCCCCAGCCGCCGCCCCCTCCTCCCGCCGCCGCCGCCGGCCGTTGAGCTGCGGTTAGGGGGGCGGGGGACTGGAGGGGTTCGGGGAGGGGGATGTGGGGAGAGCTTCCTGCGCCCGGGCCGAGGAGGGGGACACGGGGGAGCGGCTGCGCCCTCGGAGTGGGCTGGGGCGCCGGGCGGGGGGCGGGTGAGTGTGACCGAGTGTGAGTGGGGTGGGGAGGCTGCACGCCGAGGGCCGCGGGGCGCCCGAGAGGTGTGCCCGGTTGTGAGTGCCGGGGGCCGCCAGGCGCACCCCACTCCCGGGCCGTGCGCGCCGCCGGTCGTGGGGGGCGGTGACTGTGTGTGCCGCGCAGCGGTATTGTGCGGCGGCCACACCGTTTGCCGCGGGCTCGGCTCCGCGTCCCGAGGAGGACGGCGTTCGCAGGCGGCGGGGTGGGGGCCGGGCTCCGAGTTGCCGCCACCGCAGCCGCCAGGAGAAGGGAAGTGGACTGTGTTTGGGGATGTGAGGACGGGAAGCTTTGAGCGGCAGGGAGGGGCTCACTGCCGCGGCGAGGGGAGTTGAGACGCGGTTTGCAGAGTTGAACCCACTTCGGCTGGCCCTTGTCCCTCCCTGAAGGGACCGGGTGCCCAGTTCAGGTGTAAGGTCCGCCCGGAAGCCGCGGACGTCGGCGGCCGGCTAGCGAAGGGGCATTCCTTAATGAAGGAGACACACCGGGCGGGGGGAAGCTCGCCGGAGTGAGGGCGCGCGTCGGGGTTAAGTTGGATTTACACCTCAGCCTGCTACTCTCCGCCCTCCACCAGGTCCTCTAGGGCCGGACACCTAGGGGGGCGGGGTGCAATCCGCGTTTTTATTGCAGCTGCTCGGGTTCCGAAGCGACCCCCCTCCCTACCCCCACCCGCAGCTGCATTTGCCCGAGTCCGGTCGCCCCTACCGGGCCGCGCTTCCTGGGGGAAGTTCTCATTAAGCCTCGCTAATTAGCATTATTCCTGGAGAAAGGTTAAGGTTAGCCCGTCCTTTTCCTTATCGGGAGGCCCACCCCCTCCTCCCCATTCCCCACTCCCTCCCTCCTCCCCAAGCACGAAAACACAAAAAGAAAGTGTGAAGAGGCGCAGATCAATGGAGAAGCCACAAACCCATTAATTCAAATGGAACCTTTTTTTCCCCCCTCTAAAACATTGATTTTTCTTTCTGTCTGCTCTGAGGGGAGATTAATAACCTCCTGATTTCACCTGAAATGGTGTTTGGACTCTGATTTCCTCCTCTTTCTGAGAAGGATTGTGGCTTGAAATAGCTTCTCCCTTGAGGTAAAGCCCTACTTATCCCAGAATCAGCTGGAAACCCCAGCCTAGGCCCCTGGCCTACCAGGTAGGGTGTGGGAAGAGATGTTTGGGACCCTCACTCAATGAGCTATCTATGGGGTGTGATAGGGCCCCTGGCCTGACCCCGGAAGCACCAGCTCTGAGTTGTGGGTTGGTCAGGGGAATGGCCCATTTATGGCCAGGGCCCCAGCGGTCGTTTAGCCCCCAGGTAGTAAATCACCCCCTCATTGGGAAGCCATTAGGGCCTAAATGTGTCCTTGAAGGATACCAAGCTTCTGTCTAATCCCAGCTCAGTCTGGGCTTGTGTGAGAACGGTTTTAAGACAGCACCTCCTCCCACACCCACTGCCCTGTGGCTGGGTGCCCTCAACCCCATTCAGCACCCTCTTGCTGAACAGCGGGAGCGGAGCACCCAAAGGCCTTCCTCCCAGCTGCAGAGCTGACATCGGGGAACTCCCCCTGTGGCCTCAGCTGCCCTGGAGCCAATTGGAGCTGGAATGCCCCGGAGTTGCTCAAGAAATTTTTTGTCTTGTCTCGGTCCTTCTCTTGGAAGGAAAGTCTTGCAGGGGATTAGCTCAGAATGGTTCCCCTCCCGCCCTTCCTTTGGCTGGAAGAACCCTATCTGCTGAGGCTCATCTTCCCAGCCTCCCTTTTAAAGAGACTCTCCATTAACGGCAGGGGCTGGGGTATCAGTGAGGCCCTCGTGCTGAGGAGTGCCGGGAAAACGGCCAGTTGCCTTTGCCTAGGAAACAAAAGCCCGTTTTACACTCAGTACTCCAGTGGGAAGGTGTTGAAAATGCTCACTCCCAGTATCCAGGTCCATTACCGCAGGGACAGCTGAGCACCCACATGTATATGTGACTGTGTTTCTGACACTCTGTGTGTGAGGGTATGTGCATGGGTGTGCGTGTGTGTATGAGAGAGAGAGAGAGAGAAAATACCTAAAATGTGGTAGATGATTGGCTGTGTCTCAGCCCTCCCTGCTCCATATTTCCCAGAAGAGCTTGTGTGTGTATGACTAGTAAGCAGGAGAGGTCTGTTAGCAGGAAGGAGTGGAACTGTGTGGCGAGTGTCTCCCCAGAAGGCTGGCCTTCTGGCGGCCAGGTAGCTGGGGGATAGCATGAAGCAGCAGCCTGGGACTCCTCAGCCTCAAGGAACTGTGGCTCAAACCACTGTAAGATTCCATTTGTGCAACCCCTTCCTAACAGGGATTTGCACCCTTGTTACTGTAGCTCCTGGGGGCTTTTCTTCTTGCATTAATAAGCCGTCTGATGAGCCGAAGTGGTTAAGTTGAGGTCAAATGCGGTTCAGTACCTTCTTGGCAAGCTCAGAAGGCCGTGTGTATAATGCTCACTGACATGGAGACCAGGGGAAGAATCGCCTGGTACTGAAGAATTTTCAGGGCCTGGAAGGGGCCGGCAGGTGCACCAGAAGGAGGTGCTGGCCAAGCGGGATGAGAAGCTGCTCCACCTTCTTCATTTTGATGCCCGCCTGCTCGGGAAAGAGCTGCTGCTGGGGTCCTTTCCAGAAGGACCCTCCCGTGAAACAGACCCGGGAGAAGGGAGGCTGTCCAGAGAGGGGTCTGTTTCCTGCCAGGCCCAGAAACACCTCCTGTGCATCCCTGCCCCCACCCTCCTCTGAAACACACACCCAGGGCTCCTGGTCAGAGCTTAGGGCTTACAGTGTCACTAAATTCTCAGCAAATCCTCCTCCTCTTCTTTCTCAAGGCGAGCGGTAGAGATAGAGTTACAGCTCTCAGGAAAGGCCTGGAAAATACTGTGTGAGGCACGCCCTAGGACCCCGCAGTCCTGGAGGATGCAAATGGCTCAGCTTCAGAGGTACCAGGAACGCAGTTCCAGAGAAATTGACCCCAGTTGTAAAATAATCAGGTTACTGATAGCACCTGCCCATAGTTACAAGCCGTGGATACAGGCAGACAGGCACATTTCCACCATTTCCCCTCTGGTCTCCCGTTTTCTCCTCCTCCCAGGCCAGGCAGTGCTTGGTGCTGGTTTGCCCGCAGAGGAGGAAGGGCCTCAGAACCTGGGTGGAGAGAAACTGAACCTGCCCCTGAATTTTGGACTGAAGATAAGAGCAGGGAGGGTTTGGTGGCTCCTCTCCCTCACTGCCCAGAGTCAGGGCTCCCAGGTCGGGGTGTGTCCCAGGGCTAACTGTGCTGCCCACCTGCCTGCCCAACAGTGCATTCCCTTCTGGGCACTCGGCCCTATTGCCCTCTGACCCACGACACTCAGGCTCTTTAGTGTTGAACAAATGATGGACTTTTACCACCAGGTGGCAAGGACATAGGCTTCAGCATGTCTGAGGGCAGAGGCGAGAGGGGCCTGGGGCAGGTGGCTGTCTAGTCACATGGCATCTGGGGTGGGGGTGGGGGACCAAGAAGCACATGCTTCTGTTTTCTAATGAAAGTTTTATTCAAGTTTGTTTACATAAAGGGAGAAATTAGTGTTCCAGTTTCCTTGAGATTCCAGAAGGGAAAAATCGGGATGTGCCTGACCTGCCAACCCGTGGCCCCTGGGCAAGCAGGGGAGCGCCTCGGGTCTACACACAGGCTTGAGACCCAGCCGCTCGCTCTCCAGCCTGCACAGCAGCCTCTCGCAGGTCCCTCAGGACTGGGGTGTGTTTCCCCCTCTGTAGTCACTGATGGGTCCGAACTGTTTGCCGATAATTGCCTGTGTTATTAGCCCGCTTCTGCAGCACTTGGCTTAGGGTGTGTAGGGGGTGACTGAGTTACAGTCTGCCCTTCTGCAGCTGGGGGGTTTTGCTCCCCTCAAGAGTTGGGCGCTCCACTTCAGCAGGTGACTGTGCAAAGGGGTCTTGGGAAGGCTTCTTTCCCAGGACAGCCGTGAAGGTGTAGTGTTGAAAGGGTCTGTGTAAGTTTGATTAAAACTTACTAGTTTAAGTTAGGTTTAATAGACTTCATTTCTTATTTTTAAAAAATCGCTTAGGCAGTCAAGGTGTAAAAATCCTGAATAGAACTACCTTTCTCTCACAAAACTGGGGTTCGTGTGGCATAAAGCTGGAGGCAGTGGGGAAGCTCACTGGGGCGGGAGCCATAGTTACTAGATAACGGGAGGGACCCCACAGGCCCTCTCTTGGCTGTTACAAGTGGATCAGAATGTTTAGCTGGTACCTTTCCCTAGATAACGAGGTCCTGGAGGGAAGGGCCCTGCCCTAGTCGTCTGTCCCTAGCACAGCCCCAGCATATAGTAGATGCTCAATAAATGTGTCAGGCCGTTGCAAAGAGAGAGGGAGCTTGAGCGTGTATGTGTATGTGTGTGTGTAAATAAGCTCTATCACCCGTGATTTCCCTTTGGCTCTATTCTGAGATACTTTGCTTTTAAGGAATCCAGCTCCTTTGATTGAAGGGAGAAAGTGTGGTGAGGTGGCCTGCGGTGAAAGTGCTGGGCGCAGACCGCCTGGGTTCAGATCCCAGCTCCACCGCTGCCTGCGTGGCTGTGGGCAGCTGATGCAGGGCAAGGTATCAAGCCTGAAGTGGGTGTGTGCCTTATGGGGCCGTTGCAAGGAAATCTCATAAACCCTTACCCTGAAGCCCCGTGCATTCGGGCACTAGATACTCTTCATTACCAGGTATGGTGATGTCAGTGTGAAATAGAACTTGGGGGATATGGGTTGGAGGGCGGTCATTTTGGGGGACAGTTCAGCGATCTTGCAGGGTGGCTCACAGCTGCGGGAGGGAGGCATTGTGAAGCAGGCCTCTGCCGCCCACCCGCCTGCCCACCGGCAGCCAGGGTCCAGGTTTTCACATGGCCTCCATTCAAGAACTGTGCGCAATGGGACCAGAGCCTTTAATTGGCAAATTAATGCAGCATCCTCATTAAATGCCAACAGCATGCCAGCTAACTCTGTCAATTCAACAAGTCTCGCTGGCCTTGTAGGGGATTCAGAGAACACCCTGTCTGGCCCCCACTCTTGGAAGGACCTAATAAGGTTTTCTGGAGAAAGATAGGGCATCGGCCCATGTACGTTGACATGCTACAGCTAAGTGAGGAGCTGCCAGGGATCGTGGTACGGGCAGACAGATTGTTTAAGTAAAGGAAATAGGGAGAATGAGCTGGATGGATGGAGAAAGAGATTTGTGTTTGCAATTTGGGGTGTGGCTTGTGCCAGCAGCATGGACATTCCAGGTGAGGGGGCAGTGTCAGGGTGGGTTTGGGCCTTCAGGGTTGCTCAGATCAGGCTTTGCCATTTGTTTGTGACCTCAGGCAAGTGCCTTAACCTCTCGGAACCTGTTTCCTCACCTGCAGAATGGGTTGGCTGTTAATTTTATCTACCTCATGGCTTCTGAGGAGAGTGAAAGGAGGTGATCCAAGTGGGGTGCTTGGCACCTGGGAAACTTTGGCCTCTGCTGTTATTGTTTTAAACCTGGCTGAGGGATGCCAGAGTGTGGGAGCCCTCAGTGCCACACCCTGCGGGTCTGACTTTTTCTGCTTCTCAGTGAGCCTGGATGTGCTTAGTGGAAGACTCCATGGCCTTTGTCTGAACCAGAGGTGGCAGGGACAGCCTTGCCCAGGTTATGTGTACCTTGGGAGAGGACAGTCCTATATGGCTCAGACTGCTCCCTTCATGGTCCCTGGCTCAACCACCTCTAGCCACAGTGGTCTCCTTGCTGCCCCCAAGCCCGTCAGCATGGGCCTCTACTGCTCCTGTAAAGACACCGCGCACCGCTTCCTCACTTCCTGCCGCCTCTGCTCAAGTGTCTGTGGGCCAGTGAGGCAGTCCTTGATTGCCTGGTGCGTGCAGTCCTGCAGGCCAGGCCACCTTCCTTTTGCTTTATGGCTCTCATCGCCACCAGGCATGGTGTTTTTCTGCTGATGGTCCATCTCCTCCACTGCACAGTGAGCGCCTCTAGGGCCAGGAGTTTGTCCTGCTTACCGCTGAATTTCCCAGCACCCAGAAGCGTGCTTGGCACATAGTAGGTGTTTAATAAATACTTGTTGAATGAATGGATGGTGTGTCCGGAGTAGGCGGTACCTCCAAAGGTTAAGATAATGCCAGGTCTCTTCAATCATGAGTGTTTCATCAATACCCAAAGCCAGAAGAGGCCTCTGACTTCAGCCATGATTTCAGGTCATACCTGAGCACAGCATCCTCTGGGCTGCCAAGGAGGACCCAAGGGCCCAGGCGAGGACAGAGCCTAGAGGGACAGGGTTAGCTGCCAGGAGAGTGAGTAGCTTGCCCTGTGTGGCCTTGCCCAGCTCCTCCAAGGATCCTTACCCCCACCTGCCAGCCTCCTCCCTTTTCTCTTTGGCTCTGTGGAGTTCGCACAGGAGTTTTGTTGTCCCTTTGTACCCTTTGTGCACAGAGAGCCTTTTGGACTTGAGTGTCACCCTCAGGGTGCTAGAACACAATCTGAGTGAATGTGATCGCGTTTTCACCAAAGGAAGCAGGGCGGCCTGTGGGAAGGAGACAGGGAGAGGACACGGGCTCGTCCCTGAGGCACTGGCGCTGCCTGGGGACCCCTGAGCTGGGCAAGTCTGCTGTCAAGGCTCGGCTCCTGCCCTCAGAATTCAGAGGGTGCACTCTGGCGCTTGCACAGAAGCCGTAAATTCCAGGAAACTCCCTACCAGCCCTGCGGTGGGGGAGGGAGGGAGGCAGGCTAATCTAGGCTGGTTCCTCCGCAGCACTTGGAGAGCAGATGTGTCTGCCTCAGGGACAGCAACAGAAGAAAGTTCAAACCAAAGTGTGTTTGCTCACTATAAAACAGGGAGCCCCGGAGGGGAGGCTGGTGGTGGGGGGGTCTGCCAGAGCCTGACTGGGGCCCCACCGAGGCGATTGTATCTTGCTGAGGGGAGAGGGGAGGGGCGAGACCAGGGCTCTGGGATGTGGGAGCTGCAGGGTCATCTTTCTGGCGTTTTACAGCCAGCTCCCAAACACAGTTGCTTGCTGCTCCTGAAAGAGGCCAGGCCAGAAGGAGGTGGGGTCCCTTCCCGCTGAAGGGCTGGATAGAAGGGGCCCCACCCTGGGGGTTCCCGGATGACTGGCTAGGGAGGCAGGCGTGGTCCTCTCCAGCAGGCTGTCCGGCTGTTTCGAAGGCCCTGGCGGCCCCCCAGGCCCTTAAGCCGAACCCCCTTTGCGGTCTGATCCGAACCCACGCCCGCCCCACCCCCTTCCTTCTCTGCACTCCTGGGGCTGGCCTTTCCAGCTCTGGAAGCCGCCCAAGAGCCTATCTTTGAAGCACAGCAAAGGTTAGGAAGGAGGAAGACAGAAAAGTCCTCTGGGCCGGGGGAGTGGGAGAAAGGAATTCCATGCATGCCCCACAGGAGTTGGGGCGCCAGGCCCGGTGGGGGCAGTCGGCGTGGCCTCGCCAGTGCCCACCATATTCTGTTACCTGCTTCTGGCCGGCTGGCCAGTGTGGAGGGAGTCCTCGCCCCTGGCTGTGAGCAGGGAGCAGTGGCCCTTGTTTACAGTGCTCCTTTCAACCTTAGCTCACCAGGGTAAGAGCCAGGCCTTGCTATCCGCCCCTACAGGATGCGAGACCTCGTAATTGTCTTCAATTACAGACAGTGCCGGGCCGCAGCCCTGGCTTCTGACAGGAACCAGACCCAAACCATTTCCATGGGGGGCAGGGGAACACCACCCAGCCCTCGCTGCAGGTTTTGGGCCTCTGGGATGCATCCAAATGCCCATGGGCTCTGGGGTTCACCCAAAAGGCAGTCAGGGGTCTGGTGAGCACCTGTCCCTGTTGAACGCCTCCTTTCTTTGTCCCTGCTCAGGATGAGACTTCAGTGAGCAGTGAAGATTTTGATATGAATGACTCCACATGGATGTCAGCTGACCCACACCTGGCCTCCAGCCTGAGTCCCAGCCAGGACACAAGGATGCGGAGCCCGCAGAACCTCCACAGCCAAGAGGACGGTGAGTGCCCCTTGGGGACACTGGGGAGGCGCTGCGCCCAGCCTCCAGGCCTAGGAGTCCTGAGGAGAGAAGCTGGGGGTGAGGCCTCTAGTGGGTGGTCCAGGCCTGGGGCTGACAGCCGCCCCCCCAGGGGTACTCAGAGTCTGGGTGGGCCCACTGCCCCACCTCTGGTTCCATCCCAGGACGATGGATGGAGCTCACTGGGACAGGTCGCCTGACAGGGTCACCATGCTTGTTTGTCTGCCCTGATGCTTATGGGATATGGATTTCCAAGTTATCATGATTCAGGCTTAGGAAGGTTAAAAAAGGGCCTGACCCAGATTGGTTCAGCTGCCCAGCAATGAGAACAAGAGCTGTGTTTCTGAAACTCGGATAAGAGGCCACAGGACGGGGGTCCTGCCTGTCCCCTGGCCGCTGACCAGCAGATACAGTTGGCCACACGTGCCTCCACTCCCTCGGGAGGGGATGTGGTCCAGCTGAGGATTCTGCCCTAGCCCCGCCCCATGGCCCTCCAGGACCCTGGAATGTAGGGTAGGGGTGCAGCCAGCCAGTCTCCTCTGGCCTGCCTTGGGACAGAGCTTCCTCCTAGGGGGTGGGAGAGCTGCTGGGTTCAGAAGTCAGGTCTGAGGCTGCCGGGGGCCACTGGGGGCTCCTCGGTGGAGCGCCCAGGGCTCAGCTCTTGGGCTCTTGTGTCCACCTCAGTTTGATTTGATGTGGTTGTGGGCAAGGAGTGGCACCTGTGCTCACAGTGCCCCTGGGAGGGTGCTGATTTCTAGGGGGAGAGGATTGGGGGTGGGGGACCAGCTGGAGCCAGCCGGGGAGAACTGGGGTGTAGAGCCAGCAATTGGGAGAGGTTGAAGGTCAGAGCCAGGAATGCGGGAGGGAGGTGCAGGGTTAAAAAGGGGTGTAAAGTTAACTCTGTGAAACGGGTTAGAGTAAATAAGGGGTAGGAGCCTCGCTGTTTGGGTCAAAGTTCGTCTCCATGGCAGAACCCGGCGCCTGCCTCCCGACTGCCCTCTCAGGCCTGAATCCGGCTTTGTCTGGGAGGAGACCCAGCCCAGAGGCAGCTGGAGGTGGCCGGCTGGGGCTGGGGAGCCCAGGGAGTGGCTCTAGGAGGAGTGGGGTACTCAGCTGCTAGGAAGAAAAGGCTTTTGTGCCTGGATACCTCGTGAGGTCAGTGCAACCCCCTCGTGCTGCAAGCCTCCAGGACCAGTACTTCTCCCAGCGTTCCCATGGGATGGGGCTCTGGCCAGGGGTGGCCACATGCTACTTGGGGTCTGGGGCTAGGAAGTGCCCAGCAGCCGACCTCCCGCCTCATTTGAGCTGATTGAGTGAGGGCCACACCCAAAGGCCACACCAAGGGCCGTGCCAGCAAAGCTCAGCCAAAGCTATCAGTTATACCTTCCCAAGAAGGAGCCAGAAAGCTAAACAAAAACCAGAGTAGTAGGGCTGAACCCGTTGCTTTCGAGTTGATTCTGACTCATAGCAACCCCATAGGACAGAGTAGAACTGCCCCATAGGGTTTCCGAGGCTGTCATCTTGGCGTAGTAGTTAAGTACTACGGCTGCTAACCAAAAGGTCGGCAGTTCAAATCTACCAGGTGCTCCCTGGAAACTCTATGGGGCAGTTCTACTCTGTCCTTTAAGGTTGCTATGAGTCGGAATCGACTCGCCAGCAATGGTTTTTTTTTTTTTTTTAATGTTTACAGAAGCAGACTGCCACGTTTCTCGCACAGAGCCAGCTGGTGGGTTTGAACCGCCGACCTTTCAGTTAGCAGCCAAGCACTTTAACCACTGTGCCACTAGGGCTTCTTTGGGGAGCCGTTTTTAGGGTTTTCAATCCTAAAAAGTCTGTGGCAGTATTATTCCTCACAACTACTCTTTGGGGGTTGGCTATCTGTCAGAGATACTTCTTGGAGGGATTTAGGGATTTCAAGGACCTTCAGAATCAGGCAGCAGAAGGCATTGTTTCCATGGGGGTCACAGGGCTTCCTCAGCATCAGTTGCCCAGCTGCCTGGAGGTTGGCTGGTCATGAAGCAAAGAGGCTAGTGGAATTGGTATATCCTATAGCTGGTCCTATAGGAGCCTGGGGGCGGAGGTGATGGAGCTGAGGCAGGCTAGCCTGCCTACAGGACAGAGTATTTATCAGGGCAGGGTGGGCAGCCAGAGCTGGAGACAGGAAGGATGGTTTCGGCCATGATACCATCAATTTAATTATTAAATCAGAGGCTGTGACTGGAGGCTGTGGGCTGATGTGGTAGCCAGAGGCCGCCCCACACCCAGCACAGGGGGTCACGGGCCTTGAGAAGGCCCAGCCAGCTCCCCTGGTCTCTGGGGTCCCTCTGGTCCCTCTGGTCTGTTGACAACTACTGTGTCTACCCAGAGGGTTTAGGCTGGGCACAGACCCGGCTTGGAGTCATAGCGTCCCCATAATGCCACACAGCCAGCTCCCCGACTCTGAAAGTGCTTATGATGCAGACGTGAGCTGAGACCCTGCTCCCATGAGTGAGTTGATGGGAGAAGCTTCAGGGTGCTCTCATATCCCTTGTCATTGATGAAAGCCCTGCATTCCTCCACACCCTGCCGCAGCCTTCCGCCTTCTCAGCTCCCTACTCGGTGCCTTCATTGCAGCAGCCTTCCATGTCCCTGCCCTCCAGGTTGACCTTGTCAGCCTCTGGGCCTCCGGCATGCATGGAAGCGGAAAGTTGGAATTGGATGCCTTAGCCCCCACCAGTCTGTGAGCCCAGTGGGGCCTGGGCCATGTCTGTCTTGGTCTCCTCCCTGTCTCCAGAGACTCTAGCTGGGTGCCTAGCTCAGTATAGGTGCCTGCTGAGTCGTTGTTGCCTGAACGAATGAACCAAACCAAACCCATTGTCATCAAGTCGATTCTAACCCATGGCAACCCCACGTGTTTCAGAGTAGAACTGCACTCCACAGTGTTTTCAATGGCTGTGATGTTATGGAAGTAGATTGTCAGGCTTTTCTTCCATGGAACTGCTGGGTGGATTCAAACCGCTAACCTTTTGGTTAGTAGTTGAGCATAAAGCATTGGTACAACCCAGAGACCTGTGCCTGAAAGAACCAGTGAACATTTATTGAGATGCACCCCTGAGCACACCATCTGGTGAAGGGGGGGTTACAGTCTACTCCTTGTTGGGGACAGGATGGGCTGTTTGGTCCCATGGCTGAAGCGGCTGAACCTAAGTGAGATACCAGCACCCCAGCTGGGGGGGACTTGTCCCAAGTTATTAGCATGAGCGGGTGTGTGTTTGCCCCAAAACACAACCATGCTTTTGCCCCCAGTCTTGGAACTGCCATGAGTCACTTCACAGGTGTCCTTTATGGCAGCTTGCTGCACCCAGTGCACTAGCCCCGTTCCTGACCCCTAAGTCACAGCAGCACACACTGCATTAATAGCACTGTGGTGGCTGCTCTCTCGCTTGGGTTGTAGCTGTCACATGTGAGAGGACGTTGCTCTTGGCCTGTCTCACAGGGAAACGTGGGGATCAGGGAGAGAATCTGGGTGATCTGGCCAGAGGCTCCTGCCCACTTTTTCTGCCACTGCACGGGCCAGGCCTCCTCTGGACCCCAGCTGAGCCCAGGCTGAGGCTTGAGACTCCCTTTTGGGTCCAGACAGAGCTCTGTACACGGTGTTGGTGTCTGGAAGAACACTCTTTGGCCCAGGGGCTGCCTTTTGGGGGTGGAGAGAAGATGCCTGGGAGAAGCCAACTGTTGAGACTTTGTCCGGAGACAGCGTGGTCTGGGCTTGACTTAGAACTGATTGAGCACCAAGTCAGCCTGTGATTGCGCCCTCATCCGTGGGGTCATCTATTTAACGCCCGCCCCTTCCCCCGGATTACCATAAGCTCCCTGAGAGCTAGAAGCCAGCACAGGACCCAGCACAGGGCCTGGGAAATGTTTGTTGAATGAATGAACAGATGAATGAATGAATGAAGTGGCTGTGTGTGCTCACAAGCCAGTGAGTGGTGGGCTTCCTGAATGTTAGATCCCTGGCCGGCCAGCCAAGGCCCTGACTGCAGAAGGGGTGGTAGGTGGGGCGGGTGAGCACCCACTCCTTCCATTTCCCCTCGATGTGCTTCCCCAGGCCTCTTCCTCTGCCCCTTCCTGAACGGAAAGTGTGAGGCCTGGCCTCCAGAAGGGATGCTGGGGGCGGGGAGCGGACGTTACTCACTTCCCTGGCAGACAGGGGGCCAGACAGGAAGCCGACACTGGGGAAGAGCTGAGGGTCCTGCTCGAACCCCTGTCCTGTCCCTGGGGGGTGCTGGATTGGAGCTGAATGAGTCCTAAGGAACTTGGAGGCCCTTATTCCTGCCTCTCGGATGAGGAGGCTCCTCCTGCCTGGACCTCCGGCCTAGACTCTGGCCCCACTGGCCCTTGGAGATCCCTTCCTCCAGGGACATGATGCTGGCACTTCCTGCCTGCAGCCAGAAGATTTGGTGGCTGCTGCCTGGTGCCCACCTCCAGTGCCTATTACCCCGTGCCAGGTGGGACAAAGGCACTGAGGGCCCTGACTTAGGCCTTCAGCACCCCAGAGTGCCTCATTCAGTTCAGTCTTGCAAACACTGAGTGCCTCTGGCATGCAAGGTTCCCTGCTCAGCCTGGGGGGAACAGAGTAAGATAAGGCTGTCCCTGCCTTGAGGGGCCTGCGGTTTGGTTGGAGAGGGACAGGCACATGGAAAATGGATCCCTGCCAGGCTGCAAGCTGCCCTGAGAGGGCAGGAGCTGTGTCTGTGTAGAAATGTATCTTATTTCCCCCTAATGTCACAAGTATTGTGTTCATTGCAGAAAATCTAGAAGAAAAATACAGAATCAAAAAATTGAAGAAAACTTAAAATACCAGTATTTGGGGGTGTATTTTACTCAGACTTTTCTATGCATGTAATCAAAGCTTTGTTTTCTTAGAAAGCATAACGGCAGGCATCATGTAGTATTACAGCCACCTTTTTGCCCACAGAGAAGACCATCCACCCCCTGCCCTGGCACTGGTGATCAGAGGCCCCCATTCCTGAGCCCTCTGAAAGGCCAGCCCCAAGCTAGCAACCATTGGCTATGACCCAGTGGGCTCGGACCTATGACTGTCCCCATCCCTGGGGAGGAGGAGACGTCTCTGAGGGGACATCGCTTGCCTAGACCACACAGGGAGTGGCTCCTCTAACCCAGAGCCAGCATCGAGTCCCCTCCTGTGGAGGACATTTTGGTCCCTGCTTTTTGTGATTACAAACCCTGGCCGCAGAGAGCATCCTCATGGCTGAGGCTTTGGCGGGCCAGGTCCCTCCTATGGGGTAGGTGCTCAGCAAAAGGCTAATGAGTGACTAGGGGCAGAGAAGGACAGGGAAAGCACCTCGGACAGGAGACAGTGGGCGGGGGTGTTGAGAACAGGTAGGAGGTAGACAGGTGGAAGGGGCTGAAGCATGGCTGCGAGGCCCAGGGCAGCATGTCAGGGGGAGCCTGGGCAGGGGAAAGGTGCTGAGTGCCAGGGCTGGGGGTTTTCTGGGTCCCGTGTTTCCAGAAGCTCCCTATGATCTCAAGCTTCGACCAGGAGAGGGGTCGGGGGGCCAGAGTCAAGCCGCCTGGCGAGGGTCTGGCATGGTGTGGCAGCAGGGTATGGGGAGAGGCCAGGACCACCTTTGTGGGCCTGGAGTCTCGACTGAACATGGCTCCCTGCAGGGGACTTGGCCCTGTCTATGGTGGCCTGCCCTTCCCTGCAGTGTGGTCTTACACAAGTTGCTCGCTGTCTCTGAGACCAGGCTTCTGTCTGTAGCATGGCGTGGATGACCTGGAGCATTAGTCTTGGTGTGCCCTCAGGAGCTCTTTGTAAGCACAGGAGACTTCCTGCCTCCTGGCTCTTGCCACCTTCGGGTGGGGCCCTCCACCTCCCAGAAATGCAAACGGGGAAGCAGCGAAGCCAACTGGGGAGCAGGCGTGTGACTAACAGCACCTCTACCCTGTGTGCCCTCCTCCCAGTCTCCTCAGGGTGGGTCTGCTGCTACCGGAGAGCCGCCCAGCCCAGGCACAGGTCCTGCCTCAGCTCCCTCCTCTGCTATGTGGCCGCGGGTCGGTCCCCGCCCCAGGCCTGGATGGTGGGATAAGAATAGTGCACCCGCCTCCCCGGACTACTGGAGGGTCAGGGGATCCATGGACGTGCTCCGCACACAGTGGTGGGGGGCTCAGTTAACGGAGTTGTCGGGGTTGTTGTGTGACCACGCTGGTGCAGGGGCTATGCTGAGGCTGGGCACCAGGGGTCATGGCCAGGCAGCGCACACAGGCAGAGTGAGGGGTTGGGTTGGCAAGGGCCACCCTTGAAGCCCTGAAGGGTCTTCCTCCATCACCTCTCCCAGGTTCTGTGCTGGACATGGAGGAGTGTTCTAGGCAAGGGGTGGAAGCAACTCGAGCAAGAGACAGGCCGTCTGGCTAGCGGAGAAGGGGCGAGTAGGAGTTAGGGCCCAGCCGTGCAGGCTCAGAGCAGCCACCTTCCTCCCCGACCTGTGCCTTGGCTACTTCTCGTGTTCTCCTGTGTGTGCTGCCCCACCCTGGGCCCATCCTGGGGCTCCAGCAGCTCTCCCCACTCCAGGGGCATTGCCCCCACAGTCCTAGTTGGACATCAGTCCCGGTTACTGTCACGTAGGTGGGAATTATGGCCCCTTTACCCTGACCTCCCTGGGATGGCCAATGAAGTAAAACAGACATAACGTAAAAGTTGCATTTTAACCATTTTTAAGTGCGTAATTCATCACAGGAGGAAGATGTGGCAGTCTGCTCCCGTAAAGATTTACAGCCTCGGAAACCCTATGAGGCAGTTCCACTCCGTCCTGTAGGGTCACTGTGAGTCGGAATTGACTAGATGGCAGTGGGTTATGTTTGTAATTCGTCAGCATTGGTTACATTCCCAGTGTTGTGAATGTCACCACTTTGTAGTCCCAAAAGTTGTTCATCACCCCAGACAGAAACCCTGTACCCCCGAGCAGTCACGCCGCACCCCCTGCCCCAGCCCCTGGTAACCGCTAATCTACTTTCTGACTCTGAATTTGCCTCTCCTGGATATTTCGTGTAAGTGGGATCATAACAGTATTTGTCCCCTCGTGTCTGGCTTCTTTCACTTAAAATAATGTGTTCAAGGTTCATCCATGTTGTCACACATATCAGAACTTCATTGCTTTTTCTGGCTGAATAATATTCCATGGTATGAATGTACCACTTTTTGTTTATCCACTCACCTCTTGATGGACATTTGGGTTGTTTCCACCTTTTGGCTATTGTAAATAGTGCTGCAGTGGACACTGGTATACAAGTCTCTGTTTAAGCCCCTACTTTCAAATCGCTTGGGTGTATACCTAAGCGTGGAATTGCTGGGTCATATGCTAACTCTGTTTAACTTTTTGAGGCACTGCCAAGCTGTTTTCCACAGCGGCTGTACCATTTTACATTCCTACCAGCAATGTATGAGGGTTCCAGTTTCTCCATATCTTTATCAACACTTGTTATTATCTGTTTTTTAATTTTAGCTGTTCCAGTGGGCGTAAAGTGGTATCTCATTGTGGTTTTGATTTGCAATTCCCTAATGGCTAATGCTGTTGAACAGATTTTCACATGCTTACTGGCCATTTTAAACCAAGCCTTCTCTCCCCTGCTGATCTTGGTCCTGTTCACCCCACTGACCTGACTTCTCTGAAGTGAGGCTGGAACCTGGGTCCGGGCCACCTCCTCTGGCTACAGGTCCAGTACCCCCTCCTTCTAGAGCAAAAGCTGTTGGCCTCTAGTCAAGGCTCCAGATGACCACTCCGGATGGAGAGTAGGCTCCTGCCCACCTCCTCTCGCTGCCCCCAGAGCAAGAGAGCTGGGCCCTGAGCCCTTGCTGGGATTGGCCGGGGCCCCCTGGCAGTCCCAGGTCACAGGAAAGTGTCCATCGTCAGCTGGGCTGCAGGCAGCACAGACAATGCTGGGCTGTGCTGTCCCCGGCCCACCACAGGGCGAGAGGCTGGGAGACAGCACCGAGTGATCCCTTTATCCTGGGAGCAGGCAGGGCCTGCACAGCCCCCGCCTTGTGCAGGCTGCCAGGTCTTCAGCTCCCATGGGCCCCCAGATGCCTGGTGAGGACACAAGGGCAGGACAAGCTTTGGGGGCTTAAGGAGGAGAGGTTCACCTGCTGACAAAGGGAGAGGAGGAGGCCCACTCACATACACCCCTGGAAGATTAGCTGGGGTGCTATTGACGCCCCCTTCCCTGGGCTCTCCCTGCCTCCCTCCTCAGCCTGGGATACATGTAGACCCCAACTCCTGCAGACCCCGGTGAGGAGGTGGGGGTGCGTGTAGGAGAGGGCATTGCCACCCCGAGCCTGTCCAAGGGAGACTTTCCCAGGAACCAGGAAGTAACTGGGGCCACGTTGGCGTCATCACCCTGACCTAATGACTGGGATGCACCGAACCCAGACCGACTTCCGGGAGGCCTGGCGGAGGGCCTGCCAGGGGCCCCTGCAATGCCACACGCACGCACACAGGCTCTGGGGCCTGGGCCCTGCCCTGTGAATTACGCACACAAGGTGGCCAAAGTAGCTCTGTTTGATCGCAGAACACACGACGGGGGTGGGGCTGGTGGGCATCTCCTCCAGTGCTTTGCACACTGAATTAGCATTTCCCACTGCTTATATTTGGCCTCGGGCGGGGGGTGGGGTGGTACAGCCAAGGAGAAGGTCAGGCCTGGGAAGACACAGATCCAAGCCATCCATATTGGGGGTGGTGCCTCCCCTGGGAACAACTGGCCACACTGTGTGTTGGGGGAGGGGCTCCAGGAAGTGGATGGGCTGGGGGGGGCTGCCCTGTGGTACAGATGGGCAAACCGAGGCCTAGAGAGGAGCTGGCCATGGAGACTAAATTTCCCAAGAAGCCTGAGAGCACCAGGGGTTGGGTGGTGCTTTGAACTGGGCCCACATGGGTGCTGCCGCTCATTGCTGTGTGTCTGGGGCAGGAAAGGGCCCTCTGGGAGCCTCTAGGTCCTCACTGACGCCTGCTGCTAGGGGTAGCTGTGAAAGGCAGGCATGAGGCATGTGCCTGGAGCCTGGCACATGCTTGGTGTCCACCAAAGGTCCACCAGACGTGGTGCCTGTCCCCAGTGCCCACAGCCAGTCCTGCTGTCAGCTCATGCCACCATTAGGCGGTCCCTGCAGAGCAGCCGCCGCCCTCGAGGCCGCCTACCCAACCCCAGAACTCTCATCTGCTGCTTGGACACCTGTCTCAGGGCCAGGACCCCAGGGTCCCACACTGAGAGAGAGGATTTCAATTTTGGGGGGAAAATAAAGACAATCTAGGCCTGCGCTGTCTAATAAAGTAGCCACTAGCAGCCACGTGTGGCTGTTGAACCCTTGAAAAGGGCTGGTGCCAACTGAGGTGTGCCGTGCGTGCCAGCTCTACACTGGATTTCAAAGACATGGCGTGAAAAAAAGAATGAAATACCGTAATAATTCTTTATCCAGGATGGATTTCATGTTGAAATGAGCAATATTTTGGACGTACTCAGTTAAATAAAACATGTTATTAAAATGAATTTCAGCTGTTTCCTTTCCCTTTGTCTAATGTGGCTACTAGGAAATTGAAAATTGCACATGTGGCTGGCATGCATTCTGTTCCTATTGGACAGCGCTGCCCTAGACTCCGAGGGCCCTAGGTGTTGGCACCTGCTTAAGAAATGAGTCACCAAAGGTTAGGGCAAGAATGCCCACTGCCAGGGCACCCGGCCATCGGGGCAGAGAAGGCAGGCTCTGTGGAACAGACATGCCAGCGTCACTGGGCTGGTGAAAGAAGGTGGTAGCGGAGCCTGGACGGCAGAGCAGTGACGCAAGGAGGCCCAGCCAGGCTCTGTGAACCCCGGGGGAAGGGGAGAGCAGCTGGGCAGGGGGCCTGGAAGAGAGCACCTGGTAGGGCCAAGCGTGGCCTAGCATCCAGGGTAGGACCTGAACCCCAGTGGTGCTGCCTCAGTGTCCCCCTCTGCCCCCCGGCCCCTCCCGCATCCCTGGTGGAAGCGCTGGGCAGCCCACGAGGAGCCTGGCGCTCCCCGGAACTATGCGTCATGTAAACAGGCTCACCGCTGGCCTTTGTCAGCACTGCCGGCAGGAGAGCCAGCCCTGGGGAGGTGCATACCCCCAAGTCAAGACAGAGTCATCCCCCAGCCTACAGCCCAGGAGGCAGTGGAGCAGCTCCACAAATTCCACAGGCTGCCCTGGGGTCTGTGTCCCCCGGGGGCCCACAGTAGGGTGGCTGCTCGGAGCTCTACTCTCCCCTCCTCCTTCCGCCCTACTCTTTTCTGTGTGAATTATTAATGCCCCCTCCTCTTCCCTGCTTGGCTGCTGCTGTGACAGAGCCAGGCGAGGAGGCAGCCAGCCTCCAGCAGCTGCACCTCTGGCGAGGGAGGCCCCCGGCCAGCGTTACCTTCCTGCCTCCCCTGCCTGCCCGGAGCTGCATGGCCGCTGCTATGAGACGGTGCCTCTGGCCATGGCCCCACAGTCCGGTGTGGAGATTGGTGGCTTGCACAGAGCCAGGCTTGTGCGGGCTGCGGGGCGCGCTGGCGCCCACATAAGGGCATTGTTTGGCGAGGTAAAAGGGGTTTTTGTCTCCTTCTGGAGACGGGACAGAGGGAGGAACAATTTCCCCCATTCATCACTAATTCCCCCATTTGAATAGCAGCACATTGCCCCACGTTAAAATAGCCGCACGGCAGTCTTTCCCTGCCTGTGGGCATTCCGGCACAGGTGGTGGGCACCAGTCCTACCCATCTTGGGAGTTGTCCTCTGCAGAGCTGGGCGGCTTGGAAAGGTTCAGGAGGGGTGCTTTCTGGCTGCTTCCCTGGGCCCCTCGGTGCCCTGGCTTCTCTCGTTCACATGGTGGGAGGTGGGGGCTCTCCAGGCCCATGATGGGCCCTCTTGCCCTGCTGGTGCTGTCTAAGCCTGGCAGGCAGGCTGCCTGCATAGCAGCACAGATGAGGACCAGGTCGGGGCTCGAGGGCCACTACGCCTGGGCACCCTGAGAGTCCACGGCCAGCTCCAGGTGTGGGGTTGGTTTGGCAGGAGCCCGCACACGGCTGTACCTGGAAGGGAGCACCATCTCCTACCCCACCCATCAGGCCGGGCCCTGGGTGCCCATGGGGCCAGCTGGGTTTTTTCAGAGTCATAAAGTATTGGTGCCCAAAAGGGCGTCAGAGGCAACTCCCTGGACTGCAGATAAGAGCACCCAAGGAGGTGGCCATGCCCAAGGTCGTGCAGACAGCCAGGCCCTGGCTTGCCCGCCCCACCATGCTCCATTAGGGTATGGGTTGGAGTGTGTGTTTGTGTCTCATTCAAATCACATTTTTTGGAGGGTGGTGAAGGAGAAAAGCATTCGGAACAGATCAGCACCCAGCTTGCCCCTGTCTGGCGTTTCCCTTTTCGTTCCTTCTTTCCCAAACAATGATAGGCATGCTCTCTGGCCCAAGCCCTGTGCCAGCCCCTCCCGTGGGCACCAGGACTGAGAGTGGGGGCGGGGGGGGGTGGTGCCCACGCTGAGCAGAGAGCCCTGCTTCCAGCTCGCGGATTACTCAGAGATTGAGCCAGACCCATGTGATGCAGACCTGCCTCCCACCGGCCCCAGCAATGAGGAAGTGATTGGATCCCATAACCAACTGTCTAGGGCCTTCTTTGCTCTCAGGCATGAACTAATCTAGGGGCTCCAACAAGGCCACCAGCGCTTTTGTCCAGGCCAGCTTCACAGCCCTGCTTTCCTGGGCGTGGGCATCCCTCCTAAGGGAGATCAGCAGCCCCAGGCCAGAGAGGGCTTCTGTCCCCAATCACTGCAGCAAAGACCTGGATAGCTCTCATTGGTCCAGCTCGGATCAGATGCCCACCAACCAGTCCTGTGAGGGACTGTGCTGATTGGCCAGCCTGGGGCACATGTGCACCTCCCCAACCCTGAAAGAATCAGGGTGCCCTCACCAGAGGAAGGAGTGTGGTCTGGGAAGGCAGGAATGACGAACCTGCCCAGCAGAGCCCTGCCAACCGTGGGTCTCCAGGGCTGGGGCAGCTCACGTGGGGGCTGGGCACAGACCAAAGCACATTAAACCTAATGGTACTGTGAGATCATAAATGCTCTGGAAAAATAGATAAAGGGGTCAGAGTGTCAGAGCAGGTCAGGGAGCTGGTCAGGGCAGGTCTTTTTGAGAAGGTGACATTTCGGCAAAGCCCAGGAAGTGAGGGGGTGAGCCAAGGAGATCGCTGGGAAAGGAGGAGTGGCAAAGGCCCCGTGCACACAGGTGTGGGTGGGGTGTGTGTGCTAGGAGGGCCTGGTGGGCCCTAGAGAGGGAGCTTGGCTTCCACATGGGGGTTTGACCTCAGTCCGTGGGACTGCAGCCATGATTGCAACCACAGATGTGATCTACCTGCCCCTGAACAGCCCTTCTGCCCCAGCTGGGGTTGGGCAGCTTTGGGCTTTGCGCCAGGGCCCTCCCAGCTCTGCCCTTTAAGGCTCTTTCCCCCACCTCCTGCCTCACGTGCCAACCCTAGTCCCACCTTCCCTGGGAGCTCTGCAGAGGTGTGGTGCAGAGCTGGGAGACTGTGGGAGGGGCCTTTCCTGAGGGTGGTGTGAGCAAGCCCCCAGCACGAGAGGAGCCCAAGCTTCTCCAGAATCCCCAAGGGCAGGGGCCATGCCTGGCTTGTCACCACTGTGTTGGTGCCCAGCACAGGGGCCTGACACTCGGTAGGTGTTCAGGAAAGGAAGAGACACAGGCCCTGTGTCTTCTCCCTCCATCCCTCAGTGGGCCCACCTCAGATTTGGCACCGTGCTGGGCTTGCAGTGTCCCCAGAAGCCCATATTCCAGTCCAGGGAGGGCAGACATGTAGGAAGCTGAAAACGTATGAAACGAGAAAGCATGGGGTGTAGGGAACTGCCCTTTTTTTTTTTTTTTTTTTGAGCACCTACTTTCTATGTCAGATACTATCACCCATTTGAAAAGGAAACTGAGGCTCAAGGAGGCCTGTTCCAAAGCCCCTCTGAATCTTGTCCCTTCCCAGTGCAGATATCTCCATGAGTGTGTCAAGCTGGGGAAGCCTAGGTGGGGAGGCGGTGGGCACACCAGGCTAGGCGCTGCCTGAGCATGGCCTCAGGAGGTGCAGGACCTTGGCGTTATGGGGGAACATGGCTTTTGTGACTCCCCATCCCTTGGAGGTGGGCCCTCATGTGTGGCTGGCCTTCCCTGCCCCGCTAGGTGTGGCATGGGGGTGGGAGAGGCCTGGCCAGTGGGTCAGTGAGGTGTCAGCAGGTGGATCTTGTGAAAGACTGGCCCATAGGCAGGCTTACTTTTTACAATGTGGATCAGTCACCAATATTTTAAAATCAGGTATTTACATAATGGTGCAGATTCTCCATTTTTTTCTGAAAAAGAAAAAAGGCCAGGGTTTCAGGGCCTAGTGCCTCATGGGGCCTATCGGCCTCCTGGGGCCCACCTGCCCAGCCCCATCCCTTACCAACCTGGGGTGGCAGCCAAGGGTGGAGAGGGGGTGCCACCATTGGCCCAGCACCTGTTGTTCCCAGGCCAGGCAACCTGGGGTACACAGCCTTGGGGAAGAGCGTTGGCAGCTGGGAAGCCTGAGCCACCGTGCACGGCTTCTGACCTGTGTTGGGGCTTTGGGCCTGAACACCAGGTCTGGAGTGGCCTGTGCACTGTCACTAACACCTGCCCCTCGTGTTTGCTCTGCTCACCTTGGGGAGGCACAGGCAAGGGTCCCTCCCAGGGAAAGCCCGGTCAGGGAGGTGGTGGTTGGGGTGCCGCCTCTGGGTCCTGGGCAGGGTGTGGCACTGCAGGAGGCCTTGGGCCTACTGGTGAGTGTAGTGACAGTCGTCTGTAGTGAGTACCCACCATGTGCCAGGCAGGCTTGGTGCCCATCAACCCTCCTAGCCACCTTTCTTTCAGAGGAGGTACATGAGGCCCTCTGTGGTGAAGCAAGTGGCTTATGGGTGGTGATGCCAGGTGTGAAGTCCCACCTGCTTGGCCACCTTCCCCTCACCCCTGCCCCCGCCCCCCAGTGCAGGCTTTTGAGGCAGGCAGACCTGGATATGTGCCTTGGCCACTGTGCCAGCATGGTGGACTAAAAATGGGCACCCCCAGAGCTCATAGGTGCTCCAGACCATCAGCCGGTGTGGGTGTCCCTCCTTGCCCTCCATCTCCTCAGCCCAGCCCTAGCAGAGACCCAGGAACCTCTGCTGTGGGGCTTCTCTGGCGACAGACCCTGCCCTGCTGAGGAGTGGGCAGCTCTCTGGACCGGCCATGGTCAAGGTGAAGGAGGCATGAAGTGTCTAAGGAGAGATGGGTCCTAGGCTGTGATTCCGTCCTCAGGAGAGCAGAGGAAGGAGGCCCACCCTGAGGAGGCAGCATCAGCTAGGCCTTGAAGGCTGACTGAAACAGACAGAGCTAGAAGCAACAGGGCAGGCAGATGGCAAGCTTGAGCAAGGGGTAGTAGGGGTGTGGTTTGAAAAGTTGTGGGGCCGGCGGCACCAGCATTTCTATAATTCACTTTGTGAGTCCCCAGTGTGGTTCAGTAGTGGGCATGTGGCCTCCCCAATAGGGCCGGAGCCTCCATTGTAGTAGCTACTTTGTTTCCCAGCCTGGGACAGGACCGGCACACAGCACACAGTAGGTGCTCAGTAAATGCTGCTGGGTAGTTTGTTCATTCAACAAACGTCTAGACGGTGTGCTGCAGATACTGCTAGAAGACAGCCAGACCCGTCTGTGAGCGAGGAGGAGGGGGTGTCAGGGAGGTCTGGGTGGTAGCAGGGCCACCTGGCCCCGGGACGGACTCGGGGTTTGGGGCTGAGGGGCAGCGGGGACGGGGTGAGCAGAGCCTGGAGCTGTCCTGAAGGAGGATGCGGTGGAGGCAGGCTGCCCACAGGAGGAGGAGAGAGGGAGGAGAAGGGCAGCCTAGCCCAGGGGACCTGCGGCAGCTGAGGGGGAGGGGTGCCCTGCGCCGCAGCCTTTCCCATCCCCCTCTGCCCAGGGCCTTGGCAGCTTGATGGGCAGCCCGGCCCCGCCCCCCAGGCAGCAGGCAGGTCAGGGATTGGTTGGAGTCCTAGAGCTGCTCAGTCGCCATGGGGACGCTCAGGAGGCGCGCGTGCCCAGTACCCAGCACCACCGACTAAATCTTCGTAATGTTATGGCTGGGTGGGTGGGGGTGGCGCCCTGTGCGACCCTGGCCTGGGTAAAGGGGCAGCCTGGGATGCGGTCAGAGCTCATTGTGGCCACCCTCCCCCACCAATAGTGTGTGCAGGTGCAGGGCAGTCCTGGCATCTGGGCGCCACCAGAACCACGGGGTGCTCACCTGACAGCGACCCTGGAGCTCGGGGTAGCTTCCTCCGCCGCTGCCTCAGCTGATCACGCAGGCGTGCAGACTCGAGAGGCTGAGGCAGGAGGAAAGAGGGTCTGGAATTTTATCTGAAAATGTCTAGCTCCCTGTTAAAGTTTGTTCCCTCAGGTCCACCGGCAATGCTGGATTCTGCCAGCAGGGGGCGAGCTCTGCAGAGCCTTGTTAAAGCTGCCCACCTCAAGAAAGCAGGGGACGGCCCATTGAGGAGCAGAGGATGTAGACCCCAGACCCTGCAGCCCTGACGTAGGGTGTCCAAGGCTACGTGGCCACGCAAAGCCTGCGGGTCTAAGAGTTGCTGTGTTTGTGCGCAGGCGGCCTGGGGGGTGGCTATGGGAGGGTCACAGTTGAGCCATTGCTTCCTCCAGGCAGGAGAAATTCTAGGGCTCAGCGGGGGGGGGGGGGTAAGGGGGAGGGTGCAAAGGGGCAAGGTAGTGCTAAGCAGAAGGAAGAGGAGGCCCGCTGGGCCCTGGTTGGTGGGTGGGTGGGTGGGTGGGTGGGTAGGTGCAATCCTGGCAGCTGCGGAGGAGGGAGCAGCGTCAGGTGCCCCGGGACCTCTGGCAGGCAGAGGCTGGTCAGACTTGAGGCTTCAGCGACTCTTTCCCAGCCCTCCAGACTGGGCTTCCTCTGAGGCTGGATGTGGCCTTTGTGGGTTTGGAGTGCAGAAGGGAGACCCTCATGCCTGCACACTCCTGTTCTGGCAGTGAAGCCGGCAGCCCTCAGCGAGACTGGGCATCCAGGCTGGGCCTCAGCCTCTCAGGGCCTCTAACGTGGAGCGGCGGTGCTCACCTCCTGCCCGGCAACACTCAGGTGGACAACACAACCATGACGCCCTGGGGGCCAGCAGCTGGTGGGTGCCTGCGGGACCTCATGCCCAGGCCTCTCATTCCAGATGATTCCTCCTCCGAGAGCGGCAGTGGCAATGGCTCCTCCACCTTGAACCCGTCCACATCGAGCAGCACGCAGGGCGACCCTGCCTTCCCTGAGATGAATGGCAACGGTGCCGTGGCCCCCATGGACTTCACTGCCACCGCTGAGGACCAGCCCATCAATCTGTGCGACAAGCTCCCGCCGGGCACAGCACTAGGCACACCCTCCTTCCCCTCAGATGGATGTAGTGCCGATGGACTGCGGAGTCGCGTCAAGTACGGGGTGAAGACCACTCCCGAGGTGTGTGGGGCTGTGGGCGGGCCAGCGGGCACTGCACCCACAGAGCTGGGCCTCTGCTTCTCCTGTGAATGGCAGGGCTATTGAAAGGCTGAAATAAAAGTGTACATGCCCAGAGTTTAGTAGGAGCCAGCCCAGGGTATGACAAGCCACGGTGGTGGTCCTGGCTGCTATGGCCTCATTTTCCTCACCTAGAGCCAGGCCCCCACTTCTCTGAGCTGGTTCCCTACCTGTGAAGTGGGCTTGGTGGTCCCAGCCTTAATAGAAGGAGTGGGTGGCTGGGCTCATGGCCTGCGCCTGCCTCGACTGGACCAGGAGCAGTGTGCTGTGAATAACCACAAGTGGCTGCATTCCTCGCTAAGCAGCGCAAGGCCTCACCTTTCCTGTTTACCTGCAGGGAGAGGCCAGAGGAGGGTCAGGCCAGTGCTCTTTGTTTCTACTTTACAGATGGTACAGAAAAAGAGCAAGGCCTTTGGGTGAGGATCCAGGGATCTGGGTGGGCAGGACTCCCCACTAGACAAGGCTGATGGATGGGTAGGCAGGGCAGGCAGAGGCCCCACCTGCTTCCTGGGATCCTCCGTAAGCCTGCCTCCATCTCTGAGGCGTCCTCCTGCGGGCAGTGGTGGCCAGAAGCTCGTGAGCTCCCTGGGGCGTCATCTCCTGCTGCGGAAGCACACGTGTAGGCCCTGCACCCTGCACTGGCCCTTCCCCTCCCTGGGCCTGTCTTCTCTCTGGCAGAGGGGGTGGGGGTGGGTGCCAGTGCTCACCTGGCCTCACAGGCCGGGGGTTCAGTTGTTGTTGTGTCTGTGTACTCAGGGCCACGGAAACCAGGCTGGAGCAGCCCTGGCCCTCACCTTTGACCCAGCCAAGGAGCAGCCATAGCTGCTTGTCCTCAGTGAGCAAAGAGCTGGAGGGGAGCTTGCTTGGCGAGGCCCTCTAGCCATCGCCACCTCGGCCACTCGCCTCACGTGCGAACCCAGGGCTCTGGGACAATGAGTGAGACCGGAGCATGGGTGCCACCGACAGCTCATATCTTCTGATTCTCTCAGCCCTCGTTTCCTCTGCCCTGGGGAAGGATTTGGCTAAGGATCAGCTGGGGACCGTGACATGCCCAGGGCCACACAGGCAGTACTTCACCCAGGAAACTCCACTGGAATCCGGCATGGCCAGACACAGATGGATGGCTGAGCCCCACCTGGGGGTGTGGTCATGGGGAGAGAGGCCAGAGGCCAAGATGCAGGGGAAGCCTGGGAGTGCAGCAGCTGCTGTGCGGACTGGGGCACCCAGCAGGTGGTCAGGTGTCATTGATTTGCTGGTCCGGGAAATGCTGTGGGCCCCTCTTAACTGCTGGATGCTGACCTCCTGGAGGGAGGGACAGTGTCCCCAGGACACTGCCAGTCAGCATCCGAATAAGTGAAGTCAGGACACACCAGAGATGCAGGCTTCCTAGAAGGCAAATGACCATGGTCCTCAGAGAGCCATCCCAGAGTGGTGTGAGCCAGAGGACAGGGGCAGGGGACAGGTGACATGGGAACAGAGGTGTGAGGGTGAGAAAGCAGAGAGGCCAGTAAGGAAATGCCTTCCAGGGAGATGGGGCAGAGGGGCCTGAGCCGGCACTTGTCCCAGACGAGCTGGTGCGGGAGTGGAGGGCTGGTCCTTCTCCCTGTAGGCCAGGGACCTGCCCGGTTCCCTCTCTCCTTTCTGGCCGCACACTGCACTGCGGCTCACTGGGCAGAGCCAGTGGGGCAGACAGGAGCCCTGGCCTGAGACCTGCTAGAACATGTTTCGCATAATGCGCCTGCCTCCTTGGTGTCCTGTCAACCGGCCCATCTGTTCCTTCTCCCTGACAGACTGTACACTTGGTGCCTTGGTGACAGCTCAGTTGTCAGCTCAGGGTTACGGCCCCTGGGGATCGGGGAGGAAAACCCTGAAGCCAAACACATCTTGGCTAGCTGGTGGTGGGAATCCTTTCCCTGTCTGTCTTGCCCTCACACAGAGTGGCAGGTCCCAGGGTGGGCGCTGCCACTGAGTAAAATGCTGCCCCTCTCCAGGGTGCTGGGCCTTCTGCAGGGCTGGTTCATGCCACCAGGAGGGCTGGCAGCCTGCCCCACAGGTGAAGGAAGTGAGTGAGGAGTGACTTGCTCAGGGCCTCGCAGCCACACAGTCCCTAACCCCGCCACCTGGAGGAGACCATGATGGGGCCCTGGCGGCACCTGGCCTGACCTCTGGGGGCCCCTCTCCCTCTCTCCAGTCCCCCCCCTACAGCTCTGGGAGCTACGATTCCATCAAGACGGAGGTCAGCGGCTGCCCTGAGGACCTGACGGTGGGCCGGGTGCCCACTGCAGATGAGGACGACGACGACCACGACGACCACGAGGACAATGACAAGATGAATGACTCGGAGGGGATGGACCCGGAGCGCCTCAAGGCCTTCAATGTGAGCGTGGGAAGGGGTGGGGACATGTGAGTGGGCAGGCAGGCACAGCCAGGCCAGCCCTCACACTTGTGTCCCTGCAGATGTTTGTGCGTCTCTTTGTGGACGAGAACCTGGACCGCATGGTGCCCATCTCCAAGCAGCCCAAGGAGAAGATCCAGGCCATCATCGAGTCATGCAGCCGGCAGTTCCCCGAGTTCCAGGAGCGCGCCCGCAAGCGCATTCGCACGTACCTCAAGTCCTGCCGGCGCATGAAGAAGAACGGCATGGAGATGGTGAGCCTGCCCTCCCCGGCCACGCCCCTGGGGTTCCTGGGCGTGCCACGGCCCGACATTTTCCCCACAGGCCTGACAAGAGCCTGGGAGCATGTTTGATGATCCCTGTTGTGAAGAGGTGGGAACCGAGGCTCAGAAAGATGGCACAGCTCTGCAGATTAGCGCCGAGCCGGAGCCCAAGCCCCATGCTGCCCACCTCGCCCACCTTTGGGGTGGGGCCTCTGAGCAAGCCCAGGGCCACTGAGAGCCCTGGCACTGGCTCCTTCCCTTCTGCCCCCAGACTAGACCCACTCCTCCCCACCTGACCTCCGCCATGGCAGAGAACATCCTGGCAGCTGCCTGTGAGAGCGAGACAAGGAAAGCAGCCAAAAGGATGCGTCTGGAGATCTACCAGTCCTCACAGGTATCGACTCGGCCAGCACCGCCTCTCTTTTTTAATTTTTATTGTGCTTTAAGTGAAAGTTTACAAATCATGTCAGTCTCTCACACAAAAATTTATATACACCTTGCCATCTACTCCTAGTTGCTCTCCCCCTAATGAGACAGCACACTCCTCCTCTCCACCCTGTATTCCCCGTGTCCATTCAGCCAGCTTCTCTCCCCATCCGTCTTCTCATCTCCCCTCCAGACAGGAGCTGCCCACATAGTCTCATGTGTCTACTTGAGCCAAGGAGCTCACTCCTCACCACTATCATTTTCTATCTTGTAGTCCAGTCCAATCCCTGTCTAAAGAGTTGACTTTGGGAATGGTTCCTATCTTGAGCTAAAAGAAGGTCTGGGGACCATGACCTCCAGGGTCTTTCTAGTCTCGTTATCTGGTCTTTTTACAAGAATTTGGGGTCTGCATCCTACTGCTGTCTTGCTCCATCAGGGATTCTCTGTTGAGTTCCCTGTCAGGACAGTCATGAGTTGTAGCCAGGCACCATCTAGTTCTTCTGGCTGATGTAGCCTCTGATTTATGTGGCCCTTTATGTCTCTTGGGCTCATAATTACCTTGTGTCCTTCGTGTTCCTCATTCTCCTTTGTCCCAGGTGGGTTGAGACCAACTGATGCATCTTAGATGGCCGCTTGCTAGCGTTTAAGACCCCAGACGCCACTCACCAAAGTGGGATGCAGAATGTTTTCTTAATAGATTTTATTATGCCAATTGACTTAGATGTCCCCTGAAACCATGGTCCCCAGACCTCAGCCCCTGCTACTCTGGCCTTCAAAGCGTTCAGTTTATTCAGGACATTTCTTTGCTTTTGGTTTAGTCCAGTTGTGCTGACTTCTCCTGTATTGTGCAGCAGTGCCTGTTATGTGCTCGGCCCCCCTGGTGCAGAGGGGGCAGAAGCTATGATGGGATGGGTGGGATGGGGGCCCCCACGTGACCCCAGACAGGGGAGGGCGACACCAGGGGAAGGGGGAGGTGGGAGTCAGGTCACCACGAGCCCTGCAGATGGAGAAACGGGCTCCAGCCTTCTTTCCAAGGCTTCAGGGCCTGGAATGGTTTGCACCTGGGCAGTGATAGATCAGATCTGCCCAAGAGATGATCAGGGTCGGGGAAGGCCCTGGGGCAAGGCGGCCAGGCAGAGTGAGTAGGAGGAGTCCCATGGCCTTGGGTCCCAGGGACCCTGGGGCTGCAGCCTTCGTCTGCCACATATCCAGTGCCACCCTGTCCCCTCCGCAGGACGAGCCCATAGCCCTGGACAAGCAGCACTCCCGGGACTCCGCAGCCATCACCCACTCCACCTACTCACTGCCAGCCTCCTCCTACTCCCAGGACCCTGTGTACGTCAATGGTGGCCTCAACTACAGTTACCGCAGTTATGGGGCCTTGGGCAGCAACCTGCAGCCCCCTGCTTCCCTCCAAACAGGAAATCACAGTAATGGTGAGTGGGCATTCTGGATGCACTCAGCTGCAGCAGCAGGCGGGAGACCCCCACTTTATCGATGGGGAGATCAAAGGCCAGGGAGGGAAGGGACCCCTCCCCTGTTCTGGAATCCTAGCTAGTCCTCAGATTTGGAAAGTAAGGTCAAAACGACATCTCCCTCTTACCTCCAATGACCCTTACTCCATCATCTCTCTCATTGCACTGTGGGCTGCCTCTCCCGGGTTCTGCTCCCCTACGGCCTTCGTGCCACAGTTGGGGCCACTGTGGACAGTGAGTTCACCTGCACTGGTCCTCTCCACACCCCTGCAGAGGAGGGGCTGGGACCCCCCATTTGCCTGTAATGACTGAGGTGCAGTGAGACAGCCACTGGCCTTGGGTCATGTTCAGTTGGTGGCAGAGACATGACTTGGCCCAGACCTGACCCAGTCCAGCTGTGGCCCAGCTGCCTGTGACCAGCTCTGGGCAGGTGATAGCCCTTTCCAGGCCTCCGTCCAAGCCGTCATTTGTGAGATAAACTGGTTCTTCCCTTGGGTGCTGGACCTCTGCCCTGGCCCTGCACCCTGGCGCCCACCATTGAGTCCCCTGGGGCAATGGCCAAAGCCAGGTCCCTGTCTTCCACTTCCATAGCAGCAGGTGCTTCCCAGGTAACTGATGCAGATGGGACCATGATTGGAGAAACAGTCACCAAAGGGATAGAAACGTCCTTGTTGTGTTGGGTGCTGTGCTGAGCAGGAGCTAGAAGGGGACTTGGGGCCATTCTCCCCTGGCCTGGATGGGAGTTGACTGGGCTGTGTGCGGGCGGCTCCAGAGCAAGGCTGGGGGCAGGGGGCACATGGCCTCTTGGGCCAGGCACTTGATTTTGTTGTGTGTGCAGTGGGTGCCTCTGATGGGCGTTAAGCAGAGGGATTGTGACTTGTGCTCTGGAAACACCACTCTGTGCAGTGCTAAGAATTGGAATATGGAGGCAGGGGTGGAAGCTGTGGACTTGGGGTCGGTGAGGGTGCGAGGGAGAGAATTGAGGATGACACCAAGGTGCTGCTTGAGGTTGGAGGGAGGTGCTGCCCCTGCCTGGGACCCTGGAAGTAGGTCTTGATGAACACACCTGTGTCCCTCTCAAGCCCTTTGCCCTGGGCTGCAAGGAGCCCTTAACTGTTCCTATTCTGGGTGGGGAGGAAGGGGGCTGGCTCCTGCCCCCAGAACCAGGAAGTAGGGCCAAGTTCCTGGAGTGTCCTGCCTGGGCTTAACTTCTCATCCCTCCCTAATGCCTCTTAACCTAAAAGAAGAGGCTGCCTGGCCCTAATCCCTGAAGCTGAGGCGAGAAGGGCCCACAGAAGCAAGGGATGCAGCTGTCCCAGGGAGGTGCTTTCCTTCCAGGAAGAAGGCTGTCGCCTGTGACAGTGCTGCCGAGCAGGGTCCCCATGAAACTGTCTGCAGAAAGGCCGAGGGGGTCTACATTCTCCCTTATACATGGGGAGTCTGGGGCCCGGGCCCTCCCAGGCAGCAGGCCTTGCCTCTACCTGGTGCCTGTGGCCTGGCCTGACTCAGCGCTCCAGCTGCCCAGGCCCCCCGGGCACCAGACTCCCCATGGCCCAGAGAGGTGTCCACAGAGAGGCTGTGCCCCTGCACTTCCAGGGCCTCAGTTTCCCATCTGTGAGCACCCGAGTTCCTTAGAGGTGGGTGGCGAGGTCCCTGAGGCGGCTTGTGTCCCGTGAGAGCACTGGTACCTCACTCAGAAAACATTTTTAAGCCTGGATTTGAGTCCAGGGGTTGGAGGGAAAGCAGCTCCCAGCCCCATGGCCTCCTGCGCGACTCAATGTGTGAGTCTCCTCAGTAGGGACCTTGCTTGGGCAGCCGTCCCGCTGGCTCAGAGCACCTCGCTTTATGAATACGGTGTCAGCTGGAGATGCGATCAGTCTAGATGCAATCAGCTCTGCTAGTCTTGCCTGAGGTGCTGAGCTACTTGAGCCTCTCCTACCCCACCAGCAGAGGTGGCTCCAAGTCACTGAAACCCAAGCATCCAGCTGTCACCACAGCCTGCTGTGGGGATGTCTCCAGACCAGATTGGCAGTAGGAAACAGGGACAGTTCCCTTCCTGGGCTTTAGCTACAGCCCGGAAGGAAGGAGACACTCCCAAGTGGTGAACAGGGCAAAGCTTGGGGAGCAAGGAGCCACGGGCCGCAGCCACACCAAGCCACCCCAGAAGGAACAGACCCTTCCCTCACCATCCCCAAGCTGGCAGGGGCAGCCCTAGTTCCAGGGTTTCCTAATATTGGAGTCCACCGCCAGCTAGGCTGCTGTTCTCAAGCCCAGCCCTGCTCCTTCCTTCTGCATTTGATTTCACAGACTTAGCTGCTTCCTTGGTCTCGCTATCAAGGACATTCCTTAGGGAATCAGTTCCTAGGGCCTCCTCATTGATGTCCAGTCTTTGGCTAGAGAGGAAAGAACCCTGTGTGACAAACCATCCTATCTCAAACACCAACTTCCTTCCCCATGCGGGAGCTGCAGCGGCCTCTTTAGCAGCTATCGAGTTTTCATCATTTCTCCCAGGTGTACCTCTGGTCTAGATGCCTTCAGGGACAGGAGCTTGTCCATCTCTCCCTGTAGCAGCACCACGCAGCCACTGTAGCTGCAGTAAGGAGCCCAACGGTCATCAGAACCCACAGGGTGAGGGGTGGCCATTAGCCAAGAACCACCTCATGTGCTCAAGAAAGACAGCCGGGTGAGGCTGTGGGGGAGGGTCTCGATGGGGAGGGCGTGGCCCAGGGAGGCTGCTGGGGTTGGGCAGGGAAGGCTTCCTGATAGAAGCCCCAGCACCCACACCCCCATGATCCTCCAACTGGCTGGTTTCTTGCCGAACACCTTGCAAGAATGCTTTTCAAACTCCAGGAGCCTCCTTGTTTCCTGCGGCCCAGTCAGAAAGCCCCGGAAGCCCTTTCCTAGGGGGTTGGGTATGGGCAGCCAGGCCTCCCCAAAGCTGAGAAGCCTCTCTCCTTGGGCACCCTACCCGGTGCAGAGTATTGCTCAGGCACCCTCTCCGCTGGTCCTCACAGCAGACTCCTCGTTTTGCAGCAGTTCAAGAACTGCCTGTGTGGAGGAAGAGGCAGGACTTGAATCCAAGCTCACTTGATTCCACAGCTGCGGCCCCACCCTGAAAGGCTGAGGAGACGGGGTCTGATGATCCCCTCACCCCCCGCCCCCCACCAAGTATGCTCCAGAAACCTTCAAGTTTCCTCTATTGCCACTGTCGCAGGGAAAGGGAGGCGATTCTCCAGGTATCTCTGGGACCTGTCCTGGCTGTCCCAACCCCTCACACACACCTCTCTCCTGTCACAGCAATAGTAACCGTCCCCACTGGAGCTGCTACCTTCCACCAAGTAAGTTGTTGAAGGGCACAATGAATGCTCAAAGGAAGGGGGATTCGAGATGCTGAGGCTCATCAGAGAGAGGTTTGACACACCCAGCCCTTCCTCCTGGGGTGCCCCTTTCCCACAGCCAGCCAGGGCAGGTGGCCTCTCTCTTGCTGCTCTGCAGCTGGACGGAGCCCTTCTGTGTCTGCGCACACACAGGTGATTTCTATTCCTGGTCTTTAGTGGCTCCACTCTGGGGAGTCCAGGGTTTTCCGCACACATGTGCCTCTCTGAGGTGTTGGGTCCCCTCTCCCCTCACAGCTTCCCCTTGTGGGGAGCAACAGCACACAGGCCTGGGCAGGTTATGCAGAAGTACTGACAGCCTGCGCCATTGCTCTTTGATCCCTGGTGGTTCTGCTCATCACAGTGAGGAAAGTCAGGGATGAGGCCAGGCCAGGTGGGGAAGGGCATTCCTTGGCCCAGGCTGCTGCTGCCTCACCTGGTATCGGGGAGCATCATCTGATGGGTCTCAGAAAGGAAAGGGCGTGCTCAGCGCCAGAGAGCTTGTCCCTTGTCATGGGTCACCTGCTCCAAATGCAGAGCCACGGTGCACATGCGCACCGTGTGATCTTGGGTGAACTCCAGCCTCCCAGCCCAGCGACGATAAGGTTCCCCTCTTCGCAAGATCACCCTGAGAATTAAATGAGAACCTCCAGGGACTTCACTTGCTGCCCCTGGGCCACTTCCAGGCACTAGGGCTACAACTATCAGTGAGACAAGGTCCTCGGACATGCGCCCAGCCCCCCGGCAGGCACCGCCAGGACGTGGCGCTACGATGAGGTGTCCGCCTTACCCTCTCTCCCTCCACAGGGCCCACGGACCTCAGCATGAAAGGCGGGGCCTCCACCACCTCCACCACGCCCACCCCCACCCCCTCCAGCAACAGCACCAGCAGGACCGTGCCCGCTGCCCAGCTCAGCCCCACAGAGATCAGTGCTGTGCGGCAGCTCATCGCCGGCTACCGAGAGTCAGCTGCCTTCCTCCTGCGCTCGGCAGATGAACTGGAGAACCTCATTTTACAGCAAAACTGACCGCCGCACCCGGAGCGCGCAGCCCTCGGGAAGGAGGCCGCCCGCGCGGGCCCAGCGTCCTGCCTCGGCAGCTGGTACACTTTGTTCTTGAGAGAGGTGGGATCCCAAAAAGCTGTTTCTAGCCACACTCCAAGCACCTGAGACTTTGGGCACAAGGACACTTTTTTTTTGGAATCTCGCCACACGGGTGCTCTGACCTGCTTGGAAGAGGCCATGGGCAGCTTTGGAAGGGCTGGGGTGCTTTAACCCAGCACTGGGCTGCAGCTCTGTCGAGAGTAACTTTTGTGGACCCTGATGTTAGAATCCTGCCCCAGATAATTACCTTTCAAGTCTTAGGTGAGCAGAATTGCATATTTATTGAGAAAAGCAAAGTGGACCCTCTCTTCCTCTACCCTTAGTAATTTATTTTTCTGAAAATGGATTCTTTTGTGTTTGTACAGATTGCCAGTCTGTGTCTGTCTGATCAGAAGGGTGTGTCCCTGTGACCTAACATTCCATAGCACTACACTGACGTGGGCTGGGCTGCCAGGGCAGGGTGGGCGGCTGGTAGGCAGCCCTCGGAGCGCACAGCGCACCCTCAACAGGCAGCCGCCCAGCCAGGCCGCCCTGCAGCCGATCCCAGCACTGCTACAGGGGCGCTGTGGGCACCTCCACAGGACCTGCCACGGGGGAGGGCCTCTCACACCCCTTACAAAGCAAAAACAAACAAGGCATCCCCACCCCATGCTCCAGAAGCCCCAGTCCCACGTTCACCCGTATTCTACCTCACACTCCAGCGTGGGCTTTTTCCAGGATGTGCCCTGAGCCTGTTCCGAATGGCTGTCACCCCACTCCCCTGCACAGTGTCTGCCTGCCTGGGAGGTAAGTCCAGACCAGTGGTCCAGAAGCTGAGCCCAGGGGGCCCCTTGCTCTCATAACCAGCCACCTGCAGCCCCTGGCCCTGCCCTCTCAGCTGTTCTAGGGGACAGAGTGGCGGGGGATGAGCTGGACAGCAGGGCCCTTGCCCTCACCCTGCTCCCGCGTCAGGGGTCCTTGGACTCCTGCCGCAAAGGGCCTGTCTCTTCAGGGTGAGCAACTGCTGTCAGGCAGCCCAGACTAGGGAAGGTAGCCGCCTTTGTGGCCCGGGGTGGACTGTAATGCTCTCTTCTGGCCCTGTGGTTGGAATATAGAGATCAGCAGCAGAAGCAGAGAAGCCACTTGGGTGTGCCTAGGATCAGCCCTTCTTCCAGAGGTGCCAGTCCTGGAACAAACCCATAATCCCTGGAGTGTGAAAAAGGGCAAAACGAAAGGCTGGCCTGGTTTCCTTCCTCCCTGATAGGCACTTCCTCTTGCTCAGTGCAATACCTACCAGTGCTGCTAAAACCAGGGACTCGCCCGGACCTCAGAAGGCCCCTGGGGCCTCTCCACGCACCATGTTCTGTAGCCATGACCGCAGCCCCGCTGCCCCCGTGCACAGGCGCGCTCCTGCCCGTCCCTGCCCAGATGGCAGAACCCCTCTGTTGCCTTTCCTTCCTCCGAGCAAAGGGGCCCCTGGGGAGCCAGGGCCATGGACTGCCAAGACAGCCACAGAGAGCCACTTGATCCCGGGGCAGGATCCCCTTCCCAAACCAGCTCTTCTGCAGCCAACTGCCTGTTGCAGCAAAGGCCACTGCCTCCTGGCACCGTGGCAGACCACCCCTCAGGAGGACAAGGGAGGGGACTCCAGCACGTATGCCCCCACGCTGCCTCGGATTCATGACTGAGCTGTGGGCCTTAGAAAGGTAGGGTGCCCTCACCCCATGCTTGCTTCCACCCCTAGAGGCTGGGGTGGTCTTTTCTCAAGTGGCCTCCAACACCTCACCTAGGCACACCTCTTGCCTTCCTTCCATCTGACCAGTTCCCAGGCCTCCCATCAGGGCCAGGACACCAGACACGCACCCTTAACCAGACACACACCCTCAGCACAGCACAAAACTTCAGTGCCCACAGCCTCTCCCACAGCCCAGCCACCCACCTGTCGAGACCCACTCCATCTCCATACTACTCCCAGACATTTGAATTTGTGTAAATATTTATTTTTGTGTGTGGACAATACTACAAAGTAATCAGTAGATCTTCTGCAAAATGTTACCCCCGGCAATTTGTGAAAATCTTAATGTTAAAAAATGGCAGAGACAATCGCCGCCTTAGAATTCTTACCAACTGCTTCACATGTCATTTCTTCTCCCGGAGGCAGTACCCAAGCAAGACACAAACGGGTTTGCATTTCTTGGCAGACAGGAGTGAGAAGGACTGGGGAGGGGCTACCCCTGCCCCATGCAAGGGATTGTATTTACAGATCAGCATAAGCTACAGACAGTTTGAAGTCCCGTTATTCTGAGTTCAAGCTGTTGTAACCGACACCTCCAGCCTGCCTCAGTACTGCACTATGAGCGGAAGAGCGTAGGTTCCAGGTTTTGTAAAGAGAAAGGAAACAGATGCCTGTGGGAACAGCCCCTCAGGACTCCCAGCAGCCACCCCAGGACATTGGATCTTCATGTCGGCCCCACCCCTCCGGTGGGCTCCCTCCCAGGGAAGCTCCACCTGGGAGCCCTGGATGTTGGAATCGGGAGCAAGTTGTTGCGTGGAAACAGGACTCCATTCATTGGTTCAGTCAGGGAACTTGTTTTGCTTCTGTTGTAAAAATGCAGCCCCTTCCCACTCCCGACTGGAGAGTACCGACAGGCTGGTTCTGCTGAAGCTCGCCTGCTCGCTGCTGTTCCACCCTCCTCCAGGACTGCCTTCTCCCACAGGGAGCTTCCAGAGCCCTGTCCCACAGCCATTTTAAATCTTTATGGAAGACTTCAGGGCAGGAATCCACTATTTGGGATCCTAAATTAAAAGGGAAATGCAGGACCAGAATCCACCAATTCCAGTCTTTGCAGGAGGGTCATCCCGGGAGAAGGTTAAATTAGAAGAGTGGGAATTTGGTCTTCGTGGTGGTTCATCTAGTAAACCAGTGATAGCGTGTGTAATCCATCTGAAAATCATTTTACCATTGCCACTTGTACAAACGGACAGTATGGGGGGAAATGGGGATAGGCAGGGGTGGGAGGGCTGTAGAGGATTTCAAACAGGTAGAACCCACCCATCCCTATTCCCAAGGGCCACTTAACGACTCCAGGGGTGGTTACAGGATTAACTACCAGTTCATTTTCAAAATGCTGCTTTGAACTCAGAGGGTTGATACTTTTAATTTGTAATTTTTTGTAAAACTTTTTACAAAATAGTAAAGTATTTCACCAGAATACCAGTTTCAATCCGTCCATGGTCTGATTTTTATATAATTTAGTGGTGCTTTAGAAACTTTGTTTTTGTTGTTTCTGAGCTAAACAGCTCAATCCTTTTTCGCCTGTATCTACCTAAGACCAATGTGAACCTTTGTATTTTTGCTCCTAATTTTGGACTCAGTGAAAGTGTACTGTTTACATGTACAGATGCCCCGTCCCTGTGTGTTCTGCAAGCCTTGCTCTCGAGGAGGAAGACGCACCTCACGAAGCTCACCTGCTTAGCAAAGCCACAAAAACCTCTCACTTTTTACCTGTTTCCACCTAAAACAAAAAACCTACAGAATACAGAACTCAGATTTGCTGAAGAACACTTTTCTAAGCTCAGAAAATCCTTTCTGCATGTCAGATGACCCTATGCCTCTATCATGTGGTCCGTGTAGGAGCAGGGGTCAGAAAAGACCTCCTGTTGGTCTCTGGTGGGTAATCACACGGAGAGATGAAAAGTGCAGGCAGGACTTAGCTGCAGAACTAGGTGATGAATATATAGTTCTCCGGGCAGCCTGGGTAAGTCAAAATGCTCATGTGGCCTTCGGGGTCAAGTCACCTGGGATTTAGGGACAACCCAAGAGGTCTTTAGTCCTCTGGTATAATTTAGACATTTCTGGAAAAGCACGAGTCCCACACCTGAGAGAGGTTAAGACTTCCCAGGGCAGGTGGCACAAGCACTTCTTCAGGGCTCCCTGGAGTCAGCCTGGTCATCAGGCATCTCTTCTGGGGAGGGGCAGGGGCTCAACACAGGAAGCATATGGCACTTAAAGCAAACCGTGGATGGCACCAACTTTTAAAGGTGACCCTTTATTACTTAATCAATGGCTTCACCTCTCAATTCTATTTTTACAGATATGCACCTATGCAACTTAACGTGGCTCTTCTAAGCAGGTGAGGACTTCCTCCTCATGCGCTCTATAGAAATTATTTGTGTTCTGTATAGTGAGTTTTTCCAGTAAATGTGGCTTAATATTTTAATTCTTAGAATGTGTCTCCTCTATGTGATGCAACTGGATTCTGTTTTGTTTGCGGAATGACTAGCACAGGCCAACCCCCCTCCCCATCACTTAACAAAGACCAATGAGCTGTTAATCGAGCTGTTATCTCCATGGTATTACTTGCTAAATGCACTGATTTCCTAAGTATGTGGAACCCTTTTTCTTTTGAATCTGTATATCATATATAAGACTGAATCTACTTAATAAACACTGAATAACAAACTGGATGTTTTAATTCCACTGTGTCCTATCAACAGAGGACTGCCAAGTATTACAGTTCTCTTCCTTTCAAATCTAGTTTTCGAGTGAAATTCCTTTCTACTGGTAGACTCCACCTTTCTCTAGTCAGTGCTGGGCACACAGAAAGTCCTTGGTCAATTTTCTTTAACAAACACATCTGTGATGCGGTTTCGGCACGTAGCTCCTTTGGCAGAAGGAAACGAGCCTGGACTGGGTGCTTAGATGGCACCCAACGCTAGGGGAGAGCTTTCCGTGCAGCTCCCTTAGACTTCCAAACCCCATTCATAGAAGAGGCTCGCAGGGGCATGTGCCTGGCCTCAACACAGGGACCGTGCAAGGCCTTAAGGCCAGCTGTCTGACTATAAAACGTGTAGCCTTTCCACTGCCTTCTCCCTAGTGCAGGCTCTTCAATTCAGCTGACTGAAACAAAATTCTTGCAATTATTCCTAGAAACTAATTTGGAAAACTGGGGAAGCCTGCTCCCCAGCTCTGAATGTTCAGTGGTAGACATTCCATTCTATACAAAATCCTGGATCCCACCTTGAAAAAAACAGAAGGAATATGGCTAGGAACAAGCCTGACTGTCACAGCTAAAAACAAACAGTTCTGCTTCTGAGTTAAAAATTAAAGTATAAATTTTACCATTACAATTGTGTGTGTACATATACCCCAGGCAGAGGAGCAGTGGAAAGGGTACAGTCCAACAGGGCTGGGTTTAAGGCCTTGCCTGGTCACTGTGAACTGAAGGCCAGGCACATACCCTGTGAGCCTCTGGTTCCTCATCTGTAAAAAAGGATGAGTACCTACCTTATAACTACATACATGTGTATACACACACACGCATACATGTACATATACACACACACATACATACACACACACACAAGGGTTTGAAAAACTGCTGTATAGTGTGTAATATGGTAGCTGTTTTTAAACCTTTAATTTTTGTGATGGCATAAGAATTTTTTTAATTAAAATGTGCAGTAGCCAGATATGTAAGATAAATAAAGGAGAGGGCCAATAGTGTGAACACCACTGCACCGAGGTAGTGTGCCTGGGGCTAAGATTAATGAAGATATTAGCAGTGAAGGTAACAGCAGGAGATGGCACATCACCTCAGCCTTTCATGTGTGTACAGTTATCAAGGGGAAGCAAATTCTCGGTAATAGCCACAGAAATTCCTTGTCCAACCCAAACTACTACTGTGAGAATCACCGACTAAGGGACCATCAAAACCTCACAACCTGGACCAACATATGGAGGACGTTATACCCACCTCATGCAGACCATGCTAGCCAGCCAGCTGGCACTCACCTCCAAAGAAAATGCTGCAGCTCCACAAGCCAAGATCCGGAGCAGAGAAATCGCAAACAGCACAGCTCTGGTGTGGCCCAGTCTGGCTTCTTTAACTGGGGCTCCAGAACACTGCTGTTAACAGTGTGCACAGGACAGTAGCAAATGGGAACGCCGCCTTAGAACAGTCAGCCGAAATTTGCTATGACAGAACAGGCAAAACCACCTTATTCAACGAGGGAAAGGTGAGAGCACACACAGACTGCACTTTTAAAATAATTGAAAACGCACTAGGGAAGCTTAACAAGTAAGAGGAAACCCAAGATTTCTTCACAAAGTCATCTCTCCCCTCCTTGATTGATCTTTTGTATAAATTCAGTAACATGTTAAGTCAAAAAAAAAAAAAAAAACAAATGCGTTGCCATCGAAGTCGATTCTGACTCATAGTGACCTATAAGACAGAGGAGAACTGCCCCATGGGGTGTCCAAGGAGCGCCTTGGTGGATTCAAACTGCTGACCTTTTGGTTAGCAGCCATTGCTCTTAACCACTACGCCACCAGGGTTTCCACACTTACGTCAGGGGTTCTTAAATGAAGAGCCCCAGCTGCCTACACGGCCCAGGAACCCTTGAAAAGAGCATGCACAATTGTCTGCTTTCTTGGGGGAGAGGGTCCACAGCTTCCACCAGGTTTTCAAAGGAGTCCACAATCCCAGGAAGGTTAAGACCCACCGATACTAGGTAAAGCAGCACTGACAACCACTGTTACTTTTCTTCTAGAGCTTTCATCTACATCTTTTGGTACCTTTACAGATGTTTATTCCAAGCTGTCAAATTGATGCACAGAGATGAGAAAGCATCAGGCACCGTCAATTTTTGGTTTTCATGTAGGATCCTCTAAGGCCACAAATCCCACTGTCCATCACTTCATATGGCGGCCAGGGCCAGCAGATGCTTTGGTCTACCCAGGCCCCTGATGGATGTGCGTGGGCTGATTTATCTAGTGCACACGTGTACATACACATGCTCCTCTCAGGGACTTGCTTCCTCAAAAGCAGGTTGGATATAAAATAAATTGATACCTCACCAGGCCAGTTAAGAGGATATTCTCTCCATATTTTGAAGCATCATGTCCCCATCCTTCAGACCATGAGTAAAATTTGCCTCTTCTGCCAAGTGCTCATTCTCTAAATTCAGGACTCAACAACTGCAGTGAGGGCAAAATCCAGATCTCAATGCAGACCCCATAGCACCTCCTCAGTGCAGTCACACCAGCCACATCTTGACAGCTCCCCTCTGGGGACAGAAGGAAACAGGTGGCAGTGGCTGTAGACTTTGACTGTGATTTCACGTAGCTATTACCGTCCTGGCTTGGTCCAAGCTAGCAGTTGAGTACATCCCCTGTGCCGGGCACTAACCATCTTACAAAGCAGAAAGGAACTATTATCCCCATTCATAGATGGGAAAATTGGCAGAGAGCTCAGGATCACAGAGCTAGTATCTGACAGAGCCTACACTCTCACTCCCTACATTATTCTGTTCTTTGATGAGATGCAATTAGGCCAAACATCAATTTCAAGTGAAATTCAGTTGTCAACATAAGGTCCTGATCCTGGATCATAAAGCAGCCTAAGCTCCTCTAGCCACAAGTGGGCAAATGGGTTCTCTGTCACATGAACCAACAATGGTATATCAACCCTCTAGGCAGTTACGCAGTCATCACAACCACCTAACCATCAATTCCCAAACAGCAGCACTGCTGCTCCAAACAGTGTTATACCACAAATAAAGCTTCAAAAAAACCTGACAGATTTAGTTAATATATATATATGGAAACCCTGGTGGCATAGTGGTTAAGTGCTACAGCTGCTAACCAAAGGGTCAGCACTTCGAATCCGCCAAGCACTCCTTGGAAATTCTATGCGGCAGTTCGACTCTGTCCTATAGGGTCACTGTGAGTCGGAATCAACTCGACGGTACTGGGTTTGGTTTTTGGGGTGTGTGTGTGTATACACACTTTTTTTTGCTTTTGGCTTATATTGCACTCCATATGAGTCGGAATCAACTCGAGGGCAGTGGGTTTTTTTTTTTTTGGATCTTAATCTAAGGCTTACTCAGCTAACACGTGCCCCACCTTCTGCCAGCACCTCCTTCACTGCTGCCTGATGCTATGGAAAGAGATGTGAGGTGTGAGCTCGTGCTTACAGCTTCTCAAGGTCAGCAACTGGTCACCCTCCCCAAAGAAGATAATCAGCCATTAGAAATACATTCAATAACCTCGTCTCCGTTAGGTAGTTAGGCTGAGCCCTGTGGACGGCTGCTAGCTTTGATTTACAAGGGGAAAGAACTCTGTTTTCATTACAGGATTCCTGCTCTCAATACACACAGTGGAAAAGTCCACCAAGTCAAGAGCAGAGCCTAAAGACCAGTAAAGTTGTGAAGTCAATGCTTTTGGATTAACCTCACAAAAGAAGAGCTGTGGCTCACAGAGACAAGAAAATTAGCCGGAATCAGGTGAAGTGAGCCATTGTTTACTCCCGCCAATCCAGTTTCCAACTCCAACCTGACCTCCAACACCTGGAGGGAGGCAACAGAAGATGACTTAAGACCATAAATGCAGGTTGTACAGGTTTATTTTTCCAATACCACAAGAGACATACAAGAGCAGTGCTTTTTCTGGGCAGCCCCGTGGACAAGGCTGTTTCAAACCATACCCTAGTGGCCCCAAGAGTCACAGAAGGAAGAAGAGGTTCAAACAGGCTTAGGCCTCTGCTCCCTGTCTTTGGTAAACAGACTTCTGAAGTTGACAATTTGCAACTGGCTGATACTGCATTTTAAATCACCACTTCATTGCCAACTTCTCATGTTTCAGACAACAGAAGTGCCACATAGGAGTAGATGAAAAAAGAAGAAGGAAAAAAAAAAAAAACAAAAACGACCTTTCAGATGAAATGAGGCTTGCTGGAGTCACACAATTTTATACTTCATACAGGAGCACTCACACACGGAGGCCTAAATTAAACAAGGACTGTCAACTCTGCCAAGTAGAAATAGTAGTAGTAAGGAAGCAGGGTGAGGGAAGACAAGTGCTGGGGTGTCTACTTCCAAAAAGGGTGTTGAGAGGGAGGGGAAGGGAGGAGAGAGGCAGCAGGCATTGCTCTTCCTTCCCACACCTGCTGTAAGGAGTAAATCAAAAAGAGCCATGTGGCCCCTGGAGAACATGGTCCCAGGTACTGCTGACAGATGGCGACCCTGGAGATGGTCTGGAAGGCTTGCCTGGGGGCTGCCCAGGGGCTGCCCAGGGAACTCACCCATGAATCCAGAAGCACTTAACGGCTGGTGGTGGCAGTCATTTCTCACATATGGCAGCAAGCAGTCATTAATGGTTGGAGGCAGGAAAAAAAGATGTGAGAAGCAAAATGAATTTGCTCAGTAGAGTGTGGACAGCTGACCTTGGCCCTGCAGGCTATGGTGGGTCCACACAGTGACCCGGGCTGGGGAGCCAGGCCAACCTGGCAGACCACAAGTCAATCACTACCGTCCCGGTTGGGCAGCACAGCATTCAGTGGCTCTGACAACAGGTGTAGATAAGTAAATGACACCACTTTAATGCAACGTTGCTGAAGACGTAAAATAAGGAAGAGACGTTCATGTTCTCTGTACAATACATCCATTTACAGAATTGGCCAGTACTGTGTACAACATATAAATACATGATAAAACATTAGAGGTGCATAGAGCATACTTACAGAAGCCAAAAAGTTCACTTTATACATCCAAGAATAGAGTTAAAAATATAAAAATAAGAAACACACACTGCTTTGAAATGTAAAATGACTTTCACGTACACAGGTGTGTGGAGATGCCCACTCCCATCAAGTCCAAAGTGACAGGGAGGGTGAGGGTATCAGGTGAAGGAATTCCCCTGCCAAACTTCTGGACATCTGACTTCAAGGTCTACAGATGACATTGCCAGAGGAAAGACACCACCGTTCCCCAGCCCCATTGTCCAGGAAGGTCTATTCAAGGCTCCAAAACATCCTGCGGGTTAGCAGATCATAGTGAAGCTCCAAGTTGGCTTCTGAAGCGGAACCAAAGCTCAAACTGGCTCCAACAACGGGTAAATGACTGAACTGTGACCCAGAGGTCAGCAGCTGCTCCAGCCCCCTGGTGGGCAATGCTGGGAGTTACTTTAACCCTGTCCTGGCCACTTTCCCAAATGAAGCAGCAGAAGGTGGCAGGGAGTGGGCAGTGGAAGACTGACATTTCTGCTCAGTTCAGGTTGGCTGGGTCCTTTGGGGGAGGGCACAACCTTCTTGCTTCTGTTTCAAGTCCCTCTGGGTGTCAGGCAGGCTGCCGTGCTAAATCAGGCTCAGATGTCTGTGTAAAAGTTTGGATTGGCTGGCCTTGGGCAGCCCAATGGGTCACCCCACAGGGTCGATTAAGTGAGGGGCTTTAGCACTGTAAATTTTAAGGTGAGGCAAGGGTGCTCTTGCCTAGAGACAGAGATCATTATATCAATGATATTCTGTATACAGATTTTAGATCAATCATTATCAAAATACACACACTAAATATACAACTTTTCCCATGGCCATAATTTATTATCTTACCACAAGGCACAATACACAGAGCTTTGAGGGTCCAATACAGTCATCGTGACAGAACGCACCACAGCCTTGGCACATGATCATGGCTTTCAGGCTGCACGCACACTGGAGCGAGATGCTTTCCACTGTGCTGCTGTCAGTGAACATCTGCAAGGAGAGTGATGCGCTGTGGCTCGCACCAAAGTTTGCTTTGTGGCTCAGCTGCACCACGCTTCCAGCAAGGCCTTTGGGAAAGCCGGGAGAGCTAGAGGAATAATTAAAGCTGGTGGAACTTAGCTGGAGTTTAGAAAGCTTCCCATAAAATGCCTGCTTGATGCTGAGTTGGGAGGGGATGGAAGAAGGCTCCAGAGGCTGACTGAGCCCTTTCCCAGGCTCTCGGGGTAACTTCCAGAAGGGTAGGTCCATGACAAAGGGCATCCCTTGCAAATGATCCATCAGCTCTAGAGGACTATGGCCAACAGTTTTTCTGTTCTCTGCATTTATCTTGAGTGGGCCCCCTGCAAAAGTCTTCTCAGTCTTGATGCTGCCAGTGGAGGCAGAAGTCGGCTTTGGAGCCCAGTCTTCCCTTGCAGTCTGCACCCCGCCAGACACAGAGCTTTTGCTTGGCCCCAACTTCCTACTGGGAACAACAGAAGGGGCATCGGCAGGTAACGGTTCTGGGTCCACAGGCCTGGGGCACTGAAGGGTTGCAGCCACATTCCTAGAGCCAAAGAGCTTCTTCCCTTGGCCTCCCACACTGTTCTGCTCCCCCAAAGACCGACTTGCTTGGTCTGAACCAAAGGAGATGGCATTTGGAAATGAGAAGCTCGGGGCTCTCGAGGTAGTGAGTGTCCCTGGACTTCTGCCTGGAGCAGCACTGGAGTTACTGCACTGGGACAGGTCCTGGGTTTCCTTCTGATCCTCAAAACTAAAGGAAGAGAATGGCTCTTTGGAATCCATTTCTTCCAGTTTCCCAGAGGAAGCCACCGGACTTGTCACTGGACGTAGGGAGTCTGAACTTGGGACTATCTTGGAAATCTTTTGGGGTGCTCCAGGAGCCTGGGTGGCCTCTAGCCTGGTAAGACCAGTGCTGGCTTCATGAATCTCATGCAGAAGAGGCTCCTTCAAAGCTCTCAAAGAACTGGGGCCACTTTTACCAACTGTGAGGCTGTCTTCTCCAGGACCAGGCAAAGATCCCATCCCCAAGGGGCCACCAGGGCTCTGCTCTTTTTTAAGTGGTAGTTGAAGGGATTCTGGTTTGCTGCCACCATGGGCTGGAGGAAGAACCTTCTCTAGTGGCAAATTACCCTGCAGCAACTGCATCACAAGTGGGTTAGTGGCCTCCACCAAGGATCTGGGCCTGTCCAGGCACACGGGCCTCGGCTGGTACTCGGTACTGGCCAGCAGCAGGGACTCTGGGATCTTTTGGGGGCCCGCACATACACGAGACACCCAGCTCTGAGGAGCAACCATCCCATCTGTCCTTGTAACCAGACCCGGACCACCATTCATTTTGGAGAGTGAGCTGGACTGGTTCCAACTATGTTTTTCATCCTTGTCCACAACTGAGGGTCTCTTGTTCACTGTGGCTTCCCCAGGGTCTGCCTCACTGCTGTCCTCAGTGAGGCTGCCTTCAAAGTCAGAAGCTGTATCTGTGGTTTCACTGTGAGGACTCGGTGCTTCAGACTCACCATTGATTTTAAGCTTTTCAACTGGGACTTGTTTGTAGATGCTGCCTCGAGATGGCACTGCCCAGAGTACAGGAAGGTTGTCAGGAGGATCTAGACCCTCCTCGGTTGTCAACCTCCCAGGCAGGGCAGGTATGTGGGGAGCAGCTGTCTCCCACTCTTCTCCAACCTGTTGCTCAGCAGATGATGTATTTTCTCTAGAGCTGGGGTCAGGTTGTTTCACCACTCCCTTGTCATTCAAAAGGTTGGGCATCCAAGGAGTTACACTGTCAGAAACAAGAGCCTCAGTTTTCAAGTCTTCTTGCCTAGTATTACTTTCCCTCATGGGTGGGCATGAGTTACCAAGTCCTAATTCGTCATCGAATGGTCTGTCCTGCAGGCTATCAGCCAATGACGATCCAGGGGTGGAAACAGGGGTCACATTTACAGGATCCTTCACAGTGGGATTACCGTCTAGAGCCTGGCCAGTGCCTTCTTGCAATACACTATCCCCTAATAGAGACTGGACAGGACCATTCTCTGAGAGAAGAGTGGATCCTCGCTCCTCAGGATCCCTTTCCCAGGAAGTGGCATTAGACCCACATTCAGTTCTAACATCTAGATGCAACACAGGCTGCTCGACCAGTCTCTCAGATACTAGGGTTTTGGAGGACAGTTGGGGCAAGGCCTGGCACGGCTGGACCCCAGTAGGAGCAACAGGGAGTTGGGAGATAATGTCCAGCTCGCTTGTGAGGACATCCAGAATCGGCTGTCGGAGGCAGCTTTCAACCCTTCTGAGAGAAACCAGGTCCTCTCTTCCGGCTCCAGATGCAGTAGTCCCAGCCTGGGAATGCTCTCCATTTAGAGAACAAGACGGCAGTAGTTGTGTTCGCTGTAGATCTGACGCACACTCTCCAGGGGTGCTCGGGGTTCCCCTGGGCTCAGGGTGGCCACAGGCCTCACCACCATCACCACTGCCGCTGCCTCTGCCACCTCCCTCATCGGTGGCCCCGCTGCCACCTCCACCCGGGCCACCCCCCCCTCCGATGGCAGTGGTGGCCGCCTCTCGCTGGGCTCGGGCCTGCAGAGCACGGGCTTTAATGTCTGCGAGGGTCCTGGCACCAGCCCGGCCCCGACTGGAGGGATCCGTGATGGGGACGATGCGGGGGCATATTTGGTAAGCGGGCTGACCTTTAACCACCCAGGGTGGTTTGATACGTGAAAGTTGAATCTGCAAGAAAAAAAATTGGAAAACAGTTTTAAATTGGGTGATCTGACTGAGGATTAAGAACTGTAAAGCAAAACTGGGATTTAAGTAGCTTCGGGATCATGGCCTAGGGAATCAAACAGTTTTCCTAAAACCTGAAACAACCATGGTAAAACGGTTGTCCATAATACCACACCCTTCCGAGAAGAGTCTGCTCAGGGGCTATTACATGCCACACTTCTAAATTTAAGTTCTAAGTTCTGGTGGAACTATGTGAGTCACTATAGCAAATAATCTAACACTACCTAATAAAAGATTAAAAATCCGAAAGGATTTGACCTCTAGAGAGAACTTCAAGGAAAGCTCTCTGTCGCAGACAGCTATCTGCTCCCATATAATTAACACAAAGGCCTACAAAGGGGCTTGAGGAACCCCATGACCCTCAAAGAGAACCTAGCTGCAGGGCAACCTGGAAACCAGCAGCTGCCTACCCGGATGGGCGGGACTCTGGGCTCCTCTTTAGTGGGCTGTGGCTTTTCGGGGTGAACACTTTCAATTGTGTTACGAAAGGACTGACGATCTTCAAGCCGGGGCTTCTTTTCGGGAAAGGACGCAGAGGCCGCCTGCTCAAAGGATTTCCTCTTCTGGTCCTTGGGCTCCTGATCCACAGTCTCCTGAGGCAAGCTGGGAATTCTGTCTGGAGCTGAAGAGGCACATGCCAAGTCATCTGGCTCGGTCTGGATTCGAGAAGCCGCAGATTCAGCTGGGAATTCGGGACCCTCTGGGCCGGGTGCTGGAGAGGACATGCCTGGCAGGTGGGGATTGCTCACCCCCGCCGAGTCGGCCTTAGCCTCTCCATCCTTGTAGAGTGGCATGTCTGGCGCCACAGATTTCACGTCCTTAGCAGCCCCTGCTGGTTCCGGCTCCTGTTTTTTGTATAGGTTCCGTCTGGCTCTGGTTCGGAGATCTGGCCGAGATCGTTTCTTGAAATGCCCATCGCGCTGCCGGGTAGCCAGACTGCGCTGTGGCCTTGCCGATTCTCCTGGGACACGTAAGTTACTCTTGATTTCAGCCTCCTCCTGGCCCAAGTTCTGCTGCAGTGACTCTTCTTTGGTCAAACCCAACCTGAAACCAAACCCACACCATCAGTTACAGACCAGAGGAGGCATGTCTACCACATTTTTACGCAAATAATGTTCACCTTCTACTTTTGTTTGCCAACTACTCCCTCCGCCCATGCGGTATTTTCAAAGCTCACTATGCTAAATTTTTTTTTTTTTTTTAACAACAATATGTTAAAAAAAAAAAAAAATTGGCATAGCAGTGCTTCTGAAAATACCTCGCGGGGGCAGGGAGCGGTTGGCAAACAAATATTGAAGTCGTGTGTTATCTGTGTAAAATACAGTATTTTATTTCTATGAATAATATGCACTCAGGTAGGTATCTCTAGAACACAACAAACACAAAATAAAACTGCACAGAAAAATGTATGTTAGCTTCACTACAAATGGCATTAATCAAAATGATCTGAGTGACTGAAATCTCCACCTTACTGTCCAACACGTAAGTATGCACTACTTTAAGACCAGCTGCCTCAACGCCCCCAAAAGCCCACCAGGACTCAGCACCAAGTGCCTTACTTCTGTCCGTAATAGTCTTCGAAGAATTTTTCTTTCCATTGCTCCACCTTCTTTTCCTTCTCCATTTCCTGTCGTATCCTGACTTGCATCTCATGAGTGAATTCACCTAGAGAGCAATAAACCTTTCGTAGTGAGTGCATTCATGATATTAACATCCACCTGATGAACAACTGAACCTTCTGATTCTACCACATCAGGAGTTTTCAAAGTACCTGTGACTTTGGAACTATTTTTTAAACTCTATCTTCTTCATGCTTGCCCCTGTCTCCTCTAGGGGCCCTCTCACAGCATGCTTGTACTCAGGACAGAGCTAACATGCCTACTATATGAAAGAGTTACTCTTCCCTAGAATAATCAGCCAGTCATTCAATAGCAAGTAACATTTTGTTTTTTTAAAAACATTCTTACTCCCTATGCAGAAAAGAAGTTACTCAACACAGCAGGCTTAACTGCTTATCTTCAGAAAGAAGGCCTGCTTACAAGGTTGGTTCTTGGCTGCCACTCCGGAACCTGGGTTTTGGGAGGGTTCCCTTCCATCTGCAACTGACAAGAGTGGTTCACTGTGCCTAAACTGTTTATGCAAACAGTATGGTTTATGCCAAATACCTGCTTTCGAAAGCCTGGAATTTGGTTACATGCCAGGCAGGTTACCTGCATGGTCCTCCCCCCAGTAAAGACCCTAATAAATTTCCCTGGTAGGTTAACACTTCACATGTTGTCACAACTCGTTGCTGGGGGAATTGAGTGTGCCATGTGTGACTTCACTGGAAATTTATGCAGGTCTCCTTAGAAGCAAGGATGGCGAGACTTCATCTCATGTACTTTGGGCATGTTATCAGGAAGGACCAGTCCCTGGAGAAGGACATCATGCTTGGTAAAGTGGAAGGTCAGTGAACAAGAGGAAAAGCCTCAACAAGGTGGACTGACACAGTGGCTGCACCAATGAGCTCAAACACAGCAACGATTGTAAGGATGGCGTAGAACCAGGCAGTGTTTCATTCTGTTGTATGCAGGGTCACTATGAGTTGGAACTGGCTCGACGGCATCTAACAACAACCACCCCCAGATTTTGCCCCATGTGCCTTTTCCCCTTGGCTGATTTTGCTTTGTATCCTTTTTTCTGTAATAAATCATAGCTTTGAGTACAACTATATGCTGGGTTCTGTGAGTCCTCCTAGCAAATCACTGACCCTGGGGGGTGGTCTTGGGACCCCCACAAAACTACGAGAAGCTAACAATCACACCAGGTGGCAATGCTTTAAAAAGAGCATGATGAAGCACAACAAGTCGCTGCCACAGTGCACCGTCTTCCCCCATGCAGACATGATAATGCAGAGTTTTCATGATGGAGAGGACACAGGATGGAGATACACACACAATCTATTCAGAGGAACAGTCACTAATCAAATACGCTACACCTTCTTTAGGATCAGAGCTATGTGGTACATTAGCACTCCCCACATTCACCAGTATTGTGAGGACAGCCTACCTTGTACTAAATATCCCTTAGAGACAAGAAGGAGATCAGTGAAGAACGACTGCTTGGTTTTTCAGTAGCAGAGGCACGTAACACCACACATGGCAGGTGCATCGCGAGCTCCCTGAGATGATGAAGTCTACCTACCGTCAGCCAGGCGTTCCCGCCAGCTCTGAGCTGCATGGGTGAAAAACTCATTATTCAGTGCACTGCTACTGAGACGCAATAGGCCATCTGTCCCCACCTAGAGGGAGCAAGGCAAAAAAAAAAAAAAAAAAGAAGAAGAAAATGAAACTTAGAAAGAGAACAGAAGCCCACCCAGAGAGACAAAGAAGAGGCCGCCCGTCTGTACCTGTCTGTCCACTTCAGGTAGGAGGAAGAGGAGCTGCTGCTGGAAGTGAGACGGCAGGGCATGGAAAGTCCGAGTATTGATCAGGGCACGGAGGTTGGTGTTGACAAGAATTGACCCAGGTGTTTCAAAATCTATCTCCTCCCCTCTGTTGCGTTTCATTTGACCTGTGATTTTTGAAGCAGTAAGAAGCAAGATATAGGTTTTCATCTCCTTAAAGCAAAAAAAAAAAAAAAGCAAATGCCAACTGAGAAAAACTCTGGTGCCGGCACCATGTTACCCAGGTTTATCTGCATATCGTCTACTCAATCTTCCAGTTCACCCTCATTTGTATTTTATCATCTTTCTTTCCAGGTTATTGACATTACCATCAAACCTAGGACACAACTGGGCTTGTATTCTCTCAAAAACTGTACCAGGCTGTGTCACAGCCTGAAGAGGACTCTCTTCCCATGAAAAACCAGGCTGGGACAGGCTCTCAGCTTCCCTTTGAAGCTGGAGAACAGTCTCCACAAAGCTCAAATGGAGAAATGATGGAAGTTGTCTAAAAGCAAATCTAGTTAGTATACTACAGAAAAATCTACAGAAGCCTTCTGTGAAAGGGCTGAAGATACATGCTCTACATGCAGAAATGACTAAGGGTTGTTCAAAGCCAACTGAAATGTCAATACCTTTCACAGAAGCCTAAGCAAGTGTTACTCTGACTTGATACCACTAAGACTAGAGACCCATCAGACCCTACCCTGAGCACTGCTGATTAGTTGGAAAAGCAGCACAAAAGCAAACTTAGTTCTCACTTGGATAATAGTTTATTCTAATTTTCAGAAGCCAAGTCTAATATTAAGCTACTCTTAATGTGGATTATCTACAAAAACAGAACAAACCCGTGTATGGCCTGTAAGAAATAAATCCTGAAGAGCGAAGAGGATACTTGCCTTGCATTAGTCCTACTTTGGTGGGGGGGAAGCGGCTATATAGCACTACTCAATTTGTATGCATCCCCAAAATTCAACCTATGTTTCCACTCAGCATACTAACTAGGTTGAAAAATAGGAAATTCTGAAAGAAACTACAGATGTTGAGAACAAATGTGGCAGGACACTATCAAAGAAAGAAAACGGATGCTGGAATTCTTGGCTGAGAAGCTCACAAGTGATTTTCCCTCACTCAAACACTTACTAAGCAGTACCAAGCCAGGTACCAGGCTAGGCCCTTAGAGGGATATACAAGGACTAATGTGGCACCATCTCTGTCCACAAGGAGCACTCTCAGTCTAGCAGAAAACATCTATACATAAAATAAGCAAAACACAAGGTAAAACAAAAAAATAGAGGGCCACCCAAGAAGTGAAAGTAAATTGGTAAAGGAACTAGAACAGAAGATATCATCATCCCACTAGGCTAGGCCTGCAGAGTCCCCCTTTACAGGTAGAGAAATGAGTGCCAAGCCACTCACCTGTGGCCGGCTTCCGGAAGCCTCTCAGGAGCGGGGCAGGGTCCCGGGTGACCTCGGCCTGGCCACGAATAGCAGCGCTGCCCAGGGCCAGAGAGCCGCTGCTGCTGCTGGATGGGCTGCCGCTCTCGCCATCAGCATGGCGGCCTGAGAACCCTGAAGGCACAGCATTCCACTGGTCAAAAGTATCACACGCCACACCCATAGCTCTCAGATAAGCTTACTTCTCCCAGTTCTTCCTGAGATGCTGCTAGCAATACTGGGTGCTTCTATATCCCAGCCTTGGGCTATCAGAAATCACCACTTTATGGTCTGGCTTTAAAGTATCACCTTAAGAATGTCAAACCACCATCTTACATTTGTACAGCACTCCACTGTTTACAAAGCATTTGCACACTCCTTCATCAGATCCTCACGACCACCCTGAGAGGCAAAGAGGGACAAACAGCAGAGCCCATTACTAGGATCTAAGTCAGGTCTCACCACCACAGCATGCTGCCTTCCAGAGGATAGGTCTCCTGACTCTGTGGCTAAATAGCTCTACTGGCATCTCACTACCTAGGCCAGAAATCGCTCACAGAGGGAGGAAGGTACAAGACCTGAGGAAGAGGCAGCATAATCCTAAGTTTATACATACCTGATGCAGATTCCACGTGGGCCCCGTTTACCTTCAGAGGAGTCAGGACAACTCGAGGCAACATCACCCCAGTCTTTTTCTTTTGCTTGTTTGCCTATATTCCAAGAGGGAATGACAAAAGAGCCTGAAGTCATCTGCAGGGCCACAACAGGACTCCTTCTTGAATATATATACCTCTCCCAGTCTCTTGTGAAAAAGAGTTTGCCTTCAAACAGACCAGCAGGTAATGCTAACAGCAGCCCAGGCTAACACGCTGGCCGCTGTGCCAAGCACTTTACATGCAACATCTCTTCTTCCCATCTTCATCTCAAGCTGAAAAGAACATACTGTCTCACATTTTACAGATAGGTAATTTGCCCAAGGTCCCAAAGCTAGTAAGCGACAGGGCCGTAACTCAAACTGAGGTCTCTCTGACTTCCGAGCTCATGTTCTCACCACTCTGCACTGTACTATACTCCTCCCTTAGGTGTCCCAGTGTTTATTACAGGGATGAACAAAGTCATCCAGCCACAGCAGAGACAAAAAACAAATTGTTCTGTTCTACCATCCACCTTTTCCTATGGCCCTCTTTTAAATGGTATTAACAGGTGGAGACCAAACTTATTTTCTCCATTCTTCAAACATGTCCAGTTAACTGGGGGAGGAGGAAGAATCCTGCCTCGTGCCTGCCCTCATTCGTCCTCCCTGCCTAGTCACCAACTCTCCTCCCCACCTGAGAGGACACTCTGTAGATATCCCTGGGATTGGAAAGAGGCCGACTCTGAGATTCTGTAGAACAGGAAGCATTTGAAGATGTTTCATCGAGAGACACTGGAAGAGAGGAAAATAATAAAGGTGAGTCCCTAGGGAATGCTGGTGGCTCCTCACCCATACTGTCAAGGGTACTTACCATCATTTTCACCACTCACAGTGCTAGCTTCATTAGACCCACAGCTCTCCACGTCAGCTGTGTCCTCTGGCTCCTCTGCCTCCACCGCAGCTGGACTGCGAGACCACTGCAGGGCATCCTTCTGTGACAGCAAGGCACAACCCAGGTGAACAAACCCATCAATCCTATACGCACACTGTTGATGTATGCAGTCGAGTAGATTCTGACTCACGGCGACCTGACACAGCAGAGCAGAACTGCTCCACTGATTTCCTAGGTTGTAACCTTTGAGTCAGAATTGACTTGACAGCACCGGGGTTGGGTTGAAACCTTTACGAGAAAAGATCGCCCTGGTCTTTTTTCCCATGAAGAAGCTGATGGGTTCAAACTTATCAACATTTCAATTAGCAGCCGAGTGCTTAACCACTGTGCCACTAGGGATCCTCTATAAGCACCTTTATCATTTTTAATTTTGTATACTTTCAGAGAAGGGGGATTCAGAATGTTGATATCCTTTCTAACTGACCTTTTTCTCAGCAAGTTCTTTTCATACACACATCATTAAGAAAGATATAATTTCACTCTTAGGTATATACCCAAAAGACTTGAAAGCAGAAAGAGACTTGCACGCCAATGTTCACTGCCTCACTATTCACAAAATCCAAATGGTGGAAACAACCTAAATGTCCATCCACAGATGAATGGATAAATAAAACGTGATATATACACACAACGGAATACTGTTCGGCCAGCGGGAAAAATGAAGTCTTGATACATGCTACAATCTGGATGGAGCTGGAGGGCATGCTGAGTGAAATACGTCAATCATAAAATGACAAATGTCGTATGACCTCTCTCATATAAAAACACAAGAAATGTCACATGTACAGAGACCAAAGTTTATTAGTGGTTACCAGGAGTGGGAGGGAGAAAAACGGAGTTAACAGTAATGGAAAAAGTTGAATTGGCAAAAGTTGTGTGATAGATGTATTTACGATAATGACCACAAAAAAAAAGTAGCTGCTGAGGTTGCTTATGTATAACCAAACACCTCATGGAATTTGGTTCCTTCATTCGGAGGTTTAGGGTCATGGTTTCGTGGGACATCCCAGTTAACTGGCCTAATAACATGTTTAGTGCTTCTGTTCTACCTCCTAATTCTGTGGATAGTGCGTTTGGTTTTAAAAGCTTGCGAGCAGCCATCTAAGGCACAATAATTGGTCTCTATTCACCTGGAGGAAACCTTGGTAGCATAGTGGTTAAGAGCTATGGCTGCTAACCAAAAGGTTGGCAGTTTGAATCCACCAGCTGCTCCTTAGAAACCCTATGGAGGCAGTTCTACTCTGTCCTATAGGGTCGCTGTGAGTCGGCATCGACTCTACGGCAAAAGGTTAATGGGTTAACAGTTGTTCACCTGGACCAACAGAGGAAGAAGGAGAGTCAGGAATGGGAGGAGGGAATGGAATGTGTGGCTAATTGCCTCCATGAACAACTGCCTCCTTTGTCACAGATCAGAATTGGATGGTGCCTGGCCACCATTACTGAACATTCTGATCAAAGATTCCATAAAAGAATTCTGATCAAAAGGGGGGAAATGTAGAACAGAATTTCATATTCTCATGGACGACAGACTTTCTGGAGCCACGGAGGGTAGACAGGCCCATCAAACTACTCCCCTGAAATAATCTTCAAACCTCAAACCAAAAATACCCCCTGAAGTTATCTTAAAGCCAAACAATAATTTAGCTTAACTAGTAAAAAAAAAGGTCTGCCTTGAGCATTTATGCTCTTTTAAAAACTAGCTATACGGCATAGAATTGACAACAGCAACTTGGAAGACTATATAGGAATCTTAGGGGGCAGTGAGTTTATGTTAATGAGGGAGGGTGAGAATGGCTGCAGGCCTTGAAGAATGCAGTCAGTGTCACTAAACTGTACATGCAGGAACTGTGGGACTGGTGTATGTTTTGCTGTGTACTGCTGTGTATATTCTCAACAACGAAATTTAGAAAATTATTATAAAGATGTAATTTTGTATTCATTCATTCATTATCTGCGGGGTACCTCCTATAAGCTACAAGGAGCTCTAGTGCTGCAGTGGTTAAGTGCTCTACTGCTAACCCAAATGTCGGCAGTTCGAACCCACCAGCTGCTCTGCAGGAGAAAGAAGTGGCAGTCTGCTTCCGTGAAAGATTTACAGCCTTGGAAACCACATTGGGCACCTCTACTTTGCCCTATAGGAATCAACTCAACAGCAATGGGTTTTATTTTTTGGTTTTCCTATAAGCTTTATACCATGCTAGTTCTGGGGGTGGGGAGGGGGAGGAGCAAAGAGGGGGAATCAGGGCTCTGCTGTCAAGGAGCTCAATTAAAAAGGTGAGAAAATCAAAATGAATACAGTAGAAAATACAATTTCTATCTAGAGATATATCCAGAGCTTCAGCAGCTGAGAAGAAAGGGCACCTGACTCACTGAGTTGGGAGAAAAAGGGCAGGGGTACAAACGGTGTTGGGGGTGTGAGCCCAAGGCTTCCAAGGGGATGTGCTACTTGAACTAAGTTCTAAAAGTAGTTACTAGGCAGATGGGTTGGCAGTGGGGAGAGAGGAGGGGGTTCTAGATAGTGGGATGAGCAAATGTGAAAGAACATTTCAAACTCAGGGAAGCTGTAATTTGTTAAGGGTGTGGGGAGCTGGGTAAGTGAGAAGGCGAGAGAGACAGAGCAAGAAGGCAAATAATAAGACACTACGCTAAGAGATTTTTGTTGTTTTGGAATCTCTGAAGGATATTAACCAGGAGAATGATCTGAGTTTTAAGAATTTCATTCTGGCAACCATGGGAAGCCTGGAGGCAGGGAGAAGAGTTAGACTACCACAGAAGTCCAACAAAAAAATGCTGAAGACCTAAGCTAAGGTATTGGCAAATGAGGCTATAGTGTAGAGCAAAGCTCCACCCAAATTTCATCACATAACAAAAGCTTCTTCCAATAGGCCCTGCTGTACAGTCTCAAAATTAAACCCTATTCATTTCCAAGGAGTTGCCTTATGCCTTGAAACAAGGAAGGAGTATGAGTGAATATTGGAGGTTGGAAGAAGGAAGAGCAGAGATAAGGGGGGGAGGGGGTAAGTCTTCTAGAATAAAAGTGTGTGAAGAAAAGTAGATAAATCATGCTTCTACCTTTTAAAATCTTACTCATCAATTTTAAGGCTCCCTTGAATCACTATATATTGTTTTCATTAGTTTTTTTTTTTTTTTTTTCATTAATTCAAGCTAAAACCATACTGACTTAAAAAAGAAAACGGTTTTTAGGTCCTTGTCTTTTTTCCCTATTGGCCTTAAGTGCTCCTCAGGAAAAAAAAAGTAAAGTGTATTTTCAGTATTAATCCTGCAATCATGTTTACTGACTCCCATCTTCTTGGAATGATGAAACAAATTTAATCTCTGACTCTCACAGGCAGACGAAGATAAAGCACTCATTAGCAAACAGAAGAAATCTATTACATTGGCAAACCTGACCCAAAAACTTCAGTCCTGGAAAGAATGTGGGAAAATCATGAACCTGATGCTGAAAGAGTATAATGGTGGTAAGAGTGAAAACAGTATCAACAGTTCATATGCTGCCAGTGGAAGAGTAAACTGTTAGCAAAATCTAAAAAATGTAAATGCCTTTCAACCTAACACTTCCATTTCTAAGACTTACACAAAACATAAAAAGCACTAACCCTCATAAAGGAAAAAACTGATCAATTGTACTACATTAAAATTAAGAAATTTTCTTCAAAAGGGGAAGCTACCTACAGAGTAGAAGATATTTGCAACTCATACAACCAAGGAGGAGCTTGTACCTAGACTACATAAATCAGTAACAAAAAGGCAACCCAGAAGAAAAATAGATAAAAGATATGAATTAGGTGCTACACAAAAGAGGATATTCAAATGGGCTAAGAGACATATGAAAAGGTATTTAACCTAACAACCGTTTGAGAATATAGTCTGGCACCATCTGGTACAGTAGCAGATACATTCTGTGACCCAGTAATTTCATTCCTAGGTTTCGATTCCCTAGAGAAATACATGTATATACACATTAGAAAGCCTATCAAGAATGTTCATGGCAGCATCATTCCTAAGAGGCACCCAACTATAAACAACCAAGTGTCCATCAACAGAATAATAAATAAATAACTGGTAGTATATCCATGAATGGACTATTATACAGCGGTAATAAAAATGAATGAATAAAGGTACTCACAGTATGGGTGAACCTTAAAAGCAAAATGCTGAATGAAGAAAGCTAGACACAAAAGACTGAAATGATCCCATTTGTTAAGAAGTTCAAAACAGGCAAAACTAAATTACAGTGCTAGGAACGCAAACGCAGATAGAAAATGATAAAGAAAACGGCTTCCATAAAGTCAGGATAGTAGGTACCTTTAGTGGAAAGAAAGGAGATGTGACTGGGAAGGGGTATGAAAGGGAATCCTGGCTGACAGCCATGTTCTACATGTCTTGACCTTGGTGACAGTTACAAGGGAGTTCATTTTCTAATAGTTCATTAAGCTGCACATTTGTGTTCTGTACATTTTACTATGTTCTATTTCTACAATTAAAAAGTCTAGAGACGAAAAAAAAAAAAGAATTTCAGCATTTCCATTAGGAACACTGCCATAGCCATTTTAAATAAAATCATCTATAAAACCTATTATAGATGCTAGGGGAAATGCTGGTGATACAGCAGGAGAGTGAAGCGGTTAACTTCATACAGTATGATTTCACCATCTGTTTAAAAAAAGAAAACTGTGTGAACATTTGCATAGAAAAAACGAAAAAACATTCTCTGAAGTGCCAGCCATCACCACCTTTAGGTGGTGGAGTTGTGAGTGCTTTAGCCTGGATTTCTGGAATATTCAGCAATTAACGTACTGATTTTTATAATCAAGAAAATAAGATTCAAACTTTAGGGGGCATTGAGTTTATGTTAATGGGGCATGAACAACTCAGAAAAGGAGGGTGAGAATGGCTGCATAACTCAAAGGATGTAATCAGTGCCACTAAATCGTATCAAGCAGAAACTGTGGGACTGGTGTATGTTTTGCTCTATATATTCTCAACAAGAAAATAAAATTTAAAAAAGATTTAAAAGGAAAAAGTAGGGTGCTAAATGCTATACCAAAAGAAGCGAAAATTTCCCTCCACTTTTTTTTTTTAGGCCCTAGAGTCTAGGGGGAACCTAGTACCAATCACAAATCTCATTAAGCAACCATAAACAGAAACACTGCCCACTTGTTTGCAATTCAAACAACTACCCAAAGTTTCTAAAGCGAAATTTACTTTTCTGTAAAAAGCAAATAGGAGAATGAAACTTTTGAGAAAATGAAAGCAAGATCTGCAATTCTAATTCTGTATCTTTCAAGGTTAAATGCCATTAACTCTCCATATATTAACTCTAGAATTCTGCCCAAAAGGAAATGTGCTACTGAAAACTATAGATGCCAGAAAATATATCCTAGGACCCAATATTTTAACTTTCTGCAAGGATATTTTTCATCAATAAGCTTAAAAAACAACAACAAAAAAAGGCAACAAGTGCTCTTTCAGTGAATCTAGCATATACATACAGACAGACATATGTGAAATGCTATAAAAGACGTTGTTGGGATATGTGAGTGTGAACTGCATACTGTATGACAGTGCTGCATAAAGGTTATATTTCTTGAGTGTAATAACTGTGTTGTGCTTATGGAGGAGAATGCCCTTGGATCAACAGGACTAGGGGACGAAAGTAGGAACCATATTTACTTTCCAATGTATAACCTTGTATTCTTTGCCTTTTTTTAATCTGAAGAATAATTAAAAATTATATTATTACTATATTGCCAGAAACTCAAGCCAGGCTCAGAAGAGGACATGCAATAAGGGATATCACTACTCATGTCAGATCTTGGCTGAAAGCAGGGAATACTGGAAAGACGTGTACCTGGGTTTTATTGACTATGCAAAGGCATTCAATTGTGGATCATAACAAATTATGCATACCAGTGAGAAGAACGGGTATTACAGAACACTTCGTTGTGCCCCTGGGGAACCTGTACGTAGACCAAGAGATAGTTGTTCGAACAGAACAAGGGGATGCTACATGGTTTAGAGTCAGGAAAGGTGTGCTTCAGGGTTGTATCCCTTCACTATACTTGTTCAATCTGTACACTGAGCAAATAATTTGAGAAGCTGGACTATATGAAGAAGAACGAGGCACTAGGATTGGAGGAAGACTCAAACAACCTGCGATATGCAGATGACACAACCTTGCTTGCTGAAAGTGAAGAGGACTTGAAGCCCCTACTGATGAAGATCAAAGACTACAGCCTTCAGTATGGATTGCACTCAGCATAAAGAAAACAAAAATCCTCACAACTGGACCAATAAGCAACATCATGAACAGAGAAAATACTGAAGTTGTCAAGGATTTCATTTTACTTGGATCCACAATCAACAGCCATGTAAGCAGTCAAATCAAAAGATGGACCACACTGGGCAACTCTGCTGCAAAAGATCTCTTTAAAGTGTTAAAAAGCAAAGATGTCACTTTGAGGACTATGGTGCGCCTGACCCAAGCCATGGTATTTTCAATTGCCTCATATGCATGCAAAAGCTGGACAATAAATAAAGGAAAGCTGAAGACGAATTGATGCCTTTCAACTGTAGTGTTAGCGAAGAATACTGAATATACCACGGACTGTTAGAAGAATGAACAAATCTGTCTTGGAGTAAGTACAGCTCCTTGGAAACGAGGATGGCAAGACGTCATCTCATGTACTTTGGACATGTTATGAGGGTGGACCAGTTCCTGGAGGACAGCGTGCGTGGTAAAACAGAGGGTCAGCAAAAAAGAGGAAGACTCTCAACGAGATGGACTGACACAGTGGCTGTAATAATGAGCTCAAGCATAACGACAATTGTGAGGATGGTGCAGGACTGGACATTATTTGTCCCACTGTACACAGGGTCATTGTAAGTCAGAATCAACTCGATGGCACCTAACAGCAACAACATAATTTACATAGAGTGAAATGCACAGATCTTAAGTTTACTAGCTGATGTATACATATTATCAATACACAGAATATACAGAATATTTCCACCATCCCCAAAATCTTCCCTATGCCTCTTCATAGTCAGTCCCCACTGAAGCAACCATTGTTCTGATGTCCGATGTCTATCACCTAATTAGTGTTGCCCGTTCCTGATCTTCACATAAATAGAATCATACAGGATGTACTCTCTTTTGGTGTCTGGCTTCTTTGCCTCGGCCTGATGTTTATGAGGTTCACCCATGTTGTTGTATTTATCAGTAGTTTTTTGTTATTACAGAGTAATATTTATATAAAACCATTTACTTATCTACTCTCCTGTTGAAAGACATTTGGGTTATTTTCAAGTTTTGGCTATTATGAATAAAGCTACTTTGAACACTCTTGTATATGACTTTTTCTGGACATGTTTCCATTTCTCTTCGGTAAGTATCTAGAAGTATGTAACTGCTGGATATTAGGACAGATTAATGTTTAACTTTAAAAGAAAAACTACCTAACAGATTTCCAAAGATTTATACTCCTGCCATCACTGTATGAGAGTTCTGGCTGCCCCATATCCTCACCAACATTTGGTGTTATTAGTTTTCTTTCAGCTATTCTAGTAGAAATGTAGTGGTACCTCGTTATGGTTTCAATTTTTTTTTTCCTGATGACTAAAGATGTTGAGCTCTTTTTTTATAGCTTATTGTCCATTCTCATATTTTCCTTTGAAGGGTTTATTGTCTTTTGCCCATTTTTTTAACTGAGTTCAGGGAGAAAACATAAGTAAAAACTAAATAAATGGAAAGCTATACCATGTTCTTGATTAAAAAGATTCAATACTGTAAAAATGTCAATTCTTCCCAAATCGATCTGTAGAGTCAATGCAATTCCAACAAAAATCCCAACAGAATTTTTTGTAGAACTTGACTGTATACGGAAAATCAACGGGCCACAAATAGCTTAGATACTCTTGAAGAATAAGATGGGAGGACCTATGCTTTTTTATAAAATTCTAGTAACTAAGTCAGTAGATTAGTGGTTGCCAGGGGCTAAAGAGGAAGAAGGAAGATGACTGCTAATGAGTATGTGGTTTTTTTTAGGGGTGATGAAAATGTTCTATAATTAAGCTAATGGTGATGGCTACATTATCTTACAAATATACTAAGAACTACTCAATTGTACACTTTAACATGGGTGAACTGCATGTTAGATGAACTATACTTTTAAAAAAGGGGGAGGGGGTTGAAGACATATCTCCAGAGAAGATACACGAACGGCCAATACGCACATGAAAACATGCTCAAGATCACTAGCATCTGACATACTGTCAGATACATTGCAGGGGCTGTAATCAACGTCACGAAGTTAGTTCTGCATAAACCGCTGAATGGAAAACCAATCTGCTCCGTAAACTTTTACCTAAAGCACAATAAAATGTTAAAAAAAACTGTATGACACGGAAAGGTTAACAATTAGTCTAAAGCAAAAATGAGAGCATAACAGAGCAGGGAAACTAGAGTATCAGAAACAGAACAACCAGGACGCAATTAAAGAAAGTGTTGACAAATTTTGAAAAATGTAACTATTGTCACTGAACAATTTGTGTAGAAATTTTCAAATGGGAACTTAATTTGCTGTGTAAACTTTCGCCAAAACACAAAATAAAAAAAAATTAAAAAAGTGAACCAATGAGTACTGAAAATCCCCACAGCGGCCAGGACGGGGATCAGGAACCACTGCAGAGAGACGTACGGTATGGCGCTGAAAATAGAACTGGTTAAAAGTCTACACCCCGCAGAAGATCCCTCAGGTCCCCTCCTTGTCCCTAAGCAGTCAGTCAATACCCTTTCTCCAGCTCCAGCAGAAAAGAGAGGAGATTTATATTCTGGTTAGACTGAGCCAGAGTCTGGGATAGAAGACACAACACAAGGCATCACTCAAGAGGTGGCAGAGGGGAGTGAGGAGACACTCTCTGAACAGGAGCAATAACTCAGCGCTCACATACAAACGGTGACGCCACCAGCTACCTTCCCCGATTTGGCTCCCAAAGGTCCCAAACAGTAGTAGCCCTAATACCACAATCCCAGTCCCACTCTGCTCTCCACTAGCTGGCAAAAGATGAGAAGATTTCTCCTCTTGGAAAAAGTGACCAACCCAAGAGAAAGCACCTTCAGCTAACAGATCACTGGGGGATCCAAAAAAAGCATCTGCATCTGCATTCTCTATCACAGCCAACAAACTACGCCCACAGGCACGGACGCCACCTGCTCTCTCATCAGGAAGGGCCTATCCAGGACCACCAGTTATTTGAACACAACTGTTAACATGAAAATACACTAACAAAAGATTTAAGAAGAAACAGAAATAATGTATAAAATTTCATAGTAAATGTTCTAAGACTGCCAAAAGAAAAAATAGAGGATGCTATTTTTTAGAATAAAGGAACATCAGAGAACGTGAGCAAGCTGCTGAAAATTAAAAATAAGACACAAAACAAATACGCTCTCTCTCAGAGAACTGACTAAAAAAGAAAAAGAGACTCAATCAAGAGAGTCCCACATCCAACAAACAAATTTCAGAAAGAGAAAACAAATACAAGGAATTTTTACAAATGAAAGAAACTGAGCTTCCAAGTAAATAAGGCAAAATGGCCAGAACACTGAACGAAAAAACATCCATTCCATTGCACCACGCCATGGAATTGAAAATAAAAGATGCTAAAATCTTCCAGTCAGAGAGAACACATCATATACAAGGGAATCAAAATGGCATCACACTTCTCAAAAGGAGTTTTGGAGAACGTAATAGAGTAGTATCTTCCAGCATTCTGAGCCAAACCAATAATACAGTATGGAACACAGAATAAAGGCAAAGAAGGTCTCAAATAATTTACACCTGTTCTCAGGAAGCAACTTCAGAATGTGCTCTACGTAAATAAAAGAACAACAACAACAAACAAGACTCCAGTGGGATTTAGGAAAGAAAGGATATAACACAGGAGAAAGATAAAGAGAATTCCCAAGGTGAGGATGAAGTCACAAAACAACTATGTGCATGTCAAACAGGGTGACCAACTTGCTCTCCAGTTTGCCCAGGACTTTCTTGGTTTTAGCACTGACAGTCCTCCATCCCAGGAAATCCCTCAGTCCTGGGGAAACCGGGATGACTGGTTACCCTACAAACAGTCCATACTGGACAGAAGAAAGAATGCCTCTAGAACTAAACCTTCAGAAGAAAGGAATTGATGTGTTTGACCATATTAAGTGGAACTTTACAACTGTTGATAGCAATGGTCTTCATCTTTTCTGTTTGTAGCCCATTTTGTTTTATTCCCCATCTTTGTTGTTTTACGTATTTGAACCGTAACATGGTTGTAAGAGTAAAAACTACATAAAAGGTTATACTCAGAAGTGGCATTGTCCACCACTCCCTTCTATACCCCCTCTACTTTCCATCCCATTCCTACCTATCCCCCACCCTGTATATAACCAATCTTATTAGTTTCTTTTTTATTCTTCTTGTGTTTCTTTTCATACAGATGATAATACACACATCTATTTTATTTTCCCTTCATCCTAAACAAAAAAATTGCGTGCTGTCAATACTATTTTGCACTTTGCTTTTTCTACTTGGCAGTATACCCTGGAAATACCTGTATTATTTCACAGATACCCTCCTCACTCTTTTCTCGGCTGCATAATACTCCATGATGTAGTCATACCAATGTTTATGTAACCACACCCTTATATACTGACATTTAAATAGTTTTTAATGTCTTGCAAATAGAAACACTACTGCCACAAGTAACCTCGTGGATCTTTCATTTTGTATCTTCTGGGCAAGTTCTTGAAGTGGAAATGCTGAGTTAAAAGGTAGATGCCCTGTAATTTCGTTAATACTGATAATTCCTCTCCAAAAAAACATAGTAGCAATTTGTTGTCCCAACAGCCATGTATGAGAGTGCCTATTTTCCCACAGCTTTGCAAAGAGAAAGTGTTGATACTTTTTAAATTTTTGCTAATCTGTATTCCAAATGAGTAACATAACCACATTGAAGGGTGGCAGGTATGAACCTAGCCCAAGTAGTTTCTGAACACAATATTTTGACTATATGAAGAAGAATGTGACATCAGGATTAGCAGAAGACTCATTAACAACCTGCAATATGCAGGTGACAGAATCTTGCTTGCTCAAAGTGAAGAGCACTTTGGAAGATCAAAGACTACAGCCTTCAGTATGGATTACACCTCAACATAAAGAAACAAAAATTCTCACAACTGGACCAATAAGCAACATCATGACAAGCAGAGAGAATATTGAAGTTGTCAAAGATTTCATTTTACTTGGATCCACAATCAACACCCATGGAAGCAGCAGTCAAGAAATCAAACGATGTAAAAAAAAAAAAAAAAAAAAATCAAAGTATTGCACTGGGCAAATGTGCTGCAAAAGGCCTCTTTAAAGCCCCCTCATATTCCATTAAAAAGCAAAGATGTCACTCTGAGGGGTAAGGTGCACCTGACCCAAGCCCTGATATTTTCAATCACCTCATACGCACATGAAAACTGTACTATGAACAAGGAAAAATGAAGAAGAACTGATGCCTTTCAATTATGGTGCTGGCAAGAAATATTGAATATACCATGCCCTGCCAGAAACATAAACAAGTCTGTCTAGGAAGAAGTACAGCCAGAGTGCTCCTTGGAAGTGAGGATGGTGAGACTTTGTCTCACTTACTTTGGACACGTTATCAGGAGGGACCAGTCCCTGGAGAAGGACAACATGCTTGGTAAGGTAGAGGGTTAGCAAACAAGAGGAAGATTCTTGACAAGATGGATTGACAAAGCGGCTACAACAATGGGCAGAAACACAGCTACGACTGTGAGGATGGCACAGGACCAGGCAGTGTTTTGTTTTGTTGTACACAGGGTCACTATGAGTTGAAACCAACTCGAGGGCACCGAAGAACAACAACAACCCTTAGGCTAAAAATCTAGACGAACTCTAAACAAGTACTAAACTCTAGTTAGTAGATTTGTTTTTCACAGTGGAATGACCTGGCAATTCCAAAACTACTAAATGTGTATTCTAGAATTGAGCAAATAAGTAGGTATTAAGTGGATAACAGGACTCGGGTTCCTTGCTGTCAGAACAGCAACTTACAAATATAAAAAGGGACAGAGCTAGAATGAACCTTGTAGTAAGAGACTGGAATTGAAGGTTATCAGTAAGAACCCATATTATGTTTAGATAAACAACTACACAGACAGATGTGTACATGTATATACTCTAAACTAAAAGCAACCAGAACACCCTGGAAAAATGGCTGATTTCAGAACCCAAGCTGAGAAAATACAAGCTAAGTCCAGACCATCTTCATGGACCAGAAAGCAGGTAAGAAATGTTCAAGTGTTCAAGAAAAACCTTGTGAGCAGCCATCTAAGATACAACTATTAGTCTCATTCCATCCAGACCAAAGAGTGAAGATAATCAAAGACTCAAGGAAACAATTAGTCCAAACGGCTAAGGGACCTCACAAACCACAGCCTCCATTAGCCTGAGACCAGAAGAACTAGATGGTGCCCGGCAACCACTACCAACTGCTCTGATCGGGATCACAACAGAAGGTCCTAGACAGAGTGGAAGAGAAATGTAGACAAAATCCAAATCCATAAAAAAAGACCAGACCTGCTTTGATAGACTGGTGGAACCCCTGAGACTATGGGCCTTAGATACTCTTCAAATCTGGAACAGAACCCACTCCTGGAGACCACCTGTCAGCCAAACAACAGGCAGGCCTGTAAGTGAACAATAACACCCGTGAGGAACACACTCCTCACAACAATCAACCATGAGATCAAAAGGGCAGCATTTGCCCAAAAACAAGGTTCAGAAGGCAGAAAGGGACAGGGAAGATGGGCAAATGGAAACAAGGAACTCAGGGAGGGAGGGGGTAGAAGGGAGTAGAGTGCTTGTCACATTGAGGGGATTGCAACTAACGTCACGGAACAAAATGCATATAAACTATTAAATGGAAAACTAATTTGTTCTGTAAACTTTCACCCAAATCACAATAAAATGTTTAAAAATAAAAAGAACAAGGGGGACCTGTTAAAAGGAAACAAAAGCTACCCTGAAGGATTCTCACTTGCCAACTCTGGAACAATTTGAGCATTGAAGTTAATAACGATAGTAACCCTGGCCGTTGACTCGATTCCAACTCGTGTCAACCCTATAGGACAGGGTAGAATTGCCCCATGGTGTTTCCAAGGAGTGCCTGGTGGATTCAAACTACCAACCTTTTAGTTATAGGGATAAAATATTTGCAATACATGTATCTGACAAAAGACTGTATCCAGAATATTTTTTTTTTCAAAAAGAGAAACCTTCTACAAACGGAAAAAAAAAAAAAAAAAAGGCCAAACTATTTCTTAAAATGGGAAAAGCTGCCATTTTCTCCCTAGTCTTCCCTTACATGAGGTGGTGCAGACCAAGGTGGGCATCTATACAAGCAAGGTGGGGGGGGGGGGGCAGGGAGGAGGGAGTCTCTGTGGCCAAGACTGGGGTATCAGAGCCTGAGAGGGGCAAAGAAGGTGTCCAGGCATGATGTTCAGTCAAGTACTCAAGAAGGGTAAATGCCTAAAAAGAGGGATGACAGAGTCAGCGTATCAAAGCCCAAGAGGGGTGAAGAGCGCCTATATATGGAAGGATAGTCTGTTGTGGGAGGTAAGGGCTTGAGTACAGTGAAACGATCATTCATGGAAGAGAAGGAGGGGCAGGCCCAGCAGAGGGCTCAGTGTCTAAGAGGGTGCGGTGCAGTGAATCACTGTAACATGGCCATTCTCGCCATGGTCTTGTGATTCCCACAAAATGACTGGGTAAGACTATGCAAATAAGGTGCTTGTGGTCCACCAAGTGGACGGCAAAGCCTGCTAATAATGCAAATAAAGTGCATGGAACCCTTGGGATGTGACTATGCAAATACGGTGCATGGAATCCTAACGAGGGCGTTGGTCAGTTCTGCCATCCTGCTAGGCTGGAAAAAGAGGGACCTCACTACCATCAAGAAGAAGAGCCAGGAGTGGGGCACATCCTTTGGACCAAGTGTCCCCGTGCGGAGAATCTCCTAGACATAGTAGACAGAGAGAGCTATGTAACACCAAAGACAGCAAGCAGCAGCAGCAAGCACAGCAGAGCCCAGTGGAAGAGAAAGAGCAGCAGCAAAACCAGGAGGTAGGCACGAGATGGCATGGTGAGCTTTCCAGCCCACAGAGCGAGGCAGCTACAGCCAGTGTGCTGACAACCCATGGAGCTAGAAAGCTGAGCACCTTCAGGCAGGAGGCTTACTGGCAGAGTGGGTTGCCTCCAAGCACTTGGCAGGGTTAGGCTCCCTGATCCACGGACCGAGAGAGCTGAGCGCCTTTGTGGGCTGAGGCTTACTGGCAGAATGGGGTCCCTGCAGGCACTTATTCGCAGAGCTAAAGAGCTTTGTAACACTTACCCAAGCAGGGCAGAGGCCAGGCTAAGGACCAAGGGCCAGAGGGAGACACCTGCCTGCAGGTGTGGCCAAGAAGATGCTCTCCTGATCCTGAAGAACGGTATCCTGAGTCATTTCTGATCCTGAACTGTAACCTGTTACTTCCTTAATAAACTCCATAACTCTTAAGTATGGTCTATGAGTTCTGTGTGGCCACTGCAATGAATTATCAAAGCCCCGAGAGAAGTAGAAAGTGTCACAGGAAGACAGCTGGTGTCAGAATTGGTAAAAAGGTTGCAGAGAGAAAGTACATCTAACCTCCACCTCACAGGTATCAATCAGCTTTGGGCTGATGCGGACGGTGATTATCCTCCCCACTCCTGAAGTTAGAGGATGTCTGACACCATCTCGCCATTTTTACAGAGGGGTAAAGAGTAATCTGTGAGAAGGAGGGTCAGCAACAGTGATAGATTAGTTATACTGGTGAGGGGGTGAATTAAACAATATATTAGAAATAACAGGAAAAATCGGAGCCAGATTTCTCACTGCTGGAAAAGGGAGTTACAAATACGAAATATAAAAAAACTATAATGAACCTTGTAGGTTTGGATTAGAATCTGTGTTATCAGTGTAAACTCATGGTTTTCAACATATTTAGATAATATTAAATATAAATACAGATGTAAGTACATATATGTATATATAAAAAAAATGTATATACAGGTAAATAAATATATACAAATATCCCTTAACCTCCTCCCAGTGAGAAGAATTGGGACCAGCAACACCCCAACAGCAGCAAGCATATCTAGAACCTAGATCTTGTCTCCTAAATACATTTTACATTAAAAGTACCAGGGCTCCTTAAAGAAATAGTTAACACTAGGGCTGGGGAAGGGAAAGTACACAGTGAGCATAGAAGATCATGTGCTAGAAAGCAGATAGCGCTCCAAGAATGATGGAAATATACCAAAGGAACATAGAAGCCAGCCTACCAAAATTCCTACCAGCCAAATCAGGGACAATTTGAACACCTAAATAGATATTATTAATAGTAGATTATAACACACTGAAAAAAAGAAAAAAAAAATGACATCATACAGATATAAATAAGTTGAAATTTAGAAAGGGTATAGAATATCTCATAGCTTCAAAGTCTCCCCCATAAAATATTTGTTATTAAAAAGAGGAAAAGATACAAGCTACAGTAATCAAAACAGTGTGGTACTGCTATAAGAATAGACATATAGACCACCGGAATAGAGTTGAGAGTTCAGAAATAAACTCTTATCTATGACCAACTGACTTTCAACAAAGATACCAAGTCCACTCATGGGGAAATGAACAGTCTGTTCAACAAACGGTGATGGGACAACTGGATTTCTACGTGTAGAAGAGTGAAGCTTAACACCTACTTCACACAATACACAAAAATTAACTAAAAATGAGTCAATATAAGAGAGAAAGCTATAAAATTCCTAGAAGAAAACATACGAGTAAATCTTAAGGACCTCTGTATTTGGCAACGGGTTCTTAGATATGACACCAAAAGGACAAATAACAACAAAAAAAAATTAATTGGACCGCTTCAAAACTAAAACCTTTTGTACACCAAAAGACATGATTATCAAGAAAGTAAAATGACAATCTACAGAATGGGAGAAAATATTTGCAAATGATATACCTGATAAGGGTTTGATATCCAGAATAGGTAAAGAACTTCTATAACTCAAGGATAAAAAGACAACCCAATGAAAACACGGGCAAAAGACCTGAATAGACACTTCTCCAAAAAAGATACACAAACGGTGCTGGTGCAGTACAATGGACTTCTCTTTATATCTTTATGGCTTTTCTAGCCTTGGGTTTATAATTCTGCAAAAATGATTGACTGGGCCACAATCTTGCAGGGGATTGGTTGATTACTATGCAAATGGGGTGCAAAAAAGTATCCAATAGTTCCAAATGCCTCATAAGATTGGTTTACTGGGTTAAAAGGCTTAGGACCACAGTCTCGTGGGACAACTCAGTCGACTGGCGTACCGTAGTTCATAAAGATAGTATTCTACACCCTAGTTTAGTGAGTAAACTCTAGGGTCTTAAAAGCTTGCAACCATCTAAGATGCAACTATTGGTCTCTAGAGAAAAAGAGAATGAAGGAAACCAAGCACTCAAAGAAGAAACTAGTCCATAGGAGAAACAGCCCACACGAACCATGGCCTCTTCTAACCTGAGCCCAGAGAACTAGATGGTGTCCAGCTACCACTACCAACCGTTCTCACCAGGGACAAGACAGAAAGTCATGGATCGAACAGGAGAAAAATGTAGAACAAAATTCAAATTCCTAGAAAAGGCCAGACTTGCTGGACTGATAGAGACTAGAGAAGCCCCTAAGACTATCACCCTAAGATACCTTTTGAATTTGGAACTGAAGTCACTCCCAGGGATCACCTTTCAGCCAAATAATACACTGGCTTAGAAAATAAACAGTATCGCCCTTGAGTAATATATCCCCTTAAACAATCAACTATGAGACCAAATGGTCAACATTTACCCAAGAGCAAAGATGAGAAGGAATGGAGGGGAAGGGAAGCCAGATCAATGGAAAAAGAACAAAGAGAATGGAAATAATGACAATGCTGACACATTGTGAAAATTATAACCAATGTAATGAAACAATCTGTATAAAAATTGTTAAATGGGAATCTAATTTGCTGTATAAGCTTTTCACCTAAAACACAATAAAAACATTTTAAAAACAAAACAAAAATCCACCCGAAAGGATTAAGTGCCCTTGTAGGGGACTGGCTGGTTTGTGGCCCAGCTAGGATGGCCATGCCTTGAAACTGATAAGCAGCTTGCTTATATAAGCAACCAACCTGACAGAGGTTTATTAGATAGGCAGTGGGAGAGTGATGAACCTCCTAAAAGAGCTGTTAATAGGTCAAGGGGCTATAATGCTGGAGACGGTGAGAAGCCCTAAAGGGGCCCTGCAGCAGAGTCAGCGGTGACAGCAGAAAGCTACTACATTGGGTACGAGCTGGGCCAGTTAGCAGTGGAGAGGCTGAAGGCAGTGTGGGGGCCAAGCTGACCTGCCATTGGCAGCAGCAGATACCCCGGCTGTGCTGAGAGCTGTAACCCTAAGGCTGAGAGGAGGCCAGGACTGAGGGCCAAAAGGAGGCCTATCCTCAGGCAGCCAAGGGGAGACATGCAGAGCCAAAAGAAGCTGAGAGAGCCATCCTGCACTAAAGAAGGAAAGGATGTGCTCTGCTTCGGGACAGCCTTCCAGATCTTGCCTATGTGCTTTCTGCTCCTGATCCCAAGTTGTTCCTGTTGCTTCCAAGTTGATCCTGATCCCAAATTGCAGCCTGTTACTTCCGTAATAAACTACAGAACTATGAGTATGGCTTTTAAGTTCTGTGTGACCACTGCAATGTATTATCAAACCCGGAGAGAAGTAGAGAGCGCTGTCGGGAGGGAGAAGGGGTACGGATGGCAGGTGTCAGAAATGGTGAAGAAGTTGGAGTAGAGGTGTATCTGACCTCCACCTCACAGGAACCAGCTTTGTGCTGATCCTGATTCTTACCCCTCGTCAATCAGGCTAGTTTAGACACTAGAACACAAATGGCCAACAAACACATGAAAAAATATTCAATATTATTAGTCATTAGGGAAATACAAATCAAAACCACAATGAGATACTATTTCATATCCATTAGAATTTATATAATTAAAAAAAAAATTAAAAACAAAATAACAAGTGCTAGAGATGATGTGGAAAAACTGAAACCCTCCTACATCACTGCTGGGAATGTAAAATAGTGTAGCCACTGCGGGAAGCAGTTTGGCAGTTTCTCAAAAAAATTAAACACAGAATTATCATATGATCCAGCAATTTCATTCTTTAGTATAGACCTAAAAGAACTGAAAATAGGTACTCAAATCCTTGTACACAAAGGTTCACAGCAGTAATATTTACAAAAGCCAAAAGGTAGAAAAATTCATATGTCCATAAACAAACTGTGATATATACACAAAATAGAATACTATTTGACAATAAAAAGGGATGAGGTCATGAGAACATGCTACAGTGTGGATGAGCCACAGTGAAAGAGGCTAGACACAAATGGCCACATATCATACAGCTCTATTTATATGAAGTATTTAGGAAAGGTAAATCCACAGAGTTAGGCGGTTGCCAGGGCACAGGGAGAGGGGGAACTGGAATAATTTGATAGTACATACAGGGTTTTATTTTGGAGTGACAAACGTTTTGGAACTAGAGCGTGGTGGTGGATGCACGATGCTGTGAATGTACCAAATGACACTGAATTGTACATTTAAAAATGGTTACATTTATGTTGTGTCAATTTCACCTCAATAATATACAAAATGCAACAGACCTGATTCACCCAACAACACATATAAATTTTAAATGCATTTTTCTAAGTGGAGGAGGGGAGAACCAGATCCAAACAGGCTGGCTATATAATAATAACTTTAGAAAACAATGTGTTGACTGGATACTATGAGACTAAACTACACACAAATACTATACACTACAGTTGGTAAATTATTTCACGTCTAAAGAGACATGACAACTAAATGCAATGCGATATCCTGCACTGGGACTTTTAAAAGAAAAAGGACATTAGTGGAAAAACTGATGAAATCCGAAACAAGTCTATAGTTTAGTTAATAGCAGTGTTTTTGTTGTTAGGTGCCATCGAGACAGTTTCGATTCATAGCAACCCTATGTACCACAGAACTAACACTGCCCGGTCCTGCACCATGCTCACAATCTTTATGCTGGAGCCCATCGTTGCAGCCACTGTGTCGATCCATCTTGTTGAGGGTCTTCCTCTTTTCCACTGACCCTGTACTTTACCAAGCATTAATAGTAGCATACCCGTGTTAATTTCTTAAGTTTTAAATGTACCATAATTATGGAAGTTTTTAACATTAGGGGAAGCTGTACTATCAAAACAACTTTCTATAAACGTAAAATAAAGTTTTTTTAAAAAGTTAAACGTACATCTACCATACGACGAGCTATTCCACTACTCCTAAGTATTTACTCAGGAGACATAAAATCGTATGTCCACACAAAGATGTCTGCATGTATACTCATAGCATCTTTATTTGTAGCAGTCAAAACCTAGAAAACCCAAATATCCTTCAACAGGTGAGTCAATAAACAAAATGTGGTATATCTATGTAACGGAACACTACTAAGCAGTGGAGGAAAACCCACTGTTACACAAAACAGCATACATCAATCTTAAAATCAGCACGTTGAAACTTCTAGAGCTAAGAGAGGAATTTAGCCAAGTTGCAGGGTACAAGGTCAACAAACGAAAATCAGCTGGGTTTCTACACACTAGTAATGAGAAACCTGAAAGGAAATTAGACAAGTAATTCCATTTACAACTGCATCTAAGAGAATTAAAAAAAAAAATTTTTTTTTTTTACCTAGGAATAAATCTAACCAGGACGTGAAAGGTTTATACAATGAAACACTGCTTAAAGAGATTAAAGACTCAAATAAATGGAAAGATGTCCCATGTTCTTGGATTGGAAGTCTTAATATTGTTAAAATGTGAATACCACCCAAAGCAATCTATATACTCAATGCAATCGTGATCAAAATTCCAACAACCTTCTTTACAGAAACAGAAAAATCAACCCCCAACTTTATATGGAATGGCAAGAGGCCCTGAAGAGCTAAATCAATGTTGAAAGAGAAGAACAAACTAGGAGAACTCACACCTCCTGACTTTAAGACATACTATATAGCTACTAGTAATCAAAATAGCCTGGTACTGGAATAACGACAGACACATAGACCAATGGAATAGAACTGAGAGTACAGAAATAAACCCATACATCTCTGGTCAACTGATTTTTGACAACGGTGCTAAGTCCATGCCTCACACCATACACAAAAACAAATTCAAAATGAATTTAAGAACCTATTTGTACAAACTAAAACCATAAAATTCTTAGAAGAAAAAGTAGGGCAACACTGTCAGGCCTAGCGTTAAACAACAGATTATCAAATATATAATAAAAGCACAAACGGCAAAAGACAAATAAATGGGACTTCATAAAAGTTAAAAACTTATGTTCATCAAAAAACTTTATCAAAAAAGTAAAAAGACAAGCTACGGAATGGGAGAATATCTTCAGAAATCATATCTCCGATAACAATCTAATAACCCAAATACATACAAAACTTCAACAACTTAACAACAAAAAGACAAATAATCCAATCATAAAATGGGCAAAGGATGTGAACACCATTTCACCAAAGGGGACATTCGAATGGCCACTAAACACATGAAGAGATACTCAGCATCATTAGCCATTAGCCATCAGAGATGCACATCAAAAGCACAATGAGATACTGTTTCACTCCCTCTAGAGAGAAAGAGAAAAGAGAAAAAATTATAGATGTTGGGTAAGGAAACCCTGACCCACTGCTGGGATGAATGCAAAATGGTACAACCATTGTGGTAAACAGTGTGGTGTTTACTCAAAAAACTAAAAACAAACTACCATATGACCCAGCAATTCTACTCCTAGGTATATACACCCAAAAGACTTAAAAGCAGAGACTCAGACCCACACACCAATGTTCACTGTGACACTACTTACAACAGCCAAAAGGCGGAAACAACCCAAATGACCATTAACAGATGAATGGATAAACAAATGCAACGGGATACTGCTCAGTCAGCAGGAGAAATGAAGTCTTGATACGTGCTACAATATGGATGGAGCTGGAAGACATTATACTGAGTGAAATAAGTCAGTCACAAAAGGACAAATATTGTATGACCTCACTTACATAAAAAGACAAGAAAAGGCAAATGTACAGACAGCACAGTGTCAGTGGTTACCAGGGGCAAGAGGGAGGGAAAGGGGAGGGTTAATGGTGATGGAAAAATCACATTGATTAAGGGTACGGCTGCACAGCTGACTGCTGTAATTGCTGTCAGTAAGCTGCACACCTGTAAAAAGTTGAATTGGCAAAAGTTGTGATAGAAATATTACAACAACAAAAAAGAAGAGCTGCTAAAGCTCCTTACTGTATAACCAAAAACCTCATGGGATTGGTTTCTTGGTCTGGAAGTTTACGGTCAGGGTTTCACGGGACATCCCAGTTAACTAGCCTAACAACATGTTTAGTGCTTCCATTCTATCTCCTAGTCTGATGCGTAGTGCCTGGCGTCTTGAAAGCTTCCAAGTGGCCATGTGAGGCACAACAACCGGTCTCTCTTCACCTGGAACAACAGATGACAGAGAGTCAGGAAGAGAAGGAGGATGTGGAATATGTGGCTAACTGCTTCCATGAACAACTGCCTCTCTACCATGAGACCAAGTGAACTGGATGGTGCCTGGCTACCATCACTGAACATTTTGATCAAAGATTCCACTGAAGAATCTTGATCAAAAAGGGGAAAATGTAGAAGAGAATTTCAAATTCTCTTGGACTCCAGGCTTTCTGAAGCCACAGAGGGTAGATGAACCTATGAAACTATTGCCCTGCGATAATCTTTAAACCTTAAACCAAAATATCCCCAGAAGTTTTCTTAAAACCGAACAACAGATTAGCTTCACTAGCAAAAAATGTCTGCCTTAAGCATTATGCTCTTTTAAGAACTATCTATATGGGATCACACTGATAACAGCAACTTGAAAGATTAGATATGAAACTTAGGGGACAGTGAGTTTATGTTAAAGGGGGAAGAACAACTCAGAAAAGGAGGGTGAGAATGGTTACACAACTCAAAGAATGTAATCAATGTCACTGAAATGTACATATAGAAATTGTTGAATCTGTGTATGTTCTGCTGTGTATACTCTCAACAAAAAATAAAATTATATTAATTTTTTAAAATCAGGTTGACTGAAGTAAGATACACACACAGAGTGTATACTATATAGTTTCATTTATGTGAAATTCTAGAAAAGGCAAGCTAATCCATAGTGACAGAAAGCAAATCAGTAGTTACATGTGGATGGAAGTAGAAGGGAGAATGGACTGCAAAAGAGCACAAGGCAGCCTTTAGGGTGACAAAATGTAGGCTATCTTGACTAGAGTGGCAGTTACATGGGGGTATACATATGTCAAAACTCAGCAAACTGAATACTTTAAATACACAGTATATTTTATATAAATTATACTTCCATATACCCAAGAAGACGGTACTCCTTAGAACAATCAATTATAAGATGAGAAGGCAGGAAGGGCTAGATAACTAGGGCGAAAGAAAATGGTGAAACCAGGGCAGACATGGGGGGAGGACTTAAACCACGGTCAGGAAACACTTTATGTACAAACTTATCAAATGGGAACTAATTTGCTCCGTAAACTTTCATCTAAAGTACCAAAATGTATACGTATACATATATATATATATATATATATATATATATATATATATATATACACATACCTCCACAGAGTTGGAAAAAAACTCACCAAACTGTACACTCAAGATCTGGGCATATCACTGTATGACACTCATCAAAAGAAGGAAAAAAAAAAGAAAAGATGGAAACACCAAATATTGACCCAGAAAAAATTGTGACTTCAAGTACACCAGTAGGAAGTCAGTATCTGATGTCTAAAAAAAAAAAAAAAGGCAGTATAAATATGTTAGTTCAAAATATGGAAATAGTCAAGAGAGATAGCTTCTAGGGAACAGATATCATGTGAAGGAAGAGGGGTACAAAGACTACTACTGTTTCTCATTACAAGCATATAGTACTATTTGACATCCTTAATATTTTCATTAAATTAGAATTAAAGACTTGAGGAAACATGTTCATTCTCAATTCTGGGTGGTGGTCTTATAGGCATTTGTTATATACGTTTCTCTGTACTTTTCTACTTTAATTGACAAAACTTTTTTTAATCTAGAAACTTGCTAACAGTAGAAACTGGAATAATGCCACCCATTTTTCAGGCTTCTTATACGAATCAGATTAATGTATGTGGTAGATTGTAAGATGGTCACAAATTCCTCCCATTACCATAAGCACACACCCCTTTCCAGTATGCCTTTGTAGCTCCTCCCAAAAAGAGATGGAGTCTTCCTCCACTCCCTTGAATATCGACTGGTCTTGGGGCCTGCTCTAACCTTGGCAGTATTAATATTTGGGGCCAGATAATTCTTTGTTGTAGAGGGCTGTCCTGTGCATTGCAGGATGTTTAGCAGCACCCCTGGCCTCTACCTACTAGATGGCAGTAGCGTTCTCTCCCACAGCTGTAACAACTAACAATTGTCTCTAGACACTGGCAAATGTCCCCTGGGAGACAAAATAGTCCCTGGTTGAGAACCACTGCTCCAATATGATACAAGCAGAGGCTTTACAAAAGCACCTATACATTGTAACTTGCCCTCTTGCTACTACTGGATCACTGCAATCAGCACCATGTGAAGAAGCCTTGGTTAGTATGCTGGATGATGAGACCCTTGTGGCAGTTATCCCAGTCACTCTACCCAACCTACTGCCAGACATGTAAGGCCACCAGAGACTATTCAGTGTTACTTTTCTACTGCTACATAACTATAACCACAAACTTAGTGGCTTAAAACTACATGCGTTTATTATCTCAGTTTCCATGGATCAGGAGTCCAGGGAGGGTTTGGCTGGGTCCTCTGCTCAGGATTTCATAAGGGTCAAATCAAGATGCTGACTGGGCTGTGTTCCTTTCTGCAACTCAGTATCCTCTTCCAAGATCATGTGGTTTATGGGAAAATTCAGTTCCCTGCAGTTGGAGGACTAAGGTCGCTTTCTTGCTGGATGTCAGCCAGGCCTTGGATGCAGCCCCTAGGGGGTCCCCACAGTTCCTTGCCATGCGGTCCTCTCCCAATATAGCAGTCTATGTCTTCAAAGCCAGCAGGAAACTTTCTTGCTTCTTCCATCTCTGACCTCTAGATCCTCTTTTAAAGGGCTTGACTGACCAGGTCAGACCCACTCAGGATAATCTCCCTTTTGATTGACTTAAAGTCAATTGCTTAGGGACCTTAATTACACCTGCAAAGTCCCTCCACTTTTGCCATATAACATACTCGTATGCGTGACATTCCATCACCTTTGCCATATATCCTACTGGTTAGACGCAAGTTACAAGTCCCATCTACACTCCAAGGAAAGGGATTATACAAGGATGTGGGGGGTCACAGGGATCATCTCAGAATTCTGCCTACCACACGAGCCTCCAGTCAACCCACCAGCTGACCAGACACGTGAGAGTCCAATCAAGATAACGTCAGATAATCTGAGGCAGCCCAGACTCAAAAAACGGCCCATCCAACACACACAATTATGAGCTAAACAACTGCTTTATGGCATCAAGTTTTGGGGTGGCTTGTTGTTATACAGCAGAAACTGATATGATACACATAAAACACTCACCACCACAAAAAATAATTAGAAAAAGTTCAAAGATCAGACTAACATGTGTATTATCAATGAAGCAAGATTACATATGTTCAGTTTTCTTTAATTGTGGTAAATATATGCACATGAGACATTTGCCATTTCAATATTCTTCACATGTACAATTAGAGACATTAGTTGTATTCATCATGTTGTGCAACCATCACCAGTGTTCATCCAACTTTTACCATCACCCTTAACATTAAAACAAAAGCTCAGTGTCTCCTGCACAGTGAGTCCCCTTTTCCTCCTCCCTCTCACCTTTCTATGGTAACCACTAATAACCTTACATCTGTTTACATTTGCCTGTTCTAGATCTTTCATCTAAGTGAAATCATACAATATTTATCCTTTTGTGACAGACTTATTTCACTCCGCATGATGATTTCAGGTTCATCCATGCTGTAGCATGTATCAGGGCTTCATTTCTCTTCATGGCTAAGTAATATTCCATTGTATGTATTCCACATTTGTTTATCCATTGATTTGTCACACACATATTTTTAATCTAAAGATAAAACAAGCATTAAGCTTCACTCATTTAGTTTATGGATTGACACCGTATAGCCCTTTTGCAATTCCTACATCAGTTCCATGTCATATCCAGTATCCTGAAATTCACTTGTTTTCATCATGTTTCATATGTCTAGTTTAGTGGATTAACAGGTTTTATTATCTACTTATAACTGGGCTTAACCACATTATCATAAATAAAAGGCGGCTTGGAGAAAATCTGTAATGCAGGTATAAGGGACATTAAGTCGACAGCAGAGCTGGCACTTTTACATTTAGTATAAGCTCTACATCAGACATACTGCAAGGTAAAATCAACAACGATCAAATCACGACTGAAAAGAAGTTAGCCCAAAAGCATGCACAAGTAGGTAAGGCCAGCAGAAACACAACACATCCTCCATCATTTAGTAACTTCTCCCAAATGGTAACCAACCAAGTAGTAACTAGTTATTTTTAAAATTCAATGCAATTTTCAAATACTTTTAAATTTGTTTTAGAATATATTTCACGATGAACATATTATAAAAAAACATGTTAACTTATGTATAAGTATGCTATATAATGTATAAATAAATATATACCCATAAAACAAACCCATTGCAGCTGAATAGATTCCAACTCCTAGCAACCCTGTAAGACAGGGCAGAACTGCCCCATAGGGTTTCCAAAGCTATGAACTCTACAGCAGCAGACTGCCACATCCTTCTACCGCGGAGCAGCTGGTGGGCTTGAACCGTTGAGCTTTTAGTTAGCAGCCGGGCACTTTAACCACCGTGTGTGTGTGTGTGTGTGTGTGTGTGGTTAACACACACACACTATAAGGATGTGAGCTGGAAAACATTTTATTGTCACTAAGGGAATTTTTTTTTTTTTAATGTGAATCCCATTGCCATAGGCACTGAAAAGCAGTGCTGTGTTTCAGAGTTATCATCAGAGCTGTGTTTTAGAATCATTCTGAAAGCAATTCTATGAGGCGAGCATTACTGATATGAAAATCAGACTAACACATTATAAGAGAACTACACAACAGTACATCTCATAAACACGAAAGCAAAACTACTAATAAACTTTAGCATATCAAATCCAGTAATACATAAAAACGATAATATACCACAACCAAGTGAGGTTTATCCCAGGGAATACAAAGTTGGTTTAACATTCACACTAAAAAAGAAAAACCTTAGGTTCATCTCAGAAAATGCAGAAAAAGCATTTGAAAAATCCAACATTCACTCCTAACAAATGTTAAAATGTTAGCAAGAGATGAAACTGGGTGAATGGAAAACAAGTGGTTTCTGTAATGTTTATTTTATTCTTGCAACTTTCCTGCACATTTGGAATTATTTCCAAATAAAAATTTTTTTTTTGTTTTTTTAGCAATAATACATGAAAAGCTGTTAGCCCAGTTCCTGGAACAAATTGCTTGCAATCGGAACTGACTCCACAGCAATGGGTTTGGTTTGGTTTTATAATATCACCTATTTCAACCCTTCATTTTAGAGATGACAAAATCAAGGTCCAGGAATTGCAAGTAATTTATTCAAAGTCATCCTGCTAGTTAATGACTAAAACTTAAGTCTCTAGAACCAATCGTTACCACCACCACCCCATGCCACCTGACCACCACACACACAATTCCGTAACAGCCAACTAACTAGCTTAAAACGAAACAAAAATGCGAAAACACCTCTGGTTCTTTTTCTAGTTATGTCCTATTATGACTAAAGGAAAAAAACACCAACACACAGTCACAAATATGACATTTTGTGGAACGTCACCAAAACTGTGAGATGAGGAAGAAGGATAATAAAGTGGGACCCTGGTCTGCACTTAGTAGATGAGGGAGACAGACTGACAGAGAAAAATATCAGGAGCAAAAAGAAGAGATTTCTATCTGGAATATGAGCATCACCTTGGTATCATCGGAGATGGGAAGACAGGATTGCTAGGAGGTAACTCGGGTTTTGGGTCAGTGATGGCAGAGACAGAAATAGCGTGCATGAGAATAAGGCTGACTTGGAATGGTGATGAGAGGAGGCTGGATAAAGAAAAGGGATGGATCTGAGATACCACTGGGATCCTTGAGAGGAAATGTCCTGCTGGACACGTAGATCTGGAGTTCTGGGAATCAGAGACACAGATTTGGACACCTGCCCACTTAGCTGGGATAGCTGAAGATTAGATCACTAAGAGAAAAGGTAAGGAATCTTTTCTCTATCCCAAGATATACAAACTGCTCAGGGAACAGCACTGTGCCACTGCACCAATTCTCAAAGGTGGCCTTTTTTCCCATAAGAACGGTTGATGAGAGTGAACCATGCTAGAGCACAGGCAATCAAAGGCACTGCGATCAACTAAGCTTCAAAAGGCCCATTAGTGATGTCAATGGGTATCCTTGCAAAGTGACACATTGCTCTATGGTCAAAGTGAAACAATCTTAGCGATACACATCTACCCCACTGCAATACATGAGCTCTGACATAACTCAGCAGTTTTTATGTTTTAGTGGACTACGCCTGTTTTATAGAATGTAACTACAACTGAGCACATCTTCCAGCGAATATGGCACACAGGCCTGACACAGGAGCACTTGCCTCCCATTATACATACAGAAGCTGGCAAAATGTAACACATACACATACATAAGCCCAAAAGCAATAAAGGAAAATTCCCTGGTGCTAGAAACAATATCAAAAATCAAACCCGTTGCCATCAAGTCAATTCCAACTCATGGTGACCCCACGGATCAGAGCAGAACTACCCCATAGGGCTTCCCACGTTGTAATCTTTATAGAAGCAGATAACCACATCTTTCTCCTGCAGATTGGTTGGTAGGTTCGAACTACTGACCTTTCAGTTAGCAGCCAAGTGCCTGACCACTGTGCTACCAGGGTTTCTTGCTAGAAACAAAGAAGCTGCTCAAAACTAGAATGATGAGCAGGAGCTAAAGCCAAAAACTCACAAGACCACTAAAATTAGATATGTCTTAGGGATGGGACAAGTGTTTTAATGACTGCAAAAGGCTAAGACACAAATTGAAAATGAGACAGGTGCATGAAATATCAGAAACCATAAGGAACAACACAAGAAATAAAATAAACCCCAACCTCCAGTCCATGGAAAAAAGTATGCCATCTGCCAGAAGTCAGAGGTGAAAAAATCCCCTATAAAAAACAAACTCCATATCACAGGTATGGGCTGTTACAAAATCACTCAAGTAGTCCAGGAACCCCAAGTCAAGAAATTAACCTAAAAACAGGTATGTTGTTGTTGTTGTGTGCTATCAAGTCCCTTCCAGGCTCAAAGCAACCCTACATGACAATGTAGAACTGTCCCATAGGGTCTCCTAGGCTGTAATCTTTATAGGAGCAGATCACCAGGTCTTTTCTCCTGTGGAGCTGCTGGTAGGTTCAAAACATCAACCTTCTGGTTAGTAGCCAAGTGCGTAACAATTGCACCACCAGGGCTCCTTAAAAACAAGTATGTCACTAAGGAAACTTGCAGGGTCCAGCAGAATGTCAAAACTTCCCTATAGGGATAACCTCCACAACCAGCTCACAAAGAAAATAAATTCCACAAAAGATAGGCATATAAGTCAAAATTACAAACTATATAAAAAAATAAACCACCAAAGTGTGGGGGAAACAGTGGTGTTTCAACAGATACAATAAACAGGTAAACTTAGACCTCAGGTTCTAGATACAAGAGATCAATAAAGAGATTTTAACTATGTTTAAAATATGTTGTTGTTGTTAGGTGCCGTCAAGTCGGTTATGACTGATAGCGACCTATGCACAACAGAACGAAACACTGCCCAGTCCTGTGCCATCCTTACAACCATTGTTATGCTTGAGCTCACTGTTGCAGCAACTGAGTCAATCCACCTCGTTGAGGGTCTTCCTCTTTTCCGCTGACCCTGTACTCTGCCAAGCATGATGTCCTTCTCCAGGGACTGATCCCTCCTGACAACATGTTCAAAGTATGTAAGACGCAGTCTTGCCATCCTTGCTTCCGAGGAGCATTCTGGCCACACTTCTTCCAAGACAGATTTGTTCGTTCTTTTGGCAGTCCATGGTATATTCAATATTCTTTGCCAACACCACAACTCAAAGGCGTCAACTCTTCTTTGGTCTTCCTTATTCATTGTCCAGCTTTCACATGCATATGATGTGAATGAAAATACCATGGCTTGGGTCAGGCGCACCTTAGTTTGCAGGGTGACATCTATGCTCTTCAACACTTTGAAGAGGTCCTCTGCAGATCTGCCCAATGCAATGAGTCTTTTGATTTCTTGACTGCTGCTTCCATGGCTGTTGATTGTGGATCCACGTAAAATGAAATCCATGACAACTTCAATCTTTGTTTCTCATGACGTTGCTCATTGGTCCAGTTGTGAGGATTTTTGTTTTCTTTATGTTGAGGTGTAAATCCATACTGAAGGCTGTGGTCTTTGATCTTCATTAGTAAGTGCTTCAAGTCCTCTTCACTTTCAGCAAACAAGCTTGTGTCATCTGCATAACGCAGGTTGTTAATGAGTCTTCCTCCAATCCTGATGCCCCGTTCTTCTTCATACAGTCCAGCTTCTCGGATTATTTGTTCAGCATACAGATTAAGTATACAGCCCCAACACACACCTTTCCTGACTTTAAACCCATCAGTATCCCCTTGTTCTTTCCAAACAACTACCTCTTGATCTATGTAAAGGTTCCTCACGGGCACAATTAAGTGTTCGGGAATTCCCATTCTTCGCAGTGTTATCCGTAGTTTGTTATGATCCACACAGTCGAATGCCTCTGCATAATCAATAAAACACAGGTAAACATCCTTCTGGTACTCTCTGCTTTCAGCCAGGATCCATCTAACATCAGCAATGATATCCCTGGTTCCACATCCTTTTCTGAAACAGGTCTGAATTTCTGGCAGTTCCCTATCGATGTACTGATGCAGCCATTTTTGAATGATCTTCACCAGAATTTTGCTTGCATGTGATATTAATAATATTGTTCTTTAATTTCCACATTCGGTTGGATCACTTTTCTTGGGAATAGGCATAAATATGGGTCTCTTCCAATCAGTTGGCCAGGAAGCTGTCTTCCATATTTCTTGGCATAGACAAGTGAGCACCTCCAGCGCTGAATCTGTTTGTTCAAACATCTCAATTGATATTCCATCAATTCCTGGAGCCTTGTTTTTTGCCAATGCCTTCAGAGCAGCTTGGACTTCTTCCTTCAGTACCATCAGTTCCTGATCATATACCACCTCTTGAAATTGTTGAATATCGACTAATTCTTTTTGGTATAATGACTCTGTGTATTCTTTCCATCTTCTTTTGATGCTTCCCACATCATTTAATATTTTCCCCATGGAATCCTTCACTATTGCAACTCGAGGCCTGAATTTTTTCTTCAGTTCTTTCAGCTTGAGAAACACAGAGCGTGTCCCTCCCTTTTGGTTTTCCATCTCCAGCTCTTTGCACATGTCATTATAATACTTTACTTTGTCTTCTCGAGAGGCCCTTTGAAATCTTCTGTTCAGTTCTTTTACTTCACCAATTCTTCCTTTTGCTTTAGCTACTGAACGCTCAAGAGCAAGTTTCAGAGTCTCCTCTGACATCCATCTTGGTCTTTTCTTCCTTTCCTGTTTTTTCAGTGACCTCTTGCTTTCTTCATGGGTGTCCTTGATGTCATTCCACAACTCATCTGGTCTGCAGTCACTAGTGTTCAATGCGTCAAATCTATTCTTCAGATGGTCTCTAAATTCAGGTGGGATACACTCAAGGTCATATTCTGGCTCTCGCGGACTTGCTCTGATTTTTTTCAGTTTCAGCTTGAACTTGCATAGGAGCAATTGATGGTCTGTTCCACAGTCGGCCCCTGGCCTTGTTCTGACTGATGATATTGAGCTTTTCCATCGTCTCTTTCCACAGATGTAGTCAATTTGATTTCTGTGTGTTCCATCTGGCGAGGTCCATGTGTATAGTCGCCGCTTATGTTGGTGAAAGAAGGTATTTGCAATGAAGAAGTCGTTGGTCTTGCAAAATTCTATCATTCGATCTCCAGCGTTGTTTCTATCACCAAGGCCATATTTTTCAGCTACTGATCCTTCTTCTTTGTTTCCAACTTTTGCATTCCAATCACCAGTAATGATCAATGCATCTTGATTGCATGTCCAATCAATTTCAGACTGCAGCAGCTGATAAAAATCTATTTCTTCATCTTTGGCCCTAGTGCTTGGTGCATAAATTTGAATAATAGTCGTATTAACTGGTCTTTTCCTTGTAGGCGTACGGATACTATCCTATCACTGACAGCACTATACTTCAGGATAGATCTTGAAATGTTCTTTTTGACGATGAATGCAACACCATTCCTCTTTGAGCTGTCATTCCCAGCATAGTAGACTATATGATTGTCCGATTCAAAATGGCCAATGCCAGTACATTTCAGCTCACTAATACCTAGGATATCGATGTTTATGCATTCCATTTCATTTATGACGATTTCCAACTGTCCTAGATTCATACTTCATACATTCCAGGTTCCAATTATTAATGGATGTCTGCAGCTGTTTCTTCTCATTTTGAGTCATGCCACATCAGCACATGAACGTCCCGAAAGCTTTACTCCATCCACGTCATATTAAGGTCGACTCTACTTTGAGGAGGCAGCTCTTCCCCAGTCATCTTTTGAGTGCCTTCCAACCTGGGGGGCTCATCTTCCAGCACTATATCAGACAATGTTCAGCTGCTATTCATAAGGTTTTCACTGACTAATGCTTTTCAGAAGTAGACTGCCAGGTCCTTCTTCTTAGTCTGTCTTAGTCTGGAAGCTCAGCTGAAACCTGTCCTCCATGGGTGACCCTGCTGGTATCTGAATACCAGTGGCATAGCTTCCAGCATCACAGCAACATACAAGCCCACACAGTACGACAAACTGACAAGACACATGGGAGTTTAAAATATACAGAGATAAATAAAAACCACAAGACAAAAACAGAGAGAATGAAAAAAGGAATAGGTAGATTTCAAAAAGAATCAGGTAAAAAAAAAAAACTACAAATAAAAATGTGATAAAAAGCTGAATATTCAGTCAAAACTGAAGAACTGCTGAACTGTATATTGATCTGAAATAATCTTATAGATGTAAAACAGAAAGATAAAGAGGTGAAAGATATGAAACAGAAGTATGGAAGCTAGAATGAGAAGGTTTAACATGGTTAAATATAAATGTCAGAAGAGGAGGCTGAAATTCAGGAAAGTTGCTATTAGAAGACGTGTGGACCAAAAGACATGATTCTTCAGATTGCCAAGGTAAATATAAACATATTTACTCAAAGATGCACTGCAGTAAAACTGCAGAACAATGCAGATAAACACGGAATATTAAGGGCAAACAAGAAGAAAAGTGTGACTAACTATAAAGTAACAACAATTAGATAGCAGATTTCTCAAAAGTAGCAAAAGATGCCAGAAAACAAGGGAATGACATCTACCAAGTGATGAGGGAAAATAAAATTAAACTACAAATCATTACATGGCTAAAATACCATCTAAGAGTAAGGGCACAACAGAGGCCTTGAGATACACAGAAGTCATTTATTATTCACAGAGTCTTACTAAAAGAATTTGATAAAGAATGAACATTAATATGAAACAAAAATTAAACACAGAAGGAAGAAACGGGATGCAAAAAGCAATGGTAAACCAAGAAATTTTTTGTTGTTGTTGTCAGGTGCCGCTGTGTTGGTTCTGACTCATAGCGACCCTATGTACCACAGAACCACAGAACGAAACACTGCCTGGTTCCGCACCATCCTTAAAATCATTGTTATGCTTGAGCCCATTGCTGCAGCCACTGTATCAATCTATCTCGTTAAGGTTCTTCCGCTTTTCCGAATTTGTAAATCTCAACAAATACTAACTTTTAAAACAATTTATACTGTAATGGTGGACACACGGCATTAAAGCATTTGTCAAAACCCATAGGACTGTTGTACAAATAACTTTGAATATAAGAATCAGCACAAAGCCAATTCCTATGAGGTGGAGATCAAATATATCCCAGAGTTCCACATTCTCTAAGCTGCTGTACCACCCCATCTCGGACACCAACCACGCTCCATCCCCCATTTGGTTTCAGCAATTCGCTGTAACATCCCACAGAACTTATAAACTGCATTTATAGTTTAGCGGTTTATTAAGGATCAACAGGCTATACAACTCAGGATCAGGAAGCACATAGGCAAAGTCTCCCTTCTTCAGTGCAGGAAAGCTCTCTCAGCCCCTTTTGCCCATGCAGGCCTCCTCTCCGCCCCTGAGGGCAGGCCTTCCCTAGGCCCTCTCGGCACAGGTTCATCTTGATCCTGGCATCTGTCACCACCAACTCTGTCAAAGGGCCCCTTCTGGGACTGTCACTGTCTTCAGCATTACAGCCCTTGACCCATGTTACAGCTCTTTTAAGAGGTTTCTTACCTCCTTTCTCTCTGCTTCTTTCTTCTGCTTGTTGGCTTCTCCTGTCTGAAAAAACTCTGTGGGGCTGGCTAAATATATATACAATTCCTTGTCCATTTCAAGGCATGGCCCCTCCCATCAGGGCTACAAACTGACCAATCCCCTCTCAGTAGGCCACAGACACTTTATTTGCATAATAAGACATAGTCACCTCACTTGCATAGTCCACAGTCGCTTCATTTGCATGAGTATATAGACCAATCCTTACAAGGTGCATACCAATCATACGGCAGGCTGCAGCCCAGGGATGGACAGAAAATCAAGCTGTTTAAAGACTGCCCAGGAAATATCCATCAACCTGGACAAAAGCAACAAACCCACTGGGGTAGAAAACTAGGGCAAAGGTGACCCCTCAGGAGTTAGCGGAAAAATCTCTCAAGCCGTTTTTCAAAAGAATCAAAGCAAAAGGCTACATAAAAGAACTCATTTCACAACTGTACAACACAAAGATTGAACCCTAATGTAAACCATGGACTTTAGTTATTAATAATATATAATATTGATGTATCAACTGTAACAAGTGTACCACAGGAATGCAAGATATTAATAAGAGAAGCAATGTGTAGGGGGAGGAGAATATTTAAACTCTCTGTACTTTCTGTACAATTTTTCTGTAAACCTAAAACTGCTCTATAGTCTATTGCTGAGGCTGCTTATATACAACCAAAACTTCATGGAATGTTGTTCCATGGTTTGCAGGTTTAGGGTCATGGTTTCGTGGGACATCCCAGTTAACTGGCCTAATAATGTGTTTAGTGCTTCCATTCTAACTTGTAGTTCGCTGAGCAGTGCTTAGGGTCTTAAAAGCTTGCAAGCGGCCATCTACGGCACAGCAATTGATCTCTATTTGCTTGGAGCAACAGAGGAAGAAAGAGAGTCAGGAATAAGAGGAGGGTGTGGAATGCGTGGCTAACTGCCTCCATGAACAACTGCGTCCTTTGCCATGAGACCAGAAGAACTGGATGGTGCCTGGCTACCATCACTGAACATTTTGATCAAAGATTCCGAATTCTGATCAAAAGGGGGAAGAGGAAAACACAGAACATAATTTCAAATTTTCATAGACTCTATACCTCCTGGAGCCATGAAGGTTGGATGAACCCCTGTAACTATTACCTTGAGATAGTCTCTAAACCTTAAAACAAAAGTATCTCCGTAGTCTTCTTAAAACCAAGCAATAATTTAACTAATAAAAAATGTCTGCCTTGAGTGTTATGCTCTTTTAAGACCTATATGGGACCAAATCAACAAAACCAACTTGAAAGATTAGATAGGAACCTTAGGGAGCAGTAAGCTTATGTTAAAGGGGAAGGAACAATTCAGAAAAGGAGGGTAAGAATGGTTGCACAACTCGAAGAATACAACTGCAGAGACTGAATTACTTAATACGGTCTTATAACTTCCACACAATGACTGGGTGCAACTATGGAAATAAGGTGTTTGTGGCCTGCCAAGTGGACTGGACAGCTTGCTAAGAATGCAAATATGGTGAATGGAGCCCCTGGGTGTTGGGGGGTTATGCAAATAAGGTGTATTAAACCCTAACGAGGGTATTGGTCAGTTTTGCCACCTCGCTAGGCTTAAAAAGGGAACCAATCCCAGGGCAGAGAAGGGACCTCACTACCACCAAGAAAGAAGAGCCAGGAGTAGAGCATGTACTTTGGAACCAGGGCCCCTGCGCTGAGAACCTCCTAGATCCAGGAGACAGAGAGTTCTAACACTGGAAGCAGTGCGAGATTATGAGAAGTAGTGGCAACAGAACCAGAAGACCGGTGCGAGACAACATGGTTGGCTTCCTGGAGATGGGGCAAAGCGTCTACAGTGTACATACCGACCTACAGAGCAAGAGAGCTGAGCACTTGCTTCCTGGCACAGGGGGGTGCCTCTAGGCACTTACTGGCAGAGCTGAAGAGCGTTATAACACTTGAACAAGCAGGCCAGAAGCTAGGTCCAAGTGGGGGCTGAGGGCCCAGAGAGGAAGCCTGTCCTGAGGGTGCCAAGAGGAGGCCTGCACAGCCTAGAGGAGCTGAGAGAGCTGTCCTGCAGTGAAGAAGGGAGGCTTTGCCTACATGCTTCCTGATCCTGATCCCGAGTTGTAGCCTGTTACTCTCCTAATAAACCCCATAATCTTGAGTATTGTCTGTGAGTTCTGTGTGGCCACTGCAACGAGTTATCAAACCCAGCAGAGAAGTAGAGAATGCCGCTGAGGGAATGCGTGGTATCAGAACTGGTAAACCGAATGGAGAGACGAGGCAGGTCTGACCTCTACTTCATAGAAATAAGCCTTGGGCTGATACTGACAGTGATTCTCCCCCCTTGTGAAGTTAGAGAACTTCTGATGCCACCATGCCATTTTTACAGTAATCAATGTCACCTGAACTGATGTATGTTTTGCTGTGTATATTCACCAAGAAAATAATTTTTTTTTTTTATTTAAAAGGAATCTATTTTTAAAAAGGGCAAAAATAGGGCTTATAGAGAAAATAGTAAGAGGGGAAGAGGACTTAAAAACTTAAAAAAAAAAAAAAGATTAATACCTAGCTTTGGGAGATTTAAAAGTAAGATGAAATCCAAAACTAGAAAACAGCATGAAAGACAAGAGGGGAAACGGTCAAAGTTCAACATTAGTTCAAAGATCGACATTAGTTGTAGACTAAGTATTCATGTTGAAAAACACAAGGGCAACCACTAGAAAAGAGAATATATAACTTCTAAACCAGCAGATGGGAAAAAAAGGAATTAAAAAAAAAAAAAGTCCAATAAAAGCCAGGAAAGGAGTTAACACAAAAAAGTTATGGTCAGTGTTTAAAAAAAATAATAATTTCCAACTGTAAGTTTTTTATAGCTGCTAAAAAAACGACAGAGAAAGGTTGAAAGTAAATAGCTTGAAAGGGATATGGCAACCATATATTACCAAAAAGAAAATAATTTAAAGAAAAAAGCATTAATAGGGCTAAAGAGTGATATTATTTAGTAAAAAAAGAAGTACTTCAAAAAGCTGTAACCATCAAAAACCTCAATGTACACTGTGGTAATTAGTTTCCAAAAATGGCCCCCTACTATTTGTCCTGAATCTGGGCTAATCCTGAGTCTATTGTTTTATCCAATAGAATGTTGATAGAAGGGGCACTGTATGAGTCACTTATATGAAATAAGCAAATATACAGAAATCAAAGATCAGTGGTTACCAGGTGGGAGGGAGGGGGAAAGGGGATGTTATGCTTAGTGGGCACTGAGTTTATGTTAATGCAAAGGAATGATTTGGAAAAGGATAGCGAGAATGGGAGCGCAACTTGAAGAATGGAAGCAATGTCACTGAATTGCACATGCAGAAATTCTTGACATGGTGTGTGTTTTGTTATGTGTATTTTCACCACCATTAAATAAAAAAAAAAAGCTAGATGGCAGATTTAACCTAATCAATAATTACATTAAATGTACATGGTCCATGCATCCCAGTTAAAAGACAGAAATTATTAGAGTTGATAAAAAAGCAAGACCCAACTGTAAGTATTTAAAAAAAAACAAAACCCAAGCCCATTGCCGTCAGGTCCATTGTGACTCAAAGTGACCCTACAGGACAGAATACCACTGTCCCCATACGGTTTCCGAGGAGCAGCTAGTGGATTCGAACTGCCAACCTTTTGGTTAACAGACAAGCTGCACCACCACATGCTCCACATAAAAGTAAATGTTAGAAAAAAGGATATCGCCAGGGATAAAGAGGAGAAAGTTTACTAAAAATAAAAAAACAAAAAACTTGAATGTAAGATGGTACAGACATTTTGGAAAACAACTGGACAGTTTCTTAAAAAGTTAAACATAAACTACCACACAACCCAGAAGTTCCACTCCTAGGAATTTAACGAAGAGAAATAAAAACGCATGCCCACACAAAAGCTGTACACAAGTATTCATAGCAGCATTATTCAAAATAGCCAAAAGGAGGAAACAATTCAAATGACCATCAACTGATGAATAACTAAACAAAATGTGGTCTATAATGCAAAAATCCTCAACAAAATACTAGCCAATAGAATTCAACAACATATCAAAAAAATAATTCACCACGACCAAGTGGGATTCATACTTGGTATGCAGGGATGGTTCAACAATAGAAAAACAATCAATGTAATCCATCACATAAATAAAACAAAAGACAAGAACCACATGATCTTATCAACTGATGCAGAAAAGGCATTTGACAAAGTCCAACACCCATTCATGATATAAACTCTCAGCAAAATAGAAATAGAAGAGAAATTCCTAAACATTGTAAGGGGCATTATACAAAGCCAACAGCCAACGTCATCCTAAATGGAGAGAGACTGAAAGCAGTCCACTTGAGAACAGGAACCACATGAGGATGCGCTGTATCACCACTCTTATTCAGTGTTGTGCTACAGGTCCTAGTTAGAGTTATTAGGCTAGATAAAGAAATAACGGGCATCCAAATTGGCAAAGAACTAAAGGTTTCTCTGTTTGCAGATGATATGATCTTATACACAGAAAACCCTAAGGAATCCTCAAGAAAACTACTAAAACTAACAAGAGTTTAGCAGAGCCCATCAGGATACAAGAAATACATATATCAGTTGGATTCCTCTACACCAACAAAGAGAATGTCAAAGAAGAAATCACCAAATCAATACCATTTACAATAGCCCCTAAGATGATAAAATACTTAGGAATAAATCTAACCAGAGACATAAAAGACCTATACAAAGAAAATTATAAGACACTGCAAGAAACCAAAAGAGACCTATATAAGTGCAAAAACATACCTTGCTCGTGGATAGGAAGACTCAACTTTGTAGAAATGTCTATTCTGCCAAAAGTGGTCTATAGATACAAAGCAACCCCGATCAAAATACCAGTGACATTTTTTAATGAGATGGAGAAACAAATCACCAACTTCGTATAAAAGGGAAAGAGACCCCAGATAAGTAAAGCATTACTAAAAAAGAAGAACAAAGTGGGAGGCCTTACTTTACCTGATTTTAGAACCTATTATACCACCACAGTAGTCAAAACAGCCTGGTACTGATACAACAACAGATACATAGACAAATGGAACAGAATTGAGAATCCAGACATAAATCCATCCACATATGAACTGCTGATATTTGACAAAGACCCAAAGTCTGTTAAATGGGGAAAAGGCAGTCTCTTTAACAAATGGTACTGGTATAACTGGATGTCCATCTCAAAAAAATGCAACAAGACCCATACCTCACACCATGCACAAAAACTAACCCAAAATGGATCAAAGACCTAAATATAAAATCTAAAATGATAAAGATCATGGAAGAAAAACAGGGACAATGCTAGGAGCCCTAATACATGACAAACTGTATAGAAAACATTACTAAACAATGTACAAACACCAGAAAAGAAACTAGATAACTGGGAGCTCCTAAAAATCAAACACCTGTTCTCATCCAAAGACTTCACCAAAAGAGTAAACAGATTACCTACTACAGAGTGGGCAAAAGTTTTTAGCTATGACATTTCTGATCAGCGTCTGATCTCTAAAATCTACATGATACTGCAAAAACTCAACTACAAAAAGAACAAATAACCCAATTAAAAAATGGGCAAAGGATATTAACAGTCACTTCACTAAAGAAGACGTTCAGGCTGCTAACAGAAAAATGAGGAAATGCTCACAATCATTAGCTATTAGAGAAATGTAAATCAAAACTACGATGAGATTCCACCTCACCCCAACAAGGCTGGCATTAATCCAAAAAACACAAAATAATAAATGTTGGAGAGGTTGTGGAGAGACTGAACACTTACACTGCTGGTGGAAATGTAAAATGGTACAGCCACTTCAGAAATCAATTTGGCGCTTCCTTAAAAAGCTAGAAATAGAACTACCATACAACCCAGCAATTCCATCCTTGAAGTATACCCTGAAGAAATGAGCCTTCACATGAACAGATATATGCATACCCATGTTCACTGCAGCACTGTTTACAATAGCAAAATGATGGAAGCACCCAAGGTGGCCACCAATGGATGAATGGATAAATTATGGTATAGTCACACAATGGAATACTATGCAATGATTAAGAACAACAATGAATCTGTAGAACATTTCATAACATGGAGGAATCTGGAAGGCATTATGGTGAGTGAAATTAGTCAATTGCAAAAAGACAAATATTGTATGAGACTACTATTACAAGAACCATAGATGAAGATTAAACAGAGAAGAAAATATTCTTTGATGATTATGAGGGTGGGGAGGGAGGGAGAAGGATATTCACTAACTAGATAGTAGACAAAATTTTTTTTTTTTTGATGAAGGGAAGGGCAATACATAACACAGGGATAGTCAGTACAACTGGACTAAACCAAAAGCAAAGAAGTTTCCTAATTACAAGCAAATGCTTCAAAAGCCAGAGTAGTGGGCACAGGGTCCTGGGGGCCATGGTTTCAGGGGACACCTAGGTCAACTGGCATAACAAAACGTATTAAGAAGACATTCTGCATCCCACTTTGGTGAGAAGCATCCGGGGTCTTAAACGCTAGCAAGCAGCCATCTAAGATGCATCAATTGGTCTCAACCTACCTGGAGCAGGGGAGAATGAAGAACACCAAAGACACAAGGTAAATATGAGCCCAAGAGGCAGAAAGGGCCACATAAACCAGGGACTCCATCAGCCTGAGACCAGAAGAACTAGATGGTGCCCGGCTACTGCCGATCACTGCCCTGACAGGGAACACAACAGAGAGTCCCTGATGGAGCAGGAGAACAGCGGGATGCAGATCTTACATTCTTGTAAAAAGACCAGGCTTAATCGTCTGACTGAGACCAGAGGGACCCTGACAGTCATGGTCCCTGGACCCTTTGACAGCCCAAGATTGGAACCATTCCTGAAACCAACTCTACAGACAGGGATTGGCCTGGACTATAAGATAGACAACGATGTTGGTGAGGAGTGAACTTTGTGGCTCAAGTAGACACATGAGACTATGTGGGCGACTCCTGTCTGGTGGCGAGATGAGCGGGCAGAGGGGGCAGCAGCTGGTTGAATGGACACAGGGAATACAGGGTGGAGAGGAGGAAGGCGCTGTCTCCTTAAGGGGAGGGCCGCTGATAGTGCACAGCAGGGTGTGTATGGCTCTTTGTGTGAGAGACTGACTTGATTTGTAAACTTTTACCTAAAGCAAGATACATAAAATTTTTTTTTTAAAGTGGTCTATTTATACAATGGACTACTACTACTCAGCAATGAAAACAAACCACTGCTACACGAAGGAAGTCAGAAGCAAAAGATTACATACTGTGAGATTTCATTTATATGGCATTCTGGGAAAGGAAGAACTTCAGGGACAGGAAATAGATCAATGGCTGCCCAGAGCTGGGAGTGAGAAGGTGTACTGACTACAAAAGGACAGAGGGAATTTTCTGGGGTGATAGAACTGATTTGTGTCTTAATTATAGTGGTGACTCCACACCTGTATACATCTGTCAAAACTCACAGGACTATACAAATTTTACTGTATATAAATGTATACTTCAGTTTTTAAAAAGGATAGAAGCATATTAACACCAACATTTGCTGCATTCAAGTCACACATGGCATACCTTTAAATAGCGCTGTTAAAATACCAAATATGTCACAACAAATCTAAACTACAAAAAAAAAACCAAATGAATTTGGGCATTAAAAAAAAAAAAAACTCATAGAACTGTACAGCAGCACACTAAAAAGGGTAAATTTTACTCTATGTAAATTATCATAATTTAAAAATGGAAAAAAAAAATGAGATACTATTTGACACCAACCAGATTAGTAAAAATTGGTAAAACTAGACAATACTCAGGCTGTGGAAAAACAGGAATTCTTATATTCTGCCTCAAGGAATATAAATTCATACCATCACTTTGTAGAACAGCTACAATTACCAAGTAATGTTGATCAGGTGCAACATACACACCCTAGAGAAGCTACTGGGCACATGCAACAGGTGACATGGACAAGAGGACTCTATACACCATTGTTCGTTACTGCAACAACTAGAAACAACTCAAATGCCCGTCAAGTGTTGAATGGACAGATAAATCACCATATAGTCAAGGCATAAAATAGCATATAGCAGAAAATATGATGAATTCCAACTGAATGCGGCAACACAGATCAAGCTCAGAAACAACGATAAGCAGAAGTACCAAGTCAGAGAAAAAAAATTCAGTATAATTCCATTCACATAAATACATATTTAAAAACAGAGAAAATTAGACCTTAGACTTTAAACTTCAGCAATACACACACATCGGTAAACCTTTAAATACAAGTGAGGGGTAATGAATATGAATAGTGGTTATTTTCAGCAGGGAGGGAAAAAGATATGATCAGGGTCCTTCAAGTGTTGAGGTTGTTCTACTCTTGAGCTGACCGGTGGGTACGATGTGTCTTTTTTTTTTTTTTTTTTTTTTGCCTTAGTTATTCTCTAAAATAACACAAACTCTGATGAACTCTCTTTTGTATAAATTATGTATTTCACAATTAAAAAAAAGGAAAAACGAAATACTCCTACAATAAAAACAAGCCATGCACAGTAGGTTTTACAGGCATGTTCTTCTACCAAAAAGTAACAAGCAATATCTATCTTATGCTACCACGGAAAATCTGGAGAGGGAAAACAGCATAGATTGTTTTGACAACAAAACTGAACAAAGTTTCAAACTGGAATATCACAGGTCATGTCACTTATGAATACAGATGCAAAAATCCAAAATAAATTATTCATAATGTAAATCCAGCAATGCACACTTAAAAAGAAAACTATGTCAAGATGACATGTATCACAGGAATGCAAGGCTGCTTGAGCACTGGGGGAAAAAAAATCTATTAACATAAGTTACGATATTGCCAGATTAAAAGATACTATAACTCCTTTACTCACACAAATATTTATTGAGTGCCTACTTTTTTCCTAGAGGCCAAGGAAACAACAGTGACTATAATTAAAAATCCCTCCACTAATAAATGAAGCTTATGTTCTAGTCAACAACAAAACAGACACATAACACAGTATTATCAGACAGTGATAAATACCAGGAATAAAAATACAAGACAGGGAACAGAGAGGCTGGGAGGGCTATAGGGGCATGCAGGGGGCAGGGTACAATTTGAACAAAGACTTGAAAGAGGTATGGGAGCAAAGCATGCAGGTATTTAGGGGGAAAACCTTTGACATTTGGTACAAGGACAAAAACCCTGAAATGGAATCAGGTCAGCATGTTCAAGGAGGCTAGTTCATTTAGCAATTAGAGTAAACTAGGGGGAGAGAATTAGATAAGGGGGACTGAGGTTGGAGACAGATCGCGTAAAGACACTACAAGGATTTGGGCCTTTACCCTAAGTGAAAAAAATCACTGGAGGGTTTTAAGCAAAGGAGTAACATGATCTGACTTACATTTTTAAAAAAGTGTCTCTGGCTCCTGGGTTGAGGAGGGTAGCAAGAGTGGAAGCAAGGACACCAGTTAGGAAGCTACTAGAATAAATAATGTAAGAGAAAGAAGACGGTGGCTTAAACCAGGGTGGTGGCAGTGGGTAACAGGTGACTGGTAAGATTGGACATATTCTGAAGGTAGAGCCAATAGGATTTACGATGGATCACATGTGCTGTGAAAGCAAAAGAAAGGAGTCAAAGACGGCTCCGAGGTTTCTGACCTATACAATTTAAAAGATGGAGTTTCCATTAATTGCGATAGGGTAGATCGAGAGTCGAACAGACTTGGGAGGAAAATAGATCAGGAGATAAATTTTGTACATGTTAATTGTGAGATGTGATGTTCAGGGAGGAACCCAGGGTCAGGGTATAATTTGAAAGTTGTCATTGATGGAGAAACAGATGGAGAAGCAACGGAGACAAGTTAGCAACGCAAAGGAACATGAAATTTAAGTGTTGCAGAGGGAGATACTGAGAAGAACCAAGTACTTCATTCCCCTAAACTCCAGACAGGGTCAGAACATAGATAAGCCAGGTACTATGGCAGGCAGGGATGAGGTGTGGGGTTGGGAACATGGTGACTGTTTTAAAGTCTGCTTTAGGTGGAAGTAGATACCCTGCTCTATCAGTGTACATCTAACTGATAGCCACCCCTGCAAGACACAAGGCAAGCCACCACCAGTCCACAAAACCACAGTGTACTGCATTTCCACACTAGACTCTGAAGAATAAGCCCTCAACCAGGGATCACCAGACATTTCAGTTAAGCCTGAGGTGTGAAATCTCTGAGCCACAACCAACAGAAAAGGCATGGGCTGTATACTACACATATATATTTAAATTTTTTTATCTGTATTATGAATGTTTCTAACGTAAAGTTAAATACAGCCTGTATCAGAACAAACACACCAAAGTACACCTACCACCCGGAAAAAAACGTAATCATTTTCCAGATCTGAGAGATGTGAGTCTCCAGATCAAAAGAAAAAGACTCACACCAAGGTACATAAACATGGGAATGACCCTAAAAGCTCTAAAGGAGAGACGACAGGAAAACGAAAGGTGGAGGGGGAGCGCACACAGGAATCAACAGCATTTTAGATTTCAAAAGCAACACAGGATATTACTTTTTTCTTTTGAGAAAATAAAACTTACAGTTTGGGGGTTTTCAAACACTCCTGGAAAAGAGACACTGCTAAACATTCCATACCACATATCTCAATTCTGATACTAAAAATTACTATTCTGAAACAATTCGACTGTTTGACATAGAAAACTGCTACCGTAGCAAGTTAAAACAATCTCCTATGTGTTTTTCCACTGCATTCAGTCAACATTATTGAGTACCTAACTAAGACAGGTGCTACAAATATAGCCAGGAACAAAATAAAGATTCCCTGCCCAGTCTAGTGAGGAGAGACATATCAGTCACCCAAATAATTATATAAGCTTCTAAGGGATAAGTGCAGGGTACAACCGATATTCAAGTTGAGACCCATAGCTAGGCAAAAGTAGAGGGAGCAGAGTTCCCAACGGCAGACCCTACAACTGCAAAGGAACTTAGGAATTCAAAGAAATGAAAGAAGGGCAATGTTGGTGAAGCAAGGTTTGCATTTTTGATACATGTAATGGGAAACCACTGACAGGTAACAAACAGAAATGTGTGTGATTACAGAGGGGCAAAGAGCTGGGTTATTAGAGGGCAAAAGTGAAAGCAAGCAGAGCAGACAGGAGTTATTTCAGTACCCAGCATAAGAGGATAAGTTAGACTAGGGTGGTGGCAATAAAAATAGACCAAAAAAAAAAAAGTGTAAGTTTTGAAAGTAGAATTGTCAGGACAGATAGATACTTCCTGAAGAAAAAACTGACATGAAGATTCATCTGTCTCTCAAAAGAGAAAACTGAAACAAAAAAACTAGCTGGCATTTCTTAAACCAAACCAAACCAACAAAAAAAAAAAAAAACCCAGTGCCATCGAGTCGATTCCGACACATAGCGACCCTATAGGACAGAGGAGAACTGCCCCACAGAGTTTCCAAGGAGCGCCTGGAGGATTCGAACTGCCGACCCTTTGGTTAGCAGCTGTAGCCCTTAACCACTTTTTTAAACATAGTCCCAAGGAAGTCCGGAACAGGTACAATCTCATTTTCCTACAATCCTAGCACTCTGAAATCACACTCAACAAACTATAACTTTTTTGTTTTAAAAATATACATCACTTTACCAACCCTGAAATTACCATCCTGCCACCACCCCCAGGTACCACAAAATCATTCTGATGGTAATGCGTCCAAATCACTGTTACCTGATCTTTACCTTTTCATTCTCCCAGGGCTCTGAACTTCAGGAGGTAGAAGGGAAAAAGGCAGTTCTCATCAAGTCTGGTTTACCAGGGTCCTGAAAACAATCAAGTTCTCTCTTCTCCCTGAGTTGGCTGGGAATACCGATAAAGAGATACCCCCACTTTTAATGGCTGATTCAGACCTCCCTTAAGAATTACCCAAAGAACATCGAAGAGGAAATCACCAAATCAATACCATTTACAGTAGCCCCTACTAAGATAAAATACTTAGGAATAAATCTTACCAGAGAGATAAAAGACTTATACAAAGAAAACTACAATGCATTCCTGCAAGAAACCAAAAGAGACCTACATTAAGTGCAAAAACGTATCTTGCTCATGGTTAGGAAAATTTAACATTATAAAAGTGGCTATTCTACCAAAAGCAATCTGTACATTTAATGCAATTCCGATCCAAATTCCAATGACATTCTTTAATGAGATGAAGAAACAAATCACCAACTTCATATGGAAGGGAAAGAGGCCCCGGATAAGTAAAGCATTATTGAAAAAGAAGAACAAAAAGAAGAACAAAGTGGGAGGCCTCACATTACCTGATTTTAGAACCTATTATACCGCCGCAGTAGTCAAAACAGCCTGGTACTGGTACGACAACAGATACATGGACCAATGGAACAGAATTGAGAATCCAGACATAAATCCATCCACATATGAGCAGCTGATATTTGACAAAGGCCCCAAAACAGTTAAATGGGGAAAAGACAGTCTTTTTAACAAATGGTGCTGGCATAACTGGATATCCATCTGCAAAAAAAAAAAAAAATCAAACAAGACCCATACCTCACTCCATGCATAAAAGAGAGCTCAAAATGGATCAAAGACCTAAATAAAAACTCTAAAACGATAAAGATCATCAAAGAAAAAATAGGGACGTTAGGAGCCCTAATACATGGCATGAACAGTATACAAAACATTACTAACAATGCAGAAGAAACTGGGAGCTCCTAAATATCAAACACCTATGCTCACCCAAAGACTTCACCAAAAGAGTAGAAACATTACCTACAGACTGGGAAAAAGTTTTTAGCTATGACATTTCCAATCAGCACCTGATCTCTAAAATCTACATGATACTGCAAAAAGACAACCCAATTAAAAAATGGGCAAAAGATACAAATAGACACTTCACTAAAGAAGACATTCAGGTAGCTAACAGATACATGAGGAAATGCTCACAGTCATTAGCCATTAGAGAAATGCAGATCAAAACTACAATGAGACTTCATCTCACTCCAACAAGGCTGGCATTAATCCAAAAAACACAAAATAATAAATGCTAGAGAGGTTGTCGAGAGACTGGAACACTTATACACTGCTGGTGGGAACGTAAAATGGTACAACTACTTTGGAAATCGATTTGGCACTTCCTTAAAAAGCTAGAAATAGAACTACCATACGATCCAGCAATCCCACTCCTTAGAATATACCCTAGAGAAATAAGAGCCTTTACATGAACAGATATATGCACACCCATGTTCACTGCACCACTGTTTACAACAGCAAAAAAGATGGAAGCAACCAAGGTGCCCGTTAATGGATGCATAGATAAATAAATTGTGGTATATTCACACAATGGAATACTACGCATCGATAAAGAACATTCACGAATTTGTGAAACATTTCATAACATGGAGGAATCTGGAAAGCATTATGCTGAGTAAAATTAGTTGCGAAAGGACAAATATTGTGTAAGACCACTATTATAAGAACTCAAGAAATAGTTTAAACAGAGAAGAAAATATTCTTTGACGGTTACGAGAGGGGGGAGGGAGGGAGGGTGGGAGAGGGGTATTCACTAATTAGACATTAGATAAGAACTTCTTTAGGCGATGGGAAAGACAACACACAATACAGGCAAGGTCAGCACAACTGGACTAAACTAAAAGCAAAGAAGTTTCCTGAATAAACTGAATGCTTTGAAGGCCAGTGTAGCAGGGGCAGGGGTTTGGGGATCATGGTTTCTGGGGACACCTAAGTCAATTGGCATAATAAAATCTAAAAAGAAAATATTCTGCATCCCATCTTGGAGAGAGGTGTCTAGGGTCTTAAACACTAGCAGGCGGCCATCTAAGATGCATCAATTGGTCTTAACCCACCAGGATCAAAGGAGAATGAAGAACACCAAGGACACAAGGGAATTACGAGCCCAAGAGACAGAAAAGGCCACATAAACCGGAGACTACATCAGCCTGAGACCAGGAGAGCTAGATGGTGCCCAGCTACAACCAATGACTGCCCTGACAGGGACCACAACAGAGAACCCTTGAAGGAGCAGGAGAGCAGTGGGATGCAGACCCCAAATTCTTGTAAGAAGACCAGACTTAATGGTCTGACTGAGACTAGAAGGACCTTGGTGGTCATGGCCCCCAGACCTTCTGTTGGACCAGGACAGGAACCATTCCCGAAGCCAACTCTTCAGACAGGGATTGGACTGGACAATGGGTTGGAGAGGGATGCTGGTGAGGAGTGAGCTTCTTGGATCAGGTGGACACTTGAGACTATGTTGGCATCTCCTCCCTGGAGGGGAGATGAGAGGGTAGAGGGGGTTTGAAGCTGGCGAGACGGACACGAAAAGAGAGAGTGGAGGGAGGGAGAGGGCTGTCTCATTAGGGGGAGAGCAACTGGGAGTATGTAGCAAGGTGTATATAGGTTTTTGTGTGAGAGACTGACTTGATTTGTAAACTTTCACTTAAAGTACAATAAAAATTAAAAAAGAATTACTTGAAAAATAAGAAATCTTTTACCAACTGAGGGGTCAAAGCTTCTATCAAAACCAAATGCTGCTCAAAGGATTTTATCAACAAAATGAAGAGACAACTTATAGACTGGGAGAAAATTTGGGGGAACCGTATATCTCGTGAGGATTTAATATCCAGAACATATAAAGAACTCCTACAACTTAAGAACAAAAAGACAAACAACCCAATCGAAAAATGGGCAGAGAACTTGAATAGACATTTCACCAAAGAGGATATACAAATGCCCAACAAGCACATGAAAAGACACTCAACGTCATTAGTCATGGGAGAAATGCACATCAAAACCACAATGAGGTACCATTTCACCACCAGTAGAATAATTACGATAAAAAAAAAAAAAGAAAATAACAGGTGTTGACAGGATGTGGAAAAACTAAAACCCTCATCCACTGCTGATGGGAACGCAAAATGATACAGCCACTGTGGAAAACAGTTTTGTGATTCCTCGAAAAAGTAAACATAGAGCTACCATATGACCCAGCAATCCAAATCCTGGGTATACACCCAAAAGAGTTAAAAACAAGAACAAAAACAGAAGCCTTTATACCAATGTTCACTGCAGCACTATTCACAATAGCCAAAGGATGGAAACAACCTCAATGTCCATCAACAGATAAACGAACAAACAAAACGTGGTACATACATACAGTGAAATATTACTCAACCATAAAAAGAAATGAAGTCCTAATACATGCTACAACATGGATAAACTGTGAAAACCTTACGTTGAGTAAAATAAGTCAGTCGCAAAAGATATATGATCCCACTTATATGAAACAGGCAAATGTATGGAGATCAAAGCTTAGTAGTAGTTACCAGGGACAGGAGGGAGAGGGAAGGGGAAGTCCTTGCTTAGGGGCACTGAGTTTCTGTTAATGATGGTGGAATAATTTGGGAAATGATAGTGGTAACAGTTGCACATGATGAACTTAATCAATGTCACAGCATTATACCTATAAAAATTGAATTGACAAATGTTTTGTTATATATATTTTTACCACAATTAAAAAAAAAAAACCTGCTGCTACAATAACCAAAGCAAATGGTCCTGCTCTACTAACTGGGCCTTCTGTGCAGACTTCCTATGGTACAGAGCAGAACAGGGTCTGCAATAAAACAACCTCCAATAAATGCCAAATAAATTACAAAGAATGAGAAAGAAAAATATCCAGTCTGACTTACTTTTCACACACAATAATCCGAATGCTAGAACATGAGCACTGGAAGCATCTTCGGGAAGATGCCTTAGGTACTGAGGGCATGTAACGGGACTGGTGGGACCCACAAAAGATGGAGAAATTTGGCCCTCACGCCTGCTTCGAGAAGAGCAGTTTCACAGTCACCTATACTCTGCAGTTCCATTTCATGAGATAAAAAGACTTTACCCCTAAAGCATTTAAACAACCAGTCTATCTTCTATTTTAATTCCTCAGTGTCAGAGACAAGGAAGGGTACTGTTATGGACTAAATTATGTCCCTTCAAAATGTGTACCAATTTGGCTAGGCCACGATTCCCAGTGTTGTGTGACTGTCTACCATTTTGTCATCTGATGTGATTTTTCTATGTGTTGTAAATCCTACCTCTATGATGTTAATGAGGTGGGATTAGAGGCAGTTATGTTAATAAGGCAGGACTCAATGTGTAAGATTAAGGTTGTGTTTTAAGTCAATCTCTTGAGATATAAAAGAAAGAAGCAACGGTGGAGGGGGGAGGGGGGCTTCATACCACCAAGAAAGTAATGCCAGGAACATAGCGCTCCTCCACTGAGAAGCTCCTAGACCAGTGGAAGATTGATGACAAAGACCTTCCTGCAGAGCTGACAGAGGGAGAAAGCCTTACCCCTGGAGCTGAAGCCCTGAACTTGGATTTCTAGCCTACTATTTTTTTTATACTGTGAGAGAATAAACTTCTCTTTGTTAAAGCCATCCACTTGGGGTATTTCTGTTATAGGAGCAATGTAAAGATATTCAGTAATACATGAAATATTAACGCTGGAATCCAGACCCAACTCCTATTCCAGGGCTTTTGTAACCACCATGTATCAGTCATTCCGGCACAGAAGAGAAAGTCAGTGATTAAAAACGTCGAGATTAACTAAAGCAGGATCCAGAAATTCAAAGCAACCAGCCATAACCAGAGCTCACATCTGAGTATGTGAAAAGTTACTTTTGCTTCTCAACTTCAGAGTTCTCAATAAAGAGAGTAAAAACAACATTTTGAGAAATATCAAGGAATTCACCAGATGCTTCACAAAGATGAAATGGCCCAAGGTCATAAGACCTGAAGAAAAACTTTATTCTACATTGCCATAATGTAAAGAAAGCAAACGCAAAGGTGGAGACCTGGATTCTAGTCCCAACTCAGCCACACACACTTGTCACACAGATGTGTGATCACAGATAAATCATTTAATCTGTTGGAAGCTCACTTCTTTATCTGTAAAATGAGAATGGACAGAATGATTTGAGATCCCCTCCCACACAAAAATTCTAGGATTCTAAGTATAGGCAGTCCCGGACTTATGACGGGGCTTTATTTCGACAACTCCGTTGTAAGTTGACGTAAGCCGAATACCTTTTTTTTTTTTTTTCATTATTATTGCCACAGCCTGCTATACGGCAGTGCTTTGAACACTAAATCATAACATTGACCATCTGCAAATGAACATCTGAGAATGATGACATCAGCAAAATATGCACTACAACACTGCACATAGTACATGTTACTAACGATAAGATGTACCAAAAAATAAATAAGACAGTCATGGTAGGTACAGTTCGAAGTAACTTGGATACATCATTTAAGTATCATTTAAGGTACGACATGTATTAAGAAGATCATGTATTTGATAAGGCTTACACAGACACAAAAGACATAATCTAAAAATATCAAAACCATTTTAAATTTAAGGAGAAATTTGTTTTCCTAATAAGCTCAAAACTCTAAAAAGAATAATAATATGGTATCAAAAAGTACCTAAAATGTTTAAACCATTTCTAATGGCTCAGATTCTCACCGCAGCAATTACGAGGAATCAGATTATGGCCACAGACTGGGAAAGAAAGACATTTCTAGTGTCAGCAGATTCTTTCAGATTTATGTAGAACTGCCCCGAAGAGGGCAAGAAAAAAAAAAATGGCTCTCAAAAGTCATGTTGCTGAAACCCTGAATAGCCAAAGCAATACTGAAGAAAAAGAACAAAGCAGGAGGCCTCACTCTCCCCAATATCAAAACATACTACACAGCCACTGTAATCAAAACAGCCTAGTATTGGTTCAATAGACATACCAGTGGGAACAGAATGGAGAACCCAGAATTAAACTCAGCCATCTATGGACAACTGATTTTCGACAGGGGTCAAAGCCCGTTAAGTTGGGCAGAAACAGTCTCTCTAATAAACGGTGCTGGCAAAACTGGATATCCCACCTCCAGGAAAATAAAACAGGACCCACACCTCACATTATATACAAAAACTAACTCAAAATGGATCAAAGACCTATATGTTAAATCTAAAACCATAAAATTCATGGAAACCAATATAGGGAAAAAACTATGGGACCTAATCTTTTGCAAAATTGGATAACAAACATAACAAACACACGAATAGAAGAAGACAAAATAGAAAAAGGGGATCTCATAAAAATTAAAAACATATGCTCATCAAAAGATTTTATTAAAACAGTAAATAGACAACCTACAGACTGGGAAAAAATCTTCAGGAATGAGTTATTTGATAAAGGTCTGATCTCTAAAATCTATAAAAAAAACTACAACTCAACAACAAAAAGACATACAACTCAATCACAAAATGGGCAAAGGGCACGAACAGAACCTTCACCAAAGAGGATATCCAAGCACCAACAAATATGAAAACATCTTCACGATCATTAACCATTAGAAAGATGCAAATCAACACTATAATGAAATACCATCTTAAAAACAAAAACCTAACCCGTTGCCATTCAGTATTCCGACTCACAGAGACCCTAAAAGACAGGGCAGAACTGCCCCATAGGGTTTCCAAGGAGCGCCTGGTGGATCTGAAATGTCAATCTCATGGTTAGCAGCTGTAGTAGCTCTTAACCACTACACCACCAGGGTTTCCAGATACCATCTTAACCCAGCTAAAATGGCAATGATAAAACAAACAAACATTGGCAAGGATGTGGGGAGATTGGAATCCTTATCCACTGCTGGTGGGACTGTAGAAAACAATGGAAACCCTGGTGGTGTAGAGGTTAAGTGCTACGGCTGCTAACCAAAGGGTTGGCAGTTCAAATCCACCAGGCGCTCCTTGGAAACTCTAGGGGACAGTTCTACTCTGTCCTATAGGGTCGCTATGAGTCGGAATCGACTCGACGGCACTGGGTTTTTTGGGTTATAGAAAACAATACAGTGCTTTCTCAAAAACTAGAACTACCCTATGATCCAGCAATCCCAATTCTAGGTATATACCCTAGAGACTTAAAATAATGACACAGACATATGCACACCTATGTTCACTTCTCCTTCATTCATCACAGCAAATAAATGGAAACAAGTGAAGTGTTCATCAACGGATGAATGGATAAGCAAACTGTGGTATATACATGCAGTGGAATACTATGCAACCATAAAGAACAATGACGGGTCTGTAAAACATACAACAACATGGATGGACCTGGAGAGCATAATGTTTAGTGACGTAAGTCAAGCAAATAAGGAGAAATATTGTATGATCCTTCTTTTATAAGAAAACAACAATAAATAGAAATCAATGTTCATTGGTGCTTACCAGGAAAGCGGGAGGGGGAAATCGTTTTATACTAGCTATTTTTGGGGATGGGAAAAGTGGAACCGATGGTGTGTGCAGTGAACACAGCACAATCAAAGTAATAATATGCATTTGAGCACATACAGATGGGCATAGGCAAACTGGAACACAGGTAGGTACAGATACGCACATAGGTGAAAACGGAAAGAAGTGTCTATAAACCAAAAAAACACGAACTCAATGTCGAGTCGATTCCAACTCACTGTGACCCTATAGAACAGAGTAGGACTGCCCCACTGGATTTCCAAGGAGCAGCAAAAGGATTCGAACTGCTGACCTTTTAGTCAGCAGCCAAGCTCTTAACCACTACTGTGCCTCCAGGGCTTCAGAACTATCTATAAACCAAAAAAAAAAAAAAAAACCCAATGCTGTCAAGTCAATTCCAACTCATAGCGACTGTGCAAGATAGAACAGAATGCCCTGAGAGCAATGGGTTTTTTTTTTTTTTTTTTTGTATAGGGTATCCAAGGATCAGCTGGTGGATTTGAACTGCTGACCTTTTGGTTAGCAATCATAGCTCACCAAAGCTTTTAATCAATGAGCCACCAGGGCTCCAGGATTATCTCCACCCTGAGACCACAAAAACTAGATGGTACCCAGCTACCACCACTGACCATTCTGACTAGGGTCACAATAGTTGGTTCTGGATAGAATGGGAGAAAAATATGGAGAACTCAAATTCTTATTTAAAAAAAAAAAGATAGCCAGACAAACTGCAACAGCAGAGAACAGAAGACCTCCGAGACATTCTTTAAACCTAGAACCAAGCCTATCTCCTGAGATCACCTTTCAGTGAAACAGCAGAGTGGCACACAAAGTAAAGGATATTACCCATAAGATCTGTTCCCTACTTAAAAACCATCAGTATGAGACCAAAAGGTCAACAATTTCTCAAAAGCAAAGATGAGAAGATAAAGGGGCAGGGAATTACATTACTGGAATGGCAACAAACAGAACACAATTAAAGAGAATGTTGATACGCTGTGATAAACATAACTAAGGTCACTGAAAAATTCGGGTGGAAATCATCAGATGGGAACCTAACTTGCTATGTAAACTTCCACCAAAAACTCAATAAAATATTTTAATAGTCATCTTGCTGAGCAGAAGAAAAAATAACCCAAAACTTCCATATTTTATAACAAAAACTGATATAAAGGCAAGGTGAAATACAAGGACAAACAATTAGCTGGCTTAAGATTTTAATGTTGCTATTTTCTATTTTTCATTTGGCTAATTGAGTGCCAGACATAGGGGACACTGAAAAAAAAGTCCCTGTTCTACCAGCACTTACATTCTAGAGTGGGGAGGCTAAAAATAACCAAGACACCAAATAAACAAGGTAATTTCAGATGCTGATGGGGCTACTGAAAATAAACAACAGCCAAATAATGTGGAATTAGATTGGTAGTTAAAGAAAGCACCCCTGAGAAAACACTATTGGACCTGGAACCGAATGACAAGTTACTTCCGAGCAAAGACCAAAGAGCAGCATTTTCCAGGCTAGCAAGTACAAAGCATCTCAGACAGACACAAGTTCGAGGTGTTTGAGAAACTAAGTGAAGGTCAAGGTAGCTGTGATGAAATGAATTCCTTTATGTGGCCTTTTGCTGCAGTTTTCTGGAAAAACAGCCTGAGAGATCTTTCCCTTAAATCCAGAGAAGTCACCTTTGCCCTAATTTTCTACCCTTAGAGGATTTGTTTCTTTTGTCTAAGGTGATTGACATTTCCTGGGTAAGCTGTCAACACAGTGTTCATACCTTTTGTCTGGTCCCAGCAGCAGCTTGCCCTGTGATTAGTATACCCCTTGCAGGGATTGGTCAATAAGACTATATACAAATGAGGTGAGTTGTAGCCTACTACACAAATGAAGTGTCTGTGGCCTGGTGGGAGTGCCATGCCTTGAAATTGACACAGAATTGGTAATTTAAGCAGCCAGCCCCAGAGAGGTTTTTCAGACAGGAAGCAGCATAACAGAGAAGCAGCAGAGAGAGAGAAAGGAGGCAAGGAACCTCCTAAAAGAGCTGTAACACGGTCAAGGGCTGTTATACTGAAGACAGTGAGGGCTCAGAAGGGGTTCAGAGGCAGAACTGGTAGCAACAGGCCCAGAAGGGGCCAAATGGCAGAATCAGCAGCAACAGATGGTAAGGCCAAGAGGATCCTGTTCTGAGGGGGCCAAGACAAGGCCTGTCCTGAGAGAAAAAGAGACCTGCACAACTGTGAGAAGCTGAGAAAGCTGTCCTGCACTGAACAAGGGAGACTCTGCCTACATGCTTCCTCATTCGAGTTGCAGCCTGTTGATCCTGATCCCAAGTTGCACCCTATTCCTTTAAAAGCCACTTAACTGTAAATACGTCTGTGAGTTCTGTGTGGCCACTGCAATGGATTATCAAACCTAGAAGATAGTAGAGGGTGCTGTGGGAGGGACAGCTGGTATGAGAATGGCTAAAAAGGTTGGAGAGTGGAAGTATGTCTGACTGCCTTGGGCTGATGTTGATTTGCATTATCCCTCCTGAAATTAGACAGGTTCTGATGCTTCTACTACTATTACCCAAATTTTACAATGACTGAAGTCTGATGAGTAAGGGAAAGTTCCAGGGAAGTAGGCAAGGGCCAAACAGGAGACAGACATGATCTGATTTCCACTTTTTTTAAACAGAAGAATCTGCTTCCTGTGCGCCTACCAAAAATCGAAATGGATTCTGATGTTGTGTCTCCAATGGTAAAAACTACACGATTTTATTGTATCTAAGCCCAGACTTTCCCATTCGTTTTCTTGTTATCTAATGGTGACATAAATAGTTCTGAAATTACTATAAGTATGGAGTTATGCAAAGGAGCCCTGGTGGTGCAGCAGTTAAGCGCTCAGCTGCTAACTGAAAGGTTGGTGGTTTTAACCCACCAGCGGCTCCATGGGAAAAAGACCTGATGATCTGCTCCCATAAAGATTACAGCCTAGAAAACCACACAGGGGAAGGCGGGGCCAAGATGGCGGAGTAGCCAGACGCCGCCAGTGATCCCTCTTACAACAAAGACCTGAAAACACAAGTGAAACAATTATATTTATGACAAGCTATATCCCTGACTACCAAAGGCAAAGTTAAAAAACACACTGAACAGCAGGGAGAGGGAGAGATGGTTCAGAAGCAGAGAGGAGTTTCTAGACCTGAATCGCGGAGATCCGCCAGGCGCCATTCCCAGGAGCAACTGCGGTGGGCTGGTAGTAGCAGTCAGCTGCAGTTTCTTCAGGGAGAAACAGACAGCCATGCAGCCGACTCACACCTCCGGAAGCAGAGAAGAACACTACTCTCGACAAAAGCTAAGTACTTGCAAATATCTTACCTCACCCCCTGTCCCCAAGCCGGCTTCAGTGGCTGTCCATTTCCCTGGGCCTGAGATAGGCCCTACTGAGCTCCGTGAGCCATTCTTCTGGCCTTGGAGAAGGAATAAATTTACAACTGGGGAAAAAGATAATTTGCCAGCTTCACTGACCTGGGGAGCTCAGGACAGAAGCCTCCTGTCCAGGCATAAACAGTCCATGGATCTTGAATACCTTTCCCCTCTGCATGGATCTGTGTGGGCCTATTTCAGGAGAACAGGCCCTTGTTGGCAGACTGCAACTGTTTCCACTGTGTGGTAGAGAGTAAGGTGTTTGATGTTTGATACCACTTTGCCTATTAAACAGGGTCCTCACCTACCCATATCAGAAGCATAAGGGCTAGTGGCCCCACTCAAGTCATCCAGCTACCTGCAACAGGGGTCCAAGGATAACTGGTACCTCCCAATCCTTACAACCAAAAGCACTGGGTGGCCAAGGTCCGTCTGTAGAACTTATCCACCTGTGCGCTCTAGGAAACAGGGACGCGCTTTCCTCACAGACGCTTGGAGGATGGTTGTCAGCTCCCTGCCATCTTCAGAGCGTGACCCCCCTGCTGCAACCAGATACCAGTACCTACACCAATCACCCCTGCCTCTCTGAGACTTTAGGACAGAGCCAGTACCACACACTTGATGACTAAGTACATGGACACCTGAGCTGAATCCATACAAGAAAAGTGAATGGGCTCCTAGGTAACAGCTCTAGCAATCTGGTGACAGGACATTAGAGCTTCAAAGGCAAAAATAATCAAGCTAACTCACTCAAACAACCTATTTGGACATATGAAAACAAAACAAAGCAAGAACCTAGGATGTAAGAAGCAAACATAAAATAAATTAATACAGTAACTTATAGATGGCTCAGAGACAACAGACAGTATCAAGTCACATAAAGAAGCAGACCATGATTGCTTCAACAAGCTCTCAAAACAAAGAATTAGAGAATCTTCTGGATGAAGGTGCCTTCCTGGAACTGCCAGATGCAGAATACAAAAGATTAATATACAGAACTCTTCAAGACATCAGGAACAAGATTAGGAAGGAGATCACGCAATATGCAGAACAAGCCAAAGAGCACACAGATAAAGTAGTTGAAGAAATTAAAAAGGGTATTCAAGAACATAATGAAAAATTTAATGAGCTGCAAGAATCCACAGAGAGACAACAATCAGAAAGTCAGAAGATTAACAATAAAATTATAAAAGCAGACAACTCAACAGAAAGTGAGAGGAGCAGAACTGAGAAAGTGGAAGGCACAATTGGTGAGGCTGAAGATAAAACACTTGGCACCAATATATTTGAAGAAAAATCAAATAAAAGAATTAAAAAAAAAAAAGAAGAAACCCTAAGAATCATATGAGATTCTATCAAGAGAAATAAACAAGTGATTGAAGTACCAGAATATGAAGAGATAACAGAAAACACAGAGAGAACTGTTGAAGATCTGCTGGCAGAAAATGTCCCCGATATCGTGAAAGATGAGAAGATCTACCCAAGATGCTCATCGAACTCCACATAAGGTACATCTCAAAAGAAAGCCACCAAAACATATTATAATCAAACCTGCCAAAATCAAAGGTAAAGAGAGAATTTTAAGAGCTGCTAGGGATAAACAAAAAAATCACCTACAAAGTAGTGTCAATAAGAATAAGCTTGGACTACTCAGTAAAACCATGCAGGCAAGAAGGCAATGGGATGACTTACGTAAATCATTAAAGGAAAGAAATTGCCAGCCAAAAATCATACATCCAGCAAAACTGTCTCTCAAATATGAAGGTGAAATTAGGACTTTTCCAGAAAAAGAGAAGTTTAAGGAATTCATAAAAACCAAACCAAAACTACAAGAAATACTAAAGGGAGTACTTTGGTTAAAAAATCAGTATCAAATATCAACCCAAGACTAGAACACTGGACAGAGCAATCAGATGTCAACCCAAACAGGGAAATCACAAAAATAAATCAAGATTAAAAAAACGCTCAAAACAGGGAAACAGTGACGTCATTATGAAAAGAAGGTAACATTAAAATAAAGAGGGACTAAGGAATGTAGTCATAACCCACTGCTGTGAGTAGATTCCGACTCATAGCGACCCTACAGGACAGAGCAGAACTGCCCCATAGAGTTTCCAAGGAGCACCTGGTAGATTCGAACTGCTGACCTTTTGGTTAGCAGCCGTAGCACTTAACGACTACGCCACCAGGGTTTCCAATGTAGTCATAGGTCTTTCATGGGGAAAAGAAGACAAGGCGATATAAAGAAAATAAAAGTTAGGTTTAAACTTAGAAAAATAGGGGTAAATATTAAGGTAACCACAAAGGAAACTAACAATCCTACTCATCAAAATAAAATACAAGAAAAAAACAGGGACTCAGCAGAAACAAAATCAACAATAAGAGGAAAAGACAATATATAAAGATAAACTACTCAGCACAAAAAATTAAGTGGGAAAAAGAAACGATCAACAACACATAAAAAAAGATATAGAAATCACAGCACTAACTACATCATACCAGTCCATAATGATGCTGAATGTAAATGGACTAAATGCACCAATAAAGAGACAGAGACTGGCAGAATGGATAAAAAAACATGATCCATCTATACGCTGCCTACGAGAGAAACACCTTAGAGACAAAAACAAACTAAAACTCAAAGGATGGAAAAAAATATATCAAGCAAACAACAATCAAAAAAGAGGAGTGGCAATATTAATTTCTGACAAAACAGACTTTAAAGTTAAATTCACCACAAAGGATAAGGAAGGACACCATATAATAAGTAAAGAGACAATATACCAAGAAGATATAAGCATATAAAATATTTATGCACCCAATGACAGGGATGCAAGGTATATAAAACAAACTCTAACAGCACTGAAAAGTGAGACAGCTCCATAATTATAGTAGGAGACTTCAACACACCACTTTTGGGAAAGGACAGGACATCCAGAAAGAAGCTCAATAAAGACACAGAAAATCTATATGCCACAATCAACCAACTTGACCTCACAGACATATACAGAACCCTCCACTCAACAGCAGCCAAGTATACTTTCTTTTCCAGTGCACATGAAACAGTCTCCAGAAAAGACCACATATCACATCATAAAGCAAGCCTTAGCAGAACCCAAAGCATCGAAATATTACAAAGCATCTTCTCTGACCCTGAGATCATAAACGTAGAAATTGATAACAGAAAAAGCAGGGAAAAGAAATCAAGCACATGGAAACTGAACAATACCGACTGGGTTATAGAAGACATCAAGGATGGAGTGAGGAAATTCATAGAATCCAATGAAAATGAAAACACTTCCTACCAGAACCTTTGGGATACAGCTAAAGCAGTGCTCTGAAGTCAATTTGTATCAACATAAAGAAAGGGCCGAAATAAAAAAATTATCCCTACAACTTGAATAGAAGGAAAGAGAGCAACAAAAGAAAATCTCAAGCACCAGAAGAAAGCAACTGAAAAAACAGAAAAACAACTGCAAGAGTTCGTAAGACCAAAAGCTGGTTCTCTGAAAAAATTAACAAAATTGATAACCCACTGGCCAAACTGACAAAAGAAAAACAGGAGAGGAAGCAAATAACACAATAAGAACTGAGATGGGCGATATGAAAACAGACCCAACTGAAATTAAAAGAATCATATCAGATTACTATGAAAATTTATACTCTAACAAATTTGAAAACCTGGAAGAAATGAATGAATTCCTAGAAACACGCTACCTACCTAAACTAACACAAAGGTAGAACTAAATAAATCCATAACAAAAGAAGAGATTGAAAAGGTAATCAGAAAACTCCCAACAAAAAAAAGCCCTGGCCCGAAAGGCTTCACTGCCGAGTTCTACCAAACTTTCCCAGAACAGTTAACACCATTACTACAGTTAACACCATTACTATACTAAAGGTATTTAAGAGCACAGAAAAGGACGGAATACTCCCAAACTCATTCTATGAAGCCAGCATATATCCTGGATACCAAAACCAGGTAAAGACACCACAAAATAAAACTACAATATCCCTCATGAACGTAAATGCAAAAATCCTCAACAAAATTCTAGCCAAAAGAATTCAACAACATATCAAAAAAAAATTCACTATGACCAAGTGGGATTTATACCAGGTATGCAGGGATGGTTCAGCATTAGAAAAACAATTAATGTAATCCATCATATAAACACAGCAAAAGACAAAAACCACCCGGATCTTATCAATTGATGCAGAAAAGGCATTTGACGAAGTTCAACACCCATTCATGATAAAAACTCTCAGCAAAACAGGAATGGAAGGAAAATTCCTCAACATAATAACGGGCATTTATACAAGGCCAACAGCCAGCATCATCCTAAATGGAGAGACTCTGAAAGCATTCCCCTTGAGATTGGGAGCCAGACAACGATGCCCTTTTTCAGCACTCTTATTCAACATTGGGCTGGAGGTCCTAGCCAGAGCAGTTAGGCTAGATAAAGAAATAAAGGGCATCCAGATTGGTAAGGAAGAAGTAAAAGTATCTCTATTTGTAGATGACATGATCTTATACACAGAAAACCCTAAAGAATCCTCAAAAAAACTATTGAAACTAACAGTTCAGCAGAGTATCAGGATACAGGATAAACATACAAAAATCAGTTGGATTCCTCTACACCAACAAAAACACCATGGAAGAGGAAATCGCCAAATCAATACCATTTACAGTAGCCTCCAAGAAAATAAAATACTTAGGAATAGGTCTTACCAGAGACGTAAAATACCTATACAAAGAACACTACAAGACACTACTGCAAGAAACTAAGAGAGACCTATGTAAGTACAAAAACATACCTTGCTCGTGGATAGGAAGACCTAACATTGTAAAAATGTCTATTCTACCAAAAGCAATCTCTAGATACAATGCAATTCCGATCCAAATTTCAAACGACATTTTTTAATGACATGGAGAAAGAAATCATCAACTTCATACGGAACGGAAAGAGGCCCCAGATAAGTAAAGCATTATTGAAAAAGAAGAACAAAGTAGGAGGCCTCACATTACCTGTTTTTAGAATCTATTATATCACCACAGTAGTCGAAACAGCCTGGTACTGATACAACAACAGATACATGGACCAATGGAACAGAATTGAGAATCCAGAGATAAATCCATCCACATATGAGCAGCTGATATTTGACAAGGGCCCAAAGTCAGTTAAACAGGGCAAAGACAGTCTTTTTAACAAATGGTGCTGGCATAACTGGATATCCATCTGCAAAAAATGAAACAAGACCCATACCTCACTCCATGCACTCAAAATGGATCAAAGACCTAAATATAAAATCTAAAACAATAAAGGTCACGCAATAAAAAATAGGGACAATACTAGGAGCCCTAATACATGGCATAAACAGTATACAAAACACTACTAACAATGAAGAAGAGAAACTAGACAATCGGGAGCTCCTAAAAATCAAACATCTATGCTCATCCAAAGACCTCCCCCAAAGCGTAAAAAGATTACCTACAGACTGAGAAAGTTTTTAGCTATGACATTTCGGATCAGCATCTCATCTCTAAAATCTACACGATACAGCAAAAACTCAACTACAAAAAGACAAATAACCCAATTAAAAGACAGGGAAAGTATATGAACAGGCACTTCACTAAAGAAGACGTTCAGGTAGCTCACAGATACATGAGGAAATGCTCACAATCATTAGCCACTAGAGAAATGCAAATCAAAACTGCAATGAGACTCCATCTCACTCCAAGAAGGCTGGCATTAATCCAAAAAAACACAAAACAATAAATGTTGGAGAGGTTGTGGAGAGACTGGAACACTTATATACAGCTGGTAGGAATGCAAAATGGTACAACCACTGTGAAAATTGATTTGGCACTTCCTTAAAAAGCTAGAAATAGAACTACCATATGATCCAGCAATCCCACTCCTTGGAATATATCCTAGAGAAATAAGAGTCTTTACACAGATATATGCACACCCATGTTCACTGCAGCACTGTTTATAATATCAAAAAGATGGAAGCAACCAAGGTGCCCATCAATGGATCAATAAATAAATAAATTCTGGTATACTCATTACAATTGAATACTACACATCAATAAAGAACAATGATGAATCCATGAAACATTTCATAACACTGAGGGATCTGGAAGGCATTATGCTGAATGAAATTAGTCAGCTGCAAAAGGACAAATATTGTATAAGACCACTATTATAAGAACTCCAAAAATAGTTTAAACAGAGAAGAAAATATTCTTGATGGTAACAAGAGTGGGGGGGGGAAGGAGAGGGGTATTCACTAATTAGACAAAAGACAAGAACTATTTTAGGTGAAGGGAAAGACAACACACAATACAGGAGAGGTCAACACAACTGGACTAAACCAAAAGCAAAGAAGTTTCCTGAATAAACTGAACGCTTCAAAGGCCATCGTAGCAGGGGTGGAGGTTTGGGGACCATGGTTTCAGGGGACATGTAAGTCAATTGGCATAGCAAAATCTATTAAGAAAATATTCTGCATCCCACTTTGGAGAGTAGCATCTGGGGTCTTTAACACTAGCAAGCAGCCATCTAAAATGCATCAACTGGTCTCAACCGACCTGGAGCAAAGGAGAATGAAGAACACCAAAGACACAAAGTAATTATGAGCCCAAGAGACAGAAAGGGCCACATAAACCAGAGACTACACTAGCCTGAGACCAGAAGAGCTAGATGGTGCAGGGCTACAACGGATCACTGCCCTGACAGGGAACCAACAAAGAATCCCTGACGGAACAGGAGAGCAGTGGGATGCTGATCTCAAATTCTCGTAAAAAGGCCAGACTTAAGGGTCTGACTGAGACTAGAGGAACCCTGGAGGTCATGGTTCCCAGACCTTCTGTTAGCCCAAGACAAGAACCATTCCCAAAGCCAACTCTTCAGACAGGGATTGGACTGGACTATGGGATAGAAAATGATACTGCTGAAGAGCGAGCTTCCTGGATCAAGTAGACACATGAGACTATGTGGGCAGCTCCCGTCTGAAAGAGAGATGAGAGGGCAGAGGGGGTCAGAAGCTGGCCAAATGGACATGAAGAGAGAGAGTGGAGGGAAGGAGTGTACTGTCTCATTAGGAGGAGAGCAACTAGGAGTATACAGCAAGGTGTATATAAATTTTTGTATGGGAGATTGACTTGATCTGTGAACTTTCACTTAAAGCACAACAAAAATTAAAAAAAACCAAATCCTACAGGGGCAGTTCTGTTCTGTCCCACAGGGTCCCTGTGAGTCAGAACTGACTCCACCGCACACAACATGAAGTCGTGCGTGAGTATTTTAACTGTAGTTACTTAAGCAACATCGTGAGAATGCAGTAACTATCTCCGTTTCTTCCCCCATTTGCTTTTTCCTTTCTCTTATTTGCAAACTGTGGATTTAATGGATAGATACTAGAGTGTAGTCATCTATTCCTTTTACTGAGAAGATTTTTTTTACATTTTCTTATTTCCATATATTAGAAAGGTCAACTGGCCCTGTTAATGGAATAAAAACAGACTCTGAAGGCTGAGACCTATGTTGTCACATGAGGTATAGTAAGATATAAATAACCATGAGTAACATCTCAACTTGTGCAAAAACAAAACTCAGCAACATTCAGATGACTGCAGTTATGCCTGACAGTGTGTGCTGGAATGACCATCCACCAACCCAGTCTAAATTCACCTGTGACACAATCACTCAGTAACAACAGCATAGAGCAGTTGAGCATGAAAGTCCTAAGAAGGCAGAACACTATAATGAGTGCACAGTTGTTTCTTGAGGATAGGAAATTCCAAGTTCAAAGAACGGTATAAATCCCATCTCTAACTAGGCAATGATCGACACTGACAAATGATATCAGGAAAAGCTTAGGGAAAGTAATTCAAATCAAGAATTAAAAGCGAGAATAGGTTCCCTCTATCCAATCCATTCCTGAAGGCTAGCTCTACGGACTGATGCAAGCATCCATATATAGTATCAGACTTAATCATGACATCACCCAGAACAACTTTCATCAGAGAAGGCATGCTGTGGCATGGCCAAAGACTCTAGCCTACTCATGGATAAAGCCTCACAAAAGTATCCAGAACTGAAAGAATTCCTGTTTTCAAACAAGCAACAAAGCCACATACATACACATACTTCTGAACTGGATGATCCGCCAGAAGAGAATTCCAGGCAGGGAGGAGAAAACCTACCAAATCGTTCGGCACATGCCCTTCCTTAACACAGGGGGAAAGCTTAGGCAAAGAAAATGTCCCCAGATTTCAAAGGTGTCACTACCATTTTCAAAAAAAAATGAGAAATGTGAGCTAAATAGTGTGTGTCTTGTCCCTTTTTTCAGACAAGATCCTGAACAAACTAACCCTAGGTAGATCACTATGAGCAACATTCCATTACGTGCCATCCCTCACTGCTGAGTGGCTTTTGGCCACAGCCTAGAATAGCAGACAACATCTAGGCCTTGCAAACTTAGGAGAGTCTAGTGTAGAAACCAAGATTTCTACACTCTTAAGAGTTATTTAAAAATGTATTTAATCCTACAACACATTTGGACTCTTCAAAAATGTCAATGTCATGAAAACAAAACAAGGCAAGGGCACATGTCTACATTAAAGGAGGTTAAAGGGACATGACAATCAAATACAATGCATGATCATTGAATGGATGCTGGATTTTAAAATAAGCTATAAAGGACGTTTTTGGAGCAACCAGAGAAAAACATGAATACCATATAATTCTATACTACTCCATCAATGCTAAGTTTCTTGAAAGTGACAATGACATCGTGGTTATGTAGGAAAATGTCCTTATTCTTAAGACATACATTCTAAAATTTTTAGGGGTAAAGTGTCATGTCTGTACTTATCATCCCCTCTAAATAGTTCTGAAAAAAATGCATACATATGTAACAAGGGATTAATGCAAATGTGACATATCTGTAATAAACAGTAATTGCAAGTGAAAGTTATATGGGTGGGATGTTCACTGCAGTATTCTTTCAGTTTGTGTACAGGTTTGAAATTCTTCAAAATAAAAACCTGAAGGCTAAAAAAAGAAAAAAAAAAAATGTACTCAACACCACCAGGGACTCAGGTGTTTGTTGGACAGACCCAGGTTCTCAGGTGAACAAGGTATAATCAGCTGGTTCAGATTTTTGGTATCCTTTTTCACTCATTCCTGAATATCAATAAAGAAAATACCTGCAAAACTTCTGGGAGACAGTGTATTAATAAGGAATTTAACCAGAAGCTAATGAATTACCACACATTCATAACCTGGAATCCAAAACAGTCTTTAAAAAGATTAAGGTCTATCTATACATACCATAATAGAAGGTGATCCAAGATATATTAACTTAATAAAGGAAGCAACAAAGCTATAAGGCGTATAATCCAATTTATTATTATTAATAATACAAATTATTATTTAATATAAAACAGCTACAGTAACAGAGCCCTGGTGGCGCAGTGGTTAAGAATTTGGCTGCTAACCAAAAGGTTGGCAGTTCAAATCCACCAGCTGCTCCCTGGAAACCCTATGGAGCCATTCTACTCTGTCCTATAGGGTCGCTATAGTTGGAACTGACTCAGTGGTGATGGTTTTGTTCTGTTTGTTTGGAGTAATGATATATTGTTAAGAGTGGATACAGGTGGCAGAATTTTACGGGTTACTTTCACTTTCTGTTAGAAACCTGCATTTTGCATATAAGCGTATATTGCTCTTCTACCAGGTCAAACACGTCAAGATACACACACACAGATACTATTAACCAAGTTAAAATTCTACCAAAGCTATAGCAGTATGCACCCTTCATTTTGGCTTTGAGATCTGAGCTAGATGCCAGGGGCAGATCCACAAACAGTTTCATTACAATTATGAGAATTTACTATCACATGTCAAAGCAAAAGGATAATAACGAAGTACCACAATGAAGTCATTACTCACTAGTTCATTCATTAAATATACATTTATCGACAGCTACTTGTATTCAGTACTGTGGATACTGAAATGAATAAGACATAGACTCTACCCTAAAAGGGCTTACAGTCTACTTGGAGAAACCAGTCAAGCAAACGATTAATCCAAAGAGAGCACAACGAATATCAGAGAAGTGAAGCTTGCTGGTGTACATCTCCAATGAGCAAGACACCATGAAGGATAAGCAACACTAAGTGGAAGACAGAGAAAATGATGCGCCAGTAAGCATGTCTTCTTCAGTCAGCGCATCTCAGACATGGGCTGCAGATTGGGAGAAGCAGCCACCAGGCGTACAACAGATTCATACAGTGGTGCTTTCAAAGGTTTGTAACAGAAAAACGAAAGCTCATAAATAAGGTAGAAAAAATATATTAAAATTAAAATGAAGAAATATAATTCAGTTCAATTATTGAGCATGAACTACGCCAAAAATTCTGCCCAGAGTCAAATTTAAAAAATAAATAAATAAAACTCAGCTCCTATTTTTTATCCTCAAAGCACTCACAGAAAAAGTTATTCTTCTTTCCCGTTAACCGCAACTGAAACAGAAAAATGCCATTAATAGGCAATTAAGGATAAAGAAGCTAAAAGAACACTATAAAGACCACCATTTATTAAGGACTGACTTGTGCCAGGAATGCACACCCTACCATGAAAAGGGCTAAATTGGTCTCAGGTTACAAAGCTAGGTTTTGAACTCAGGGTTCTGTCTCTCTCAAGGCTCAGTTCCTGGCTATGCTGCCTCTTAACAATAAAAGGAGACAAGGACAAAAGGGAAAAAAAGTCCAAAATATTAGAAATAAAAACAATACAGAAAACAGCAAAAACATCTCAACAGAAGAGTCATTTGACGTGTATTTAAACAGCAATGTTTATGCCCATCAGTTATACAGTTGGTATTTATTCAAGTATTTAATCAATTTTTAATTAATAGTCTATCAATAAAACAAAACTAAAAGGGGAAGGCCTGCATAATTACAGCAATTTATAAATGTATTATGGGAGAGTATGAGGGTTAGCAGCAAATTCTTAGTGTCCCCACTGTCAACAGGTCATCCTCTGTCTAAATCAGAGGTGGGTAAACTACAGCCTGGAGGCCAAATCTGGCCCACCAATTGTTTTTGTAAACAGTTTTATTAGAACATGCCCATTTGTTTGTGAGCTGTCTACGGCTGCTTTCCTGCTACAACGGCAGACTTGAGTAGTTACAACCATGCGGATGTACGAAGTTTAAGGCATGTTGTATCTAGCCCTCTAAATTTGCTGACCTCTGGTCTAAATGATAGCCACGTACATCACAAATGGTAGAAAAAAATTAGCCTGTTCATCTCCGGTCTATTTAAGCTTTACCATAAAGTCTACCTGATTTAAGTTCTTTTCCTTTGTAATCAGTGTCACTTAGTAAACACTGAGGAACTTCTGAATTTCCACAAAAATATTCACATTTCAGTTATTTTCCAGAGAGTAGATCTTACTTCAGCTGCCCAGTAATTTATCCTTCACAATATTACTACAGACAAAACCCTAATTAAGGCACAGTTACAATTACCCCCACACATACTTATCCTCCAATTTTGTTCCATCTACAAAGACACAGACGAGCAAAAGCAGACTATACAGATAATAGCTGACTTGACTAAGTAATTCCTAATACCCTGTTCGCACTAAGACATCCCACTCAAAGTGTCATTTAGGACAAACAGCATCAGTATCACCTGACTGCTTATAGAAATGCAAATTCATGAGCCCCATTCCAGATCTACTGACTCAGAATCTCTGGGGTAGGCTCCAAGAATCTGTATTTTACAAGCATTCCAGGTGATCCTAACGCACACAAAAATTCTGAGAACCGCTGCACTGAAACAGAGTGTATATTGCTTACTTTGAGTGTGAAAAGGCTGATTCGGCCAGGCAGTTTATAAAACAGCCCCTCTCCTCCTCTTGAATTGGAATGTAGCATGGCATTGAGGCATGCCAGAGGGGACGTCCCACTGTAAAAACACAAAAGGATGAACGAGAGTGAGTCATACAAATCCATGTGTCACTTGCTCCAAGTCCTAACACCCTCCCAACTCACTCTTATATCAAGATAAAAGGGGACAAGAAATACAAAAAAGATCCATGACAATGATTCTGCTGTGAAAGCAGTAAAAGAGTAACCGAATGAAATTCACAGAAATCGCACCCAACAAGCTCTGGGATAAACGTGTTACAGGATACCCCCAACTCCATACCTAACACTTCTTTAGTGACCTTTCACAATATGAACCATATTCCTAAGAAATTTAGGGGAAAAAAAACAGTAATTTTTCAAGTTTACTCAGGTGTTTTGAAAAAAACATTATTACCCAACATTTTAACATTAAGTTTCAGTAAAATTTAAAAAATTAAATGTTAATATTAATTAGAAGCCAAACTGAGTTTCCTAGCATTTACATTTTAACCTGCGTATCATGCTCAGAAATGGCCACATAACATTATCAGCACAAAGACCACAGAATCAATGATGCTGACCCAACAAAACAAGCACACTTTTTCTGTTAAGTATTTCCTAATAAGTATACAAAAGGAACAGTATCTCACTTTCTTTTTCTCTTCTGAGAGAGGAGAGGAGGGTTTTACTCTATATCCACCCAAGAGCAATCATTTAAATTTGAACATATAAAGAAAAATCAATCAGGTGGATTTAAATCCCAGTAATGTTCAAACAGAACCCTGGTGGCGCAGTGATTAACAGCTACTGTGTGTTACAGCTGCTAACTACAAGGTCAGCAGTTCGAATCCACCAGCTACTCCTTGGAGGCCCTATGGAGCAGTTCTACTCTGTCCTATAGGGTCACTATGAGTCAGAACTGACTTGACGGCAACGGGTTTGGTTTGGTTAATGTTCAAACATTAAAACAAAAAACATGACGTATTAAGTTGTTTCATGATCCCTGCCGCAACTGTAGGTTGCAAAATAACGATAACTCGGTGAGACGGAGGCTACTTACTAAATCTTAAAAAAGCTATTAAAAATAGACAAATGCCCATCATTAACATAAATGAGTTGGACACTCGCATGTTAGTGGTGGGGCATCACCTGTGCATCTTTTCTTTCCTCTCCCCAGCATGGTAAAAAAATCTAAGTATTTTAAGTAAAGCCTCTTAGTATTTTTCAGAACTAGAGGTCCTAATTTATGCAGTGTTAAAAATAAATTCTAATTCTAAAAAAGCCATTTAAAAAAAAAAAAAACCTATTACTTATTCTGTTTTGGAACACACTGGATGCTAAAAAAAAGTTCATCAAGAACCACTCTCTCTACAAGAAGCCTTGTGCAGAATCTGGAGTATCAAGTGGGTGTGCTAACATCTCTGCTACAGAGGAAACTACATGCTGGCAGAGTCCTCCTGCAAACGACGTGACTCCTACACACCATACCTCTGTCTACAAATTACAGAGCTGCTCACTCATCACAAGCTACCATGACTGCTTCATAATTTCTGTAAAAGGAAGAAGCAGGACAAGTTAGGGTTCTCAATTCCATCTGTCCCGAAGAGACTAATTTACCTTCTATAGGCATAGTGGTCCAACAGCAGTGCAGACAGCAGCATGATAGGAAATAGCCCATAAAAACAAAAATAAAGCACAATTATAACAGTGCACGGCTACTATTGAAATGTACACGATCTACACAATCCTGACCTTCCCTCCCCACAAAATGTCAACTCGAGAGCATCTAAACTGACAACTGGAAAGTAAAGACCTTTTGACCCTAACAGGTCAATTCAAGCCACTAAAGCCTGACCAGCAAAACACATGCTGTTTGTTCCGGGCCTGTGTTATGCTCCCCTTCTTCCTCAATTAAATTAAAAAAAGGCTCGGGTGAGGAGAAAGTAGTATTAAAGACAATCACCAATTTCCACGCTTGCAGCTCCTGTTATACCTATTATATTTCTAACTTGTTGCTTCCCTATGAAGACTACGTAAGAAAAAAAACAAGTACACCTCAAAATTTAGTACTTTCATATCATGAATGGCTAGCACCAGTAAGGAATAAAACTAGTGAATTTTGTACTGATAAGGCCACCCTTGATCATAAAAGAAAGGACTTCAGAGGTGCAGTGTAGAGGGGTACACGCTATAGCACATCAGGGTCTGAGGGTCTGGCCCTTCTCTATTACTGGGACAAACTATGAGAGAGAATGTGTCCTGACACCTTACACAAAAAACAAGCTCCACATTCAAGATTCAAGCGGGAGCGAGGATAGGGAGAGCCACTACACCCCCGAGGAAAACTGATGGATGTTCACCCACTCCCACCCACCACTCAGAGGACACAACCTGGGAGACAGTTCAACACCACCACCAGACAAATGAACACATACAAATATACATGTACGCTTCCTTATATCACTGGATAGCTACAGAAAAGATGTGTCCCATGAAACCCTCACGTTAAGCAACAAGATCAATACAAACCTCATTTCCTTTAGTCCTTCTGTCTCTATGACCTGCAGAATCTGTTTTGGTGTCATTGGAGCATCCGAGTAGTTTTCTAATACCTGAAGAAATATAAATGTCCTGATTCAGTGGGCAATTTCCATTTACATCCATCAATCCGTATTATGGGCTATAGTCCTGCTCGGAGGTACCAGCAGTGCTAATTTTGTTTTTCCACAGTTAAAATTACTTAAAGACCAAACAAACATATGTATCATTAATAGAAGTGACAACAATTAGCTAATTCTCAATTCTAAGAGCACACATCTTCTTAGCAAACATGCTATGTACGTATATATATAACATGTATACCATACACAGTGTCCAGATGCTCTTTCCTAAAGAAGCTTGACTAGTGCCCATATCTTTATATGGTGCTTCTGCCACCATGTTGTGAAAATTCTGGTGTTTACTGCCACAGTACATTTTGCCATTTGGCAAAGTGATGCTATAATTCTACGTGACTGATACAAACAGAACCACAAGAAATGCAATATCCCATTTATGTTAGTATCATCTATAAGTCACGGCTATACTTTCTTAGCGACCAATACCAGCTCTCTCACTTTAAGATGTTGTTTTAGAAACGCTATTTTTCTAAGCGGGGGAAAAAGACAGGCTGTCAATATGTTTGCATTTTCTCTACCTGTGCAGCTGCTGAGGTTACTCCAAGTCAAACTAACATCCTGCAGTCTTTAACGACCATACCAACCAAGTACTGCTCTGTCACAAATAAAATGTAAAGCAAGAGACCTCACAGAGAGTATCGTCAGCAGCAGTTCTACAGAAGAACATAAACTTTTAGCACTAAAGGAAGTCAATGTTTCGAGAAGTGTTGTTGGTAGGTGCCGTCAACTTGGTTCTGACTCATAGCGACCCTACATACAACAGAACGGAACACTGCCTGGTCCTGCGCCACCCTCACAATCACTGTGGTGTTTGAACCCACTGTTGCAGCTGCTGTGTCAATCCATCTCATTGAGGGTCTTCCTCTTTTTAGCTGACCCTCTGCTTTACCAAGCATGATGTCCTCTCCCAGGGACTGATCCTTCCTGATAACATGTGCGAAGTACTTGAGACAAGTCTTATCATCCTTGCTTCTAAGCAGCATTCTGGCTGTACTTCTTCCAAAACAGATTTGTTTGTTCTTCTGGCAATCACAGAAGTAGATGCTAAAATAAAACCTCTATTTACCACGGTCCCATTCTGAGCTTCCTTCTTCTCAATTTTCATATCCTCCTTGGGTAACATGATACTCTCTTACAGTTTCAACTACCACGTAAATACTGATTAACTCTCAAACCTCTACCATGACTTCTCCCCAAGCTTCAGAGCCAAACGTTTAATTCTGTGCTGGACACGCCCCCTGGATCGTCAGTAAGCCAGCTGCCATCGAGCCGGTTCTGGACACGCCCCCTCGGTCGTCAGTAAGCCAGCTGCCAGCGAGCCGGTTCTGACTCCCAGCAATCCCGTGTGTGTCGGAGGAGAACTCTTCTCCACAGGGTTTTCAGTGGCTGAGTTTCTGGAAACAGATCACCAGAACTTTCTTCCGAGGTGCTTCTGGGCGAACACGAACCACCAACCTTTCGGTTAGTGGGCAAGAGCTTAACTGCCTGCACCACCACCCAGGGGCTCTAAAACCAGCTCTTGCACCACCCAGGGACTCTAAAACTAGTTGCCGCTGAATCGATTCCAACTCACAGGGACTCTGGGTAGACTCGAATTGCCAACCTCCAGATCTGCTCTTTTTCTACTATCCTACCTTGGTTGGCAGTGTGTCCAGTCATCACCTAAATCAGAAACCAAAGCATCGTCCTTCACTCTCACCTGTCTCCGAGGATCCCACTCAGTCTCTTACCTGACCCAACACAAGAGACTCTTCACTGATTATGCCTGTATCCAGCTCTGCCTTCCTCAAAACACATTCTTCCTCTGCTACCATCCTTCATTCACCAAATAAATGGAGCACCTACTCTGTGCCAGGCAGGATTCTAGGGATTCATCATTAAACAAGACCAAATCTCTGCTCTGACAGAGCTACAGCTTGAGGTCACCCCAACAAAGCAAACCTGTCCTATCGCTTTGCTGCTTTAAAATCCTTTAACATCTCCCTGATCACATACAGCAGAGTGGAAGGTCCCAGAGTCCGTATGGTACACTGGAAAAGCACAGGCTTTAGAACCAGACAGCTCTGGATTCAAATTCTGGCCTTCAAATCTTGGGCAAGTTACCTACCCAACTGGAGCCCTGGTTACCTCACTTTTGAAGGATATTAAAGACTTCCTCTGAGCTGTTTTACAAGATTAGAGATAATGTAAGTGCCCATCCCTACAGTGCCTGGCACAGAGTAGGTGTTCAGTGGCATGGCACACAAGACCCTCAAAATCTGGTCTCTGCCTGATTGCCAAAATGACACCCTACAAATTTTATGCTCCAATAACTACTTGTAGTTCTACCCCACTCTCACACTCTCTGCCCTGCAAATACATACAAAACACGCACACACCCCAGTGATCTTTCTTGTCACCAGCTCCTGTTCATGTCCTCTGTGATGAGGCTAACTCCTACTCACTCTTCATAAGTCAGCTCAGAAAACACCTTCTTCCAGGAAGCCTTCTCTGGTTTCTGCCAGGCAGAGTTAAATGTCTCTTTTCAGTGTCCCCACAGTTTCACAACACATATAATTTATCTTTCAAACCAAGACAATGGAGAGTGAAAGGACAACAGGCAGGAGCCAGGATGTCTGTTTACCCTATTGTATACATCTCTGATGGCAGTTATCATGCCTGTAATGAAATACTATTTATGTGTATGGATCCTCCCCTCCCCTAGAAAACCAAAAGCTCCTCAGGAGCATGCCTCAGCCATCTTTGTAATCCAAGAATCTAACAAGTACCAAGATATGCAATGTTGACTTAACCAAACCCACAATAAAACCTGTATAAAAAAACTTTTTTTTAAGCTGGTGTAGTGGTTAAGTGCTACGGCTGCTAACCAAAAGGTCGGCAGTTCGAATCCTCCTTGGAAACTCTTCGGGGCAGTTCTAACCCATCCTATAGGGTCGCTATGAGTCGGAATCGGCTCGACGGCAGTGGTTTTGTAAGCTACTAGTGTTCGCTGCCACAAGATATCATTTCTTTGACACTTAATTAAGTGTGAGCTGAGCTAGAGAATTTTTGTAGGGTGGAGTTTTTTTGTTTGTTTTTGTTTTTTAAGAAGCATGACTGAAAAATTAGCTACCAGTTATTTAAGCAGCAGTCAGGAAGGCCCTGAGAATCTAAAGCAAGGGAATCAAAATCTCTAAAAGGAAGTTACATCAAAAGATACAAAGTACTCACTTTTATTAAAACTCTGTATGCACCCAACTTTTAGTATAAGAACAATTCAGCAGTGTTTTATTTCTAATGTACAAAAAAAAGCACACTATTTCTTTTTAAAGTATCGCTTCTCCTACTTCAAAGGGAAAAAAATGTTTGATGTAAGAATGGTCAGTCATGAATCAAAGTGAAAGATAGAGCATGCAATGCAGAGTTTCTCAAAGCCAGAGAGAATCCATTTAAGGGCACTCAATTTGAAGGGAAATCCCCTTGGCTATCTTCTCCCAAACAAGTTGCTCCTAACTTAACAGCAGGAGGATTTATACCCACCCAACCTCCTAAAGTCTACTTCTTACATCTAGAAAAAACTCTAAAATGTTTGGAAGAAGAACATCTAGTACTTCTCAACAACATAATTAACATGTGCAAAAATCCATCTCCTGGAGTACACTACACTGTTCTACTGAAATTCTTCAGAATTTGCCTCTTTACTGGAGGGCGTGAGAAAAAAAAAATTTTTTTTTTTTAAGGCTACCAGTATTATCCTAGCCGCCAATCTGAAGAAGGCCAGGAGCAATCTGAAACTGCCCCCAAGCAAATGCATCTGATTGCCATAACAAGCACTCCAAATTCCCCTGTCCCAAGAGAAGTGTTCAGGTGGCCCAACCGCCCTACCCCTACAACTTGCTCCCAGTCCGGCTTCGGCTTCGCTGTCTGGTGTAGCACTCACAAACTTTCCAGTAAGAAAGTGGGGAGAGGACTCTAAAAACTCTCCCCTTAATTTAACAAGTCCCATTCAAAGGCAAGAAAACTTCAAGACACATAAAAAGACACACGAAACTACACACCACATTCTCATGAGTCCTCTTTCCCATGTAAAATGCACCATAAAGTAATTCCTATTTTTAATGAAAATCTGGCATGAAGGTAATTCAATGATAAAACAGAGATAGCAACCTGAATGGTGGAGTTGAGATCACGGCAAATTCAAACACCTAAAGAGGCTTTCAACTACTAGTAAGAGCCAAGGGAATTTTGAGACAAATGGACTTCAGAATTTTGTCAGGACATAAATAACACAAGATTTAAAAGTACTTTCACCTCGCTCTAACAAGTAAAAGTCTGGCAAGCAAATTACCTTTGGGTGCCCAGAGTCATAAACACCTGCATAACAAGAACTCAGAAGAGGGTTTCAATGAACACCCAAGACTTGAACTCGAGGAGAAAGAGGATACATCCTTTTGGCTTTCCCCTACTCCCTTTCAGGCCTAAATTTGTTTCCAGGTGAAGCAACGTTGGAGAAGTCCTGAAATCTCCAAGATATCCTGAAAGTTAGCCAAAAACGTCTGATTTTGACTGAATCAGAAAAAAATATTTAGGAACTTCAAAATCTTCAAATTTCACATGCCCAACCAAATTAAACAGAAACACAAAACTTCCACATACTGACAACTGCTATGTCTGTTCCTTGAGCAAATCAGGAACTCCAGTGAAAATACATCTATGGACAAAACATCTGTAGTTCTTGGAAATCAGTAACTCGAGTTTTACAGGCTCCAAGAAATAAAAAGATGTACCGTAGGGTTTATCAACTCCCAACACGTATTCATCTTCCTTTGCACAACACCTTTGAGGCAAGAACCTCACTTACTTCCCCATAAAATGAAAGATTAGAAGGCTGAGCTCCATTCATCATTAAAAGTGAATTATAGCAATTATATATAAACTACAGCATGTCAATACACGACTATGCTATCTGCATCATAACCTTGCTCCATCACAATTCTAAGGAAGTGACATCCCTAGGAGAAGCATAACCTGTTACTATTGTCATCAGCAAGATTTTACAAGAACATGTCTCAAAGCGTCTTAGCTTTGTGGGTGCAAATCCAAAAGCAGATATATTCCACTTACAAGTCCTCTGAGGCTTTAAAAGAGAAAATTCACAACCCCCTCAGCAGGCAGCTTCAAATGCTCAAATTACTCTCTCCTTTGCTAAGCAGTTATCTTCAAAACTGAGACACTTTGTCTTTGTCCAACACTTCATGTATACATACACCAGAACACTGAGAAGTGAAGAACACACATTCTTTGAAAAGTGTGGTGAGTTCTCTCCAAAATGCCTGTCCCGGTTCTAGCTTAGGAAGGAAAACACTGCAGTCGGCGTTTCTCAAAGTGTGGTCCGTGAACCACCTGCATTGGAATCACCTGGCTACCTGGTTAAACTGAAGATTCTGAACCTCTACCTCAGAATCTTAGAGTCTGTCTGATGCGGGGCCCTAAAATGAGCATTTCTGACAACCTCCCAGGTGTCCCTACAGGACACTAAAGTTTGATAACCACTGCTCACTGTTCAAGCCGGGAGACAGCAGTTGCTTCCTTCCATACACCTGGTTCAGATTGGAAAAGCTCAAAGTGCCACCGCGTCCTTGAAATTGGGGTTTTCCCACCCCTGGAGTCAGGCCCACCACCCCAGTACCCACCAGGCAGCGAGAGAGGGGCATTCGACGCTTCCTGGAAACCTAGCTCCCCCGGGTGAATAAACGAAGCTTCCCCAGCCCCCCAGACGCCGCCAATTCGTGGGGGAGGGGAGGGGAGGGGAGGGGAGGGGAGGGGAGGGGAGGCTGGGGCCCCGCCGCCCTTAGGGGGTGGAGCAGGCCTGCCGGCTCGCCCCTCCGCAGGAATTTACAGGGGGCGTGCAGAAAAGGGCGCCACAGCCCGTCCGGCGGGGGACCCCTCCCCACCCCGCGCTTATGGGGGGTTGTCCGGTTCCCAAAGGAAGCGTTGCCCCGCCCCTCCGGTGGAGGGCAGGGCTCCGCCCCTCCCCCTCCTCGTGGGGGTGCGCGGCGAGCCTACCCCCACGTCCCCCCACGGAGCTCCCCTCGGAGGCCGGCCTCACCAGGCGCGCGGCCTCAGCCCACGTGCGCTCCTTCTTCTTCTTCTGTTTGTCCTTCATTCTCCTCCTCCCCGGCGGCGGTGGCGGCGGCGGCTCCACGCGGGACCTCCGGGCGGGGCGGGCTGGGGCGGCGGCGCGGGGCGGCGGCAGCGGCGGCGGCACGAAAGAGCTCGGGTGCGGCCGGGGAGAGGGGGCGGGCTCACGGAGACCGGCGGGAGCGAGAGCCGGCGCGAGGGTGGCGGTGGGGGAGGGGCGGCGGCGGCTCCACGCGCCCGCGCTGCGTCAGTCGCCCACGGCGGCGGCGGCCCCGCGATCGCTAAGGAATGCGGCGGCTCCGCATTACCACGGGGTCAGAGGTCACGGCTCCGGCCTCGGCTTTCCCGCTCCGCTGAGGGACCGAGACAGGACGGGCGGCGGGGCAGGAAAGCTTTCCCTTCGGCGCCCGGGTGTGTGCGTGTCTGCCGTGGGTGTGTGTGAGTGTGTGTGAAGAGTGAGGAGGGGGAGTGTGGGGGTTTTTTTTTTTGAACAAAAACAAACCGAAAGGGCAGCTGGGAATCGTAGTCCCGGTTGCCTCTCTGGCCGCCCCCGCTCCGGAAGAATATGGCTGCGCTAAACGCTTGGACCACACTTCCCGGCGTGCTCCGCGATCCCTCTTTTTCCGCTCTCCCCCTCCGTTTCTCGCAGAGCTCGGTAAAGGAGGAGGACGGGCCGCCGTTCGGGGAAGGGCCTGGATGGAGTATCGCGAGGTCCGGGAACTGAATATGCGCCTGAGGAATTCTGGGAGGTGATGCTGGGAAGGGGCGGTGGCCGGAATCTCCCAGCCATACTTAACCCCTTCGGCGTCTCGGGCCGTCGGGTCGGTAAGTAGGGATCGTGAGCTTGTAGCTCGGCACCCAGCACCAGCACCCACTTTGTGTCTCTCCCCGCCTAAACGCGTATTACCTACACTTCTTGTAGATGACAAGAGGCAGGGCTTTCCCTTTTGGCCCGCCGCAAAATGACTCGCCACCGCATAATAATGACTCAGGACACTCATACCGGTAACACGGGTATTCCACGATTGACAGACCCAGGCAGTTCCCCATTTTCTCCTGTGCTTTTCTGGCGCCTTGTGTTTGCACTGGTTGCACCCGCAGCCTAGAACGCCCTTACCACGTGGTGGACTTGGTGATATGATAACGGGTAAAAGACTTGGACTTTGGGGCCCACTGACTAGAATGCACTCGAGCCCTTGTAAACTCTCCGGACTAAAACGAGCCTTGGAGTCAAAAGGACCTGCTCTGGAATCTTGGCTGAGCCACTCTTTGGCCTTTGGCCTAAAACTAGTGGCTCAACCTCTCTGAACCTCAATAGAAAATTTGCAACATGAGTCTAATACTTCAGGGCATTACTGAGGTTAGAATTAGCATAAACACCTAGCGACTGGAAGAGGGTATGAAGGGGGCACCTTGACATTAGGTTCACAGACTTTCACTCCTGCATAAAGCAAGCGTTTAATAAATGGTAGCTGTGATTACTACCAGCTGAGAGGCAATGGGCAAAGTACATAGCTTCTCTGAGCCTTGATTGCAGAATGTTAAGAGGTTCAGAACACCCCGCATACAGCATGTTTTCTGTGCCTATTTGTTGAATCAATGCCCGAAGACACTCCTAGAGTCAGTGCTGAAATGGATTAATGGACAACTCTAACAAAGCAGGCTCACTGTGGCCACATTTGAAAGGATTTCTCTGGGTGAGGAAACACACTCTCTGCTTCCTGGTGTTAGCACACCAGGATTCACTAGACAAGATTCACTCTAAAATTTACATGTTTATTATGGGTCCTATAGAGTTGCTATGAGACAGAATTGACTGGCAGTGGGCTTGGTTTCACAGTAGGCAGAATAATGTCCTCCCATCCCCAACGAATCTGTGAATTCTTTGAACTTGTGAATTTGTCACATTCCATGGTAAAAAGGACTTTGCAGATGGAGTTAAGGACCTTGAAACAGGGAGGTTACCCTGAATTATCTGAGTGGGTCCAGTGTAATCACATGGGCCTTTAAAAATGGAAGAGGAAGGCAGAAGAGATCCTTTGAAGAGATGAGGCAGAAGAAAAAAGATTTGAAGCATGAGAGAAAATCTACCCACTGTTGCTGCCTTTGAAGGGGGCTACGAGCCAAGAACTGTAGGCAGCCTCAAGAAATTGGGAACAAGCCCTGCCAACAGCCAGCAAGGAAACAAAGACCTCAGTCCTACAACCTCATAGAACTGAATTCTGACAACAACCTGAATGAGACTGGAAAAATTACCCCCGAAATCCTCCAGGAAGGAACGGTCCTGCCGACACTTTGATTTCAGTCTTAGAAGACTCTAAGCAGAGAACGAGCTGAGCTACAGTGTCCAGACTTCTGATCTACAGAAAGTGAGAAAGATAAATAGATGTTGTTTTAAGCCGCTAAGTCTGTGGTAATTTGTTACAGCAGCAAAGGAAAAGCTAATTCCACAGGCAATGTGGAAATGCCTTTTGAATCCTCTCAGCAAGCACTGACTGGCTCTCACATGTGGACCAAGCCGTGGGGGAATCCAGAGGTGAATAGTTCAGGGTCTCTTCCCTTGCAGAAAACAAACAGAAGTGACAATGTCATTATAAAATGTGAAAATAGACTATATTCAGAGTAGTACACAAGTTATGTTGGAAAGTTGGTTTTAGTCATTAAACCTAGTTGTGATTTTTTTAACTTAATGAAACTCATGAGTTTATTCTCTTGTCAGATGCACCAAAAAACAAACATACATTTTTTGGTGTGTGTTTTTTTTTTTCATATTACTTTTATTACAAATTGTCTTTGGAAGTCAACACAGGTGCCACAGGGTGGTAAGATAAACAGGTCTGATATTCATCCCAGCCCTGTTTGGGGATGAGTCATTGTTTTCAAAGTGCACATTTATGAGCAAAGCACATATTCAGAGATCTGAGTAACAAACAGGCCACCAACATATACCCAGGAATTCCCAAAAGGACACTTACATACCCCCTGAACCTCACTACAAGTTGATGTATTAGCACTGTCTTTGGACTTTGGTAAGGCCTGAGTTTGAATCCCCTTACAGTCTTTCCCTATCTGTGTGACCTTGGGCAAGTTGTGAAACCATTCATGGATAGGCTTGATGCCATCATTTGGACAACTGGGATATCATAACAAACTCAAAGGGTAAAAGGCAGGATTGAATGGGATCTTTGTAAAGTGCCTAACACACAGTAGACACTCACTAAATGCCAGCTCTCTCCTTGTGCCCACTCTGAGAAGGTTTGGTGTCTGAAGTATAAAAAGTGCCTCACTGGTACACTTCAGTGACAAAGCCCTAAAGCAGGGCTTGCCACTCTAGCAAATGTTGTCTTTCAATAACTCTATGTATGAAGTAGATCTTACCCCCATCTCCAAATGAAGTTAAAGTTCAGAGAAGTCAAATTACCTCCCTCAAGTCCCAGATTAAATGAGATGCTGTTTGCTAAACGTTCCACACAGATGACTGACAAATGTGTAGCTCTCCAGATCCTTCCCACATTTCATTTCTTTGTATTTTTGATTTAGTATCTGTGCTCTCACTAGCATCTACTTGGGTTCATCATATTCCCAGCATCTGGCATATGGTAGGCACTCAGTCTTTTGAATGAATGACCCTACTTCAGTAATTACTTTATTGGAGGAAAATCCTTGAGGACTGATTTCCTGTTGAATGAGCCCTGAACAATACTGGGGAAGACTGAGGCATGACTCACCTAAACTTACGTATGCAAGTTGTAAAGGTGCTCAGGGAGAGGGATTTCATGATTGTCACCAGTCACAGGATCTGCCCGTGATGGGTAGGTAGCCTTAACTCATAGGTCACCTGCCCATTAACCCAAACAACCATCATTTAAATCCAATGCTGTTTCTCAGTCTCTCATGAGATTGGAAAAAGTGTTTAAATTACATTTTAATCCACTAAAATATTATTAATGGTTACCTCTGAATTGTAAGATTATGGGCAGTTTTTTTTTCTACAATGCATTACATTTTTTTAATTGAAAAAATAAATTTTTAACGACAAGACAGCATTTAAATTAAGATGGAAGATTGTGGGTGATTTTTTTTTTCTTCTTTATACTTGTATTTTCCACATTTTCTAGAATGAGTACATGCTAATTTTATGATGGAAAAATAAAAAGCTTAATGTAATGTGGTTCAATAATGTGAAGCTATCTTTAATAATAAATTTCTCCTTTTTGTTTTGCTTAAAAAGATTTGTGGAACCCCCCAGAATGGCCTCAAAGGATGATGTGAGGAAGGTTTTACCAAAATTGTAGAGATGATAGCTGCCTGCCTGGTTCTTTAAGGTTTTCAGGTGGAGCTCTCAGGACCTCACTAAGGAGTCTATCCCAATTTTTAATCTCTTAATACCAAGGAGATGTACCATAAATCTTTCTGGCCTCAGTTTAAGCCATTTCCTCCACTCTTTCCTCTGTAAAGAAGAAAAAAAACCTTTAATGTGTATTTTAACACCAAAATGCTAAGAGCAGTTGTGCTAAAGCGATGGCACTGGTACATGGGTTATTTCTCCATTTTCAATGTTTTATAATAAAAACATTCATTCCCCCCACCCCACCCCAAATGGCTTTTCTTCCTCCTCTTCTTTAATGATTGCTAATGTTTACATAGAAAGTTGAGGGTTTACAAAGGCTTTTTACAGGCCTTACCTCCGGAATATCACAACCATCCCAAGAGGTGAGTGAGAAAACTGGGAGGGCCAGTGAAGTTAAGTAACTTTCCTAAGATCACACAATTAATTGTGCTGAAGTCAAGATTTAAACCCCAAGCTCTTCATTCCAAATTCCTTCTAAGACACTGTGGCAGCCAGCCTCCAAAATGGCCCCCAATAATTCCTGCGTCCTGGTATTCACATCCTTTTTAGTCTCCTCCCACTTTGAATAGGGCAGACCTGTGTAGTAATAGGATATTGCAGAAATGACAAGAGTGTGACTTCTGAGGTTTGGTAATAAAAAAACAGTACAGCTTCTGCATTGTTCTCTTAAACCACACGCTATGGGTAGCTGGCTTCCCCCATAACCCACTGCCGTATGAGTCGGAATCGACTCGACGGCAGTGGGTTATGGGGGAAGCCAGCCAGCTGGTCAAGCAGTCTATGAACAGATCTACACGGGAGCAGCCCCAGGCCAGCTTTCAGATGACAGCAGCCCTGGCCAAAATTGACTGAAACTTCATGAAAGACCAGGAGCTAGAATCACCCAGGTAAGTTGCTCACAGATTCCTGACCCACAGAAACTGTTTGAGATAATGTTTATTTTTAGCCACTAAGTTTGGATGTAATTTGTTACACAACACTAGGTAACCAATATAGACATAGTGCCTCCCTCCTCTGTGGTTCTTACCTTTCATGAATTCTACTAAAAAGAACTTCACTTATACCTATTTATACAAAATTGTATATACTATTTCAGGGTGTTCCCAGACCCTCTGAAGTCAATTCATAGTAATAGTACTAGTCCCATTTCTTCTGAGGCCCAGAAAAATAAAACTACTTGTCCCAGCTCATGGAGCTAATATGTGCCACAGCTAGGATTCAAACCCAAGTGACCCAACTCTGCGTGTAACTCGCACTCTTCACCACCTTGCTATTCTGCCTCCCTGGATCCCTAAGAGCCCTAGGTTCCAAACCAACCACTGCTCTAAGCTACGTAATCTTTACCCATTTATCTTCCTTCTGCTCCCTACCCCTTTAATCATATAGGTTGCATTTCTCTGGTCCCATTCTAACTGTAATTCCTAAGTGACCCATTGTATGCTAGGGCCCACCAAAAACACAAAGACAGGGTCACTGACTTTGAGGGTCCCCTCATCTAATGGAATCATAGACATGGGAATAAGTAATTGTATACATTATTGAGACCCATAATCGATTTTGGACAAGGAAGCAGCAATAAGCCCTGGGAAGGCAGGCTTCCCTGAGGTGACAATTTAGCTGGGCCTTAAAGGCCCAGTGGAAAGAGGAATGGCTGGGGGGAATTCTGTGTAGAAGTGACATTGAGTGTGATGACACTGGGGTGAGGGGTGAGGATGTGTGTGAAGACGCAAGTGCGTTTAGTTGGGGAGGGGCCAGCAGGGGCAGGAGCAGGAGGCAAAGTCAGAAAGGTGGTTTAGGGTCTGATGGAGGATGAGGGGGCCAGGCAGTGGATCCTAACCTAAGGAGGTTTGACTGCATCCTGTAAGAACCAGGAATTGATAGAGCCCTGATTGAAGCTCAGATACTGGCTCTTACGCATCCCCATGGCCCCAGACCCAGCAGCACAGGGCTGGCTGACACAGAGTAGGTGCTCATCAGTGTTTGCTGAATGGATTCATTCAAATAGGATGGGTGCTAAAGCTGGTCTGCAGTCGGGGAAGGGGAAGCAAGAGAGGCAGTAGAGTCATCCTGTCTCCTTGAATGTCATTTCTTCAGGAAGGCTTTGTCTGATGCCCTACGCCCACTGAGTCCTCTACATACCACTGGTGATGCCTCCTGCAGTATCTGCTCCCAAATTAGACTGTCAGACAGATGATGTAAGGCACTGCTGTCTTATTCACTGCCTTGCCCTCTGTCCTGGAGAAAGGGCTCCTCTAGCCCAAAACACATAGCAGTAGTACAGCATCTTTCATCGGCACTGATAAGCTCCTACTGTGATGTAGGCCCTGTGCTGAGTCCCAGGGACTGACAGTTCAATTAGACACAGACCCTGCATTAGATGGATGGATGTAAATGATGACAAACCTATGTGGTAGGTGCCCTGGTGGATAGAAGCCTGGGTGTTGTGGGAGCTGAAAGGAAGGGATATCTCAAAGCTGACACTAGGCAGGGGAAAACTCAACAATTATAGCTACCTTAGGTACAAAATAAACATGTAAAAATCAATATATTTCTTATGTGCTACTAATAATTCCATTAGAAAATAAGGGGGACTAAAGGAATCCATTCTCAAGAGCAATAAAACAATTTACACCACCTGGAAATAAAGTTAACGTAAAATGTACAGATCTAGATAGAGAAAACTAAAAAACTCTACTAAGGAGCATAAGACTTGGACCAAAGGAGACTGCAGTTTGCCTTAGATTGGAAGACCCTATAACATGTGAATATTAATTATCCCAAAATTAGCCTGTCAAGTAATTGTCATCCCAAGTAAAATCCCAGTGAGATTTTATTTGGGCAGAATGATCCTATGGCTCAATTGGAAAAATAGATACATCATTTTCATAACAAAACTACCTAACATTTATGCATAACTTACCCTGAGCCAGGCTCCATCCCAAAGACTCGGTATGCTCATCTCATTTCATCTTCACAAAAACACCATGTGGTAGATACTGTTGTTATTAACGTTACACAGAGGAGAAAGCAGAGATTCAAAGAGGAAAAAAATACCTTGCCCAAGGTCACACAGCAAGTAAGCGGCTGAGCTGGGATTAAAGCTCAGGCTATCTCACCCCAAGCCCCTGAATTTAACCACTCCATTCTACTGCCAAGAAAACTTTGAAAAATATGATTAATGAGCTGGGACTTCTTCTACCGGATACTAAGGTGAATTAGGTAGCTACAACTAAAACAGTACAATTTCAACAAAGGAACAGACTATTAAACCCAACAGAGTATAGATGCAGAGCCAGGTGTATAAGGAATTGTAGTGCATGATAAAACTGACATTTTAAATTGGTGGAAAAAAGATGGAAGTCAGTAAAAAGAATGGGACCGCTGGCTAGCCATTCAAAAAAAAAAAAAGCTGGATCCCCACCGTTCTCCTTAAATCGAAATAAATTCTACCTGGATCAGAGATATAGGTGACTACCTGGTTTTAGAACCTATTATACCGCCACAGTAGTCAAAACAGCCTGGTACTGGTATAACAACAAATACATAGACAAATGGAACAGAATTGAGAATCCAGACATAAATCCATCCACATATGAGCAGCTGATATTTGACAAAGGACCAAAGTCAGTTAAATGGGGAAAAGACAGTCTCTTTAACCAATGGTGCTGGCATTACTGGATATGCATCTGCAAAAAAATAAAACAAGACCCATATCTCACACCATGCACAAAAACTAACTCAAAATGGATCAAAGACCTAAATATAAAACTGAAACGATAAAGAACATGGACGAAAAAACAGGGACAATGCTAGGAGCCCTAATACATGGCATAAACAGTATACAAAACATTACTAACAATACACCAGAAAAGAAGCTAGATAACTGGGAGGTCCTAAAAATCGAACACTTATGCTCATGCAAAGACTTCACCAAAAGAATAAGCCAATCTACAGACTGGGAAAAAAAATTTGGCTATGACAAAGCCAATCAATATCTAATCTCTAAAATCTGTAAGATACTGCAAAACCTCAACAAAAAGACAACCCAATAAAAAAATGGGCAAAGGATATGAACACACAGTTCACCAAAGAAGACATCAGGCAGCTAACAGATAAATGAGGAAGTGTTCACGATCATTAGCCATTAGAGAAATGCAAATCAAAACCACAATGAGATACCATCTCACCCCAGCAAGGCTGGCATTAATCCAAAAAACACAAAATAATAAATGTTGAAGAGGTTGTGGAGAGACTGGAACACTTACACACTGCCGGTGAGAATGTAAAATGGTATAACCACTTTGGAAATTGATTTGGTGCTCCCTTAAAAAAGCTTTTTTTTTTTTTTGAAATAGAACTACCATACGATTCAGCAATCCCACTCCTTGGAATACATCCTAGAGAAATAAGAGCCCTCACACAAATAGATATATGCACACCTGTGTTCATCACCACACTGTTTACAATACCAAAAAGATGGAAATAACCAAGGTGCCCATCAACAGATAAATAGATACATTATGGTATATCCACACAATGGAATACTACACAACGATAAAGAATGATGAATCTGTGAAACATCTCATAACATGGAGGAAACTGGAAGACATTATGCTGAGTGAAATTAGTCAGTTGCAAAAGGACAAATGTTGTATGAGACCACTATTATAAGAATTCAAGAAAAGTTTAAACAGAAAAAAAAATTCTTTGATGGTTACAAGGGTGGGGAGGGAGGGAAAGGGGTATTCATTAATAAGATACTAGACAATTATTTTAGTTGAAGGGAAGGACAACACACAACACAGGGGAAGTCAGCACAACTGGACTAAGCCAAAAGCTAAGAAGTTGCCTGAATACAACCAAACACTTCAAGGGACAGAGTAGCTATATCCTTTCGGGGATATCTATCTAGGTCAATTGTCATAACAAACTATATTAAGAAAACGTTCTGCATCCCACTTTGGAAAGTGGCATCTGGGGTCTTACAGGCTAGCAAGCAGCCATCTAAGATGCATCAATTGGTCTCAACCCACCTGGAACAAAGGAGAATGAAGAACACCAAAGATATGAGGAAAATATAAGCCCAAGAGACAGAAGGGGATGGACATATAAACCAGAGACCAGAAGAACTAGATGGTGCCTGGCTACCACCAATGATTGCCCTGACAGGGAACAAAACAGAGAATCCCTGATGGAGCAGGAGAAAAGTGAGATGCAGACTTCAAATTCTATAGTTAAAAAGACCAGACTTTATGGTCTGACCGAGACTGGAGGGATCTCAGAGGACACAGCCCCCAGACTCTGTTAGCCCAAAACTAAAACCATTCCCAAAGCCAACTCTTCAGACAAAGATTAGACTGGACTGTAAGACATAAAATGATACTGGTGAGGGGTGTGCTTCTTAGCTCAAGTAGACCCATGAGACTATGTGGGCAGCTCCTGTCTGGAGGCAAGATGAGAAGGCAGAGAGGGACAGGTGCTGGTTGAATGGACACGGGGAATACAGGGTGGAGAGAAGGAGTGTGCTGTGATATTGTAGGGCGAGCAACTAGGATCACATAACAATGTGTGTGTAAGTTTTTGTATAAGAAACTGACTTGAACTGTAAATTTTCACTTAAAGCACAATTAAAAAAAAAGATGAGATATATATGAAAAAAACAATAAAAATATTGGGAAAAAACCAAAACTGAATACTTATATGATCCTGGAACTGGAAGTCTTTCTAAGCATAATATGAAAGTTGGGAAAAAAACCATTAAGTAAAATCATAGATTTATCTACATAAAATTAAAAAGTCAGGTATGGCAACAACATACCACACCATATGTTAAAGACAAACAATAAAGCTAGAGGAAAATACTTGACAAAGGGTTAAGATTCCTAATAAAGAGTTCTTAGATGTCAATAGGAAACGTTTCCATAGAAAAATGGTCAAATAACTATGACCTAATTAGGAGCGCTGGTGGCACAGTGGTTAAGCACCTGGCCACTAACCAAGAGATTGGCAGTTCAAACCCACCAGCCACTCTGGCAGAAAGATGTGGCAGCCTGCTTCCATAAAGATTTATAGCCTTAGAAACCCTATGGGGGGAGTTCCTACCGTTTCTTACAGGGTCGCTATGAATTGCAATTGTTTGGTTTTTAAACAGACAGTTAACAAAAGAAAAAAGTGTAAGTAGAAATAAATACTTGAAAAGATTTTCAAACTCACTAGTAATCCTTGAACTACAGATAAAAACAAAATTGAGATACAATTTTTTCAACAGATCTGACAAAGATTAAAAAGACTGGCAAAACCCAGTGTTGGCAAGGGTATAGGAAAAGGAGCATAACTCACACTCTGTTGGTGAAGATGCAAATTCATACTGTCCTTTTGGAAGGCAGTTTCCAAATATGTAACAAAACTATAAATGGGCAAGCCCTCTGATCTAGTAATTCACTTACAGTGGTTTATTCTAGGCAGGAAATTAAACAAGTGAACAAAGATCTATATAAGAGGATGCTTACTCTAGCATTGGACAAAATAGTAAAAATACAGAAATGAGTTCAGTGACCATGAATAGGGTTAAATTCTGATGTAGTCCTAAATGGAATACTATGCAGCCATTAAAACCAATAACATAGCTCTATATTTGTCAATTGGAAATATGTCCACAACATATTGCTGAGTAATATGAACCCATGCATATTATAAAGGTCAAACTAAAAGAGCTTGCATAAAGACAATATCTAAAACAACAAAATTCATCAAGATTAATTTCCAGCAATATATAATTACTTATTTACATGTTTCTGTATCGTCTGAGTATTTTACCATCAGAATACATAATTTCTATAATCAGAATATTCAATAAAGTTCACTGCATTTTTGATGTGCTTAACTGAACACGTACTATATTGCTCAAGAAACTATATATTATCAGATTTATTTCCTACCTCAACCCTTCAGAAAAGTATCCTCATTCATTTTACAAGTAAGGAAACAACCCAAGAAAGGTTAAGCAACTTGCCCAATATTATATACCCTGGATATATCAGGATTTGAACACAGGTCTGGCTGACACCAGTGCCCTTTCCACAATGCCACACTGCTACTAATAATTACTACTACCATTAATATTTAATCATAGATGCCTCTTGCTGTGTGCCTATTAAATGGCAGGCACTTGATGGATGTTTTCTCTAACCCTTTCAGCAACTCTGCAGAGTATGCATTAACCTTCCCACTGAAGTGAAAAAGCTTGCTACAGGTTGTTGTTCTTAGGTGACCTGGAGTCGGTTCTGACTCATAGTGATCCTATGTAAGACAGAACAAAATACTGCCTGGTCCTGCACCATCCTCACAATCATTGCTATGTTTGAGCCCATGGTTGCAGCCACTGTGTCAATCCATCTCTTTGAGGGTCTTCCTTTTTTTTTTGCTGACCCTCTACTTTACCAAGCATGATGTCTTTCTCCAGGGACTGGTCCCTCCTGATAACATGTCCAAAGTATATGAGATGAAGTCCGGCCATCTCACTTCTAATGAACATTCTGGTTGTACTTCCTCCAAAACAGATTGGTTCATTCTTCTGGTACCCATTAAACCCATTGTTGTTGAGTTGATTCCAACTCATAGCAACCCTACAGGACAGAGTAGAACTGCCCCATAGAGTTTCCAAGAAGCCCCTGGTAGATTCGAACTGCTGACCTTTTGGTTAGCAGCCATAGCTCTTAACAGTCCATTGTATATTCAATACTCTTCACCAACACCATAATTCAAATGCATCACTTCTTCCGTCTTCCTTATTCATTGTCCAGCTTTCACACGTATTTGAGGTGACTGAAAATACCATGGCTTGGGTCAGATACAGCTAAGTCCTCAAGGTGATAACCTAACAAAAATATTCTTGCTTTTTAACACTTTAAAGAGGTCTTTTGGAGCAGATTTGCCCAATGCAATATGTTGATTTCTTGACTGCTGCTTTCATGGGCATTGATTGTGGATCCAAGTAAAGTGAAATTCTTCACAACTTCAGTATATTCTCTGTTTATCATAATGTTGCTTTATTGGTCTAGTTGTTAGGATTTTTGTTTTGTGTTAAGGTATAATCCATACTGAAAAGCTGTAGTCTTTGGTCTTCATCAGTAATTGCTTCCTCTTTGCTTTCAGCCAGCAAGGTTGTATCATCTGCTTATCGCAGGTTGTTCGTGAGTCTTCCTCCAGTCCTGATGTCGAGGTCCTCGTCATACAGTCCAGCTTCTCTGATTATTTGCTCAGCATATAGACTGAATAAGTATAGTCAAAGGATACAAACCTGACACCTACCTTTTCTGATTTTAAACCATGCAGTATCCCCTTGTTCTGTTCCACTGCCTCTTGGTCTATGTATAGGTTCCACATGAACACAATTAAGTGTTCTAGAATTCTAATTCTTCACAATGTCACCCATAATCTGATACGATCCACATAGCTGAATGCTTTTGCATAACGAATAAAGCACAGGTAAACATCTTTTTGGTATTCTCTGCTTTCAGCCAAGATCCATCTGACATCAGCAATGATATCCTTCATTCCACGTCCACTTCTGAATCCTGCTTGAATTTCTGGCAGTTCCCTGTCAATGTACTGCTGCAGCCATTTTTTAATTATCTTCAGCATAATTTTACTTGCATGTGATATTAATGATATTGTTCAATAATTTCCAAATTCTGTTGGCTCACCTTTCTTTGGAATGGGCACAAAAATGGATCTCTTCCAGTTGATTGGCCAGGTAGCTATTTTCTAAGTTTCTTGGCATAGGCAAGTGAGCGCTTCCAGCACTGCATCCGTTCGTTGAAACATCTCACTTGGAATTCTATCAATTCCTGGAGCCTTGTTTTTCGCCAGTGCCTTCAGTGCAGCTTGGACTTCTTCCTTCAGTACCATTGGTTCTTGATAATATGCTACCTCCTGAAATGGTTCAACATCGACCGATTCTTTTTGGTACAGTAACTCTGTGTTTTCCTTCCACCTTCTTTTGATGCTTCCTGCGTTGTTCAACTTTTTGCCCATAGAATCCTTCACTACTGTAACTCGAGGCTTGGATTTTTTCTTCAGTTCTTTCAGTTTAAGAAATGCTGAGCATGTTCTTCCGTTTTGGTTTTCTAACTCCAGGTCTTTGCACATTTCATTATAATACTTTATCTTGTCTTCTCAAGCTACCCTATGAAATCATCTGTTCAGCACTTTTACTTCATCATTTCTTTCTTTCGCTTTAGCTACTCTGCGTTCAAGGGTAAGTTTCAGAGTCTCTTCTGACATCCTTTTTTTAAAAACTCTGCAGGGTAGGCATTAACATTCCCACTGAAGTGAAATAGTTTGCTACAGGTAGTGGGTAGTAAGTGCTAACCCAGGTTTATTCACCCAAACCTCCCCGCTCCATTTTGCCACACTTCCTGCTGATCCAGTAGCATACTGTCTTCACCTTGAACATTATTTGCCCTGAGGTCTTTGCCCCTCTACTTGTCTTTACATCTCTACCTTGTAGCTCTTTGGTTTGACTGCAGTGTCTAAATATAGATTGTTCATTTGACCATAATGTCAATGTTTACTTTTACCACCTAGTTATTTAAACAAGAATGCTGTCAAATTTTAGTTTATCTGCTGACTTCATCACCCAGCTCCAAAGACTGCGGGTCTTTTGTTGGCCGGCAGAATAAAACCAAAACTTGCCAGCCAGGTCTGGCTCCTTCACAGTTTAGCTCTTATCTGCCTGGCCACCAGGCACCCAGTGTGCTCTGGGTTTCCTCCATTCATGCTCCTGACCACACTCCTCCTGGATATGTCAGCTCAATAGCCCCAGCACCCAGCAGAATGCCTAGCCCAAAGAGGCATTCAGTAAATGCCCACTACAGAGAGGAAGGAAGAGAGCTTTATAGTGCTAAAAACAAGGATTTCAACCAGGCAATAGGAAAGGAGCCTGGGAGGCTGAGTAAACCTCAGTTAAGCTTCAATGAAGGTAACATGCTCTCAAAATCAGTCATCTTGCTGTGCTCTCCAGCTTTGAAGGGCTTTCACATAATCATAACAGCTACCATTTTATACGGTGCTCTCTACATGCCAGATACTTTACACATATCCTTATGTGTGTGTGTATATATAGATATACATACATACATTTATTTATATTATTATTTACATAAGGAGCCCTGGTGGCACAGTGGTTACATGCTCAGTTCAGATTGAATCCACCAGCGGCTCCACAGGAGAAAGGACCTAGTGATCTGCTCCCTTAAAGATTACAGCCTAGGAAACTCTAGGGGGCACTTCTACTTTTTCCTATAGAGTTGCTATGAATTGGAATCAACTCGACAGCACACACCAACAACACTATTTACTTCCTCTCTCTCCACTAGTTCTACACAATCTCTTCGAGGGCTGTGACTTTTCATCTGTTGTGTTCAAAATAGTGCTGGCACATAGTAGATGCTCAGTACATCACTGACTTCTCCAAAGAGCCCCATGAAGAATGATTTTACTCTCAATTTACAGACGAAAAGCATGAGGCTTAGAGTGGACAAGTGACTTTTCCAAAGCTATAGATGCAACAAGAGGCACAGCCCAAACTAAAGATAGGTCCAAGGTCTTGCCACTACCCCTGCCAGTTGCCTGGATTCAGAAATATCCACTCCTAGCCTTGAAGGTGGGAGCCACCTTCCGTCAGCAGAGCTCCTTAATTGACTAACAGTGATAACAATGCAACAATCAGCATTCACTGAGCGCTAGCTGCTACATACCGGGCACCGTTCCCAGAGTTTCACATGCTTTAATGCATGGCAATTTAGGAAGCACTTGGTATGATCCCTTTTTGACAGTCAAGAAATCTGAGAAAACAAGGAGGTTAAGAAACTTGCCAAAATCACAAAACTATTAAATGGTTTGCTCAGAATCAGAATCCGGCTGTCTGGCTCCTGCACCCACGCTCTTCACCACCACCCAAGCTGCCGCAGTAACCTGCCACCGAGAGTTAGAGCGGTGGGGGAGGGGCCGGCATTTTCAGAGCTGTTTTCAGGCCACTGTGCCCAATCCTTTAGACATTTCTCATGTTTTCTTTTCATGTTATCCTCTTAATCCTCAGTTACACTGTGAAGTTACAGGGGATTGAGTCCCTAAAAGAGTCACATGGCAATATAGAGACTGAAAGTAGATTAGTGGTTGGCTAGGGCTATGCGGTTGGGAAGAAATGGGGAGTGGCTGCTAATGGGCACGGGATTTCCTTTTGTCATGATGAAAATGTTCTAAAATTGATGGTGGTGATGGCTGCACAATGACTATACTAAAAATCACTGAATAGTACACTTTAAATGGGTGAATTATACGGTAGGTGAATTATATCTCAATAAAGCTGTTACTTTAAAAAGGACCACTTGGAGGGAAATGGCAGAGGTTGCATTTCAATCCAGCTTCAGGTCAAAAATCTTGGAACCATTGCAGCCTCTTCTTTTTCTTTCACCTCTCACCACCAATTAATTATCAGCAAATCAAAATGCATCCTTGGGCGAGGTTACCACTTCTCCTCCAGCCTGGTCCAAGCCTCCATTTCTCATCAGAACTATCACTACAGCATTGGCACCCCTACTAAGCAGTCTCCTTGCTTCTCCCCTTGCTCCCTCTAGTCCGTGATCAGCCAGAGGGACGGACCACTTTAAAAGATTCCTGTCAGACCATCTCCCTCTTTCATTGGAGATCAATGGTCTAAAAATAAGATTCATTTAAGAATTCAGTTTTGGCCGCTGTCCACCTTTCTAACCCCACTGTCTCCTTGCTGTCCCCCAAACACACTCCCAGAGTATTCCTTTGGAATATTCTTCCACCAGGTACCAGCTACTCACATGGCTTGCTCCCAAATTTCATTCAGGACTCTGCTCACACATACATAACATAACCCTGCTTCAGAGAAGCCTTCCCTAACCCAGAACCTCATCTAGCCAGCCCTCCCCTAGCATAATCTCTGTCTAATCTCTGACCGGCCTTGTTTTTCTTCAGAGCACTTCTGACCACCTGATATACTTCTCTGTTAACCATTTGTGTCCATCAATGGAATGTGACAATCCTGAGGGCAGGAACCTCATCCTGTATTCCTAAGACTGAAACCAGTGCCCAAACCATAGCAGATGCTCAAAAAATGAGTAACTGAATCTGACACAAAAGACCTGGCTCCTCTGGCTGCCCCTGGGATAATCCATCAAAAAGGTTAATCACTGCATGTAACATGCCCCTTACTGGAACATGGAAACCCCTTGCACCCCCTCAGTGCCACTGACCTCCCTGAATTGTACTTATCTGTGAATGGCTTATCTTCCCTACCAGACCGGGGGTTCAAGAACAGGGTCCATAGCTGTAGCCCGTAACACCTATCGAAGTCTTGAACACTGTAAATCTTTTGTTGGCTGGACAAAGAAGATAGATTTCAAACCCAATGGCTAAAATTTAATTTCTCTGCTCCCAAACGCAGCAATGCCCACTGCCCTGAAAAATGCCTCGGCCCCATTCCTAGGGAACGAAGACCTTGGAGTTAAGTTCAAGTGCCCCCTTAGAACTCCTTGCATATGAACTGTGCCAGCAGAAGGCTACTGGCAGAATGGGATTCACCAACTGAGCTCAAAAAACCTGCGTGAACAGCAGGCAGACTTAAAGCAGGCACTTAGTGAAATTACTTTCTGTTATCTCAAAGGGAAATAACAGCATGCAAGACTGGCTGAAGGAGAAAATGCTCAAATGTAAATAGGGCTGTGCTTTACTCCCACAAATAGAAGCCTTCAAGGGTTCTCTTTCTCTCTCTCTCTCTACAGAATGTACCATGGAGTCTAGACCTTTCCTGGTCCCCTTCTTGTTATACACTCCCATCACTCCAGGCCTCTCATGTTCCCGAACTACCGAGAACTGTCATTGCAGTTGTTCAATTTATTCCCTTTGTCTGGCATGCTTTTCCCATCTCCCCTGTTGGATAAAGCCCTACCCATTCTTTAAGAATACAGCTCAAATACTGCCTTCTTTGTGAAGCCTTCCTTGACCTTCCCTGACATATCACTCTTCCTCTGACAGACATCATTTTGTTCCGAGCTATAGGTATCGGCATTTATCCACCCATCCAACTCATCTAAGTGTCAAGCTTGGAGAAGACCATAGGACTCGTCCTCAGGGAACGTACTGTCTAGTGGCGGAGATCAAAATAAATATATTATTACAAGTTAGGAAAAGGGCTAAGTAAACAAGGTATGGTGAGAGCATACGGCCAGTGGAGATGGGAGAAACCAACTTTAGAATGGATGGTGTGGAAGGCTTCTCTGAGGAAGTGACATTTAAATTGGTAGCTGATGGATGAGTAGGAGGTAGCCAAGCAAAAAATGGGGAAAAAAGTTTCCAAGCAGAGGGCACGGCACATGTGAAGGTGCTGAGGCAGCAAGGAGCTTGGCATAACCCAGGGACTAAATAGTGTGGCTCCAGCCTCAGAGGGCTGGGAGAGTGGTATGAGGAGACTGGCCTTTGTGTGGGTACTGACAGCTGTGAATTATCCTTTGTGTTTCTTCCCATATCCCCTATCATCAGAAAGGCTGGAGCACATTCAACTCCTCTCCCTGTTTCAGTACAGGACAAGACACCTGATGCACGAGAAGCATGAAATGCCTGTGAGCTGCACTTCCCCAGAGATGTGGGGACTTCTTGCTCAGCCCATGCCCCCGCTTCATTCTTGCTCAGCCCATGCCCCCGCTTCAACAGCAAGTCTCCAGTTGGCTGGCCTAACTGAAGTGCCTGGGACTGGTTAACCACAAGACTGGTAGTAGAAACAGAGGATGAAACAGGAGCAGCTGTGAGAGCTACAGTTACGTCCTCGACAAATGCCACTGGCAACACAGTTGGCAGATGTGACCACCATATGGTCCTTGGAGACCAGATTCTCAGGGTTAATTTCAATCAGTTGGCAACGCTAGTATAAGAGGGCCTGCCAAAATCATGAGCCCCAAGACTTAAGTGATAAGTCTGAAGCTCAGAATACAATTTCCAAGGTTTGAGTAGTTTAATTTTTTTTTTTTTAAACAGTCCAGAAGATGAGAAGACTACTTGATCAATCAGCTGCCCTGCCCTGTGCCTCTCCTGAAGAACGAGCCCCTGGCCCAACCTGGAATTCTATCATTTTCAAGAACACACAGTTCTTCAAATCACACTTTGAACTCTGCTTTCTGAATAATGGCCTTTGAGCTAATCTAATCATTATTATAGGCTATATCATGCTATGGTTTTTAACTCTTTCTGAAAGGGAAGGGAGCATAGGGAGGTGCTGGACACCATACATACTTGAGGGCATCTCATGAGGAAACATGATTAAAAATTTTTTGCCTAAGTCACATAGGCACCTGTCTTCTCTGTGCTCTTTAAATTTCTTGATTTTTTTTTAAAGTCTTATACTGTAATGTTTTCTACACTAGCTCGCCAACGTCCGTCTATTGAGGGTAAGGGCTGCAGGTACCTTCTCGTGAAATTCCACTTTTTTTTGTTGTTATACAAGGTCTTTGCAAATGCTGTTCCCTCTGTTCCTTCACAAATTCCTTCCCTCCTCTCTTGCCCAGCTAACTCCTTCTTATCCTCTAGATGACACTGTAAATGCCATTTCTTCAGAAAGCCCTTCTCGTACCCATCCACTTCAGTCTAAATTAGGCCCTTCATGGCACTTGTCACAATTTGTAATTACATATTTGTGTGCTTTTTGTTAATTCCCCCCACCCCGATTAACGTGGTAAGCTCCATGAGGGCAAGGACCACAGCTGTGTTGCTCACATCAGTGCCTAGAACAGCTTGGTACATAGTAGGTACTCAATACATAAGTAATAAATGGTTAGCATCTTTTCTATAGAGGCCTAAGATTTTTCTGGATCTGGTATGATCAGGACTGGCTTCTAGTAGGACACAAGTTGTTCATGGTGTCATCTAAACACAGGGCCCCATCACAGCAATGACATTTTTAAATGTCTGCTCTAGGCCATCTACTGTGCTTGTCGCTTTAAATGTATTTCTAATCCTCACAATGGCCCTACAAGGTGGAGACTGCCACCGCATTTTACAGACAAGGACCCCAAGGCTCAAAGAGGTAAATTAAATTCCTCATAGTCACACAGCCAGTAAGCAGCGGCAGAACCAGAAATCAAACCCAGCTCAGAGTCCAGGCTGTGTTCATTCTACTCAGTCCCTACTTGTCAAGTGAGGTGCACAACCCCCCAGGGGTAAGCTTCCAGCAGGCCTGGGCATGAGAAACCACAAGACAAATGTGTGGCCCATTTTTCTGTGTTTTTTTCCAGATGGTAAGTAATAAACTGCTTTTATGTTTTATGCTTTTATATTTTACAGTACAATGTATAATAAATTTAACAGAAATTAAAACACCAAAGTTCAAAGAAATTTCATGCCTGTTCCCAGACCTCTGTCTCAGGAACCGCGTGGAAAAGCACTTATTTGTCACTCTGCCTTTCTTCATTTTAGGTTCCTTTTCCTTGTTGCTACATTTTTTTAAAATACCAGCATTTCAACTCAACCTTCATTTTTCTACTCCCACAGTTCTCTCATTAGACAATTAAACTGCTTAAAGAAAGTGGTGGTGTGTCAGCCACACCCATGCCATTTTCAAAAGCGTTAGTCATTTATGAGGACACTTTTTTGTAGGTACAATAAATCTGATTGATTTTTATTACGCATCTTAGTTTAGAATCACTTTACATTCCTAGACAAAGAGATGATACAAATAAATAGCAATTGAAAAACTTAGAGCCCCAAGTATTGGCATATTCTTTGTCTAAAGGTAGCCAAAGAGAAGGTCAAGATCAACAGTAACTCCAAGGAGCCATGAAGACCACTGCCCCCTGCCTGCCCCAGGATCACTCATAACATCAAAGACATTTCATTCCAGAAATAAGGGCGGGAGAAAGGTGGCAAAGTTCCGAACAGTACAAGACAAAGCCTTGCATGACAGACAATAGCCAGGCCCACTATTCTTATCCAGTTCCCTCCAAGCATTTTTATTATGGCTTTTAGAGTATATTAATAGCCTCAATTTTATCCACTGATGGCATTTAGATGGTCCAAGGTGTTGTTTGCAGTAAGCCTCAACCCCATATGAGAAACGTGAGGCAGAACTGATATCCCATGTTCACAGGGAAAAGACACTTCTCAGAAACTTGGCAACAATTCTACATTCAGTAAGGGGGGACTTAAAAGAGTCAGACAGGAAGAGCAGAGAGAGGCCCATGCCTGCGCAGCAGAACTCTCTGGCGCCCTTGGTCTTGGAGGTGTGGGTGGAGCAATTCAAGCAGCATGCAGGCATTAGACAGGGAACAATCCAACGTTAGGTCAGAGTCTTAAGAAAGTGCATCATGCCTATGATTTGTGGCCTTGGGTTCTGAATGCACGGGTCTGGGAGATGTTAAAGTACAAAGCCAGATATTTCCTACCAATCAGAGCAAATCGGGGTCTGATGAGAGTTGCACACAGGCTGAAACCCCTTTTCCCAGAGGACCTTCTTAAATTCTGTAGACTTGTTTTCAGACGTCACTAGCTGCTTCTGGTATGAAAGCCCTCAGATGGCTCGGAACATTCTAGCATGACTGCAGATATGAAAACCTGGCCCCTCAGTGGGTTTGATAGGTCCTCTACACATTTCGCTCAATTCAGAACCTAAAGCAGCAGCTTTCTGGCAGCAGCAAGACATTCTACCGTCTCCTCTATTCAAATATTTATGGAATCCATTTTGAGGGAAGAAAAGCACCAGAGGCTGCTTGGGAAGGGGCCGCATCACTTGCCTCGAGGGTTTCCTTTTACTGTGTTTCCACAGACCACTAGGAGATGAACACAGCTAAGTACAAGGCAAGCTTGTTTTTATAATTCTATCAACTTTGCTTTCTTCTTTTGCCTCCTTAGAAAAGCTTGTGTGTCATTCAACTACTCTTGCTCAGAATAGCCACCTCGAGACATCAGTATTTAGGTGTAGTGCTATCTGCAGTTTTCAATTCTCAGATTTGCTAGAATGAGTACTTTCAACCTACAGAATTCACACTAGCTTTGAGGAAATGTGGTGTGAGAGACAGGTATAACCTGCAGATAACCATCTTAGGCTATACACCTCATCATTTGGTTCCACTCAAATAGGCAATTTCTTAGTAAATCAGAAGGAAACCAGGTTTGACCCCAAGAAAGGATAAGGAAAGGCTCCATTATGCTCTAGGAACTGCTAAAAAGGGGCCTGGGTTCAGAAACAACGGTTACTAAAAAGGAGACAAGCTGCCAGACGACACATCTCCATTTCGCAGAATGCTTAAGACATTGCACTTGGTACCTACTCTTTCCCATGGGTTCTGATCCAGAAATGTGCCCTGGGAACTGAGCAGCTGAGTTAAAATACAACCCAAGGCCCACCTGAGTCGCCATCTTCCTGGGGCACCATGCCAGCAAGGTGCGCCAGTGTGGCAGACCTGGGGACTCATACTGTCCCCTCAGGCTTGGCTCATGGTCTCAGACACCCACATGGGAGTGCTTCCAGCCTAGATTAGTCATTCAAAGGGCCTTTAGTACAGACAAAAGGCAATACCCACACATTACTGTATTTCTAAACTTGGGCAAGTTCTTGGTCTTTTTCTCTCTCACAGACATACATGGACATACTCACAGAACACAGGCATCCTCGGGCTTACACACCCACACACACTTGTGAGCTTCTCTTGGGGAAAAAAATGAATAACATTGACCTAATGACCAACATAAAACGAAGTTTTCAATCTCAATAATACAAAAAACTAAAACTTAGAAACCAAACTAGTATATGTAAACGGGAATTCCTAAGTCTCCTCTGAGCCTATTCACTCGTGCAGCTGCTCCTTGCCACCATCTCAGGCTCCACCTGGGGGGAACCCAGAGCTCTAGGGGTAGGTGGCTTTCTGTTGCAAGCAGACAGTTCTTTGCTTCCATCTGTTGTGTCTCCCCTTCCTATAGCACTGAGTCTCAGGTCTCCCCATCTCTGAGTCTGCGTGGTCACCCTTATGCTCTCCATGCTGATATGGAATAAAACGGGGAATTCCAAAGTGCCACTCTACCTTTCTTCCCCAGCCCTAGTCCTGTCAGAGAAGGCAGAGCCAGCCTCCCTTCCCCCACAAGACAGGCCCACTACACAGCGGCAGGCCCAGGCAGATGCTCGGAGTATACGTGCACAAATGAAGAGTGACAAATGGAGAGTGAAGCGACACGGTGTCTGGACATGGCACCAGCTTACAGATGTAGGCCTTTGACAGGATACGAGTAGTCTTGGTTTTGAGGTGTTAAAGAAGCCATTTCCCTAAACTCTCCTTGGAGGCAAAGGGAATGTTATTTCTAGTGCTTCCAACATTGAATCCTTCAGGAGCAGGAACTGGTAGCTTCCTAGGGCAAGATTTCCTCATTTAGCAGATCCCAAAGGCAGATCTACTTCTTACTGAGACGCATGGAAGCGAGATTGCTGATCATGCCCACCTGGGGCCTGGATCCAAAGAGATCATGCCCAAAGAGGGGCCTGGATTCCACCTAAGAGAACAAGCACCCATTCAAGTTCTAGGGCTTTCACTTTTCAACCTCACTGTCATCTTATCCTGAAGCTCCAAAGACTTGGTCCTGCTAGGGTGACTCCTGATTCTGCCCTACTGTTCGCAAGAAGGGAGCCCAGTGTGGAGAACAGGCTAGAAAAGGAGAGGAGAGAGGAGGGAAGGGCAGGGGGAAGGTGAGGGAGAGAAGAAGGGAAGGGAGAGAAAAAGGAAAGGGAGAAGGAAGCAAGGTCACTGGTCATTCTCTTGCTCTCCACTTGGGACTATCGCATTTTACCTTACCCCATGCATTTCTGAGATGCTAATTAAAAGAGGTTTTCCAGAGGAGCTGAGTACCAGAATAGGACCAGCAGGTTTCGACCAGATTGAGTCGGTTAATCTGCAAAGAGACCATCACTTCTCCTCAGGGGAATGGTTCTGAGTTTGGGCTCAAGTCCTCTCTGCAGGCTTCTCTCAGAAGGCAAATGCTGTCTATGCCCTGGGAGAGGAGGAACTGGCTTTACTTTGGAACCAGGCCCCGAGACTGTGGATAAAGCTGAGATGCAGGGGTTCCTGAGGAAGACGAGGAGGATCCCGACTTCCTTCCACTTTTAGGCCTGCAAAAGTCAAACACATGTTTATATTACACATCCCTATCTTTGTTCCTGACCCAGATCAGACTCTTTTCCCACTGTGTGCCATTAACCCTTCAAGGTGGCCTTTCCTCAATGGCCTGAAAGCCAGTATACTTTGAACTGTAAAAGCCCTAGACTAACACAGCCTGACCCTTACAGCCTGCCAACAGGAGTGTGAAACCTCAGGGCAGGGACTCTGATGCTCAGCTCCTGTTCTGTTAAAATCAAATCTTGATGTCTTGAAACTGGTTAAAAAAAAAAAAAATCAAGCTGTTTTTCTTAAATCCTTGTCTAATCCAGAATTTAAAAAGATAGAGTTTCTAATTGAGCACCAAACTAAGTACTTGGTTATTTTAATGGGGGAGGTAAATTCAGCATTGAGGCTCAGAGCCTGGGTTGTGGATTTAGTCGGACCCAGATTTGAACTCTGGCTCTGCCAACTTACTAGCTTGGTTTCCTTGGACCTAGCTGGTTTCTCAAATTCTCTAAGTCTTAGTTTTCTGATCTCTAAAATGGGTTTGATGATAAAACTGATAAGTTTTTGCAGGAAATCATTAAGAGAATTCTTCTAAAGCCCTCAGAACTGCTTGGCACCCAGTGGGCAGGTCCCCAGACCACATGCTCCTTACAAGCAAGAACTGGGCGCCTTAGGTATTCTGGTGTTCAGTATACCTGGCATAGAGCCTGGACCAGAAGTATTTGTGGAATAAATGAATAAACACAGCAGCAGTACGGCAACACTTCCTGGTGTGTTCTACAAAGTGTCTCATGATCAGCAAGCACTCCTGACACCCTCTACCTTGGTTTGTTTTTGTTCAAACATGTTCTGTTCAAACATGGGTCATCAAAACCCACTCACCTGGCCTTGGATTTCTTATTTGCCGTGCTTTCAAAGGATGACGCATCCACCTGTATCTCATCTTCATCCTGCAGAGCCGCATCCAACGCAGCCTGGACTTTGGGGGCAATGGCAGGGCCTTCGTAATCTCTGGTGGTTCGGCTGGGCATGTCCAGCTCCAACAGCACGATGTTTTCTGCCTGGAGAAGCACAGTCACGAGCATTTAGGTTGGCCTCCAGGCAGACACAGAACACAAGCAACCCATACCTTCTCCAAGAACAGAATAGCAAACTGCTTGCTATTCAGAGCCTACTGAAAGCCTGTCGAGAAGAAGGGATGTAGTTTTATAATTTTTTTTCCTGGGCAGGATTATAGATGATTTTTTTTTTCTCTATGTTTTCCTGTATTTTCTTTTCCTTTTTTTTTTTTAAAAAAAACAATGAGCATGTATTATATCCTAAGGGAAATAATAAATTAAGGAAAACCAATTTACTGCAGACAATATGAAAATACAGAAAGGTATAAAGAAGAAAACAGCAATCACCAATCATTTATCACTGACAGACAGTAGCCTCGATGGACATTTTGGTTGCAGAGGGCAGCTCTGTTGTATGTTTGTGGAGGGTGACCATGGCAGTATATGTGGGCTTTGTAACCACATTTTAAAAATCAGAATGAGCCCCACCTCATAATTCACTTGGTATCCTGTTGTGCGCCTTCGTCTAGCTCCTAATACTGAGACAGGCGTGTCACGGGAAGAACACCACGGTTACCAGGCCCCTCTCCTCCTCTAGCTCCTCCGTGTCAGTGCTGCTCAAGCCTCAGGGCTTCAGAGGAGGCAGAAGGGGCCACTGCAGGGAGGGGGTGGGAGAGGGAGCAGCTCCATCTACTGCTCTGTATACTGGGATACTGTGTACAACTTCTCCTGATGAAGTGGATCCATTGATAAAAAACACTGGAGAACTACTGCTCTAATACTACCTTTGGATCAGATTAGCCCCCCAGAAACCCACATATTTGATTTCTGGACTTTAAAATCATGTTTCTAGCTTAAAATACAAAATAACTGATGAGATACATGTCTTCTGAAACTGCTAGAAAAATGCTTCTGATACACCACTCACGTTCCCCTACATAAAACCCCATCTAGTCAATCTTTTCCCTTTGGCTTGCTTTATTTTAAATAACTTCACGAAGAAAAGCAGCATCTGTAGAGCTAACTAATCCTGATCTTTTTTGCTCTAGCTGCCAAGGAAGATTAAAAAACATTTAAAAATTTTTTAAGTGAAAATCTTTCATTATAAAAATTATAGTTTCCCTGTTGATAGTTATATAGATAAGCAAAACGAAGAAAAGTTAAGTATACGTCCACCAACCAGAGATAACCAGTTCACATTCTGATATATTTTTCACCAGATTTTTTATTCTTCTATACATGTCTGGTACAAATTGTTTTATAACTTGCTTTTTTTTTTACTTAACAATATGTTGTATCTCCTGGATCCTCCACTTACCAGCTACCTGACCTTTAAGCGACAGGAGAGACTGCAGAGACAGGATGGGAGGCTTCAATGAGATAAAGCCATTAAGTGAGCACAGTGCCTGGCACATAGAAAATGCTTACAAAGGGAAGCACTTACAACATTTTTATTGTAAAATATTTTGGGGTCTTTAAGTAGCACTCAACTGTGTCACTTTAAATATGTAAACAATCTGATGCCAAGTTTAAGTACTGTAGTTCTTTAACACATCTCCATCTCTTGTCACTAAACTGACCTGTGTGTCATTCAACCACCCTTGGTCAGAATAGCCACCTCGGGACATCAGTATCAAGCTGGCAACTCGATTCCAACTTACGGTGGCTCCAAGCGTATCAGAGTAGAACTGTGCTCCATGGGATTTCTGAGGGCTGATTTTTCAGAGATAGACTGCCAGGTATTTCTTCTGAGGCACCTCTGAGTGAATCTGAACTTCCAACCTTTGTTAGCAGCCAAGCTCCTTAACTGTTTGCATCACCCAGAGAGTCCTCTCCTGTCACAGTTGTTGTTAGTTGCCATCTAGTCAATTCTAGCTTATGGTGACCCGGTGTGTATAGAGTAGAACTGCTCCATAGGGTTTTCAAGGCTGTGACCTTTTGGCAGAAGATGGCCAGGTCTGTCTTCAGAAGCTCTCTAGACGGGTTAGAACCGCCCACCTTTCAGCTAGTAGTTGAGTGCTTAACCATTTGCACCACCCAGGGACTCCTCTCCTGTCACTAAACATCCGCGTTCTCTCCAGACTCCCCACAGAGCCATTTTGAAGCTTACTGTTAATATTTATTGGCTATTAAGGACACTGTGTTTGGACTTTCCTCCTTCTCCAGTCCTGAGTTTCTAAATTTCATTCTATTTTACCTTTTTACTTATGTATTTTTTACATTATAAACATCCTCAACTACCTCTAGAAAGAGTCAAGGTACAAACAAACTCTGTAACTTCGCAGGACAGTGCCTAAGGGTTTCATATATCTAAACTCCTCCAAAAGAGAGAGGAGAAAAACCAAGAACAATCTTCTCACCCTGTATCGAGCCTCAGGGCGAATCATCATGGACATTCTTGCGTGTTGGCTCAATGGCCTCTTGTATCCCACAGCTGAGACTGGCCGCTTCATCATCTGCTGGTTCCTGAAAATGGACTGCAGTGGTTAAAGCCCTGGCTGGAGTGTGGTCCACAGCCCCAGCACTGGTCCTGCCAAGCTAGCGCTCAGAAGATTCTGAGCCTGCTTCAGGTGGAACCGAAAGCAAGGAATTCCCTGGACTGAGGGCTAACATGTTAATAGGACAGGAGCTGCTTATCTTATATGTACTGATTGAATTGCTTTCTGATTCAAATGTAAGCATCACGCATCTTTTAAATTACAAGGGGTCTCAGTCATCTAGTTCTTACAGGGCAGACACAAAGTATGGCTGCCAGCACTCCCCACTCCTGCATCCTTCACAGACCTGAGAATCCTCCTCAATGCTCTGTCAGACTGGAACTGACACACAAGATGACACCTATGTACTGCCTCTCAATTCGCCTAGCACCCTTTGACAGCTGGGGAAGCTGAAATGCAGCAACGTGGGAAGGGTCATCAGTTCACCAGTAACAAAGTCTCCAATTCCTAATAATACACTCGTCACCAGACTTTTTTTTACCTCATGGACCTCTGGGAGCCATAAAGCTCAGAAATGCAATTGGTTCTGAGTTTAAATGACTCAAACTGTGCTCTAACCATACCCCTCTGGCCAAGTCCAGCTTGTCAACAGTCTTTCACTCTTCTCGAACACCCCCCAGCACCTCTCCCGCTGCCTTTCTACTTAAAGTTAATAGTGACTTACTCCAGTCTGGTTATCGGGTGTAATTTCCAATGATCCTCCTCTTCATCAAAGAAAGATCGATTCATAATTTTACTTTTTTCTTCCAGAGGGATAAAGTTTTCTATAATAAGATGCCTGTAAGAACACACATACATAGGTGAACACAGATGGAGAAAGAGGTTTAATTAGTCAGTGTTGGCTATCTGGTCCCATGAGTAGTGACTACTCTTAAGTTACTCAACAAACATATACTGAGCAGGTACTTTGGGCCTAACATCATACCAAGAACTGGGATTCAGACAAGCATGACACCTGGTCCCTGCCTGAGACAGAGGGGTTACAGTGCAGTACTCTTAGGTATGACAGGTGCTGATAGTGGTCTGTCAGGGAATATGGGAGCTGCAGCTTGAGAATGTAGAAAGACTGAAGAGGGCGTGGTGCCTGAGCTATACTGGAGTGAACACTTGCTAAAGCAAGTATCTTCTGGAGGGCCACTGATGCTGCAAAACCAGGTCATTAATTTTGCAAATGCTGAAAACAGGTTAGAAATTAAGTTTCAGTTGCCCTCCTCCAACTCCACGCATTGTTGCCCAAGCTGGAAAACTTCCTTTTCTAACGGCCAGGACAAAGAGCAGGGCCCAGTGGATATCAGTTCTTCAGAGCACCGAGGACAGAAGACAATTCTTGAGAAGAGTCTCTGTCTGAGACGCGCCTGGGGAACTTGGCAAACAACGAATACTAGACCCAGTGAGCTGTGTCTCTCTACAGTACCTACTGTCTTCCACCACATCTCTGCCTTCACCCTTTCAAAACCTCAGTACAGAACAATGCCAAAGCGGTGTTAAAGTGGGAAAGACACAAAACAAACACCACAGAGGTGTGGGGTACTAGGAGGAAGAGGTTGGCTCATTGTTTATTCAAAAGATGTAAGTAAAAGATGAAAACCCTGGTGGCATAGTGGTTAAGTGCTACGGCTGCTAACCAAAGGGCCGGCAGTTCGAATCCACCAGGTGCTCTTTGGAAACCATGGGGCAGTTCTACTCTGTAAAAGATAAAACAATAAAAATGATTTTCTTAGGGGAAAAAAACTTCTGGGAGATTAAATGGTTCTCAATGGCCTTTCTCATAAGATATATTTGTTTTTTTCTGGTTACAAAAGGCACTATTTACTCATTTTAGAAAATGTGAACAATATAATTATTCATGGTTTCACTATTCAGAGACAACTAATATTTTGTTCTGATCTTTTCTCTCCGTGTACACACCAAGAAAGAGGACCTATGTATATATTTCATTTTAAGGGCTCCTTTCCAAATTCACAACTTGGTCATTAAAAGATCCCTTTTGAAAGTTATTTTTTAGAAAAAAATCCCAGCTAATGATGGGGAAGGAATGGCATAGAAAAACATTTTGCAACCCCTAATGAAATAATGGATCCAGACAAATATCGTGGTTGAAACCCTCAGCTCAGTGGTTCTCAAGCCAGGCTGCACATGAACATCACCTACACGGTTTGGAAAATCATCTTAACCAGATCTCGGGCTAGACGGATGACTCTCAAAACGCGTTCATCGAACCACCAGTACCAACCCTTGACATCTGTTAGAAGTGCAGATCTCAGGCCCCATCCCAGGCCTCCTGAACCAGACTCCGGGGGGGGGCCCAGGGACCTGTGTTCAACAAGCCCTTCGGGTGGTTCTGATCCCTGCGGAAGTCTGAGGGCCACAGCCCTGGACCAGTTAAATCAATCTCGAGGATGGAGCCCAGGCAGCACCGTTTTTTAAAGCTCGCCAGGTGATTTCAGTGTGCTTCAGAGCTGGTTTTCAGCTGAAGGGAAATAAGGGGGATAAAAACGAAAAACCAAACCCACTGCTGCCAAGTCGACCCCGACTCACAGCAACCCCGCAGGACAAAGCAGAACCGCCCCACATGGTGTCCAGGGAGCGGCTGGTGGGTCTGAACTGCCGGCCTGCTGAATCGGCGGCCTGAGCTCTCAGCCACGGCGCCACCAGGGCTGGAGATACAAACTCAAGGACGCCACGAGGAAGCCGACTCGCAAGCCCAAAACGTGAGACGATTTTACAGGCCACCTGACAGTTTATTTAACAAGTCGACTATGAGAAATTTTTAAACATGGATAAGGGATTCCTCCAGATTAAAATAAGCTGAAGAAACACAATGTGGTTTTTGTTAGATGCTGTTGAGTCCACTCCACTCGTAGTGATCCCGTGTGACAGAGGACGATTGTCCCACAGGGCTTTCTTTACGGAAGCAGATCACCAGGTCTTTCTCCTGGGGAGCCACTGGGTGGGTTCAAATCATCAACCATTTGGTGCTTAGCCATTATGCCATTAGGGCTCCTTAAGAGATATAATAACCAGATGCAATGTGGGATCCTCATTTAGATCCTAATACCAAGAAAATCTGAATATGGACTGGATACTAGAAAATACCAAGAAACTGAATCTTAACTGTGTTAGATGTAAAAATGGCATTGTGTATATATTTAAAAAATCAATCTTAATTGTGCTGAAGGGTAAGACAGTACACAGTACTGGTGAAGTCAGTACAACTCGACCAAGGCAAGGTCACGGAAGCTTCATAGGCACATCCAAACTCCCTGAGGGACCGAATTACTGGGCTGAGGGCTATAGGAACCATGGTCTCAGGGAACATCTAGCTCAACCGGCACAACATAGTTTATAAAGGAAATGTTCTACATCCAACTGTGGTAAGTAGCATCTGGGGTCTTAAAAGCTTGTGAGCAGCCATCTAAGATACTCCACTGTTCTCACCTTGTCGGGAGTAAGGGAGAATGAAGAAAACCAAAGATACAAGGGAAAGATTAGTCCAAAGGACTAATGGACCACAACTACCACAGCCTCCACCAGACTGAGTCCAGGACAACTAGATAGTGTCCAGCTACCATCACCAACTGCTCTGACAGGGATTACAATAGAGGGTCCCTGACAGAGCTGGAGAAAAATGTAGAACAAAATTCTAACTCACAAAGACCAGACACACTTGTCTGTCACAGACTGAAGAAACTCGGAGAGTACAGCCCCCAGACACCCTTTTAACTCAGTACTGAAGTCACTTCTGAGGCTCACCTTTCAGCCAAAGATTAGATAGGCCCATAAAACAAACAATAATATACACAGCTCAACCATGTATACTAGACTAAATGGGCACACCAACCCAAGGGCAAGGACCAAAAGGCAGGAGAGGACAGGTAAGTTGGACAAATGGAAATGGGGAACCCAAGGCTGAGACGGGGAGAGTGCTGACATGTCGCAAAGTTGGCAACCAATGTCACAAAACAATACGTGTATTATTTGTTTAATGAGAAACTAATTTGCTCTGTAAACCTTCATCTAAAGCACAAAAAGAAATTCAACTGAAAAAAAATCAGTTGTACTTTTATACACTAGCAATAAACATTCCAAAGATAAAATTAAGAAAATAGTTCCATTTATAATAGCATTAAAAAAAAAATACTTAGGAATAAATTTAATGAAAGAAGTGCAAGATGTATACTAAAAGCTACAAAACATTGACAAAAAACTAATATTTAAATAAGTGGAAAGACATTCCATGTTCATGGATCAGAACATTTAATGTTAAGATGACAACACTTCCCAAATTGTTCTAGAGATTCAGCATAATCCCTATCAAAATCCCAGCTGCCTTTTTGCAGAAATTGATAAGTTAATCTTAAAATTTATATGGAAATGCAAGGGACCCCAAATAGTAAGACAATCTTAAAAAAGAGCAAAGCTGGAGGAGTTATACTTTCTGATTCTAAAGCTTACTACAAAGCTATAAGACAGTATGATAATGGCATATGGACAGACATATTTTTTTTTTTTATAGTCTAATGGAATAATATTAAGAATCCAAAAACCCCTTACATTTATGGTCAATTGATTTTCAACAAGGGTGTCAAGATGATGAAACGGGGAAAGAATAACCTTTTCAACAAATGGTGCTAGGACAACTAGACATCCACAGGCAAAAGGAACTCCTACTTCATGCCATATGCAAAAACTAACTCAAAATGCATCATAGACCTAAATGTAAGACCTAAAAAAAACTATTAAATTTGTAGAAGACTCAACAGAATTGAAAACATAGGCTCACAAAAAAACTTGTATACAAATGTTCATAGCAGCACCATTTACAATAGCCAAAAAGTGGAAACAACCCAAACGTCCATCAACTGATGAATGTGGTGTATTTTGTTATATTCACACAATAGAATAGCATTTAGCCATAAAAAGAACTGAAGTACTGATATACCCTATGACATGGATGATCTGTGAACAGATTATACTAAGCGAAAGAAGCCATTGACAAAAGACCACATATTGTATGATTGCATTATATGAAATGTCCAGAATAGGCAAATTCATAGAAACAAGCTAGATTAGTGGTTGCTTAAGGCTGGGGCAGGGGAGAATGAGGAGTCACTGCTAATTGGTACAGGATTTCTTCTGGGGGAGATGAAAATGTTTTGAAACTAGATTGTGGTGATGGTTGCCTGTGAGCATATTTTAAAAACACTGAATTACGCACTTTAAATAGGTGAACCGTATGGCATGTGAGCTATAGCTCAACAAAGCTTTTCAAAATCTAGCATGTGGTCACGTAACTTAGAAGCATATAGGAGTGAGAAAACATGAGGTAAAATTTGCTTTAAAATATTTTTATAAAAGATAACAGGTAACAAAAGCCCATTAATTATTGAACCTGGGTGATGGGTATATGGGTATTCATTATATCATTCAGAAAAATTTCATAACAAAAAGTCAAGTTAAAAAAAGATAACCTCTTATTAATAGATACAGGTAAGGCCAGAGCCTTTAGAAGCTTCAAGAAGGTGGGGTAGAAAGGAACTTGGAGATCTTGAAGTCAAGTCATTCAGTTAACAGATGGGACCGAAGACAGACAAGGTGGCAGGAAATGAGGAAGTGAGAGGTAGGCAGGGGTCCTCAGGGGTGTGTTTCTTACTTAACAAACAAGACAATCGACCCAGCAGGAGGCTTGGTGCTAGGGGAAGGCAGCACTTACTTGAGTTTCAGCTCCCTGGTGAGCTCATTCTGGGTCTGCTCCAGCTCTTGGCGCTCCTTGATGTGTTCTTCTTGGAGGTCGTGGATCTCAGCCTTCACTGCCTGCAGCTTGGAGAAGAGCTGGAACAGAAGGAAGAAGCAGGTGAAGACAGTGCCCATCCAGAGAACAGAGTTCTCCTTTTCCCCCAAAGTCTCAAGGCAACTCTGCATGGCCTCATTCCTTTTATACCTTTTTGAGTTTTTTGGTCTTGATGTCCACCTCTTGCTGCAATGAGCTGTATGTCTCTTTAAGTTCCAAGGTCTCCTCATCTCGACTTTCCATCTGTTGCTGGATTTCTCTTTCTCGACGTTTCTGAGCAACATCACAAAATTCATTAGTTTTCCCTAGATACCAGATCTACACAAGGATGAGGACTCGGAGCTCCTGGTCAGAGTCTTAGCTTTGAAGGACGTCTAAAATGAGAGACATACGCTCTGTAGAATTAACTCACCTCCCCACTCTGTTCCCACAAAAAATGAAAGATTACCTGCTCTGCAATTTCCTGCCGTTTCTGCTCCAGGATTTTCTGCTGTTCATTCGTATGATCCACTATATTTTTCCCTCCAACAAGCAGCTTACTCTCCATGGCCTGAGTGAGAAACAAAGTAGACTCCATCTCACGAATGGTGTCCTTCAGAACACATCTCATCGGGGAGCCCCTAAAAGGGAGAGAGCTCAGGGCCGAGCCAACGGGCAGAGCTGTGCTCAGCTATCCATGTCTTACTCTTCCCATCGCTGGGGGTGGAGCTGGGGGTGGCTTCAGTGGAGGCTTCACCTTGGTGACAGTGAAAATACAGTTTCTCCATACATACATGAATTTCAGCTCTCTAAAAAAAATTTTTGGGTACATGTAGAAATTGCTGTATTGGTGTATGTTCTGTAGTATATATTTTCAACAACAACGAAAATAAAATATATTAAAAAAGAGACGAAAAATCAAGGGGGATTTGTTTGTACAAAATATCAACCCCATTTAAAACATACACACCTACTATGTGCTAGGTACTGGGGACGCAACTGTGCATATAAATCGCAAAGCTTCTAGTCCACTGAGGGACACAGGCAACTAAAGAGATTCTTAGCTTATGTTGGCAGATGCCGTTATGAGGGAAAAAACAAAAACCAAACCTGACTCATAGCGACCCTACAGGACAGAGTAGAACTGCCCCATATGGTTTCCAAGGAGCGGCTGGTGGACTCAAACTGCAGACCTTTTGGTTAGCAGCCAAGCTCTTAACCACTGTGCTACCAGGGCTCCCTATGAGGGAAGTACAAAGTAATTAATGGGAGAAGCACACTGGAGGAAGGGAATTCAGACTTTAGTAAGGAGTCAGGGTAAGCGTCCTCTCTGAAGGGACATCTACACAGAGTTGAAGTAAAAATAGAATCAGCTAAGAAAAAAAATTTTTTGAGAGTGTAGGAGTAGGAGAGAGTAGTGATACATGAAGCCAGCAAAGCAAGCAGAGGTCAGTTGAAAAACCTCAAAAGCCCTGTTAAGGGAGACTGAATTTCATCCTGAGAGCCTCTGGGACCCACTGACTTATTTTTTTAAGAATGGAGGTACAGTCAGATTTGTGTTGTAAAATGCTATTCTGCTGCAGCAGAATGGGAAAAATGGCTGGAAAAGGGCAGGCTGGATGGCAGGCCAGAAAGGAGGCTGTGTGGAGGTCCAGGCTTTACTTGAGCAGTGGGGGTAGCAGGGAGCAAAGTGGATGGGTCCAAGACACCCAGGTGAGGCAGGATTCAGAGGCTGGTATGGGTTGAACTGTGTCTTCCAGAAATATGGGTTGTAAATTCTAACCCCTATACCTGTAGTGGAAGCCCTGGTGGGGTAGTAGTTAAGAGCTATGGCTGCCAACAAAAAGGTCAGCAGTTTGAATCCACCAGGCATTCCTTGGAAACTCTATGGGCAGTTCTATTCTGTCCTATAGGGTCAACTCGACGACAAACAGCAATGGATTTTTATGGGTATACTTATGGATGTAATTCCATTTGGGAACAGGGCTTTCTTTGTTAATGAGGTCATGTCAGTGTAGGTGTGTTTTAAACCAATCACTTTTGACACATAAAAAGAGCAGATCAGGCACAGAAAAGGACTCCTGGTGGTGCAAGAGTTAAGCCCTCACTGCTAATGGAAAGGTTGGTGGCTCCAACCCACATAGCAGCTCCTCAGGAGAAAGACCTGGTGATCTGCGTCCACGAGGATTACAGCCAAGGAAATCCTCGGAGGCAGTTCTACTCCCATCACAGACGGTCTAAATGGATCAAAATCGACTCAACGGCACCTAAGAACAAAAACAACAGACACAGAAGCAAGGAAGCAGAGATGGCAGCAGATAGATGCCATACCACCTGAAGATCGCCAAGGAACCCAGGAACAGACCCTGAAAAGGGACAAAGACCTTCCCAAGAGCTGACAGGAGAGAGAAAGCCCTCCCCTAGAGCCTATGCCCTGAATTTGGACTTCTAGCCTCCTAAATTGTGAGAAAATTAATTTCTGTTCGTTAAAGCCACCCACTTGTGGTATTCTGTTATAGCAGCACTAAGAAACTAAGACAGCCTTGTGGACTGACTGGGCCACAGGGAGGGGCAGGGGCAGCTAGCAAGGAGAGCTCCTAGAGGTCTGGCTTCACTGAGCTGAGGAAGAAGAAGCAGGCTCTCTGGGTGTCCCGAGGCAGAAGACTATGGGATCTGGATGTTAGGAGACAGCTCTGGGCTAGCTTGGGAGCCTTCAGCATTTAAATGGTGGCTGAGGTCACGGGAACGATTTGCAAAAATATGGAATGCAAAAACTGCCACCTTGGTTTTAAAAAACATATGAACATTAGCCACAGTCTTACTGCCACCTTTCGGTGAGCCCTTTCAGTCTGTCTCCTCTTCTCTCAAAATGAAGGGGCTGGACTAGATTAGTCAGCCTCCCCTTCTCTCCAGCTCTAGAATTCTTGTATGATTTTACAGCATCCAGGGATTGAGAAAGACAAAAGTAATATCATCTCCCCATAGACAAAATATCTAAGAAGTTGGTGACCTTGAGGTAGTGCTGAGTCTTGTCCCACTCAGCCTCTGAGAGTTCTCAGACACCCCAGGTTGTTTAGGGTCTAGGTGTTCCTGCCCTTAAATAACAGATGGGATCCAAACATCAGCACACAAACCAAATGTGGGCACATCGAGTTACATTTCGAATGCAGGAGTGAGGAGGGGTGAAGTGGCATTTGATATAATGAAATTCCATAATAAGCCCCTTCCTGGAACAAAGTTACCCCCTACTTGTGTTGTGTGTGACTAAATTTTCACATCACATCTAAAGGATTTTAGTCCTGGAGAGGACTTTCAAGGCTTTAAGGTCCTTGCCTCTGAAGAAAATATTACCTAGCTCTGTGAAAAGGCTACTGTGAGGCCACAGATAAACACGGTATAGCTTCATGGAGTGGGCGGAGGGAAGTCGAGAAGAGAGCCTTGTTGTTTATAAATTAATAAACATGGATATATTATAGAGCAGAGCCCTGGTGGCACAGTGGTTAAGAGCTACGGCTGCTAACCAAAAGGTCAGCAGTTCAAATCCATCAACCATTCCTGGGAAACCCTATGGGGCAGTTCTACTCTGTCCTACAGGATCACTGAGTGGGAATCAACTCAATAGCAACCAGTTTTTTATGTTATAGAGTAGAAATAAATTTATATAAATTCAATACCCAATGCTTCAAAGGAATTCTGATTTGTGATCAGCCAGTAGCCAAGGCTTCACCCTCAGATCTTCAGGGCCACTTTGTCACTCACCTCTGCCAGTAAAGACCTATGCCACCTGATGGAAAAGTACACTGCCTTCAGAAATAAGACTCAAAACAGTGAGAGCCTCCACACTCTAGAATACTGCTCAGCCATGGAGGAAAACGAGGCGGACTCAATGAAACATACTGGCTCACAGGGTTGGGAGGATTGACTACAACAGCACATTGTGAGGAAATACTTCGGGGTGACAGAACTGTTCTGCATCTTGTGTAATCAGGGCACTACAAGGTAAAGCCACAATGAAATATCATTTTATGCCCACTATATATATAAAAACTAAAAAAAAAAAATTTTTTTTAGTTTTTATATATATAAAAAGTAAACTCCAATCATCACAAGTGTTGGCAAGCATGAGGAGCAACCAGAACTCACAGCCTGCTGGCAGAAGCTTCAATTCACACAGCCACTTTAGAAAACCATTTGTCATTACCTGGCAAAGCTTAAGCTGCACATACTCTAGGGCCTAACAATGCCAGACAGGAAACTCTTCCACATACACGTTCTCCAGGAGCCAAGGACATGAACATACACAGCCAAAAATACACACAACCCAAACTATCAGGGGAATTGAATACTACTGAATACTTAGAACAGTAACAATGAATAAACCACTGCTACAGGCATCAATATGGATAAAGCTCATGAACTTAATACTGAGCAAATAAAAGTAAATTTCAGCAGTGGGATTCTATTATTCAAAGGTAAAAAATTCTGCGAAACTAAACAATCTTTTACTTAGACATATTTATGTATATGGCAAAACCATAATAAAAGCATGGAAGCAACACTAGGTTTAGGATAATTTTTGCCTCTGTGCGAAAGGAACACAAAGAGCTTCTAAAGGTATGAGTGCTATTCTGTTTCTTACACTGGGTGGTAGGTACATCCAAAAAAAAAACCAAACCATTGCTGTGGAGTCGATTCCAACTCATAGCGACCCTATAGGACAGAGTAGAACTGCTCCATAGAGTTTCCAAGGAGCGCCTGGTGGATTTGAACTGCCGACCTTTTGGTTAGCAGCTGTACCTCTTAACCACTACGCCATCAGGGTTTCTGGTAGGTACATAGGTGTTAGTTTTACTGCTTCTTTATACCTTGCATGCATGTAATTATTATTATTATGAGTTCTTAATATTTAATTTTTTAAAATTTGAAAAAAAAATTTTTTTTTTTTTTTTTTTTTTTCATTTCAATTCAACAAATGTTTATTGAGTACTGGATGCCATGGAACCACTGGGAATACAAAACTGAAAGAGACATCATATATACAAGAAAAAAAAACAAGCAAACCCATTGCCGTTGACTCCAACTCCTAGGGATCATATATACACATATGTTTTGTTTTGAGGAGCGGGGAGGATGAAACAAAAAGCACCAAAATGGGAAAAGGCCTAAGGAAGGATATGGTACCTTGATTTTGGCACCCAGCATCTCGGCAGCATCCTTCTCCCGCCGCAGGTCCTCCATCTTCTTCTCCTTCTCCTTCAGCAGCCTCATCTTCTCCTCTGCAACCAAGCTGTGATCCTCTATAATGGCCCGCTTCTCAATCTCCAGTTTTTCTTGCTGTTCCCGCCAATAATCATCTTTATCATCCCCTTCCTCCTCACCCTCTTCTCCCTCCTCCTCCTCCTCTTCCCCACCCCCACCGCTGCCTCCACCTTCCCTCCGCTTCTCCCTCCTCTTCCTTCTGCCAATGGACCGTTTTTCCAGCTGGGCCTTGAGCCGAGCAATCTCTTCCTGAAATTCTCGAAGAAGGGCATCCTTAGGGTCCTCATTGACCCTTGGTTTATTCTTAATGTTTTTGGCACGGTTGGCATATCTCAGAGTGGTCAGAGTCTCTTCTACATTGTAAGAAGCAGGCCCCACGTTGGCCACCATCACAGTTTTAGCATTGCCACCGAGGGAATCTTGGAGAAGCCTCGTAAGCTTTGAGTCCCGGTATGGGATGTGAGTGCTTTTGCCATCCACCAGGGCAGAGATGACATTACCTAAGGCTGAAAGGGAGAGGTTGATCTTGGTCGCTTCCTTCAATCTTTCCCCTTGAGCACCGGTCTTAGCTTGCCGTTCACTGCCAGCAAGATCTACAAGGTTTAATTTCCCCACACGGATATGGTTTTCACCATCAAGGCCTACCTCACTGCACTCAATGGTGATAACAAAAATTGCATGAGAACGTGAACTGTGCTCGTTCATATTGGTAGCACCAACCGAACGGTTCTGGTTCCCCACATTCATCACGTGCTCTATCTCCTTCACACTCTTGGTGACAAAGGAAGACAGGTCTTTCACATACACTCCAGTGTCAGGTCTCTCTTTGAGCTCAAGCCTTTTAGTCTGATCCTTTGAGAGCAGATCTCGGATCTCCTCCTGGTAGATCTCTAAATATGAAGCCCTGACCAGGTATTGTTGATTCTGGGATCGAGAAATGTGGGTGAAGATGTGATCAAACGAGTTAGGGATGACCCCCCTTTTTTCAGGGTCACCACGAACTCCTTCCATTGTGTAGGTTTTCCCAGTCCCAGTTTGTCCATAGGCAAAAATTGTCCCATTGAAACCCTGCAGGACAGAGTCCACAAGCGGTCGGAACGTCTCATCATAGAGTTCAAACTGCTTGGCATTCCAGTCATACACTGCATCAAAGGTGAAGGTCTTGGGCATTTCATGGGCCACTCCTTTGGGGTTCTTCACAGACACCTGCCCCAGCTTCACATCCACATCCACCACCTTGTCGTAGGAAGCAGCCTTTTCCTTGCCATTCATGGGCCGACAGCGAACCACCACCCTGACAGACTCTGAGCTTTTTAACTTTGACATGATGAACTCTAAGCGGGTCAGTTGTGAAGGCTATGAATACAAAATTGTCTCACGATGCTAAGGTCCTAGAAAAGAGCAGAAGTTAGTAAGTACAGTATAAGTGTCATTCTGGGTTGCTTGACAGTAGCTAACACACCCAATACATCTTTATCCCGCTAACCTTCTGACAGCTATATTTAATAACTTTACCACACTGTGTATTTCCTTGTGGGTTTGTAACTAGTTTCAGGAGGAAAAACAAAACCTTCACTAATATTGTTAACTAGACTGCCCCCTCTTTAACCATCATTTTCTCTTACACTACAGGCTGAAGTGGCTGGAAATCTTTTAAAAGACTAAGAGATCTCATACCCCGTTGAACTTTAAAACACACATACCCTTTGGCTTAGCAATTATATTTCTAAGACTTCATCCTACAGATACATCTTGTACAAAGACATATGTACAATGCTATTTGTTTGCAACCCTGCGGTAGCAATAGGCTGCAGACAATCCCAATTCCCATCAAGAGGGAGCTGATCAAATAATTAAATATATTTAATATATACAGTGGAAGTGTATGCAGTTTTTAAAATGAGTGTAAACTGAATGTAATACTATACCAAAATATAGTGTTAATTGAAAAAATAAGTGAGGAACAGTGTGTAAAAAGGATATATGTGAGGCGGGGCCAAGATGGCAGAGTAGTCAGACACTTCTGGTAAACCCTCTTGCAACAATGACCCAAAAAAACAAGTGAAACGATTACATTTATGACAAGCTAGAAGCCCTGAACATTAAAGGCAAAGTTAGAAAATGACTGAGCAGTAGAGGGTGGGGAGAGACAGGTCAGAAGCGGAGAGGGGTTGCTAGACCTGAATCGCCAGGAACCTCAGACTGTGGTGGGCTGATGGTAGCGTTCGGCTGCAGTTTCCTCAGGGAGAAACAGCCAGCCGCACAGCCTATGCACACCTCTGGAACCAGAGAAGAACAGCGCTCTCAACAAAAGCTAAGTACTTATATGTATTTTACTGTGCCCCCAGCCCCGAAGCTGGCTTCAGTGGCTGTCAATTTCCCTGGGCCTGAGACAGGTCCTGCAATGCGCCCTGAGCCATTCTCCCGGCCTTGGAGAGGGAATAAATTCACAATTGGGAAAAGATAATCTGCCAGCTCCACTAACCTGGGGAGCTCAGGACAGAAGCAGCTCCTGTTCAGACATGAACAGTCTGTGGACTTTGAATACCTTTCTCCCCTGCAGGGACCTGTGTGGACCAATTTCAGGAGAACAGGCCCTTGTTGGCAGGCTGTAATTGTTTCAGCTATGCGGTGGAGAGGTAGGTGTTTGATGTTTGATCCCGCTTTGCCTATTAAACAAGGTCCTCACCTACTCACATCAGAAGCCTAAGGACTGGTAGCTCCATTCAGGTCATCCAGCTACCTGCAACAGGGGTCCAAGGGTAACTGGTACCTCCCAGTCCTTACAACCAAAAGCACTGGGTGACCAAGGTCCGTCTGCAGAACCTGCCCACCTGTGCACTCTTGGGAACAGGGACACGCTTTCCTCACAGACACTTGGGAGACAGTTGTCAGCCCTCTGCCTTCTTCAGAGCATGACCCCTGATGCAACCAGATACTGGTACTTACACCAATCACCCCTGCCCCTCTAAGACTGTAGGACGGAGCCTGTACCACACACTTGATGACCAACTACATGGACACCTGAGCTGAATCCATACAACAAAAGTGAATGGACTCCTATGCTCAAATACCTGGTAACAGCTCTAGCCATCTGGTGACAGGACATTAGAGCTTCAAAGGCAAAAATAATCAAGCTAGCTCACTCAAGCAACCTATTTGGACATATGAAAACAAAACAAAGCAAGGAGCTAGGATACAGGAAGCAAGCATAAAATAAACGAATACAATAACTTATAGATAGCTTGGAGACAACACTCAATATCAAGTCACATAAAGAAGCAGACCATGATCGCTTCAACAAGCTCTCAAAACAAACAATCAAGGGATCTTCTGGATGAAGGTGCCTTCCGGGAATTACCGGATGGAGAATACAAAAGATTAATATACAGAACTCTTCGAGACATCAGGAACGAGATCAAGAAGGAGATCAGGCAATAAGCAGAACAAGCCAAGGAACACAAAGATAAAGTAGTTGAAGAAATTAAAAAGGTTATTCAAGAACATAACTAAAAATTTAATGAGCTGCAAGAATCCACAGAGAGACAACAACCAGAAATTCAGAAGATTAACACTAAATTACAGAATTAGACAACTCAATAGAAAGTCAGAGGAGAATTGAGCAAATCGAAGGCAGAACTGGTGAGACTGAACAAAAGGCACTTGGTACCAATATATTTGAAGAAAAATCAGATAAAAGGATTTAATAAAATGAACAAACCCTAAGAATCATGTGGGACTCTATAAAGAGAAACAACCTACGAGTAACTAGAGTACCAGAACAGGGAGGGATAACAGAAAATACAGAGAATTGTTGCAGGTTTATAGGCAGAAAACTTCCCTGATATCGTGAAAGATGAGTAGCTATCTATCCAAGATGCTCATTGAACTCCACGTAAGGTAGATTTTAAAAGAAAGTCACCAAGACATATTATAATCAAACTTGCCAAAACCAAAGATAAAGAGAGAATTTTAAGAGCAACTAGAGATGAACGAAAAGTTACCTACAAAGGAGAGTCAATACGAATAAACTCGAACTACTCAGCAGAGACCATCAAGCTAGAAGGAAATGGGATGACTTATATAACGCACTGAAGGAAAAAAATTGCCAGCCGAGAATCATATATAAAGCAAAGCTGTCTGTCAAATATGAAGACGAAATAAGGACATATCCAGATAAACAGAAGTTTAGGGAATTCTTAAGAACCAAAACAAAATTCCAAGAAATACTAAAGGGAGTTCTCTGGTTAGAAAATCAATAATATCATATATGAACCCAAGACTGGAACACTGGACAGAGTAATAACATGTTAACCCAGATAAGGAAATCACAAAAATAAATCAAGATAAAAAAATGCTCAAAACAGGGAAACAGCGATGTCATTATGTAAAAAAAGACAACATTAAAACAATAAAGAGAGGCTAAGAAATGTGAAATAGATCTTCCATAAGGAGAGGAAGCCAAGGTGATATAAAGAAATAAAAGTTAGGTTTAAACTTAGAAAAATAGGGTTAAATATTAAGGTAACCACAAAGGAGACTAACAATCCTACTCATCAAAATAAAATACCAGAAAAAAATAGAGACTCAGCAGAAACAAAATCAACAACAATGAATGAGAGGAACAGACAAGATATAAAGATAAGCTACTCAGCACAAAAAATTAAGTGGGAAAAAGAAACTGTCAACAACACACAAAAAAAGACATCAAAACGACAGCACTAAGCTCATAACTATCCATAATGACGCTGAATGTAAATGGACTAAAGGCACCAATAAAGAGACAGAGTGGCAGAGTGGATAAAAAAACACAATCCATCTATATGCTGCCTACAAGAGACACACCTTAGACTTAGAGACACAAACAAACTAAAACTCAAAAGATGGAAAAAATATATCAAGCAAACAACAAGCAAAAAAGAGCAAGAGTGGCAATATTAATTTCTGACAAAATAGACTTTAAAGTTAAATCCACCACAAAGAGTAAGAAAGGACACTACATAATGATTAAAGAGACAATATGCCAGGAGGATACAAAAAAAAAAAAAAACAGTGCCCTCGAGAGGATATAACCATGGGGTTAAATATTTATGCACCTAATGACAGGGCTATAAGATACATAAAACAAACTCTAACAGCACTGAAAAGTGAAATAGACAGGGCCACAATTATAGTAGGAGACTTCAACACACCACTTTTGGTGACGGACAGAAGCTCAATAAAGACACCAAAGATCTAAATGCCACAATCAACCAACTTGACCTCATAGACGTACACAGAATACTCCACCCAACAGCAGCCAGGTATACTTTCTTTTACAACGCACATGGAATATTCTCTAGAATGGTCCACATATTAGCTCATAAAGCAAGCCCTGGCAGAATCTAAGACATCAAAATACTACAAAGCATCTTCTCTGACCATAAGGCCATAAAAGTGGAAATCAATAACAGAAAAAGCAGAGAAAGGAAATCAAACACTTGGAATCTGAACAACACTCTGCTCAAAAACAACTGGGTTATAGAAGACATCAAGGATGGAATAAAGAAATTCATAGAATCCAATGAGAATGAAAACAATTCCTTCCTATCAGAACCTTTGGGACACAGCAAAAGCAGTACTCAATTTAAATCAATAAATGCACACATACAAAAAGAAGAAAGGGCCAAAATCAAAGAATTATCCCTACAACTTGAACAAATAGAAAGAGAGCAACAAAAGAAACCTTCAGGCACCAGAAGAAAGCAAATAATAAAAATTAGAGCAGAATTAAATAAAATAGAGAAGAGAAAAGAATTGAAAGAGTTAACAAGACCAAAAGGTGGTTCTTTGAAAAAACTTCACAAAATTGATAAACCATTGGCCAAACTGACAAAAGCAAAACGGGAGAGGAAGCAAATAGCCTGAATAAGAAATAAGATGGGCAATATTACAACATACCTAACTGAAATTAAAAGAATCATATCAGATTACTATGAAAAAATTGTACTCTAACAAATTTGAAAACCTAGAAGAAATGGACAAATTTCTAGAAACATCCCACCTACCTAAACTAACACAAACAGAGGTAGAACTAAAAAAACCTATAACAAAAGAAGAGATTGAAAAGGTAATCAAAAACCTCCCAACAAAAAAAAAGCCCTGGCCCCAACAGCTTCACTGCAGAGTTCTACTAAACTTTCAGAGAAGAGTTAAAACCACTACTACTAAAGGTATTTCAGAGCATAGAAAAGGGCAGAATACTTCCAAACTCATTCTATGAAGCCAGTAAATTCCTGACACTGAAACCGGGTAAAGATATCACACACACACAAAAAAGACAATTATAGACCTATGTAATTTTTATAGATGCAAAAGTCCTCAAAAACATTCTAGCCAATAGAATTCAACAACATATCCAAAAATAATTCACCATGACCAAGTGGGATTCATACTAGGTAACCAGGGATGGTTCAAGATTAGAAAAACAATTAATGTAATCCATCGTATAAATAACACAAAAGACAAAAACCACATGATCTTATCAATTGATGCAGAAAAGGCATTTGACAAAGTTCAACACCCATTCATGATAAAAACTCTCAGCAAAATAGGAATAGAAGAAAAATTCCTCAACATAATAAAGGACATTTATACTAAGCCAACAGCCAACATTATCCTAAATGGAGAGACTCTGAAAGCATTCCCCTTGAGAATTTATCACCACTCGTATTCAACGTTGTGCTCGAGGTCCTAGCAAGAGCAATTAGGCTAGATAAAGAAATAAAGGGCATCCAGATTGGTAAGGAAGAAGTAAAAGTATCTCTATTTGCAGATGACATGATCTTATACACAGAAAACCCTAAAGAATCCTCAAGAAAACTACTGAAACTAATAGAAGAGTTCAGCAGAGTATCAGGATACAGGATAAACATACAAAAATCAGTTGGATTCCTCTACACCAACAAAAAGAACACTGAAGAGGAAATCACCAAATCAATACCATTTATAGTAGCCCGCAAGAAGATAAAATACTTAGGAATAAGTCTTACCAGAGACATAAAAGACCTATACAAGCAAGGTAAGCACAGGCTTGTTTGTGCTTACTTGCTAATCTGTAGTGACCAATTTCACATGCATTTCACCACATATTCGCATTAGCCCTGTAGGACTAACTGCCCACACAAACCATGGCCTCATATACCCCGAGACCAGAAGAACTAGATGATGCCTGGCTACCACTACTGACCATCCTGATCAGGGCCTAATAGACAGACCCTGATAGAATGGGAGGAAAATGTAGAAAAAAACTCAAATTCTTAGAAAGTTCAGGCTAACTGGACCAGTAGAGGCTAGAGGAATCCCTGAGACGATCACCCTGAGATATGCTTTAAACCTTAAACTGAAATTATTCTGAGATCACCTTTTAGCTAAATATCAGATTGGCTCATAAAGAATATCACCTTCTTTAAGAAAAATCATCTATAGGAGACCATACCAAAAACCCACTGCCGTCGAATCGATTTCAACTCGTAGCGACCCCGTAGGACAGAGTAGAACTGCCCCATTGAGTTTCCAAAGAGCGCCTGGCGGATTCGAACTGCCAACCTCTTGGTTAGCAGCCATAGCACTTAACCACTACGCCACCAGGGTTTCCTATAGGAGACCAAATGGTCAAAAATTACTCTAAAGCAAAGATGAGAAGGTAAAGGGTCAGGGAAACGAGTGCTGGAAATGGTACAATCAGAACGGAATAAGTGACAATGATGGCACGTTGTGAAATATGTAACCAATAAAAAACTGAATAATTTGTGTAGAAATTTAAAAAAAAAAAGAAATTGGTAAATAGAAACCTAATTTACTGTGTAAACTTTCATCTTAAACACAATAAAATATTCATTAAAAAAAAAAAGGCCTATACAAAGAAAACTACGAGACACTACTTTAAGGAACCAAGAGAGACCTAAACCAAAAAAAAAAAACCCAAACATAGTGCCATCGAGTCAATTCCACCTCATAGCAACCCTATAGGACAGAGTAGAACTGCCCCCATAGAGTTTCCAAGCAGCGCCTGGCAGATTCAAACTGCTGACCCTTTGGTTAGCAGCTGTAGCACTTAACCACTATGCCACCAAGGTTTCCAAGAGACCTATGTAAGTGGAGAAACATACCTTGCTCATGGATAGGAAGACTTAGCATTGGAAAAATGTTTATTCTACCAAAAGTCGTCTATAGATATAATGCAATTCTGATCCAAATTCCAACAACATTTTTTAATGAGATGGAGAAAAAAATCACCAACTTCATATGGAAGGGAAAGAGGCCCTGGATAAGTAAAGCATTACTAAAACAGAAGAACAAAATGGGAGGCCTCATGCTACCTGATTTTAGAATCTATTATACTGCCACAGTAGTCAAAATAGCTTGGTACCAGTACAATAACAGATACACACACCAATGGAAAAGAATTGAGAATCCAGACATAAACCCACCCACATATGAGCAGCTGATAATTGACAAAGGACCAAAGTCAGTTAAATGGGGAAAAGACAGTCTCTTTAACAAATGGTGCTGGCATAGCTGGATATCCATCTGCAAAAAAATGAAACAAGACCCATACCTCACTCCATGCACAAAAACTAACTCAAAATGGATCAAAGACCTAAATATAAAATCTAAAACGATAAAGATCATGGAAGAAAAAATAGGGACAACATTAGGAGCCCTAATACATGGCATAAACAGTATACAAAACATTATAAAGAATGTAGAAGAAAAGCTTAATACTTGGGAGCTCCTAAAAATCAAACACCTACGCTCATCCAAATACTTCACCAAAGGAGTAAAAACACTACCTACGGACTGGGAAAAAGATTTTAGCTATGACATTTCTGATCAGCGCCTGATCTCTAAAATCTACATGATACTGCAAAAACTCAACTGCAAAAAGACAAATAACCCAATTAAAAAATGGGCCAAAGATATGAATAGACACTTCACTAAAGAAGATATTCAGGTAGCTAAGAGATACATGAGGAAATGTTCACGATCATCAGCCATTAGAGAAATGCAGATCAAAACTACAATGAGGTTTCACCTCATTCCAACAATGCTGGCATTAATCCAAAAAACACAAACTAATAAATGTTGGAGAGGCTGTGGAGAGATTGGAACACTTATACACTGCTGGTGGGAATGTAAAATGGTACAATCACTTTGGGAATCTATTTGGCACTTCCTTAAAAAGCTAGAAATAGAACTACCGTACGATCTAGCAATCCCACTCCTTGGAATATATCCTAGAGAAATAAAAGCCTTTACACGAACAGATACATGCACACCCATGTTTACTGCAGCACTGTTTACGATAGCAAAAATATGGAAGCAACCAAGGTGCCTATCAACGGATGAATGAATAAATAAATTATGGTATATTCACACAATGGAATACTACGCATCAATAATGAACAGTGAGGAATCTGTGAAACATTTCATAACATGGAGGAATCTGGAAGGCATTATGCTGAGTGAAATTAGACAGTTGCAAAAGGACAAATATTGTATAAGACCACTATTATAAGAACTTGAGAAATAGTTTAAACTGAGAAGAAAACATTCTTTTGTGGTTACAAGAGGGGGGAGGGAGGGTGGAAGAGGGGCATTCACCAATTAGTAGATAAGACCTAAAAGACCTACTTTAGGTGAAGGGAAAGACAGCACACAATACAGGGGAGGTCAGCACAATTGGACTAAGCCAAAAGCAAAGAAGTTTCCTGAATAAACTGAATGCTTCAAAGGCCAGCATAGCAGGGGCAGGGGCCTGGGGACCATGGTTTCAGGGGACATCTAAGCCAATTGGCATAATAAAATTTATTAAGAAAACATTCTGCATCCCACTTTGAAGAGTGGCGTCTGGGGTCTTAAGCCTTAGCAAGCAGCCATCTAAGATGCGTCAATTGGTCTCAACCCACTTGGAGCAAAGGAGAATGAAGAACACCAAGGACACAAGGCAATTACGTGCCCAGGAGACAGAAAGGGCCACATGAACCAGAGACTACATCATCCTGAGACCAGAAGAACTAGATGGTGCCCGGCTACAACCGATGACTGCCCTGACAGGAACACAACAGAGTACCCCTGAGGGAGCAGGAGAGCAGTGGGATGCAGACCCCAAATTCTCCTAAGACCAGACTTAATGGTCTGACTGAGACTAGAAGGACCCCGGTGGTCATGGCCCCCAGACCTTCTGTTGGACCAGGACAGCAACCATTCCCGAAGTCAACTCTTCAGACATGGATTGGACTGGACAATGGGTTGGAGAGGGATGCTGGTGAGGAGTGAGCTTCTTGGATCAGGTGGACACTTGAGGCTATGTTGGCATCTCCCGCCTGGAGGGGAGATGAGAGGGTGGAGGGGGTTAGAAACTGGTGAAGTTGACAGGAAAAGAGAGTGTGGAGGGAGAGAGCGGGCTGTCTCATTAGGGGGAGAGTAATTGGAAGTGCGTAGCAAGGTGTATATGGGTTTCTGTGTGAGAGACTGACGATTTGTAAACTTTCACTTAAAGCACAATAAAAATTATTTTAAAAAAGTATACGAAACGTTATGAACAATACAGAAGAGAAACTAGATAACTGGGAGCTCCTAAAAATCAAACACTTATGCTCATCCAAAGACTTCACCAAAAGAGTAAAAAGATTACCTACTACAGACTGAGAAAAAGTTTTTAGCTATGACATTTCCAATCAGCATCTGATCTCTAAAATCTACGTGATACTGCAAAAACTCAACTATAAAAAAACAAATAACCTAATTAAAAAATGGGCAAAGGATATGAACACACACTTCACTAAAGAAGACATTCGGGTAGCTAACAGATACATGAGGAAATGCTCAGGATCATTAGCCATTAGAGAAATGCAAATCAAAACTACAATGAGATTCCATCTCACTCCAACAAGGCTGGCATTAATCCAAAAAACACAAAATAATAAATGGTGGAGAGGTTGTGGAGAGACTGGAACACTTACTTACACACTGCTGGTGGGACTATAAAATGATACAACCACTTTGGGAATTGATGTGGCAATTCCTTAAAAAGCTAGAAATAGAACTACCATACGATCCAGCAATCCCACTCCTTGGAATATACCCTAGAGAAATAAGAGCCTTTACACGAACTCATATATGCACACCCATGTTTACTGCAGCATTGTTTACAATAGCAAAAAGATGGAAGCAAGCAGGGTGCCCATCAATGGATGAAAGGATAAATTATGGTGCAGTCACACAACAATAAAGAACAACGATGAATCCGTGAAACATTTTATAACATAGAAGAATCTGGAAGGTATTATGCTGAGTGAAACCAGTCAGTTGCAAAAGGACAAATATTGTATGAGACCACTATTATAAGAACTTGAGAAATAGTTTAAACTGAGAAGAAAACATTCTTTTGTGGTTACAAGAGGAGGGAGGGAGGGAGGGAGGGAGGGAGGGTGGGAGAGGGGCATTCACCAATTAGATAGTAGATAAGAATACTTTAGGTGAAGGGAAAGAGAGCACACAACACAGGGGAGGTCAGCACAATTGGACTAAACCAAAAGCAAAGCAGTTTCCTGAATAAACTGAAAGCTTCAAAGGCCAGCGTAGCAGGGGCGGGGGCTTGGGGACCATGGTTTCAGGGGACATCTAAGACAACTGGCATAATAAAATCTAGTAAGAAAACATTCTGCATCCCACTTTGGAGAGTAGCATCTGAGGTCTTAAACGCTAGCAAGTGGCCATCTAAGATAAATCAATTTGTCTCAACCCACCTAGAGCAAAGGAGAATGAAGAACACCAAAGGCACAAGGTAATTATGAGCCCAAGAGACAGAAAGGTCCACATAAACGAGAGACTACATCAGCCTGAGCCCAGAAGAACTAGACGGTGCCCAGCTACAACTGATGACTGCCCTGACAGGGAACACAACAGAGAACCCGAGGGAGCAGGAGAGCAGTGGGATGCAGATCTCAAATTCTCATAAAAAGACCAGTCTTAATGGTCTGACTGAGACTAGAAGGACCCCGGAGATCATGGTCCCCAGACCTTCTGTTAGCCCAAGACAAGAACCATTCCCAAAGCCAACTCTTCAGACAGGGATTAGACTGGACTATGGGATAGAAAATGATACTGGTGAGGACTGAGCTTCTTGGATCAAGCAGACACATGAGACTATGTGGGCAGCTCCTGTCTGGAGAAGAGATGAGAGGGCGGAAGGGGTCAGAAGCTGGCCAAATGGACACGAAAACAGAGAATGCAGGGAAGGAGTCTGCTGTCTCATTAGAGGGAGAACAACCGGGAGTATATAGCAAGGTGTATGTAAGTTTTTGTATGAGAGACTGACTTGGTTTGTAAACTTTTACTTAAAGCACAATAAAAATTTTTTTAAATTACAATAAAATATATATGCTCTACTAGTGGTTCTCAGAATTGGTCCTTAACCAGCAGCATTAGCATCACCTGGAAACTTGTTAGAATGGAAATTCTCAGCAGAGGTTCAGACCAGACCAAACCTGTTCAATGCCCTGGTTTGTTCACAGCTTCTTTTCATTTCAAGGTGACTGGCCCCTGAACTACAACTTCGGCCTATCCCCTTGCCCATTTCCTTTCCATTTCAACAGAGGCTTGCCTGAGAAAGTTGGCGTAGGGGCAAAACGAAAACCTCAGCACCTCAGCCTCATTGGTGGAGGCCTCTGCTGTAGGGCAAAGGTCCGGGTCAAACAAGACCCTAGACTTGAAGGAGTAAAGGAAATGTGAGGGGAGCAGAGGATGGGTCAGAGGAGAGCTGATTCTTCTGCATTACATGTCCTGGAGGAGGCACAGCTGTCCAACTTTTATACCTATCAAAACAAGGTGAGCCCAAGTCTGCTTAAAAAAAAAAAGCCTGCAGCCAGTTGACCTGACCTTGATGTTTACCTGCTTCTGTTCCAGCCCTGTACATATCTCTTGAGCACTGCAAAACAAAGGAATAATAGTGACCTACATTAATCTTTAAAAAGAAAGGAATTCCCAGTGCACGAGTCCCCTTAATTAAACCCCCTCGACTCTAAACACAGAGCACCATTTCTTTTCTGAACTCGCCGAGCTACGCTAAGCTAGTCATGTATTAAAAAAAAAAATTTTTTTTGTATTATTTCAGGAAGATGGTCTAATTTAATTTCCTGCCACCAGGGCTTAAAATCTTACTCTGGGTCCTCCTCAAAGGATAGGGTTTTCTTGGAAAGATGCCCTGATACTCTTTATTACATTCCTTATTCTTCTTTTAGCGGGTCTAATTACAGAGTGATAAATCTTTAAAGGAACCCAGAGCGTTGCCAGGAAAGAAGTACCACAGGTCAGCAGCTCATCACCTTTATCCTGGGTACCTTTTCTGCTAGAACTTGTCATTCCCATGTTAACACCACCATTTGAATGGCTCTTACTTGTGAAAAACTGAGTTCCCCCCACCTCGTCTTTTTTTTTTTTTTTTATTGTGCTTTAAGTGAAAGCTTACAAATGAAGTCAGTCTCTCATACAAAACCTTATCTTTTGTCTGAAGAAATCAGCTGCTCGTTTCTCACAGCAGTACACTCTTCCAGATTGTTTTCCAAGTCTTTCATGCTTGATTCAAGCATCTTCACCTATGCTGGTTATATAGTCTTACCTCAAAATTCTAGAGCTAGATGTGAACTGGATTCTAAATAACTGTTGGCTTCCTATGGATTCTAGGACAGAGGTCGCAAAATGGTCATATTCTACCTGAAGCATTTTATATGGCCCACTTGTTGTTTTAAAAAAACAAAAAAACCCAGCAATTCCACCTCTAGGTACATGTCCTGGTGAAAAACCCTTTCACATCCATACAACAAGGAAACGTGGATAAGGATGCTTCCTGAAGCGTAATCATAATAACGGAAAAAATTTAATGTCTATTTATAGGGGAATGAAAAAAAAAAAACAAACCCAGTCCCATCGAGTCAACTCTGACTCATAGCGACCCTACAGGACAAAGCAGAACTGCCCCATAGAGTTTCCAAAGAGCACCTGGCGGATTCAAACTGCTAACCCTTTGGTTAACAGCCGTAGCACTTAACCATTATGCTACCAGGGTTTCCTGTAGGGGAAGAGAAAAATAAAATATGGTATACTCATGTTACAGACAGTATACTACTTTGTAGTTAAAAAAGAACAAAACTAGAGGAAGAGCTAACAAACTTAAGGCCCACAAGCCCGTAGCCTGTTTTTGTAAATACAGTTTTATTGGAATACAGCAACACCCATTGGCTTAAAAAAATGGGCTGGAAGGGTACACAACAATTCATCAGCAGCTGTCTGAGCTGAGGGAGTGCAGGAAATGGGACTGGTGTGGAAAGGATATTTCAACTTTATCTGTAATATTTTATTATTTCTCTTAATAAAAAAAAAAAATCTGGGGAAGGAGGCTTGAAGCACATAAGAGAAAATGCCAACAACAGTCAATTCTAAAGGTTTCTTATTCTCTGGCTCTTTTAAAATTTTACATTAAAAAAAAAAAAAAAAACAGATTTTCTGCTTCTCTGGAAGAACAGAAATACCTGACAGTCCTTAGTCCATGCCCCCTGGTAGCAATGGGAACTGAGCAACAGCTGCCCCTTTGGGGAACCCAGATTCTCCAATGCTCTCTACTGTCTCACACCCAGCATGCCTTTGCTCATTCATAGCTCCTGGCTGGCTCCTGTAGGCATCCCCATCTTTGACCAAATTCATGTATACATGACCTGAGTAAGAAAAGCGTGCCACGCTAGTCCATCTTTTTAAATGACATTTACTGAGGCTCTATAACGACGTGGAAAATGCTTATGGTAATCAAAAAGCAGTCTGCAAAACTGAATGACAGCAGCATGCAGTCATAATTACATAAAAATAAGAAAGTCATCAAACATCAAGAATATCCACTTTTGATGATGGAGCTATGGGTGATTTCTCCTGCACTTCCAATGTTTCTGTATTTTCCAAATTTTCTTTAATGAACACATAGTACCTTCGAATGGGAAAAAATAAGGCCTGGCAATTCACCAGGAACAGTTCTGCAAGGAAGCACAATCTGCAGGGACACAGAGTGCAAACTAATGCATCTCTCATCAATGCATCCCAACTCAATGTCCTCTAGTATCAGACCAGGCAACTGCCTGCCAACTGTATGGCCGGGAATTCAAGGACTCTGAGTGTCTGAAATGCAGCTCCAGCCACAGATCACAACACAGTCCATGAACCATCAGAAGAACACTGCAACACCCGGCTATTAACCAGCCCAAACCAACTTGCTTCTCAGGCTTCTCTCAGGGGAAGGCTGTTTTTACTCTGTATCCACCTCATCACTATCAACACTACTACTCTGTTTCACAACTGTTCCTACTTGTTTTGAAGTATCAGGCCTCCCTGTTTGCAATCCCTGAACCACACCAAGAAAGCAAGTTCATTGCTCTTTGGTTCCTAGAATGGTCAGTTACCGCAAGGGAGTTACACAATTTTCAAACAAGATATTCATCTCCAGTTGAAAAATACCACCACAACCCCACAGGACTTTTAAAATGACATGGAATTTGTGTTAAGGAAATAGTTCTACACTTACTTATATTACATAAAATATATCTGGGGGGACACACAAGAGCCATATAACAACACTGGTTGCCTATAAGGGAAAGAGCTGGGTGGCTGAGGGCCAAGGGTGGGTGGAAGATTTTATGTTGTGTACCTTTTAATACCCCTTAAATTTTGCATCATGAATGTATTAAACCGGTAACCCACTGCCATCAAGTTGATTCCGATTCATAGAGACCCTACAGGAAAGGGCAGAACTACCCCATAGGGTTTCCAAGGAGTGGCTGGTGGATTCAAACTGCCAACGCTTTTGATGAGCAGCCTGAGGTCTTAACGAATGTGCAATCAGGGCTCCTGTAAATGTATTACCTAGTCAAAAAATACGAGAAACATTTTTAGTGAAATTAAGTAAACTAATATCCATCCAGGTATTCAGCTCACTTTTCCCTCCATTTCGTCTACCCATTCATAAAATTTTTACCAACCACTATGAATATAGAGGTCCCTGAGTAGTACAAGTGGTTTGTGCTTGACTACTAAGCTAAAGGTTGGCAGTTCAAACCCACCCAGAGGCAAGACAGAAAAAAGGCCCAGCAATCTGCTTCTGTAAAGATTACAGCCAAGAAAACCCTATGGAGCAGTTCTACTCTGTAACACACAGGGTCGCTACGAGTCAGAATCGATTCGACGGCAATATATTTGGTTTGGTGTGTTGGTATGACTATAAGGCACTTTAAAAAAAAAAAGTGTTTTAATTGATGAACTAAGGGACCTAGCAGTAAAACTACCTGTCCCAACTTTATGGTGAAGCTTCATAAAAAAGCTGCTGTGAGTACCATGGCATGAAATTTTTAACTTTCTAATGTTAACGTAATATGTCATCTAGCCTTGGTCCCAAATGGCATTCAGAGCAAATATGTCAAAATAACAGATTAATGTATGATGCTCCATTATCATTACAGGCACTGTTTATAAATACAATATCTTTTTTTTTTTTTTAGCCAAACAACTGTGTAAACTGCCTAAAAAGTTTCAAATGTTCTTTATAATACATAAAAGCCACAACTTATCTGAGGACAATTGAGCAATCAATATCAAAAGTTGAGATGTACACTTGTTATTTCTGTTGATGGGAAATATAACATCAAATGTGGGTAAAGTGTAAACAGCCTTACCAAGGTAAATGATGTCACCAAGAAATATGTGAGAAAAAAAGGACGTTTTTGGTAAATGCTATGACATATATGACTGTGCAGCAACTAAAAAATAGGAGTGTGGTTACATGTGTCTGTATGCATACAAGTGTATAGGTATGTATATGTGTGTGTATACGTGGGCATTATCAATTTATCTATATGCGGATGTATATATAGGTAAGTACATGAATCCATATATATTCATATATTAGAACACATGGGGGCACAAACACAGATACTTCTTAGATTTAACCAAATACCTTGTGGGATTGGTTTATAGGGTCTGAAGGCTTAGGACCATAGTCTCGTGGGATAACTGTCATAATATAGTACGTAAAGTTTATGTTCTACATCCTAGTTTGGTGAGTAGTATCTGGGGTTTTAAAAGCTTGTGAGCAGCCATCTAAGAGACAACTATTAGTCTCTATGTGTCTGGAGTAAAAGGGAAAGAAGGAAACCAGAGACTCAGAGAAGCAAGGAGTCCACAGGACTAAGTCTACACAAACCATGACCTCATCTACTCTGAGACCAGAAGAACTACATGGTGCCTGGCTACTACTACTGGCCATTCTGATCAGGAACACAATAGATGGATCCTGATAGAACGGAAGCAATTCAAATTCTTATAAACAGAAACTCAAATTATTAAACAGTCCAAACTTACTGGACCAGTTGAGATTGGAGGACTACCAGAGACTATTGCCCTGAGATACTCTTTAAACCTTGTACCAAAACTATTCCATGAGGTCATCTTTTAGCTAACAGATTGGCTCATAAAATAAACAGTATCATTCATGAGTACTATGCTCCTTGAAAAAAAAAAAATCATCTATTTAAGACCAAACTGTCAATATTTACTCAAAAGGAAAAGACAAGAAGGCCAGGACGTAGGGAAACTAGATTATTGGAAATGTTAATAACCAGAATGGAGATAATGAGAAAGTTGACACACTGTAAAAAATGTAGCCCATGTCACTGAAAAAATTATGTAGAAATTGTTAAATGGGAACCTAATTTGCTATGTAAACTTCCACCAAAAACACAAGAAAATATTTTAATTAAAAAATACATATATAAATATAAATACCCCTCTTGAAATAGTAATTTCATGGCTGGATTTTATTTTAAGGACAAAATTGAATAACTGAATACATGGGCAAAGACGCATGTACACATTTATGTTTATCACACCACCATCTTTAACCACCTACTCACCAGTAAGGGACTGGTTAGATTATGGAAACAATGGGAAAGTGTAATCATTAAGAATGGTAATGAACCTCTAAGTATTTACAGATGAGAAGAGAGCATCCAATTTATGTTCACGTGTGTACATGCACATGTGCAGAGAAAGATGTGCGGGAGACAGTGTAAAGTCACAGGTAAAAGCATGAACTTTCGTGTGCAACAGGTCTGGGTTTGAATGTCTGCTCTACCACCTACTAGCTATCAATATAAAATCCTGAAGTACATAAGTCATAGTTTCTTCATCTATAAAATGGATTTAATGATAACACTTAGCTTGAAGAATGACTCTAAGGGCTAAATGAGCTAATAAATGTTAAATGCTCAGCCCGGTACACGCGCATAATAAACACTCAGGAAATGGAGGCAATGTTGATCCTGGGTGGTGAGCAATGTTGATCCTGGGGGGTGAGCTTGTGTTTTGTTTTTTTTTTAACTTTCTTTGGACTTTTTTGATAGGTGCATGTACTTTGTTTTTTATAATCAGGAAAAAAGCAATCAAGTTATTTTTTTTCTTTGGTTAAAAAGTCTAGCACCTTGATTTCAGCTTAAGTGTCAAGAAGACAGGCTCATTCTCTAGGAAGAAACTGGAATGGTCACAGACAAGAAACAGGGATAAATAAATGCCTGTCCCGAATTCAATTGATACCACACACTCCGTCATTTGATGACATAAACAGGCAAACAAAGAAAGCATTTATGTACAGAAAAAAGAGGGAGAGAAACCTTTTTTTTGTATCCAATTGTGAACGTTCATAAAATACGTGCATAAGAATTTATTCAAGTCTAGAGGAAAGCTCCCATTCAGAGCCAGTGTGGGTCTGGGGTTTGGCTGTATTCACAGTCACAACTCACGCTGCATCAAGAGCTTTATGTGCATTCCTCTTTCAATCCTCAAAATCACAAGGAAGGTAAGTATTAGCTCCATTTTATAAACGAGGATCAGACGCACAGAGAAATTAAATAACTTTCCCAAGGTTGCACAGCAATTAAGTGGAATAGTCAGGAGTCAAAACCAGGTTTGTCTTACCCCAAAACCCACATATAAACACGTATTTTTAAACATACACACACATACATATATGCACATGTTGTTGTTATTAGTTGCCATCGAGTTAGCGCTGACCCTATGTGTAACTGAATAAAAGGTTGTCCAGTCCTGGGCCATCTTCGTGATTGTTGGTATATATATATATATGTGTGTGTGTGTGTGTGTGTGTGTGTGTGTGTGTGTGTGTGTGTGTGTGTGTGTGTGTGTATACACACACATACACATATATACATATACCTACACATATCCGTGTGTGTAAATTGGCAAATTTACTCCCACTTGTAAACTGAGGCACATGTGGGAGTAAGCTGGTAGTATCAATATATGCACAGGTTAAAACTGTTCCAGCCATACACTGGAGTATCCTGCAAACAAGTACATCTTCCCCCTACCCTTGGAAAGAGACCTGACGCATATGCAAACATATATATATCTGTATTACCAGTGCATTTTTTAAAAACTCTAGTGGAGGTGTACCGTACACCATTCTACATCTTCCTTTAGAGAGATCTTGGAGAACCTCCCCCCCCCCCTTTAACAGCTGCCTAAATGTCATGGATAGTCTTGCAATGCATTTGACCAGTCCCCTACTGTGGGACATTCTCTTCCTGGTCTTTTGCAACTGCAAACAATGCTACAGCGAATATCTTGGACATATGCTTTTGGCACATTTGGGAGTAAATTGGTAGGATTCATTCCTAGAGGTGGAAATGCTGTCATGTTCCTTTTTGACAAAAGGAGCCATCTTGTCCCCTCCCCTGGCTGCCTCACTTTCCTCCCCCCACAGGGTGCCCGGCTTCCCACCTGCTCACTGACATACACAGCCCATGCTCAGGACCACCGCTAAACTGTGAAGCTGGAAAAGCCTTTCTGCCAGGAAACTTTTTGTCCCATGTACTACCCAAGAAAGAAAGGAAGTTGTAGCTATTTCACCAGTAAAAATTTACACCCAGACTTAAAAGACACAATCAAACAAATGCAACACATGGCCTTTGTTTAGGGCCCTTGTTCAGCTCACGCACGATTCAAACAAATCAACTGTTAAAAAAATGCATGAGACAATCAGGGAAATGTGCTGAATATTTCAGCATGTTGAAGAATTATTACTTTTTTAGGTGTGAAAATGGTATTGTGGTTATCTTTTTTAAAAAGGTTCTTATCTTTTAGAGATACATACTATTGTAGGTTGAAATGTGTCCCCAAAAAGATACACTGAAGTCCTAAGCACAGAGTCAGACAGGGGGAGAATAGCATATGACAACGGAGGCAGAGATAGTGCAGTGATGCTTCTGTGAGCCAAGAAACTCGAAGGATTGCTGGTAACGCCAGGAGCTAAGAGAAAGATGTGGAACAGATTCTCCCCTTGAGCCTTCAGGGAGAGCATGGATGGCCATGCCCACACCTTGATTTCAGACTTCTAGCCTCTAGAACTATGACAGAATTAATTTCTGTTGCTTTAAGCCATCCAGCTTATGGTAATTTATTACAGCAGCCCTAGGAAGCTAATACACACACAAAAGCATCTTCAGATGAAATCATACGCTGTCCGGGATCTGTTTCAAAATAACAGAGGATGGGGATGGCGTGGATGGGGGATAGAGGTGAAATATGATTGCCATGTGCTAATGACTGCTAGAGCTGAATAATGGGTCCATGGTCCATTATACTATTCTACTTTTATCTATCTTAAAATTTTCCAAAATATAATTGCCCTCTGACCAATGGTTTTCCACTTTAATCAGAGGGCCATTCAGCTGGGTAGAGAGCTATAACAAAATCTGTATTTAAAAAGGAGAGGCAGCCTGGAATCACAAAAGAGATTTCGACACACTTGGGATTGAAATCCAGCTCTACCACTCCTAACTCTGGAACTCCATGCAAGTTCCTTCACCCTTTGAGCCCATTTCCTCAACTGTGAAATGGGAATACCACTGATACCCTGCTCCTTGGGGCTGTGTGAGGATCTGATGAAAACAAGCATTACAGAGCCTGGCCCACAGGAGGAGCCTTCTGCCTTGCCCCATTTCATAGGAGAAAAAAATTGAGGTTTGGACAGAGATGTAACATGCACACAGTTAGTATGTTGCAATGCAAGTGGAAACCAGGTCTACCTGGCTCCAAAGTCCATGGCCTTTTCTCCACATCGGCATGTCCCCAAAACCCTGATCGTCTCTTCACAGTTTCTGCCATATTCACATGCTGTTATTAACTCTTTTTCTTAAAGTCAATTTTCCTTTAATGCAAATATATTTCAAAAAGAAATTTAATATTACTATCACTTGTCATAAATAGAAGATAACTGTAAAACTAAATATAAGGACACAAAACAATGTTATTAAATGCTAGCTTAGGTATTGTCACTTACCTACGGCCTAAGGCCTGATCTCTCTTGATTAGAAAGGGAGCTTGGCAAGGGTTAAGAAACAGGCTAGCACTAAGCAAACCCTCTAACTGACATAATCAGGAGACCCAAAAGAGAAGTTAAAAGAGAATAACTCTTTTAACTCTTTTTTAACCATGTGACTTAACAGAATTTCAGATGTTATGTTTGAGCGTCACCTAAAATCTTCTCCTGTTCCACCCAGTTTAGGGCTGCAGAATCTAAGACCCCTGCGAGATCCCCTGAATCAGAACCACATTTTATCAAGATCCCTAGGTGATTCATGAAGCTTCCTGGGTAGCACAAATGGTTTGCGCTCAACTGATACACTAAAAGTTGGCAGTTTGAACCCACCCAGCGCTACTGTGGAAGAAAAGGGCTGGCAATCTGCTTCCGTTAAGATTACAGCCAAAAAACCCTCATGAGGTAATCATGAGATGCAATGGATTCAACGGCAAGAAACAACAACAACAACAACAGGTGATTCATGTGCACAATAATGTTTGAGAAGTTCTGCCTATGTATGCTACCTCTATAGTAAACTATTCCCAAAGTTGATCAAACAGAATTTCCTATAAATCACAAGATTTATTTCAGCAATGTGATGAACTGAATACTTTCTAAAATCCTTCTCCAAAAGTTCACCAGAACTGTCTTGGTTCACAGTCCAATTTCATAATGATATGCTCCCTCTCACAGTTCAGAGTGTACAAAACGAATAACGCACATACAGTATCTCCGGCTAAAGTCACCAACAAATAGCCTATTCAGAGAATAAAGGGTTTAAATACCAAAGTTCCATGTTCTGGGTCCTATTTATAGGGCATTCTGCATCAGAGAGGAAAGTGGATTAAAGAGAAGAGAAAGAAGGCTGAGAAAACCTCTTAAAACTTTTCCCAAACCACTTATTTAGAATTGTTCACTATGAGCTTGAAGAAGCAAAGAAGTTCACTACAGCATTAAATGTAATTTCAAAAAGCTGGCCACCACCTAAATGCCCAAAGCTAGAGAAAGTTTAGTAGCTCCTGAAGTGCTAAACATGGAAACATGGCTATGAAATAATGTTAAATGAGCACTCCAAAATAGGAAATACACTTTGAGTACACCTATATAAAAATAAACCATCAAGTGAACAACTAAACTGAAAATTGTATCAGGATACCATTATCACTGGTAATTTTTTCCAAAAAATATAATAATGTCTATCCTTTCCATTTTATTTGATACTACCTTGTTAAGAACACTATTTAAGACAGGAAGCACAACAGAGAGTCCCTGATACAGAAAGAGAAAAGTGGGGTGCAGAACTCAAATTCTAGTAAAAAGATCAGACTTAATGGTCTGACTAAGACCAGAGGAACCCCAGAAGACAAGGCCCCCAGACTCTGTGTTAACCCAGAACTGAAACTATTCCCCAAGCCAACTCTTCAGACAAGTCTGCAACAGTGGGCTCAAGCATAACGACTGTAAGCATGGCGCAGAACCAGGCAGTGTTTCATCCTGTGGTACGCAGGGTCGCTATGAATCGGAACTGGCTGGATAGCACCTAAAAACGACAACATAAGACATAAAATGACACTTGTGAAGAGCGCGCTTCTTAGTTCAAGCAGACACATGAGACTAAATGGGCAGTTTCTGTCCAGAGGCGAGATGAGAAGGCAGAAAGGGGATAGGAGCTGGTTGAATGGACACGGGAAATCAAGGGTGGAAAGGAGGAGTGTGCTGCCACATTACAGAGAAAGCAAGCAGGGTCACATGACAACGGGTGCATAAATTTTTTGTATAAGAAACTAATTTGAGCTGTGAACTTTCACTTAGAGCAAAATAAAATAATAATAGTACTAATGTCATGGATTGAATTGTGTCCCCCAAAATGTGTGTCAACTTGCTTAGGCCATGATTCCACAGTTGTCCTCCATTTTGTGACTGTAAATTTATGTTAAAAGGGATTAGGGTAGGCTTGTAACACCCTTAATAAAGTCACATCCCTGACCCAACGTAAAGGGAGTTTCCCTGGAGTGTGGCCTGCACCACCTTTTATCTTACAAGAGATAAAAAGAAAGCAAGCAGAGAGTGGGGGACCTCATACCACCAAGAAAGAAGCACCAGGAGCAGAGCATGTCCTTTGGACCCGGGGTTCCTGCACAGAGAAGCACCTAGTCCAGGGGAAGACCGACCGAGAAGGACCTTCCTCCAGAGCCAACAGAGAGAGAAAGCCTTCCCCTGGAGCTGACGCCCTGGATTTAGACTTCTGCCTACTAGACTGTAAGAAGACAAATTTCTCCTTGTTAAAGTCAAAAAAAAAAAAAGATTATTTAAGAAGGCTGATTTAATGCTTAAAATTTTTAAATGACTGAAGAATCTAAAGAAATCATCAGAAATGTAGACTAATGTTAAAGCAAAGATAATCATTAAGATGTTCTCTGCAGTATTATTTGTAAAATCAAAATACTGAAAATAGCCTAAATGTCCAACAATGGGGTAACAGGTAAGAACTGCATATCCATGAGGTAAAATATATCTGCACATGGACAATAAAATGTTAACAGTGGTTATTGCTAGGTGGTGGGCCTTAAGGTAAATATTATTTACTTTAATCTTTTTAGGCTCTTCCTCATTTTTCCTCAATGGAAACTGACTACTTTTATAAGCAGGAAAAAAAAGTCTATTTGAAGAAAACCTGGCAATTGAAGAAATAAAGGGGGAAAAACACTATATATCTCTCAAGCTAGAATCTGACTTGTTATAGCAGATCTTGCAAAACCAGTAAATATTTCCACCAAGGACTATCTTCTTGTGGTTATCTTAAGTATCTTGAACTGATATTTTATCTTACCCAGATAGAATCTTTTATGATTTACCAGCTAGATTTTTTGCTTAGGTTCTTCAAATGTGTTAGAAAGTCATGATTACCGTAATCCACTAAGCTGCTGACAATCATGTTATGAGCTTTTAGTTTCTGTTTAATTCGTGTCACAAACAAAACCCCAAACAAGCCATTCCTGAACCACTGCTGAAGGTAATATGAAAGATCCCAGGGTGGGTAACAGTGTTAAGTCCCAAACTCCCAATAATCTGTGACACTTTCTATTTCACTTGGACACACTTCCATTTATACACTATGTTCAAGCATGACAAAATGCAAGTGCAGCAAAAATCTTGCCAAAATTTTTTTTGAAAAAAACTATACCCACCACAATTATCACTGCTTGCTCGCTAATGCAAACTATGATTTAAATAAATCGACACACTAAAGATAGATTTGCCTATGTGTGAGGAGCTCAATGGCCACAATCAGTGTGACAAAGTGAAGAGATACAATGTGTCACCATGATTAAATGAGCCTTAAACACACACATCCCAAGCTGCAGTGCAGATGTGTGATGCTGATAAGATCAGCTGATTTTAATGCTCTCTGCCTGCCAAGAAAATCTGCTATAAAGGCCCCACTCCAGAAGGTTTGGGAGAAAGCCCAAAATGAAGTCACCAAGGAAGAAGAAAATATCACCCAACTAAAGGCTCAGTCTTTTGGGCAGAGCTAAAAGGGCCATGAAGACTGCCCCATGTTCTTAGTATGCATATATAAAAACTGAGGTCCAGAGAGGTTGAGTTACTTGCCCAAGGTCACACAGCAAGTGGCAGAATTCTATTAGAATTGTACCTCCACCCTGGTCCCACTGTCTGTTTCACTCCAGAATGTCTTGTGACGACAGAGACCTTGACCAAGAAATCTGACTCTGGGGAGATAAGATATTGAAAGCAAAAATAATGGGCCCATAGGGAAGAGAGAGAAAAATGAGGCACTAGCTGAATCTTTTACAGTTAGTTAGCAGTATTATAGGGCTTTAGTGCACCCCCTGGAACCCTCTCCTCACCATCCGTGGATATCATCACCAGATTCAGGAAATAGCTTAGGACTAAAAGACTCAGAATAGAGGCTCACAATTCCTACCCGCTTTAGGAATTACGCCACTAAGACCTGTGAGAAGTAGAGGATCTTACCAAATTGGTTATCTGTCACTTTGTCAGTCAAGTAATTGACACCCATAAAAAAAACCAAAAAGCCAAACCCACTGCCATCAAGTCAATAGTAACCCTACAGGACAGAGTAGAACTCGCTCATAGGGTTTCCAAGGCTATAATCTTTATGAAAGCATCTTCCTCCCACGGAGTGGCTGGTGGGTGTGAACAGTCAACCTTTTGGCTCGCAGCCGAGCGCTTTAACTGCTGTGCCACCAGGGCTCACTTAGTAATGCTAAAATAGCTCAAGGGTTTTCCCTCTTGATTTCCTCATTCTCTGAAGTCACTTTTTTCATCAGCATTTAAAATCAGTTACCCAGGTATGGAAGAGAAAGGCCTTTGACAAGACATCCAGGGATGTGATCACCGCCCACCTGAAAAATAGATGACCAAGTGTAAAAAAAATGGTATGAGGACATCTGGCCTCCTCTAACTTCACAAGGGAGATGACAGAATCATCAGCATCAACACCAGCCCAAGGCTGATTTCCATGAGATTAGAGATCAGACATACCTCTATTCTCCAATCTTCTTACCAATTCTGACACCAGACATCCCTCCCACGGCACACTCTACTTCTCTCCTGGGTTTGATAATTCACTGTAATGGCCACACAGAACTCAGACAATACTCACAATTATGGGGTTTATTAGGGAAGTAACAGGTTACAATTCAGGATCAGGAATGACTCAGGATACGGCACTTCAGTCAGGACAGCCTCTTTTGGCAGGGAGGCCTCTCTCTGGCCCTCAGCCTCTCTGCTTCTCAGCCCTTGGCCCCTCGGCCTGGCCTCTGCCCTGCTAGGTTAAGTGTTACAAAGCTCTTTAGCTCCACCTTGCCCAAGGGTACCCCACTCCACAAGTAAGCCTCAGTCCAAAAGCACTCAACTGTCTCGCTCCGTGGGTCAGCAAGCCTAGCTCCATCAACAAGGCATACCACTCCACCAGGAAGCCTCCTCAGCTCTCTCACTCCATGGGTTGTCACGCCCATTGTAACCACTCTGCTCCATGGTCTGGGAAGCCCACTGCGCTGTCTCACACCAGTCTCCTGGTTCTGCTGCCGTCATTTCTCTGCCACTGCTTCTCACCGTCTTGCACTGTCTCCGGTGTTACCGCTCGCTCTCTGTCGCCTGGGTCTAGGAGGTACTCACCACAGGGACCCCGGGTCCAAAGGACACAATCCACTCCCGTTTCCTCTTGGTGGTAGTGAGGTCCCCCTCTGCTCTGGGATTGGCTCTCTTTTAACCCTAGTGGATGGCAAAATTAACCAAACCCCTCAGGGTTCCATATACCTTATTTGCATGTTCCCACCTCCAAAAGGGTTTCATGCACCTTATTTGCATTATTAGAAAGCTGTTCAATCTCCTTGGAGGGCCACAAGTACCTTATTTGCATAGTTCCAAAAATGGTTTGGTGGAAGTTACAAGCCCATGACAAGAAAGGCCATGTAAAAGTGATCCATCATGCCGCAGAGTGGGTGGTAGAAAGAGCAACAGAGAGGATCAGAACAAGCAGATCTAGAGAAGTATTAGCCTTTTTTGTACCTTTACTTTCCTCTTCTGGAAAATGAACTAATAATAGTACCCATATCACAGGGTTCTATGAGATTTAAATGAGACAACATATGTAAAGTGCTTAAATCAGGGGTTGGGTTAATAAATGTTAGCAATTACTATTACTTTCATTATCATTCTCAAGTCCTTTTTTTGCTACTTATTACCTACATCAGCGCATCTCAAACTTTAATGTGCACACGCAACACCAGAGATCTTGGTAAAATGGAGACTTTGGTATTAGATCTAGGCCTAAATGTTGCATTTCTAACAAGCTCCCAGGGGGTTACAGATTCCTCTGTTGTGCAGAGCACACTTTGAGCAGCAAGGATCTACCTAACTCAGCAATTAGCAGGTGCTTACTACCATTGGCAAAAACAAGTGACCTCCGACCATCTAAGAAACAACTATTGGTCTCTACTCACCTGGAGCAAAAGAGAAAGAGGGAACCAAAGACTCACGGAAGAAACTAGTCTCTAGGACAAACAGTCTACACAAACCACGGCCTCATCTACCCTGAGACCAGGAGAACTAGATGGTGCCCAGGTACCATTAATGACTGTTCTAATCAGGGCCACAACAGATGGACCCTGAAAGAATGAGAGAAATACGTGGAACAGAACCTCAAATTTCTGGGGCGGGGGGGCGAACTAGACCTACTAGACTGGTTGAGATTGGAGAACTCCCTGAGACAACTGTCCTGAGATACTCTTCAGACCTTGAACCGAAACTAACCTGAGTTCACCTTGTACCTAAATAACAAATTGCTAAAAAAATAATGAATATCTCCCGTAGGTACTATGCACCTTTAAAAATCACCTATATGAAGGGAAAGACAACATACAATACAGGGGAGGTCAGCACAACTGGACTAAATCAAAAGCAAAGAAGTTTACTGAATACGACCAAATGCTTGCAAGACCAAAGTAGCAAGGACGGGGGTCCGGGGACCATGGTTTCAGGGGACATCTAGGTCAAATGGCATAACAAAATGTATTAAAAAAACACTCTGCATCCCACTTTGGTAAGTGGCATCTGGGGTCTTAAACGCTAGCAAGCAGCCATCTAAGATGCATCAATTGGTCTCAACCCACCTGGCGCAAAGAAGAATGAAGAACACCAAAGACACAAAGTAAATATGAGCGCAAGAGACAGAAACGAGCACATAAACCAGAGGCTACATCAGCCTGAGACCGGAAGAACTAGATGGTGCCTGGCTACCACGATGCCTGCCCTAACAGGGAACATAACAGAGAATCCCTGATGGAACAGGAGAACAGTGGGATGCAGACCTCAAATTCTCACAAAAAGACCAGACTTAATGGTCTGACTGAAACTGGAGGGACCTCAGAGGTCATGGACCCCAGACCCTCTGTTAGCCCAAGGCTGGAACGATTCCCGAAGCCAACTCTTCAAACAGGGATTGGACTGGACAATAAGACAGAAAATGATACTCGTGAAGAGTGAGCTTCTTGGCTCAAGCAGACACATGAGACTATGTGGGCAGCTCCTGTCTGGAGGCAAGATGAGAAGGCAGAAGGGGACATGAGCTGGTTGAATGGACACGGGTAATAAAGGGTGGAGAGGAGGAGTGTACTATCTCATTAAAGGGAAAGCAGCTAGGGGTATATAGCAAGGTGTGTGTAAGTTTTTGTATGAAAGACTGACTTGATATGTAAAGTTTCAGTTAAAGCGCAAATTAAAAAAACACCTATATGAGATCAAACAGTCAACAATTACTTTAAAACAAACATGAGACTGTAAGGGGGCAGGCAAACTACATTAATGGAAACAAAACAACGTGAACGGAAATAATGAGAATGTTCACGCATTGTGAAGAATGTAACCAATGTCACTGAACAACTGATGTTGAAATTGTTGAATGGGAACCTAAACTGCTGTGTAAACCTGCACTGAAAACACTATAAAATATTACCAAAAACAAAAAAACAAGTGACCTCATTGCATAGCAAAGTCTTCACCTGTAAATAGGGATAATACATATTCCACGTGATCTCAAATGACCGAAAAGTAGTAAATGGGAATGCACAGGAAAGAGCATTATAAACTCCAAACAAAGCTATACAAGTGGTAGTAGTAAGATTATTAGACTTACTATTTGCAATTTACCATGCCTAAATTTGCAAGTGCAGTTACTGGAATATATGAAAAGGAGGATTGAATTCCTTGGCTCAGGAATGATAGTCCATTCAAGGATCCTCCAGGAATTCTGGCAGAACACAGCAGCTTTTCGGGGGGATTCCCAAATCAAAAGCTCTGAAACTTTAGAAATGTCATTCCACAGCCAAGGAAAGAACCACTTTGGTAGGGAGGAGTATGGCCCTTTTGGGCACTGAGAGCTTGTTTCACTAGCAATTCCACTCTCTCCCAGAGCTGGCCAGACTCTATCACGCCAAAGATCCAGTCAGGACAGCAATGCCAACAGCGCAAGACAGAGGGGCACTGCCCTAGCAAGGCCCACACCTGCCGCTCCACAAGCTGGCAGAGAGCCAGACTGCGAGAAAAGCAGGGCTTCGGGGTGTCCAAGGCAAACGCTTCAATTAGATGTACCTGGCTATCTTCCTTTAGCATAATCTGGGATATCCTCCTTCCAGACTATAAGGTATGTTTATACCTTGGCCTCTCCTCCAAGAGGTTCAGAGTAAACAAAGCTAATCGTTCCTTCCTGAGCACTTGACCAAAAAGCTCTCTCATCATTTTAGAGGCAGATGGCACCACCAACATCTATGGAATTACTCAGGCCAAAAACCCAGGAACCCATTGCCATCAAGTCAATTCTGACTCGTAGCGACCCTATAGGACAGAGTAGAACTGACTCATGGGGTTTCCAAGGACTGCCTGGTGGATTTGAACTGCCGACCTTTGGGTTAGTAGCCGAACTCTTAACCTCTAAGCCGCCAGGGTTTCAAAAACCCAGGAGTCATTTTTAATTCCTCTAATTCTACCCCCTCCCACCATTTTGCCAGTTCTACCTCCCCAAACCCTCTGCTTCCCCATCCCCACTGCCAGCACTCTACAAGGCCACATGGCCTTGTACCTTGCCCCCTAACTAGTCTCTTGGATGCCACGCTTATGCCCCCTAAAATTCACTGGCCACATGGATGCCAGTAATTTTTTAAAAAATCATGGCACTCCTCTTCTTAAAAAGCCTTCAGTGGCCTCCCATTGCTTTAAGAATAAAATCCCACCTCCTTACTCTAGCCTACAAGGCTCTATACGATCGATCTAGGACCTCCTCACATTTGCCCACCTCTCCATTCCCACCGCCCCTGCCCCACCCCCACACTCTCCCAGCTCCAGTCACTCTAGACTTCTTCCAGTTCTGGGAACCTATCAAGCTTGTTCCCACCTCGCGGCCTTTAACCTTGCTGTTTTTTTCTGCCAGATCTTCAAATGGCCAGCTCCTTCCTAGTAACAAATCTCAGCAAAAATGTCACCACCCTAGAGAGGTCTTCTCTGACCACCCAACTGAGATAGCAGCCCCCCAAACCCTCTTCAGAGGTTACTCTCTCTGACAGCACTAGTTTATAGTCTTCACAGCACTTACCCCTTTCCAAATTATCTCGTCCATTACTGGTTTATTTGTCTGTTTGTTGCCACCAGAATGTAAGCTGCATGAGAACAAGAACCTTGTCTATCTCTCCACCACCATATGCCCAGGGATAGAACAGGGCCTGACACAAACCAAAAAAAAAAAAAAACCAAACTCACTGCCATCAAGTCAATTCCAACTCATAGCAACTCTATAGGACAGAGGAGAACTGCCCCATAGGGTTTCCAAGGAGCAGCTGGTGGAGTCGAACTGCTGACCTTTTGATTAGCAGCCGAGCTCTTAACCACTGTGCCACCAGGACTCCAATACAAACTAGGCACTTCAATAATGTTGAGTGAATGAATCCCAGGCAGCATAGTAGCGAGAGCACTAAACTTAGAGTAGGAAAACCTGGATTCTAATGTGAAATGGGCCACTGACTAGCAGCATGGCTGCTCTTAACCTCACATTCAACAACTGTAAAATGCCGATCTTAATCCACATCTTCCCTTCCTCACAGGTTATTGATAAGACCAAATGTGTGAAAGAACACGTCAGCATTTGTAAACCAGTAGGGACCTTTTTTTTTTTAGGAACCAAACAACAGAGAACACTGTATCACTAACCACCAGCAGGGCAGGCTCCTTCCCAGGGACCCATGAATCAGTGGATTAAAAAGGTTGTTGAAAGAGCAATCCAAGGCTTCTAATCCAGCCCTATGAACACAACAGAAGAGATGTGAATGGGTGACTTTATACTATAGGTGAAGCAAACACAAGACATGAATTCATTTAAAGAAGTCAAATCATTTCAAATCCTAGTTAATTTGCAAATTAAACTCTGGGTTCCTTGAAGAATCTGAAGATAGGTCTGCTCTTCACAGCCTTCTTACTGAATTAGGTGATGGGCTATCAAATCTGACATCCTGTCACAAGCTTTCACCCTTTCCTGCACCCCATTCTGGCCTGGGACTGCAGATTTCTGGGGCAACCCTGTAATAATAACTACCTTTACACAGTACTATGATAGCTACTGGCTCATGCCTGCAATGGCCTTGTGAGGTTGACAGACCTGGTATCATCATCACGTATTTTAACTTACTCATTCACCAATCATAAATAGAATATAAAGCATGGTACAGGTGCTGGACTAAGACCAAAAAATAATAACAGCTAACACTTACCAAATATGTCATGCTAATTATAATAACAGTTAACACTTACCAAATGTGTCATGCTAATAATAACAACCACTAACACTTAGCAGATATGTCATGCATTTTATATGTTGTTGTTGTTAGTTGCTGTCAAGTTGATTCCAACTCATGAGGACCTCATGTGTACAAACTGCTCCATAGGATTTTCAAAGCTGAGACCTTTTGGGAGCAGATTGTCAGGCCTGTCTTCCGAGGTGCCTCCGGATGGGTTCAAACTACCAACCTTTTAGCTAGTAGTCCAGCATTTACTTGTGCACGCTCAAATAAATCCTCACAACTGCTATACATGGTGGGTACTATTATAATTTGCATTTAACAAACGAGGAAACCGCAGCACAAAGAGGTGAAGTAAATTGCTCAGTGGCAAGTGCCCTGGAAGTGGCAGAGCCAAGATTTGAACCCACGCAGTCTGGTTCCATGCTTTTAACTACTAGCTTGCAATCAGACTTATACAACAGCACTGAAAGGGCCTTCAGATATCATCTAGTCTCCTCCTCTCACTTGGAAGAGGGGGAGACTAAGGGGCAGAGAAGCCCCCTTTTAAACATTCCAGCTCTTTGAGATAATTGTGGTTCAGCACATTGGATGGTATCTATTTAAATGAAGCTTTAAGTCAGATGTTGTTTCCTTGTCATTGGAAGAAAAGCTTGCAGCCATAGCAGTTAGAAATAACAAAAGAATATTCTTGTGGCCTTGTAACAGCTACCGTTGGGAAATCAGAGACATCATCGTATGGGGTAGAAAATACAGGATTTACCTGGAAACATGTCCTGCTCCAACACTTAATAACTATGATTCTTGGGGCAAGTCAATCACTTTTCTGAGTCTCAGTTTCCTCATCTGTGAAACAGGAATGACATCACCTGGCAAAGTCTATGTGAAGATTAAATGAGAAAATGTACCTAAAAAGTGCTTCTTAATCATATACTTGTAAGTAGCTATTACTGCTCTAAGCACTTTCGAAAAGACATAAAGACATGCTTTTTCCTCTGGGAAGGTCAAAAAGGCCCAAGTAGGGAAAAAAAACCATAACTCTGACCATTTACAAGAACTTGACCTCAATGTTTCCCCCACCGGGGCTACCTGTAGAAGTCCACGCTACCTGCCTTGCTCTGAGCAGAATGGAGAAGTACAACTGGGGGCGGGGAGATATCAACAGTGGGAGGAATACCATATGAGCTGGTGCTCTACACATCTAAATTCTACCTGTCCCAATGTCATCCCTTCCTGGGAGCCTTGCTCATCCCACCCACTCATCTCATAACAGCTTGTTTTACATACCCTGTTTCACTGGATTCCAACAGTGATCCATTAGCCCATTTTATGTACAAGGAAAAGAGGGTTCAGAAAGATTAAGTAATTTGCCGACCGCCACACAGTTACTAAATGAAGATGCAGTGTTTCAAACTCAGGTACTCAGACTTCAAACTGGACTCTTGGCTCCCACGCTAGGCTTCCTACCCTAAGAATACGCCTTCTCCCCATTTAGGGCACTTTCACATACATATCTTAGCATCTTAATCACTCCGAGCGGCAAGTGTTAGGACCCCATTAGACAAACAGGACAACTGAGGCCAGAGAGGGGAAGGGACTTGCCCAAGGTCACAGAGCGAGCCAGGAGCAGCGCTGAGGCTCGGACCCCGGGCTCTGGCTTTCCCGCCCCACTCCCGAGCTGGAGCCCTGACCACAGCTCCAGGCCCCCGGGTGGACCCCGACCCCGCTCGGTCGGGTCTGCGGTTGGGCTGTGGCCCCGCCCGGGGGGAGGAGGGGAGAGGCTGCCCAGCCGGCAGGAGAATGCAACCGAGGCACGGCAGAGGATGCTCCGGCTGGCGAGGCAGCAAACCAAGAGGCGGCGGCGGCGGCGGCGCCGCGGGCCACCGGGAAGATCCCAGGCGGTAGGAGAGCCAGGCCCTGCCCGCGGGCGCCAGCGACCCCCCTGGACTCACCTGGGGCCGCAGCTGATGGCGGGGGCGGCGGCGAACCCGGGGCTCAGCCATTCCCCGTTGCCCCGGATGGGGAGAGACTGCGGCTGCTCACTTCCTTAGCAACCCGGCTCGCGACCCACTTCCTTAGCAACCGGCGTCAATTTCAATAACTTTATTGGGACACGGGAGGAGAACAGGGAAAGCCGCTGGGAGGGGCCGGGCGGGGCCGGAGGGGGCGAAGCACTGTACTGATGTATAGTGGGTACCTACCTGTTCACTCCCGTAAGGAATGAGAGGCAAGCGCAACGTGACCTGACTCCACCCGATGGCCATCTCGTGCCTCAGTTTCCCCATCCGTAAAATGGAATCTTAGTGCCTTGGTCGCACCAAGAGATTTCAGCCTCCATTTGATCTTTCTTCAAGCGCTTTCACATCATTTATCTCACTTGTGTCTCACAAGTTACTTCTGAAGTAGCTCCCATTTAGGGTCCACCCCGTGAGTCAGGCCAAAACCTTAGGAACCGTTCCCCGTCTCCTTCCTCTTCTTCACTCCACATCCAGTCACAACGTCCCTTCATCTACTTCTCAAATATTTCACCTATCTATCCACCCTCCAATCTTCAGTGCCACCCGCCAAGCCATCCTCACCCTCATCTCCTAGCCTGAATGCAACAACCTACTATACCTACCAATCCAGTTTCCGCAAGGCACCCAGAGTTTTTCTTGTCGTTGTTAGATGCCTTGGAGTGGATTCTAACTCACAGAGACCCTATCTACAACAGAACTAAATACTGCTTGGTCCTCGCAGGGGCGTGGCAAGGGGGGGCAGAGGGGGATACTTGCCCCCGGGTGCAAATCCAAGGGGGCGCTAGTGATTCCGGGGAGCCACAAATATGAAAGGCGCCTGACTGAGGAAGCTGGACGAGAGGGGGAAGGCTGACCGTCTCCACTATCAACGTCTATTCATCTTGAAATTTGGGGGCGGTGGGGAAGGGCGAAACTTAGAGATTGTCCCTGGGTGCTACACCTCTGCGGTCCTGCACCATCCTCACAATTGTTGCCATGTTTGAGCCCATTATTGCGGCCACTGTGTCAATCCATCTCAGTGAGGGTCTTCCTCTTTTTAGCTGAGCCTTCCACTTTACCAAGCATCATGTTCTTCTCCAGGGACTGGTTCCTCCTGATAACATGTCCAAAGTACCTGAGATAAGTCTCTCCATCCTTGCTTCTAAGGCCCATTCTGGCTGTACTTCTTCCAAGGCAGGTTGGTTTGTTCCTCTGGCAGTCCACGGTCTATTCAATATTCTTCACCAACACCAAAATTCAAACGCATCAATTCTTCTTCAGTCTTCCTTATTCATTTTCCAGCTTTCGCTGGTGTATTTTTTTTAATACACTTTTTTTCAGAGCAGTTATAGGTTTACAGAAAAATTGCACAGAAAGCACAGAATGCTCATATACTCCCCCCTACAGTTTCTCTTACTATTAACCTTTTGCATTGTTGTGGTACATTTGTTACAACTGATGAACCAATATTGATACATTATTGTTAACTGAAGTCCATACTTAACATTAGGGTTCACTCTTTGTGTTGTACAGTCCTATGGGTTTTGCAAATATATAATGTGGAATAGTTTCACTGCCCTTAAAATAACCTTTTTTAAAACATAAAACAGATTGTTACACTCCCTGCCTTCCACTAATAAAGAATTTCCCAAACATAGGAAGGGAACTCTGACAAGGAGCTCTGTCACTCCTCCCCGTCACTGTCACTCAGTGAAGACCCTCCTCCCCAGCAGCAAGCCCATCACTCAGTCACCACGCAGCTGGAATGAAGCCCACTGTGTCGTGAAATTTTACTTAGTTGTCGTCTGGTTTATCCTGTGAGGAAACCCCATTTTAATGGCCAGGGACAGCCAGAATCCCATGACAGAAGGTTTGGGGGCAGGAAGGGAGTGTGGAAAGGGATCTACTGGGTGGAGTTGAAAACAGCAGCTTGCAGTCTCCTTCTAAACCAGGAAAATGGTAAAACACAGTCCAGAAGCCCATGGAGGGTTTTATTAAGATCTTATCCAGAGAAACGTATTGAGATCTCACTCACCAACTTCAGATAGACTCCTCACAGGGTTGACAAATGGCAAATGACCTGGTTCCCCATGCAAGGGTGAAATCACCAACTTCCCTTTCTTCTCTGACATTCTAGAGCAATGCTAATCAACAGATCTTTCTGCAGTGATGGAAATGTTCTATATCTGTGCTGTCCAAATCAGCTACTCCACCAGCCATATGAGGCTATTGGGCACTTGAAACGTGACTAGTGCTACTGAGGAAATTAATTTTATTTATTATTATTTAATCTTAATTTAAATTTAAATAGCCACAAGTATGGGCTGAGGAGTCAATGGTATTAGGTTTAAATCCCAGCTCCACCTCTCATCAGCTAGCTGAGTGACCCAGCGCAAATCACTCTGTCTCTCTAGAATTCAGTTTCATCATCTGCAAAATGGAGCTATGAATGCTAATGCTCAGGTTTGTTGCAAGGATTAAGTGAGAGAAGGAGTGGGATGTGTCCGGCACTTAGTAGGTGCTCCATAAATGGTGAGTCTTTTTCCTTCTCTAACTGGGTAAGGGAGAGACTGGCGTCCTCCAAGGAGACAGTAATTGCCAATGTGAAGAGTTCTGCTGGTAAGAGACTTCGGTTTTCTTGGAATTTTAATACCATTTGGGGAAGTGGGCTGAAAGGGGTTGTGTAAAAAAGACTGCAAAGGGAATTATTTATTAGAATGCAAGGAGGTGGCATCCTGAAGCCCCTTTCAGGAAGAAACAAGATGCCGGGCTTGGACCCAGGCCAAGCACCTGAGACATGCTTGATGGTTTGCAGTTGGCTGAGTGCCCAGGTTCAGTTTGGAAGAGACCTTGGGGCCTGAGGGAGGCTCTCAGGGCTGAGAATTGAGCTAATGGCTTCTAAAATCACGTCTTTGATGTTTTCTAAAGAAAGCCCGACAAGAGCTGGCTGCTAATTGCTTCCTCCTCAGGCACTTAACTGACTGCATGACCTTGGGCAAGTTCCTTCACCTTTCTGGAACTCATTTCCCTACTTGCCTCCTGCAGGGTTGTTGTGAGAATTACCCAGACAATGAGTACGAATCTAGTTTCCAGGCAGTAAGACACCCTAAAAGTGAGGGAGGAAGAAAACAATGATGATTAAAATCTTAGAGCCAGAAGAAGCCAGGTGACAGAATCAGGACTTGAACTGAAGTCCCAGGACTGAGTCATTGTCTTACGTATTTTATATTTAGCACAAAGCCTGGCACAAAGCAGCACATGATATACTTGTTTATATATATATATGTATATAAATATACATATATAAACCCAGTGCCATCGAGTCAATTCTGACTCATAGCAACCCTATAGGACAGAGTAGAACTGCCCTATAGAGTTTCCAAGGAGTGCCTGGTGGATTCGAACTGCCGACCCTTTGGTTGGCTGTAGCGCTTAACCACTACGCCACCAGGGTTTCCTATGTGTGTGTATATATATATATATATGTAAAAAATCATTCACTTTCTAAATTGGCAGATTTTTTAAAAAAGCATATTACTCATTGTTACCAAAGATTGCAAGAGAAGCACATTCATCCCACCACTGATGGTAGTGAAAAATTGGCACAAATTGTAAGGAAAATTAACATTATGACTAAGAACCATTTCAGTCAGCAATTCCACTTCTAGAAATCAGTTCTGAGAAAATAATGAGCGATGCTCCCAAGGATTTAGACATAAGCATGTTCATCCTGACTTCTTTTACAATAGGGGAATTTCCTATCCAATATTAGGAGAATGGAGAGATAAACTAAGATATATCGGTAAGGAGAAATATTATACTGCCACTAACAATGATTTTTTTGAAGAATATCCAATGAAATAGGGAAATGTTCATGAAAATATAGTAAGGGAAAAAATAGGATATCTATATCCATTAGGAAAGTTTTTAACTACTCTACGGTGGTTGTGGAAACCCTGATGGCATACTGGTTAAGAGCTACGGCTGCTAACCAAAAGGTTGGCAGTTCAAATCCACCAGGCACTTCTTAGAAACTCTATGGGGCAGTTCTACTCTGTCCTATGGGGTCACTATGAGTCGGAATGGACTCAATGGCAACGGCTTTGGTTTGCTTTGGTTTTTGCGGTGGTTGTTATGGACTGAATTGTGTTCCCAAAAAGATATGCTGAAGTTCTAACCTTCTTGCCTGCGAATATGACCTTGTTTGGAAGTGAGGTCTTTGAAGATGCTGTCAGTTCACATGAGGTCATACCAGAGTAGGATGAGTCCTAATCCAATCTAAGTGTGTTCTATAAAAGGGAAGAGTCACAGAGAGACAGACAGGCAGACAGACAGAGGCCCTGTGAATAAGTGCCTGCAAGCCAAGGAAGCCTCGGGCTACAGAAGCCAAGAAAGACAAGAAAGGATCTTCTCCTAGAGACTTGAAAGACAACGTGTCCCTGCCCACACCCTGAATTCAAACTACTAGCCTCCAGAACTGCGAGGCAATACATTTCTGTTGTTTAAAGCCACTTACTTTGTGGTACTTTGTTAGGGCAGTACTAGGAAACTAATACAGTGGTCAACAAGAAACAGGCTCTTTTTATCCTTCTGCTCTACCCTCCCATCCTCGGCACATTGGCTTTCTGTCCTTGCACTTGTCACTTCATAGTGGCAAGATGGCTGCTCAAACATCACACACTCACCCCAGCCTCTCAGACAGGAAGAACCAGGAGCAGAGGCTATTTCTTTCTATCCAGGTGAGGAAGTCCCAGCAGACTTACTGCTCTTGTTTCATTGGCCAGACTGGGCCACATTCACTGCCCAAAAGAACTGTACTGTGATGTCAGAAACGTTCTATATCTGTGCTGTCCAATAGAGTAGCTACTAGTCATATGTGACTTTTGAGCACTTGAAATGACTAGTACAGATAACAAACTAAATTTTATTTCACTTTATTAATTTAAATTTAAATAGCCACATATGGCTAATGGCAATCATATTGGACAACGCAGTGATAAAATCCAGAAGGAAAATAAAATGAGCATGATTGGTTTAGTCCAGTCATGACTCATCTTCCAAGACAGGATGAACCTTCTCTGAGATTCCAGACTAAATCAGACTAGGAAGAAAGGCCTAGCAATCGACTTCCAAAAATCAGCCAATGGTCCAAACTGCAACTGATCATGGGGATAGCACAGGATCAGGCAGTGTTTCGTTCTGTTGTGCATGGGGTTGCCATGAGTCAGAGGCTGACTTGATGGCAGCTAACAACCATTACCTAAAAACAAAACTGGGGTTCTGGGAACAGGAAAGAAGGAAATTTGTGTGCTGAGTAGACCACCAACATCTGCCACAGATTTTATACTCTAGTTACCATATAACCACACATTTGATTTTTTTTCACACATTTGATTTTTAAAGTGTGTGTGTGTGTGTGTATGTGTGCGCGTGCGCGCGCGTGCATGTCCATGAGAGACAGCTCTGCCACTCAGGGGAAGGAAAGTGAAGTGACAGTGTCCTGAGGGACCTTCCTGACCCTCCAGGTGGTGACCACCCCAGGAACTGTAATCCCCATGACCAGGGCGGGATTGCTAATGATGGCCTTCATTAAGACCACCAACAGCTACTTTGTTTCAAAAATTAACATCATACCTGCTTACTAGATAGAATTTATAAAATGTGAAAATGTGTTAAGAAGGAAATAAGAATTAGCTATAATCCCAATACTCAAAAATAATTATCACTGAAAATATTTTATGTATTTCCCTTCTCCATATCTAGCACAAAGCCCGAGACAAAGCACCTGTGGGAGTGCTGATAATGAAATGCTGCAGTGCAATGCTTTAGTACTCAACGGCCACACTGGAGAAGCACAGTCATTATTCTAAGGGGCAGCTAAGTGTAGGATAGGGGAAAAGTGCCAGATTTGGAGCCAGGCAGATCCAGGTTTGAATCTTAGCTCCCCCACTGAGCTATGGGGCCTATGGGGCCTTGTGCAAGATGCTCAGTTTCTCACAGCTGGGGACTGGAGGCCCAAGGAGCACAGTGTGTAAAAGTTCATGAACTTGAGAGTCATTCTGACCTGGTCTTGAGACCTGGCTCTGCCATTTATCTGGTGAGTGACCTTTTGGTGTTTCCCAAGGCACATCAGAAGTAAAGAGATTCAAAGGCACATTCCTGAGCAGTAGGAAAATGAGACAAAGGGATGAAAGGAAAACAGAGCATGGATTGGGGAGGGAGACAGACGATCTGCAGAGAGCGAGGGGCAGGCAACGTGAGGACCAAAAGTCCCCAAAAGACTAGTTATCAAGCACTTACCTGAGTCACGCATAGTCACTCTATTAAAAAGGCACTATTATCAGCGAGATCCTACAGAGGGGAGCTCTGAGACTTGACACAGTAACTCGCTCAATGTTACGTAGTTACCACACATCGGAGTCCGGACTTGACCCAGAGCCCACACCCTCACCTTGCTGACAGCCAGGTGGTCCCAGCTAGTCCCTCACCTCTCTCAAGTCCTCTGCAAATACTGGGTGTGTCTCTAGGTCAGGAAGATGAAAAATATTCTGTTCTTCCCCTCCCTGGGGGCTCCCAGACATGTGGAAAGGAGATACAAACACATAACTCTGGTTTGAGACGATACCTGTGGAAGCATATGAAGCATGTTCAGTGACTTGCAAGCCATAATAATTCTCTGATTATCCCTCTCCCTGTCTCTCCACAGAGCTACCCTGTTCACAACTCTCTCGTGAAGAGGCCAGAGGGTCCTCCTAACAATCTAATTGTTGGTTACATTTCCCTTTTTTCTCTGACCAGGCTCCACTCCTTGCTGACCTCCATGTGCCTTGGTTCCAGCTGCTCTCCTTGCCTCCCCCCATTCTCCTGGAAAGGCTCTTCCTTGGCCCTTTTGCCATGTACACACAACACATCTATGCCCATATTTGGTCATCTCCCTGCCCCCAGAAAGCAGGGCCTTACAGCCTTCCTCTCAGCGGAGTTTTATCTCTGCCCTGGAGTGTGCTGGCACCTAAGGGGAAAATGTCTTGAAAACCTTGGAATGTACCTCAACCACCCTTATCAAAAATTACCTTTGACATGAAATATTATTAAGCTATAAAAAAAGACATGAAGTATTCTACATGTTACCACATGCATAAACCTTGAAAACATTATGTTGAGTGAAAGAAGCCAGACATAAAAGGCCACATATTGTATGATTTCATTTACATGAAATATCCAGAGTAGGCAAACCCAAAGAAACAGAAACTAGATTAGTGGTTGCCAGGTCTTAGTTATCTAGTGCTACCATAGCAGAAATAACACAAGGGGATAGCTTTAACAAAGAGGAATGTATTCTCTCACAACCTAAGAGGTTAAAAGTCTGAATTCAGGGTGCCAGCTCCAGAGGAAGGTTTTCTCTCTCTGTTGGCTCTGGGGGAAGGTCCTTGTCATCAGTCTTCCTCTGGTCTAGGAGCTTCTCAACTCAGGGACCCTGGGTCCAAAGGACGCACTCTGCTCCTGGCACTACTTTCTTGGTGGCATGAGGTCCCCCTGTCTCTCTGCTCGCTACTCTCTTTTATATCTCAAAAGAGATTGACTCAAGATACAACCTAATCTTGTAGACTGAGTCCTGCCTCATTAACATAACTGCCTCCAATCCTGCCTCATGAACATCATAGAGGTAGGATTCACAACACATAGGAAAATCACATCAGATGGCAAAATGGTAGACAATCACACAATAGTGGGAATCATGGCCTAGCCAAGTTGACACACATTTTGGGGGGACACAATTCAATCCATAACACCAGAGATGGGGGAAGGGAAGAATTGGGAGGTAGGGGTTTCTTGTGGAAGTGATAGAAATGTTCTGGAATTAGTGGTGATAGTTGCTCAACGCTGTGACTATACTAAAAACCACTGAACTGTAAACTTTGCTGTTGTTAAACCCATTGAAATTCACTGCCATCAAGTTGAATCCGACTCATAGTGACCCTATAGGACAGAACAGAACAGAATAGAACAGAACAGAACTGCCCCATAGGGTTTCCAAGGAGTGGCTGGTGGATTTGAACTGTGGGCCTTCTGGTTAGCACTGTGTCATCAGGCCTTCGTTGTTGTTAGCTGTTCTCAATTTGGCACCCAACTCCCGGTGATCCCATGCGCAATGAGATTGTACCATTGCGATCCATGGGGTTTTCAATTTTTGGAAGTAGATCACCAGCCCTTTTCTCCTAGTTTGTCTTAGTCTGAAAGCTCTGCTGAAACTCATTCAGCATCACTTTAGAATGACTAACAAGGTAAATTTTATGTTATATAAACTTTCTCTAACAAGAATCCCTGACGCTGCAGGAGAAAAGCGGGATGCAGACCTCAAATTCTAGTAAAAAGACTGGACTTAATGGTCTGACTGAGACTGGAGGGACCCCAGAAGTCATGGCCCCTGGACTGTTAGCCCAGAACTAAAACAATTCCCAAAGCCAACTCTTCAGACAAAGATTAGACTGGACTATAAGACATAAAATGATACTAGTGAGGAGTGTGCTTCTTAGCTCAGGTAGTCACATGAGACTATGTGGGCAGCTCCTGTCTGGAGGTGAGATGAGAAGGCAGAGGAGGACAGAAGTAGGCTGAATGGACTCAGGAAATACAGAGTAGAGAGAAGAAGTGTGCTGTCCCATTACAGGGAGAGCAACTAGGGTCATATAACGATGTGTGTATAATAAGTTTTTGTACAAGAGACATTCACTTAAAGTACAATAAAAAAAATTTTTTTCACTCAATAAAAATAAAACATAAATTACTTTCATAGCCAGAGCTGGCATCAGTGCGTGGAAGCTCCCTAGAGGCCCTGTGAAAGGGTAGGGGTAATAGTAGTAGTAGCATCAGAACTTGTCTAACTTCAGAGGGAATAATGTGAATCAAAATCAGGCCAAGGCTGATCCCTATGAGGTGGAGGTCAGACATACTTTCACTCTCCAACGTTATTACCAGCTCTGACACCAGATGTCCTTCCCACTGCACTCTCTAACTTCTCTTCTGGGTTTGAAAATCCATTGCAATGGCCATACGGAGCTCACAGACCATACTTACAGTTAAGTGGTTTATTAACGAAGTAATGGTCTATAACTCAGGGTCAGGGTCAACAGGCTACAACTCAGGATCAGGAAGCATACAGGCAAAGTCTCCCTTCTTCAGGGCAGGGCAGCCCTCTCAGCTCCTCTCAACCATGCTGGCCTCCTCTCGGCCCCCTGAGGACAGACCTCCTCTTGGCCCCATGAGGACAAAATTCTCTTGTCCCTGCCATCTGTTGCCCCCGCCTCTGCCTCTGGGCCCCTTCCAGGCCTCTCACTGTCTTCAGTGTTATAAGCCTTGATCCATGTGACGCTCGTTTAGGAGGTTGCTTGCCTCCTCTTTCTTTCTGCTTCTTTCTTCCCTCTGCTCTCTTCATACTTCTTTCTGTCTGACAAACCTCTGTGGGGTTGGCTGCTTATATACATAAACTGGTTGTTACTTTCAAGACTTGGCCTTCCCAGGGCCATGAACTGATCAATCCCCTCTCAGTAGGCTACTTCATTTGCATAGTAGGCTACAGACACTTCATTTGCATAGCCTATTGATCAATCCCTGCAAGGTGTATACCAATCACAGGGCAGGCTGCAGCCCAGCATCAGACAAAAATTATCAAACTGTTTTGTGTGAGAGATTGACTTGATTTGTAAACTTTCACTTAAGGCACAATAAAAACTTTTAAAAAGAGTATCAAATGAAGGCAGGGCCAAGATGGCAGAATAGACAGATGCTTCTGTCAAGCCCTTTTACAACAAAGACCTGAAAAAACAAGTGAAATGAGTATATTTATGACAATCTAGGAACCTGAACATCAAAGGCACAGTTAGAAAATGAACTGAGCAGCAGGGGGAGGAAGAAACAGAAGCAGAGAAGACTTACCAGACCTGAATTGCCGGGAGCCCTCAGGCACCATTCCCAGGAGTGGCTACGGCAGGCTGTTACTAGCATTGGGCCTCAAATTCCTCAAGAAGAAGCAGCCAGCCACACAGCCTACTCACACCTCTGGAACAAGAGAAGAACGGCGCTCTCGGCAAAAGCTAAGTACTAGCATATATTTTACCACGACCCCCGCCCCCAAGCCAGCTTCAGCAGCTTTTGATTTCCCTGGGCCTGAGATAGGCCCTGTTGAGCGCCTAGAGCCATCCTCCCAGCCTTGGAGAAGGAATAAATTCTCAATTGGGGGAAAAGATAATTTGCCAGTTCCACTAACCAGGGGAGCTCAGGATAGAAGTGGCTCCTGTCCAGGCATAAACAGTCCGTGGACTTTGAGTATCTTTCCCCTCTGCATGGACCTGTGTGAGTCTATTTCAGGAGAATAGGCCCTTGTTGGCAGACTACAACTATTTCAGCTATCCAGTGGAGAAGTGGATGTTTGATATTTGGCACTGCTTTTCCTATTAAACGGGGTCCTCACCTACCCACATAAGAAGCCTAAGGGCTGGTGGCTCCACTCAGATCACCCACCACCTGCAACAGGGGTCCAAGGATAACTGGTACCTCCCAGTCCTTACAACCAAAAACATTGGGTGCCCATGGTCCATCTGCAGAACCCACCCACCTGTACACTCTAGGGAAGAGAGACACGCTTTCCTCAGAGACCCTGGGGGGATGATTCTGAACCCACTGCCTTCTTCAGAGCATGACCCCCTGCTGCAACCAGATACTGGTACCTACGCCAATCACCCCTGCCCCTGTAAGACTGTAGGACAGAGCCTGTACCACACACTTGATGATCACCTACCTAGACATCTGAGCTGAATTCATACAAGAAAATTGAATGGACTCCTAGACTGATATACCTGATAACACCTCTAGCCATCTGGGGACAGGACGTCAGAGCTTCAAAGGCAAAAATAATCAAGATAGCTCACTCAAGCAAACAATTTGGGCATATCAAAACAAAATAAAGCAAGAAGCTAAGATACAGTTAGCAAACATAAAATAAACTAATACAAAAACTTATAGATGGCTTGGAGACAACAGTCAATATCAAGTCACATAAAGAAACAGACCATGATCGCCTCAACAAGCTCTCAAAACAAAGAATCAAGGGATCTTCTAGATGAAAGTGTCTTCCTGGAATTACTGGATGCAGAATACAAAAGATAAATATACAGAACCCTTTAAGACACCAGGAAGGAAATCAGACAATACGCAGAACAAGTCAAGGAACACACAGATGAAGCAGTTGAAGAAATGAAAGAGGTTATTCAGGAACGTAATGAAAATTTAATAAGCTAGAAAAATCCATAGACAGCAATCAGAAATTCAGAAGATTAACAATAAAATTACAGAATTAGACAACTCAGTAGAAAGTCAGAGGAGCAGAATTGAGCAAGAGGAAAGCAGAATTTCTGAACTTGAAGATAAAGCACTTGTCACCAATATATTTGAAGAAAAATCAGATAAAAGAATTAAAAAAAATGAAGAAACCTTAAGAATCATGTGGGACTCTACCAAGAGAAATAATCTATGAGTAATTGAAGTACCAGAACAGGGACGGATGACAGAAAATACAGAGAGAATTGTTGAAGATTTGTTAGCAGAAAACTTCCCTGATGTCTTGAAAGATGAGAAGAGATGTATCCAAGACACTCATTGAACTCCACATAAGGCAGATTTTAAAAGAAAATCACCAAGACGTATTATAATCAAACTTCCAAAACCAAAGATAAAGAGAGAATTTTAAGAGTACCTAGGGATAAATGAAAAGTCACCTACAAAGCAGAGTCAATTAGAATAAGCTGGGACTACTCAGCAGAAACCATGCAGGCAAGAAACTAATGGGATGATTTACATAAAGCATTGATGGAAAAAAAAATTGCCAACCAAGAATCATATACCCAGCAAAACTGTCTCTCAAATATGAAGGCGAAATTAGGACATTTCCAAAAAAACAGAAGTTTAGGGAATTTGTAAAAAGCAAACCAAAACTACAAGAAATACTGAAGGGAGTTCCCTGGTTAGAAAATCAATAATATCAGATATGAACCCAAGACTAGAACACTGGACAGAGCAATCAGATGTTAACCCATACAGGAAAACCACAAAAATACATCAAGATTAAAAAATGCTCAAAAGAGGGAAAGAGCGATGTCATTACGTAAAAGAAGATAACATTAAAACAATAAAGAGGGACTATGAAATGTAGTCATAGGTCTTTCATATGGAGAGGAAGATAAGGCGATATAAAGAAATAAAAGTTAGGTTTAAAGTTAGGGAAATAGGGATAAATATAAAGGTAACCACAAAGGAGATTAACAATCCTATTCATCAAAATAAAATACAAGGAAAAAATAGGCTCAACAGAAAGAAAATCAACAATGAATACAAGTAAAAGACAATACAAAGAAAAGCTACTCAGCACAAAAAATCAAGTGGGAAAAAGAAACTGTCAACAACACATAAAAAAAGACATAGAAATCACAGCACTAAGCTCATACCTATCCATAATGACGTTGAATGTAAATGGACTAAATGCACCAATAAAGACACAGACAGTGGCAGAATGAATAAAAAAACACGATCCGACTATAAGCTGCCTACAAGGGACACGCCTTAGACTTAGAGACACAAACTAAAACTCAAAGGATGGAAAAAAAATATATTCAGCAAACAACAATCAAAAAAGAGCAGGAGTGGCGATATTAATTTCTGACAAAACAGACTTTAAAGTTAAATTCACCACAAAGGATAAAGAAGGACACTATATAATGATTAAGGGACGATATGCCAGGAGGATATAACCATGCTAAATATTTATGCACCTAATGACAGGGCTACAAGATACATAAAACAAACTAACAGCATTGAAAAGTGAGATAGACAGTGCCACAATTATAGTAGGAGACTTCAACACACCACTTTTGGTGAAGGACAGAACATCCAGAAAGAAGCTCAATAAAGACACGGAAGATCTAAATGCCACAATCAACCAACATGACCTCATAGACATATACAGAACACTCCACCCAACAGCAACCAAGTATACTTTCTTTTCCAACGCACATGGAACATTCTGTAGACTACACCACATATTAGGTCATAAAGCAAGCCTTAGCAGAATTCAAAACATCGAAACATCACGAAGCACCTTCTTCTCTGACCATGAGGCCATAAAAGTAGAAATCAATAACAGAAAAAGAAGGGAAAAGAAATCAAACACTTGGAAACTGAACAATATCCTGCTCAGAAATGACTGGCTTATAGAAGACATCAAGGATGGAATAAAGAAATTCATAGAATCCAATAAGAATGAAAACACTTCGTATCAGAACCTTTGGGACACAGTGAAAGCAGTGCTCAGAAATCAATTTAAATCAATAAATGCATACATACAAAAAGAAGAAAGGGCCAAAATCAAAGAATTATCCCTACAACTTGAACAAATAGAAAGAGAGCAACAAAAGAAACCTTCAGGCACCAGAAGAAAGCAAATAATAAAAATTAGAGCAGAATTAAATAGAGAACAGAAAAAGAATTGAAAGAGTTAACAAGACCAAAAGGTGGTTCTTTGAAAAAACTAACACAATTGATAAACCACTGGCCAAACTGACAAAAGAAAAACAGGGGTGGAGGCAAATAACCTGAATAAGAAATGAGATGGGCAATATTACAACAGACCCAACTGAAATTAAAAGAATCATATCAGATTACTGTGAAAAACTGTACTCTAACAAATTTGAAATCCTAGAAGAAATGGACGAATTTCTAGAAACACCCCACCTACCTAAACTAACACAAACAGAGAGAGGTAGAACCACTAAATAGACCCATAACAAAAGAAAAGATTGAAAAGGTAATCAAAAAACTTCCCCCCCTCCAAAAAAAAAAACCCTGGCCAGAAGGGCTTCACTGCAGAGTTCTACCAAACTTTCAGAGAAGAGTTAACACCACTACTACTAAAGGTATTTCAGAGCATAGAAAAGGATGGAATACTCCCAAACTCATTCTATGAAGCCAACATATCCCTGACACCAAAACTGAGTAAAGATACCACAAAAAAAAAAAGAAAATTACAGACCTATGTAATTTCTACAGATGCAAAAATCTTCAACAAAATTCTAGCCAATACAATTCAACGACATATCAAAAAAATAATTTACCATGACCAAGTGGGATTCATACTAGGTAACCAGGGATGGTTCAACATTAGAAAAACAATTAATGAAATCTATCATATAAATAAAAGACGAGAATCACATAATTTTATCAATTGATGCAGAAAAGGCATTTGACAAAGTTCAACACCCATTCATGATAAAAACTCTCAGCAAAATAGGAATAGAAGGAAAATTCCTCAGCATAATAAAAGGCATTTATACAAAGCCAACAGCCAACATTATCCTAAATGGAGAGACTCTGAAAACATTCTCCTTGAGACTGGGAACCAGACAAGGATGCCCTTTATCACCAGTCTTATGCAACATTGCGCTGGAGGGCCTACTCAGAGCAATTAAACTAGATAAAGAAATAAAGGGCATCCAGATAGGTAAGGAAGAAGTAAAAGTATCTCTATTTGCAGATGACATGATCTTATACACAGAAAACCCTAAGAAATCCTCAAGAAAACTACTGAAACTAATAGGAGAGTTCAGCAGATTATCAGGATACAAGTTAAACATACAAAAATCACTTGGATTCCTCTCCATCAACAAAAAGAACATCGAAGAGGAAATAACCAAATCAATACCATTCACAGTAGCCCCCAAGAAGATAAAATACTTAGGAATAAATCTTACCAAGGATGTAAAAGACCTATACAAAGAAAACTACAAAGCTCTACTACAAGAAATTAAAAAGGACATACTTAAGTGGAAAAACATACCTTGCTTATGGATAGGAAGACTTAACATAGTAAAAAGTCTGTTCTACCAAAAGCCATCTATACATACAATGCACTTCCGATCCAAATTCCAATGTCACTTTTTAAGGTGATAGAGAAACAAATCACCAACGTCATATGGAAGGGAAAGAAGCCTCGGATAAGCAAAGCATTACTGAAAAAGAAGAAGAAAGTGGGAGGCCTCACTCTACCTGATTTCAGAACCTATTATACAGCCACAGTAGTCAAAACAGCCTGGTATTGGTACAACAACAGGCACAAAGACCAGTAGAACAGAATTGAGAACCCAGATATAAATCCATCCACATATGAGCAGCTGATATTTGACAAAGGACCAGTGTCAGTTAATTGGGGGAAAGATAGTCTTTTTAACAAATGGTGCTGGCATAACTGGATATTCATTTGCAAAAAAATGAAACAGGACCCATACCTCACACCAAGCACAAAAACTAACTCCAAGTGGATCAAAGACCTAAACATAAAGACTAAAACGATAAAGATCATGGAAGAAAAAATAGGGACAACCTTAGGAACCCTAATACAAGGCATAAACAGAATACAAAACATTACCAAAAATGACAAAGAGAAACCAGACAACTGGGAGCTCCTAAAAATCAAACACCTATGCTCATCTAAAGACTTCACCAAAAGAGTAAAAAGACCACCTACAGATTGGGAAAGAATTTTCAGCTATGACATCTCCGACCAGCACCTGATCTCTAAAATCTACATGATTCTGTCAAAACTCAACCACAAAAAGACAAACAACCCAATCAAGAAGTGGGCAAAGGATATGAACACACACTTCACTAAAGAAGATATTCAGGCAGCTAACAGATACATGAGAAAATGCTCTCGATCATTAGCCATTAGAGAAATGCAAATTAAAACTACGATGAGATTCCATCTCACTCCAACAAGGCTGGCATTAATCCAAAAAACACAAAATAATAAATGTTGGAGAGGCTGTGGAGAGATTGGAACTCTTATACACTGCTGGTGGGAATGTAAAATGGTACAACCACTTTGGAAATCTATCTGGTGTTATCTTAAACAGTTAGAAATAGAGCTACCATACAACCCAGAAATCCCACTCCTCGGAATATACCCTAGAGAAACAAGAGCCTTCACACAAACAGATATATGCACACCCATGTTTATTGCAGCTCTGTTTACAATAGCAAAAAGCTGGAAGCAACCAAGGTGTCCATCAATGGATGAATGGGTAAATAAATTGTGGTATATTCACACAATGGAATACTACGCATCGAAAAAGAACAGTGACGAATCTGTGAAGCATTTCATAACACGGAGGAACCTGGAAGGCATTATGCTGAGCGAAATTAGTCAGAGGCAAAAGGACAAATATTGTATAAGACCACTATTATAAGATCTTGAGAAATAGTATAAACTGGGAAGAACACATACTTTTGTGGTTACGAGGCGGGGGAGGGAGGGAGGGAGGGAGAGGGTTTTTTACTGATTAATTAGTAGATAAGAACTGCTTTAGGTGAAGGGAAGGACAACACTCAATACATAGAAGGTCAGCCCAATTGTACTGGACCAAAAGCAAAGAAGTTTCCGGGATAAAATGAATGCTTCAGAGGTCAGCGGAGCAAGGGCGGGGGTTTGGGAACCATGGTTTAAGGGGACTTCTAAGTCAATTGGCAAAATAATTCTATTATGAAAACATTCTGCATCCCACTTTGAAATGTGGCATCTAGGGTCTTAAATGCTAACAAGCGGCCATCTAAGATGCGTCAATTGGTCTCAACCCACCTGGATCAAAGGAGAATGAAGAACACCAAGGTCACACGACAACTAAGAGCCCAAGAGACAGAAAGGGCCACATGAACCAGAGACCTACATCATCCTGAGACCAGAAGAACTAGCTGGTGCCCGGCCACAACCGATGACTGCCCTGACAGGGAGCACAATACAGAACCCCTGAGGGAGCAGGGGATCAGTGGGATGCAGACCCCAAATTCTCATAAAAAGACCATACTTAATGGTCTGACTGTGACTAGAGGAATCCTGGTGGTCATGGTCCCCAAACCTTCTGTTGGCACAGGACAGGAACCATCCCCGAAGACAACTCATCAGACATGAAAGGGACTGGACAGTGGGTAGGAGAGAGATGCTGAAGAAGAGTGAGCTAATTATATCAGGTGGACACTCGAGACTGTGTTGGCATCTCCTGTCTGGAGGGGGGATGGGAGCATAGAGAGAGTTGGAAGCTGGCAAAATTGTCACGAAAGGAGAGACTGGAAGGGCTGACTCATTAGGGGGAGAGCAAGTGGGAGTATGGAGTAAGATGTATATAAACTTATATGTGACAGACTGACTTGATTTGTAAACGTTCACTTGAAGCTCAATAAAAGTTAATAAAAAAAAATCAGTTGGATCCCTCTACACCAATAAAAAGAACATTGAAGAGGAAATCATCAAATCAATACCATTTACAGTAGCCCCCAAGAGGATAAAACACTTAGGAATAAAGCTTACCAGAGATGTAAAAGACTTATACAAAGAAGACTACAAAACACTACTGCAAGAAACCAAAAGAGACCTACATAAGTGGAAAAACATACTTTACTTACGGATAGGAAGACTTAACATTGTAAAAATATCTATTCTACCAAAAGCGATCTATAGATATAATGCAACTTCGATCCAAATTCCAATGACATTCTTTAATGAGATGGAGAAACAAATCACCAGCTTCTTATGGAAGGGAAAGAGGCCCTGGTTAATTAAAGCATTACTGAAAAAAAAGAACAAAGTGGGAGGCCTCACACTACTTGATTTTAGAACCTATTATACAGCCACAGTAGTCAAAAGAGCCTGGTACTGGTACAACAACAGATACATAGACCAATGGAACAGAATTGAGAGTCCAGACATAAATCTATCCACATAGGAGCAGTTGATATTTGACAAAGGCCCCAAATCAGTTAAATGGGGGAAAGACAGTCTCTTTAACAAAGGGTGCTGGCGTAGCTGGATATCCATCTGCAAAAAAATGAAACAAGACCCATACCTCACACCATGCACAAAAACAAACTCAAAATGGATCAAAGACCTAAATATAAAATCTAAAACGATAAAGATCATGGAAGAAAAAATAGGGACGTTAGGAGCTCTAATACATGGCATAAACAGTATACAAAACATTACTACTATGCAGAAGAGAAACCAGGTAACTGGGAGCTCCTAAAAATCAAACACTATGCTCATCCAAAGACTTAACCAAAAGAGTAAAAAGATTACCTACAGACTGAGAAAAAGTTTTTAGCTACATTTCCGATCAGCATCTGATCTCTAAAATCTACATGATACTGCAAAAATTCAACTACAAAAAGACAAATAATCCAATTAAAATGGGCAAAAGATATGAACAGATACTTCACTGAAGGAGACATTCAGGTAGCTAACAGATACATGAAGAAAACGCTCATGATCATTAGCCATTAAAAAACTAAACAAACCAAACTCAGTGCCATCGAGTCGATTCCGACTCATAGTGACCCGATAGGACAGAGTAGAACTGCCCCATAGAGTTTCCAAGGAGTGCCTGGCAGATTTGAACTCCCGACCCTTTGGTTAGCAGCCGGAGCACTTAACCACTACACCACCATTAGATGAATGCAAATCAAAGCTACAATGAGATTCCATCTCACTTCAACAAGGCTGGCATTAATCCAAAAAAACACAAACTAATAAATGTTGGAAAGTTATTGGAGAGACTGGAACACTTATACACTGCTAGTGGGAATGTAAAATGGTACAACCACTTTGGAAATCAATTTGGCGCTTCCTTAAAAAGCTAGAAATAGAACTACCATACGATCCAGCAATCCCATCCCTTGGAATATATCCTAGAGAAATAAGAGCCTTTACACGAATAGACATATGCACACCCATGTTCATTGCAGCACTGTTTATAATAGCAAAAAGATGGAAGCACCCAAGGTGCCCATCGATGGCTGAATGGATAAATAAATTATGGTATATTCATACAATGGAATACTATGTATCGATAAGGAACAGTGGTGAAACTGTGAAACATTTCATAACATGGAGGAATCTGGAAGGCATTAATGCTGAGTGAAATTAGTCAGTTGCAAAAGGACAAATATTGTATAAGACCACTATTAAAAGAACTTGAGAAATAGTTTAAACAGAGAAGAAAATATTCTTTGATGGTTATGAGAGTAGGGAGGGAGGGAGAGAGAGGGGTATTTACTAATTAATTAGTAGATAAGAACTATTTCAAGTGAAAGGAAAGACAACACGCAATATAGGAGAGGTCAACACAACTGGACTAAGCCAAAAGCAAAGAAATTTCCTGAGTAAACTGAATGCTTCAAAGGCCAGCGTAGCAGGGGCAGGGGTCTGGGGACCATGGTTTCAGGGGACATCTAAGACAATTGGCCTAATAAAATCTCTTAAGAAAACATTCTGCATGCCACTTTGGAGAGTGGCGTCTGGGGTCTTAAACGCTAGGAAGTGGCCATCTGAGATGCATCAATTGGTCTCAACCCACCTGGAGCAAACGAGAAAGAAGAACACCAAAAAAAAACACAGGTAATTACGAGCCCAAGAGACAGAAAGGACCACATAAACTAGAGACTACATCAGCCTGAGACCAGAAGAACTAGATGGCGCCTGGTCACAATTGATGACTGCCCTGACAGGGATCACAACAGAGAACCCCTGACGGAGCAGGAGAGTAGTGGGATAACAGATCCCAAATTCTCATAATAAGACCAGACGTAATGGTCAGACTGAGACTAGAAGGACCCCAGAGGTCATGGTCCCCAGACCTTCTGTTAGCCCAAGTCAGGAACCATTCCCAAAGCCAACCCTTCAGACAGGGATTGAGCTGGACAATGGGACAGAAAAAGATGTTGGTGATGAATGAGCTTCTTGGATCAAGTAGACACCTGAGGCTATGTTGGCATCTCCTATCTAGAGGGGAGATGAGAGGGCAGAGGGGGTCAGAAGCTGGCAGAACGGACACGAAAATAGAGAGTGGAGGGAAGGAGCGGGCTGTGCCATTGGGGGAGAGCAATTAGGGGTATATAGCAAGGCGTATATAAATTTTTGTATGCGAAACTGACTTGATTTGTAAACTTTCATTTAAAGCACAATAAAAATTAAAAAAAAAAGTATCAAACCACAAGTTGTTCACAGCTTAGCCAGGTAATGTCAATCAACCTGGACAAAAGTAACAAACCGTCTGGGGTAGAAAACTAAGACAGAGATAACTCCTCAGGGTTTAGGAGGAAAATCTCTCAAACTGTTTTTTCGAAGCAAGGCAAAAGGCCACATGAAGGAATTCGTTTCACCACAGGTCTTCATAATAGCTAGCATTTATTGAGCAGATCCTATCTCCCAGGCACAGTGCTAAGAGCTTTATATCCTGTCTTACTTATCACATATCTGTCTTTAAGAGGTGGGAACTATTGTCTCCATTTGACAGATGAGAACTGAGGCTGCAAACAAGTAAGAGGCAGGGCCACATTCAAAACCTGTTCTAATCTGCCTTCAAAGCCCATGACTTTGGCCTCTTCTGAGCTCACAATCAGGTGGACCATGGTGGCATCTGCTTGCAGTTGTGTTTTGCTTTGCCTGTTCAATGTTTTATGAAATAGAAAATTAGTTGCCGAAGTTTAAAAATCTGGAAACTTTCATAAAAATTGAGACTTCCAGCTTCTCTTGAAATGTCCACACTGGACCTTGGTTCTCACATGGCAGTAATTGGCTAGAGGAAGTAGCAACTGGCCCCATTAAATGGGACATGTGAGCTCCACTTTGCCATACGCCCCTGCTCCCACCCCTTACTCCCATCCCTACCCTCTATCCTAGCTTGCATCATTCATTGCCATTACCTGCCTCATCTTTAGAGCATCTGAGTTTGTGACTCCTGGATCTACACTTTCTAATAGTTGCATCCGCCTTGTAATGGAGTGAGCTCCCCGTCACTGGAGATGTACAAACTGAGGCTAGAGGGCTACTTGATAGGGATGTTGGAGAGGGATTTCAAGAGCCAGTTGGAGAACTGGATCAGATAACATATGCAATCCCCTCCAGCCCTACAATAACAAATATTTACTTAAGTCTTTGCAGCATATATTTTTAAGAACTAACTTCCCCTCTACTCTCAACTTACTGTTTCAACCTTTCCTGTATTTTCTTGATCTATTTATATCTTTTTAATCACATTATCATACTAGATGAATTCTTGTAAGCCTCCTCAAATCCTTCTTGGAACAAGGCATGGGGGAAAAAATATATACATAAGTATTTACATAAAGGACTTGGTTCCAGGTGCTGGAAAGAAACAAAAAAGAATCGTAAGTTGTAACTGCCAAGGTACTTCAGTTTCCCTGATATGAATAGACTCAGGAGATAAAGGACAGAAGAGCAGTGGCTGTGAGCAGGTGCCTAGGTGCTCCCAGCCCACTGTTTCAGGAAAGGCAGCCTAACATTTTACTTTCCACTTTTCATCTAAAATAGATTTTTAAGGAATGGTTGAAGATTCTCTGACACTCTTCCCATTAAAAGGTGGGATCTATGTCATCTTTCCTTGAACCTGGGTAGGTCTGTGGCTAAGTTGACAGAAAAAGTGTGGCAGAAGTGATGCTACGTGACTTCCAAGGCTGGTCATAAAAAGCGTTGAGCTTCTGCCTGGTTCTCTTGGAATATTCTCTCTCTAGATGCTTCCTCCTGGGATACTTCCTCTTGGAACAAAGTTTCCATGTTGTAAGGAAGCCCAAGCCACACTCAGGGGCCATTTGTAGGTGTTCCAGTCAATGGCCGTAATTGAGTCCAGCTCTCTCGGCATCCAAGCTCAGGCACCAGAAATGTGAGTCACCAGCTCTTTCTGTATCCCGGCTTAGGTCTGAACATCACAGAGCAGAAACAAACGGTTGCTGCCGTGCCCTGCCCAAATTCCTGACCCGTAGCATCTGTGAGCACAACAAAAAGATTGTTACCTTATACCTCTAAGTTTGGGCAGTTTTTATGCAGCAACAGAAAATTAGAAAAATACAAGAACAAACTGCCATTGTAAACAATTTAAATCGTAAAGAAAAACACATAGGAAAAGTGGAAAACTCCCTTTCATACCATCTACTCTACCTCCTTCCCTAGAGGTAACCGCTGGTAATCATTTTAAGTGTATCCTTCCAGGTCTTACATATGTGCATTAATGGAAATGTATAGGTTTCTTGTTTCTTTTTCATTTAAGTGAAATTACATAAAAAGACAACATGCTTTTTCCTATTAATACTACATTTGCTGATCTCTTTAGGTTTAGGTAATATATTAACATTATGCAGTAGCCAGTCTCCCCCATGACCCTCAATGACTCCTACTTCCTTCTTTTATAGTCCCCTCCCACACTGTTCCAGGTGGCCCATGTGACCAATAGAACATGGCCGAAATGATGGTATACCGCGTCTGTGATTAGGTTATAAAGGACAGTACGGCTTCTGTCTCGATTTCCTACGCTCTCTTTCAGATTCCTTGCTCTGGAGGAAGGCAGCTGCCATGTTGAGAGCAGTCAGATAGAGAGGCCCACATGGAGAATAACTGAGGCCTTCAGCCAACAGTCATATGAATGAGCTGTCTTGGAAATGGATCCTCCAGTGGCAGTCAGACCTGGCCAACATCTTTTTTTTTTTTTTGATTGTGCTGTAAGTGAAAGTTTACAATTCAAGTCAGTCTCTCATACAAAAACTTATAGACACATTGTTATATGACCCTAGTTGCTCTCCCTACAATGGGACAGTACACTCCTTCTTTCCACCCTGTATTTCCTGAGTCCATTTAGCCCACTCCTATCCTCTTCTGCCTTCTCATCTCATCTCCAGAGAGGAGCTGCCCAGATAGTCTCATGTGTCTACTTGAGCTATGAAGCACACTCCTTACCAGTATCATTTAATGTCTTATAGTCCAATCTAATCTTTGTCTGAAGAGTTGGCTTTGGGAATGGTTTTAGTTTTGGTCTAAAAGAGAGTCCAAGGGGACATGGCCTCTGGGGTCCCTCGAGTCTCATTCAGACTATTAAGTCTGGTCTTTTTACTAGAATTTGAAATCTGTATCCCACTTTTCTCCAGCACCACCAAGGATTCTCTGTTGTGTTCCCTGTCAGAGCAGTCATTGGTGGTAGCTGGGCACCATCTAGTTCTTCTAGTGTCAGGCTGATGGTGTCTCTGGTTTATGTGGCCCTTTTTCTTGGGCTCATATTTTCCTTGTGTCTTTGGTGTTCTTCATTCTCCTTTGCTCCAGGTGGGTTGAGACTAATTGATGCATCTTAGATGGCCACTTGCTAGCTTTTAAACCTGGTCGACATCTTGACTGTAACATCATGAAAGACCCTAAGCCAGAACCACCCAGCTAAGCTGATTCCAGATTCTTAACCCTCTGAAACCATGTAAAATAATAGTTTGCTGTTTTAAGCTGCTGAGTTTTGGGGTGATTTATTATACATCAAAGAATAATTAATACATGTGGCTCAAATTTTTAAAAAATATAAAAAGGAATATCATAAAAGCTGTCATTCTTACCTCTAACTACTTCATCCCCCCGGCCCCTTCTTCCTGCCTAACTCCCAGTAAGTGCTCTGAAAATGTTACAGTTTATTATCTTGAGTACAAAAGAAGACATCCCATTGGTCCCTCTCACAGACTGCCTGACCCAAGAAAGGCTGAAGCAGTATGCTATTCCCATTCAGTATTTGTAAAATTGTGCCCTTCTTTCTCTACAGGAACTGCGTCATTGGTCCTTTCAGTCTAGATGCCACCTTTCTCCGCCAAGGCCTAAGAGACCTCTAAGTATCCCACATCCTGTCTTAGGTCTGGGGGTGGGGACCTCCCCTCTTCATACACTAGTGGAAAACATTACCTGGCCCTTTTCTTCAACCCACAGAAATCAGAAATCAACCATTCACCACCCCACATTAAGTCCCTGCCTATTTCCTTGGTCTTACGATGCTTATCCTTCATCCTGCTGCAGCCTTGCACCCTCACTCCAGACTTCCCAATCTGCTCTTTCACCCCTCCAAGACATCATTCATGCCCATCCCTCTTCCCTGAATGCTCTACCCCCAACCCATCCTCCTGAAAACCACCTTCTGAAAACCACCACCCAAGAGTGAAGCCTTTGAGTCTATGAACTTGAAAACAGATCAATAGAAAGTATCCAATCTGAACAACAGAGGAAAAATGAACAGAGCCTCAGGGACCTGTGGGCAATAGCAAAAAGTCTAACATATATGTCATTGGAGAAGCAGAAGGACAGGGGAAAGAGTACAGTACATGAGTGTTTATAGCAGTTCTATTCGTAATCTCCCCCAGAGGAAAAGGACCCCTTCAAGGGATTTTGTGGTTCAGATACATCCATACCATGGAATACTACTCAGCACTAAAGAAGAGTGAGCTATTGATACAGGTAACAACTTAGATGAATCTCAAAGGCGTTATTCCTTTATGTTATTTTTTAAATGAATTATTTATTCTTTCTTAAATTTAATTGTTTTATATATATACATGCATATATATATCACACATTTGCCAATTCAATGTTTTTCTGGTTTCTAATTTAGTGATATCAGTTACATTGTGTTGTGCAATCACCACCCCTTGCCACATTCCCCATCTCTGTAAACAAACACTCACTGCTTCCTAAACATTGGCTCCCTTTTGCCCCTGGTAACCTTTGGTCTCCATACATTCTTTTTATTTCATATAAGGGAGATCATACAACATTTGTCCTTTTGTATCTGACTTATTTAACTGAGCATAAGGTTTTCAAGGCTCTTTTAAGTTCCAGGATGGACCAGGACTTCATTTCTCTTTATGGCTGAGTAGTATTCCATTGTAGGTACGTACCACATCTTGTAGATCCATTCATCCACTGATGGACATTTAGGCTGTTTTCACCTTTTGGCTATTGTGAATAGTGCTACAACGAACACTGACGTACATGTGTCAAAGGCATTGTTCTACTGAAAGAAGCCAGTCTGAAAAAGTTATACACTGTATGATTCTGTTCATATGATGATCTCAAAAAGACAAAACCAGAGTGACAGAGAACAGGTCAGTGGTTAGCACTGGTTAAGGGCAGGGAAAGTATGTCACTAGAAAGGGAAAACACAAGGGTTTTTTTGGGGGATGATAGAAGTGTTCCGAATCCTATTTATGGTGGTGGCTTCACAAATCTACATCTGTGTTAAAATTCATAGAACTCTATACTCAAAAAAAGTAAATTTTACTGTATGTTAAAACAAACAAACAAAAAACTTTGGTAGCCTGCCTACAAGACGGCCCACAGTGATCCTTGCCACCTTTATTTATGCCCTTGTGCAGTCCTGTCCCATATGAACAGGGCTGGCCTGTGTAACTAATAAAATATGGCAGAAGTGTGACTTCTGCGGCTAGCTCATAAAAGATATTACAGCTTCTGTTCGGTCTCTTGAATCGTTCACTCTGGGGGGTAGCTCGTCACAAGGTTGTGAGGATGCTCAAGGAGTCCTATGGAGAGCAACTGAGCCCTCCTGCCAACAGCCAGCACCAACTTTCCAGTCATATGAGTGGAAACGGAGCCTCCAGCCCTAGTCAAGCTTTCAGATGGCTGCAGCCCTGGCCAACATCTGATTGCAACCTCGCGAGAAACCCTGAGCCAGAACTGCTCAGCCACAGCCATGCTGCTCCAAAATTCCTGGCCCACAGAAACTGTGAGAGAAAATAAATTATTGTTTCGTAAGACACTAAGTTTTGGGGTTGTTATGCAGCGATAAAACCCACTGCTGTCAATTAGATTCCGATTCATAGCAAAACTGTCAGACAGAGTAGAATTGCCCCATGGGGTTTCCAAAGAGTGGCTGGTGGATTTGAACTGCTGACCTTTTGGTTAACAGCTGTAGCACTTAACCACTGTGCTGCCAGGGCTCCTATGGAACAATAGGTAACTAATATAAAACCTAAGTCAGATTGTGTCACTCCCCTGCTCAAAACCTTTCAATGGCTTTCCATATCACTCATGTAAAAGCCAAAGGAATTGCCCACTATGTGGACCCTGCTCCCACTCTGACCTCCCCTCCTGACCCTACCCTTCACTCACTCCGTACTGGCCAGGCCACACTGCCTCCTCCCTGTAACGTCAAACATCCCAAATTAATCCCCACTTCAGACTTTCTGTACTTGCTGCTCCTTCTGCCTGGAATGTTCTTCCCCCGGATAGCCACATGGCTCACTTCCTCATCTTCTTCAGGTCTCTGCTCAAATGTCAACTGGACATCTGGCCTTCCCTGGTCGTCCCCGCCACTGTCTATCTCCTTACCCTATATTAGTCTCCTTCCTAGTCTTCATCACCACCTCATACATTATGTATTTATAACTTATCTGTTTCTCCCCCACAACAGGGAGCCTGGAGGCGCAATGGTTAAGCACTCGGCTGCTAAGCAAAAGGTCTGTGGGTCGAACACACCACAGGCAGTCTAGGAAACCCTATGGAGCAGTTTTACTCTGTCCTTTAGGGTTGCTACAAGTCGGAATCGACTTGACAGCACACAACAGAATGACAGCTCCATGGAAGGAAAGACTCAATTCATGATGGTTCGATGGTAAAATTTGTATTTCCACGGTACAAATGCACTGGGTTAATATTAAAGCTAGGCTTTGCACCCAAGCTGTTGGACTCCAAGCCTACTGCTCTTTTCAAAGGGTCATCCAGTCCAAAGCCCTCATTTGACAGTTGAAGAAGAGGCAGGAGTTCACAGAGGGCCAGTGCCTTGACTGAAGTCACACAGAGAGGCAGTTCTCTGCCTTCCCTGCTACCCCGACCAGCGGCCCTAGTGGCCTGAGCCCTAGGTTCCGTCTAGGCCCTGCTCCTCAGAAGCCTAATTCCCTGGAGGCAGGAGGTGTCTGTCCTGCCAGCCCATTTCCCCAGCAGGCGAAGCATTCACTGGCAATAGCTGGGGGAGGATATGGTCTCACTGTGAACAAACATAACATTGAAAAGCCAGGGCAAGACCTAAAGGAAGCTTATAGCAGTCGGTGCCTCGCAGGGCTGCCAGAGTCCCAGTAAAGTTTAGTTCCCAAATCTGGGGCCCTCCTAAGGGCTGCTCTGCATCTTCATGCACTTTGGCAGCCCCGTGTCAACTGTTGGTATATAGCTGAATAAACTGAGCTCAAAAAAGTTATACAACTTTGCTAAATAATAACACCCATTATTGTCAAGCATTTATTACATGCCAGGTACTGTGGTAATGTTCTTTAATTTTCACAACCCTCCAAAGTAGAATGGAGGTATGTCACATGTGGTTTTAACAAATCAAGGCAGAAGAGATTAAATTTTGTCTCTATGCTTTAGGACCTGACTTTAGTGTGAGATTAACTGAAGACATGAGTTCCATTTTACAGATATAAAAACTGAGGTTCAGACAAGCCAGCAACTTGTTTGAGTTACGGTAGTTGCTGCCTGAGCTTTGCCTTGAACCCTAGCTTTTCAGGGTTGCACGTGGCCAGCACACTCCAGTGCCAGAAGAAATCAGTGTCCAGTCCCAAGGCCAGTGCCTTCTGCCTAAGCCATGTGAAAGGCCAATGAAGCCAGACAGTGTAGGAAACTGGCACTCTGCTGGGGAGGACGAATTGGCACAACTTCTTTGGGGGGCAATGTGGCTATGCCAATCAAAATTGCAAATGCTCACACCCTTTTTTTTTCCCCACACACCCTTCCAGAAACAGATCCTACCGATTGATGCACTTTCAGATGTGGGCAGTGGCACCTGTTCCAGATTCTTCTTTGTAGCATTGCTTGTGATGGCCAAAGACGTCAACAATCTCAATGTCTCATGATAGGGTAAATACATTACAGTCTATTCATCTTATGGAACATGGTGTGGCTGATAAAAAGAAGTAGAAAGAGCTACATATCTGATATGGAAGAAGTTCTAAGGCATATCATGTGAAAAAAGCAAGAGCCAGAACGGTATGATTTTGTGTTCAAAAAAAGAAAAAAGATATACACATAGATGTATGCCGACCCCAGACCCGATAGGTGGCATGAAAAATTTCTGGAAGGTCTACAAGAAACTGTTAGCAGTAGGGAGGGGTCTAGGCTCAAAGGGGTGCTCATTTTTCACTCTACAGCTATATTCTTTTGTACTTTTTGAATTTTTTTTTTACCTTGTACATGATTTTCAATAAAATTTTGAATACAGTTTATACAACCAAACCTCTGCCTTTTGGCCCTGACTTTAATGGGCACCACGGGGGCCTCTTTGCTCACAGATGGTTCGGACATCCCCTTGGTGAGCCTTGAAAAGCCCCTGTCCCCACCCTATCCTTCACTGACCCAGAGACATCCCTGACTAAGATCCGATCAACACCCTCTATTCAAAAGCCACCCCTGGCTTCCTAAAGGTAAGGGCCGAATCTTAGGCATTCCCAGGCTCCTCATGCTCTGCTCAAACCTTTCTACTCTGCCCCATCTCTGGTCTCCACTTCCCTAAATCCACGCTCAGTCCTGCTCACTGCTCCCTACAGATTTATTTTATTCTTGTGGCTTTTTACTTCAGTCTTGCCCCTCAAAATCATTTTAAACTCACAGATTAACTGCCCTAAAGCCCAGTTTCGATGTTGTCACCTCTCTTGCATCATAGCTTCAGTGGCTCCCATTGCTCCTATAACCTCCTTACTCTCGCATTCTAGACGCTACCCCTGCTAGGTTCTGCCACTGCAAAGTTCCAAATGCTCCCCGCAATCCAGCCATGCTAGATAGTTTATGCCCCCCAATTTGTGCCTTTGCTCACGCGGTTTCCGTCATCTGGAATTCCATTCCTTCCTCCCCACAGGTACCTCCTACCTTCTCTTTGAATCCTTTCTGCCCTGTCGACCAGAAGTCATCTCACCTTCCCAGGTCTTTTCTTTGCACATTTGTTCATCCAACCATATATACTGAGTACGTTTATAAACCAAACACTGAGTTAGGTGGTCTCCGTTCTTGGGGGAAGCCCTGGTCTAGCTGGGGAAACAGATTAGCGAACAACACAAACGTCCTCTGATCAGTCCCATGAAGAGGCAGTACATCACAGGGGTTAAAGGTACTGACTTTTGTACCATATTCCAGGGTTTGGTCCTGGCTTTGCTGCTTACAAGCTGTGTGACCCTGAGCTAGTTACTTCACCTCTCTGGACTTCAGTGCCCTTATATGCAAAATGGAGAGAATAAGAGAGCCAACCCTATGTTCTGTGAATTAGATGAGTCAGTTTATGTATAGTGATCAAAGACAGCCTGGCACATGGTAAACAACAAATGTTGGTTATTATGACAATTTCAAGGCACTATCGGAACTCAGGAAAGGGCCCTGTGAGGCGCAAACAATTTGCACTAGACTACTAATAGTCTAGCGGGGCTGAGGAAGAAAGGCGTCGCAATCTGCTTCTGTAAACACACGGGGTCACCATGAGTTGGAATCAACTTGATTGCAGTGGGTTTGGCTTCTGGGTTTTATGGCGTTCCGAAGAGGTACATTCCATAGAATAAGTTCTGGAAACAATGACTGTTAGAAGCAGAGGGAAAGCACGGAGGTACAAAGAGTGGGTGGAGTATGAACGGACTGTACAGTCTTCTCTCATAGAACTTTCAAGACTTATCCTTTCCCATCGCCCACAACCCACCGGAAAGAGGGTCTTTTTCTGAGGTATCTTCAGGACCCAGCATAAAGATGAGGCTGAGTGAGGGTCTCCCAGACTTCAGCTTCACAAAGCCTGCCAGATCGGTTACTTAATATTTTTCTCTAAATCAACTTTTTGTAACCTAAACAAATTTCTTAAAAGGAAACTTTAAGTCATGTTTATAAATGAAAAACCACAAATAAGAAATACTCTAAAATAAATGCAATGAAAGTAAAACAGTTTCTAAACTCCAGCTAGCTAATGTTGCCCAAGTCTGAGGTCTGCTCTCCAGGTCTGGAGGAAGGATTATTAACAAATGTTAGAGAGGTGTTAATGACAGGCTAGCACCAAACTGCTATTTTCTTTGGAATTGTTAGCGGGATTAAGAACAAACTTTAAAGAGAATGCTCTCCTTCTGCTAATGTCCCAAACCAAAAAAACCCAAACCCACTGCTATCAGGTTGATTCCAACTCACAGGGACCCTACAGGACAGAGTAGAACTGCCCCATCGGGTTTCCAAGGACTGCCTGGTGGATTCGAACTGCCAACCTCTTGGTTAGCAGCTGTAGCTCTTAACCACTATGCCACCAGGGTTTCCTGTACCACCTAAACCAATGTGTCGCCAGTTCAGCTGGTGGGTTTTCAGAGGAATGGAGGAGACAGTAGGGAATATTCTCCCCAGGTGGACCGGGACTCCCCACACCACCCCCAGGTAGGCATTGTCCCCCCTGCTGAGTCACTGCACTCAAGAAAGGAGGATGCTTCTGGGAAATGCCTTTTGTTCCTTCCCTTCCCACTGTTTACCTGGTTACGCTTGGCATCCGGCATCCGGCAGATGATCAATAAAGGATTAGATGTAAAAATAAACCAAACCTGCTTGCTCTTAAATAATGTTATCTAAAGGGAAAGGTCCCAGCCTCAAAACAAACCAGGTTTCAAGCAAGAATCTGAATTAATTCTGACATTATCCGGAGTGCAGGATTTGCCTTCAGGCTATGTTTTTTTTTTCCTGTCAACTCCACTAAGGACAGAGAGAGAACTGAGGAGAGGATGGGATGTTTATTTTCAGGCCAGTGAAAAGTAGCTTCTTTTGGAAACCCTGGTGGGACGGTGGTTAAGACTTCAGCTGCTAACCTAAATATCGGCAGTTTGAATCCACCAGGAACTCCTTGGAAACCCTATGGGGCAGTTCTATTCTGTCCTACAGGGTCGCTAGGAGTCGGAATTGACTTGATGGCAACGGTTATAAAAAATAAAAATAATAATGAGCTTCTTTTGAAGTAAACATAAAATGGAAATAAGAAAGCAATTTTTTTTCCTTTCCTGTCTCCTTTCTTTCCTCACTCACTTTCTTCCTCCCCTCTCCCTGCAGATTTTAGGAGCCCTGGTGGCGTAGTGGTTAAGTGCTACAGCTGCTAACCAAAAGGTAGGCAGTTTGAATCCACCAGGTGCTCCTTGGAAACTCTATGGGGCAGTTCTATTCTGTCCTATGGGGTCGCTATGAGTCGGAATCGACTGAACGGCAGTGGGTTTGGTTTTTGGTTTATGATGTACCGGGAAGCCCTGGTGGCATAGTGGTTAGGTACTACAGCTACTAACCAAAAGATCAGCAGTTCGAATCCACTAGGCACTCCTTGGAAACTGTATGGGGCAGTTCTACTCTGTCCTATATGGTCACCATGAGCCGGAATCGACTTGACGGCAAAAGTTTTTGTTTTTGTTTTTTTGTAAGATGTATCAGGTTAAGTGTTTCCCAGCTTTGGTTGTTTCTGAATACCAGCGTCTCCATTTCTACCTAATCCACAACCCATCTTTACTATAATTTACTTGTTATTTTTCTTTCACTGAATTCTCTTTGTTTTACTTACATGATTTTGGCCTCATTCAAACACAATACATTAAATCAAAGGTTTGATAATCTAATTGTATATTTCTCCCTCAGTACACACTAAGAGAAATAAATCAACACTACAATACAAATTGCACCTTGGGCACCTCCTAAAAGCACCTCATTGTGTTGACTATGCTTGGTGGAATCTTCAGGCAGGATCTTTATGAGCGGACATCCTCCTCAGGGCTTACCAGGGAGGGGCCTGCAGAGAAGGGCCTCGGTGAGCACTTGCTGGCTGACTGGAGTGCCAGGTCCCCACATCTCTCAGACCAGTGCTTCTCAAACTTAAGGTCCTGAAGAGTTTATTAAAACAGACTCCTGGGCCCCTTCCCCAGAGATTCTGACTCAGCAGGTCCAGAGTGAGGCCTGAGATTCTGCCTTTTCAACAAGGTGATACCCATGCTGCGGGACTAAAGACTCTAATTTAAGCCGGCCTTGGACCACTGGGCATCAAAATCACTTGTAGGTGAAAACGCAGATTCCTGTGCACTACCTGTCAGATACTCTGACTCCTTAGGTCTTAAGTGGGTCCCAGATCTTACTCATCAGCACCCCAGGGAACCTCTGGATACCACTCTTTGAGAAACACTGCCTGGACCACTATTAGCACTTTTAACTTGGAGGTGAAGTATAGCGAGGTGAGATGATAGGCAAGGTCACTGTGTAAGTCAAGGACAACTCCATTCTCCATGTTGCTTGGACCCTAAACCTTGAAACATCCTGGACTCCTCTTTCCTTCCCACCCTACATTTGGCAAATCCTGGTGGCTCTTCCTTCAACACATATTCAGATTTTCTTTAAACCACTCCAGCAAACAAGCAAACAGACCTGGGAATAGGACGGCAGATAAAATACGAAGGTAAAATGTTGATAATTATTGGAACTGGGAGTTTATTACTCACAATTTTATGTGTATTTGAATTTTTCCATAATAAAACCTTTGAAGTCTTTGACCCAACAAATCCACTTCTGGGAATTTATCTCAATGAAAATTTTAGATATAGAAAAACTCTCACAAATAAAAATATTTTTCTAATAGTTATTTATAACAGTAAAAGTTGGAAACACACTAAATTGTAATACAAAAAGGACAGAGTAAACTATGGGATATCCCTTAATAGAATCTTATATCATTAAAAATGTTTATTCGAGCTATGTACTAACATGAAAAACATGATACAGTGTTAAATGAAAAAGCAGGACCTTAAATTGTATATGTTGCATGATTAAAAGACTTAAAAGACCGAAATTAAAAAATAATCTTATATATGCAGAATCTCGTCTGCATCCCTGTGACAGCCTGAACTGGTCTCTCTGCTTTGCCCCTCCCTTCCTCCAGCCTCTTCTCCACTTGACAACCAGAGTCCTTCGAAAATGTCAATCAGATCATGACCCTCCTGGCCCCGGAACCCTACAAAGGCTTCCCATATCTCTCTGAATAGAAGCCAAGTCCACAGCTCCTATGGCCCAGATCTACTACTCCATTCCTGGCCGCACCCCTGCCACACTCCAGCCAGGCTGGCCTCCTTGCTACTCTTCAAACACGCTCCAGCTTCAGGGCCTTTGCACAGCTGTGTCCTCAGCCTGCAGACATGTGGGTGGGTGTGCTCCTTCCTCAAGAGCAGCTCCTCAGAGCCTCGCCTGAGCTCCTTATCTAAAGCGGCACCACCCTCACCCCCATATCCTTTTTTCACTTCAGGGCACTTATCAACACCTCCTACGGTACATTTATTTTATTTTATTAGTTTTCCACTTACTAGAATGCCAATTCCTCGAGAGCAAAGACTATCTGTTTTGTTCTCTGCTGTATCCATAGTACCTAGCCCAGAGCCTGGCACACAGTAGGCGGTCAATAAACACCTGTTGAATAAAAGATTGTTGAACTAAATAAATACCCCTGGAAACTCTAAGCTTCATGTGAGCTTTGTTTCTTGGGGGACCTCCCCCTCCTCGAGGCTTCCAGGCAGGTGCCAGCTTTCCATCTGAGGCCTCCACAGTGCACACAGTGTCACTAAAGTGCGTTCTGTGAGCTGGAGGCAGCAGAGCATGGTGGCTAAGAGCACTGGCTTTGGGTGGTTAAACCCTGGCTCACCACCACCAGCTGTGTGGCCTTGGGCAAATTAAGGGGAATCTCTGAGTATTAATTGTTCCCTGTGCAGAAAGAGAAGGATACTCACAGTTCCTGTTTTCCCAGGGCTTGGGTGGGGACTAAACAAGATCATGCCCAAAAGCACTTAGCAAGCGCAGTGCCTGGCACAGAGTAGGTATGCACCAAGAAGCAGTCAAATTTATCAACAGCCTTTGTCTCTTTCAAGTTTATGATGCCTTTATCTGTCTGAGTTAAGCCTTTCAACAGTCTGTTGGTTTTATCACCATTTTATAAGTGGGGAAACTGGGTCGAAGAGGGGTAAAGTACATGCCCACAGACCACAGTTGGAGCTGACTAGAAATCCGTGCCCTCTCCTCCAGAAACACTGCTGATGCTAATCAGGATGATTTGGACAGCCCATCAGAGCCCTACCTTCTGAAGTGCGGGCCTAGTGTGAGGCTGCCAGCAGCAAATGGAGGTGGCCGATGAGTCTACTCCCCGCTTGCCATGACCCCATGAAAGCAGGGGCTGCACTGGCTCCCGTGTTTGGGGCTGTTTTTCTGAATGGGGCTTGTGAGCAAGTCTGGACAGATAAGCCATCTCTCAGAGGCCACCCAGGAGGGAAAACACTGTACTCTCTGCCCAGGAGGAAAACATACAAAGCCCTTCCTGTAGTTTCCCCCACCTAGAGTTGAGCAGTAGTTCTAAAGAGCAAATGCAACCTCTGGTGTTTGAGTCCTCCATCACTCTGCCACTTCTGACCTCTGACCCAGTTTGCACAGGGGCTATGGGCCTGGCTTGCTGTAGGAGCCGCCTCTTCCACTCCAGGATTGAAGGTCAAGGGAGGTTTAAGAGATTGGCAGGTAACAGACATGAAAGTTCAGAATCACAGAGTTGAAAAATCACATTCTCAGGAGTCATGGGATGATTAAACCTGCAGCACCTGAGAGACAAACTTAGAACTTGTAATATTTTAAGCCTCATGGGGGCTGGTAGAGAGATTACACTGGATGGGAAGGGGCAAAGCTGCGTCCAAACTGGGAATTCCGATGGCTTCGGGACATGTTCTATCTGGTCAGAAGGTTGGGCAACAATCCCTTGTGAGAATATGGTCTGAAGGCTTCTGTTGCAGGAGGGAACAGGCTCTGGATACCAACCTAATGGCTAAATTCTACCAACCAGGCCCTTTGGGGCAGGGCAGCAGAAGGGAGTGGAAAGCCTTCAGGAGCCCACCAGGCCAGCAAGCCCTGGCTCCTAATGATGTTCTGAGCCCCTCTTGATGTCAGACGGGCAGCAGGCTGCCAACTGCCCAAAGATTGACTGATGGCAATGCCATGATTGTCTAGCAAGATGCCGTGTGCTCCTTGCTGTTCGTGTGCTCTATGAGCAACACCTGGCTGGCTGTGGAGCACTGCACAACACCAGGGTTGATAAAATACGTTTGCATAGTGTTTATGCCGGAGGAGAGTGTTCATACCCCAAACCCCGGAAGTGCCCTAGGAAGGGGGGTGCTGACAATGGCTCTGGGCAGGCAGTGGGGACAGGTCTGAAGGCCACTTGGCGGGGGGGTCACCTGGAAGAGCAGTCAATACAACCACCCCTGGCCTCATCCATATCTAGTTAAGGTCACTTTAGGTACCTATGATTGTGGACTTCACTGATTTTTAAAAATGAGGGAGAGTTCTGGAGTAATCATGATTTTGTATAAAAATCATTAAAAAAAAAAAAATATATATATATGAGGTCAGCAGTTCGAATCCACTAGGCGCTCCATGGAAACTCAATGGGGCAGTTCTACTCTGTCCTATAGGGTCACTATGAGTAGGAATCGACTCGATGGCAGTGGCTTTATATACATATATATATGAAAACATAAAAATCTCTCTGAAGAGAGCTCACCGTCCCAGGCTGCTCAGAGCAGGGCACACCAAAACATAGAGTTGGACTGCTCTGCTGATGGGAGAATTCCCAGAGATACAGCAGAAAGTCCACGGAGGGGGAGAGAGGCTCCAGCCCCTAGCAGTTAGAAGTCCTGTGTCCAGGAGCCCAGCCTCTTCCCTGCCAGGAAGTCCCTGGTACCTTTCTGTCTCTGGCAGGCAAGCAGAGGAGCTTGCACCCTTGGGCATCAGTCCTGGGAGCATAGCTGGCTGCCAGGCCTGGCTGGAGGGCCCAGCTCAGTCTGTTGATGTGCTCCAGTCCAGATCAGAACTCGTCCCGCAGCTGAGGGGGCCTGTCCATGCCGAAGAAAGAGGATGGCCTCCCCTGGAGGTCCCGTTCCCGCTTCACAAAGGCAGTGAAGGAGGAGACGCAGTTGCCAATGAAGTGGTTGGCCTGGCCAAGGATGTACAGGTCGATCTGGGCCACGTCCGGCTTCAAGCTCACCACCTTCACCTGCAGGAGGAAGGGCAGAGGGGATCAGCCAAAAGGGCTACAGGCCACAGTGCTCAGCTCAGCCATCTCGTCCATAACCCCAACCTTCTTCCCCTGAGCTGAGGTTACAGACACAAAAAGAGGAACAAGGAGGGCGAAGACATGGAGTTGAGTGTCTGAGAGCTGTTGCCCAGCTGCTGCCCATACCCACGTGGAACACCTTGCCCCCAGCACTTTTTCCCTACGTCTAGTCTCAGCTCCAAACGCATCGTTCATTCACACCTCAGCGCCTTTGCCTGTGTTGTTCCCTCTGCCTGGAATGCCTCTTCCCCGCTCATTAAAATCCGGATCATACTCTCAAGGCTCAGTTCAAGGTCTATCTTTCTCATAAAGCCCTAGCCTGACGGGCTCCTCCCCCCACAAAACCTGTGATCTGACCAAACAGCGCCCCTACTCATCCAGTTCTGCAGCCTAGATGCCACCTCCTTCTCCCACGCACCCCACCTCCAAGCCAAAAGTCCCGTCCACTCTAGCCGCGAGAAACTCTCCAAGGGAATGGTTAGCAGTATTGCTAGCTCAGCACCAGCCCAGCTTCACAGAGAAGCAAGGGTAAGAACAGTGGCACAGGAACAGGAAATAGCAAACAGTAAGTAGCTCAAAGTATCACAAACGCATCAACTCTAAAAACTCACCAAAAAAAAAAAAACTCCCTGGGACTCTCCAAATGCTTCACCTCAGTAGAGAGGTGGGGGTGCGGACAGAGCTAGGGCTGAAAGAGCTTTGCTGTCACACAGAGATTTCTGATGTAACGAAAACCACCACCATGTCAGTTAGACTGAAGCAAAGAAATAAAACTAGTTCAATCATGGCCAAAATCCCCCAAACAATTCCACCCACACCCTGAAACTTACCCACTCTGTGTCATACCCACTATAATTAGCTCTGGAACCATCTTGCGTAAATTCTATCCTTTCTCAGGACTTTGGGTTCCTCAGCTATAAAACGCAGGGGTTGGGTCAGAGGACCCCTAAGGTCTCTCCCAGCTCTGATGTTCTATCTCTAAAACGGGTGGGTGGGAGAAGAGCACGCACTTACTCAGCACTTCCTCTATACACTGGGGCAAGAGAGAGAAACGGAGCCCCTCGACATAAAGCCAAGGGCACCCACTGCTGGAAAGCAGATGTCTGTCTTTTAAGGTCTACATGTGCATTTAACTCCTTAGTTCATGCAAAAAAGTCTTCCTGATGCTTATTATTAAGTCAGTTTACCCATACATACTTATTACCTACTCTCCACTGATACAATATGGATTTGCCACACACGTTTTACTATTTATTCGTATACTGAATACTTATCATTTACAACTTCCTTAAGCATTTGCTAAGCACAAAAGAGCCTTCCCTTTATTCAACCACCTACTTCTTTTATTGATGATAGTTAACTTTAATGAACTCTTACTTTGTTCCAGGAACTCTTTTCACTGCTTTATACCTGATCTTTATAACTACACTAAGAGACGGGTACTATTCTCGGTCCCATTTTACAGACGAAGAAACAGAGCCCAGGGAGGTGAAGTAACTCCTCCAAGGTTGCACAGTGAATAAAGTCCAAGTTCTCTGGTGCCAGAGTCCCTGCTCTTCACCCCTCTGCTATACTGGATCTCTACCAAGGGTCTACACTTTATGTGCTTCAACATTTACTGAGCGCTTACTATGTGTTAAGCACCATCCTAGGGACTGGTGATGGTAGTGTGAGTGTTTGCTCCCAAGGAGGTCAAAGCACTAGGCTAGATGCCAAGGACTAGAACAGTGATTCAGCCTTGACTCTTGCCTTTAAGGAGCCCACAATGCCTAGGAAGAAATAAGACATGTCCCTACAGTCCGTGACAGCTCTTAGCAGGCACACATTAACTTCAGGAGTGGAGGGGAAAGTGGGGAGATCTGTGGGGGAGGTGTTTGAGCTGGGGTTTGAAAGGATAAGAATTAGAGAGGGAATGAATGTCCAAGCAGAGAAAACAGCCCAGGCAAAAGTCTGGTGGTGGGATAATGTGAAGCATGTAGCGGGAGCAGCAGGGCCACTCTGGTGCTTTATTGGACCCCCTTCCTGCGCACACTCACCTGGCACTCCTAATTCCCCACTTTCATGCATACCTTCCCTGTGAAGAGCTGTTGGATCTCAGGCACATAGCTCTCAGAATCCGTGGCGATGTAGACCGACTGGGCATTCAGCGCCCTCACCCAGAGCTTCACGGCCCGCTGGATTTCCTTTAGGTCGGGGAGGCACATGGTCATGGTGAGCGGGGCAGCTGTGCTGCGGCTGTAGCCCAGACACTGCGGTGAGGCCATGAAGTGGGAGCCTGCAGTCCCATCCTTCAGCATGGTGCAGGCATTCTTCTATGAGGGGACAGGCATGGGGCCAGAGTTAAAGACAAGCAACTGCCCTGGAACCTCAGTGGCAAGAACTGGCAAGTGGAAAAAGACAGGCTATACAGGAGGAGTTCAACTAGTTTTTTTTTTTTTTTTTAAACACTGAGGTAAGTAGGAAATGCAACAAAATAGTAAGAGTGGTTATTTCTGAGTGGTAGGATTTTTTTTTTTTTAATAAAATTTCTTTTTCTTGGGCATACTGCATTATCTAGGACCTCCAGTAGAATTCTCAACAGTGGTGGTTATAATGGGCAGTCTTATCTGATTCCTGACTTCAGTGGGAAGGCTTCTGATAGCTCCCCATGAAGTATGATGTTTGCTGTGGGTTTCAAAGAGATAGCCTTTATCAAGTTAAGGTGGGTCCCTTCTATTCCTGGTTGGTTATGAGTTGGTATCATGAATGGGTGTTGACTTTTATCAAATGCTTTCTTGGCCTCTGCTGAAATGATCATATGATTTTTCTTCTTTGAGTATTAATAGTAAATGTCACTGCCTTCCTGGGATAATTTCTGCTTGTTCATGTTGTATGTTCTTTAACACTCTATTGGATTTTACGTGCTAATATTTTACTTAGGGTCTACGTGTCTAGGTTCGTAAGTAAGCACAGGTGATAAATTTTCTGAGCTGACCTTCCTGAGTTTGGTATTAGTGTTAAGCTAGCACTATTTATATATATATATATATATGTATACACACACGCACATATAAAAACTAGTTAGTATCCTATATCTTTTTATGTTCCAGGAAAGTACAGATGAGAATTATCTGTTCCTTGAAGGTTTGGCTGAAACCACCCATAAAATAAACTGGGTCTGGTTTTTTTTTCTTTGTAGAAGGGGGTTAGGGAGGGGACCTAGTAAATAAATGTGATTCCTCTTCAATTGACTATGGGCACGTTTTAATCTAATTTCTATACTTTTCAGTACTTTCCAAGTTTTCAGCAAAGAAAAACGCACACACATTATCTTCTTTTTATAAATCAAGGAGACTACATTAGTCCCGCCCATTTTCACAAGGAGGATAATCTTATGAGGTTCCTGCAGATTTAAGCAGCCTGCAAATTCTGGGAGGATGATATCTTCATTTCCTGGGAGTCCCACCCAATCTCCAATAGCTTGTCTTTCAACAGGGAATCTGCTGGCTCAACACTGAGCCAGAGCAAAGGACCCCTGGGCTGTGGCCCTCTCCCTGGCTTGCTGCCCGACCTGCGGTGTCGCTCTATCCCTCAGTCTATATTCATCTGCAAAATGAGGATGAAAATGGGAACTATTAAAATAAGAGCTGAGAACAATGACAAAATAAGTAAAATCAAAAAATAAGTAAGAGCTGGCAAGCAAGCACTGTGTGGCCACATTCCTGGTACATGCTGCAGTGGAATCATGGGACACAATCCACTGGACTTGGCTGAGTGACAGCCCTCTCTGCCCTGGCTGGGACCTGGTGTCATGGGCTCAGTTTTCAATCCCCTCAGGCCTGGGCCCTGCTCAGGGATGTGTCACAGTAGCCTGTGAGAGGAGGGGGAGTTACCCAGTCAGAGCCGATGCGCAGATGAATGCCCACATAGGGCCGGATGAGGTGGGCATGGATCTGAGCTTCTCCTGTCTTCACCATCTCATCTGACCACACCACGTACTTCTGGAGTGGCCTATGTTCCTCCAGGACAGGGAACTGAGCCGGGGCCCCTGGCAGGGCGAGCACTGGATGTTCCTTTGGAGAAAATCTAGGCACGAGATGGAGTAAGGGGAAGTCAGAGGACACACAGAGAGCCTGGCTATCCCCTAACCCCCACCCCAGGAAAAAGGATGGCATTGCACCATGTCCCAGAGACCCTGTGGAGGGGCCCCTGTAACATGCAAGAAGCACGAGACGTTGTGAAATCCCAACGGGCTGATAAGAAACCTTGGCGGCTGCGGTGACAGGCACAATATGCAATCCTGTCTCGCCGCACGGAATTTACAACCCTCTGTGCTTGCTTAACAATTAAAAATTTACAGTAGAGTGTTCCAACCTTTTGTATGTCATGCTGGCTTCCAATCTGTGGTGCGGTAATTCACTCCAGGGTGGGGTGTCTGGACGAGCTTTTGCCCTTTTACCCACACGGCGGGGTTGGGACGTGCAGCTGCTTACAGAGGGCAAGGGATGGGGCACACTTACAGGGAACGCGTACACTGGGTTATATCACCCACTTGGAAACTCTATGGGGCAGTTCTACTCTGTCCTATAGGGTTGCTGTGAGTTGGAATCGACTCGACGGCAATGGGTTTGGTGTTTTTTTTTATGCATGTGATAAAATTTTATAGAGCTAACTACACACATACATATACACAAATGAGTACAAGTAAAAGTGGAGAAATTTGAAGAAGATAGGTAAGCGGTATCAATGTCCATATTCAGGTTGAGATATTGTGCCATAGTTTACAGAATGTTACCATTGGGGGAAACAGGATAAGGGGTACTACACAAGGTCTCTCTGTATTATTTCTTACAACTGCCATGTGTATTTCAATGATCTCGAAGGTAATTTCAATTAAAAACTATGAAATATGTGAACCTATACAGGCAAAATATTAAAATAATTTAACAATTCACATACCTGTGAACCAATTTAGCACATACTAATATTTTACTTCCTGTGTCTCAGATTTTTTTAAAAGACACATACCTTAATAAAGCTTTATCCCACCTTTCCCTTCTTTTCCTCCCCTTCCCGTAAGATAATATGTTTTTATGCTTGTTTAGACTTTTACTACATACATTTCTATAAAATCAAAAAGCTTTTTACACAATGCAGTAAAGTGTCAAGCCAGACCACCCGTTCTAACGCTAACTATGCCACTTACTAACTCAGGCAGGTGACTTAACCACTCTGTGCCTTGGTGTCCTCTGTATAAAAGAGCTGGTAATATTTCCTACCTCACAGGGCTGTTGAGAGGATTAAATGGGTCAACACACATCAACAACTTAAAACACTGCTTGGCACACAGAAAGTGCTCAGAAAATTCTGTTTTTATCATACTGCATGTAATCTAGCTCAACTTGCTTTTTTCAATTTAACTTTATGTTTTAGAGATTTGGTTGTGTGGATCATGTGATCATGTTAGCTTCTAATTATTTCATTTTCCATGACTAAACTACACCTGATTTATTTATTCCCCTCCTGGTGGACAGTGAGGTTGTTTTGCTCATCCAACAGTGCTGCAATGGACATGCCACTCATTCTTCACACCCAATCCAAACATCTTGCTCAGCAAACTCCTTCTAAACCTCTATGACCAGCCACCATTCCCAAACCTCAGGTCTTTGGGGAGGGCTCCCTGTCCCACTTTTCCTGTGTCACCCTCTACACAATGATGTGCTCAACAACTGCCTTCCCTGCTCGGCTGTCAGCCCCAAGAAATTAGGAACCTAGTGGTCTTGTTCATTATTCCCACACGTACTGGTCCAGAGCCTGGGCCAAGGAAGTGACAAGCAAGAGTTCATTGACGGCCTGGCTCTATATAACGCTTGCCTTGTTAGACTCTAATTGTCTGTTTATATACACACATACATGAATCTTATTGGGCCTTATTATGTGACAGGCAATGTTCCAACTGCTTTATGTGTATTAACTCATTTGAGTTTCACGAAGAGCCCCATGAGGTAACCATTAGTGTCATTCTCATTTTACATATAAGGAAATTGAGGTACAGAGAACATAAAAATGTTTAAAATACATACCCTCTCGAAGTCACCCCTACGAGCCATTCATAGGCTTGTCAGATTGTCTTAACATGGTCTACAAAGCCCTGCATGGTCTGACCCCTGCTCACCTCTCCAATCTCGTCACCTGCCTGGCAGATTCAAGATGGCCACTGATTCTTTGACTCTCCTTCCACTCAGTGGGGTATACCTATATCCCCTCCCAAAACATTTGGCAGAAGTGACACTGTACTGGCTTCCAGGCCCAGGCTGTAAAGGATCAGCAGCTTCCACATCCTATCTCTAGGGATGTTCATCCTCTGGACACACTGTCTTGGAGCCCAGCTGCCAAGCTGGAAGAAACCCTAGCAACACAGTGGGGTCAGGTGTACACACACCAAGCTCCCAGACAAGAGCCAGCATCACCTGCCAGCCGTGAGTGAGATCTCTTGGACATGCAGCCCAGCCAAGCCTGCTGACAGCTGACTGCACCGGAGACCACAAGTAAGAACTGCCCAGCTGAGCCCAGTTAACTACAGAACTGTGAGAAATAAGAACTGATTATTAAGCCACTAAGTTTTGGAGTGGTTTATTACGGTGACCACAGACAATAGGAACATCCTACCATTCTCCCCCTTGATCACTCCACACTAGTCACACTGGCCTCCTCTCTGCCCTTTGAGCATACAAGCTTATATCTGCCATGAAGAACTACCTTTCGCTCCAGCCCCTTGCCTGGCTGGCTCCTTCCCATCCTTTAGGCCTCAGTTCTGGTCTCAGCCCTGCCGGTTACATACCACCTGTTTACATCTTTCATGGCACTTACACCATAGTAGAACTACCTTATGTGTCTATTTATTCATTCTCTCTTCCATTAGACTATGAGCTCTCTAAGGGCAGAGGCCTTATCTGCCTCATCCTTAGCTAAACTCCCGACAGCCAGCCCAGTACTTGACACTTAGGAACTGCTCTTTAAATACTGTACGTGTTGAACCAAGGAAGGAGTGAAGGCAGGAGCTGCTCAGGTGGCTCTAACTCTCCCAAACAGCCTCTGGGGACCTCATCTTCTCTCCTAGTCTTCCTTTCTCAAAAATTCAGCTGTCAGGCACAAACTTCCTCAAGCCCTCACGCAATTCCTACAACTCCACGAATTCAAACAAGACTGTGGGAGAATGAAAACTATTTCAGCAATGTCTCCCGACAGATGCATCCACGTAGCACTGTCCCTTCCCTTCTGACTAGGATTGTGTGCTTTTTTTGACTTCCTGGAACTTTGCTTTTGGAGCTACGTTTAGGGTTGCCGGCCTTTTTTTTTTCCTGGCATATTGTCTATAGGGGCAAATTTCATCCTTTGAAGGCATGTCTGCCTTCTAGCAAGAGCTGCAAGTCATTCAGAGCTGAATGGGAAAACTAAGCAGGCGATCAAATGAGAGTGTCCTGTTTAGATCAACAATGAGGGGGTGCAGGATCTGCCATGACTGAGGATTCTCAGTTGCTCACAAGCTAACTCTGAAGGCAAGTCCCATATAGGAATTGGCTGCTGTTCTAAGGCACGGCTGTTTGCTCCATGGTGCTCAAGAAAGGGTGCTCTGGAGTCAGACTGCCTGGGTTCCAATCCTGGTCTGCCACCTCAAGCTGCATGACCTGGACAAGTGACTTCATCCCTCTTTGCTTCCTTTTTCTCACGTGTAGAACACCAATGGCAATAATACCTATCCTACAGCCCTGTGGGAGGATTAAATGAGTTAATATTGGTAAAGACCTAGAATGGTGTCTGGCACAAAGAGAGCACTAAATAAAAACATTTTTTTCCAGTTGCCATTGAGTCAATTTCAACTCAGGGCGACCCAGTGCATGTTGGGGTAGAACTGTGTTCCACAGGGTTTTGATTGGAATTTATTTTCAGGAGTAGAAACAAATCTTAGCTCTTATTATTAAAGACTTACATATAGCTCGTGGCTGCCCACTGAACAGCAACATGACCTCAGGCAAAGTTATTCAAGCTCACTGAGCTTAGTTTCCTCATCTGTAAAATGGAAATTGATAATACCCATTTCATGAAAATCTTCAAAGACTTAAAATAAAGCATGTGAATAATAATAGTAACAGCTAACACTGGTTGGCCACTTACTACGTGCCATGCACCATATGTGCTATGAGGCAGGTGCCATTAGTACTACTTCCATTAGACCAAAGAGGAAACTCAGGCTGGAGAGCCGAAGCTGCTTGCACAGGGTCACTCAGCTAGAAAGAGGCAGCTCAGAACTGTCTTACTCCAGAACCTGTGCTTGTTTCTCTACATCAGTCTATCTCTGGGTTTCTAAATGCCAGGTGCTGTGTTACATGCTTACCACGCATAAGTTTACATGCTCCTCACAGCTTCTGGGCTGGACTGGAACCCAGCTCTGACTTCTAAGCCCATGCTCTTTCCTGCCATGCTCTAGCACCAAGGTCAAGTGCACTACGTTAGTAATCATCATAATAGCTAGACTGTAGCTCCCTGAAGGCTGGGGCTTCTTCATTTTTATAACACCTTTGGTCCTTGAAATACCGTGTCTCATACATGGCAGACGCTCTATAAATATTTCACGGCCTGTGCCTATGCCCTGCTAACCTATTTTTTTTTTTTTTTAATAGGGCCTACTGGAGGACAATTAATATAGCACATCTAATAATTATCAGGATGACATCATTTCTCAGTCTGCACCTGAAGTTGTTCTTGTCTAGAAGCTGCTTCCAATTTTCACCTTGGGAAGAGGAAGGTAACAAGGGAGTGATTCTCACGCCTAGAGGAGGAAATTGAGACTCATATGACCGCACAATGTTCTTTTTATGACATCCCTTATCAGCCGATAAACTCTTGCTCAACCTTGTGGCAGGTCAACGTTCCACCATGTCAGGCACTGAGATGGGAACGGATCACACAGGATCCCAAGTTCAAGAGACAGAGCAGCCACACCTTACACATCAGGGCAGACGAGAGGGCCAGCAGAGGTGTTGAATGCCCTGGCAGGCGGGTTATGGGCCCCATACCCAACCCCCAAACCCAGCATGCTGCGCCCTCCAAGTACCTCTGAATCCACTGGTCCTTGTAGGAAGCGCTGAAGGAAATGCCTGCAAAAAGCTCTGACTTGTTGAAACTCACATGAAACTGGTCCCAGAATGGGCCAAAGGGGTTTCCTTCCTGCAGAAAGAGTGTGGTAGAAGACTTACCCACGGGGAGGGAAAGCTATCTAGAGGATGGGACCGAGGAACTGCAAGGGGGGGATCCCTGGGCAATCCAACTCTGACTGAAACACTGTCACGGGATGGCCCAGTAGGAATGTCACTTTATAGCTCTTGGGTAGGGTCTGAGGAGAACAGCTGGACCTCCAGTCTAGGCCTCCAGTCTGGTTTCTGGCAGATGCTCACCAGTGTCTGAAGGAGCCTTTCCTCCTCACATGACACATCTCACCCTACCATCTGTAGGGGTCTAGGGAGGAAGAGGACCTTGGATTTGGGACTACAGGCTAAAGCTTCCAGAGACTCTGAAGACCAGCTCATCTAATACCCTCATTTTCAAGAGGGAAACCAAGGCCCAGAGAGGGCAAGGCACTTACCCAAGGTCACACAACAAGTAAGGTCAGTGTTGGGGCTGTAAGCCAGGTCTCCTTCCTCAAGGTTCACAGCTCTTCCAACCACCCTCCTCAGACTTTAGCATAAGCACCAAATGATTTATTTGAGGATTGTTTTATTCCCAAAGTGCCATTTATAAATTTCTACTAATAAAATATGATAGTCTTTCATCGGCCCACTAAGAGGCAGGAAAGTATACAAGTTAGAGGATGGACCATCGAGCCAAATTACCTATGGTTGAATACCAGCTCCATTACCTACTTGTTGAGTGACCTTAGGAAAGGTATTAAACCTCTCTGTGCCACACTCAGTTTCCTCTCTATAAAATGCGGATGGTAATAGTACTTTCCTTATGGTGTTGCTTGACGGTTAAATGAGTTCATTTGTGAAAAGCTCCTTGCATGGTACCCGGCACAAAGTATGTGCTATGTGAGTATGAGTATTATTACTAATGTGGCATTTTACCACTTACGAAAACTCTTACGCCTGGCCCACATGACACTTTATGAGGGAAGCAGAGTGGGCATGGGCACCTCTATGTAGAAATAAAGGTTCAGAGAAGCAAAGTTATTTGCCTAAGGTGACACCGACAACAAATGCCAGAAGTAGGACTTACCTCTCCACTTTTCTATTCTAAGCCCTTCTGGTGGCTTCCCCCACATACTGCCATCACACAGTGTCTCAGAGGCCTAGAGGACATGCGAAGGGCAAAAGGGGTCCCCCTGCCTCACAGGACCCACCTTCATGGGGCATGTCTTTTTATCAGGGCTCCGCTGGGCTGCCACTTCAAAGCAGTAAGCTACCCGCTTCTCAGGGGGCCAGTGGGTGGGTGCCAGCTTCTCCATGAAGTCCTCCAGGCTGATGACCCGATGGTAGGCCTGGAGGGGCTCCAGCTTGAAGTACTTCTGATAGGACACATGGAGCTGCAGGAAAAGCGGGGAAGAGAGGGGCAGAGGCCCTTCCTCAGTGTCCCAGTGGCTGTTTTAGAGACTCTTATTATATAAAACCATACAATTCAAGACCCATACAGGCTGCACTATATGATAACAAGAAACTTTTGGCAAAAAACACCAAAGTTAAGAAAGAAGACAGCCTGGGAAAAGGCATTCACAAACCAAAGGAAAAAAAAAATGGCAATATCCCTTGTGCTCAAAAATGCCTGCTGGTCTATAAGAAAAAAAACAAATGACTCAAGAGAAAATATGGACAAAGATAGGCGTGAGCAACCCACAGCAAAAGAAACCCAGAAAAACCCCTGAAACTACTGCCCTGGAATAATCTTTAAACCTTAAACCAAAAAATATCCCCTGAAGTCTTTTTAAAGCCAAACAACAGTTGAGCTTAACTAGTAAAAAACTACCTTGAGCATTATGCTGTTTAAGATCTATATGGGATCAAATTGACAACAGCAACTCAAAAGATAAGATAGGAACCTTAGGGGGCAGTGAGTTTGCGTTAATGGAGGAGGAACAACTCAGAAAAGGAGGGTGAGAATGGGTGCACAACTCAAAGAACGTAATAAATGTCGCTGAATTGTACGTGTAGAAACTGTTGAACTGGTGAATGTTTCGCTGTGTATGGAGCACTGGTGGCACGGTGGTTAACAGCTTGGTTGTTAATCAAAGGATCAGGAGTTCGAATCCACCAGCTGTTCCTTAGAAACCTTATGGTACAGTTCTACTCTGTCCTATAAGGTTGCTATAAGTCAGAATCAACTAGATGGCAATGGGTTTGGTTTTTTGGTTTTGCTGTGTAAATTGTCAACAACAACAACAACAACAAAATAAACTAAAATAAAAAAGGAAAGAAAGAAAGAAAAGAAACACAAATAGCCAGTACGCTCAAACCAAAAGATATGCAACCTCACCAGGAGTTAGGGAAAATAAAGTTACAATTACAACATATTCTTTCTCATCCATGAGACTCTAATTATTGGAACGGAAGTGGGTAAACGGGTACTCTCAGATATGGGTGGTATACACTGGAATAACCACTTTGAAATGCAATCTGGCAGTATCTAATAGAATTTAAAGCGCTCCTCCCACTCCTGGGTATTTTCCCTAAAGACGTCCTTGTACTTTGCACCATGAGTACGAGAATGCTCACTGCCACTATGGAAATACGGGAAAGAACTTCGAAGAAGCCATACCAAATATACAAATTCATGATAGTGGTTGCCTCTGGGAGGAGGGGGGAGGGGAGGAAGAAACTAGGATTAGCGAGAGGGGCCAACAGAGACTTTGTCTTTTTATTAACTTTATAACATTTTCTTGTTAATAAAGAAGATGAAGCAATGATGAGAAAATGTTAAAGTGATAACCTCTAGTGACGGGCATATGGATGGTGGTTGAATTAATCTTTGTATTTCTCTAGATTTTAAAATTTTTCTTAGAACACCATGGAATAAAACTTGGACTTTATCTTATAGGTCAGTGTTTCCCAAGCATGTTCCACTAGTTCAGGTAGATAAAGGACTCTGTGATAAAACTGCTCCAGTCAAACAGGCCTGGGAAATGCTGGGTTAAGCTGGTTTCTATACTGTACAACATCTCAGGGCCATTAATATGCTAGTGTGTATTGAGAAGCTATAAATTTGGGGGTGGGGGTGGGATGAGGAATTGAGAATGCAATTTCCCAAACTAATTTAACCACAGAACCCTCTCGGCATGAGCCATTGGCATTCTAATGAACAGACTTTGGGAATCTTAACTATTAGCAACGAGGTATTGCCAAAGGATTTTAATCAGAAATAATATGAGAATTACCTATTTGAAAGGCCACTCTGGTGACAGAGAAAAGAATGTATTGATGGTCAGATCAGAGGTAGGGAGAGGAATTAGGAGGCCACTACAATGGTCCTTTTGTGTGTTCAAGCATTCATTCAATATGTATTTACTGAGCACCTCTTATGTATCAAAGTAAGAGATGGAGAAGCATGAACAGACTAAAACATATAAAGGAAGGCAAAGCAGAGGGTTTGAGGTCAGAGTACTTATGGAAAGGGAGGTACTAGGATGACCTCCAGGTTCCTGGTTTGATATCCAGATTAACGGAGGTGACATAAACTAAGGCTGGGAATATAGGAAGTGACACAGGTTTGAAGGGAAAGATTCTGAGCTCAGTTCTGGCTTTGTGAATCTGAGATATCTGTGGGACATCTAAACAGACTCAAGAGTCTAAGAGTTAGAAACATATGCCAACAGTTAGAGGAGAACCTGGGCCACAGATAAATTTGGGAGGTACATGGAGAGTGGTAAAAGCCACAGAGTTAACAGAAATTTATAGTAAAGCAAATATGGTAGTAATACCAAAAAAAAAAAAAAATCCTTTGCTGTTGAGTGAATTCTGACTCACAGTAACTTGATAGGACAGAGTAGGACTGTCCCATAGAGTTTCCAAGGAGCGGTAGATTCAAACTGCTGGCCTTTGGTTAGCAGCCTTAGCTCACTGTAGCTCTTAACCACTGCGCCACCAGGGCTCATGGTGGTAATGGAAACTAGTACTTATTGAATCTGTCTCACCTCTAGGCACTGTACTCGTCTGTTTACATGGATTTGCTCATTTAATCCCAAGAGGTAGGAATGTAACCATTTTCAGTTGACTTATAAAGAAACCATGGCATAGAAAATCTAGATAACTCACCTGAGATCAAACAGCTAAAAAGAAAGCAGAACAAGGAGAAACACCAACATTTAAACAGCAGATGGAGAAAGAGGAGCCCTCAATACAGTATAAAAAGGAAAACGCTGAGAAAACTAGTTGCCATCACGTCAACTTCAACTCATGGCAACCCCATGTGTGTCAGAGTAGGCTGTGCTCCATAGGGTTTTCAACTGGTGATTTTTTGGAAGTAAATTGCCTGGCCTTTCTTCTGAGGCATCTCTGGGTGGACTCGAGCTTCCAATCTTTTGATTAACAGCTGAGCATGTTAACTGCTTGTACCACCCAGGGACTCCCAAACGCTGAGAGGTCAGGGCTAAAGCAGGAACAGGGGGTGTCTTGGAGCCAGGGGAGTAGAGAAGTCCAGGAAAGAGAGAGGTTCAAAAGGCCAAATGGCACTGGGAGGTCAGGTGAGATAAGGACTGCGAAATGACCCTGGATTTGGCAAGTCCAAGGGCCTTCCCCACTTGTGAGAATGGTCACAGTGAGGAAGGGGGGGCCAATCAGGGCAAGTTGAGTAACTCAAAGAAAGCAAGGAAGTAAAGACTTGGAAAGAATCTTGGCCGAGAAGGCAAGGGGAAAGAGAGCAAGGCAGCAAAAGTGAGATAGATGGGCAATTTCTAAACTGTAACTGTAAAAAATGAGACCACCACCAATAGCACCCAGTTACTTCCTATGTCTGAGGCATTTTACCCTGATGTGCTCATCTGATTCTAAGAGGGAGGCAGACAATGTTCCCAGCGTGTTACAATCACTAACTCATTTATGCCTCATTCTGGAAGGCAGCAGCAACCATTACCAGCCTAGTTTACAGATGACAAAACTGAGAAGCAGAGAGGTCAAGTATTCTGCCCATGTTACATAGCTGGTAAGTGGCCAAGCCAGGTTATGATCTCAGGTACTCTGGCTCTTAACGCCTAAGTGTTAACAACTCTAAACACAGGCAAACCAAGGAAAAAATAAAACCTATGCAAAGAAAAATGCTATAAGAATGAAATGCCATGTTTTCAACATAAACCCGTTGCCATCGAGTCAATCCCAACTCATAGTGACCCAATAGGACAGAGTAGAACTGCCCCATAGGGTTTCCAAGGCTGCAATCTTTTTCCAAAGCAGACTGCCACATCTTTCTCCCGAGGAACTGCCGGTGGGTTCCAACCGCGAACCCTTCAGTTAGCAGATGAGTGCTTAACCACTACACTAGGGCTTCTTGTTGTGAACACAGTAAGCATAGTTTTTGAAGTCTATTAAAATTTTTTAAGTCGATTCTTTAGATACTAATTCAGTGCTTACCAAGTAACAGGTCCCCGGGGATACTACGTGAGCAGAGACACTCACAGGGCCAGTGGAGGACACAAAGAATAAGCAAGAAATTACAAGGGTGCTGGGCATCACTGAGGCAGGGGATGGCAAGGCAGTCTTCAGTGCAAGGCACTAACCAGCCAGGGACTGGGGCTTGGGGTATTCCCAAGGAAAAGGAATCTAAGTGGAAACTTGATAGGCTAGTAAGAATAGATGGCAGGGGTGGGGAGAAGGCACTCCAGGCAGGGGGACCAGCACATGCAAAAGCCAGGCTTTCTAGCACCTGAGGAATGTAGGGAGGGGCTGAGAGCGGCAAGGCAAGTACTTACCTTGCACTAGGCACTGTTCTAAGCCCTTTATATACCTTATTTCAGTTAAAACTTTCAAAGCACCCTATGAGTTAGGGAAATGAGGAAACTAGGGTTCAGAGAAGTTAGGTAACTTGCCCAAAGCCACACAGTCTGTGAATAGCAGAGCTGGAATTCAAACTCACGCTTGTCTGACTCCAGAGCCAGTCACCTGGCCTTGAAACCTCTATTTTCAGCCCCAGTTGGTCTCACTCTCTGTGTATCCTATTGGTCAAAGAGTGATAGGGTGAGAGGCGGCGCTGGAGCCAGACTGCCTGGGTTTGTGGCCCTGGGCACGTTATTAACTAACCTGTGCCTCTGTTTCTCCTTCAAAACTGGTAATAGCATAATTGCCTCATAGGGATGTGGTAAGAGGGAAATGAGTTAATCCTTAAGCAGCACTCAGAAGAGTGCCTGGCACACACCAGGTACTGGATAAATGTTAGCTGTTGTTATGCCAGGGAAGTCATTTCTGGGTGGGGGTAGGGCAAGCCTGAGGAAGTGGGAGGTAAAGGACTTAGGGGTCAAGCAAAGGTGAGGAGGGTTGGGAAGAGTGGATGTGGATGAGGGCTGAGGTCAGTGGGTGATACTCACGTTGGTGAAGGGAGGCTTGTGATGCTGGTACTCAATCCAGGGGGGTACAGCTAGTGTGCGGTTCAGCAGCTTTGCAAATGCCAGGGAGCCCAAGAAGTGATCAGCCTGGTTCCCAAAGCGCCCTGGAAATGGAACATTGGGTTAAGGCGAGGCCTGGGGCATCGAGGGCCTGGGTCATGCTGGGCTCAGAAAGGATATGGAGTCAGGGGTAGGGAAGGCCAGGAGACCAAGGAGAGCCAGGAGAGCTAAGCTAGAAGCTTGGAATCAAGTCTGGATTCTGGGTCTGACATAAGGCCCTTCAGGCCCCACCCCTTCAGCCTCAGCCACTCCAGATTCCTTACTGTTTCCCAAACATGCTCTCCACTTCCCACCCCCATCCCATGCCTTTGCTCTTGCTGTTCCCTCAGTCAGGAAGTCCTTTCCACTTCGATCTCCACCCACCTGCAAATGAAGGGGCAACTGTAGTGCCTCATTTACTGGGACCCTTTCACCAAGCATCTACGGTACCCACTCCCCCTCTCTGTCTTCCATCCTGGTTTTGAGTTACTTATGCTTCTTCACTTTTCCTTGAATGTGCTTGCTCACTTCCTGGCCTTTGCACTGGCTGTTTCCTTGCCTGTGAATGCCTCGGGGTAAAGACCCTGTCTGATTCTTTTTGTTATCCTAGCATGGTGTCGATTCAATCATTCCACAAATATTGAGTGCCACAATGTGCCAGGCTCTGTAGTAGGTGCTGGGATGCAGGAATGAGAAAGAACAAGGTCTGTGCCCTCATGGCACTCAGTGTAGCTGGGGAGACACTAAACATGTAAACAAATACATATATCGTGAAAATTTTTTATATTTGAAATAAATAAACAAAAAGTTTTGGTGATGGAGAATAACCAGGAGGTGGTTACTTGGGTTGAGGTCAGCTAAGTTCTTTCTGGTGACATTTAACTTGGGATCTGAAAGAGGGGGAGGAGTTGGTTAGACAGAAGTAAAGGACAGGGTGTTCCTGACCGGTGCATCTCAGGCACAGCCACCACCTGTCTGTCGGTGGTGGTCTGCATGTTGCTATGATACTGAACAGGTTTCAGAAGAGCTTCCAGACTAAGACAAACTAGGAAGAAAGGCCTGGCAATCTACTTCCAAAAACCAGCCAATGAAAACCTTATGGATCACAACAGTTTGATCCACATCGGATCATGGGGTTGGCACAGGAACCGGGCAGCGTTTTATTCAGTTGTGCGTGGGCCTGCCATGACTTTTACAATGATGACCTACCACTCCGTTTAAACTGCAGCCCTCAGCCAGCCCTTGGATTCGGCCTTACCCTGCTCAAGTTTATTTTTCCATAGCATTTATCACCTTCTAAAATTAAAAAAAATTTTTTTTTAAGACACTATGGGAAACCCTGGTGGCGTAGTGGTTAAGCGCTACGGCTGCCAACCAAGAGGTCGGCAGTTCAAATCTGCCAGGCGCTCCTTGGAAACTATAGGACAGTTCTACTCTGTCCTATAGGGTTGCCATGAGTCGGAATCGACTCGATGCCAGTGGGTTTGGGTTTTTTTTGGTAAGACACTATGAAGTTTATTTTTTATGCTTATATTTTGTTTGTCTCCCTCTAACTAACTAAAATGAAGGGTCTACAAGGGCACGGAGTTTTGCTGTTTTATTCACCGCCGTATCCCCAGCCCAGAGGACAGGGCCCAGCACGAAGTAGGCACCCCATAAATATTCGTTGAATGAATGAAAGAATTCCTGGAGCTAGCGTGGGTCAGCTTTCATTAAGTCCTGCCCCACTAACTTCATTTACTAGACTCAGGGCTGGCTCAGGCTATAGCTCCGCCCATCCCTAACTGGAGGACCTCGCTCAACACACGTAACCTGTCTGGGTCTCAGTTTTCTCTTCTGTCAAATGGAAGGTTGGACACGGTGACCCCCTCAGCGCCCTTGCAATTGGGGCCAAGAGGAGAGGAGCAGACCTTGACCCTGAGCTGGGGTTCGTTCCTGGACCTGTTAAGGCGTCACTGGACGCTTCGGAGAAGTGGCTTCTCCTTTCCCGGCCTCAGTTTCCCCAACTGAGCAGAGGGCTCGGGAGGCCTTACCCATGCAGGGGCAGTAGAGCAGGTAACCGGCCGGGTCCCAGGAGCCCGCGGGCAGCCCAGGGAGGGGCAAAAGCAGCAGCAGGAGGGACAGGCGCGGCGGCAGAGGCAGCGGTGCCCACGCGGCGGCGCCCATATCGGCTGCGGAGCCTGAGCGCGCCGCGGCGCGGAGGCGGGGAGGGAAACAGGGACTAGAGCATCCGCCCTGCTCCCGGCTGTCCCCGCGCGCCGCCCGCGCACCGTCCCGGCCGCTCTAGCTCGCGGGCGGGCGGGACCATAGAGAACCCGCGGCACCGCCCCCTGCACGGCCCGAGCGCCCGCTCGCGCGGCTCCCACAATGCACCGCACAATGGCCCGACCGCCGCCACTACCGGGGCCTGAGCGGGCCTGGCGGAGCCCGAGCGCGGCCCGGCCCGCAGCACGGGGCCCGGAGCGCGGTGAGTGCCGGCGAGGACCCTGGGGGACGGCGGGGAGCGGGGCGGGGGGCCGTCTTGTTGCGCCCGCGCGCCCAGCACCCGGCGCGGCGGGGCCCCTCATCTAGGGCCCCTCAACGCGGTCGCCCACACCCCGGACTGGGGGCCCCTCCGCGTCAACCCGGACCCAGATACGCCCCAGGGTGACCAAAACTATTCCTGAATCCGATACCTAGGTGTAGAGGAACCCGAATAAACCCTACTGGCCCCCTCTCAGAGACCTGGAGACGCAGCCCTGAGGGACCCCCACTCCCGACCCCCAGGCGTCCTGGAGTCCCAGATAACGCGCAGCTGACCTTACCAGGGACCCGGGTCTGGGGGACGCAGATAAGCTGCACCTGCTCCCTCCCCTCGGACACGCCTACTCAGGGCCGCATAACCCCCTCTTTTCTACTCCAAATAGTCCCCTCTTTATCCTCTGTTTCCATTTCCAGACCTGCATAACCGCTTTTGAGGCTTCGCTCAAATACTTCGGTCTGGAGGACCCAAATAAACGCTACCTGTAGTTGCCTCCTCAGCGGCCATGTCCCCAAACCTTAGACATCATCTTCCATTCGGATACCCATTTTGAGACCCTCTTGCAATTCAGAGAATTTATTTCTCAGTATCCTTAACCCCAGGGACCCTCCAGCCCTTATGATCCTCCTGTCTTTCTTTTGGGGTTTTTTAAAGACCCGGATAACTTGCTCATGATTCCTTGCCATACTTGCCCTTCTTTACCATCTCTCGGACCCTCTCCAGACTTCTTCCCGAATTTCTTTCTTTTCTCTGGCTGCCATCCACCCCCATCTCTCCCAGCCCCAGGGGTATTTAGCCTTCCTACTACACAGTGGGGTGGTCCAGAAGCTGGCTTCTGAGCCAGGCTGTGGCCCCGGCTCAGTAGGGAAGAGGGACCTGTAAGGCAGAGGATAAGCAGGCAATTGGGTTGAAGCAGTTGGTGCTTTCACCTGCAGGTGTAGCCTGTCTCCTGGCTTGTGTTATTTTCCAGCTGTCAGCCTGGGACTGTCTGAGCTGGCCTTGAGTTTCCAACACTCCCCTCCACCCAAGGTGAAGCCACCAGCTGGAGTAGGCACCGTAAAAGTGGGGCTGTGGTGCATAGCAGCCATTTGCTCAAGGCCTCGCCTCCCCAGGAGTTGAAGGCAGTGGGAACCAGGGGAGATAGTGAATTAAAGGGACCTCAAAGAGGGCCCATCTATACTGGCAGAAAAACTATCCATCCGAGAGTAAATGCAACCTCTGTTAATCCTGTTTGATGTCTCTTGGAATGATGCAAGTCATTGAGACTCCAGCCTCCCTGTAATTTAATTCTCCCACCACTCGAGTGTGTGTTGGGGGCGGGGGAGGAGGACAGCTATTCCCTTCTCCCTTTCCTTCCCAGTTTTCCAGCCAACCAGTGTGTCTTTGGATTTGTTTCTGGTGCTCAGGTTGGGACCTCGTTCCCCCCCCCCCAAGTCTATTTATAATTTCCCAGTTGCTATTTTGGGCTCTGCTTTAGGGAAGGTTCTGTCCACCATAAGGAACGTTCCTGGGTGTGTTTCCTCCTCAGCAGGTGTTGAATTGAGTTCTTCAGATCCCCAAGTAGCTCTTGGGCAGGAGGGATAAAAGCTATTTTAGGGTAGTCACTGAAGTGGAGCTGTTAATCCTCTGTGGGTCTCTCTGGTAAAGAACACTCAGAGATTAACCCTTTTCTTGCTGCAGGGGACTATGAACAGTTTGTGGGGAGACTGGGAGAATTCAAGTGAATTCCCACAGAAGGTGGGAACGTGCAACTCAATACCAAGGCAAAGATAATAACTCCCTTTTGTTGGGCACTTACAGGGGGCCAAACCCTGTGCTTAGCCCTTTGCATACCTGACTAAAATAATCCTCACAACAAGCCTGTGAGGTAAGTATTTTTAGGTTTACAGATGAGGAAACAGACTAATAATGGAGAAGGAACGTAGTTTCTATAGAGATGATGTAACACCATAAAAACTAGTTTCGTCAGAGGTCAGCAAGCATCATGGCACACACAGAAGATAGACTGGGAAGCAATTTGTCTCTCCTTTGGCTTCCAGAGAGCGCCATGCACAGTTTTTGGCAGACAGTCCAATTTGGGAACGGAGCCTTAATAATAAAAGAAGTTCCTAAAGTAAGCATTTGGGAGAACTCTAGCCCAGGAGATGGTGCTGGAGGAAGGTAAAGTAAGCGGGGTTGGTTGGTTAAAGGGGATGTGCTGAGGGTTAGTTGTGAGGGAAAAGGGGAAGGCTGCATTCTGGGGAGATATTGGGAAGGGAAGGAAACTTACTGTGAGGCCTGAGAAATATTAATAACATTAAAGGAGGGGGGAAAAAAGAAGTGCTACCCTGGCCCAGTGCGGGAAAGGCAGATGCAGTTTAGGCCTCACAGGGGGAGCTGCATGTATTCAGCACACATTTTGTGGCAGGCACTTTGAAGAGTCACTTAATTTGCCACAAAAATCCTATAGGTAGGAAGAAGAAATGTTTCAGAAATTAGAGAAACTGAGGTTCAGAGAAATAAAGTAACCTGCCCACAGTTTCATGGCCGGTAAGTGGAAGCTCTTCTGATAGCAAGTCCAAGGTTCTTTCCATGCTACCTCCCTCTTCAGATCAGGTGCCAGAAGAAAGGCTGAAAATACAGAGTTATACTGGTAACTGGGAGGGATTGTGTTTGTTTTATGGGAACAGGTTCTGTCAGCTTCTTTATAGTTGTTAAGGTTAGAATGTGAGACCAGAAGAACAGCTTTGAAAGAGAAGCAGAATTCTTTCAAAGTTTTGCTGAGGAAGGAGAAGTCTGAAGGAACAGGTCTTCTGATTATGTGAGACCAGCCCAGCTGTCTCCCTGGTTCAGAGGAGTTTGCAGACAAAGGACCGGGAAGAGAGACTAGACCCCCAAAAGGGTTCCCAAGGTAACACTAGTAGCTTTGGTTTTCCAACAGCCTGCCAGTGACCGTAGGTAAGGGCTTCACTGTGCCTTTTTTAAAAGCTTAAAGGAGTAGGATGAGGTTATTTGGTTGTTTTCTTTTTAAAGCCACTGCCAATTAAATGCAGATCAAGGCGAGCACATGGCTGCTGCCCTCCTCCTTTGGTTCTCTGTATCAGTACAACCTCGTGAGCTCGCTTAGCCACCACCAACCTCTTTCCTAGAAGCCCATTACTCACTCTTTCAGTAACAGCACACTAAACTGCTGTGTCTTGTTTGTGCTTGTACAGGAGAACAGATGAGGTGGACGTGTGGGAGGTAGGGGACGTACCGTTCTCTTTCTGAGTTTGTGTGGAGTTTCCAGGGCTACGCTTCCCTCTCACATATCAGCCAAAGTGATGCGACTTGCTTCCATTCCCTCTGGCTGCCATTTCCCAACTTCCTAGAGACTGAGGTGCATGATTTCAGACATCAAGGAGGACCACAATTTGACTTGGAAGTTAGGGGGAAAACTCCCCCCAAAGTGGATGTACACACTCATGCTCTCGCTCCCCTCAGTTCCAAGGTATATAGTAATTGCTGGTATTATGAATGGGTAATTCCACTCTTGAAAAGGAGGAGGGAACTTAAACAATGAAGGCCACACATCAGAGGCCTTTGAGGTTTATAGTGAAGCAGGCAAATATGCCGTGATGACTCGAAGGCTTAAGTGGGACTAGCTTTTAGTGCTACCTACCCCTCCCCAGCATGTGACTCATGCAAAATGCAGCCACCTTTGTGCAGATCTTTCTGGGCAAATCACTCGTGATGGGGAAATGTTTATCATATTACATTGCAGTGTTTCTTCAACAAGAGGAATGGCTCCTGAACAGGACACAGCTCGTGTTAATGAAGAGCAAAGCTCTCTGGGGCATAAACCTACTGATCCCATCATCTCGTTCACGGCCAGTCTGTTGGATGAAATGGTCACTGTAAGCAGCAGGTGCTAATGAGCTGAGCAAGCATTCTCTGGCCCACAGTTAGTTTGTGTAGTTGGAGCCCTCTCCAGATGCTCACGGACAATCCCCAGACACCCCCTTTGCGCCCTTCACATAGAAAAGCCTCATGATCAAATTTTGGCAGACTTCTTTAAAGGGAATCCCCCTGTTTTAGCAGGTTGCTTTGTGGTTGGTAATCTGTGGTGAGCTTAAATGAGTATGAAATTTGGTCTGTTGTCCCCCTTTTGAGCATCAGTACGGTGACTCCCATCCTCTCTTTCTCTGACTTGGTGCCAGGAAAGGAGTTTTGTCATCCTTTGCTCGAGTCCGCCCACTACCATTTCTACCCAGTAAGAGAAACACTCAGAATTCAGGATTTTGGCGCCCCGCTTTGAAAGGGCTGCGAACCCATAAGTTAGCCCCTGAGAATCAACTTGTATTCATTGGCTAATTTATCCATCTAAAAAATGTTGAGATTCATTGTCTGGGTGATTGGCATATGGAGATGGAAGAGAGATGGTCTGAGTCCTTTAAAGAATCAGAGTCTGACGGAGGAGACTAAGCAATTCAGCAATTCCGTGTTCATAATGGAGAAAGGTACGCATGGCCTGAGGATCCGCAGGAAGGCCACTGAGTACCTCTGGGTGTTGGGCAGGCTCTGCTTAGGAGGCATGGTCTGGGCCTCGAGATGAAGAGGCCCAGAGAGGTGGCAGAGATCAGGCTGGGACCAGTACTGGCTAGGGGAAATGCCGAGAGCCTGCCACTGCCATCTCAGACAGAACCTCCGGATGGTGGCGTGCTGCTAAGAAGCACATTCAGCCCCAGATACTGATGCGGGGCTGAGCTTCCCGGGTGTAAATTTCTTAAGTAAAGGCTTCTCTTTCCTTCTTCTCCGTTGCCTTTTGGGCATTTTATTGCTCCTTAGCACCTTCGTGAAGAGAATTGTGAAAAGCAGTGGATGGGGCGGGGGAGGGAATAGGCTGAGGAGGAGGAGGAGGAACTGCTATCTCTAGGTTTAGTGGAAAGGATGTAAAAGCAAAGTCAAAAGAGAAATTTTGGAGCTTTAGGGCTTTTACTTTCTCAGATTCTCTCAGTTCTTATTAGACTAAAAAAAAAAAGATTTTGGAGCTTTAGGGCTTTTACTTTCTCAGATTATCTCAGTTCTTATTAGACTAGATGGTACTAATAATAATAGTTACCACCAAGCACTTACTAGGTGCCCAGCCATCTGCTAAGTGCTTTAGATTCATTATCTCAGTTAATCTTGAAAACATCCTTACGATTTAGGGGATCATTACGCCCATTTTATCGATGAGGAAACGGTTCAGTGAAGTAATTTGCTGAAAGTCACACAGTTTTTAAGTGGAAGGGCTGGGATTGGAACGGGGATCTGTCTGCCTCCAGAGCTCATGCTTTTCATGGCATTGGGCTCACTAACACCAGGTGTTCTGATGTTTCAGGTGAAGAGATTGTTTTCTGAAGGCTGCGTCGAAGGCTGTGACAGCAGAGAGCCCATGTGGAGCTGATGGGGAGGCTTTCTGAATAACATGGCCCTTCGCCATTAGCCTTGCCATGACCACATTTTTCACCAGCGTCCCCCCCTGGATTCAAGATGCAAAGCAGGAGGAGGAAGTGGGCTGGAAACTAGTTCCCAGGCCTCGGGGCCGGGAGACGGAGAGTCAAGTGAAATGCCAATGTGAAATCTCGGGGACACCCTTCTCAAATGGGGAGAAGCTGAGGCCTCACAGCCTCCCTCATCCAGAGCAGAGACCGTATAGCTGCCCTCAGCTGCACTGTGGCAAGGCTTTTGCCTCCAAGTACAAGCTGTATAGGTAGGTGGCACTCCCAGACCTCTTTTTGCCCCAGGGTCCCCAGAGGACAGAACTACAGACCCCACTGAATGTGGGACTTTATTTGTGGCAGAAGAGTGAAGAGTAATTTGTCCCATTTATGTCCCTTGAATGCCAACCATTTGGGATTACTCACTAAAAAATAACGGGAGAATTTTTTAGACACTAGACTGTATAGTGTCCAGCAGCCATGAACAACCGAGACTGAACAGTTTTTTCAATACTACTTTCTCTACCCCCATCAGTGTAGTGATGAGAACATTAGCTGCAAGGTAGGAATAAGTCTTAGAACTTTAGGAGGAAAAGGAGACCCTCTGGTCCAGTCTGTAAATTTTAAAGTGGAGGCTTAGAGAGGGTAAGTAAGTTATGTGAAATTACATAGCTTCTTAGGTGCCAAACTAAATTCCAGGTCCTGCAGTGCCTCTTCTACTGAACCAGCCTGACATTTGGATTGTTACTTCTGTCTCTGTCAGGGGCTTTTCTGAAATTTGTAAACTAAGAACCCCTACTTAAAGCGAAATAGAATATAAAAGTCCTGGAGTAAAGCAGATACGACAGAGCAGCTTTGGTGCTTTGGTGGGCTGGGAGCTCTGGTCAGAAGTTATTTGGATTTTATCCTTGCCTTTCTATCAGAGAAACCGTGAGCATACCCTTCTCAAATGAAATAGGCCTGATACAGTCCTCCAACCATCCATTCATCTACCCAACTGTTTACTGAGCTCCTCCTTTATATGAGACAACAGTGGTCAGTGCTAGGGACAGAGTAGTAGACAGATGGGGGTGCTGTCCCCCGTGGAGACAGACAGCAAACAAGTAAATACGTGAACAAGATGACCACAGAGAGCGTCAGTTCCTTGTCTGGAAAACACAGTTGATATGGAAAGAACTAGAAGAGGTGAAGGAGCAGTCTGGTGGCCAGGACTGGCCTCATGACTGTTCTCTTATCCTCAGAAATGTTTTGATTCTCTCTGTGCTCCTATATCTTACGTGGACTCCAGTCAGGGTATCCTGCTAGACTCCCTTAGTGCCTGGGTATCAGTGGGAGGCTGCAGGAAAGGTTCTGGTCCAGGGAGCAGGAGCCCTGACTCTGCCAGTAAACCACTGTGGGACCTTGGGGAAGTTATGAAAACTCTTTTGCCTCAGTTTCTTCATCTGCAAAATGAGGGAAATGGAGTGTAGGTCACTCAGCACCTCCCCCTTATGTGTTGTGGCAATTGTGTCACAGGAGGTTAATAATAACCCTTATAAAACCAACCCAGTGGCGTCGAGTCGATTCCGACTCATAGCGACCCTACAGGACAGAGGAGAACTGCCCCGTAGAGTTTGATGCTGTACTACAGACAGCTGCTGCGGCGTAGCTGAGTACCCCCAGGCTTGGAGAAGGCCTATGCTTAAATCTGGCCTCTGTCACTTACTGCTGGTGGCGGGGGCTACCCTGTGCGTCAGCCTCCTCACCTGGAGAACAAGGTTAATGACACAGCTCACACAGGGCCTGGCAAACAGTGAGCCCTCGAAGTTGTGCAGAGCTGACTTGGAATGTACGGCGGAGCTGTGAATACAGTTCCTGGACTCTGAGTTGCTTTCCAGCCAGATGGGAGCAGGTAAACCAAGGGACACTGAGGTGCCAAACCATTAAAACACTTTGAAAATGTAATGGTTTACGTGGCAAGCAATTCAAATGGTGCAGATGGGCAAGTGCTGAAAAATGAATTGTCCTCACACTCGAAGTCACTATTCCTCTGTTCTCCTCCCCAGACGCAGCCAGTGGGGTTAGTTTCTTTTGTATCATTCTTGAGACATTTAAATATGTATTCCTTTGCCATTTTAATTTTCAAAAGGAATTGTAGTGCACACACTGTATTTCACTTTCCCTTTATTGTCTCATTAAAAAAAAAATAAAAGCCCTTATTTTTTAAAGCAGTTTTGATTTACAGAAAAATTGTACAGAAAGCAGAGAGTTCCCATGTATCCTCTCTCCTCCTGCACAGTTTCTCCTGTTACTTACATCTTGCATTTGTGTAGTACATTTGTTCTACTGATGAACCAATTTTGGTACATTATTGTTAACTAAATAGCTTACATTAGGGTTTACTGTTTGTATGGTATAGCACTGTGTCATTTTTTTAAATTTAAATTTTATTTAAGGAAATTTACATGATTCGAAGTTGGTACTAAAACGTATACAGCGAAAATTCTCCATTACACCCAGCCGTAAACCACCCCGTTCTTCTCCCCATAGGGAACCAGGCTGTCATTTCTTACATATCCTTCTAGAAATACTTGAAGGATATACAAGCACATGCACATGTGTTTCCCCCTGTTGTTATGTACATAATTCCATTCTACACGTACTGTTCTGCCTCCTTTTCTCCATTCCATGTATCTAGGAACTTGTCGCCAGTGGGTACATACAGGCTGTTTCATTTTTTTATAATTGTTGACTCTTTGTGGACTTACTATAATTTAACCAGCTCCTTATTGATGGATTCAGGTTTCCTGATTTTTTGCTGCTACAAACAGTGGTGCAAAGAATAGCAGTATGTATGATTTTGCATGGTTGCAGATACCTATAGAAGATAGTCGGCATAGTAGTCTGTTCTCTGGCTTTACCATAATTTTTGGATCTCGTTCCCCATTAATAGATATCTTGGTTGTCCAGCCAGCCCTTGTGATCTCCTCTCTTTCTGCTTTCTCCTCTGTCCTCCATTCCCACCCCCAGGCACATGGCCACCCACTCAGCCCAGAAACCCCACCAGTGCATGTATTGTGATAAGATGTTTCACCGCAAGGACCATCTGCGGAACCATCTGCAGACCCACGACCCCAACAAAGAGGCCCTCCACTGTTCTGAGTGCGGTAAGAATTATAATACAAAGCTGGGCTATCGGCGCCACCTGGCCATGCATGCCGCCAGCAGCGGCGACCTCAGCTGCAAGGTGTGCCTGCAGACCTTTGAGAGTACCCAGGCCCTGCTAGAACACCTGAAAGCCCACTCACGCCGTGTAGCAGGTGGTGCCAAGGAGAAAAAGCACCCCTGCGACCACTGTGACCGACGATTCTATACTCGTAAGGACGTGCGGCGGCACCTGGTAGTACACACGGGCCGTAAGGACTTCCTGTGCCAGTACTGTGCCCAGCGGTTCGGCCGCAAGGACCACCTGACACGGCATGTCAAGAAGAGCCACTCGCAGGAGCTGCTCAAGATCAAGACAGAGCCAGTGGACATGTTAGGTCTGCTCAGCTGCAGCTCCACCGTCAGCGTAAAGGAAGAGCTGAGCCCTGTGCTGTGCATGGCCTCTCGGGACATGATGGGGGCCAAGGCGTTCCCTGGCATGTTGCCCATGGGCATGTATGGTGCCCACATCCCTACCATGCCCAGCACGGGCATGCCACACTCCTTGGTGCACAACACGCTGCCCATGGGTATGACCTACCCTCTGGAATCCTCACCTATCTCTTCCCCAGCTCAGCTCCCTCCAAAATACCAGCTTGGATCTACCTCATACTTGCCCGACAAATTGCCCAAAGTGGAGGTGGATAGTTTTCTGGCGGAGCTTCCCGGAAGCCTGTCTCTCTCGTCTGCCGAACCCCAGCCCGCCTCACCTCAGCCGGCGGCAGCTGCGGCCCTCCTTGATGAAGCACTGCTCGCCAAGAGTCCCGCCAACCTCTCTGAGGCCCTCTGCGCTGCTAATGTGGACTTCTCCCACTTATTGGGCTTTCTTCCACTCAACCTGCCCCCATGTAACCCGCCTGGGGCCACAGGAGGCCTGGTCATGGGCTACTCCCAGGCCGAGGCACAGCCCCTGCTTACCACTTTGCAGGCTCAGCCTCAAGATTCCCCAGGGACTGGGGGGCCTCTGAACTTTGGGCCTTTGCACTCCTTGCCTCCTGTCTTCACCTCTGGCCTGAGCACCACCACCCTGCCTCGTTTCCACCAGGCATTCCAGTAGCCCCCAAGGAAGCCCCCAGCTCAGTCTTTGGCTCTGTCAGGGAGCCTCAATACCCATCCCATCCTCATCCCCCATGAAGGCAGCTGAGCTTTCAGAGCTGGGTTCAAAGAGAAATTCCAGTGTCTATGTGGAGCACTTGGTTTGGGGGTTCAGGCTCTAGGATCAATTCTAGGAGGAGCCTTGAGCCCCAACCCCGTGAAAAGATCTTATACCATAGGACTTCAGGTTTTTTTTGTTTTTTTTGTTTTTGATCTGAATCGGGAGCCACACTTAGCCCTCTCCCTCTCCAAAGCATCAGAACCTCCTTTTCTTTGGGGAAGGGGGAGGCCTCTTGGAGATGTAGAAACAGTGAGGGTTTCACCTTGGATGACCTCGGGAGAAATAGCCCAAGAAGCCCGCCTTCTGGTTCCAACTTACAGACCCGACAGCGCTCAGTTGGTCATGCCCTGCTGCGGAGGGTCACTTGGCTCCATGGTCTGCCTCCAGCCACGGGCAGGAGAGGGCCTCTGTCCTCCACTTCCCTACCCCTCCTGCACCAACACCTCCATTTTCAGTCAGTGTTGTTCAGCAACGGTACCGTTTACAGAGTCACCTCAGACATACCATTTCACCTCCCTTCCCTGAGCTGTTAGCCTTAGAGTGATTGCAGTGAACGTTGTTTACACACCGTGAATCCATTCCCACCAGTCCATTCCAGTTGGCACCAGCCCGAACCATTTGGTACCTGGTGTTAACTGGAGCCCTGTTTACACGGCGGAGTCGGGTCTCACTGACTTCTCTTCACTTGAGGTCACATTTTTCCCCTGTGGGGAAATAAACTGACTTTGGACTGCTTCAGTCTCTGCCATCTTCCATGACTGCGTCAGTTCCTGCCTTCCTCGGCAGTGTCCACAGGAGACAGGCAAGAAGATCGGAGCAGTTTCTCACAGGTCTGCAGTTCTGTTTTTCTTCCAAGTACATCATGACCCCCTCATCCTCTTCCTTTTAAACTGGAGAAGGGAAGACGTGAAAGGCATGCCCTCTACCGTCACCTCCCATCCCTACCCTGTCCTGAACATCAGGAGCTATTACTAGTTTTGAAAGGAGGGACTGTGGGTTCTAGGGTGGTGTGGATAGCAAAGGAGAGGGCGTGAACCCCTAATTTTTCTCTCTCCTACGTATCGCTTTTCCAGAAAGCTGTGGGTTGTTCGAAGAAGAATTTTCAGAAAGTTGGGACTGGGCAGATAGAGTTGAGTCCTAACCTGTGGTTCCATTGTTGGCTCCAGTACCCAACTTTTTCTCAACCATAGCGTTTCTCCCGTCTTCTCCATTTTGTAGGCCTCACGGGCTCAGGGCCACTGTACATAGGCTCCTCTCTGCTCTCCATCAAAGAACTTCCACCTTAACCTAGTGGCCTCCCTCGGTTTTGCCCCCGAGTACCCAGCAAGGTTTCTTGCACCAAATGATTAATTCTTTTCTGACTTGTGGGGCTTCCCTGCCACATACAGCAGAGCCCTTACCCAGAACCCAGCCCAGTCCCATCCCTACTTCAATCTCAGTTCTGTGTGGGCTTTGCCCTTCCCACTGTGGGAGGGAGGCAGCTCAGGGACCACCATTGTGGGACCCTCTTGGGACACCTCCCCTCTGATTCAGAAACACACTTCTACCTCTTCACTTTTAACTCCTACAGATAGAGCCAGCAGTTTCTGGCACTTTTCTCAAGCAGGTGCCTCATGCTGGCTTCTCCGCTAGGGTTTCAGGACAGACTACCAAGGACCTGCCTCGTCACTCAAGCCTCAGCCTCCTTCCAGTCTAACCCCTTTTCTGTCTAGAAATCACTTTGGTTTACCATTGGGAACTGAGCAGGTCCAAGACCAGGCTTCTGCTCCTGCCCAGGCCAGTAATCCTTGTTTGAGGTGAAAACCTTAAAACTTAGCTCCTCCGGTCCCTGATTGGAAGCAATATGGAATGAATAAGCATGTTTTCATTTAGGCAGGGTAGCTTGGGATACCTTAAAACAACAACAAAAAGATAAAAATGTCAGGCAAGTTACGATCAGACTAGGCAATTTGCTTATAAAAATTACTTTCAGTGAGTCCCAGGGACTAGGAAGATTATTAAAAAAAAAAAAAAAAAGCGTCCACCTTGGTACGTAGCCACCACCTACATGCTGTGCATGTTATTGGGACTCATAGGAAATGGTATGTTGAAATCCAAGCGCGATTCACTGCTGCCATTCTCCTTGCTGTGCCTGGTCTTTATCACTAGACCCAGCAATAGTTCTTACACTCCCTGCCACCTTCTCTGTACCCTTGGTTCACAGAGGCAAATGGGCCTTAGAATGTAAAGCCCCAGGCTATAAAAGGAGTCCTCTCCTTTCTGCCTGCTCTTTACTTCCCCTTGAATTCTCTTCCTCCATTAGTGATGCTGGTAAACTCATACAGACAAAGCAACTATTTAAAACCTTGTAAGTGGGGCCTCGCTCATCTTTGTTTTTTCTCCTCCCTTCCCCTCCTCACTTCCCTTCTGTCCTCTTCCTTCTTCCCTCAGTGGCCTCACCATCCACTAGGAATCTCCCTGTCACTGTGAAGTTTGCTGGTGCAGAGGAACATCTGCCATTGCCTTTTTTGGACCATGGCCACCCAGCTGTTTCTTAAACCTCCCTTCCCAAAATTAAAAAAAAATAAAGCCTCATTGGCCTGGTCGTTCCAAGGATAAGAACACCTGTATCCTACGCTCAGTGCTCAAACCCACTTCAGTATCCTTACTGAGGCCGTAAGAGCCTGAGGGGCATCTGCCCAGGTAGCAGCCGTGGCATGTGGCAAAGACCAAACAGGGACCACAAAAAGGGGTGATGTCCCCTTTCCCTGCCACCTCCCCCAGCCTCTGTCACCAATGAGCTGCCTTGAACAGGGGTAGGGCCCCTCTAACCTTCACAGTAGCTGGTCAGGGATGGGTGTAGTCCTGGAGGCCAAGGGTGACATGCCCAGGTGTGTCAGCTCAAAGGATCTCTGCATCATCTTTAAGAGGTGGGAGGCAAGGAAAGGAACACCAAGGAGTTTTTTGTTTTTTTTTTCCCCCCATAAACCTTTTACAAATGGCATTTTGTTAATGGAAATCTGGGAAGCAGGTGTGATTAATTTTTTGCTCGTAGGTAATTGTCCTAAGTTGAAAATTTCCCACTGCCCTGAACTTTCCCTAGTAGCCCTTTAAATTCCTCCTCCCCTTTTGGTAGCTGTTTTCTCCACCCTTTACCTTCCCTCTTATCTAGGAGCTGTTTTTAAGCACGATTTTTTTTTTTGAACAGTTTATTTTGTACAGGATCAATATTTTGCTTTTTAACAAGGATATTTATGTAATAAGAAACTTTGCCTTAGGCAGGTGTTGGCCAGAAAAGTCCAGATTCCTCTGGGACCCCATCCTGGCCTCTCCTGGAGCTCTGAACCTGCTGTGGAAGGAATTGGCTGCGACCTTTGCCACTGGAGAGTAGGGTCTGGGGAGAGGGGAGGGGTACACCAGCCCTAAAGAGAGGAGAACTTACCACGGTCATCTAGTACCTCCGTGGAGGGCTTTGGAAAAAGTATTCCAGTCCAATTCTTTAGGCGTCAGCCGACTTTCTTAGCTGATTCTCCGCATACACACTCCTCCACCTCTGAGTATTCGGCACTAGAACTCCCGAAAACTCTTTTTAGGCCCTTCCCTTCCAGTGGTCAAGGCTTTGGAGCCACTCCTTTGTAACGCCAGATTATTTAAAGAGAGAAAAATACAAGACAAAACCTTCTAGCACTTTGTAAACACAGTAAATAACCTCTTGGAGTATTTTTGGCTTTATATAAAACAAGGTTTTTATTGTAAAATATAAGTGCCATTAGAAAATGCACAGGGCGTATCTTTGTTAAAGTAGATTTTTCAATGTTTTACAGAATTACATTTTCAAAAAAAGTTTTTATAATGAAGTTGTTTATTAAAAACTTCTGAATGATGTGTTTGGAAGTTGTGAACCTTTCTGATGGGCGAGGGTTGGAGACAGACTGGGGAAGAATTGGAATGTCCAGACATCTTCAGTAGCCCAGGGATTGGTGAGTATAGGGCAGAGAGTTAACAACAACTCACATTAGCACCTTGTACAACTCTGTACTTTTAAATGAAAATGTCTTAATTGGATGTCTTTGAGGTAGGTGGCATCATTTTATCAGTTAAAAAGTCTTGGATGCAAGGGTCAGAAAATCAAATTCTTAATTGGCTTAAGCAGTGCAATTTCATGTAACCGAAAATGCCTGATGTAAAGCAGTCTGTAGGATTGATCCATCAGCTCAAACGTGGTTGGTCTCATCGTTCCTGTTTCTCTCTGCCCCATCTTGTGCAATTGTGACTTCAACTTCAGGCCGTGCAGAGGGGCTTCTCCTTTTGTGTATGAGTAGAAGGCTGCCATGATTCTAGACCTCTCATTCTCACACAGTGCTGACCAGGAGCAGAAAGGGACCCTTCCCAGGCTCTGTTAGAAAAGGAGTCCTTTTGTTCACAGAAGCCCCAGTAAACATGTTTCACTGGCCCTGATGGAGTTCTGTGCCATTCTAGAACCAATCAGTATAGCCAGTGATGACAAGGCTAAGACGAGGGGAGAAGTGATTTCCCAGAGGAAGTTGCAGGTACTATTAAGATGAGGAATGGATGTTGGTTGTCCAAGAAAAGACAAAGGTCTACCGTAGTCACCCGCGGCCTAAGATCTACAGCTGGTAAGTGACAGAGCTAGGACCTGACCTTGCCCACGCTTGTGCCCAACCATTGGGTTCAGGCACTGTTGAGGCTGACAGATACTCACCTGATGGCATTGCTTGGCCAGACCCTAATGTAGATAGTCATCATCATCCTGGGCCCTGTCCCTTGTGCTGAGATCCTCCCATCCCTCAGACTGAACTGGCTTTTCTGTGGCCTGAAGCCAGTGTTATAGAGCCAAGTAATGCCGTTTACTCTCAGGACCCAGCCCAAGTGCTTGTGTTAATATACAGGTGTTTTGTGTAAAAGGCAGTGGGCTGATCCTTCATCTCTTTGGCCTTCCATTATAATTGACAAATGTTAGCTGTCCACCCCAGGGAACAGCTAGAGAAGGGGGTTTATCTTATCCCCTGGGTGGGAGAAGACTGAAGGCTTTCTGGAGGAGGTGGCAGGGGGTTCCAGGCAGAAATGGGGGCATTGGGAGTACTGACCACTCCCTCCCCCACAGCTGAGACCACAGGAGTGCAGCTGTATTTGCAGGGTCAGGGCTGCAGGGGCTGGTCCAACCAGGGTCTTAGCTTACCCAAGAATACAGCTTGCACTCTGGAGTTTGTGTTTGTGAGTTGGCTAGCAAAGAGCAATAGCCCCTGGGCCTAGGACAACAGATGAAGCAAGACCCGTCTCCTTGCAGCCACCCAGCACAGGAAGATCCAGTCATACGGGGGAACCCAGACAGATACCCACTTGCTCCCTCGTTTGCAGTATTGTAAGACCTTTCTTGCCCCAGGCCTTTTCATTCCGACCTGTCATCTGTGGCTCCCAGTTTGAGTCTGGTCAGTCTCTTCCAAAGCTACCTCTTGAGTCCTCTGTGTATGCCTGAATAATTTATCCTGTACAAGGTGCAAGTGTCACACAGCTGTCCCAAAGCCACAGTCGAATTTGGGAGCCAAGCGAATCCCACCTGTCCACCCAAATCTGGGGAACACTAATCACCTGGGCGTAGTGGCGTGATCAGGGCTTAAGTTTGTCCCTTGGTGCCTGCTCCAAGCTGCTCCTTGCTCGGTTCACCCCTGCACTTCTCCCTCAACCGCCAGCGCCCTACTAATCTGGGGCCAGTTCTGGCCGTCGCCCGCGATCGCGTCCCCACCGGGCAGTGCCCTGTCCCTCTTCTAGTCCTCCAGGCCCCCCTCACATCCGAGAAACCCTTGCGAATCACATCCGGAAAGGGTGGGCGCAAGGGGCGGAGCGCGCGCCGGAGAAGAACGCACCTCCCCGACTCCCACCCGCCGTCCCGCAGCCGCTGTCAGCCGCCCCATTTTCCAGAGCCGCCTGTGTCGCCCGCGCGCCCGAGCTCCCCAGGCCACAGGTCCCACAGGTGATGGCAGAGAAAGGCGCTGGGGGCCTGCAAGCCGACGCGTGTCCGCCGGCCGGCCCCAAGGCCCTGGCCCGAGAAGCGAGGTCGCGCGGGCACCCCGACCCGGCCGCGGGCCCTGGGAGCGCCCCGCCTGCCCCAGAGCGCCGGGAAGTGGCCTCCGCGGTGACTGGCCGGAGCCTGGAAGACGGTCCTGTCGGGGACGAAGCCCCAGAAACCCGTGGCGCAGGGTGGGGGGGCCGGGCGGGAGCCAGCGGGAAGGCCGAGGAAGTGACGACTGAGGAGGGCGCCATCTTCATGGAGGAGGTGGAGAAGCCGCAGGTGGGGGCGGAGGAGGTGGGGGAGGAGAAGATGGAGGTGTTGGAGAAGCTGGTGGCGGAGGAGAAGCTGGAGGTGGTAGCGGAGGAGCAGGAGGTTCCAGGGCCCCTGAACCTTGATGGCCCTGTCGTGGACCCACTGGAGGCCATCCAGTGGGAGCTGGAGGCGGTGAGTGCCCAGGCCGACCGGGCCTACCTCCGGCTTGAGCGTAGGTTTGGGCGGATGCGCCGGCTGCAGCTAGCCCGGAGGAGCTTCATTATACAGAATATTCCAGGCTTCTGGGTCACCGCCTTCCTGAATCACCCGCAGCTGTCAGCCATGATCAGCCCTCGAGATGAAGACATGCTCGGCTACCTGATGAATTTGGAGGTGAGGGAGCTCAGGCACGCCAGGACCGGCTGCAAGTTCAAGTTCCGATTTTGGAGCAACCCCTACTTCCGGAACAAAGTCATCGTGAAGGAGTATGAATGCAGACCCTCAGGCCGGGTGGTGTGTATTGCCACTCGAATCCGATGGCACCGGGGCCAGGAACCCCCCGCCCTCGTACACAGGAACCGGGACACCGTCCGCAGCTTCTTCAGCTGGTTCTCACAGCACAGCCTCGCCGAGGCCGACAGGGTTGCCCAGATTATTAAAGAGGACCTGTGGCCCAACCCTCTGCAGTACTACCTGCTTGGGGATAGGCCGGGCAGAGCCAGGCAGGGCCTAGCACGGTGGCCCATAGAGGTCCCTCCTAGGCCCTACGGGTTCCAGTCGGGCTAAGTCCTGCCCTGGGACACGCTCCCTACCTAAGACTCCCTTCAGTCTCCTGTGGACCTGTGCTTAGGCTGATGAGGGGCCCCCTACCATCTCCTTTCTCCTCTGAGCATTCTGGCTCCTCTGGACGTTCAGTTCAGTGTACTCAGCTCCCAGATTGTGGCCTTCGTGTTTCCACGTGTGCTTCTGTGCCAACATCACGTTGCTGTTACATGCCAGTGCTGCAGATGTGCATGTCATTTGACCCTCACGGCCTGGACCTATCCGTCATGGCCTTCCCATCCATTTTTGACATGGGCGCCTATGAGTCATTGCTAGGATGACCGGTGCATCTTTGAGGCCTGCTACTTCAAGCCTACAACATGCTGGGCTTTTCCTTCATGCTGGCTGTGATCATGGTGGCCTCACACATGGGCTGTGGCAAGCTAAGCCTCATCACCCAAGATGAAGCAGGTTCATTTGGTGCCGGCTATCTGCCAGACCTAGACATTCCACGGCTTCAGGACCACAGGCTACGCTACCACCAACTAGACTGTTGGGCATCTGGCAGAATGGACATGCAGCTAGCAGATGGCTACTGAGCATGGAGAAGGCCAAGGGCACGAAGCAGAGGGCAGTGCGTTCTTTGTGATCACCCTGCTCTTTCTACTCCTGTGTTTGTCCTACATCGTGGCCTATCGACTGTGAAGGTCTGTGCCATGCTCCACCAGCACCTGGCAAGGACCTTTTGGATGAGTTTTGCCCAGGCTGCCGTCAGCCCTGTTCCTGACCCGTGGTCTACAAGGACCTCAGGAACTACCTGTGGGCCCAGGTGGGCCACCTGTCAATGCACAGGAGAACTACAACTCCCCTCGCCCAGGAACTCTGCCAGGCTGGTTTATTTGGGCATGTGCTTGAGGCAGGGGCAAAGACAGCATTCCTTCCAGGAGCCCACCTTCCTGGGCCCCAGTCACTGGACCCATACGGCATTCAGGCTTTTTGCCTCAGTGTTTTCCAGCTGCCAGGCTGGGGGTGCTGGGAAGAGGTATTTCTGGTCATGAGGCCTGTCTACACCTGCCCAGAAACAGAAGGAAGAAAAAAAAAAAAACTAAAGAAACAAGGTTTTTACAAACAGCTAAGGAGACAGGCTTTCTTGTTGAATTTTCCTCTCTCTCTCTCTCTCTCTAGAGGTCCAGAAAGTAGACTGCCCCCTCTGCTCCTTTAACAAGACCTAGAACCTTCAAGGGGGCCCATGGAGGGCTGCAGGACATAGAGACCAGGCAGTCCAGGCCCACAGGAGCAGGGAGAGTTCATTGTTCCTATGCTGTGTTCTTTGAGACTAACTTTAGCCCAGCTCCACTTTCTTCTCCCTTTCCTCCAAGCCTCCCTCTTCCCAACCAGGCTTGCGGGCTGTTGTCTCGTGTCTCATTTCTGGGGGGCTTATGACATTGTCCAGGTCCTTCCCACGAAGGCCTTGCCTGTGCTCCCAAGGACCCAGGGAGACCTTAGCCCAAAGTGATGGGGAGGGCAACAGAAGCCACAGCGCAATGGAAAGGCAGGAGTGGCAGAGAGCATGCGGGGTGGAGGGAGGAGAGCCCCTGAGTTTTCCTGCCTTTTTTGATTCACCAATACCTTTTGTAAATTAGAAAAACCCGTAACAGAACAATGTAACTTTAGAGGTTCTCTTCCTCTGTCCTTTTCTCTCGTTCTCTCTCTTCCTCTCTGTCTCTTTCTCTGTCCAGGTATAATGTTGAGTATGTAGAAAATGAATGCTTTTTATTTTGCCGCTGTTAAGTAAGACCCTCTGCATCATCCCTTTCTCCGTTTCAGTGGGGTGGGGAAATTGAGCCGCATAGGCGTGCTTGTTGCTTTTAGTTGAGAACATTTACAAGAGGATCAGTGTAATTTTTCTGTGCCGTTTGGAAACTTATGACTATTCACTATTGTTATCAAGTTACTGTGGCCTGTTACTATAACTGTACTTAGAAGTGGAGTTTGAAGAAGGTGGTTTTGTAGGATTTAAGACTGGGCATTGTTACCACGTTCTGTGAGAAAACCTCCCAAAAGAAATCTAACTCTGGGTGGTCTGGATGATTCTGTGCCCTGGTGGCTGTGTTGTAATGGCACCACTATGACGTCTCTGCTTCTAAACAGAAATATTTGTGAGGTGGCTTTGTCCAGTCAGAAGAAGATTGATGGCACCTTGTCTTCTATATGCATGATAAAAAAATAAAATGAAAACCTTTATATCTGGGGGGGGAAACAGCTTAGATCATGTACTCGCCCTGTCCAAAACCCTCCACTGGCAAAAAAATCCTACTTTCTTATCATGGCCACAAAGCCCTGTATTTTCTGTCCTGCTGACTACCCCCGTCAGCCACCCTCCATCATTCCTTTTACACCTGCCCCTGGCCTCTCTGCTGCCCTTTAAACACCAAGCATGTTCCATCCTCGAAGGTTTTACACTTGCTTTTCCCTCTTTCTGGAATTTTCTTCCTCCAGATACCCTCTTCTGTGGCTCCCTCATTCGTTCTGGCCTCAGTTCAAACATCACTTCAGAGGCCTTCCCTGGCCTGCCTGCCTAGAATGATTCTCCACCCTTCCCATCTCCCATCCCTTCCAGATTTTTTCCATATCACTTGCTACTCTCTGAAATGATATTGTTTTATCTTTCCCCCTCTAACGTGTGTCAGAACAAGGGCCCATCTATCTGCTGTTTTGCGCCATGTGGCTATGTCCAGCACCTCAATAATTATTTGTTTTGTGAATGACTTTATCCAGTCATGTCAGTATTATGCTAAAAACAAACAAAAAAACAACCAGAAACCAGTTGCCAGTAAGTCGATTCCAGACTCATGGCGACCCCGTGCGTGTCAGAGTAGAACTGCACTCCATAAGGTTTTCAAATGGCTGATTTTTCAGAAATGGATGGCCAGGCCTTTCTTCCAAGGTGCCTCTGGGTGAGCTCAAATCTCCAACCTTTAGTTAGCAGCAGAGCACGTTAATCATTTGCACCACCTAGGGTGCTAAACCAAAAAAAACAAACTCACTGCCATTGAGTCGATTCCGACTCATAGCGACCCTATACAAAACAAAGTAACAAGGCATTCTTCCTGTCCAGAGGCTTTCAGTTGAATGGAGAAGGGTGGGAGGAGATGAAGGGTGACCATATAACTTGTCATCCAGCTGGAACGCATTTGGAAATGAAAGGGAGTGCTACTAATAATTACGCCAAGAGGCCTAAACTGGTATGTAATGGTCACCCTCAGGAGACAGAATACAACTAAGTCCAGCTTGGCATATAGCTTACTCCAACTGAATGTGATATGGGACCAGAGGGTGCAGACTTCTTTGGAGAAGGGACACTGGAGCTGGCCTTTGAGGACTAGGCAGTTGTTGAGAAAGTGGGGTTGGAGAAGAGAATTCTCAGCAGAACAAACCGCATGAGCAAAGGCACTGGGTATGAAATTACAGGATGTGTTCAGGGCACAGCAAGTGCCCTGGGTGTGGCTGCATGGGGAAGGCAAGGCTGGTGGGTAGGTTGAGACCCACTTGTGAAAATAGGAACTCTGAATGCCAAACCAAGGCATTTACTGCAGACAGTGGAGAGGGGTATCAGGCATGGTTCAGAGAAGAGGGGAACTCACACAGGGCAGCTGGAGTTAAGGGGAGGTGTTTACAACTTCATTTCTCTAGTGTCTTCAGTTTGAACCTTATCCATCTGTCCAGGTGGCAGCTCCTTCAGAAAGTCGCCCATGATTGCCCCAGCCCACAACTACTACCACCTCCCAAGTACAATCTGAAGCCAGAATTTTGGGCACCCTTGCCTGGCCAGGCTCCACCCTCTGGGTGTCTCTTGTGCCGAGCACCTGTCATTGACACTCCCTGGGGAATCAGAGTGAGCCTCTAAGCTCCCGATGATCCTGGAAGTTGGTGTTCACGTGGTTTGCTGCCCATACCTGGTGGCTGGCAGGTGCATGTCGGCTCCAGCAGCCCAAATCTGGACCCAGCTGCACCTCAGGCCTTGACAACGGTGCTTATCTGCTCTCTGCTGCATGGCACCTTCCATCACACCATGGCTGGCCTTGTCAGGGGCATGTCCCAGCCACTTTCCTAATGTGGGGAACCCACTGCTGCTTGCTCTGATTCCCTCACCTGTTTATTCACACATCTTAGCATCCCGTAGGTACTGGGCACTGGGGCTACGAGATGACTGTTCTAGCTTCTCTGCCTTCAGTGAGCTCGCGTCCAATGGCAAAGCTGAAAAACAATGAGACGTTCCGCTAACATTTACTGAGCACCTGCTCTGTGCCAGGTGCTTATATGGACAGTCAGCAGCCAGAGTGGCCTCTAAACCTAGGACAGGCCATGTCCTGCCTCTGTTCCAATCACTCCAAAGGCCCGAGTCTCACAAAGTGCTCCCCGTGGCTCTTCTACTTCACCTCCTATGCCACTCCCCTCCGTATCTCTTTCCAGCTACACCAGCCTCCTACTGGTTCTCAAGCCTGGCTCAGGACCTTCTTGCTTGCTGTCCGTCTGCCTGGAGCTGCCTTCTCCAGATATTTGTACAGCTGGTTCCGCTCTTCAAGTCTCTGTTCAAATGTTATGATTTCACCTCTTCAGGGAAGACTTCCCTGACCACCCTTCCTGAAAAACGCCCTGCCCCTCTCCCTTCCCTTTCTCTGATTTGGATTTTGTGGCACTTCTGACCACTTGATATTAGATTGTACATTCATTCATTCGCCTTGTTCTCTATGTCTTGGGGACTTTGTTTGCTGCTGTGTCCCACTCACCTAGAATAGTGCCCGACACAGCCTGGGGCTCAGTAACTCTGTGTGGAATGAATGAATGCCTCACACCCTCAAGGAGTAGCAAGGTCGTCTGGGTGGGCGAGGGCAACAGCATGTACGGAGGCGCAGAAGCCCCGTGAGGGTCCTCCCCAGGGCTTGAAACTCTCTGAAGGCAGCTCTCCTCCAGTCATTGGAATTGAGGCAGTAAATGTCTCCGGGTCCATTTCCCAGTCCCCACTGTGGAGAGATGGCCACCTGGCTTAGACCTGCTGCAAGGGCAAGGAAGGAGGTCAGGGTGAGATGGGTACTTCCTGCGCAAGTGGGAAGAGCAAACACAAGGCTCTGACTCCAGGGTTTTGCTCACCTTCGGTCTCAGGCCTCTGCACTATCTTGTTGGCCTAGGAAAGAACTTTGGACGAGTTCTTTCCAATCTGAGAAAAATCTATCCAAAACTATGGCAATTACTGGTAATCGGCAACTGGCCTGATTACAGCTCTGGGGACTTTGAAATCTTCCTCCAAGGATACGATTTCAACACAAAAATTCAAGAAAGTCCCACCTTGTCCTTGCTCAGCAGGAAAACTAAACATTGACTTGGGTTGATGAACTTTGAGGCCCCTTCCTCACAGGTTCCACTATCAGAGCTGACTCAGGAGTGCAAGGGCGAGGGCTATGGTGAGCAGGCACCCCGGGCTGTGGTGGTGCGTGCCCCGGGCAGCTCTTGACAACACCTTGCGGCCTTGACAGCTCTCCCCTAGTTTCCTCATCAAACGGAGAAACTTCAAATTTCTTAGAACTCATTGCCATTGACTTAATTTTGACTCACAGTGACCCTGTAAGACAGCGTAGAAATGCCCTATAGGGTTTCCTGTAAATCTTTCAAATTCCTCAGAAGGTGCCTCCTCTCCACATGCACTGCCTACTCACCTCTCCTGGCCTTGTCTGTGTTGCTCTCCCAGTCTGAATGTTCGCTCATGCCTCTTTCCCTAACTCTTGTCCATTTTTCAAGATTCAGCTCAGGTGCTACTCATCTCTGGCCCTGGCTACCCCAGGTCACCCATCCCTCACTGAGGCCACACTGTGTTGGATAAGCCTGGTTATTTGTGTTCCCCCACTGTGCTGAGAACTCTCATGAGAGCGGAGATGTGTCTGTCTTGTTCACGCCTGCCTTCCTGAACCTAGGCTAGTGCCTGGCACACAACAAAACCAAACCCATTACTGTCAGGTCAGTTCTGACTCATGGCAACCCCATGTGTTTGGAGTAGAACTGCTCCAAAGGGTTTTTGAAAGGCCGTGGTTTTTCAGAAGCAGATTGCCAGTCCTGTCTTCAGAGGCGCCTCTGGGTGTGTTCAAATTGCAAACCTTTCAGCTAGTAGTTGAGGGCTTAACCATTTGCTACACCCCGGGAGCCAAAAGTGTGGTATTGGCATAAAAGTAGACAAATGAATGGAACAGGATGCAAATTCCAGAAATAAATCCACACATTTATGGACAATTTTTATCGAAGGCACAAAGGCAAAGGCAAAAGGATAGCCTTCTCAACAAATGGCACTCTAACAGGCGGATTTTCATATGCAAGAAAACACATGTGGATCCATACCTCATATATATTGTATATTAAAATTGCCTCAAAATGGATCATAGACCTAAATGTAAAACCTAAAACTATAAAACTTCTAGAAGAAAACATACGAAAAAATCATTGTGATCTTAGGTTAGACAAAGATGTCTTAAATATGATACCGAAAACAAAGTCCATAAAAGAAGAAATAAACTGGACATCATCAGAATTAAAACTTCTCTTCAAAAGACAGTTAAGAGAATGAAAACACAAGCCACAGACTGGGAGAATATCTTTGCAAAACATATCTGATATATCCAGAATATCTAAAGAGCTCTTAAAACTCAGCAATAAGAAAACAAACAACCCAATAAAAAATGGGCAAAAGGTTTCAACAGACACTTCACCGAAGATACATGGACAGTAAATAAGCACATGAAAAGATGCTCAATTTAATTTTTCATTAGGGAAATGCAAATTAAAGTCACAATGTGATACCACTTTATACCTGTTACCAACACCCAGTACCATCGAGTCAGAATGGCTAAAATGAAAAAGACTGACCATAAACCGTGGTGGCATAGTGGTTAAGTGCTACGGCTGCTAACCAAAGGGTCGGCAGTTCGAATCTGCCAGGCGCTCCTTGGAAACTCTATGGGGCAGTTCTACTCTGTCCTATCGGGTCGCTATGAGTCGGAATTGACTCTACGGCACTGCGTTTGGTTTGGTTGGTTTATACCAAGTATTAGGATGTAGAGGAAATGCGACTCATATATTGCTGGTGGGAATGCAAAATGGTACAACCACCTTAGGAAAAAGCTTGGCAGTTTAAGTTAAACACACACGTACCATATGACCCAGCCATTTCACTGCTAAGTACTTACCCAAGAGAAAAGGAAATGTCCACATGAAGACTTGTACATAAATGAAACGTTCATAGCAGCTTTATTTTAAGGGTTAACTGGAAACAACCCAAATGTTTGTCAACAGATGAACAGATAAATTGTGGTATAGCCATACAATAGAATATTACTCCGAAATTAAAAAAAGGAACGAACTATTGATACATATAACAACATGGATGAATCTTAATTGCTGAACGAAAGAAGCCAAAGAAAAAAAGAATACATACTGATTCCACAGAGCTCTGGGAAATGCAAACTAATCTATAGTAACAGCAGCTCAGTGGTTCCCTGGGGGTGGAGAAGGGCTAGAGAGCAGAACAACAAAGGGGCATGAGGAAACTTTTTGGCTGATGGATACGTTCATGATCTTGATTGTGATGATGGTTTCATGTGCATTAAAACTTATCAAAATGTGAGGCCCATAAAACAATAATACGCATAGCTCAACAATGTATACGAGACTAAATGGGCACACCAGCCCAGGGGCAAGGACAAGAAGGCAGGAAGGAGCAGGAAGGCTGGATGAACGGAATTGGGGAACTCAAGGTCAAGAAAGGGAGGGTGTTGACACATGGTGGGGATTGGCAACCAATGTCACAAAACGATGTGTATTATTTAATGAGAAACTAATTGGCTCTGCAAACCATCTAAAGCACAATAAAAAAAGAAAAAAAAACCAAGGCACTAAGAAAAAAAAGTCAAATTTTGTAGTTTGTTTTATATCAATTATACCACAATAAAGCTGTTTATTTTTTTTTTTTTTAAAGGCAGCTGTAGTATACTGGTTAGAAAGACAGGTTCTGGGTCTGGCTGCCTCAGACTCAGGGCTTTATACCCATTCGTTCCGGTTTAAACCCCTGCCGAGAATTTGGAATTCCATCCCAGATATACTGAGGCAGAATCTACAGTTTAACAAGATCCCCAGGTGATTCTCATGTATAATAAATCTTGAGACCCACTGCTCTACTAGTGGTTCTCAGAATTGGTCCCTAACCAGCAGCGTTAGCATCACCTGGAAACTTGTTAGAAATGTAAATTTTCAGCAGGGGTCCCAACCAAGGCACCTTGGTTTGAATACTACTCCACCACTCACCTGCTATGGGCCCCCCAGCAGTTACAACTACTTGATACCTCAGTTACCTCATCTGTAAAACGGGGCTAATAACAAAATCAGGATTAAATAGGCTAATATACGAAATGTTTGGAAATGCCTGCACAGTAGTCCATAAATAGTACCAGCACCATTTTCCACTGCAGATAAGGAAACCAAGGCTTGGAGTTGGAGGGGATAGGGTATAACAGGTAACTGTTAAGTTTTATTTGCTTTCCATCCCTTACCTTGGGAAACCATTCTTCCCTTATCTCCATTCTAAGTGATTCTGGTGGGGCTGAAATTCACTTCACAGTATCCAGTACCCTCAGGGTATATGGTTCAGGCCTGGGCTGTAATCATACTCCATCTCCCTGGATATGTGATTGGTCTAAGATACACAAACATTAATACAACCTGGGTCAATCAGAGACCTCTTCTGGGATTTATCTGGCTTGAATAAATGTATATTAAATACATCAAAGCAGAGAGGGAGACATCTTTTTTCCTCTGGGCTTACCAAACTGAAGTCAGCGTAAAGTACTCTGACCCAAGCTCTCCCCACCTCTCCGATACGGAAGACAGTGGACAATGGGCCAGAGAGAAGCACAAGTGGAGAAAGGGACAGGCCTAAGGCTATCCTTTGAGCACCTGGATCCAAGCAGAGGTGAAGCCAGATCAACCCCTATCCTTCATGACTCAGGAGCTAATCAATTCTCTTTGGGGCTTCAGTAAGTTTGATCTGTTTCTGCTGCTTGCAATTGAAGGGGTACTTACATGATAGAGGTGAAATGACTTGGCAGTAAAATACACAAAACCAGGTCTTACTGCCACCAAAGCTCACATTCAATTGCTGCTTCCTGCTTGTGGGATCAGAAGGGCCAATGTTTGCAATACAGTATGGAGGGGCTGAGCAGCTGGGAGAGGCTGTGGGCGAGGGAACAGCAGCAGCCTGAGCCCTAGGAAGCCTGGCATGAGAGAATTTTGAGGGAAACCACTCAACCCAACCCATCTGGGGACATTGTCTCACCTCAGACCCCACAACCCTTACATGAAATTCAAGAGACATAACAGGATGACGACATATTTATTTACAACTGGACCAAAAAGGCATACAGGCATTTTTTTAATTAAAAATAATAATGATGATGATTTAAAAAGTCAGAAAACTTGGTGATGTCTGAACCCCTTATGAGGAGTCCATTTCCCCACTCTCCCCAGAAACAATCTCCTTCGGGGGGAAAAAAATCAAGATTTGAATGCACGTAAGACTTCAATATCCTTCTCTACTACTTGGGTTCCCTCTTCTCCAACCTGATTCTTGGTGGACGCCGCTTGGCACTGCGGAGTCGCCGTGAGGCAAGAGACTGAGAAGTTCACTGGTTTGACTGGTAGAGCTGGTGAGGGCTGCTGGGAGGGTCTGGGGGGAAGGGTGTTCCTAGCCTAACCAGCATCCTGAGCTCTGTCCTGTGGTGGGAGTCCCAAAGGGGCCAGCACAGGGTGAGGGCTGCTGGGAGAGTCTGGGGGGAAGGGTGTCCTAGCCTAACCAGCATCCTGAGCTCCGTCCTGTGGTGGGGGTCCCAAAGGGGCCGGCACAAGGGTGAGGGCTGCTGGGAGAGTCTGGGGGGAAGGGTGTCCTAGCCTAACCAGCATCCTGAGCTCTGTCCTGTGGTGGGAGTCCCAAAGGGGCTGGCACAGGGTGAGCGGCTGTTACTTCAACTCTAATCCCAGAGTGGGTTTGGCCTCTTACGACTTAAGACCAAATGATTTTGACGTGAACAGGGGCAGGCAGGGGGTCAGGAAGGGGGGGGGCGGGTGGGAGAGGAGCTAGGGCAGCCACGTTAGCTCTCTCCTGCCAACGTGAGACTGGGTTCCTTGGCTATTCCTAGGATCTGGGGAAGGCATTATAGAACTTACCTTCCATCTTCCTTCTCACAGTTCTCTGGAAATCCCAAAGAGGAGGAGGCAAGAACTCAGACAGAGTGGAGGGGATGGGTCTGGCTAAAAGAGCTGTGTGTGGGCACTGAGGCCTGGGACCCCAGGGAGAGAATGCCTCTGCCCAGCCACTGAAAGGAGGGGACCTGAGATCACAGAGCCCCCTTGTTCTGTCTGGGAGTCGGGGAGAAGGGGACCCATCACCAGCACGCTTTGGAAAGAGCAGCAACCTCCTGCAGAAAGGGCTGGGGAGCAATCCTGATGGGGTGAGGACCCTGGCAGCCTTAGCCACCCCTTCCCAGACACAGATGTAGGTGCTTGGCCCTGGAAATACTTAGCCCCAGGCCCAGGGTTTCTTGGCACAATGCTATGGCCAGTTCACTTCAAGTCTCTTCCTCCTTGCTGGGTCGAGCAACCTCCTGCTGCTCTGAACTGCGGTGATTCCTGCTGTCCTAGGGCTCTTGGCCCCAAGTACATCCACATCCAGGGCATTTTCTTGTAGCAACCAAGCCTTGGGCTCGCTCCTGGTGACAAGTTGCCCCAAAGGGCTGACGGAAAGCCTGGCCTCAGGCAGCCCTGGAGGAGGCTGGGAAGGGGATGGGGGAGGAAACAGGGCTGGTGGAGCTGCATGGCACTGAGGACGAAGTCCAGGCTGCAGCTGTGCTTTGTCATGGCGTCAATGGTGAAGACGAGCAGAGAGAGGCTTGGAAGCGTCAATGAAGCCCCCTAAGGCCCAGCTTCTCCTCTTCCAGGTAGTCAGGGGGTGGCCAATAGCCCCGAGGAACTGAGGTGGAGACAGTGACCAAAACCCAGTATCTCAGTGGATTTATCCATCCTGGATCCGTTTGTTAAAAAATTAAGGAAAAAAAGCCTCGAACCAAAAGTAAACCTGAACAAACAGGTTGGAGAGTTCCTGCTGGAAGGAACTTTCTTAGCGCTGAAGAAAAAACAACCCACAAAAAACTCATCCCACACAGAACTGGAACAAGATGATGAAGAAAAATCAAGATTTATCTACAGGTCCTCCCACCCACCATACAGCCCCAGGATCCAGGAACACCGTGCCAGGAGTTACATTCCAAACGAGCAGGAGTTATTTTATTTTGCGTGCCTGCAGTTCCCCACGCAGGGTGGCTTTCCTGTCCAAGGACAGAGTGGGCCTGGCCATGGTCCACCCCTATCAGTCTATCTTCACGGCAGCGTAGATTTTGCGGACAAACATGTAGGCTGCGTAGAAGCCGATGGTGCCCGTGAGCAGCCAGAAGGACAGGACCATGAGAGCCGTGTAGCCAAAGTAGAGGAGAGAGGGGATGAACTCGACGATGTCCAGCTGGGGCACAGGTGGGACAAGAAGAACAGATGGGTGGATATTTAGTGCCAGGCGGCCATGAGAAACTGTGGGGCCCCAACCCTCACTGATCTAGTGGTTGAACTGAGGCCTGGCTTGGAACAAGGGCTTGCTCCAGGTACGCAGCGAGGCGCTGACGAGATTCACAGCCATGGCTAACCTTCGTGTGTACCAGTATCACCCTGTATACTCATGACCACCTTGTACATTATTATTCCCATTTGACCGATGGGGAACAAAGGGGTTAAACAACACCCACAGCTACACAGCCAGGAAGTAGAAGGTGCTGGGATTTGAACCTGGGTATAGAGGGCCAGAAATCCAAGGCCCAATGCCACTGTCCCAGGCCATTTCTTGTGGCGGTAGGAGGAGTCTTCCTAGGGAAGACTGGGAGACAAGCTGGAATGCCATAGGCAGGAATGGCCATAGCTGTGCCACTTCCTGGGCCAATGGGCCATCTCTAGTCCCCTGAATAGCAGACTCCTGGATGGCTAGAGGAGCAGTCAGGGTTGGGGGTGTCCAAAGCTCCCAGCTTTAAGGACCAGCATGCCACCATCAGCCTGCCTTGGCCTACATTCCTCTCCTCCAGAGAACGCCTCAGTCACTTCCATTAAAATCTCACACCGATTTTTATCTCAGCACATTTTAGACTCCTTTATAACCAGGGCGGAGGTTAGAGTTCTGGGAAAGGATACCAGCATCTGTGTTATTGTAGTGTTTCCTGGGACATGGAGCTAATCTGGTGCTCTGGTACCATGACATGACAGTACACCAGGGCTTCAGCGGGGTTTGTTCTAGGGCTCATGGGTAGGCATGTGGTCACAAAATGACAGAAACCCAGCAAGAAAATGATAAAGGCCACTGTTTGAAACTCTTTCCCTAAGAGTAAATACCTTTAAACTGGGAGTAAAAGCCATATTTGTAGGCTCAACCTCCATCTCTCCTTTTAAACATTCTCGTGGCTGGACGGGGGCAAGAGCAAGGCGAAGGGCAGGGTGGCGGTAAAAAAGGAAAGGGACAAAGGCAAGAAGGCAGAGCTGGAAAGGGCTTAGACCTCACGCAGGCCGAGGCCCTCATTTTACAGAGAAGGTAACTGGGGCCAGAAGAAGGGGTTTTGAGAACAGAAAAGGCAGATTGGGGCAGAAAGGAGGAAGGACAGGAGGCTGTGACATGATCTCAGAGCCTCAGTGTAGGAGGCTATGGTAGCTGGGTTTTGTTTGCCCAAACTGTTCCCTGTCTTCCTTCTTCCAGGTATTTTGGGGAACCCACTCCCTACTCTGTGGTTCTGTTGCAACTGTCAACCCCAGCACAAGACTAAGCTAGTCAATCAGAATATTCCATCTGATTGGCCTTGGTGAACCACTGAGGGATGGGCCTGCAACACAAGCAGGGCCAATGAGATCTTCCCTGGGACTGATATATAATGGTGAAGGAAAGACTTTTTTTCCTTGGATCTAGGCCTGCTAAGCTGGAAAGAGGCTACCTGCAGAATGAAGCTAAGCAAACATACAGAGCCGAGGTGGGACACAGTGCCCTGGTATCATTTGCAGTCCTGGATCTATCCATGCTTCTGGCCAGAATTCCAACTTCTTAAAACTTCCAGTTATATCAGCCAATACACTCCCTTTTGCTTACACCGGTTTGAACTGGGTTTTGGTCACCTGCCACTCAAAGAGTTCTGATTCCTATAAGCTGCATAGGAGGGATATCAGATTGGTTCCGGATGATCCTGGGCACATGGCTAAGGTCTGAAGATAGAAGTTACAGGGATGCAGATTTCATCACGGATCAAGGAAGGCCTTGATAACGGTAGGAGCTGTCCAGAGCAAGAATGAGTGTCAGGAGGAAATGTCCTCTCTGTCAGTGGATGTGCTAGATCAGGAGTTGGTAAACGTTTTCGTAAAGGGCCAAATTACAAATGTTTTAGATTTTGCGGGCCATACGGTCTCTGATGCAACTACTCAAGCCTGCTGCTGCAGTATAAAAGCAGCCATAGATGACATGTAAACGAATGAGCATGGCTATGTTCCAGTAAAACTTCATTTACAGAAGCAGGCCTGTTGGCCCAGACTGCAGTCTGCTGACCCCTGTGCTATATCATCGTTTGCTGGGACTGCTGGAGGGCAGGAACATGGTCATCTAGAAAGAAGAGTGAACACTGTACTAAACGATCCTTAAAGTTCTTTCCAGCCTGATATTTTTGGGAAGGGCATTCCAAGCTTCAACCAACCAACCCACAACTCCATTTTGGGAATAAACCCTGGTTGCAAGCAGGGGACTACTTTTGTCTGGGCTTTGGAGGCCCAAAGCCCAGGAGACAGGATTGTTTTCTCTATAACCTCAGAGGGAGGGGCCCACCAGTTACCCTACACTCCCCTCAATGGACCATCTGGTTTATGTGTCATTCATGAAATAATCAAAACTGTTCTGGGGATCGTTTGTATTCTTATTCACGCCACTCTTGGGGGAAAATGAGCTCTGTGAGTCTGCCCGGGTCAGGGAAGCCTGGCTCCCTTTCTCAGCCCACACTTCACCTCTGGCAGGCGGCAGAACACTTCACCTCTGGCAGGCGGCAGCAAGGCCTCCTGGATGCCGGTGAAGCCCTTCCCGCCCTCTCCTTACTCTGCAGAACTTGAATGGCGAAGCCTTCAGAGACCGGAAGCCCGAGGTCCTAAATTTAGGTACTAAAGGCTATTTCAGCATTTTCCACTTTTAACTCCTCTCATTAACTTTCTTTATTCTTTCGTTTTTTTGTTCCTCTTTTCTAGCTTCTTGAAGTGAAAACTATTATCAGACTCTCTGATTTCCTAAAAAATGCATTCACTGTTAGGTGCCATGTTTCTTTACGTGCTGCTTTGGCTGCATTGCATAGGTTTTGCCATGCAGTCTGTTGTCATTTATCCTGAAGGCTTTTGTCTCCCAAACATAGAGAACTGGGTCCGAGAATACAGATTTTTTTTTTCCTAAAAAGACACATGTTCTAGAACAGCAGCAGTTCTAGCATGGCTTTGGTCCTCCCCTCTCTCGGTGGAAAAGATCCACATGCTTGGTTTCCCATCCCCCCAGCACCCTCCTGCCCCGAGAGGCAAAGGGGCTCCCTTAAGGAGGGCAGTACCTTGTTAACAAAATAAAAGATGGCATAGACCAGGACGTAGAACGCAGAGCCCCCAGAGACTAGGAAATTCCTCCACCACCAGCGGTAATCCTGAGAAGAAGCAGAAGAAGGGTCACCACTGGCTCCAAGAAAATCCTCTTCTGCCAAGTTTCACGGTTGCCTGAGGAGCTAGAGACTGGGTAGGAACAGTAATGTCTGGGGCGATGGAAATGTTTTCCATCTCTGCCATGATGGTAGTTACAAGATTGTTTCTAAAAATTCATAAGACTGTACATTACAAGGAGTGAACCTGTGTTTATAAATTATACCTCAATTTTAAAATAGTCAACAAAAAGGAAAGAGTAGTAACAACTACGAACATTTCCTGTGTAAATGCTTGCCATGTGCCAGGCACCTTTCTACACGCTATGGAGAATCAGCTCATTTAATCCCTGCGCCAGGCACCTCAGGCAGGTCCTATTACAATCCCTGACTTACTGGAGGGACAGAAGGCACAGGGAGGTTAAGCAACTTGCCTGGAGCACTAAGCGGAGGAGCCAGGACTCTAAGCCAGGCTCTTGTCCAGAGCCCTTGTTGACCCCTCCTGCCAAGAGCTAGTTCCCAGTGGGAGGACGGATCACCCAATCTGCATGAGCCTGTTGGAAAAACTACTACAGGAATGGACTCAACACTGATAAGCCTAATGTCCTCTCGTGACGTCACAGTGACAACTATGCTGCGAGGTAGGTATCCTCAACTCCAGTTCAAAGCTGAAGAAATGAAGGCTCCGAAAGGAGAAGTAACTTACTTATTCAAGATCTCAGAGCCAGGAAAAGGGCGGACCATACTGGAAACCCAGACTAACCTCTCTGCACAACTTCACTAACCTGTTCAAGGCCGGTTCCAGCCCCCCCCCCACCTCCTGGCCCCACTGCCCTCACCTCTGCACACAGCTGGAAGTACACCATGACGATGCTGATTTGGGAACAGGACACCACCAGGATGATGAAGACGAGGAACAGGAAGCCAAAGAGGTAATAGAACTGATTCTCCCAGATGGCCTGCAGACAGAGCAAAGCTGCCCTTCAGCAGGCCTGCCTCCACAGCTGCCTCTGCCCCGGCACACCCTGCCTGGTCTCAGGAATGCCATCTCTCAGGAGCTCGAGGACTGGCATACTGCCTCCCTCCAGAGAAGGAATGGAGACACCCGCACGACACCATCAGGGCCTGTGGCCTGGCATGTGGCTGGCTGCCCCTCCTCCCTAGAGCAGAGGGTGAGCTAGGCTGGTCTTGGGGAGGGGCTAGGCATAGCTGAGCTTGCTTTGGGTGGGTGCCAGCCTGAACTTGGCAGCTTGTCCGGCACTGCACTATGTGCCTTATACATCTCCACATGTGATCCTATGAAGCTTGGCCTTTTAGGGCTGAGGCTTAGAGAGGCTGGGCGACTGGCCCAGTATCGCACAAGCAGAATGAAGGAGCCCTCTCAGGGAGAATGCACAGGCCCCAGGGCAGCCAACCCATCCTTTGACCCTCTTCTGGGCAGGCTGAGAGGGTGAGGAAGACAGGACCACTCCAGAGCAGTGGATACTTGCCCAGTACCGACTTGGTGTGAGGGCCTATCTGCGCTGGGCACCAAGGTGGGTCAGCCAGGCCTGCGTGACTCTAAGGAGCCCTCCAGCCAACTCTTGCTTTGGCTACCAGGGTACTCCTGGGATAGGAGTAACCATCATCACCATCTCTGCACACCAAGCACTGTGCATTTCACAAACATGATCTCATTTCAGCCTCACAATGACCCTATGGATTAGGGATCACAACCCCCCATTTTCCAAAGAGTTTTGTGTAACTTAAGTAAAGACAAGTAGGGACTCAAAAACTGAAGCAGATGCAACAAAGATACTAATAATGGTGGTGATTGATTGCAACTTTATTGAAGCAGTTTGCATTTACTGGGCCCTTCCCACACATCAGATCCTGTACCCATAGCATATCTCACTTAACCTTCCAAGCCATTCTGAGAAGGGAGGACTGTCACTCCTATTTCAGGGTGAAGAATGGGGGCTCCGAGAGGTTAAATGGCCCATCTGAAACCTCACTGGCAGTAACCCCGCCTACTGGATGGAGACTAGGATGGAGTGGGTGAAGCCTGTGTGTGCAGCAGAGGGTAGAGAAGGGGCTCAGGCCACAGTACTCACACTGAAGATGAAGAAAAGCTCGATGAACATGGCACCGAAGGGCAGGATTCCAGCCATGAGGATGCTGCAGCAGAAGGGGAGGGTTAACACTGCCAGGAGAGCCAGGCCATCTGCAAGCCCCAAGCTCCCTCCAAGCACCATGAATGACAGTGCTTACACAGGTACAGGGTCAGCCACCTCTTTTGGCATGCTTCTGTACCATTAAACCCCTTGAGAGGGAGGAAGGATGGGGATCATTCTCCCATTCTCCCCATTTTTTACAGATGGGGAAACTGAGGTGCAAAGAGGTGAGGTGATTTGCCTGAGGTCTAAGTAGTGGTTTAATCTGTCTTACCACCCCCTTTCATCCCTCCCCTTCCCTATCCTGGTTCCTAGGTTCACACCAAGTGTGGCTACAACCCTGTCCTCTTTAGCTTGGAGTGGAAGCTAAGCTTTCATGAAGTCTACTGGAACTGGCAGGAGCTGCAGGAACAGGGGTCACAGCACCCTTGGGGACAGATTACCCTCTTCCATGTCCCCCTAGGGAGATAGCTCAGGGCACTACTGGTCTTGCCCACCCTGGAAGCCCCCTGCCCAATAACTCACCCTACAAACCGGTTCATGTACCACCGCTGTTCGGGGATCTGCCGGGGAATCTGGTTGGTGCGCACAGGGTTGTCATATGGCTGCTTGCGGAAGCCGAAGTAGTAGCCCAAGTAGACTAGGGGCAGGGAGATCCCAAACCACATGCACAGCAGAGCCACCATGGTGGGAAAGGGCACCTGTGGATACAGTGCCCATGAGGCCCCCACAAGGCCCAGGGGAGGCTAAGGAGGGGTCCCATGCATAACAGGGCCACGTGAAGAAGGTCCTGCAGGCACAGTCCCCCACAGGGCTCCCGTACTCAAGGCCAGGACCTCCTGGGGCTGGCTCCAGCCCTGGGGAACAAGTGGAGAACAGATGGGAGGGGGTCATTTGGGCTCCAAGTGAAGAAGGAACCATGGTATCCCAGAGGAGCCAGACATCCAGGATGGAAGTGGGGACAGAACAGGGAGAGAAAGGACTGAGAACATGAAAGGGTCAGGAAAGGAAATTAAATGTGGTACATTAAGAAAGAAAGAAAAAAAAAAACTACATAAATAATGTGTTCCCAATTTTGCTAAAATAAAACACAATATGTTAAGTGAAAAAAGCAGGTTCTAAAACAGGCACCTGCAGGCAGAGTGGGTGGCAAATGCCTGCCCCACCTCCACTGCAGCCCAGCTACTTGATGAAGACCCCATCGCCCTCACCCCAAAGGAGTTCAGAACCCTACTCGGTAAGTCCCAGGCAGCTGCTAGCAACGGACTGAGGCTGGCAGGGTTCCCTGTCATTCCCACAGTTATGTGTGAGGCTTTCCATAAAGAAGAACCTGACAGAGACTCTATTTTCCTGGCTAGCTCGCACCCCACACGGGTCACCACATTAACAGAGTGGTCTACGTGCTTGGGCCACCAGTTAAAGAACCTCCCACAGACGTTCCTCCCGTTTTTGTGACAACAGGGGTGCTCTGTGCTGCACTGATTTTGAGGCCCATAACATCCTTGGGCAGTCTGGGTATGCTGGGGAAATCAGCTAAATGACTGGTGTCTGCAACACCTGCTGTGAAACTCCTGTAAGGGAGTGGTGGTAAAGGTGGTCGCTGAGATTAAGGGGGACTCGTTATATTTCTCCAGTTATGTGTGACCTAACACCAAAGCCCCAGGAACTAGTGCGTGGCAGCAATAAACTCCTTGTTCTATCAAAAAAAAAAAAAAACCAAACAACAACAACAAAACCACTGTACACATAGAAGGGTTCCCTTTTTATAAAAACACCCCAATATTTACACGGCTACATGCTTGGAAAAGCCTATGCCAAAAAACAAACAGTATTTCCTCAGGTGGGGTGTGGGGAGATTAGAACCGAGCCCTCGTTTTCTTGTTTTCTTCTGTATGGTATTACGTGTGCACAAGAACTGTGCAAAAAGGAAGAAATGAATATACGTAAGATGTATAGGACAGTGCTTACTGCAAATCAAGCACCGTATAAATGCTCATTAGTTTATAATTTTAAAGTTATATAACTCCATTTTAAATGTATCTACAAAGGATGGAAAAAACGTACACTAATCTACATAGTATTTATCCATGGGTGGTTGAGGATGTGTTATTTTCTTCTTTAACTTCTCTGTACTTCTCCAAAATTCCTACAATGAGTGTGTAGTTCTTAAATGGGAGAAAAATACTGAGACAGAGAGAAGGAACACAGGTATAGAAAATGGAGGGAGTCAGAATGAAGAGCATGACTCCGGGCACCTGCAGGTAGAGGGGATGGCAAATGCCTGCCCCACCCCCACCGCAGCCCAGCTACTTGATGAAGAACCCATCTCCCCCACCCACAACTGAGCTCAGAAACCTACTCAGTTAAGTCCTGGGCACTGCTAGCAATGGACTGAGGCTGGCAGGGTCGCCGCTCTAAGGGACAGACAACCTCATCTTCCCCTTCCTCCCTCCTCGATCTGCAGGGGCTGGTGCTGGGGCATAAAGCCCTGTTTTGGGATAGTGACCTAATACACTCACACCAGGCCACTCTCCCTTGGTTGAGAACAAAGGGAAATTCCCCAGTTGACCCCTGGACTGTGGAAACTTCCCTTTAGAGAAGTGAGCTTTGGCCAGCTGTCTGGAAGAGCCCGCAGGAAGGCCAGGGCCAGGGCAGGGCAATGGATGGGCAGAGCTGGGGAAACCCCAGCTAGCGCTCAGCCCCAAGGCTGGGAACAGAGCTCTGACGACTCAGAAAAGGGAAGGGGAACAGCAGGAAGTGACCTGGGGAAGTGGGGATGAGCACAGCAGACTCTCGCTTGCTGGGGGAGGGGAGGGCACTTACCGCTCCTGATGAGTGCTTTCCCCAGATGAAGCAATTTAACACGAAGCAGATGCCAAACACCACCCCAGGGTACAGTGTTGCTGTCTGGAAGTAAGAGGGGCCAGGATGAGGAGCTGCATCCAGGCAGCTTCCACCTGGCCCAGTAGGCTCCCAGACCAGAGGTTCTCAACCCCTCCTGCCTTTCAGGACTCAGCTCAGCATTGTTCCTTCCCGAAAGCCTTTCCTGACCCCTAGAGTGGACAGGCCTCTTGTTTTATGTCCTCTTAGATCCCTGAATTGCCCCTTTCTTGCTCTCGTCCCAGTTTGTAATTATGTATTGCTGTTATGTCTCGCTTACTGATGTACTCCCAGCACTTAGAACAGGGTAGCTGCTCAATAAATATCTGTTGAATAAGTGAACAAATGAATAAAACTTTACAAAACATGTATGTCTTGGCCCCAACCCAGACCACCTGGATTGTGACAGTAACATAACGGCAGATAAGCTCTAACTGAGCCTTTGAGGTGGCAGGCGCTGGGCTCTACACACACCATCTCACCCGCTCCCCGCTACCGCTCCCCGCTACCGCTCCCCGCTACCGCTCCCCGCTACCGCTCCCCGCTACCGCTCCCCGCTACCGCTCCTCACTACAGCGCTAGATGGGAAGGACCATCATCATTCCCTTGTATAGCTGAGTACACTGAGGCCCCGCGCTGTTAACCACCTCTGTGCCCCCGACTTTATACAGCCAGCTAAGGGTAGAGCAGAGGTCCCAACACAGGCGGTCTGACTCCAGTGCCCAAGCTCTCAGCAAACTGCGGCGTATTCTATTTAGTCAGAATCTTTTGGGCTAAGCCCAGGCATGTGGAACCAAAGTTCCCAACCTACCATCGAAGCTCCTTCTTGCCATGCTGGGGCCTCCAGGGCCCAGGCTGCTGTGGCTGCCTGAGCATCCATGCGGGTCACTGACCACACTGACTGAGACTCTACGACCTGGTGCTCAACCTCCACTGCCAGTATCACCTGTGGCCCACTGTCCCCGGCACCTAACCACTGGTCACTCACTGTTCCTGTATATCCCCATCCCTGGGCCTTTACATAGGTGGAGCTACCAACACCTCAGAGCCTCCACTCCCATAATCCTTATGGAAGCAGACTGCCACATCTTTCTCCCATGGAACAGTGCTGTGCTGAGGACCTGACATGCACAGTCTCTTTCCATCCACGCAACACCCCTGAGAGGTAATTATCCCCAGTGGAGACATGGGGAAACTGAGGCTCAGAGGGCTGTTCAAGGTTACCAGATAAGAAGAGAGCCATGACTGTAAACTAAGCAATTTGAGAACCTGAGACCCATTGCTGGCTACTTCCCTCCAGCTGAAACCCTCATCTTTGAGGACCAGCTCAAAGGTCTTTTTTTTTTTTAAATTTTTATTGTGCTTTAAGTGAAAGTTTACAAATCAAGTCTGACTCTCATACAAAAATTTATAAACACCTTGCTATATGCTCCTAACTGCTCTCCCCCTAATGAGACAGCACACTCTTTCCCTCTGCTCTCTCTTTTCGTATCCATTTGGCCAGCTTCTGGCTCCCTCTACCCTCTCATCTCCCCTTCAGACAGGAGATGCCAACATAGTCTCGTATGTCTACTTGATCCAAAAAGCTCGTTCTTCACCAGTATCATTGTTTATCCCATAGTCCAGTCCAATCCCTGTCTGAAGAGTTAGCTTTGGGAATGGCTCTTGTCGTGGGCTAACAGAAGGTCGAGGGACCATGACCTCCCGGGTCCTTCTAGTCTCAGTCAGACCATTAAGTCTGGTTTCAAAGGTCATCTCCTCCCTTCTTTTGTACTCCTGCTTTACTCTGTTGTGTAGCAGGCAATTTCTCATCTCCTTCCTGGCTGAAATTTATGGAGTGGGCACAGTGTTAGATACTAAGAGAACAAACAGGAAAAAAAGTTCCAAAGAGGAAGACAGATCTATAAAAGTAGAAACAACACAAAAGGTACTACTGGTAGGCATAAGGCTCTGCCCAGGCTCCACTGGAGCACCAAGGCGGACACTGAGGTCAGAAAAGGGAAGGAGGAGTAATGTTGGAGCTAAGACTTAAAGGATGAGGGGACGCCGACCAGATGGGACAAGTGAGGAGACGGGAGGTGGCCCAGGCAAAAGCTGGAGAAAGTGCATGCCTGCACTGCTGTGGGCTACAGCAGACGCCCACTGGTGGAGGAAGGCAGGCCACCAGGGAAGGGTCAGAATCTTACAGGGCAACCAGGAAGGTCAAGGGTCCAGGTGAGATGCAAAGATGCCTGAACTTGGGTCTGAGCTCAGAGATGAAGAAAACCAGAAACCAAAACCACTGCTGTCGAGTGGATTCCGACTCATAGTGACCGTATAGGACAGAGTAGAACTGCCCCCATAGGGTTTCCAAGGCTGTAATCAGTACTGAAGCAGCCTGCCACATCTTTCTCCCACGTAACAGCAGGTGGGTTCGAACCACCAACCTTTTGGTTAGCAGCCGAGCTCTTAACCACTGTGCCACCAGGGCTCCTTGGAGATGAAGAGGTGGGAGGAAAGTCTGGAACATTTAGCAAGAAAACCCTCAACACTTGATGTCTGAGAAGAGGTGGGACACAGGGGAGTAGGAGGAGGAAAGGAAGCTACCAGGTTTCTGCTTGGGGGGCTAGGTGAATGACCCTACCACTGAATGCCAGCAGATGGTTTGGGGCCGAGACTGGGCTCATGATGAGAGCAGATCCTGGAGGGTATGTGACGGAAGACCTCAACTGAGAAGAGCCTCATCAGTGGAGGAAAGCAGTGTGTTTTACTCCTCTCTAGATCCCAGCTCATAGCACTCAGTGGCCTGAGAAAAATACCTGCTATATCAAGAACTCAGTAATTTCTCTTTGATTCGTCCAGAATAATCACCATCACGTTTCTTCTTCACTGAAAGCCTACTATGTGCCAGGGCTACTGCAGCCAGAGCTAGGGCAGCCTGACCTCTCCCTGGTCTTTTGACAGCTATGAAAATGGCTTCCAAATGTGGGGACTAGAGGGTTCTCTGAATCCAGCCACCTGAAGGCTTTCCTCTAAGGGCCTTACTTGCTCTAGGAGAAGGGGCTGAGGGTTCCCCAGGAGGTGATGTCTACTTCCCCGTTTTCCTCCAGCGTCTATGGTCTTTTTTCCTGTCAAGCTCTCTCCTGGCCACCAGGAGAACAGAGAGAAGGGCAGTTGTCCTCACTGAAGAGGACATGAGGCATTGAAGTCTGGGACCCAGGCTGATGGCAGTATGGGGCCTGGCCTCTTCTCTCTGTTGGGCAGGGTACTCTCCCAGCAGCCTTGCTGATCAGTTTTTGACCCTAAACTTTGACACCTGGGCTTGATGCCTACATTCTGTCATTCTAAATTCCCTATTTCTTCTCTTGCTTAAGCCATCAAACAATGTAGGCTAAAATCATCTAAATTCAAATCCTTTTATTTTATGGTTGGGACAACTAAGGGCCTAAGAGGTCCCTCTGCGAGCCTGTGGCTAAGAGCCTAGTATTCCTGACCCTCGGCATGTTGTTGCTCAGCTTCTGGCCCTGAAATCCCCCCAGGGCCTGCCTCCACTCCTCCACTTTAGCTGCTCTGATTCCTGGGCCTATGGCCTCTGCCCAGGAGGAAGCTTCTCGGCTCCCCACCAGATGCCAGGGGGAGGTTTAGGATACTTACACAGAAGGCTCCTTTCTTCCACCGGTGGCCTTTTAGAGTGCGGTAGAGACGACCAGCAGAAAATCCACCAAACACCCTGTGGGAAAACAGGAGGGATCCATAGCACAGGGACCTGTCAGCTGGAGGGAAGGAGGTCTGTGCCAGCCCCGAGAGCCCGCACACTCATACCTACCCCATGAACATGAAGAGGAAGCAGGCCGTGGTCATGAGTGCTCCCCGGCTGGAGGGTGACAGCATGCCAAGCATGGCCACAACTGTGGAGGTAGGGAAGAAGGGGAGAGAATGTCAGGGTGGCTGATCATCAGACCCCCAACTTCCATCCTATGCTAACTGACAGGGTTCTTTCTGACCCTGGCCTTCTCAATTGCATAGTCCCTTCTCCACTACAGGGTCTTCGCTGGGGTTTACAGGGTTGCAGCAGCTACTAGGCGTTCACTGTCCTTCCCTTACTTGCAGCTTCCAGCCTGCAGGGCACCTGTGACAAACCAGGCACTAGGTTAAGAGCATTATGGATGCCAGTTCACTGAACCCACCTATCAGCCCTGCGAGGTAGAGGCTACCTTCCCCATTTTTCAGATGAGGAAACTGGGGCTCACAGAGGTTAAGTGGCTCGCCTGAGGTCACAAAGCTTGGAGGCATGAGGCTGAGATAGAAATCTAGTAGACTGACTCCAGAGCTGCCTGTAACGAATATACAGTAGTTTTTTGTTTAGGAAAAAAGACCTGATTCCAGTCCCAACCCCGGCACTGACTAGCTACATGTGACTCTGGGCAAATCACATAACCACTGTTGCCATTCAGACTGCTCAGCTGCCCAAGGAGGCCAACCTTGCAGTACTGATGTGGCACAGCTTCAATGATAGGGCGGACGTGGTGGGCTCTGTGCACACAGCTGGGAAGCTGTAAGAAGGGTCACTGTGACCAGGGCCTGGGGCTGATAGGACCCATCCCTCTTGCTAGGCTGGATGCCTCTCTGGCTCAGGAATGCTGAGATGCCCACCCAGTGCCAAGCGCTTGGCCCCCTTCTCCAGGGAGGGAAGCCCAGCCTGCTCTTCCTGAGGCATGTGGCAGAGGCAGCCACACCTCAGAATCAGGCCCCATGGCCCTCTCGCGACAGCCCCACACCCGGCCCTGCTAGGCACACTCACAGATGACAATGAGTATCATACAGAAGAGCTGAATGCCTGAGCCCAGCAGGGAGCTGAGGATCATGGGGTACTGGGGCGGCCTGAAGACGTCGCCGTGCACCAGCTTCCACCCTGACTCTTCCATGGTGTCTTCCTGCAACAAAGGGCCAGAGTGCATGCAGTTCTTGGTTGAGGAGGCAGGTCCTGCAGGGACCACCCCCAAAGACCTATGTCACCTAACCTGGGCTGAGGGTCCCTCGGATGCCAACCAGCCCCTGTCTGAACAGTCAGAAAACACAGGTGTGTCACTTACAGGAGAAAGTGCTCCTCAGAAAAGTATCACTTGGAAAAGGAAGGGACAAACGTGATGGTGACAGCTGAGTAAAAGGAAAGTCTCCTCCCCAAATTCCACAAACCAAATGCATGGGAAGAAGTCATGTAAAACACACTAACACATTCACCACAATAGTTTTTGGGTGGTAAGATTTAGAAGCAATTTATTATTATTTTTCCTGATTACAAAAGTAGTATGTGTTCTACTTGTACAATTAAAAAAAAAGTAAAAAAATCTGTTTTTAGTATAAAAAACCCCGTTGCCATCGAGTTGATTCTGACTCATAGTGACCCTCTAAAGGACAGTGCAGAACTGCCCCATTGAGTTTCCAAGGAGTGCCTGGTGCATTCGAACTGCTGACCTTTTGGGCAGCAGCCGTATCACTTAACCACTACCCACTAGGGTTTCTGTTTTTAGCATATGATACGAAATTCAAACGAACAAAAAGAAATAAGTGTTTGTTATAGAAAAACTTTTAAAAGTACAGAAGACATAAAAAAAAAAAAAAAAAAAAAAAGAATAACGATCTACACTCCCACCAGAAACCCTGGTGGTGTAGTGGTTAAGAGCTACGGCTGCTAACCAAAAGGTCGGCAGTTCGAATCCACCAGGCACTCCTTGGAAACTCTATGGGGCAGTTCTACTCTGCCCTATAGGGTCGCTGTAAGTTGGAATCGACTTGATGGCAACAGGTTTTGGTTTTATACTCCCATCACTTAATGACACCACGGTTTTTTCGGATAAATTTTCTTTAGTCTTTTATGTACGTACACACATAAACGTACACAGGCAGTCCCCGGGTTACGAACCTCTGACCTACAGACGGCTGGTACTTGCCCTTTAATGTTACGTAACTTTGCAGTGACTTTGAAAAGACCGACTCAACCGCTACTCGAAATGAAGTCTTCATCACAATTACCTTCACTTGATGCAGGTGAAGCTTTTAAATCACTGAAAAGGCTTCGAGCCTTCTCTTGCACTAACGTAAGGCTAAACACCGTATGTACCTGTTCTCACTTACCTACAAATTTGATTTAAACACACAGTTATGAGTAGATCATTTGGGACCCAGAGATTGTGTGTATACAATTTTGAACCCATAAAATGGGGACCATACTACATTTCCTCTTTGTCATTTTTGGCTGATATTTGGCTATGAGATTTCCTCATGTCAATAGTACTCTTTGAAAGTACTATTTTAATGTCTGCACAAGTTTTCATCGTACAGCTGTATCATAATTTAACCTCTCTACTGTTGTGGGAAAATTAGGCTATATCTAGTTTCTTTCAATTATAAATAAAGCTGTAATAAATATCTGTGGACCAAGTCTGAGGTGTGAGTTTTTGATCCTTTGGAAGAATTCTAGAAAAATTACACTGTCAAAGTAAGCTAATTATTTTGCAGTTCTTGACACGTACTGCCAACCGCTTTTCGGAAAATAAATTACACTGCCATGGGTGGTACATGGAAACCCTGGTGGCTTAGTGGTTAAAAGCTATGGCTGCTAACCAAAAGGTCAACAGTTCGAATCCACCAGCTGTTCCTTGGAAACCCTGTGGACTAGTTCTACTCTACACTATAGGGTCGCTATGAGTTGGAATCGACTCGATGGCAGTGGGTTTTTTGTGGTTTGGGTGGTACATGAAGGGACTTGTCTCATGTTAACCTTGTCAACAATCAGTATTAAAAAGACGACTGTGCTCATTTGGGAGTCCCTCCTCACTGGGCCTGCCCTTGGCCTCCCAGCCCCTCCCTCCCCCGCCAAGACCTCGTACAATGTCATCCTCCTTGTTGTAGTTGGCGATGTCCTTCCGGAGGGTCCGGATGATGATCATGCTCAGGATGCCTGAGACAGACAGGGGCGGGGAGGAGTCGTCAGCACCGCCAGCTCTGTCTACTGTGCTCCACGCCCTCCTGTGGTTTGGCGATCTAGTGTGTGACAGCCAGCATGGCATGGCTTCCTTCCTCCAGCGGAAACTGGCGGTGCAGCCGTCTCAGGTCCTCTACTGAGCACAGCTCCACCACAGCTGCCAGGGGAGGGGTGCACGGAGGGCGCAACCAGGCAGGGGAATACAAGGACTGCTGGGATGGGTGGGAGAAGCCAAAGGACACTGATCGTATCCCAGGCAGAGCATTGTCCCACCTCCTCCATGGGTTGGTCCTGCTAACTTCTCCAGCCTCATCTTCTCCCAGGCTCACCTCCCACTCGTTTCTAATATTTCTTGCTTTTAGTTACAGTTCAGAGCATCATCTCTCTCTCCCTTCCTTTCTCCCCTCCTCTTTACCCTTGCTCTTACCTTTGTCCATAACAACCCTCCCTACCCTAACTCCTTCTCATGCTCCAAGACTCAAACTGGGCATCTTCACCTCTCTACACGCCTAAGCGGTTCTGAGGCCCCATTTGTGCTTCCATAGCACCCCGCGGTCAGGCAGAGTGTGGCGGGTAAGAGAATGGGCTGTAGGGCCTTGAGCTAAGATACTTAATGCTTTCAGGCTTAGCTCATGGGTCTTCAAGGATTAAGAGGTTCGTAAAGTGCTTAAGCTTAGCAGTTGGCCCTGCAGTAAATGCTTAATAAACAGCAGCTAACATTATCTCTGGTAGACAGTCCTGGCGATCTACTTCCGAAAAATCCGCCAACGAAAACCAGGTAGATCACGGAGGTCTGACCCCACTGTGTTGGGGCTGGTGTGAGCCGGGGGCCAACCTGACGGCAGCTAACAACAACACCGTCTTTACTTCCCAACTGAGAGTGAAGGGATTAGTTTCATTCCACCTCTGTCCACCAGCCTTCCCCTTGCTCACCACCCTCTCGCAAACTGGCTTCTGGTCAAGCTTGTCCCACGGCAGGGCTGTGGTCCTTGCTGGAACAGTCTTTCTCTGGGTCTCTGATTGGACGCTCCTCCTATCAGAGAGGCCTTCTCTAAAGTAGACTTCATCCTTCCCTTAACTGATGCGCATTTGGCTGCCTCATTTATCTGCTTCATAGCACTTATCGCTAACTGGAACTCCACTCCGCATGTGCCTTTTTGCCTCCCTCCCACTACTAAGACATGGACTCCTTGGCGACAGGACCTGGGTTGGGCTTGCTGAACACCATACCCTAGCATCTGGCACAGAACGCTCAACGACAAAATCTCTGCTGAATGAACCTTATGAAGGAACACATAAAGAGATGTATTTGTCTTCCTCTAGTGAGCTCTCCAGAGTAGCCTGACTCTTGCTCATCTGTGTACACCCGATGTCTGTTTTTGACCCACACCTGGCCCTGAGAACACCTTAGCAGTCCCCCATAAGTGACAGATTACCTCAGTCCCTCATCCCCTGGCTCTCCCCACCTGTTGACTCATGAGACCTCTCACCCGACAGGAAGAAGACCACCACAACGGAGTTAATGATGGAAAACCAGTGGATCTGCACGTCACTCATGGTCAGGTAAGTATCCCACCGGGAGGCCCATTTGATGTCACTTTCCTGGTGGGTGGGAAGAAGCACTGAGAGTCAGGGGTCCTGCTAGAGGACTCCTGGGCCAGACCAGAGCCCTCCTCCCCTGCCCTTGGACTCCGGACGTTTCTTACCTCCCAGTGTACAGAGTAGGTAAAGAAGAGCTGATTCTCTTTGGTGGGGTCAATTTCTTGGGGTGAGGAGTTGGTTCCCTCGGGCAGGGTGCATGAACTCTTCTCATCTGTTTTGAGGTCTGTGAGAGACAAAGACTCGGTCTATTCCCGAGGGCTTGCACGCTGCTGTAATCCTGGCGCTCAGCACCCAAGTGGAGGTTGCTATGGCTGGCAACAATGGCTTTTAAATTGACCTCCCCAGAGCCCTGACCTCCCAAAGGGCCTTAGGGGCTGCAAACAGGTGTGTTCATGGGCAAGAGGGGATCTGAGTCACTCGTTTAATCAATTGATCTTCCCTTACTCAGTTCACACGTCCACTTAGTCAATCCTGTTCAACACACAAAACGACACTGACTTATTCTATCATACATTCATCATTCAATCACTCCTTCAAGCACTTTAGTACTACAGCTACTGGGATGCTTCTTTCAGGCATTAATTCATTTACTCATCTGTTCATCCCATTATCCATCTGTTCATTCAACCATCAAACATAATAAGCACCGACTATGCGCCAGGTACTGTGCTGGGTGCTGGCCACAGTCTCTAACCTCAAAGAGCTGGGGGGAGCAGACACTTTCAAATCATCACGTACATAACCGTAAACTGTGTATGAAACTCACTGAAGAAGAGAAACTATGGTGTTCTGAAAGTGCAGAATCTGTTTTACAGAAGACTTCTGTGTGAGATTTTATTTGAAAAATAGTTCTACAGATTTAAAAAAGAAAAAAGCTAGAAAACCGGCACCATGGACAAAAAGGCCAGGCCTGCTTGACAGCAGAGCACCCTGGGGTGAGGGAGGGCTGACAGGTGAGGTGATGCAGGACCAGGTCCTATGAGGCCAGGCTGTCAAATTCCCTCACAGCTGCAGACTCTGGGCAAATTTTAGTTTATGCCAACCATTCACACAGAGGGAGCAAAACAGAAAAAACTTGCCGCCCAGTCTCTTTGTATCCCTGCCCCTTGTTCTTCAGCCCAGGGTGAGCTGGCTGGTTCTTATGAAGAGGCTCAGTCCAGCCTAAATTGCAGCTTGATCTCGGCCACGTCACTAACCTCTCTGAGCCTCCGGTTCCTCATCTCTAACACCCACATACCTCCAGGGGTTGCCAGGAAGAGGTAAGAAAGGTAAGGTGCCCAGGACACAAAAGATGTCAGCGCCCCATCCCCTTCTTGAATGGGAATGCAGTGGCCCTAGCTTGGCTGGGCCCACATGCCATTAACTGGGCCCCATCAGCCTGGAGAGCATTTCAGGGGCCAAGAGCGAGAAGGCCCTCGGTGTGGAAGCCCAGCCCCATCCAGCCCTGCCCCTTTGGCCATACCTCCCCACTCACCCTCCAGCCTGATGCTCTGGGGAATCACCTCGAAGCGGACGACACGGTATGTGTGCTCTTGGTCCTCTTCCACATCCTCCCGGTGGTAGTAAAGGATGAACGAGAGGTGATTGTGCAAGTAGATCTAGAACGGGGCAACACAGACAGTAGAAGAGCTAGCAGCCAAGGAACAACCAGGAAATCATCCAGGGGACTGCTCCAGGCACGGGCCTCCCCTCCCCAGCACGCTCAGCTGCGCCAACCTTCCCAAAACACTGCTCCCATCATCTTGCTCCCTGCGCTTACCAGATAAAAGCCAAATCCCTCAGCCTGGCTTCAGGGCCTTCTATCTATCATCTGACCTGAGTATATCTGCTGTCATCATTTTCTAAGCCACACGAATCCACCTGGTATCCCCAGCCCTTGCCTCCCCCACAAACAGTCCTGACTCTGCTTCTTGTTCACAGCACTCACCCCAACTGGAATGCCACCCTGACTTCACTCAGTTCAAGTCCACCTATTTTCAAGGCCCACCTCCTCTGTGGTGGCCTGAACGCACAGTGAGTTCCCTCTGAACTCCTCTGGGATTGACAATCGGCAAAGGCCGGTGGGACTTAAGATCCAGGCCTTACACTGTCAGCTCTCCTCCCAACTAGGATAGAAGCCCTTTAAGGACGGGGCTGTGCTTCAGAAGAAACGCTTCTGTCCTTTACTCCTTAAGTGATATCTACCAGTTTAGAAAACTAGAAAGATAAGCAAAGAGAATCACTGTTACAGTCATTGCCGCTACTAGCATATTTCTCAGGGGCTGTGCTACAAGGAAGGAATCCTGGTGGTGCAGTGGTTAAGCACTCGGCTGCTAACCCAAAGGCTGGCAGTTTGAACCTACCAGCTGCTCCGTGGGAGAAAGGTGCAGCAGTTGGCTTCTGTAAAGATTTACAGCGCTGGAAACCCTATAGGGCAGTTTTATTCTGAGTCAGAATGGACTCTATGGCAATGGGTTTCAGTTTTGTGTTACAAAGTGCTGACATGGATTATCTGATTTTCTCTGCAAAACAATCCATTGGGGCAGATATGGTTATTAGTACATTTTAAAGATAAGGAAAGGGAGGCTCAGAAAGGTGAAGCCTCAGGCTTGACGTCACCCATGCAACTAGTAACCAGTGTAGGCAGGATCAAAATCAGGTCATGACTGCTACTTAGCCCTCTCTCCTGTACATGATGATTTTTGTTGTTGTTGCTGTTACTTTTAATCTTATACAAATGGAATCTGACCTTGTAGGGACACTGCCTTTCACCTCCTTGCAGCATTTATCACAGCCTGGCCCAAAGCACTCAGACCATGCCCGGGGTACCAGAAGAAGCTCCCCTTGGCTGAGTCCCACCTTTTCTGTATCATGAGCTCAGAGCTAAATGTTCTCCCTTCTCCATGGCCCTGAGTGCTTGTGACCTGTGCAGTGTGGCTCTCCAGCTCTCCGACTAAGTAGATAAGAGATACTCTACCTTGTTGACATCTGTGAAGCCAAGCCGGTAGCCATGTTCAAACTGCACATCTTTTTCCTTCTTCTTGTCGTCGCTGTCTCGGTTGGCATAGAGCTCCAGCCGGGTGGCCACAGGCAGGTTGTCGGCAATGCTGAAAACCCAAGGCCCTGCTCAGTGCCCTTGGACTGCCTCTCTCAGCACTGCCCTCCCCTACATGAATTCAGTGCCAGCAGGCAGCAGAGGCCAACTTACAGGTGGACATAGTAGTCCTCCGTGATCCGCTCGGCCACGAGCCGACTCTGTTCCACCGTCAGGGTCATGGGCTTATTGGACTGGCCGCATAGAACTTCACACTTCTTCTCGCTATTCATGAGAACCTGGAAAGGGGTGTTGACAATCCGGTCCCCTCTCAGCACCTCTCCTGCCATAAGAGAGACAGATTGAGCTCAGAGCTTCAGCTCTGAGGTTGCTGAGGTCAGTAGTCACACAAACAGAAGCACAGGGCAGGAACAGACTTCCACGGGGTGGAAATGGGGAGAGTGCTGACACGTTGCAGGGACTGCAATCACTGTCACAAAATAGTTTGTATATAAATTTTTGAATGAGAAACTAACTTGTACTGTAAACTTTCACCTAAAGCACAATAAAATTATATTAAAAAAAAGACTTCCAGGGCCTTCGGCAGTTCCTTAGCTTGGCATTCAATGCCCTTCCCCACCTGGTCCATGCCTGTCTAACCTTCCACCTATCACTCTCCTCTCCTCCTTTAGGCTCTAGCACCACCAACCTCTCAGAGCTCATCAAACATGCCACATTGCTTCATGCCTCTGGACCTCACCCTCTCATGCCTGGAATACCCTTCCCTGCCCTATGCTCCTGGAAAACTTCTCCTCACCTTTCAGGCTCACTTTCTATTTCACTCTCTCTGGGAAGCCCTGCCTGACCTCTTCAGGATAGAGCTTGTCAAGCCCTCCTCTGAATTCCCTCCAGGCGGAGGCAGCGTCACGTAGCAGTGAAGACAAACCAAAAACCAAACCCACTGCCTTCGAGTCAATTCCGACTCATAGCAACCCTATGGGACAGAGCAGAACTGCCCCATAGAGTTTCCAAGGAGCACCTGGCGGATTTGAACTGCCAACCTCTTGGTTAACAGCCGTAGCACTTAACCACTATACCACCAGGGTTTCCAAGCAGTGAAGACAGTGGGCTCTAACTCCAGGTCATCTGTGTTCAAACCTGGCTTTGCCACTGACTAGTTGAACAATCCTGGATAAGTCACTTAACCTCGCTGAGCCTCAATTCTCCCAACTGTAAAATGGGGATAGAATACCCACCTCCTGAGAAATAAAGGCATCGGTACAAATAAAGTGCCAGGTACAGAATAGACAGGCAACAAATACTATTACTGTCATCAGCATCACCTCTGCACCTTTTCATACACCAGTGACAGTACTTTGTACAATGTACTGCTATATTTATGCTCCTGGCTCCCCTACCCAATGCTGAGCTCTTTAAGGGCAGAGATTGTTCCCTATTTTTCTGTCTTCAGACCCTGGTTCAGGCAGGGAGGGGAGGAGGATGAAATCTAACACCTGAGATTTTTGGCCAAAACATCTTTTTACTTAATGAACTGGCAGGCCCCTTGCATGGCTGCTGCCTCAGAATAACCTGGTGCCAGATGGTGTGCTAGCAGACACTAAGCAGTGAGGGACTGCCAACTAAGTCAAACGGCACTTTCTTTCTGAGCCATTCTAGCAATCCCTCTATGATGATGTGAAACCCGGGCAAGCCGAAGGAGACTAACACCTTCACATACACTTGGTTTAACACCTGCCTACCAAGTGTAGACACTTGATGTGGCACTCTCTGCCTAGTCATTCACTGACACACAGACATGGACCATGTACTAGCTATGTACCAGGTCCTGAAGATATCATGGTGAACAGGCACACTCATGGAGCTTATCTAGTGGAAAGACAGATTCTGATTAAACACAATAATGAAAATATATCTCATAACAAGAGGAACGTGCTTTAGACATGGGGAAACAGGTTTCGGAAAGCTTCCCTGAGAAAGTAGGGCTTGAAGTGAGCTTTAAAGGAAGAGAGGTGTTAGCTAGGTAAAGAGATAAGGGAAGAATATTCTAGAAAGAAGGACCATTATGTCCGTGTGGTTACAATGCAGACAGCAAGGGGGAGAGTGACTCAAGGGGAGCAGGTGAGACAGGCTAGAACTAGACCTCATGGGGCCTGGGCCACACTGGAGTTTTGATCTTTATCCAGAGAGCAACAAAAGTTAATGAAGAGTTTCCAACAAGGCCAGGGGAAGATGTTACCTGATCTGGCTACAGAAAGATCACTGAGGCAGTTTTGTGAAGAAAACATGGAGGATGCAAAGAACTGGCTGGAGGCCTTATAATGCAGGTGAGCCTGCAAAGCCCAGGGATTGCCTGGCCAGAGGACAGCAAGGGCACCAATAAAACATCTCTATGGCCCACTGCTGCAATGATTCGGGTCATCCTCTGTCATTTTACAGATGACAAAGTGGAGAATCAAAAAAGGACAGCGACTTGCCCGTGATCATAAAAATGGGTGTGAGTGTGCTAAACACCTGGGCTCTTTAAACCAGGCCGGGCTGCCCACCTCTGCTCAGGTCAGCAAGCAGCTTGCCTGGGAGAGAAAGAACACACAGACTGCAGAACACAGCTGCAGACAAAGGTAGGCAGGTATCACTTCCTGATATTTGGAAATTAAATTTAAACCAAGAAAGAGGACATATTGGTCTGGAATGGCTCATTTCTAATAGAGAAGTATTCCTTTGAACTTTGTCAAGCTGGGAGCAGATAGTCACCACGCTACATTAACTGCAAACTATGAATGGGGACCCCTAAAAGAGTCTGATGCTGTATTCCAGCACATCTCCATGGTTGCTCCAACACACACACCACAATAGGAATCCTCATAAATGTGGTCATCATGAGCACAGCCCTCACAGAGTCCAAATGAGCCTCTGGGCAACCTAAGATAACGGAAAGAATTCCGGCTTTCAAGTAAAAAGAAACCTGGGTTAAAATCTCAATTTCTCCACCTATGTGCCACATGACCCTTAGCCAGTGTTTCAAACCCATGAAGCCACTGTTCCCTCTACTATGAAATGGGGGCAATCATATTGGGCTTGAGAGTTACTACAAGAATCAAAGAAGACAGCGTACAGAGTGTGGTGCTTAAGGGCACAGACTCTGAAACAGGGTTTCTGAGGCTCCGCCACTTACTGGAGTGACCTGGACTAAGTCACTTCACGTCCCTGTGCCCCACTTTCCTCATCTATAATCTGAGACAGCAAAAGCACCTACCTCATAGGGTTGTTGTGAGAACTAAGTAAGCTGAAGCACAGAAGTGCTTGGAACAGGCCCGGCTCACAGGAAGAGCACCGCAAGCGTTGATGTGATGATGATCAGGAAACAGCAGAGCACAAGGCCTGCAACCCAACAGGCAGTCAACGAAGGATGTTTTTGCTTCACTCAGGTAGGACGCCACCATGTACTGAGTGCCTACTGTGTGTTAGAGACTGGGCTAGAAGCCCAGGAGAGAGAGAGAGGAGGCTGGAAGACAGAATCTCCCCTCCTAAGGAGCCCCTAGACCATGAAGGAGGCACCACAAGTAGGCAGAATGAGCTATAACTTTTTTACACAGATTCCACCGAGGCCTCCACTTCAATCAGGCAGAAATGTTGCCCCCAGGTTCATGAAAGATTCAGCAGAGGCTCAGAGAAGTTAGGGTCACACTGAGGTCTGCCCATTGCAGAGCCTTGGGCTGCCAACTAATCCACACCGGCTCCAAGGGGAAGGAAGGAGCTGCTGTAAAGAGGCCTGGAGGACCAAGCAGGTCAGGCTTCCCAGGCAGAGGCAAAATGGCTGGAGCACAGCACGGTGTGGAGAGAAGAAAGGCAGGTGGTGGGCAGGAGGAAGAACCCAGGCAGTCCATGGGAGCCAGCCTGGGCCCTGAGGCCAATCTCTGTTCTTTACCACGAGGCAAGACTTAGGCACAGGTGGCATTTGGGGTAGGTGGTGCTATCTGCTTTTGGTTAAAGTAGCTCCAAGACCTACTTCCAGCTGTTCCAGGACCCTAATACTTGGCAGTACATATACTTGTCAGCTAGAGGTTGCAGAGCTATCTGAGCCATGCGTAGCCCTGACAGAGAAGACAGCCCTTTCAGGGGCCTGCTCGAGAGCCAGTTCTCTACTTTCTCCTTCTAAGGTATAAGAGAAGAGGAAAGTCTCTTAAGTTCCTTAAGGTCGAGGAGAGCATTGTTCCACGTTTTTATCTGCAGGACTTAACACAGAGACAGGCATAGAATAAGCACCAATAATTATACCCTGATTAGATGCCACCAAGTGTTTTTTCCTTTAAGCCTGAAATTTCACCAACTGGAGAATTATTTAAATTAGAATCGAATGGCTACTTTTATGAAAGACCTGTGTCAGGACCGTGCTGGGGGTGTCACACGTTATTTGAGCAGAGTCCATACAGCTTCACAACTACGGTGATGTCGCTGCTTGCTGTAGGGCCAAATGTAATCACTCTTTCAATTAAAAGCAGATGGTCGTTGTGTGCTGTCAAGTCAATTCCGACTCATAATCATAATCTATTGTCACTAAGTCAATTTCAACTCAAAGCGACCCTGTATGACAGAGCAGAACGGCCCCATAGGGTTTTCTAGGCTGTAATCTTTTTGAAGCAGATTGTCAGGTCTTTTTTCCCATAGAGATGCTGGTAGGTTCCAACCTCTGACCTTTCTGTTAGCAGCCAAGCACTTAACTATTGCACCACCAGGGCTCCTTAAAAGGAGATTAGGTGACAAAAGTCACAAAAGAGGAGGAGTTAACTAGAAATTAAGGGAGAGCCAGTGCTGATTAGTAGCCTAGGGCTCTGACTCTGAAGCCAGGCTTAGTGGATTCAAAGCCCAGTTTAGCCATTAAGCACCTCCCCCGGGCTGCTGGGACAGGATTAAAAGAGCAAATGTATGTGTACACTAAGCAGAACAGTGCCCGGCACACAGTAAGTGCTGTAGAAGGTTAACTGCCTTTATTATTATGAAAAGATCTGGGTTCCCCTTCGGGACAGGCTGACAGCAGAGAAGAACTTACCCAGATTCTCTGCCTTGTAGGTTATTTTCCTGGGCTGGCAGAAGGGCAGTGAGTAGTATTCGTAAGGTAGCTGCGTTCGAGAGCTGGTGAGCTTCACAGCCTGGTGGGAGAAAAGAGGCCATTAAGTCCTGAGTCTAGCAGAAATTTCCCAGATCAAGATGACTGTTTCAGTAAGCCCTCCCTGGCGCCCACACATCTTTAGTACAGCTGACAATATTACCTAATAAGCAAACTAAGTGCAGCAGACACAGACTACAGCATACTGAGCACAACTCTGAATTACTTCACATTTCATTAATTTTAGACTACATGATAGGTTTAAAAACAACCAAATTCAATATACACTGAGTCATGAACATGTTGATATCCTTTGATCCAATAATTTCACTTCCGGGAATCTTTCCTAAGGAAATAACTACAAATGAGGAAAAAACTTGAGGCACAAAGAGGTCCGCTCCTTGTTCATAACCATAGTGGTCTCCCTTCAGCTCCTTTAACACATCAAGCTCTCTCCTGCCTCGGGCTTTGTACCTGCTGCTCCTTTCTGCCCTACTCTGTGCGTATTTGGCTCCTTGTCATATTCGGGACTCAGCTTGAAGCCCCTTACCTGGGAGGCCTTCCCTGTCCATCTTATCTAAAGGAACGCCCCACTATTCTCTACTTCAGCACCATGAAGTTTCCTTCACAGCATGTCTGGTAAGGTGCAATTGTTTTGTTTACCCATTGTTTTTTTTCAGTCACTCCCACTTGAATTTAAGATCTAAGCTGTATACGGGCAAGGGCCATGGGGATCTTCGTCACTTCTGTAACCCCAGTGCCTACAGAGCTAGGCACAGAGTTAAAAGAAAAGCCAAACCCATAGCCCGCGAGTCAATTTCGACTCATTGCAACCCTAAAGGACAGAGTAGAACTGCCCCATAGGGTTTCCAAGGAATGGCTGGCAGATTCAAATTGCTGACCTTTTTGTTAGCAGCTGAGCTCTTAACCGGACACCCTGGTGGTGTAGTGGTTAAGTGCTACGGCTGCTAACCATGAGGTCGACAGTTTGAATCCGCCAGGCGCTCCTTGGAAATTCTATTGGGCAGTTCTACTCTGTCCTATGGGGTCGCTATGAGTCGGAATCGATTCGACGGCAGTGGGTTTGGTTTTTGGTTTTGAGCTCTTAACCACTGCGCCACCGGGGCACAGAGGAGTAGGTACTCATTAAATGTTTGCTGAATGAGAGAAGAGAGGAAAAATGGAAAACAATCAAAAGCCCCTACAACGGGAAATCAGTCAATAAACCATGATATAGTCATCAATGAAATATTACGCAGCCATTAAAACTGAGGCTTAGGAAGACCACGAAGGAGAATGTTTAGGAAATGATGCAAGCACAGAGAATACGGCTCTGGAAATGGTGACAGATGCTTTCCTGAGCAAATGCTACACTTAACCAGCACCACCCCCCCCCACTCCCCGACATGACTAAGCATACTAAGGGGCTCTGAGAAGGTCTATAGCAAAGAAGCCTGGTTGACTTTGTTACTCCAGTGCTACTGTGAATATACTGCAGTTTGGGAAATACTGACCTAAGGTCATATGAAAGCCGCAGGCTAAGAGATGCATGTGTAGGAGAAATACAGACATATTGCACATACACAATAAAATCTTACAGATTTAATATGCATGATTTTGACTACAGTCAACTCAAGTATCTGGGTTAAAGCTGAAAAAGGAACAGGTGAAAGTCACAGACAACCTCAAACCACAGATAAAACAGAACCAATCAAAATGTTGCAAAACGTGAATTTTTTAAATCTAAAAGTAATTAAAATTATCTTTGTTGTTGTTGTTAGCTGACATCGAGTTGGCCCTGACTCACGGTAACCTCATGCCCAATGGAACAAAAGGCTGCCTGGTCCGGTACCATTCCTACGATCAGTTCCAGATCAGACCTCTGTGATCCACAGGGTTTTCATCAGCTGTTTCTGGAAGCAGATTGCCAGGCCTTTCTTCCTAGTCTTAGTCTGGAAGCTCTGCTGAAATCTGTTCAGCATCATGGCAACATGCAAACCTCCACTGAGGGATGGTGGCTGCACATGAGGTGCACTGGCCAGGAATCAAACCTGGGTCTTCTACACGGAAGGCGGAGAATTCTATCACTGAACCACCACTGATACCCATAAAATTATCTTTATTATTTAAGGACTATGAGGACCATTCCTCATGTACCATGCAAAAGTATACATAATTCTTAGAGTCCAGATCTACAACAACCCTTATCTGAAGTTCTTGCTTTGGAATTAAGAACTTTCCAGATTTTAGAAGGGCAATGTGTATGTATCACAGGTTTTGTAACACCTTCCAGCTGGGTCTGGAGCAGTACCTCGGAGCTGGTGATACAGCAGACAACAAGACTGATAAGATCTCTGTCCTTTTTTAACTTGATTTATGGCAGTTTTAATTTTTCTACAAATGTATTATGTTATGGGTTGAATTGTGTCCCCCCAAAATGTGTGTTGTAAATCCTAACCTCTATGCCTGTGGTTATAATCCCATTTGGGAATGGGCTGTCTCTGTTATATTCATGGGACAGGATTAGTGTAGGTGTGTCTTGAGTCAGTCTCTATTAAGATATAAAAGAGATTAAACAAGCAAACTGAGAAGCAGAGATGGGGGAAGAGAGATGCCAAGCCACATGAAGATCTCCCAGGAGGAGAAGCTCCAAAGAGGCAAGGACCTTCCTTCAGGGCTGACAGAGATAGAAAGACTTCCCCTACAGCCAGCACTCTGAACTCGGACTTCTAGCCTCCTAAACTGTGAGAAGACAAATTTCTGTTTGTTAAAGTCACCCACTTGTGGTATTTCTGTTATAGCAGCACTAGATAACTGTTGTTGTTGTTGTGTGCCGTTGAGTTGATTCTGACTCATAGTGATCAAGGAGTGGCTGGTAGATTTGAATTGCTTAATGTTTGCAGCCTGAGCTCTTAACCACTTCGCCACCAGGGCTCCACTAGATAATTAAGACATATTTTTTATATTTCTAACCTATAAACTAGTTAACCTTCCCCTGGATAATCAGAAGTTATCAGCATATCTGATGCCCCAAATGAGCATGGCATGTAGTAATTTGTAATTTTGTTAATACCCCAAAAATGGTGACAAACAAAGGAGCGTGCACACGAGGGCAAGTCATGAGGATGGCCCTTCATGACTTTCTTGCTTTCTGCTTCTCCTTTGGAACACTGCGATTCAGGACAGAATAAAAGCTTTATTTTCACGCATCCTCACTACTTTGCTTTAGCACATACCAATGAAGATGTGGCTAACACTATCATGGTAATGAAGCAAGAAATGTATGTTTGTTTTAGGAGAATTTATTTCCATAACTTTACACGTTGATAGAATCATTAAACATCTGAAGGGCACCTTAAAAATTTCAACCACGTTATTCTGCCTACAGGCGACCAGCGTGGTAGTCAAGAAGTTGGAGATTTATGGAGGCATGAGATTGCCAAGTATCCTACAGTATAAACACTGTACAGACATCAAGATTTGGAAACATTCACTTAAGTGTTAACTGTAGTGATATTCAGGTGATGGTAGAGGAGAGTCCCCTCCCTGGGGGCAGTCTGTATCCAAGGACTGGTCCATGCAGGGGAGTAAAGACCTGGTTCCCTTGCCCTAGTGTGAACAACTCTAAAGGCCATTCCAGCTCCAGGGCCTCCCATGGCCTTTGCTGCACCACGGCTGCTCAACTTTTCCCTCCGCCCAATCTCACTTCCCTCACTCCCTCACAGTGGTGACCCCAGAGACTCCCCCATAAATCTCCTGCACAAAAATCACCACCTCAGAGTCTGCTTCCTGGTAACCTGACTCAGGATGGCACTCCCCCACTGGGGCTCTGGAAATGCCACCAAGAATCCATTGTTGTAGAGACATTAATCAAGGTGCCAGCCTGCCCAATGGCCCTGCTCAACCAGGAGACTCCATTCCCTACTCTCCACCCTTGCCATAGCTGATGGCCCAAAGGTAAGCATCCAGCTTGAAAAGCTGAGGTTGCCCCCGCTGGGTGGCTTTCCTTCGGACTCTGAATTAGCGCAATGTTTCCCAAACCCTAATTGTTCACGCACCAACCTACCCTATCTACTTTCCACTTATTCTACTATTTACTTGTATCTGGCTCATTTTTACTTAAGCGCATTTATTTAATAAGCAAACATTATATCTCTATTAAAAATGGAAAACAATGACAGCCATAAAATCATGAATTGATGTACTAGCTATATTTCTTAATACATATTAAAAGAAAATAATTATTAAAATATTTATGAGCCACTTAAAATCATTTCATATACCACCACTCTGGTATGCAGTACACAATTTGGAAATAACGAACTGGAAAACTCAGCTGGTGGTGGAAGCTAAAACTGAAAAACCAGAGAGGCCATTATATGCTGTGTGTAAGTTATGCAGAGAAAGTGGTAACAGAGAGGAGAATGGAGCGGATGAAAAAGGGAAGCAGGGATACCATAGAGGAGGAGGCAGGCTGAGAGAGACAGAGACACATGCGCACACAGAGATGGTGACACAGAAAAAGCCAGAAACGGAGAGAGTAGAGACAAAAAGAAAAAGGGGCGGATACACTCACAGGCAGAGCCAGAGAGCCACAGGCATAGAGAGAGATGGAGGGTCAGAGGCAGAGTTCCTGGACCTGCTGGGTTCCTGAGGACACTCTCCTTCCTGCCAGTGCAGTGAACCCTTTTTTTCACAGGACACTGTCACTGGTCTTTGTTCTCTTCAACTACAGCATCACAGGATGTACACGAACAGTTCCCATGGTCCTCCAGCTGGAATGGCTGGTACAGGGGCTCCAAGAGTCCAGGAATTCACTTACCTTGATTTCTACAGGGTCGTTCTGGTGGAAGTTGATTGGTGCAACCCCAGGGACATAGAACGCTCTTGTTTCGCATATGAGAGAAAGAAGCAGCAGGGACCATGACAACCAATCCTGCTTGGAAGAAGAGAGGCCCAGTTGTAATGGGGGAAAGTGATGACCATCACCCTGGGGCAGACAAAGTCATTCCACCTTCATGTCTGCTTTACCTGACCCAGAATTGTCCTCTCTCTGAGAAGCCTGGGACACTTGTAAGTGCTGCCACACATATGCCACCAAGAGGGCAACAAGGTACTGATGTTGCATTTCAGAAAAGAGCCATACCATGAGTCAAGTAATTAACACCAGGGCAAAGCAAAGACTGTAATACAGGACCCACATCTCCCTGCTTCCAGATCAGTGTTCTTTTAACCATTTCATGTTGTACTTCTCTCCATTATCCACCACCACCAGTTGTCGGGTTGACTCCAATTCATGTCGATCTCGTGTGTGTTGTGTGTAAGAGTAGAGCTGCATTTCATAGGATTTTCAATGGCTGATTTTTTGGAAGTATATCATCAGGACTTTATTTCAAGGTGCCTCTGGGTGGACTCAAACCTCCAACCTTTCGGTTAACAGCACTTGCACCACCCAGGGGCTCCCTCTCTAATATAGCTAGAAGGAAATAAAGCTCTACAATGTTCCATTAATTCTTGTTTCTTCTTATAGCATAGGTTTGCTTTGTCAGGAAGCTCCTGATTTTCCTGGAAACCTTCTCCAAAACTGTACTGATCTCATCACCTCCTATTCTCCGCCTCCCTGCTCACTTGCTCCAGCCACACTGGCCACCTTGATGTCACTTGATCACGGCAAGCTGTTTCCCACCCCTCAGGGCCTTTGCCTTCACTGTTCCCTCTGCCAGAATGCCTTTCCCACAGATAATAGCATGGCTCATCTCCTCTCTTATTTCACTCAGGTCTCTCTCAAATGTCTCCTCAGAGAAGCCTTTGTGGACCATGTTATTAAAATAACATTCTCAGGGCTCCCATGACCCATTTCTCCAACCCCTTACTCTGTTTTATTTCTCTTTGTGAACTTATCTACTTGACATGTACAATACATATTTATTTATTGGAGTATTATCTGCTCTGTCCACTTGAGTGTAAACTGTGGATGCATGGACTGTATCCACAGCGCCATGAACAGTGCCTGGCACAGAATAGGTACTCAGTAAATATTTGCATGCAGGATAGTCACTTGGGAATCAAAGGCAAGAAAGATCAATTTCTGGCCTCAAGAAATTCACCCGATCAATGCTGGCCAAAACATCCCTTTCTCTTCGGCAATAGCAGCTCTTCACCTCCTTAAGGAATGAGAAGACCTGCCTGCCTGATTACTCTCCCTCCTCCTGGTCTCCCCAAAGACTTTCGTCGTCCATACACCTGAATCACCAACTCAACTGTGTTTCTGCACCTGCCTCCTCAGTCCACCCCCGTTACTGCTGCTATGTTTCAGTCCTTTATTTCCTCCCTCCCGGACGAAGGCCACAGCCTCCAAGCTGATCATCTTGCTGCTGCAGCCCCTCTACCCACAGAGCTAATACATACACACACTCTCTCTGATGATTCTTTCTGAAATTCAGTTTTATAGGGCATCAAAATCATCAAGGGGGCTTGCCAAAAACAGACATCTGCATTTTTACATGGACCATAAGTTGAGAAAAATGGCTTTAACAGTTTCAAGTTCTGAGCCCGGTGCACTTTTTGTAGATAGACAGCTTGGTCAAAGTCTTAAAAGCAATATGCTCACAGTGTTTCCTCCCCGCCCCCTCCCCCCGCCAATTCGTTGTAAACTTTTATAAACATCTACCAGTTGATGTGAACTCAGTTATGATGTTCATTATAAAATATGAAATAATAGTTTGGCCCCAATAAAAACAGAGGCTAAGACCACTGTATCATTTTGGTAATCAGGAGCTCAGCAGATTTAGGGGTAGAACAGGGTGATTCTTCAAAGAAATAAGGCTAGAAGGTACAAAATTGCCTCATGGGGCAGGTTTTGGTATAGGAAGAGAATATAGTATTTTGTCTTCTTTGAAAAAGCCTTTTTATTTTGAAATAAATTTAGATTTACAGAAGAGCTGCAAAGATACTATAGTCTCTATATACCCTTCACCTAGCTTATGTTAACGTCTTACACAACCACAGATGGGTAAGGCTTTTTAAAAATAACCAGCTTTAAAAAAAAATTTGAAAAAGTACAATATATACAATAAGTAATTCAAACTGTACAAATGGGTATACCCTGAATAAATCTTCCTTGCACTCTAGTTCCCCATAGACAATCGCTATCACCAGTTCCTAGGAAATTCTGCTAGAGACAGTCTACGCGTGTACAAAGGGAAGGGGTTACTATCGTGGGTCTGCCTTGAATACAACATCAAACAGATTTTTATTCTTTCTGAGTAGCGATAGAAGGCCTACTGATTGTGGCCTAGTTACAGCATCTGATTTCCTCTCCATCAGAGGACTTCTCCCACTTGATCAGTCACCTGGAGATTCTGACCCTCCCTCTTTGGAGCCCTTTGCTAGCCCTCATTTGTCAGTCCTTAGAATGTGATTGCTTCATGTGAGAGAAATAAATCCTGCCCTCTTTTTCCTCTTTGTACCTGAATTCCAACTAGCCAAAACATAAGACAAATTCTGTATTAAATAGCGTAAACTGACATTCAAAAGTTGTTTTGACACTAGCAAGTGGCCATCTAAGATGCATCAATTGGTCTCAACCCACATGGAGCAAAGGATAATGAAGAACACCAAAGACACAAGGTAATTATAAGCCCAAGAGACAGAAACGGCCACATAAACCAGAGACTGTATCAGCCTGAGACCACAAGAACTAGATGGTGCCAGGCTACCACCAATGGCTGCCCTGACAAGGATCACAACAGAGAAGCCCTGAGGGAGCAGGAGAGCAGTGGGATCCAGGCCTCAAATTCTCATAAAAAGACCAGACTTAATGGTCTGACTGAGACTAGAAGGACCCCGGAGGTCATGGTCCCCAGAACTTCTGTTAGCCCAAGACAGGAACCATTCCCAAAGTCAACTCTTCAGACAGGGACTGAACTATAGGATAGAAAATGATATTGGTGAGTGAGCATCTTGGGTCAAGTAGGCACATGAGACTACGTGGGCAGCTCCTGTTTGGAGGGGAGATAAGAAGGCAGAGGGGGACAGAAGCAGGCTGAATGGACACAAAAATAGAAGGTGGAGAGAAAGAGTGTGCTGTCTCACTAGGGGGAGAGCAACTAGGAATATACAGCAAGGTGTACATAAATTTTTGTGTGAGAGGCTGACTGGATTTGTACACTTTCACTTAAAGCACAATTAAAAAAAGTTTTGAATTTTTGAAAAACTAGGCAGAAAACTGACATCCTCAACCAAAGGTACTATTGACAAAGCATAAATCAATTTATCCTAGAAGGATGAAGAGATGAAAAATGGCAAACAATATTCTGGTAATAAGCTAGAATCTTTGAACATAACTGATAATACTGAAGTTGGCAACCAAAAGCAATTGAGAAGTTTAGCTGAGAACTAATGACCACACCAAGACGACACTCTCAGTTTTGGATGCTAAAATGTCACTGTTCTCATGTGGCTGGAGAGACTAGGCTGGAACAACACTTTGGGGTGGGGGGAGGGGATTTGGCACTCTATATCAAAAGCCCCCTAAATGTACATTCTCTTTGACTCTGCAATTGTACTTCTAGACATGTTAAGAAAAATGTAACAAGTATGCCAAAAATGCACAAAAGAAAATGTTTACTATAGCATTATTTAAAATAGTGAAGTAGTTCATTCACTACTTATAATAGTAAAATATCCAATATTAGGAGAATGGATTAAATTATAGTATGTCCATTTATGTAGTCAAAAAGTGATAATGTATTAATTACTTCTTTAGTTGGTATGTCCAAGTTTTAAGTAGAAAAGGTAAGGTATAAAGCACTGTACACCAGGATTCCTTTTTTTAAGTTATCTTTGGAAAGATTTAAGAGACAAAATGGATTATCTAATTGGTGGGCTTTTTTGTGTATCTATATTTTCTTTTTGTGAGGATTATATAGTATTTATACCACTTATGAAATAAAACACGCAAGAGAAAACATCACGGTTGTGAACACCTAGGTCAGAGTAATCCTACGACTTTCCAGGAGAACCTCCCGTCTTTCCTTTCTAAGCCTTCAGGGAGACACAGTGCAACTCAGGTGAGGCTACCGCTGAGCCTTTACTCAGGCCGTATGACACTCGGACTAGCCTTATTCAAGTACTACCTACCCTTCAAGGTCCAGGTGAAATATTTCTTCCTTCAAGGACCTCTCAGACCCCGTGGGGTGAATTATTCTCTTTCTCCCTTACTTTCCAAGGCACTTTGTAAATATCTTTATGATGGCACTAGAGGCAAGAGAATGGAAACATTACCCAATACTCAAAAGGACTTTCTCACTTATACATATTCAAAGACTGTTGCTTATTAGTTCACTTGACACATATATAAATTTGCACTTGTTTAAAGCCCTACTACAGCATTTTTTGTGTTATGTTATGGTCATTGAGTATCTGCCAACTCCTCTACCTGCACGAATCACTTGTCTAGCTTTGCTGATGGGGTATTTAATAAATTCTTATCAAACAAATTAATAATAAGCACCAACCAACCTTTGATCTATACAAATATGAAAGCATTCATTCACATACAGGTTTAATACTATGGTTCTTAATCTTCACTGTATCCCCTTGAGAATCTGGTTTAAAAAAGAAAAAAAAAAAACCCCTCACATTTCAGCAGTTCTTGACATTCTCCCTCACCTTCTCTCCTGTCCACGGACCTAGGCTGAGAACGCCTACCATGCCCACAACCTATCTGCATGTCCAGAACAGCAGTTCTCAACTTCAATGCATATTAGAATAACTTGAAGAATTTTTTTAAAATACTGATCTCATCCCACACCAATTAAAAGCCAGAGTCTCTGAGAGATGCGGGCCTGCCATCAGCGTTTTTAAAAGGTCTCTAGATCCTTACTACTCAAAGTGGCATCTGTGGAAAGCACCATCAGTGTTATCTGGAAGCTCTTTAGAAATGCAGAATCTCAGGCTCTACACTAGAACTAGTAAATCAGAATCTACTTTTAAGCAAGCTCCCCAAATTAAAGTTTAAGAACCACTGTTCTGCTCTGTACAAGTGTCTATCCTAGGTGATACAAATCCCTTACAACAAAGGCGCTGCATCTATATTTCTCTTTGAGCAGGTCTAAAATTACACCCTGATAATCAATAGGCAGGCAGCTTTCACATACCAGGACAGCATAAGCTTGGGGCCCTAAAATAAGGGCAGAGCGTGCACCCTCAGCTGTGCATCCTTAGCCGGTCCACTTTGCCGGGCTCCACGGCCTCACTTATTAGGCTGGATTCATATGGTAGAAGTGGGGATCCAAAGACATGGATTTGAAAACATGAATATGCCGTAAACCACCACTCTTATATAGGGTATTGTCATTATTTCTTGCTAATCAAAAACACATGTGTTCTGAATTCCCCCTCTGAAGAACCCGGACATCTGACCTCTCTACCTTATCCGATATGTGATTCGAAGCCAGGGCAGAGGATTACGATCTCCTCTGGTTATCAAGCCAATTAACTCTAAGAAGTTACTCCAGTTCTGCCTTCTTCTGATACAGAATCCTCCAATCCCAGCTGATATACACCACCCTGAGGGTACTCAAGGGCTCCCTGAGAGCTCAGGCTGTGAGGAATAAAAAGCAAATCCTGAAAGACTTCAATACACTTTTGTTCCAAAGTCTCAAACCCCTGGAGCAAGCACACACACACAAAACAAAGACAGACACAGCAACAAAGATAATACTCACCTTGGCAGGAAAATATGCCAAAAAGCAACAAGAAGCCACAAAGTCCCTAAGTACCATGGCAAGGCTCTACGGCAGACATGGGCCCTCCCACCCATGAACTGAGTCCCTACTTTGTGCTAAGCATTTTACAAACACTGATTTGTGCCATCCTCACAACCACCTGGGAGATGGGGAGTTTGACCATCATTTCACAGGTGATGTCCATTTAACCCAACAGCTTGTCCAAGTTCACCCAGCCCAAATGTAGGGGCAGGTGAGTTGTGGTACAAGGTGATGAGCATGTAATGATGAAGCTGCTAACGACGGCAGTTAACACTTACCAAACACGGAATTATGTACATAGCCAGGCACAGTTCTAGGTTCTCTTCATCCACTAACTTAGCAAATCTTCACAACAATCCTGAGGTAGGGACTCTTTTATCATCCTATTTCATAGAGAAGAAGCTCAGGCCCACAGAGGTGACATAACTTGCTCAAGGTTAAAGCTAGCAATTGGCTGAGCCATAATTTGTGCCCAAGGCAGTCTGACCCCCAAGGAGCCTTGCTGGTACAATGGTTAAGCATTAGCTGCTAACCTATTGTTGCTCTCACGTGAAAGATGTTTACCTGTGTTTTACTGACTGTGCAAAGGCATTTGACTATGTGGATCATAACAAATTATGGATAACACTTTGAGGACTAGGGTGTACCTGACCCAAGCCATGGTATTTTCAATTGCCTAGCCCTGGTGGTGCAGTGGTTAAGAGCTAAGGCTGCTAACCAAAAGGTCAGCTGTTCAAATCCACCAGTTGCTCCTCAGAACCCTATGGGGCAGTTCTACTCTGTCCTGTAGGGTCTCTATGAGCCAGAATCGACTCGACGGCAACAGGTTTTTGGGTTTTTTATATGCATGTGAAAACTGGACAATAAATAAGGAAGACCAAAGAAGAACTGAAGCCTTTGAATTATGGTGTTGGCAAAGAATACTGAATATACCATGTACTGCCAGAAGAACAAACAAACCTGTCTTGGAAGAAGTACGGTCAGAATGTTCCTTGGACTCAAGGATGGCGATATTTTGTCTCACTTACTTTAGACATGTTATCAGGAAGGACCAATCCCTGAGAAGGGCATCGTGCTTGGTAGAGTAGAAGGTTAGCAAAAAAGAGGAAAGCCCTCAATGAGATGGACTGACACAGTGGCCGTAATAATGGGCTCAAGTGTAGCAAGGATTGTGAGGATGGCACAGGACTGGGCAGTGTTTCGTTCTGATGTACATGGGGTCGCCATGAGTGGGAACCAACTCGATGGCACCTAACAACAACATAATTTGTGCCCAGGCAATCTGCCCCCAAGGAGCCCTGTTGGCACAATGTTTAAGTACTCAGCTGCTAACCCACCATTGCTGTCCTGTGCCACTGAGTCATAGTGATCCTATAGGACAGAACTGAACTGCCCATAGGGTTTCCTAGACTGTAATCTTTACAGGAGCAGATCGCCAGGTCTTTTCTCCCACAGACTGGCTGGTGGGTTCGAACTGTTGACCTTCCAGTGAGCAGTTGCGTGCTTAACCTTTGTGCCACTAGGACTCCTCCCATAAAGATTACAGGCTAGAAAACCCTATGGGGCAGTTCTACTCTGTTACATGGGGTTGCTATGAGTTGAAAATTACCAGCACCTAACAACAACAGTTTGACCCCAAGATCTATGCTTTTACCAGTACAGAAGTCAATTCACCATCTATTTATTGAACACCTACTATGTGTACGGCATCGCGTAAGCCTTATAGAATGCACCCTCACAAGGAGCTTTCAGTCAGTTGGCCGATGGCAACAAGTCATTGACCAAGCACAACACTAGGTCCCTGATGTTATCAGTGGCCTGAGGACAGCAGGTTGGGGAATACACAGGACCAGAAACATACCAAGTCTTGAAGGGAGGGGTGTAGGTCTAAAAACTCAAATCTAAGGCCTGAAGGGAGAGGAGAAGGAAGGGAAGTGGTATTCCAGGAAAGTCAAGGAACATACACAAAGGCCTGGTGGCAACTATAAGGAGTTTTTGGTTGGAGGCTGGTGCTTTTCAAACTTTAATGGGTGTATACAAATTACCTAGAGACCTTGTTAAAATGCAGATTATGATTCAGCAGGTCTGGGGTAAGGCCTCAAACTCTGCATTTCTAACAAGTTCCCAGGAGATGCTGATATTGCTGGTCTTGGGATCATACTTTGAGAGCCACTGGTATAGTGGAAAAAGCACAGGCTTTGCGGGCCATACAGACATGAATTCAAATCCTTGACCCATCACCTCCTAGCTGTGCAATAAAGAAGAAAGAAAGAAATAGCATGTTAAAGGCATCCAGTTTCGAAAGAAGTAAAAGTGCCTTTATTTGCAGATCACATGATCCTACATATAGAAAACGCTAAGGAATCCACAAAACAACTACTAGAACTAATAAGGTGAGCAAGGTCACGGAACACAAGATCAATATATAAAAGTCAACTGTATTTCCACAAACTAGCAACAAACGATGCAAACATAATTAAGAAAACAGTTCCATTTATAATAGCGCCAACAAAGATGAAATATTTAGAAATAAAATGTTGAAGATTCGAGAGACATTCCACGATCATGAATTATAAGACTCAATATTATTAAGATAGCAATTTTCCCCAAATTGATCTATAGATTCAATGCTATCCCTATCAAAATCCCAACAACCTTTTTTTTTTTTTTTTTTGTAGAAACTGGCAACTTGATCCTAATTTTATATGGAAATACAAAAACCCAGAATATCCAAAATGACTTTTAAAAAATGGAGGATTTATACTACCCAATTTCTAAACTTATTAAAAAGTTAAAGCAATCAAGACATTATGGTAATAGTAGGCATATAGATCAATGGAACAGAATTTTAAGGTCTAAGAATAAATGCCTACATTTACAGTGAAAGGATTTTTAACAAAGGTATCAAGGCAATTCAACATGGAAAGGACAGTCTTTTCAACAAACTGGTGCTCAGGCAATTGGATATCCATATGCAAAAGGAACCTCAAACCATACACAAAAATTAACTCAAAATGGATCACAGGCCTAAATATAAAACCTAAAACTATAAATCTTCTAGAAGAAAAGACAGGAGAAAATTTTCATGATCTTGGGTTAGGCAAAGATGTCTTAGATACAAAACCAAAAGCATAATCCATAAAATAAAAAAGTTGATAAATTGTTATTTCGTCAAAATTAAAAACTTTTACACTTCAAACGATACTATTAAGAAAATAAAAAGACAAGCCACCAAAACCAAAAAACCCACTGCCGTCAAGTCGATTCCGACTCATAGTGACCCTGTAAGACAGAGAACTGCTCCACAGGGTTTCCAAGGAGCACCTGGTGAATCTGAACTGCCGACCTTTTGGTTAGTAGCCACAGCACTTAACCACTACGCCACCAGGGTTTCCAGACAAGCCACAGATTGGCAGAAAAGACTTTGCAAATCATGTATCTGATAAGGGACTTGTATCCAGAATATAGAAAGAAATCCTACAACTTAGTAAGAAGACAAACCCAATTTGAAAATGGGCAAAAGGTATGTATAGACATTTCACCAAACATATACCAAACCAAAAAAAATCAAACCTGTTGCCGCCGAGTTGACTCTGACTCATAGCGACCTTACAGGACAGGGCAGAACTGCTCCATAGGGTTTCCAAGGAGCAGCTGGTGCATTTCAACTGCCAACCTTTTGATTAGCAGCTGAGTTCTTAACCACTCTGCTACCAGGGCTCCAAAGACATACCAATGGCTAATAATCACATGAAAAGATGCTCAATATAATTTGTCATTAGAAAATGCAAATCAAAACCACACTCACTAGAAAGGCTAAACTCAAAAAGACAAGGCAATAACAGGTGTTGTTGAGGATGTGGAGAAAACTACAACACTCATAGACTGTTGGTGGGAATGTCAACGGTAGAGCCACTTTGGAAAACCGTCTGGCAATTTCTTAAAAAGTTAAACTTACCAAAAAAAAAAAAAAATCCTAGGTATTTGTCTAGGAGAAAAAGAAATATTTGTCTGTACAAGACTTGTAATGAATGTTCATAGCCACTTTATTCACAATAGTCCAAAACTGGAAACAATCCAAAGGTGGATTAGTGAATGGATAAACAAAATGTATCCATACGATGCAATACAGCAGTAAAAAGGAATGAACTACCAATATATATTACCACCCCAAAAACCTCAAAAACATTATGCTAAATAAAAGATGCCAGATACAAAAGTTTATACACTGTATGGTTCCATTTATATGAAATGCCCAGAAAGGCAAATCTATAGAGACAGAAAGCAGATTAGTGGTTGGCTGGGTGGGAGCAGAGACTGATTGCAAGTGGGCATAAGAGAACTTGTTGGGGTGGCGGAAATGTTCTAAAATACTGTGTCATTGTGGTGATGGTTGTACAAGTCTATACATTCACTGAAAATCACTGACCTGTACACTCACAATGGGTGATTTTAGGATATTAAATTATACCTCAATAAACCCGGGGAGGGGGGAGAATACCCAGCTAGGGGTAGGGTATGGGGAGGAATAAAACAAGTTTGGCAATATATTGATCCTTGTTGAAACTGGGTGATGGATAATGGGGGTTTATTATACTATTTCTTCTATTTTTGTATACACTGGAAATTTTTAGAACAGTTTAAAAACATAGAGATGTTTTTATATACACAAATCTATGTCCATACATGTACATTTATACACATAAATATATACATAAAAATGTTCTGGAGGAAAAAAGAGTATTTACCTTTCATGAATGGATTGGGAGTAGCAGTGACCTTTTAAAAATTTTTGTAGCTTTTTTATACTAACTTTTTTCCCATGTATGTAGATCACTTTTATTCAAAATAAATATATTTAGACTTTAAAAAGGGGGAGGAAATGGACTGCCTCTGAAAATCTTGGGTGAGTTCCCCTGAAGATGTACAGGAAGTGGGCATAACAAGGCAAGAACAACGCAGAGGGGATTCTGGCATCCTGTATATGGGTAAGTGAATCAAGATCAGCAATTCTTAACCTTGGGGAAGGTGTCCCAAACTCCTCATAGACTCTTATAAAAGCTAGAGACCCTCCTCCCAGGGAAAAAAAAAAAGTTCCAATACACAGAATCTGGTGTATGATTCCAGAGAGGTCAGGGACCTAGAAATTCACAAGCTCCTGATAAGGCCCTTGGCCTGGATGCTGCTGCTCTAACTCTGAAGGCCTGACGGCCTGATAGAGGAACACTGCATTTCTGCGAGGAAGTCAAGGTGCAGCAAATAACCTGGTTCTTGGGAAGCTCCTTTGTATCTTCCTATAATTTTTAATTGATCGCCACAGTAACTCCCATATGAGGTTCAGTCTGAGAAGTCAATCAAGTATTTAGCAAACATTTTTTGCAATGTTCAGAGCCCTGAAAGGAGTAGGAGTCCCAAGAGATGTGATGCAGCCCATTCACAGTTAATTTGTTCTACTTGTCATGGGACTTGGAAACCCTGGTGGCGTAGTGGTTAAGAGCTACAGCTGCGAACCAAGAGTTCGTCAGTTCAAATCCACCAGGCGTTCCTTGGAAACTCTATGGGGCAGTTCTACTCTGTCTTGTAGGGTCGCTATGAGTCGGAATCAACTCGACGGCAGTGGGTTTGGTCACGAGACTGCAAGGACAGGCAGCAAGTCAAGGAACAAGGCGATGGCAATCTAGAAGCCCTTCAGGTTATAATCTAATACCCCACCACTGGCAAAGACATGGCAACCAGGAAAGCTGTAAAACTGAAGAGACCCAAGAATCAAGGTCTTTCTCTCCCTATCTGTTTTATTCTTGGGGGGTAGGCATGCAGAAAAATCTCTCCTAAACAACAGCCAAAAGAATGGCTGCTAGGGCTAGAAAGTACTCCCAGCCCCACAAAAACTTGCCCCACCCAGTTTGAAAGGTATGAACAATTAACCTCTACCAAGGAAAATAGGGAAGTTTCCTCTGAGAACTCAAAATATTTCATTCACTCACATTTTTCTGTGACCAGAAGTTAACCTTTTCTTTTCCGGAGCTCCTCTGCTTTGCAATTTCCTTTCCCATAAATAGCATCACCCAGTCTGACTAGTCTGAACAGTCTTTTTTGGCCACTGTTCCATACCTTTCTTTAAAAATAAGCTAAATTCTTCTCTTTCTATCTCAAAGTCACCATTGTAAGGCCACATTAATAACTGTTCCCCAGATTAACAACAGCAAAAAGGCTCTGGGGCACAGTTTGCCAACAGTTAACAGAAATAATTAACCAACCAGTTAAAGCTCCCTAAGAATTCAACCACACATGAATGACAACTAAAGACTACTTACCAAGCAGCCCCATGGAGCTGAAGAACTCACAGAGCAAGAAAAACAGAACCAAATTAGCCACAGGAGATCTGAAAATGTAGCCTTTATGTCAGAGACCACAGATACTGAGTAGCTGTTGAGCAGAGACACATAAACTAGACCCAAAAAACTGCTATTGGGGTAGGGAAACACCTTAACAGGCTGTGCAAATCCAGGTGAAACTAATAAGCACCCTCACAAAGCAACAGGCAACCAGACTTAAACCTTGAGGCCACACAAGTACAGAAATAAGGAATGCAATGAACTTCCCTCTTCCTTTTGGGTATTTATAAAAGACCTTCCAGCTGGTCCAAGCAGCTCTACTGGCAGACTTCAATACCTGGAGTAGAAAAGAGTACTCAGAGTTACAGAGAGCCTGTTTTGTGCTTGGAACTTTGATCTCACATTTCATTTAATCCTGGCAATAATCCTTTGAGGAAGATATCATCTCTGTTTAAGAAATAAGGAAATTGAGACTTAAAGAGGCAGACAGTTTGGCCAAAGTCACAAAACCCATCAGTTTAGTTAGCCCAGGTTCTTGAGCCAAGCTGTAGTTTCTTCATCTGCAAAATGGACTTTCGTAAGGATTACATGGACTATTAAGTGAGCGTATAGTTTATCAAATAAATGTACCATGCAAATAGAATTCTTTCCCCCGGGCGTCAGGTAACATAGGGAATTACCACAAGCCTTTAATAGCTTTTGAATCAGAAAATCAGAATCAGAACATCACATAGAAACCATTTCATTCGGAGGTTACAAATTCAACCACTCAGGGGCCATGTAAGTGACCTAAACCATGGGAATGAGACAATAGGGAGTTGAAGGCCAAGTGGAGAACTGGCTCCTGTATGCCTATTCTCCTATTGGGGAATTCGGGCCCAAATTTTAAGAGAAAATGGAAATCTAGACTTTTTAACATGAAATCTCCCAATTATTAAATGTTGTCAACTAAAAACATTTTAAAGTCCTGTGCCAGCTAAAAGACAAACAGACAAACAAACCCAAGTCTACATCAAGATGTGGTCCATGGACTGCCAATTTAGAGCATCTGATCTACTTCAAGTAGAACTTGAGGCCCAGAGAGGTTAAGGGACTTGCCAAAGCACCCAGATTCCCTTCTAAAGTGGCTTAAGAATTCAGTTCCAGCTTGTGATTCAATTTGGTTTCCTAAGAAATGCAAGTAGCATTTAGTGTACCCTCTAAACATAAAACCTGGGAGGTCTGTCAGTTTAATGCATCAGGCATAGGTGAGAAATCATGTTAGGAAGTCAGAGACGGAAGCAATGAAGAGGAATGAGACGGAACTGAGCAGTCCTGGGTGTTCCCATCCATCTATGCCCCCATTTGGGAAATGCTGGCATCAGCAAATGGTTCAGGGATCAAAGCAGGTTTGGGGATGCACGTTTAAGTGACTCCTATCATTCAACTCTGACCAGATGGCCCTGTTCATCCATGGTCCTTCCCACCTTCCTGACAGTGCCAAGAGATCAAAACTCAACCTTTTCCAACATTCTGCAACCTGCTTCTTTAATGCTGAGATCAAAGGCAAACTTTTGTCCAGGTTGTAAAAGAGAAACCAAGAAGCAACTTAATGCTATCTCTGCCTCCTCTGTACTTCCGGGGGGGATTGAGAGCATCCTTCGAAAAGAACTCCTTGGAGAAACACATTTTAACCAAGATGTGGTGTCAGCATAGGGAGCCCTGGTGGTGCAGTGATTAAGAGCTCAGCTGCCAACCAAAAGGTCAGCAGTTTGACTCCACCAAGTGCTCCTTGGAAACCCTATGGGGCAGTTCTACTCTGTCCTGTAGGGTCGCCATGAATCGGAATCAACTTGACGGCAACGGGTTTGAAGGGTGTCAGCACCCCAGCTCCAAGAACATAGCAGCTCCTGCTGAACACATGCCAGATGGGCCAACTCAAGAGCTCAGACAGATAACACAACCAGCAACAGCTTGGAAAGACCTCAGGGTAAATGACTATGAAAAAAAAAAAAACAAAGACCCCAGCAAAACGAATCTGATTTTGTAGGCATATTTGCCTAAGTTACCTTAAACGCGAACACTCTAAACCACAGAATTTTCAACCCGGAATTTAGAAATCAAGTCCATATGTGGAAACTAAGAGAGCCAAAGTAATTTGCCCCAGGCCAAACAGTGAATCACGCACAATGTTGGGACTAAACCCAGGCTCCTGACTCTCCCACCCACACGTGAGGCCCAAAGGAGACAGCAACTTCCCACAACCCCACACACGAGACTGGGGGCACAGCTCAGACCTTCCGTTCCAGGACTCTACCCATTCAGCTGCTCAAAGGTTAGCACCAGATTCTGTCACTAAAAACAGTTCTTCTGCTTTTGACTGAAGGTGGGAGACTGGCTAGCATTGCCTCCATCTGTTCAAAAGAACCTTGAGGTCATTCGGTCCATTCCCCCGCTCTGGACTGGATCAAACCAAAGTAACCTCAAAACAGTACGAACGGACCTAGCAATTCCACTCCTAGGTATACACTCAAGAGAACTGAATATGAATGTACATAGCAGCGTTACTCATAACAGTCAAAAGTGGAAATAACCTAGATGTCCATTAGTGAATGGAAAAAGAAAACGTGGCATAATCATACAATATATTATTTGGCAATAAAAAGGAATGAAGTACTGACACATTACCACAAAGATGGACCTTGAAAACATTATGCTATATGAAAGAAGTCAGACACAAAAGGCTACATATTGTATAATTTCATCTATATGGAATGTCTAGAACAGACAAGGCCATAGACAGAAAGTAGATTAGTGGTTGTCAGGGGCTTGAAGGAGTGACTGCTGATGGGTATGGGTTTTCTTTTGGGGGTGATAAAAATGTTCTGGAATTATAGTGATGCTGGTTGTACAACCTTATGACTGTACTAAAAACCACTGTACTGCACACTTTAATAGAGTTAATTTTATGTTATGTAAACTATATCCCAGGTTAAAAAAAGTATTTTAAAAAGTGTGAATAATGATATATGTGAGAGAAGTCAGGGTTTTATTCTCCGAATTAAAACTTTTAGACTCCTAAGATGCCTAAAAATATACCCAGTGGGCATCTCCCAAGTTCTACCAAAATAATATTACCAAGAGAAGTTTTCCATAAAAAGTGAGATATATGAGCCTGCCTCTTACCTCAGACCCAGTTAGATCAACTCTGGATTCTGAAGCTTTATAGCAATAGTTTAAATCCAGTGCAGGAGAAAGGCAGGAAAACCAAAGAAAATTCCAGCTTATACCAGCTATCTGCTCCTACGGTGGGAGAAGTCTTGCCCTGAACGTTCAGGAAACACCCACCAGGCTAACACAGTCCTGGGTGGTGGCAGCCCAACCCTCAGGGAGGAAGAGTCATTTACCAAGGACAAGGAGCAGGGAAAAGCCCATAAATAACACTTGGGTGGTCAGAAACTTGCACCCACAACCCCTGTCTTCAATGCAACAAAACCAAAAAAACAGCCTGTTCCCATGGCCACTCAGTTCCTCTCTGGTTGTATGACCTCCTTGGTTGTACCCCAAAGCAGACACACCCCCACCCCCAATGGTTGTGAAATGCGAAATATTTGTGTTTATGAGGGTGTAAGGACTGTTCTGACTTCCGTGTAAGAAAAGTGCTCGACACAGACCAAACCGTCTATCTGTGGCTCCACTTTGCCCGTTACACACATATCCTGGTAATAAACCTGCTTGTACACCTTTTCACGATTGCACCAAACATGAAATTTCCCAAGTGCACCCTTTAAATTGGCCTCTGTGGATCACGGTATACATATATACTTCCTTGAAATAAGCTACTCTTTTCATTAATGAAAACACAATACTCCCAGGTGACACAACAAACATCACTTTCCACTGTGCTTAGAATAAAATCTAAACTCTCCAGTTTGAGAACAAGATGACACCCTTAATATATAGTCCTGAAAGTGAAAGCACACTAATAGAAAAGGCTATTTCAAGATCTAGTCCACAGACTGTAAACTGTAGACTCAATTCAAAGCAATCACAGGCATGCTTCTAGAAACTAAGCTGCTCCTGCTTCTTTTCAATTTCGTCTTGTATAATTCTCTCCTACCCCCACCCCCCACCCCTCACCTCGATTCAGCCCCCTATAGCCTTCTGTATGTTTCTCAAACCAAGCTCAATACCAAGCTCTTTCCACCCTTGGACCTTTACACTTGCCATTTCCTTTGCCTGAAACACTCTGCCCTGGAACTTTGGATGCTGATTCTTTCTTATCAATCAGGTCTCAACTTGTATCACATTTTCTGAGAAGATGTCTCTGACCACCCAATCCAAAGTAGTTGTGTCACTCCATCCCCCCAGTCACTATGGCTTCATATTGCTATCTTCACAGCACTTACCACTCTGACATTATCTTGTTCTTAGCCTGTCTCCTCAGACTAGAAAACCTCAACAAGGGTAGGGACCTTGACCCTCTAATTCTGTGCTAGTTTCTGATACAGAAGAAACACTCAAATATTTGTTGATTAAATAAATGTGTACTAGAAATATGTACTGCCAACTTATCACCTCTTAAAAGTCTCTGAACCAGGCAGGAATTTTCCAGTAAAATACCATAAATGCTACTTTATTGAACTTTTCCCGTCTATAGCCAAGAGAGGGTGTGACTTCCTGTTAAGTTCTTACATCATCCTTATTCTGAATGTGGTCTGGTGAAAAAAAAACGGGGAGGGGGGAGCTTTCAACATACCACTTTTGGGATTTGCCCCACTTGTGGTTTAGACTAAAGTCTGAGACCACAGAAACCATTAAGGCTGTGAAACCTTTTACCCTACCTCTGAGGTGCTAAATAAGGAATACTTCATTAACAGAGGCAGGGAGACCCTTTATCAGTCAATAAGCTAACCCTGGCTCAAGAAAACCAACACCAAAGAGTGTAAGCAAGAATCTTCCTTTGCTAAAGTCAAATGTCACGTCCTTTTCTCTCAGTCTTCCTTTGCATTCACTCCCTGGATAAAAGTATCTGCTGAGGAAGCAACATACAAGAAGACCCTGAAAATCACTCTGGACTAAGTGACTTCAATTTTGGTTTTGGTGTCTCCAGCTGAGCTTCTGCAAGCAAGGCCAGTCCTTCGAAGAGCTATTTCCAGGGTTCTGTCCTGGGAGCAGCAAGTTCTTATCCACCGTCCAAGCACAATTCTCTTACCTTCACCCTGATGCACACACCCTGGGAACGAACCTGCACTCCTGAAGAGCTGTGTGGCCCTGCTGGGGTGTGGGGGGGTGTGGGGCAGCCAGGTGGGGCTAGTATAGTGCTTTTTAAAACATAGTTCACAGGCCACTTCCATCAAAATCACTGGCATGCTTATAAAGTGCAAATGGAATTTCTGGGCATCACCTAACCCTGCTGAATTAGAATCTTTTGAGAGCCAGGATCAGGAAGCTGCAATTTTAACACGTTTCTCCCCCAACACACCCGAGATACTTATGCACTGTAAAGTTTGAGAACCAATGGGATCAACGGGTCCCCCCAAAAGGCCAGGGAGTTGATTGAGAGAATACAAGGGCAGGGGTCTGGGGATGGAAGCTGGGGGGCGGGGGATGAGGGCATACTCTGGGGCAGCGGGAAGTCAAGAGGTGTGCATGAGGTTGGGAGGACAGGGCTCTGGAAAGGGTCTGAGACAGGACCTGGACTGTGAGGCCGGTCAGAAGTGAGGTCGCATTCGTAGATCGCTCAGGATGGTGGGAAGGCGGGGATGCGGGGTGAGCAAGATCCGGACGTGAGGGGGAGGAGCGAAAGTGACGATAATGGGGGACTCTCGAACGGGTCAGGGCCTGGAGGTGAGGACTAGAAAATGGGGGTGACGGGGGCGGGAACGAAAACAGGAACGGCACCCGGCTAAGACAGTGGCCAAGGCCTTCCCTCCGACCCAGCGCCTCCCCCAAAACTCAGGGCCTTGACAAGCCTGAGTGCGGGGAGCGGGACCAAGGCTGGGGTGGGGGATTTGGAGGGAAGCGAGCCCAGTCAGGGGCGGTTCTCAGGCCTGATATAGGGGTCCCAGAGGCGGCTCGGAACCAGGCATGGGGAGCCGGAAGGTCCTCGGATCCCCCGGAGAGCCCAGCTCCAGCTCCGGCTCCCGGAGTCTCCTTCACTCACCATCGCCGTCGCCATCTTGGATCCACGTGTCGCCGTAATGATGTCAGCGGAAATGGCGCTTCCCTGGTTACAGATTTTAACTCAGCGAGGTGTCCCACAGACTTAAGTTGCTACTGGAGTTGTGCCCACCGGAGGAGTAAAGGAGACTTAGCTCCTGCTCGGAACGCTGTTGTGGGTCGTTAGGTCGCCGATTAGGTGAAGAAAAAGAGTGGTGTAACTATGGCCGCCATATTAGCTCCTGGCAGAGACGTTGCCTCCTCTCTCAACTGCATTGTGGGTAGTGGGGGTATGTGGAAACGCGCTCGCTTTCTGGGCGCCATCTTTACTGTTGGCAGTACAACCCGTTGCCAGGGTTACCTGGAGCTTTGATGTCGGGAAGAAGGATTGGCACTTGGGCTCCAATAGCAGTCCGATTCGGAGAATAATTTGAAATTGTATATTTAATTATTTACTTGATTGTCATATATTTTCTGCAATAGATTGTAATGCCTGTGAGGGTAGGATCCTATCAGTTTTTTAACGTCCCTCTGCTTCTGTCTTCTCATCTATAAAATGGGGAGATACTTAAGATAACATTTTCATAGTAGATTTACAATGAGGAATCGATGACATAATGTACATAGTATGTATTCAATAAGTAATTGTCCTTATATGCTAATTTGTAATGGTGGTTCAGTGGTAGAATTCTTGTCTTCCCTGAGAGAGACCCAGTTTGATTCCCAGCCAATGCAACTCATGCGCAGCCACTACCAACGTCTGCAGGCTTGCATGTTGCTGTGATGCTGAACAGGTTTCAGCAGAGCTTCCAGACTAGGAAGAAAGACTTGGCAAGCTATTTCTGAAAATTAGCCAGTTAAACCCCATGGATCACAATGGCCCAAACCTCAACTGATCATGGGGATGGCACAGGAATGGTCAGTCTTTAACTTGGTTGGGTATGGGGTCACTGTGAGTCCGGGAGACCCGACAACATGACAGCAGCAAACAACAGTATCTCTTCTGGTATATGGTAGGTGCCCAATGCAATATTTATTAAATGAAAAGCAGCATATTTAGTGGAGGGAGACATCTCTTTTTTTTTTCCCCTTGGCTGTAATTTTTTTTTTAATTTTTGTTGTGCTTTAAGTGAAAGTTTACAAATCAAGTCACTCTCTGATACAAAAATTTATATACACCTTGCTATGTACTCCTAGTTGCTCTTCCCCCTAATGAAACAGCACACCTTCTCTCCACCCTGTATTCCCTGTGTCCATTCAGCCAGTGTCTGTCTCCCTCTGCCTTCTCATCTCGCTTCCAGACAGGAGCTGCTCACATAGTCTCATGTGTCCACCTGAGCCAAGAAGCTTACTTCTCACCAGCATCATTTTCTATCTTATAGTCCAGTCCAATCTCTGTCTGAAGAGTTGGCTTTGGGAATGGTTCCAGTCTTGGGCTAATTAAGAGTCTGGGGACCATGACCCCTGGGGTCCTTCTAGTCTCAGTCAGACCATTAAGTCTGGTCTTTTTATGAGAATTTGAGGCCTGCATCCCACTGCTCTCCTGGTCCATCAGGGAGTCTCTGTTGTGTTGGAGTGAGACATCTTCATGGACTTCATCATGTGCTATCTAGCCAAGTGTATGACTGAAGCAAGTTACTCAACCGACCTAAACAATGTCATAGAAAATGGCTCATCCAATACCGTGTGGAACAGAACAACTGCCCAGCTGAGCCCAGTTGTTTTAAGTTTTGTGGTGGTTTGTTATACAGCAGTGGATAACTGAAACACACACTCATGAACACTTATGACCTGCACAACCATCATGAGGTGTAGCAGAACAGACATTATCCCCATGGTGGAGGATAAGAGACTGGAAGGGATTTTCCCGGGGTCTCATAGTTGAGTCATAGATTCCAGACTGGCAACCAGTTCTCCTGCTCCTTGAATTCTGGATACTTCCCACCATTTCAGGCTACCTGAAGAGGGATGACTGATGAGGAACAAAGCTTCATGAATGGCATATTATTCCTTGGTATTTCCATTCTCCTCATGCTTTGTATTTTTACCAAAGGGCTTTCATATCCCAATCTCCTTTGACAGCATAAGCCAAAATTCTGGGGCTAGGCTGCCTGGGTTGAGATCCTATTTCTACCACTTATTACCTCCATGACTTTGGCAAGTTTCTTAGCCTCTCTAAACCTCAACTTCCTCCTCTGTAGAGCAGGGATCATAAAAGATCCTACCTCATAAGATGGTCATGTGGACTGAAGAACTTAATATATGTAGATGGCTTAGAATAGTGCTGTTAAATGGTAAGTGCCATATTCATGTTCGCTATTATTATTTTGAGGTCAGTACAGCAGGCCTTCTTATCCTTGGGATGATATAGAAGTGAGAGGCAGAGAGGTTAAGGGGCTTAGATAAGATAACCCAATGAATCAGAAGGAGGCTAAGGCTCAAATCAAATCCACTAAATCATGTCCAAACCTCTGCTGTACAACTAAACAGACATAGAAAACCAAATCCAAACCAAAAAGGCTATCATGGTTAACATCAGGGCATACAGTCCCAGACACCTGTGAAAGTGCTTTTCCAAGGAGAATGGGAGGGTGGGGATGGGCTTTCAGGAAACAAATCTGCTCCTAAATTGTCTTCGAGGAGAAGGGTAGAATGTACTAAATCTGCCCTTCTCACATGGATTTCAGTTATCTATTGCTACATAACACACCACCTCAAAACCCAGTGACTCAAAACAAGAATGAATCTGACAGCTCAACGAAGGCTGGAGGGTCCAAGTTGGCTTCATATGTCTGGGTGGTTGGTGCTGGCTCTCCACATGTTCTCTCATCCTCAAGGAGGGTCTTCTTCACATGGTCTCAGGGATCCATGAGGGTAAGATTGGAAGCTGCAAGGTTTCCTAAGTAACATCAGTTCCACCACATTCTATTGGTCAATGGAAGTCACAAAGTCAGTCTGGAGTCAAAGTGGGAGAGGACCACACAAAGGAAGCATGATTGGTTGGGAGCCATTTTGTAACAATTCATTAATTCATTGCACCATCCTTATCTAGGCCACTCTCCTCTCTCTCACTCAGGTCTTCTACCTGGTTTTCCTACTCCCACTCTATTACCGCTAATCTCTATTCTCTTTTTGGCAATCAAAACAGTCTTTTAAAAACAAGAATTGGACCATGTTTCTCCCTTATTTACAGCCCTCTAGTACTTCCCATTGTGATTAACATAAAATCCAGAGTCCTCACCCTGGCCTGCAATGCTGTGCATGGTGTGGCCTTGTCTCCTACCATTTTTCCTTACTTACCATGTTCCAGGCACAGACCTTTCTGTAACACATCTGTATCTCTATTATGTACGTCATAAAAAAGTATTTGTTGAACACTTGCATTGTATATTAACCTCAAACCTTACTCTGTCAGTTGAGAATGATCCCCCTAAATAACAATGGCTTAACAAGATAGAAGCTTAATTTCCTTTGTCTTAGTTTGGGTTCCCCAGAAGCAGACTCTGAGAGAAGGATTCAAATAAAAGTATTTATTTGGAAGGTGATGGGACATTAATAGAAGGCGGTATGTTGGAGCCGTTTTATACTGGCTTACGAGAGCTAATTGGTAAATTTCTAGGAATTTCGTGAACTGGTTGTGAACCACAGGCATTATTGAAAATTAAACTAACATTAAACAAATTATATTAAAAACGAAGGTAATAAATACTCTAAAACTCATTACTTCATGATTATTTTACTACATTTTACTATTATTTGTGCTCTTGAGGTTATGTCTATTGTATCTGTATGGTGGAAACACTGTTAAATGGTATGCTACTGCGCATCTCTTCCCAACTCTGTGTTCAGTGACATCTGATTAGTAGCAGGGCCAACTTATCAATTAACACGGTAAGCACAGTACCCAAGGCCCATGATACTTTTAGAGGCCATGGAAATGTTTAAAAGAAATTGATTTCTTTTAAAATCAGAAGGAAAAAATGACATTTTAGGTTGAAGAAAACATTTTAATATATAATATTATTTTTCTTTATAAAAATACAGTTGTAAAATATAATTTTATGAAGGAAGTGTTCCAAAAAGGCAAAAGTGCTTAAGGCCCATGAAATTCATGGAGGTCTGGTTGGTAGCTTGGAATTGGTCACGGTGGGAATAATTACATCAAGGAAATCAGCGAATGCTACAAATTAGGGCTTGATTTATTGTTTTGTTGATGGTCTAGACCAGGGTGTCGTAGATTGAATTGTGTTCCCCAAAACTATCTGTCAACTTGGCTAGGCCATAATTCCCAGTATTGTATGATTTTTCTACCATTTTGTCATCGATGTGATTTCCCTATGCGTTGTAAATCCTGTCACTACAATGTTAATGAGATGGATTATCAGCAGTTATATTGATGAGATCTACAAGATTAGATAGTGTCTTAAGCCAATCTCTTTTGAGATATAAAAGACAGAAGTGAGCAGAGAGACAGGGGGACCTCACACCACTATGAAAGCAGTGCCAGGAGCAGAGTATGTCCTTTAGACCCAGGGCTCCTGCGCAGAGAAGCTCCTAGCCCGGGGGAAGTTTGATGGCAAGGACCTTCCTCCAGAACTGACAGAGAGAAAGCCTGCCCCTGGAGCTGATGCCCTGAGTTTGAACTTGTAGCCTACTAGACTGTGAGAAAATAAATTTCTCTTCGTTAAAACCATCTACTTGTGGTATTTCTGTTATAGCAGCACTAGATAACTAAGACAAGGGATCAGCAAAATTTTTCTGTAAATGGCCAGATAGTAAATATTTCAGGCTTCACATACCATAAGGTTGTGTCACAGATACTTCACTCTGCCATTATAGGGTAAAAGCAGTTAAAGACTGTAGGTAAATAATGGGCATGTTCCAATAAAACATGCTTTGCCATAGTTTGCTAAACCCTGGTCTTGACTTAAAGCGATGGACAAAATATTAATAATGTAGGTTAAACTTAAAAGTGTGTTGTCTGTAGCTGTTACACTGTGAATAGCAAAAAAATTTGACAGTATTCACAACTCATTACATTCAGTCAGGAAGTTGTTCACATCCCTGACTAACAAGTAAAGTTCTGATATATGTCTTCATCGTTTCACTTTCATCTTATTCATTAGTAGAAACAAAAATGTCAAGCCACATTCATGTTGGAACTATACGTGGAGAACCTGTTGTTAAACTTTACCAGCACACCACTACCATTGGTGTAACGGGGAAGTGATATAGGGAAGGAAAGGTAACCAATAAAAGTATGTTGTTAAGCAAGTTACCACTGTGGGTAACTAGAGCTTAATCCCACAGGGAAATTCTGGGAAATGGTGCAAAACATGCACTGCAGAGTTGTCCCATCCAAGGCGCAAGGGAGCTGGGGTAGGCATACACCGACTCCCCAGAGTCATTAGTTGAGAACTACCCCCAAACCAGTTGCCATAAGTTGATTCCAACCCATGGCAACCTGTGCACTACACAGCGTTTTCAAAGTGTGACCTTTTGGAAGCCGATCAGCAGGCCTTTCTATGGGGTGGTAATTCCTTGGCAAGTCCAGCCTTCTGAGAACACTGGCAACCGAGGCTTTCTGCAGTTCTAGAAGAAGAGCCCTCAGGCACAGCCATGCAGATAACAACAGCTGAAAGTCCAGGGGACATTAAGGGATATGGTCAGGGCGCTAACAGTGTTTGCCATAGCCTCCGGGGCAAAAGTCTGGAGGAGAACAATCCAGCCTGGTATGGTGGCTCTGCCCCAAAACATCCTCAGGGACCCAGGCTCCATTCAGCTTTGTCTTAATTATCTAGTGCTGCTATAACAGAAATACCACAAGATGGCTTTAATAAAGAGAAATTTATTTCCTCACAGTCTAGTAGGCTAGAAGTCCAAATACAGAGCGTCAGCTCCAGGGGGAGGCTTTGTAGGCTCTGGAGGAAGATCCTTGTCATCAATCATCCCCTGGACCAGGAGTTTCGCCATGCAGGAACCCGAGGTCCAAAAGACACACTCTGCTCCTGGTACTGCTTTCTTAATGTTTTGAGGTCCCCCTCTCTCTCTGCTTGCTTCTGTCTTTTATATCTCAAAATAGATTGGCTGAAGACACAATCCAGTCTTGTAGATTGAGTTCTGCTTCATTAACATAACTGCCGCCTATCCCACCTCATTAACATCACAGAGGTAGGATTTACAAGACATAGGAAAATCTCATCAGATGATAAAATGGTGGACAATCACATCATACCGGGACTCATGGCCTAGCCAAATTGATATACTTATTTTTGGGGGACACAATTCAATCCATGACATTATTCCTAGAGTTCATCCTTGGTTCTCCGGGTCCAAGATGGCAGCTAGAGCTACAGCATTCATATCACAGTCCAGGTGGTAAAATTGAGGAAGAAATGAAAAACAAGGGGCAAAGAACCTACATCAGCTGTCATTTAAGCAAGGTTCCTGGAAGCTGTTATACTATACTTCTGATACCAATTGCCAATCTGACACAAAGGGTCCTTGTCTTTTCCTGAGTAAGAATACACACAAAAGACAAACTTTATCTTCAGCAAGCTTTATTTTGCTTGAGTCAAGCAAAAGGAGTCGGCAGGGATCTAAGCCTCTCCAAAAGACTGACTTGAAAAGGGAAGCAAGGCTAGGGCTTATATGGGTTCGGTGGAGACAGGAGAGTAATGAATATTTAGTGGGCTTCTTTCAAGGGGCGGGTACTTCTCAGAATGGCGGCACGTGTTAATTAGGTTGCACGTGTATCTGGTGTCCAAGATGGGACCCGCTGATATTCAAGACTGTCTCCTCTTGGCAGCCCTTGGCGTCACTTATTATGGGATATAGCACAAGCGCACTGATCTTTGGCACTACATCACCATCTTCTCTTCAGAGGGCTAAGGAAGGTTAAACAGCAGTCACATATAATTGTTTCAGCCTTATCTCATGTTGACAGGGTGTGGTTCTTATTTACCCAACTTCTAGATGGTAATCTTTTAACAGCTCTTTTGTTCCACCAGCAGTTAACCATATCTGTCTCACTTCCACTTACAATCCATTGGCCAGAGCTTAATCACATGGCCATCCTTGGCTGCAAAAGGGGGTGGTCAGTGTAGCCTTCATTCAGGGTGGTCATGTGATTCTAATAATTTTTTTTTTCTCTGAAAGAAGGGAGAGTGTGGATATGGGACAACTAGCAGTCATCACCAACTTCCCAAAACGAAAAGGATAGAAATAGAATGCAAATCAATATAGCCTTAAGCAAGAACATACTGTGATGGCGGTGGACACAGGACAAAATTGAAGGCCTAGGTGGGAATTTTATTTCAAATCTCAGGGGAAAGATGATACAAATACTTTCCTTGTGTTTAAACCCAAAGCCACAGCTAGAGGCTAGATTGAGGTAGGTCACTGACACATTAGAAGAGGCATCATACCCATCTCTTCCATTGTCACCTTCTAGGGGAGGCATTATTACAGTTTTCCCATAGAATTGGTGACACAAAATCTATCCCCATGTTTTCATCCATCTTTCTTGTCATCAGAAGAATGAATCAGAGTGCTGGTAGGGTTTACAGAACAATATGAACTGGAAGGGAAGAAGGAATTGACCCCATGATAGGCTCTAATCCCTGAGGTCATGTTTGTCAGTTATTGCTATGAAACAGAAAACAAACAAAAAACTTCAGAATTCAAAGATTTATAATAATAAGCATCTACTTCTCTTGCACACATCTGCAGGGCAGCTAAGGTTCAGTTGATCCAGGCTGGGCTCTTAACTCCAAGTTGCAGTTTGGGACAAGGTCGGCTCCATATGTCACTAATCTTCCTTGGACCAGCAGCTACCTGAAGCGTGTTTTCTCCAAGGCAAAAGGCTGGAGTACAAGAGGACGAGGCCAACACCACAAGCACATTCTAAGCCTTTGCTTGCATGTATCTCCTAATATCCCATTGGCTAAAACAGTCTCATGGCCAAGCACAACATCAACAAGGCAGGGAAGTGTACCCCTCCCAGGGGGAGGGAGTAAATATTTGCTGAACAGTAATCCAATATACAAGTCACAACTGCAGATTCCCATCATGCGACCCTGGACTCTGCCTTCAGATAAAGAAAGGACACATCCCAAGCCAGGGAGCAAGAGAGAAATTCAATCATTAGCTAGGTAAATTGAAACATTGTTACTTTTGTTTTCCACGGCTCTTATACCCAGTGTCTAAGGTTAGATCCCTGTCCTACTTGCAGGTACAGAATCAATTCAGCATAGGATTTCCATGGGACCCTAGAGGGTACTGTAATGTAGATCCTTTAGGGAATGCAATAATACAGAAAAGTGCCATTTGCTTCTTACCCCACAGACCACCTCTCCCTCTTTCCCTTGAAACAAATAGGGTTAACTGTGGCTGAACAAAAGAGCTTTTAAAAGATTACTATCTAGAAATTGGGTAAACAGGAACCCACTCCATCAACAGGAGATATGATTGGGGCAGCCTGTGAATTACTATCTCCTTCTTAGTGTCTTTCTAGTCCCCTCCTCCTTTGCAGGTTCCATACGCACAGAGGAGCAGAGTGTGACTGCTGTATGACCCTCCTTAGCCCTCCAAAGATGGCGATGTAGTGCCGAAGATCAAGTGTGCTTGCACTATATCCCATAATAAGTGATGCCAAGGGCTGCCTAGAGGACTCCATCTTGAATATCAGCGGGTCCCATCTTGGATACCAGATACACATGCAACCTAATTAACATGCGCCGCCATTCTGAGAAGTACCCGCCCCTTGAAAGAAGTCCACTAAATATTCATTACTCTATTGTCTCCACCGACCCATGTAAGCCCTAGCCTTGCTTCCCTTTTCAAGTCAGTCTTTTGGAGAGGCTTAGATCCCTGCTGACTCCTTTTGCTTGACTCAAGCAAGATAAAGCTTGCTGAAAATAAAGTTTGTCTTTTGCGTGTATTCTTACTCGGGAAAAGACAAGGACCCTTTGTGTCAGACTGGCAATTAGTAACACCCTCTGTGACATAAGCTAACTTCCAGGGATCTTCAGCTGAGGCAACAAGCAGGAAGTGCCCACCACCTCCTTGTCCCCTGTGTTTTCTTCCAGGTCTCCTTCCCCTCCCATATGAGAGCCTCCCATGCAGGGTACCAAGTAGCTTTCAGCAGCCACATCTCCAGACCCCAGGATTTCAACAGTAACAGATGCTGCAATGGTTAATACTATGTGTCACCTTGGTTAGAGTTTTAGTTATCCAGTGCTGCTAAAACAGAAATACCACAAGTGGGTGGCTTTGACAAAGAGAAATTTATTTATTCACAGTAAAGTAGGCTAAAAAGTCCAAATTCAGGATGTCTGCTCCAGAGGAAGGCTTTCTCTCTCCGTCAGCCTTCTCATCAATCTTCCCCTGGTTGAGGAGCTTCTCAGGCGCAGGGACCCCAGGTCCAAGGGATGCGTTCTGCTCCTGATGCTGCTTTCTTGGTGGTATGAGGTTCCCGTCTCTCTGCTCACTTCTTTCTTTTGTATCTCAAGAGATTGCCTCAAGATACAATCCAGTCTTGGAGTCACTGAAATAACTGCCACCCATCCTCCCTCACTGACATCATAGAGGCAGGATTTACAACATGTAGGAAAGTCACTCAATACGGAGAATCATGGCCCAGCCAAACTGAAACACATATTTTTGGGGGGACATAATTCAATCCATGACATTCTACCCTTTGTCCCCCCAAAAATTACATCCTTGCAACATGCAAAACATAATTCACCCCATCATAGCATAGCAAAAGTCTTAACTCCAAGTCCAAAATTCAAAAATTCCTCTTCATCCGTGAACTCTAGAATACAAGTTATCTGCTTCCAAGGGTACAACGGCAGAACAGACACAAGCTAGGTATTTCCATTGCAAATGGGAGAAAGTGGTAGAAAAGAAGGGATAACAGGCACCAAGCAAGTCAGCAGAACACATTACATTAGCCCTCAAACCTCTGAAAATAATCCTTTGTTCTCTGAGACAATTTACACAATGGCCCTGCCCTCCAGACTCTAGGTATTGGCCACACTCTCTGGATTCTGAGTGGAGGCCCCTCGGCCCAGGGCTTCAACTCCACCTTCCAGGCCCCCTGGGATGGCAACTCCGCTCCCTCAGCTTTAGGTGCTCCCTCGGCTTTAGGCGCACCATTCTCCTAGTCTATCTGAGTGGTGATTTCACCCTTTGAAACCCCAGAGGTTGTGGCCACACCTTTAGAGACTCAGGCAGCTGGCCTTCTTGTGTAGTCTCTTCAGCTTCTGTTTCCTAGTTTCTTGGCCTCTCAGCTCTTCGGGCCTCACGCCCACATCTGCCCTGCTGCAGCAAGTGTTCCAAAGCTCTGTAGCTCCACAGATAAGTGCCTGGAGGCACCCCACTCTGCCAGGAGGCGAGGCGTCTTGCTCACCGGCACGCCGCTCTCTTTCTCTGTGGGTCAAGAAACCTAGTGCTACCAAAAAGTGCCTGGAGGCACCCTACTCAGCCATGTAGCCTCCTGCTCCCGGGCAGTCGGCTCTCTCGCTCCATGGGTCAGCTCCAGTGCCATCTCACGCTGCAGTAGCAGGACTGCTGCTGCTGCTTCTCTACCGCTGCAAGTTCTCTGCTGCTGCTGGCCCTCTGTCACTGTTGCTCCTCTATCCATTCAGTTTCAAAACCGCTTCCACATTTTAGGTATCTGTTAGAACAGCACCCTACTCTGTCGGTACCAAATTCTGTCTCAGTCATTTAGCACTACTATAACAGAAATACCACAAGCGGATGGCTTTAACAAAGAGAAATTTATTTCTTCACAGTAAAGCAGGCTAAAAGTCTAAATCCAAGCTGTCAGCTCCAGGGGAAGGCTTTCTCTCTCTGTCGGCCTTCTCGTCAATCTTCCTCCAGGACTAGGAGCTTCACTGTGCAGGAACCCTGGGGTCCAAAGGACGCACTCTGCTCCTGGCACTTTCTTGGTGGTGTGAGGTCCCCAACTCTCTGCTTGCTTCCCTTTCTCTTTTATCTCTTGAGAGATAAAAGGTGGTGCAGGCCACACCCCAGGGAAACTCCTTTAGGTTGGATCAGGAATGTCACCTGGGTGAGGGTGTTACAATCCCACTCTAATCCTCTTTAACATAAAATTACAATCACAAAATGGAGGACAACCACACAATACTGGAAATCATGGCCCAGCCAAATTGATACACTTATTTTTGGGGGGACATAATTCAACCCATGACAGCTAGGCTATGATTCTCAGTGGTTTCGCAGACATTGGACTGATTACTCTTCTATAATGTAATATAATGTAATCACGTTCATGATGTGATCTGCTGCAATCAGCCAATCAGGTGAAAGGGATGTTTCCTTGGGGTATGGCCTGCCTACAGTATATAAATGGATGTTCTGGCAAAACTCTCTTTCTCTCTGGACCCTGTACTCTTCTCACTGCCTGGCCTCCAGTTCTTGGGGTGTAAGCCTGCAGAAATCTTTGGTCTGCTGCCTGACCTGCAGATTTTGGATTTGCCAGTCCCAGAAACCCTGTGAGCCAGCAGAGGCCTCTAGCCTGCCACCTGGCCTGCAGATTTTTTGGTTTTGTCAGCCCCTGCAAACACATGAGCCAGCAGAAGTCTTCAGCTGGCTACCCGACCCATGGATTTGGGACTCGCCTGCCTCCTCAACTGTGTGAGCCATTTCCTTGAGGTAAATCTCTCTGTTGTCGTTGATAGGTGCCGTTGAGCTGATTTTGACTCGTAGTGACCCTACTATATACAACTGAATGAAACCCTGCCCGGTCCCATGCCATCCTTACAATCGTTGCTATGTTTAAGCCCATTGTTGCAGCCACTGTGTCAATCCATCTTGTTGAGGGTCTTCTTCCTTTTTGCTGACCCTCTACTTTACCAGGAAACCCTGGTGGTGTAGTGGTTAAGTGCTACATTGCTAACCAAAAGGTCGGCAGTTCAAATCCACCAGGTGCTCCTTGGAAACTCGATGGGGCAGTTCTACTCTGTCCTATAGGGTCGCAATGAGTCGAAATCAACTTGACGGCAATGGGTTTTTTGGAATGGGTCTACTTTACCAAGTATGATGTCCTTCTCCAGGGACTGGTCCCTCCTGATAACACGTCCAAGGTATGTGAAATGAAGTCTCGCCATCCTCACTTCCAAGGAGCATTCTGGCTGTACTTCTTCCAAGACAGCTTTTTTCATTCTTCTGGCAGTCCGTGGTATATTCAATATTTTTTGTCAACCCTATAATTCAAAGGCATCAGTTCTTCTGCAGTCTTCCTTATTTATTGTCCATCTTTTGCATGTATATGAGGTAATCGAAAATACCATGGCTGGAGTGAGGTGCACCTTAGTCCTCAAAGTGACTGCTTTTGAACACTTTAAAGAGGTCTTTTGCAGCAGATTCGCCCAATGCAATACATCGTTTGGTTTCCTGACTGCTGCTTTTATTTAAATCTCTCTCTCTATATTTTTATATATATACGCTTCACTGGCTTTATTCCTCTGGAGGACCTAGGCTGAGATAGATTCCATCAGAACAACTATGATGGCCACGTGGCCATCAGACATGCCAGTGCTGTCAGCAGCCCTCAGGCTTCGTGGTTGTCCATATTGACCAGCTCACCTAGCAATGTGGCCTAGCAGGAGAGTCTGGGTCCCAGCTCACAAGAAATCATTGTCAGCATTCTGGCAGGCTTAGTTCCTTGGAAACAAAACCCCATGCAGTGTTCCAGAGCCAGTGGTAGGCAGACAAATGCCTCTACCCCAAAGATGTTCATGTCCTAATCCCAAGATCCTGTGACTATGTTACCTAATATGGCAAAAGGAATTTTGCAGATGTGATTAAGTTAAGGACCTTGAGATGAAAAGATTATCCTGGATTTTTCTGGGTGGGCGCAATATAATCACAGGGGTCCCTATAACTGCGAGAGGGAAGCAGGAGAGTCAGTTAGAGAAAGAAATGTGATGATGGAAGCAGAGGTCAGAGTGATGCAAGGGGACCAGAAGTCAAGGAATGTGGGTAGCCTTCAGAAGCTGGAAAAAGTAAGGATATTAGTTCTCCCTTAAAGCCTCCAGAAGGAATGCAGCCCTGCTGACCCATTTTGGACTTCCAGAACTGTAAGATGATAGATTTGTGTAGCTTTAAGCCACAAAATTTGTGGTAATTTGTTACAACGGTCATAGGAAATAAATATAGCTAACACTATTTTAGGGTAGTTAGAAAACTTCCAACACGGGATCCCACTCTTCTCACTACTGGTCCCTGGGAGGGCCAGTCCTCCCTTCTGACTTGCCGCACAGCAAGAAGGCAAATAGATACTTGGGAACTAGAATCACAGGAAAGGAAGCCTGTTGATAAAGACTTTGGCATTCATATATTTTATTTAAATACTTGTTTTATTATTTTTGACGTTTCCCCTCCAAACCATAGCTGTGACTGACATCCAACTGTCCCCGGCAATAGCAATATCAGCTTAGGGTCTCCTGGGAATCGCAGATTATGCATTTCTAGAGTTAAAAAGAGATTGTCCAGTTCAACTCACCCACTTGACAGATGAAGAAACTGTGGCTTCAAAGGGAGTGGGTGTTTGGGCGTGGGAAGGGTGAATGGGCAGCGGCAGACTGTGCTGGAGCCACGCCCCCAGTCACCACTCTGCCCCTGGTCCTGTTCTGGCCCTGCCCCCTCACGGCTGCTGTTGGTACTGGCTCTCGGTGGCCGTGTAGAAGTCATCCAGCACACTCTGGATATATTCAAAAGTGGGCCTCTCCTCTGGGCGGTTCTTCCAGCAGCGTGTCATGATGTTGTAGAGCTCCTCAGGACAGTGCTCTGGTCGAGGCATCCGGTATCCATGCTCCAGTGCCCGGATCACCTCAGGGTTCGACATCCCTGAGAAGGAGGGTGTGGGAACAGGTGGACACTGTTGCTTCCCTAGCAACCATTACTCCCCATCTCATCTTGGGAGCTAAGCCCCTCCCACTGTAAAAGCCAAATACTCATTTTCCCAGCCTCCTTTGCAGCTAGGGCATGGGTGTGCGACAAGGCAGGGGACCCAATTTTGGCCAATGGGAGCTGAGAGGAAGCCTGCTGAGGGGTTTCCATGAAAATATTTTCCTCCCTGATTAAAAAAGGCTTTGGAATTAAGTTTATATTAATGGCGTTAGAATAATTTGGAAAAGGATAGAGAGAACGGTTGCACAACCTGAAGAATGTGATCAGTGTCTTGTAGCAATTGCTGAATTGGTGTATGTTTTGTTGTGTATATTTTGCCACCAAAAAAAGAGAGAAAAGCTTTGGAGGAAATACCCTTCCTTCCTTCCTTTGGACACTGCAAGAGGGTGTGCTACATGGAGCTGTAGCAACCATCTGACCATGTGGGGAAGATAATCACAAGAAACTAACTCCAAACCCTGATAGTTGTTGAGCTGCTGAACTAACCAGTCACCTATGCCAGGCTTATTACAATGGAGAATAATAAATTGCCTATTGTTTCATTCGTTCTTAATCTGTTATTTACTTGCAGACTAATGGATTCTAGTGGGTACACAGTTCCATAACTCATTGCCCGGTTTTTACTGGTGTACCCTCAAGACAAACTAGGTGGCCAGGCTCAATATGCCCTTATGAGTGAGCCCATTTCCTCACTCAACATGGGCTCATGTTCGTTATCCATAATAACAACCATTTACATGTCTATGATTCTCAATTTTATACCATCAGTCTTGAATTCCAAACTCGTATATCCAAGCATGTCCTTGAACATCTCTACATGGATGTTTACAAGTCACCTCAAATGTAACATGGCCACAAAAGAACTCTTGAATTTCTACCCCCAGACCACCACCCACCACCCACCAATTGCTCAGTTAAAATCAATAAAAATCAGGAGAGTCATCCTCAATTCTTCTCTTTCCCTCATCTTCCGTATCAGCAAGTCAAATCTTTCTTTTGAAATGTATCAGTTCACCCATTTATCTATGTTACCACCACTACCACCATATCCAAGCCACCACCACTGCTCAGTTAGGCTGCTGCTGCTGCTATTTCATGGGACCACCATCCTCGTCCCCCAATCTATTCTCTATGCTGAATTAGAGCATCATTTAAAAATAGGTATCAGATGATGCCATTTCCCTGCCTAAAACCCTCCAGTGGCTTCCTGTATATTTAGACTAGCCTCCACATGCTAAACAATGACCATGCATGGGACCTGCATGATCTGGCCCCTGCTGACCTTGTCACCTACGATTCTGCTCTCATTTGTTATCTCCAGCCACCTGGCCTCCTTGCTATTCTTCAGACACAGTACAGGTTCTCTGAGCTAGCAGTGCCTTCTACCTGGTATCCTTCCCTAGATCACCACTCAGCTGTCTTTCAGCTCAACTATGACCTACTCAGGCAGGGCTCCCTGCCTGTAGAGTCCTGGGTCATGCCCTCTTACACCCCCTTGCTTTGTGTTCTGTTCTTAGCAGTGATCTCCATCTGAGAGTGTTTGTTCTGTGTGTGTCCCTCAGTGCTGCAACACGAGCTCCTTATGAACACGAGCAGGTACCTCAGTGCCTGACACACAGTAGGGATTCAGTAAATACTGTTGAATGAACCAATTGTCTACATCTTTTATTTCTAATCCTCACAAAAATTTCTGCAAGGTAGATAAAATTACCTCCATTATTTACAGGGGAAAATACTGCAGTATGAAAAGTGAAGTGAATTTCTCAAGATGGAATACAATAAAACCTGCAAAAGCCAGAAATTGTGTAAGGCAGAAACCTGTCTGAGAAGGAAAATTAAAATGTTTTTCACTAAAATGAGCCATAAAAAAGTGGTAAGACTGCATCCTGTCAAAGGTGGAAAACTTGCAAGAGCCAGAAAAATAAGGCAGTCCCACTGAGTTCTGGCTCACACAGGTTTCACTATAATTGATAAGGACAGGATTCAAATTTGGGACTGTAAAGTCGAGCATTCGTTACATTGGTCTTGCTCCCTCTCTGTAGTGCTCTGGCTACAGATACCCCAGGAGACATCACAACTAAAAAAGGGACCCCCCCAAAGAAAAAACCCATCGTCATCGAGTTGATTCTGACTCATAGCGACCCTATAGGACAGAGTAGAACTGCCCCATAGGGTTTCCAAGGAGCGGCTGGTGGATTTGAACTGTCGATCTTTTTGTTAGCAGATGAGCTCTTAACCACTGTGCCACCAGGGCTCCAAAAAAGGGACAGAGGAGATTATTTATTGAGTCTCAGTCACTCTACGTGTTGGGTACATCTTCACATACCCACCATGATATACTCAGTGTAGGGCACTGCTTGTAGGCGTGAGAATAAAGTAGTCCATTCAACAAATAGTTACTAAGCACCCACTATGTGCCAGAGGTAGGCACTATGGATACACTAGTGAGGAATACAGGCATAATTTCTGGCCTCATGGAGCTCAAAGTCTGATGGGAAAAATATTAAACAAATACATACCATAAATACATAGGTATAAATTGTGATAAATGCTATGAATGAAACATTCTAGGCTATTACGAGAGAATAACCAGGGAATGTATGGTACTTTAGATGACTGGATGATGGGGTAAAGCATAAGATGAAGCTGGAAAGGTTGGGAGGGTAGGGTTAGATCACAAAGGACCTGCAGGCCTAATTATAAAGCAAGATGATTAAAGAGTTAGAGGTAGAAGAGAGACAAGATGTGATTCAGAGTTTATAAAGATCCCTCTGGCTGCATGTAAATAGACAAATAGGAGACAGGAGAGAAAGCAGGGAGTCTGACTCGGAGATGATGTTGGCTTGGACATGGTGGATGCTGTGAAGTTGGGAGTTGACAGATTTGGGATATGTTTTGGAGTCATATACCCAGAACGTTGTGAGTGCTTGGATGCAAGGGGTGAGGAGGAGGGAAGGGTCAAGGAAGTCTCCAGGTTTCAGGCTTAATTAAGCAATTGAGCGGATGAGATTTTTGTCTTTAACTGAGATTGGGAAGGCAATGGGACGTTGGGGGTGAGGCTCAAGAACTCAGCCTGGATGATGGACATATTGACAAGAGGAAGGAGCCCAGGCTGGGCCCTGGGATCACCCCCAAGCTGGTGCCTCCTTTCCTACCTGGGTAAGGGATCCGGCCGTAGGTGACAATCTCTGTCAGCAAGATACCAAAGGACCAGACATCTGACTTGATGGTGAAGGAGCCAAAATTGATGGCTTCAGGAGCTGTCCACTTGATGGGGAACTTGGCCCCTGTGGGGTTGGATGGAGCTGAGTCAGGGGGACTGTGGGGAACAGTTGGGGCTGGATCTCTGTTAGGTGAGGGGACAAGACAGTGGCAACAGCTGCCAGAATCTGCCCTCTGAAGAACTATGATTTTCCACAGTCTGGCACCCCTCTGGAACCAAGAAACATCCATTCTGATGACAGATGGCTAAAGTGGGGTGGAGTGGGCAGAGAACATTTTCATAACTCCAAAAAGAAACCTCAAACCCATTAGAAGGCACTTCCATTTCTCCCTGACCCCTACAGCCCCTGGCAACCACTAATCTACTTTCTGTCTCTATAAAAACCTCATTGCAGTGGAGTTGATTCCGACTCGTAGCAGTGCCATAGAACAGAGTAGAGCTGCCCCATAGGGTTTCCAAGGCTGTCATCTTTACGGAAGCAGACTGCCACATCTTTCTCCCATGGAGTGGCTGGTGGGTTCAAACAACCAATGTTTTGGTTAGCAGCCAAGCACTTTAACCACTGTACCACCAGGCCTCCTTTCTGTCTCTATAGATTTACTTAATCTGGACATATCATATAAATGGAATCGTATGTGTCATACGTGGTCTTTTGTGACTAGCTTCTTTCACTTAGCATAATGTTTTCAAGATTCATCCGCGTTGGGGCATGTATCAGAACTCCATTCCTTTTTATGGCTAAATAAGGTCCCGCTGCATGGATATAGCACATGTTTTTTACCCATTCATCAGTGGATGGACATTTAGGATTTTTCCTCTTGGACACTTATATGAATAATGCTGCTATGAACATGCATGTATATGTTTTGCCTGTTTTGAATTTCATATAAATGGAACCACATAGAATGCAGCTCTTTTTTTGGTCTGATTTCTTTCATGTTGACATTATATTTGTGAGAGCGGCTCGTTCTGCTGCATGCAGTAGTCATTTGTACTTTTTCACTGCTGTATAGTATTACATCTTACTGCATTGTATACCACTGTTGGTATATCCATTCTACTGTTTACGGACATTTGGATTCTTCCCAGTTTTTCACTATTATGCATTAAGTTTCTCTTATCCTTGACTTCAACACGCACTTGCTTTGACTAAGTCTAAAACTGATGAGTAGTTCTCTCTCTAGTCTGAAATCTCCCTCTCGAAGCCACTGGGTGAGATTCTTAAGTCCAGGACACTACCCAGAAGGACTCCATCAAGTTTAATGGTACACAGCTAATCCTGGGACAGATCTTTGCGTTTTACAGATCACTTTCACAGGCAATAAACTCTCAACACTCACAGCCCCCTTCCAAGTGGGCTCCACGGGCCATTTGGCAGCACTCCTTACCTTCGCGAGCCGTGTACTCATTGTCCTCAATAACCCGTGCCAGGCCGAAGTCGGCAATCTTACACACCAGGGATGCAGAGACCAAGATATTGGCGGCTCGAAGGTCTCGATGAATGTAGTTCCTCTGCTCGATGAACGCCATGCCTTCTGCAATCTCCCCCCAAAACAGAGACACCCATATCCTCAGGCTCGGCCCAGCCTGGGGCCAGTCCTACCCAAAAGCAGAAGAGGAGTGCCCAAGTGGGAGAAAACTGGAAAGCATGTGAACCACCTCCTCCTTTTCTGTCACTTGGGCCCTCGGCCGGGCTGGTGTTTCTTTATCTACCCATCTAGGTCATGTGTTATGCGGGAGACCCTTAGGGCCTGGGTCAGTTTGGGGCTTCTCTGTAGTACCAAGACTTCCAGACAGCGTTTTAAATGGTTTTCAAGGGAAACGTGATGGGACTTCCCAGGACTTACTGGAAAGAGGAAGAAGTAAATAATCACGCACACACACACAGCAGGATACTATGAAGAGCTTTTATCCCCAAACCACCTTCCCAGAGACAACCTAGGCTCACACTTTGTCATACTTTGCTGTATCTCTTATCTCCAAGTCTGGGTAGTTAAAATTCATGAATTCATTCAACAAATAGCTGCTGAGTGTCTTGTGGCTGTCAGACATGTTACTCGAACAGGTGTTGAAGCAGTGAGCCAGGAAACCACTACAGGTGGTGCTGGGTACCATAAAGAAAAAAAATAAACCAGGGTAATGGGACACGAACTATAGCAGGCTTTTTTGGACTGAGTTATCAAAGACTCGGAGGAGGTAAAATTTTAGCAAAGATCAGAGTAATCATAATAACATACCAGACAGAGAGAACATTAAGTGCAAAGGCCCAGCGGTGGGGATGAGCTTGGGCATTCATGGACCAACAAGGAGGCCAGAGTGGCTGAGTGGAGGATGCCATAGGGAGAGAGAGGAGAGTTGAGGTTGAGAAGGAGGCAGGATCAATCACCCAGGGCCTTGCAGGCCAGGAGAGGAGGTTGGGTTTTATTCTGAGCACAATGGGGGGACATTAGAAGGCTTTGATTTGTAATGTGACATGATCTGATGTATATTTTAAGATCATCATGGCTGCCGGGTGGAATAATAGAATGTGCGGAGGCTGCTTATTCACAATGGAGCCCTGGGAGACTTGAGAGAGAGACTTGGGATTGTGCCTTGGAGAGATTTTCACTTATAAGGGTTTGGACAAAAGAGGTTTCAGGCCAACTCTCAGAGACCCAGAAAACACCATTCATAGTTTACAAACTGGCCTATGAGCCCCTTGAGTCAGTGCTATCACGATACCTATTTTACAGAAGAGGAAACATTTATTCCAGGTCACACCACCAAGAAAATGCTGAATGTTAGCATCCAACCAGTCTGCAGGATCCAAATCTAGAGTTCTGTGCTGCCTCTAAATGAACCAGAACTACAGTGCTCTACAGGACTGTGACGGGGTGCAATCTGGTGAGATTATTTGGCAGAGTGACGTGTCGGGAGAGGGTGCTGTCATCTGGCCAGACAGACCAATCAAGGCACCAGCTGGGTCCGGGCTCAAGTGGAGTGGATGGTGCGCTTGCAAGGAATAGCCAGCAGGGGGCACTCGTGGCCATTGGAACTCAGGTCCTAAGCTTTAAGCTTTCCAACAAAAACTTGAAAGGGATTTGCTGATTTTGTTTGGGGTAGGTGGACAGTGTGTGGAACAAGACAAGGTCTCTTGGCCTGGGTGGTGCGGGCAACTTATAAGGAGTCCTTAGACAAACAATCATCAGCAGCTATTAGGATAAGGACAAGTGTATTAGCTTATTCATGTATTATAAGATGATACTTAACAAACACTTCTGTAGCATTTACTCTGTGCCTTGGGGGAAGTACTATCGTTATTAAGGAGCCCTGGTGGCACAATGGTTAAGTACTCAGCTACTAACAGAAAGCTTGGCAGTTCAAGTCCACCAACCACCCCGTGGGAGAAAAGACCTGGTGATCTGCTCCCGTAAAGATTGTTGTTGTTATATGGAAAGGAAAGAGGTCCCAGATAAACAAAGCATTACTGAAGAAAAAGAACAAAGTAAGAGGCCTCACACTACCTGATCTCAGAACCAACTATACAGCTACGGTAGTCAAAATAGCCTTGTACTGGTATGACAAACACATGGACCAATGGAACAGAGTCAAAAACCTGGATGCAAATCCATCCAGCTATTATCAGCTAATCTTTGACTAAGGAACAAAGTCTACTAAGTAGGGGAAAGACAGTCTTTTTAACAAATGGGGCTGGCAAAACTGGATGTCCATCTGTAAAAAAAAGAAAAAGAAACTGGACCCATACCTCACACCATACACAAAAACTAACTCAAAATGGATCAAAGACCTAAATACAAAACCTAAAATGAGGGGCGGGGCCAAGAGGACAGAGTAGTCAGATGCTTCTGGTGAACACCCTTACAACAAAGACCCAAAAAAACAAGTGAAAAGATTACATTTATAACAAGCTAGAAGCCCTGAACATCAAAGGCAAAGTTAGGAAACAGACTGAGTGGCAGGGGGAGGGAGAGACAGTTCAGAAGTGGAAAGTAGTTGACAGACCTGCATTGCCGGGAACCCTCAGGCACCATTCCTGGGAGTGGCTGCGGCGGGCTGGTGGTAGCGTTCAGCTGCAGTTTCCTCAGGGGCAAACATCCAGCCACACAGCCTACTCACACCTCCAGAACCAGAGAACAACGCTCTCGGCAAAAGCAAAGTACTTGCTTATATTTTACCATGTCCCCCGCCCTGAGGCCAGCATCAGTGGCTGTCGATTTCCCTGAGCCTCAGATAGGTCCTCTTGCATGACCTGAGCCATTCTCCCGGTCTTGGAGAAGGAATAAATTCACAGTTCGGGGAAAAGATAATTTGTCAGCTCCACCAACCTGGGGAGCTCAGGAGAGATGCAGCTGCTGTCCAAGCATAAATGGTCCGTGGACTTTGAATACCTTTCCCCCCTGTATGGACCTGTGTAGGCGTATTTCAGTAGGACATGCCCTTGTTGGCAGACTGTTTCAGCTGTGCGGTGGAGAGGTGGGTGTTTGACGTTTGACACTGCTTTGCCTATTAAACAGGGTCTTCACCTTTTTTTTCACCTACCCACATCAGGGGTCTAAGGACTGGTGGCTCCATTCAGGTCACCCAGCCATCCGTGACTGGGGTCCAAGGATAACTGGTACCTCCCAGCCCTTACAACCAAAAGCATTGGGTGCCCAAGGACCATCTGCAGAACCCACCCACCAGTGTGCTCTAGAGAACAGGGATGTGCTTTCTTCACAGACACTTGGGGGATGGTCGTCAGCCTCTTCTTTGTTCAGAGCATGACCCCCTGCTACAACCAGATACTGGTACCTACACCAATCACCCCTGCCCCTCTAAGACTGTAGGACAGAGCCTGTGCCACACACTTGATGACCAACTACATGGACACCTGAGCTGAATCCATTCAAGAAAAGTGAATGGACTCCTAGGCTCATATAGCTGGTAACGGCTCTAGTCATCTGGTGACAGGACGTTAGAGCTTCAAAGGCTAAAATTATCAAGCTAGCTCACTTAAGCAACCTATTTGGGCATATCAAAATAAAACAAAAAAGCAAGAAGCTAGGATATAGTAAGAAAACATAAAATAAAGTAATACAATAACTTATAGATGGCTCGGAGACAACGGTCAACATCAAGTCACATAAAGAAGCAGACCGTGATTGGTTCAACAAGCTTTCAAAACAAAGAATCAAAGGATCTTCTGGATGAAGGTACATTCCTGGAATTACTGGATGCAGAATACAAAAGATTAATAGACAGAACTCTTCAAGACATCAGGAAAGAGATCAAGAAGGAGATCAGGCAATACACAGAACAAGCCAAGGAACACAAAGATAAGGCAGTTGAAGAAATTAAAAAGGTTATTCAAGAACATAAGGAAAAATTTAACAAGCTACAAGAATCCATAGACATCAATCAGAAATTCAAAAGATTAACAATAAAATTACAGAATTAGACAACTCAATAGAAAGTCAGAGGAGCAGAATTGAGGAAGTGGAAGGCAGAATTTGTGAGACTGAAGATAAAGCACTTGCCACCAATATACTTGAAGAAAAATCAGATAAAAGAATTTAAAAAAAATGAAGAAACCCTAAGAATCATGTGGGCCTCTATCAAGAGAAATAACCTATGAGTGACTGGAGTACCAGAATAGGGACAGATAACAGAAAATACAGAGAGAATTGTTGAAGATTTGTTGGCAGAAAACTTCCCTGATATTGTAAAAAATGAAAAGATATCTATGCAAGATGCTCGCTGAACTCCACATAAGGTAGATCTGGAAAGAAAGTCACCAAGACATACTATAATCAAACTTGCCAAAACCAAAGACAAAGAGAGAAATTTAAGAGTAGCTAGGGATAAATGAAAAGTCACCTACAGAGGAGAGTCAATAAGAATAAGCTTTGACTACTCAGCAGAAACCATGCAGGCAAAAAGGCAGTGGAATAACTTATATAAAGCACTGAAGGAAAAAAATTGCCAGCCAAGAATCATATATCTAGGAAAACTGTCTCTCAAATATGAAGGTGAAATTAGGACATTTCCAGATAAACAGAAGTTTAGGGAATTTGTAAAAACCAAATCAAAACTACAAGAAATACTAAAGGGAGTTCTCTGGTTAGAAAATCAATAATATCAAATATCAACCCAAGAGTAGAACACTGGACAGAGCAATGTGATGTTAAACCATACAGGGAAACCACAAAAATAAACCAAGATTAAAAAACACTCAAAACAGGGAAACAGAGATGTCATTACGTAAAAGAAGACAACATTAAAACAATAAAGGGAGACTAAGAGATGTAGTCTTAGATCTTTCATATGGAGAGGAAGACAAGGCAATATAAAGAAATAAAAGTTAAGTTAAAACTTAGAAAAATAGGGGTAAATATCAAGGCAACCACAAAGGATACTAACAATCTTACTCGTCAAAATAAAATACAAGAAAAAAATAGAGACTTGGCAGAAACAAAATCAACTACAATGAATAAGAGGAAAAGACAATATATAAAGAAAAGCTACTCAGTACAAAAAATTAAGTGGGAAGAAGAAACTGTCAACAACACATAAAAAAAGACATCAAAATGACAGCACTAAACTCATACCTATACATAATTATGCTGAATGTAAATGGACTAAATGTACCAATAAAGACAGAGAGTGGCAGAATGAATAAAAAACAATTCATCTACATGCTGTCTACAAGATACACACCTTAGACTTAGAGACACAAACAAACTAAAACTCAAAGGATGGAAAAGAATATATCAAGCAAACAACAATCAAAAAAGAGCAGGAGTGGCAATATTAATTTCTGACAAAATAGACTTTAAAGTTAAATCCACCACAAAGGATAAGGAAGGACACTACATAATGATTAAGGGACAATATAACAGGAGGATATAACCATATTAAATATTTATGCACCTAATGACAGGGCTACAAGATACATAAAACAAACTAACAGCATTGAAAAGTGAGATAGGCAGCGCCACAATTATAGTAGGAGACTTCAACACACCACTTTTGGTGAAGGACAGAACATCCGGAAAGAAGCTCAATAAAGACACGGAAGATCTAAATGCCACAATCAACCAACACGACCTCATAGACATATACAGAACACTCCACCCAACAGCAGCCAAGTATACTTTCTTTTCTAACGCACATGGAACATTCTCTAGAATAGACCCCATATTAGGTCATAAAGCAAGCCTTAGCAGAATCCAAAACATTGAAATATTATGGAGCACCTTCTCTGACCGTGAGGCCATAAAAGTAGAAATCAATAACAGAAAAAGGAGGGAAAAGAAATCAAATACTTGGAAACTGAACAATACTCTGCTCAAAAATGACTGGGTTATAGAAGACATCAAGGATGGAATAAAGAAACTCATAGAATGCAATGAGAACGAAAACACTTCCTATCAGAACCTTTGGGACACAGCGAAAGCAGTGCTCATAGGTCAATTTAAATCAATAAATGCACACATACAAAAAGAAGAAAGGGCCAAAATCAAAGAATTATCCCTACAACTTGAACAAATAGAAAGAGAACAACAAAAGAAACCCTCAGGCACCAGAAGAAAGCAAATAATAAAAATTAGAGCAGGATTAAAAGAAATAGAGAACAGAAAAAGAATTAAAAGAGTAAACAAGACCAAAAGGTGGTTCTTTGAAAAAATTAACAAAATTGATAAACCGTTGGCTAAACTGACAAAAGAAAAACAGCAGACAAAGCAAATAACCTGAATAAGAAATGAGATGGGCAATATTACAACAGACCCAACTGAAATTAAAAGAAACATATCAGATTACTATGAAAAATTGTACTCTAACACATTTGAAAACCTAGAAGAACAGGATGAATTTCTACAAACACAGCACCTACCTAAACTAACACAAAAAGAGGTAGAACAACTAAATAAACCCACAAGAAAAGAAGAGATCGAAAAGGTAATTAAAAAACTCCCAACAAAAAAAGCCCTGGCCTGAACAGCTTCACAGCAAAGTTCTACCAAACTTTTAGAGAAGTGTTAACACCACTACTACTAAAGGTATTTCAGAGCATAGAAAAGGATGGAATACTCCCAAACTCATTCTATGAAGCCAGCATATCCTTGATACCAAAACCAGGTAAAGACACCACAAAAAAAAGAAAATTACGGACCTATACCCCTCATGAACCTAAATGTAAAAATCCTCAACAAAATTCTAGCCAATAGAATTCAACAACATATCAAAAAAATAATTCACCATGACCAAGTGGGATTCATACTAGGTAATCAGGGATGGTTCAACATTAGAAAAACAATTAACATAATCCATCATATAAATAAAACAAAAGACAAGAACCACATGATGTTATCAATTGATGCAGAAAAGGGCTTTGACAAAATTCAACACCCATTCATGATAAAAACTCTAAGCAAAATAGGAATAGAAGGAAAATTCAAAAGCGCATTTATACAAAGCCAACAGCCAACCTCATCCTAAATGGAGAGTGTCTGAAAGCATTCCCCTTGAAATCAGGAACCAGACAAGGATGCCCTTTATCACCACTCTTATTCAACATTGTGCTGGAGGTCCTAGCCAGAACAATTAGGCTAGATGAAGAAATAAAGGGCATCCAGACTGGTAAGGAAGAAGTAAAAGTATCTATATTTGCAGATGACATGATCTTATACACAGAATAAAGAATCCTCAAGAAAACTACTGAAACTAATACAAGAGTTCAGTAGATTATTGGGATATAAGATAAACATAGAAAAATCAGTTGGATTCCTCTACACTAACAAAAAGAACATTGAAGAGGAAATCACCAAGTAAATACCATTTATAATAGCCCCCAAGAAGATAAAATACTTAGGAATAAATCTTACCAGAGACATAAAAGACCTATACAAAGAAAACTACAAGACACTACTGCAAGAAACCAAAAGAGATCTGCATAACTGGAAAAACATACCTTGCTTATGGATAGGAAGACTTAATGTAAAAATGTCAATTCTACCAAAAGCCATCTATAGATACAACACAATTCTGATCTAAATTCCAACAACATTTTTTAATGAGATGGAGAAACGAATCACCAACTTCATATGGAAGGGAAAGAGGCCCCAGATAAGGCATTATTGAGAGAGAAGAACAAAGTGGGAGGCCTCACTCTACCTGATTTTAGAATCTATTATACTGCCACAGTAGTCAAAACAGCCTGGTACTGGTACAACAACAGATACATAGACCAATAGAACAGAACTGAGAATTCAGATGTAAATCCATCCACATATGAGCAGCTGATATTTGACAAAGGCCCAAAGTCAGTTAAACGGGGAAAAGACCATCTCTTTAACAAATGGTGCTGGTATAACTGGATATCCATCTGCAAAAAATCGAAACAAGACCCATAACCTCAAACCATGCACAAAAATGAACTCAAAATGGATCAAAGACCTAAATATAAAATCTAAAACGATAAAGATCATGGAAGAAAAAATAGGGACAATGCTAGGAGCCCTAATACATGGCATAAACAGTATACAAAACTTTACTAACGATACAGAAGAAAAACTAGATAACTGGGAGCTCCTAAAAATCAAACACCTAGGTTCATCCAAAGACTTCACCAAAAGAGTAAAAAGATTACCTACAGGCTAGGAAAAAGTTTTTAGCTATGACATTTCTGATCAGCATCTGATCTCTAAAATCTACATGATACTGCAAAAACTCAACTACAGAAAGACAAATAACCTGATTAAAAAATGGGCAAAGGATATGAACAGGTACTTTACTAAAGAAGACATTCAGGTGGCTCACAGATACATGAGGAAATGCTCACGATCATTAGCCATTAGAAAAATGCAAATTGAAAGTACAATGAGATTCCATCTCACACCAACAAGGCTGGCATTAATGCAAAAAACACAAAATAATAAATGCTGGAGAGGTTGTGGAGAGATTGGAACACTTATGCACTGCTGGTGGGAATGTAAAATGGTACAACCACTTTGGAAATCGATTCGGCGCTTCCTTAAAAAGCTTGAAATAGAACTACCATACGATCCAGCAATCCCACTCCTTGGAATATATCCTAGAGAAATAAAAGCCTTTACACGAACAGATACATGCACACCCATGTTTATTGCAGCACTGTTTACGATAGTAAAAAGATGAGCAACCAAGGTGCCCATCAATGGATGAATGGATAAATTATGGTATATTCACACAATGGAATACTATGCATCGTTAAAGAACAATGATGAATCCGTGAAACATTTCATCATGGAGGAATCTGGAAGGCATTATGTTGAGTGAAATTAGTCAGATGCAAAAGGACAAATATTGTATGAGACCACTATTATAAGAACTCCAAAAAAAGTTTAAACAGAGAAGAAAATATTCTTTGATGGTTATGAGAATGGGAAGGGAGGGAGGGACAGGAGTTTTCATTAATTAGATAGTAGATAAGAACTATTTTAGGTGAAGGGAAAGACAACACATAATACAAGAGAGGTCAGCACAACTGGACTAAAGCAAAAGCAAAGAAGTTTCCTGAATAAACTGAATGCTTTGAAGGCCAGCGTAGTAGGGGCAGGGGTTTGGGGACCATGGCTTCAGGGGACATCTAAGTCAATTGGCACAGTAAAATCTATGAAGAAAACATTCTGCATCCCACTTTGGAGAGTGGCATCTGGGGTCTTAAACGCTAGCAAGTGGCCCTCTAAGATGCATCAATTGGTCTCAACCCACCTGGATGAAAGGAGAATGAAGAACACCAAGGACACAAGGTACTTATGAGTCCAAGAGACAGAAGGGGCCACATAAACCAGAGACTACATCAGCCTGAGACCAGAAGAACTAGATGCTACCTGGCTACAACTGATGACTGCCCTTACAGGGAACACAACAGATAACCCCTGGGGGAGCAGGAGAGCAGTGGGATACAGACCCCAAATTCTTGTAAAAAGACCAGACTTAATGGTCCAACTGAGACTAGAAGAACCCCAGATGTCATCATTCCAGATCTCCTGTTAGCCCAAGACAGGAACCATTCCCAAAGCCAACTCTTCAGACAGGGATTAGACTGGACTATGGGATAAAAAATTATATTGGCAAAGAGTGAGCTCCTTGGATCAAGTAGACACATAAGGCTATGTGGGCAGCTCCTGTCTGGAGAAGAGATGAGAGAGTGGAGGGGGGCAGAAGCTGGCCAAATGGACACAAAAATAGAGAGGGGACGGAAGGAATGTGCTGTCTCATTAGAGGGAGAGCAACTAGGAGTATATAGCAAAGTGTATATAAGTTTTTGTACGACAGACTGACTTGGTTTGTAAATTTTCACTTAAAGCACAATAAAAATTAAAAAAAAAAAAAAAAGAAAGTGGGGGGAAGGGGAAAGAAATACACAGACTAAGAGGTAAGAGACCTGGGATCTAGTCCTAATTCTACACCCCTTGCTCAGTGAGCTTGGTCCAGTAATTTTACCTCCCCAATTCTCATGTAAACTATGGCATTAGTAAAGCTTGATTTACATTACAGAACTGTTGTAAAAATTCAATAAAAATCTACATAAAAATATATATATATATAAAAGCCTAAAATGATAAAGATCATGGAATTAAAAATAAGGACAACACTACCCAAACCAAACCGAACTCTGTTGCTGTCCAGCCAATTCTGACTCACAGCGACCCTATGGGACAGAGTAGAACTGCCTCATAGGGTTTCCAAGGAGAGGCTGACAGATTCAAATTGCCAACCTTTAGGTTAGCAGCTAAGCTCTTAACCACTATGCCACCAGGGCTCTGGGGACAATACCAGGGGCCCTAATACATGGTATAAAGAGAATACAAACCATAACTAACAATGCACAAACAATAGGAGATAAACTAGATAACTGGGAGCGCCTAAAAATTAAACACTTAAGCTCATCGAAAGACTTTGCCAAAAGAGTAAAAAGAGAACCTACAGACTGGGAAAAAATTTTTGGCTGAGACATATCTGACAAGGGTCTAATCTCTAAAATCTATAGAATACTTCAACACCTCAACAACAAAAAAACAAATAAGCCAATTAAAAAAATGGGCAAAAGATATGAACAGACATTTCACCAAAGAAGACATTCAGGTGACTAACAGACACATGAGGAAATGCTCTGGATCACTAGCCATTAAAGAAATGCAAATCAAAACTACAATGAGAAACCGTCTCACCCCAACATTACTGGCACTAATTAAAAAAAAAAAAAAAGCAGAAAATAACAAATGTTGGAGAGGTTGTGGGGAGATTGGAACACTTATGCACTGCTGGTGAGAATGTAAAATGGTACAACTACTATGGAAAACGATATGGGGCCTCCTTAAAAAGCTAGAAATGGAATGCAGGCCTCAAATTCTTGTAAAAAGACCAGACTTAATGGCCTGAGAATAGAAGGACCCCGGAGGTCATGGTTCCCAGGCCTTCTGTTAGCCCAAGACAGGAACCATTCCCAAAGCCAACTCTTCAGACAGGGAATGGACTGGACTATGGGATAGAAAATGATACTGGTGAGGAGTGAGCTTCTTGGATCAAGTAGACACATGAGACTATGTGGGCAGCTCCTGTCTGGGGGAGAGATGAGAGAGCAGAGGGGGTCAGAAGCTGGCTGAGTAGAAATGAAAACAGAGAGTAGAAAGGAGTGTGCTGTCTCAGTCGGAGAGCAACTAGGAGTATATAGCAAGATGTATATAAATTTTTGTATGAGAGGCTGATTTGATTTGTAAACTTTCACTTAAAGCACAGTAAAAATTAAAGAAAAAAAAAAAAGCTAGAAATGGAAATAACATATGATCCAGCAATTCCACTCCAAGGAATATAACCTGGAGAAATAAGACCCATCACATGAATAGACATAAGCACACCCATGTTCATTGCAGCATTATTCACAATAGCAAAAAGATGGAAACAGCCTAGGTGCCCATCAACAGATGAACGGATAAACAAATTATGGTACATACACACAACGGGATACTACGCAATGATGAATCCATGAAACATCTCACAGCAAGCATGAATCTGGAGGGCATTTTGCTGAGTGAAATAAATCAATCACAAAAGGACAAATATTGTATGAAACCACTATTATAAAAACCAAGAAAGGTTTACACACACACACACACAAAACAAGCTTTGATGGTTACAAGGGAGGGGAAATCACTAACTAGATAGTAGACGAGTGTTAACTTTGGTAAAGGGAAAGACAGCACACGATATAGGGAAAGTCTGCACAACTTGACCAAGGGAAAGTTATAGAAACTTCCTAGATACTTCCAAACACCTTGAGGGACTGAGCTACTGGGGCTGAAGGTTGGGGCCCATGGTCTTGTGGGACATCTAGGTCAATTGGCATAACATAGTTCATAAAGAAAATGTTCTATATCCTACTTTGGTGAGTAGTGTCTGAGGTCTTAAAAGCTTGTGAGTGGACATCTAAGATATGTCTATCGGTCCCAGCATGTCTGAGCAAAGGAGGATGAAGAAAACCAAAGTCACAAGGAAAATATTAGTCCAAAGAACTAATAGACCACAACTACCACAGCCTTCACCAGTCTGAGCACAGAAGAACTAGATGATACCCAGCTACCACCGACTTCTCTGACAGGGATCACAATAGAGTCCCAGGAGAAAAAAGTAGAACGAGATTCAAATTCACACACACACCCATACACAAAACCAGACTTACTGGCCTGACAGTCACTGAAGGAACCCCTGAGACTATGGCCCCCAGACACCCTGCTAACTCAGAACTGAAGCCACTCCCAAAGTCCACCTTTCAGCCAAAGATTAGACATGTCTATAAAACAAACATAAGACACGTCAGGAACTTACTTCTTAGTTCAATCAAGTATATGAGACCAAATGGGCAACACCTGCTCCAAAACAAATATGAGAAGGCAGGAAGGGACAGGGAAACTGGATAAATGGACACTGAGAACCCAGGGTGGAAAGGAAAAAGGGGAGAGGGCGGACACATTGCAGGGATTGCAACTAATGTCACAGAACAGTTTGTGTATAAAATTTTTGAATGAAAAACTAATTTGTGCTGCAAACTTCCACGTAAAACAAAATAAAAATATTGTCGTTGGTGTTAGGTGCCATCGAGTTGTTTCTGAGCTGTACTGACCCTAGGTGCAACAGAATGAAACATTGCCAGGTCCTATATCATTCATACAACTGTTGCTGTGGTTGAGCCCATCGCAGCCACTGTGTCAATTCATCTTGCTGAGGGTCTTCCCTTTTTTGCTGACCCTCTACTTTACCAAGCATGATTTCCTTCTCCAGAGACTGGTCCCTCCTGATAACATGTCCAAAGTATGTGAGGTGAAGCCTCGCCATCTTTGCTTCTAGTGAGCATTCTGGCTGTACGTTTTCCAAGACAGCTGTGTTCATTCTTCTGAAGTCCATGGTATATGCAATATTCTTTGCCAACACCGTAATTCAAAGGCATTTATTCTTCGGTCATCCTTATTTATTGTCCAGTTTTTGAATGCAAAGGAGGCTACTGAAAATACCATGACTTGAGTCAGGTGCACCTTAGTGTCCTCAAAGTGATATCTTCGCTCTTTAACATTTTAAAGAGGTCTTTTGCAGCATATTTGCCCAACACAATATGTCGTTTTACTTCTTGACTGCTGCTTCCAAGGGCGTTGATTGTGGATCGGAGTAAAATGAAATCCTTGACAACTTCAATATTTTCTTCATTTATCATGTTGTTGCTTATTGGTCCAGTTGTGAACACTTTTGTTTTCTTTATGTTAAGGTGTAATCCATACTGTAGGCTGTCGTATTTGATCTTCATCAGTAAGTGCTTCAAATCTTCTTTGCTTTCAGCAAGTAAGATTGTGTTATCTGCATATTGCAGGTTGTTAACGAGTCTTCCTCCAATCCTGATGCCCCGTTCTTCATTTATTCCAGTTTCTTGGATTATTTGCTCAGCATACAGATTGAATAAGTATGGTGAAAGGATAAAACCCTGACGCACAATTTTTACAGATTATAGCCTAGGAAACCCTATTTGGCAGTTCTACTCTGTCCTATAGGTTCTATGAGTTGGAATTGACTCAAGGGCACATAACATCAAAAGCTATTGTTATCAGCTGTATTTCACAACTGAAGCCCAGAGGAGTAAGGAAATAGTCTAAGATTACACAACTTGCAAGTGGCAGAGCCAGGATTGGAACTCGAGCAGCCCAGCTAGAGCACAAGCACTCATTCATTACTCTGTAAAATCTTTTTGCCTTGTATTTAGCACTGAGCAGTACTATTGCTGGTAGTTAACATTTACTTAGTACACTGGCAGACGTTCATATATTATTTTGCTGACTTTCACATGAGCTCAGTGAGTCAGACATGACTAAGGCAAACCAAACCCAGTGCCGTCAAGTCAATTCCGACTCATAGCGACCCTATAGGACAGAGTAGAACTGCCCCATAGAGTTTCCAAGGAGCGCCTGGCAGATTCGAACTGCTGACCCTTTGGTTAGCAGCCATAGCACTTAACCACTACGTCACCAGGGTTTCCAATAACTAAGGCAGAAGAGGGTAATGGCTAAGTGGCTCCAGAGTCAGACCAGCTCAGCTTGAGCCCCATAGCTCTGTGATCTCAAGCAAGCTATTTTACCTCTCCATGCCTCACTTTTCTTATCTGTAACATGGGGCCAACAATAGCACCTGCCTCTGAGGGGTCGTGTGGTTAATTTTCTAAGCACATGAAAGGCTTAGAAGAGTGTCTGGTATGCAGTAAGTTTTCACTTCAATGGTAGCTGTGAATGCTCCCCGTTGAGGAAAGTACAGCCCAGAGAGGTCAAGCAACTTGCTCAAAGTAACACAGGCAGATCTGGGATCAAAAACAAAGACTCTATGTGACTCCTAAGCCCACGTGCTTATGAGTGTCACTTCTCCAGGGTTTGTCCATGGATTGGTTTACCAAATTCAGGGTTGATTAAGACTTGGGTGTTGATGACATGGTGAGATTTCATGACCACCAAGCAGACCACCATGATGCCAGTCCCTGGAACTTGGGTTTACTTCCAAGAGTATCTGGAAATCACAGAATCACAGCTGGTAGGGCCTACAGGGATATTCCAGCCCAGGGCTCTTCAACCTGAATCCTACTGATGCCTCTGGGCTATCCAGGGGTAGGGGGACAAAACTAAGGCCACATGTGGTGCTCAATGCCCACCTTCAATCAGAGCAGCTCTGTTTTGACCTTTTTAAAAATATATTCAGTTATTGTATAAGATTTCATTTGGCCAGCAGAGTAGTGGCTAAAAAAAGCTTTCAGATTTAAAAAACCACAGATGTGGTCCACTTCTCTCAATTTGACATACAGGGAGACTGCAACCCAGAGTGGGGTCCAAGGTCATACATCAAGCTGGTGACAGGGCTGGGGCACCCTCCCACCACATGGTTCTCCCTCTCTGGGACTGGAGGCTCAGACCAGGTTCCCAGGCAGGTCTCTTCATGTCCCTGGGCTCTGAGTCCTCTTCTGTTTCCGGATGTTCAGAGGCCCTGAACCTCCTCCCCCTGGTTTCTATTTTTCTGTCCATGAAATGGGGAGAGTAACTCTGGTCCCAGTCCATGAGCCTCACCCAACAAAATTTCTGCCAATTCATGGGTATAATTTAGCAATAGGCCAGACTATAATTTCCTGGGGAACAGGGCCCATTGGAGTGAAAATGCCAGGTCTTGATTTCCATATTCACCCTCCCACCTCGAATTCCAGGCTCCGAGGGTAGAGCTTTTTATTATACCTTATTGTGGCCCCTGGGCCCCGGGATTTGCATAGTCAAATGAGCTCTGCCATTGACATCTCCAGAAGGTCCAGTCCTGGGTCCAAGCAGATCTCCCTCAACTTCCACCAGGCTGCAAACCACACCTCCTTTGTCTACAGCACCCTTAGGCTCAAGGCAAACAGGCCAAGATTTCCCCTGTGGGCTTTTGCACATTTGCTGTTTCTTCTATCAAAAGCACCCTTCCCTCTCCTCTTCATTTGCCTAACTTCTGCTCATCCTTCAAGGCTCAGCCTAGATGTCACTTCTCTGAAGTCTTCCCTGATTGCTCCTGGATCAGGCTAAATGCTCCGGGTGTGCACTCCCACAACACCCTTTCCTTCCCCGTCTTCACACAGAGAGGATAGAGAGAGAGAGAATGAGACAGGACAGAAGTAAAATGCACTCTGGCTGGGGTGAGAGGAGTTGCAGGGGGTGCGGGAAGGAAGATGAGAAAGAAAGGGGAATTTTAAGACATGTTTCTGTCATTTATGTACACTGTTTACTTTACTGGACACTGTTCTTTGGACCCTGAGTCAGGACCACTAGGCTCATGACTCTCTAAGCGATTCAGTCATTTAATATCTATTTTCCTATCTGGACTGTAAACTCTGAGGATAAGAACACTTTTCCATTTTATTAGCTGTTGTATTCCCTAGAACCAGCACAGTGACTGAGACAAACCACTTAACCTTACTGTGCCTCAGTTTCCTCACCTGTACTCACCTTCTTCTCTATGCCTGAATTTCCTGTTATGTAAAATGAGATGATAATTACCCACCTGTGGCAGCAGGTTACACTGGTAGCCCCCAATGAACCATGCCACCTGGGGTTTATGCCCTTGGGAAGTCCCCTCCCACACAGACTCTGGGCTTGGCCATGTGACTTGCTTTGGCCAAGTCAGGAAATGTGATGCAAGCAGGGGCCTGAGAAGGCTTGCACATTAGGGCTTGGCCTCTTGTACACTCCTCTTTGGAACCTCGTGGCCATGCTGTAAGGAGCTCTGGTTAGACTCGTGAGTGGACAGGCCACATGGAGAGAGACTGCGGAGGATGAGAAGCTGTCTAGAATGCATCCGTATGAGTAATCTCAGCTTCCCTGCTTGGAGCAGAAGAACCCCTGAGCCAATCCCAGTCAACCCACAGAATCAAGAGAAATAATCAATTGCTGTTGTTTTAAGCTACTAAGTTTTGAAAAGGTTTGTTACACAAGAATAGATAACAAAACCCCCACCTCATAAGGCTGATGTGAGGATTAAAGGAGCTAGTATACGTAACACCTCCCCCCCACACACAAATCAAACCCATTGCTGTCAAGTTGATTCTGACTCAAGGTGACCCCATGTGTTATAGAGTAGAACCACTCTATAGGATTTTCTTGACTGTAATATTTATGGAAACAGATCACCAGGCCTTTCCTCCATAGCACAGCTGGGTGAGTTTGAATCGCCAACCTTTAGGTTAGTAGTTGAGCGCAAACTTTTTGTACCACCTAGGGACCTAGCATATGTAACCCAGCGCTGTTGAGTCGATTCCAACTCATAGCATACATGCATGGTGCATACAAAAAGAATGGCACACACTGAGCACGGAATAAATGTTAGCTGTGATTACTGTCATTATTACAGTATGTGCTCAATAAATATCTGTTGAATGAAGAAATTCCTGCCCCTCTTCCCCCATTTTCCCTACTAGACTCTCACCTGGGCTGAGAAGTCGATGAGTTTGGGCAAGGGCTGCTTGCTGCCTTCTTCACTTTTCAAAAAGTCCAGCAGGCTGCCTGTATGGGAACATTATATGACTGTTAGCGTCTTTGTATGTGGCTCAAATTTTTCATAGTAATGGATTTAAATCAACATATTTATTTACCATGCTCAGCATTTGAGAAATAGAACTTGAGTGGTTTTCACATGACTTTTCAATTGCTAGTCTGGTTCTTTGACTGAGTTTTTTTTTTTTTTTTTTAAGCCTGGATAGCTGGGGTCATGGCTTTATGAGGCTGGTATAATTGCATATTTAGAAAATGAAAAAAAAAAAAAAAAGCTGAGATTTCAAATCACACTCAATGAGTTGTGTGAGGTGTTGCTGTCTATCCAAAAATGGGCAAGGGTTGAAAATGACTTTGAAATGGTGGCCTAAAAAAAAAGAGAAATCCTGAATTGTGGCAGAGGGTGGTGCTGGTCTAGAACTAGTGTTTTGCCTTAGTCTCTTTTCCAGAACATTGGTGCTTGCAGAGAAGACAGCTGGTGAGGGACAGAGCCACCGTGGTCTCTGAAGTCTTCTCGTGAACTCATAAGCCTCTTCTCCTATCACCCAAAGGGGTTCTGGCCCCACTCTCCTCTCCTGGGGGCCTTGTGTTCTCCCCTTCTCCTGGTGTCCCTTTAACATGATTTCTTCCCGTTAACCAGGAGCGCTGGGTGGCTGCATCTTAAGATGCTCAATGAGTATTTGTCAATAGAGCTTCTGAGCCCGATTGGGGCATCATGAGGGCAAGATCCATGTCAACTTTGAGTCCTCAGTTGACCAGTGAGGGCCACAGCCCTCATCCCAGCTCCCCAGAGCACCGTACCTTTTGCCATGAACTCCGTGATGATGTAGATGGGCTCCTCTGTCACCACTGCGTGCAGCTTCACCAGCTTGTCATGCTGCAGAGTCTTCATCACGTTGGCCTCTGCCAGAAAGGCCTCCACTGACATGCTCCCTGGCTTCATCGTCTTTACAGCCACCTTGGTGTGCTTGTTGTAGGTGGCTGGAGAGTACAGGAAACAGGGAAAGTGGTCAGACTGCTCTGGTTTCCCCTTTCGGCCCTGGAAGGCCCAGCTGCGGGTCTGCCTCCTCCAGAAAGGCTTCCCTATGCCCTCAGCCCTTAGAAAGGTATGGAATGTTGTTCACCATCTCCTGGCTGTGTGTTCTTGAGCACATCACTTAACTTCTCCAAGCCTTGGTTTTCTCATCTAAAAAGAGCTAATGATAAGCACTCCCTTTGAAGAGCTGTTATAAAGATTAACAAATACTCTCAAAACACAACTCAGATTATTAAACACACACACACACACACACCCCACCTTCACTCATAATGCTCTTGAAAGAAATACTAGATTCATCATGGCCCATAAGGCCTTGCATGATCTGGCCCTGTCACCTCTCCAGCTTCATTATCCACCAAAATCCCTCTTGTCTTTTATGCACCACTCACTGTGTAAGTCACTAAGTCCCTCGAGCACCCATCTCCCCATCCCACCATGGGGACTTTGTATAAGCTGTTCCCTGGTCCCACCCCACCATTGCTTCATCTTGTGGATTCTGTAAATCTCATAATTGCTTGTTTCCTTCTTTGCTTTTCTTGCCAGGAAGCTCAAATCCAGGTGTGTGGTCTTCCTCTAATGACAGTCTAGCACCTTACATAGTATTTATTGTTATACAATTTCACCACTCAAATCTGTCTTACCTTCCCACAGTTTCTCTTTGCCACAATGCCCTATTCAGTGCCTGGCCCATAGGAGGCTCCCAGTAAATGCAGTTGAAATATGTGGATTTTAAACTTACTTTATCTGGATGTATTGTTTGCATCCCTGTAAGCTGCCTTCACTCTCCCTTGGAACACTGTGGTGTGTAAACTCAGTGGGGTGCACCAGGCACTGGGTCAGGTACTTTTGTGCATGGCCTCTACCCCACAACCCTGCTGTTCTCAAGTTACTGGGAGGAAGATGGCAGGGGTAGAACGTGCCTCTTTGGTGCCCTACAATGCCCCAGTGTAGGGCTGGCACACAGTAGGTCTCAGAACAGCTTGCTCATCAGTTGCCAACACTGAACTCCCCTGGACATCTGCAAGCTGCCTTTCTTCACTCTTAGTTTTTACTATTCCAAGAGGCCGTTGTTATCTCAACCCCAAACCGGGAGGCTGTCCCAGCTCCATAGGAGGGAGGAGAGTCCCTGTCCAGGACTCTTATTTTCCAGAAGAAAGTTCTTGTCCCTGAAAGGCCTGTCCTCAAAGGCAAATAGAGGTTTGAATGGGCAGAACAATTTGGTTTGCTATCAGAGGAATTACTCCTTTATGGTTATTATTCAAATCTCCCCTTCTGTCCTGGGTATCCTCCCCACCATTCCCAGTTTGCCTCACGGCGTTCCTGGAAGAAAGTGAATGTCAGCCTCCTCCCCTCTCTGCCCCTGTCCTCTACCCCTTGGCATGTGGGCTCTGGCCCTGGGTCCTTACCCATCCAGACTTCCCCAAACTGGCCAGCTCCAAGTTTCTTCTCCAACTTGAGGGACTCCCGGGGGATCTCCCAGGCATCTTTCTCCCATGGCTTCTGGGGCTTGGAGGACACGCAGGGTACTGTCAGCTTCTGGCAGAGCCCATCTTTCCCCTCTGAAACAGAGCTTCTGGTCAGTTGAGGGCACCAATTCCCAGCAGCCAGAGCCTCCCCATCTGGTCCACTGCATGTAGCCAATGTTCCAACTAGTTACCAACATCAAGGATACTCCCAAGAGAGCAGAGCATGATGGGAAATCACCTCTACAGCTTGGCCACCTCCGATCTCCTGCTCAACAGGCCTAAGATTCTGGAGAATCCAAAGCAACTATGTATCTGGAGAGGCTCAGAAGAACTCATTAGGCCTCAGAGGCCACAGTGCCCTCTTGACTAGGATTCCTGGGAGACAGGCCCAGCCTGGTAGGGCTGCAACCCTGGGGCAGGACTCACTCTTGTAGTGGGCCACCAACTCGTGCAGGGTGCTGAAGGTGCTCCGTGGGGATATGTAGAAGCCCCCGCCATCCAGGGTCCGGATCTTGTAATGCTTCACCGCATCCCCGTGCTGGGGGTCGTAGTCTCGTATGGACAAAGAGTAGCTGCCTGCGTTGGTCAGAGAGAACACCCTCAGGAATGAGACCTTAGAGGCCTGCCACTATCTCATGTCTGCACCTAACACCCCACCTTTTTTTTTTTTAATTGTGCTTTAAGTGAAAGTTTACAAATCAAGTCAGTCTCTCATACAAAAAGTTATACACACCTTCTAGCTGCTCTCCCCCTAATGAGACAGCACATTCCTCCTCTCCACCCTGTATTCTCCGTAACACCCCTTTTTGACATCCCCGTAAGGTCACTGAGGGGAGGGTGGGCTGGATCAGGGTGGGGAGGGGTGGCATCACCTTTGGTGGTCTCACTGTCTCGGATCATGAAGGAGCCCAGCATGTTGCCGGGGGCCAGGAGCTGACGCTCTGCATCCTTGCGGCTGATGCCCTTGAAGAACCACCTGGTAGAAGGGGGAGGCCACAGAGTGTGAGTCTGGGGGCGGGCAGTCCTATCCTCGCTCACACCAGGCACCTGTGGCCACACTGAGGTCCAGGCAAGAGTCAGGGGGTACCAGGATACTGAGGGCCTGGTTTCCTCCAGCATCAATTTTACCCAAAGATTCTTTTGGGAGAAACAACCATTCTTTTTATATTAAAACAGATGTTTTACCAGAGAGAATCCAATTTGCTTAGACCAATGCTTGTACAATTTGGGGGGCTCTCTTTAGGAAAAATAATATTATTTTTATAATATCATAAAAATGAAACCCTGGTGGCTGCTAACCACCAGGCGCTCCTTGGAAACCCTATGAGGCAATTCTACCCTGTCCTATAGGGTTGCTATGAGTCAAAATTGACTCAACGGCAACAATTTTTTTTAATCATAAAAATATTATATTATTGTATTTATAAAATATTATTATACAAACGTAATATTATTATATTTTATAATATCTGATTATTATCTTAAATAATAATAATAAGACATCACAAATACAAAATGCCTATGGACCATCTCAGTGCCCCAGAGTGCGAGGAAAGACTGAATGGAAAGAGACCATGGTTTCAGCAATTTCACTCCTAGGTAGACACTCAAGAGACCTGAAAGCAGTGATGTGAACAGACACATGTACACCAGTGTTCGCTGTAGTACTATTCACACTAGCCAAAAGGTGGAAACAACTTAAATGTCCGTCAACAGTGCTTGGATAAACAAAACGTGGCATAGACATGCAATGGAATACTACTTAGCCATAAAGGGAAATGAAGTCTTGATACATGCTACAGCATGGATGAACCTTGAAAACTTCATGCTGAGCGAAGTAAGTCAATCTCAAAAGGACAAATACTGTGTGATCCCACTTACATGAAATATCTAGAACAGACCAAGGTTTATTAGTGGTTACCAGGAGTGGAAGGGAGGGGAATGAAAAGTCATTGTTTAGGAAGCACTGAGTTTCTGTTTATGGTGACGGGAAATGTGACAAGCGAATATGGGTGATGGTTGCACAATATGATTGATGCCATTAATGTCACTGAATTGTACATGTGAAAAATGTTCAATTGGCAAATGGAGTATTACATATATTTTTACAACAATAAAAAAAAAGAGTGGTGTGAACTATGGTTAAAAATCTTACTTTTGCAAATTTCACAAAAACACATATGAAATCTCAGAAAACTACAACCATCAGGAGGATCGCTCTCAGGACCTTGGAGGGCCACACGAGCAGGGCCTAAGGTTTGCTAGCTTCAGTCAATTCTCCTCTGGGTATATGGAATTGAATATAAAGTCAGAGCATGAATTTGTAAACTAAAAAGTGAGATCTCAAAGAATTTTATATCTGGGGCCACACCCTTGGATCTTTTCTTTGTTCTTGCTGGATATTTGGAATACTGGGTGAAAAAGTTTATGCAGTAGAGGCTGAATCCATTCCTACCTCAGCAAGATGAGGAGTGGATTGTGTGCTGTGATGAAAAAGCCCCAGACCAGAGGTCAGTAGGCCTTGGCCCTGCTACAGGCTTGCTGAGTGACTTTGAGCAAGTCGCTTTTCCCCTCTGGACCGGTGTCCTCTACTATCACTTGAGGAGAAAGACAACTAGCATTCATCAAGTGCTTGTGATGATCCACCCAACAACTCTATGGAATTATTACCTTTATTATCCCCATTTTATAGTTGAAGACACTAAGGAACAGAGAGGACCAGTAATTTGTCTGGGGTTACACAGCTGGGAAGAGGTAGAAGCAGGATTCAAATCCAGGCAGTCTAACTCCAGAGCCCAAGCTCTATTAAACCACAGTATGTTGTCCACTTGCCATCTTTGCTTTCATTTTGTAAAGCGATTCATGCCACAGTAAAATAGTCAAACAGTGTAAAGGGCATATGGTAAGAAACGCCTCCCCAGCAATTCCAACCGTAGGGACTTATTCCACTGATCTTCTTGCACAAGGAAGAAATACACACAAGAAGATTCATTGCGGCTCAAGACTGGAAGCAACTTAAGCGACCATTGACGGGACTGATTGAATAACAGGGGGGTTCTACACGCTGGACACACTGCAAAAAGGAAGGGGGATGCTCTAGGTGCTGCGTGGAGCAACCTACAGGATGAACAGGTAACTGGGACAAAAGGTGCCGAATTGTGTGCATGGTATCTACCACTTGTGCAATTGAAAAGAGGATGTATGTATTTCCTCAAATAGGTATAAAGCATCTGGGAGGGATTGCAAGCGAGGGGCCACTCTGGTTGTTTCCGGGAGGGGAGAGGCTGACTGGGGGCGGGAAGGGAGACTTTTTCACTCTCTACTCTATGCCCTTCCATATCATTTGCATTTTGAAACATTTCAAAGTATTGTCTGTCTCAAGGTGGGGGACTGGCGGTAGGAAGGTTAGGGAGGAAGTATGTTTCTTCCCACCCGATTCCAAATGCCCCAGTTGCCCTGCCTAGAGGCAACCTCTTGTAGAAGTTACTGGATACAGACACATGGACCTGCGAAGAGTGTGCTGCAAGGATCAATATGAGTATTTAGGGTAGTGGTTCTCAAGGTGGGTCCCTGGACCAGTAGCATCAGCCTTGCCTGAGAACATGCTAGAAATGTAAATTCTGAAAAAGATATTTGGGAAGTGGGGCCCAGAAACCAGTGTTTTAACCAGCCCGTAAGGCTGATGCCCACTCAAGTTTGAGAACCACCACTTTATGTTATTGCCTTTTTATGCAAATATAACCCACCATACCCGTTGCTGCACCCACTTAGCAATTACGGTGCCTTGGAGGAATAATACCAGCTGTGCCTCCTCCAAGGCATGAGGCAGAGCCAGAATTCTGGAAGTGTTCAGAGCCCAGAGTAGGGGAGCAAAGCGTGGGATGCCCCAGGATAGAGCCTAGAAGAAGGAGCAAGAAGCAGCCAAGACCCCCCTGCAGTGTTTGAGAGTGGGCAGGGGGACTCCCAGGACAGCAGGATCAGCAGTTGGAGAGGGGGCTTCCTCCTGGCCACGAGATGGGAGACGCCACAGGGCAAAGGGGTTTCATGTGCACCAAGAAGGGGAAAAGTCCAAACTTTTCATTTTTATCAGCCTTCCAACTGGCCAGCATCCTTAAGCCACAGTGCCATCTAGCAGAGGGAGGAAGCAGAGGCGATAAAGCCATGGGAGCCGTCATTTTTCAACCTTTTCACTGGCTGGTTCTTAACTAAATCTTTTGCTGCCCTCAAGTATAATTGTCTTTTCCCTCGTCAATCTCACCTGCCACACTGTGAACACAGGGAGGAACCCTGACTGAGTCACCTAGTGTCTCTGGAATAGGGCCAAGTATACAGTAGGTGCATCTGTTGGATGGTTGGATAGATGGATGACTGAATGACCGAATGAATGAAGAGTGAATTTTTTGCTTTCAGAGTCAAGTTAGACACAAAGAAGAATCTACGGCCAAGAATGATGGGTTACAGGGGCACCTTGAGGGCAGGGACATGACTTTGTTCTTACAGCTCCCGCCTGGTACAGGCCCTGGCAAGGCGCGGTCACTGGCACATGTTTGTTGAATGAATCAAATGAGGGAATGACTGACTAGGTGTGGGCTGGTTCACCTCTTAGAAGACCCTCCTCAGTACACCGTGTGCTTCATTCAACAAATATTTATTGAGCACCTACTGCATGCTAGGAAACCCTGGTGGCATAGTGGTTAAGAGCTACGGCTGCTAACCAAAAGGCTGGCAGTGTGAATCCACCAGGCGCTCCTTGGAAACCCTATGGGGCAGTTCTACTCTCTCCTTTAGGGCCACCATGAGTCGGAAGCAACTTGATGGCAATGAGTGTTTTGGTTACTGCATGCTAGGCCTGTGCTGAGGATCCGGCTGCGGACAGACAAGGCCCCTGCCCCCATGTGCTCACATTCTAGCAGGGAGGCAGACAATATGCATGTAAAACCAAACAAAACCAAACCCCCTGCCATCGAGTCAATTCCGACTCATAGCGACCCTATAGGACAGAGTAGAGCTGCCCCATGCACGTAAACAACTAGATAAATAAGGTCGTTTTTACTAGTGAGACATAGTCAGAGAGAATAAGACAGGGTTCCACAAGGGAGAACCACAGAGGGGACCCACTTTAGATGGGGTGGTCGGGGAAGGCCTCTCTGAGACCTGAAGGATGAGATGGAGCTGGGCAGGCAAAGCCCTAGGAAGACTGTGCCTGGCAGGGGAGATAGTGAGTGCAAAGGCCCTGGGGTAGGAACAAGGCTAGCCTTGCTTATGTGTCCTTCTGGAAGGTGGGAAAATGAAATACTTACTCTTCTGTCTCCAGAGAGTTAACGCGGGCGACATAATTGCTCGGGATATAGCCTTCTTTCTGGGTGACCAGGGATCGAGCCCTCCACCATTCCCCAGACCTGAGGGACAGAAGGGCATGAAGGAGTTAGGGGGCAGAAGAACCATCTCCCTGGTCCTTTTGGAAATCCCGGCCTTGGCCTGAAATAACCCACATTCCCAGGAAGCCGATAGGGTGAGAGGCCAGGCCACGACTGTCCTGGCCCCTAATGTACACCCCAGGATTAGCCAGGGATCTTTACAGCAGTCCCCACTGTGCATCTGAGGTTCTGGGATCAAGGCCCACAGCCCTGGGCCTGCGGCCGCATTCTTCTTCCCATGACTTGCGGCCTTGGCCTTACTAGTCATAACCAAGGCAGGGCCAGTTGCCTGTGGAAGACTCACACTGGTTCAGGTGGGGCCCAGAGTCAGAGGGAGTGGGCTCAGGAGTCCAGCCAAGCATGACCACTCCCATGCTCCAGTCCCAGCGCATCCTGGACACCTCACCCACTTGTAAAGACTGTAGGAAGATCGGAGGTGGCAAACTCAGTGATTCAAAGGTTTCTGAAGGCAAAGTCATCTCGGTAGGGCCTGGTCCATAGGTAAGCCTATAGCTTAATCACAGGAAGGCTTCTCTGAGAAAGTGCTTTTACTTGTTTATCTCCACCTGGGTGTGCACCAGTACCCAGCCCCCACAAGGTGACCTTCATCCATGTTGACAGCAAACCCTAACTCCTTTAGTATGACCACGTTCTTGTTAGTCATTTATACCCTAGTATAAGGCATTCTATCAGGTGCTTTAGTGAAAGCACAAAAGAGCGTATAATCGACTATGGCGGTGGGCATGGCTTGGGGGGAGAGGGGAGGGACACTCACTCTTCCAGGACCACCATCTGGTCCCCCTTCTGGAAGCTGAGGTCTTCACGGTGAATGGCTTCATAATCATACAGGGCAACCACAACAAAGTCCTCAGCACCTGCTGGAAAGGGAGGCACATGGGAGGGTGTCCCTACCACATGCACAGTTCTGGGGTCCCCCACCCTGGCACCCAGCCCTGGATCCACCGAGGTGTCTGTCTCATGATGTAAGTCATGCTGGATGGGATTCTAGAATTTAAGCTGGTGGTATTTTGTTCATGTTACTAACAGTGTTACAGAAACACAAAAGCCTATATGAAGTACTTCGGGGGCAATTTAGGGGATTTTCAAGGGTGCTTTTGACCGTTCAGGATTTTTGTCTCAAGCTCAGACTGAGAATCTAACCTTCTGTATAATTCATGGCTCTGCCACATGTGTTTGTCAAATACTTACCCTCTGAGGACCCTGGCAGTTTGCTGTTGCTGTTAAACCCCTGTGGGGAAGAAATAGGAGGAATGAATCTGGTAGTGTGTATGAAGCCGCAGAAGATCTATGTTGAAAAGGACAGCCAAGAGCATCTTGTCCCAGCCCTGCATGTCATGGCAGGAGGCCCAGAGGTGGCTGGGAACGTGCCCAAGGTTATACGGTGCGTTGGGGCAGAGCCAGCACAAGAATTCAGGCCACTTGAGTTGTGGGCTCTGCCCTCTGCCTTGGACATTGTGGGGGATGCTGGCCTGTCCTTTTCCTTCAGCAGACAGTGAGGCAGTTTGTTTAGATCAGCGTTTTCCAATGTGTGTTTGAAGAAACCATGGGTCCATCACCATGTCCCATGAATAAAAGCTCTGTAACGTATGTGAAGCAACCTAAGTGCCCATGCAAAGGGGACCTGGTGCCTGAACTGTGGTGCTCTAAGCAGTTCTTAGAGCAGGGAGGCTGGGCTTCACTACTAACACAACTAGACCTCAGAGATAGTTATGTGAAAAAAGCTGATTCTGCAGAATGATAAATACGATACATTTATGTATCACATTTATCTAACGCACACGCATCCTAAATATTTTCTCTGGACACACACTATATATGTATGAAAATTCACTGAAGTTCATAAAAATTCATGAAGAAGGGTTCACACCACCCTGACAGCAATCGACACCTCTAGGGAAGGGAGCGAGTTAGGTAGTCAGTAGAAATTGCACTTTTATCTGTAATTTATGTTTTTATTTCAAGGAGACTGTATTGTGTGTCACACTCATAATTAACCACTAATAAAAGAAACAAGTTTTGAAACACTGAGGGGGACACCCTTCTTTGGGAGATTCACACAACTCATTGCAAAGATTCACAAATGCTCTGATGAGTCCTGCAGTGAGCCTGTTAGCCCAGGGTTTCCCAAACTCATTTGACCTCAGAAGCCTTCCTCTGTGGAATGCTTACTAATTTACTGCTGAGCTAACATCTTGCAGGAGGGAAACAGTAAGTAGCTGATGACAGCATCTCTTAACCTGATGCTCAGCAAGGGGAAACAAAAACTGGTGGGAGAAAACCCATTGCCACCTGCTGGAAACAGGCCAGAGGGCCTTAGAGAGCCTGCGAACCTAGAGCCCTCACCACAGAAAGGGCCCAGGGCCGTGCTGGTTAGGAGCGGCGCAGACCTGGAAGTGATTTAGGGTGTGTAGTGTGTGGTCAGCTCAGGACATCACTAGTGTGAGAAGTTGAGGTAATTACAGGCTGCATTAATAGAGGTTGATTGTCAGAGGGAGGGAGGTGACTTTCTTGCTTACACTCTTATTTCCAAAATTAGTCATGTTCTAGACATCATGCCTAGAAAGGGGAAAGCAGGATGGAGAAGACAGGAACCCACACCCAGTGAGAAATGATTGGAAGGTGGGGTAGGTACGTTGGGACAAGAACTTTGCTTTCAACCTCTACAGGCTGTTACTGGGCAGAGTGTGGATGTGTTGGCAGTGGGCTAAGAGGTAGGTTTGGGATGAAGGAGTAAGGGTTATGGGTAAGAGGCCTCCACTCAGTACAAGGATGAGCTTTCTAAGGGACAGCATATCCTGATGGGGAAGGGGCCACCCCAGGAAGGAGTGAGCCCCCATCTGCAGGCAGCGAGCAGAGGCTGCGCTCCCTTAGACACCCTCAGAGAGGGGAATGGACTAAAGAGCCACAGGGTAGAAAGAGCCCCAGCTCTGGGGTTAGAGAGACCTGGCTCTACTGCTTCCCAGCTGTGTGACCCCGGGGAGTCATTTAACCTCTCTGAGCCTTCGTTACCCTCACTGTAAAGTGGGCTAACTCCTGCATCATGGCTTTTGGTGAGAATTAATGATATAGAACACCTCCCTCCAGTGCCTGGAACATAGAAGGTGTCCAAAGAATGGTAACAATTATTGTAACTCTTACTGCTGCTGTTAGTACTGTCATCACTGTTACTATTCACAGCACTGGTTTATTGTTGGAGCCCTGGTGGCACACTGGTTAAGAGATCAGCTGCTGACCAAAAGGTTGGCAGTTTGACTCCACCAGCTGTTCCTTGGAAATCCTACCGGGCAGTTCTACTCTGTCCTACTGGTTGCTATGAGTTGGAATTGACTGGAAGGCAATGGTTTTTTTTCCCCAGATTATTATTGTTACCACCACTATTACTGCTGTTACTGCTCTTTCTACTATTGCTATTGTAACTACCATTACTAGTGTTGCTACTGTGATGGCTACCACTACTATCTCCATTGCTACTACTGCTGCTATTACCACCACTACTACCGGTCCTAACATTAGCATTTGGTTTCGGCCTCTGTTACTCTGTTTCTGTCACTAGTACTTTGGAAGTTGTACTGCCTGAGCTTGAATCCTGGCTCCACTCCTTACTAACCATGTAGCCTGAAGAAAGTTATTTAACCTCTCTGTGCCTTATCTGTAAAATGGGCATAATAAAAATTGTTACTTATACGAGGGTTATTGCGAGGATTAGAGGAATTAATAATTATACCATGTTTAAGACGCTAAATAATTGTACTGTGTTTAAGATATTAAGCTCTGTATAAGCATAAAATAAGTAAATAGCTCTACTAGTATTACTACTTCTCTTATTTACCACCCTTAGTATTGTTCCTGCTGCTAGAATTGCTGTTATACTTCATTATTCTGTTACTATTATTACTCCAATTGTCACTACAGGTATCACCATGAAACTGATTCCACCATTACTGCTAAAACCATCTACTATGATGCTCACTCAGGCCTGGTCGATGCAGCCCAGGCTGATTGGCCAAGATCTGGACCACAAGACAAAGAGCAGAGCCTTCCTGGCCCCAGGTGGTCAGTGCTCAGTGTGGTTGTGTCTTGGACAGTTAGGGCACTGCAGGGAGCTGGGCAGCTCTGTTTCAGCCCCAACACACCCTGCTTACCCTAGGGCACAGTAGGCTGTTAGGGCAATGTTGGGGCAGTGTCGGGGTAGCTGCCAGTACACTGGGCCTCCTGTCCCTTGCCCCCCACTCACCCGCTTGCCCGAGGACGTGGGATCCGGCACGTACGTGGGGCTCTGCTGGGTGGAACTGGGCTCAGTTTTTGAGACCTTGCCTCCTGACCGGAGGAACTTGGACTTCATGCACCCCATCCTGTGACAGAGAGAAGGGAGGTGAGCCCCACACAGGTGAGTCCTCCGATGCTGGCATTCCAGGCCCTCTGCCCCAGGCTGGCTCCCACTCACCTGCCCATCCTTAATTCCCCCCACCCCAGCCAGCCCCACTCACCCCCACCCTCACCACACGGAATTTGTTCTGCCCTTGCCACCTCCAGTCTTCCCCATATCCAAGTCTGCAAAGTGCCCAGCCCGAAGCTGGCAGATGCCATGGTCATGAGTCCTAAGGCCCAGTGTGATGGGGAGTTCATTCAGAAGATAAGTCAAGAGGGTAACAGAAATTCAACAAGTAGAGCTGTGGTACAGAGCGGGTGGTGGGCTGCTGGCTCTTGGCCAGAATGCCTGAGCTGACATTTGGTCCCTCCGCTCTACCAGCACCTCCTTCATCACCCCCACCCTCCTGGTCTCAGTTCCTCATCGCTAAAATGGGGGCAATTATAACACCTTCACACAGGGTTTTGGGAGGATGAAATGAGAAAGTACATGGGGGCGAGATGCTCAGCACAGCATCAGGCTCAGGGCATTCAGTAAAGCAAAGCTATATTATTACTATATAATAAATTAGCTTTTTATATTAAATTACAAAATGAGGTTCTATCATGTAGATGGAACAGTCTAGCTAAATAATAGGGAAAACGGCATATTCCTAGCATCATTTTAGACTTGGCTTATGAGTTCCTTTCTGACTTTTTTTTCCTTGCATGGATTTATTTGGTTATTCATTCATTCATCCATTTATTCATTCATTCATTCACTCAGCAAATACTAAACACCGTTCTAAACCGTGACTACTTGAGTGGCACTTGGCTGCTAACCGAAAGGTTGGCGGTTTAAGTTTACGCAGAGGCACCTTGACAGAAAGGCCTGGCGATTTACTTTTGAAAAATCAGCCATTGAAAACTCTGTGGAAGAGATAATTAGCAACCAACATTAGCGCCTGTGTCAGAGAGACGGTAGGGAGGACAGAGACCATGGCGAATTGGTGAGTGCTTGTGTTGTCTTTCACAGGAAGCTTCTCCTCAGATCCGGCCCTTTAATATATAAGGGAGTGTGGGATATGTGAGACCCTGGGGGTGTAAATGGCACTAGGCTGCTCGTTGGTGGATTAGACACCTCAGAAGAACAGCTTGGAGATCTACTTTTGAAAAATCAGCTATTGAAAACCCTGTGGAGTACAGGGTCGCCATGAGTTAGACTTTACTCTAAAGCAACTATTTTTTTTTGTAGGAATATGAATGTAATGTTGCCAGATTGGTTGATTTAAAAAAGAAGAAGAACAAGAAAAGAAAAACTTGCAGAAAAAAGAAAAATCTATGGAGGAGTTCTACTTTGACCCGCATAGTGTTGCCATGAGTCAGAATCGACTCAACCGCAAGCAGTCAGGTAAACAAATAAATAAGACATCATTTAGCTAGTAAAAAACATGAGGACAATGAAAGAGGGGAAGTGATAGGGAACAACCATGCAGGGCTCCTTTAGACAGAGCCTCACTGAGAAGGTGACATGGGCCTGAGGTGTGAGGGACACTCTGAAGGAAGTGTGTTCCATGCAGAGGGAACAGCACAAACAAATACCCTGAGGCTGGAACGAGCTTAGAGTGATTCAGGCACTGGAAGGAAGCCATTGTGGTGGCGGAGAGGCCAGTACGGTTGGGGAGAGGCTAGGGGACCCCATCTTGTAGGATCAGGGGGGAATTTGGATGTGAGTCTACAGATGATGGGAAACCATGGACAGCTTTAGGCAGGAGAATGGTGGGACTCAGTCTGCACTTAAAATAATTCTGCTGCCTGCTGGGTGAAGCCTGGACTGTGGAGAGCAGGCCTGGACACAGGGAGCCCAAAGAAGAGGCCCCACAGTCTCCCAGGCATAAGCTGATGGCAGCCTGGCTCAGGTGGTGGCTGTAGAGGGGATAAGAAGGGGACAGATTCAGGGGACTATTTGTAGGTAGAGCTGACAGACTTTGCTCATGAATTAAATTCAAGGTCATTAAAACAAATACCTCCACCTGACAGAAGCCAACACTTAATGCCACGAGGGACAGAAATGTTTCATTTCTTTTCTCAAAATGAGCACGCACATGTATCTGCTGTGGCGGCAAGCTATGAGCAACCACATAAGGAAGTGATGGTTTTCTTCATCTCTGCACAATTATAATTTTCTTCTAAAGCAGTTAGAACTCAGCTATACTTATCTTGTTAAAATAAACACATGTTTGTGGCTTAAGAAAACAAAACAAAACCAAATTCCTGGGCTGAGGGGAGTTACTTTTAAAAAATTAAACATTCCTTTTATTCACAAGGATGCTTTTGTCTCTCCCTGGTGGGAATTCGGAGTGATTTACCACCTACACACTCGAGCGGTTTCTGCTTCATTTGCCTTTTGTAAATCAGTCAGGAACCAATTCAGATTCCTGGAGTGCCTTATGATGAATTTGAAAAATTATCACAATTAATGACTGCTTTATAATAAATTGTGTATGGATTTAAAACTGAAACCAACATCTCTCTTTGATTTGTGTTAACTAGGTATTACAGTTCTGGGAAATAAAAGACCATAACCCATTGCCGTCAAGTTGATTCCGACTCATAGCAACACTAAAGGACAGAGTAGAACCGCCCCATAGGGTTTCCAAGGAGCGCCTGGTGGATTTGAACTGCCAGCGTTTCGGTTAGCAGCCACAGCTCTTAACCGCTATGCCACCAGGGTTCCCAAAACAGTGTATTGTGTGGTTTTATATGACAAAATTGTATCACAGTTCATCTATTTTGATAAACATAAGGATATTCTGGTGTGAGCACCACTGTGTGTGACATAGCGCGGGTCCCTCTACCTCTCTAAGCCACCAGCATCTGGCAGCTGTGAGCCCCACAGTTCCCAATCCTGTGGGTATAGCACACCTAGTATATCAGGCAAGGAGCCCTGGTGGTGTTATGGTTAATTGCTTGGCTGCTAACCTAAAGGTCAAGGTTCGAACTCACCAGTCACTGCAGGAAAAAGATGTGGCAGTCTGCTTCTGCAAAGATTACAGCCTTGGAAATCCTATGGGACAGTTCTACTTTCTCATATAGGGTCACTATAAGTTGGAATCTACTCATCAGCACACAACAGTATATCAGGGACTTCACATATTCAAGAAAGGAGCAGTCCCTGGATAGTGCTCATAGTTCAGCACTTGACTATTAGACCCAAGGTTGACAGTTCAAACCTGTCCGGAGGTACCTCAGGAGACAGGCCTAGCCATCTTCTGAAAAATCACCATTGAAAACCCTATGGAGCACGTTCTACTCTGACACACATGGGGACTCCAAGTGTTGCAATTAATCCACCGCAAGTAACAGCAACACGTGTATTCAAGATGGTCCCAGTCTCTGCAGAGATGGCTCTCCAGAGGGACTCCAGGGGTTCTCCGGAGGCCTTGGATTCATCCACAGTCCAAAGCCGCTCCTGAAACCGGATAACCGGTTCAACCACTCTAGCTGTGAGTGGTTCCATTTACATCAATACATCTCAGTGTTACAGAAATGTTCATTGTAACCATTTCCCTTACCAGCAAATGTGGCCCTGCCTTGTCTATCCTGTGATATAACCCAAACACGGTTTGCAATTCCTTTGGCTGGCATGGCAAGCTTAGTGATACGGCAACACCAGAGGAGTTGTGGGGAATTCCCGTTAGTTCAATTTTTTTGGCCAAATACAGTGTGAGCTTAAAAAGTAATACATACTGAGATGGAGTGTGTTTCGCTATGTATATTTTCACCATAACAATAATAAAAAAGGAATATACCAGCGGGAGTAAATTTGTATAAAATGTCACTGTCCCCCTAAACCAAGAGATGCCATGTCTACTTTCTGGTGTGGAGTGGGAATCAGAAACGCCCATTCTTGGGTCCACTAGATGAAGAAATGTAATGTGAGCCACACATATAATTTAAGGTTTTCTAGCAGCCACATTTTTAAAGGTAAAAAAAAAAAGTGACATTGATTTTAAAATATACTTTATTTTACCCAACATATAAAAAATATCAGGAAAACTGTATGGTGGTTCCTCAAAAAAATCTAACACAGAACTACCCTATGACCCACTCAAAAGAATTGAAAGCAGGAACCCCAACAGATGCTTGTCCACCAGTGTTCATTGCAGTATTATTCACAATATCGAAAAGGTGGAAAGGACCCAAGTGCCCATCGACAGATGAATGGATAAACAAAATGTGATATGTCCATACAATGGAATATTATTCAATCATAAAGAGAAACGAAGTTCTGACACATGCTACAACATGGATGAGCCTTGGTGACATTATGCTGAGTGAAATAAGTCAGGCGCCAAAGGACAAATATCATATGATTCCATTTACCTGAAATATCTAGAATAGGCAAAGGCACAGAAACTAAAGTTCATTAGTGGTTACCAGGGGGAATAGGAGGGGAAAAAAGAGGAGTTACTGCTTAAAGCTAAGGGTGAGGAAAAAACTTCGAAATGGTAGAAACTACCCTAACGGTGACGGTTCCGCAACATGGTGAACATAATGAAGGTCACTGAATTGTACTCATAAAAATGGTTGAAATAGCAAATGCTACGTTATATATATTTCACCACAACAAAACTTTTTAAAAGGATCATTTTAGCATGCAGTAAATGTAAAAATTATTAATAAGATATTTTTCATTCTTTTTTTCTTTTTTTGGAGTAAATCTTCAAAGCCCAGGTGGGTTTTACACTTATAGCACATCTCAGTTAGTGCTCACCAACTCCAGGTGCTCATAGCTGTATGGGGCTCAGACCACTGTAATAGACAGTGCAGATATAGAATGTTTCCATCATGCAAAACGACAGAGCTGTGTCTGGGTCATGCTTATGTCTATGTCCCTCAGTACTTAGCTCTGTGCTTGCCTGGCATACAGTACGAGCATAATACACATTTAATGAATGAATACATACCCAGAGTGCCATGTCCTATGCATTGGAACGTAACAGTGTAGGATGTGGTTCCTGTTCCAGGAACCCACAACCAAGTTGGGAAGTGAAGACTGGACACACAGAATTACATTCCGAAGTCACACACAGAATATTAGGGAATGGCAGACACGCAGGGCCATGAAAAAATTGCTAAGATACTTCCTGGGCGAAAAAAAGCAACTGATAAAACATGTATCCTATCAAACCATTAAAAAAAAAAAAAAGGAATATATGTGTGGATGTATATATTAGTGTGTTTATAGAAAAGGTACCCAGTTTATAACAATAATTGAGCAGCCGGATAATGGGTTGAGTTTTAAAAAACAGGGAGGATTTGGCTAAGTCAAGATTTGGGAAAAGTCAAGAATGTTCCAAAGAAGAACTAACTTCCAAAGAGAATCTGAAAAAGCTCCTGGTATGAAGCCATATGCAAAACAGTTCATGACTCAAAAAGGGTTACTTTACACCATTTAGAAAGACAAGATTATTGAACCAGAAGCCTAGAGTGGGGCTGATACTGTCCATGAATACTAGACTTATCTCCAAGTTTACTTACTACTGGCAAGATAAAAATGGAAACTTACCTTGCCATAAGATCCCAGGAAGTACAGCAACTCGTCAACAGAATACAGAAACAAATATTTTGGGGGAACTAAATTCAGAAGAGAATTGATCATTTGGGTTCTCATATAAAGGCCACTGAAGGGCACAGTGAATCTGCAATATGTTGACTACTGGTTCCCAGATTTGACTGCTCCTGGAACACCCTGGGGGAACTTTTAATAAAACTCTGACTCCCACCATTGGAAAGGATGATTCAGTGAATCGGGAGTGGAGCCCAGGAAGCTGGGTTTCTCTACTGCTGCACAGGTGGCACTGACATTCAGGCAGGTTTGGGAACCATGGAGGAGGATGACATAGAGGTTTACATAGGCCCAGACCTCTCTGCAGAGTGGGACCTGCAAGTGCCCTGCCACAGAGGACCTGAAGTGGGTTTAGAAAGGCAGAAGAGTACCTTGCTACTCAGAGGACCAGCAACACCAGCATTATCCGGGAGTTTGTTAGAAGTGCAGAGCCTCCATCTCCCAAATCAGAATGCATGTTTTAACAAGGCCCGCAGGTGATTCATGCACATTCTAGCTGAAAAGCCCTGGTAGAGTGAACATCTCTTGTTTCTGCACGATCAGTGTCTGCCTCTCTTCTGATAATAGCACCTAAATTTACTTTTGGGGAACCAGCTTTCTCCACTTAGTGCATGAGGTTTAGTGGGACTAACCTCACTCTTGCCTTCGGGGGATTGGCAACTTGATGCAGTCTTGACCAATCAGAGTGTTCTGGCTACAGTGATTGGCTCTGATGTGGGCATGTGATCCTAGCTGAGAGAATGAAAGTCAGCCCCAGGATTTTGTTGGAAAAATTAGGAAAAGGGCCCTTTCTATAAGAGTTGTTGAGATGTAGGAACCTGGAGCTCTTGGGAGTCACTTTGACATCATGAAAGGAAAGGCTTTACAGTGAAGCCACCACAGAGGAGGGCAGAGATGAGCAATGGAGACAAAGTGACTCCTGAACACATGTTTGAGCACCTGGATCCAGCTATGCCTGAAGTTTTTTGATCCTAGGATTTTTCAGTTAATGAGCAAATAAATTCCCAGTTTTGCCTAAAGCAGTTCAAATTGGGTTTCTGCCACTCGTACCCAAAGGGTCCTTACTGATTCTTCCATATCTTGGGCCTTGGGCACACTCTGGACTGAATGAACCAGAGCTTCTGAGGATGAGGGTCTGGAATCTGAATTTCTAACAATTCTGCAGGAGATTCTTACACACACTTAAATTTGAGACCTACCAATGTAGTGAAATTAGGGCTGAACTTGGCGGCCAGAATTTTCAGGTTTGGATCCTGATTCTGCCACTGACTGGCTGTGTGACCCTGGGCAAATCACTTCCCCTCTCTGAGCCTCATTTCCTTCCCTGAAAATAGAAGACACTTGCTTCTCAGGCTTGGTCTGAGGTTTCATGTGATAAGGGATGTGAAAGGCTTTTTAAAAACCTCCACATATACATGTTTCTTGTCTAATGTGGCTCTAAACCAGGCTCTGAGAGCGGAAGTGGCCCACTCGGCCCCACGCTAGCTCAGAACTGCTGACCCCTGCCAAATACACTTCTTCAGGTCACTGCCAACTCCTGGGACCTGAAAATTGCTCCTCATCCCCTTAGCCTCTGTGGGTGCTGGGTGGGAGGAAAATGAGAAATGCTTAACCTGGCCACTTTCTATAGCCACCATGCTGGCTGCAGAGGTCCCAGAGACTCCTCCTGTACTCAGAGTCAAACCCAGGTGGAAGAGGCCAGGGCACTGCCAATCCCTTAGAGTGAGCAGAAGACAGTTTTCTGGGAGCTTCTAGGCTCAAGCAGGGGCTTGCAAGGTCCAAGAGCGAGGAGTCCTGGATTCTGGTCTCACTTCTGCCACAAGCTTGCTGTGTGACCTTAGATAAGCCTCAACATCTCTCTGGGCTTCTGGGCTTCAGTTTCCCTAGATATGAAATGAGACATTAGGTAAGAAGATCTCTGAAGGGGACAACTGTGGGGCTTTCCTGTGCAGTGTCTGCTCCCCCTTCTTCTGACCACAGCTCCAAAATTTCCCTTTGGGAACTCTCTCTACCCCATTCGCAGTTCATGGGTTAGGATAGAGTTGACTCCAATCCTTGGCTGCAGGGACGGGTCTGTGACCAACTCTGACCAATTAGAGTTGCAGTAATAGAAGCACCAACGGGGATGTGAGTAATCCTGGCCAGTGAGAGCCAAACATAGGCCTTTGGCTGAAACTATAGGGAGAGAGGCTTACAGGAGCAAGCAGAGCCAAGGAATGGGGAAATACAAGCTTCTGGATATAACCCTACCTGAAGCTCCTGGATCCAGCCCTGCCTGAAGCTGTCAGGCCCATGGACTTTCCGATAACCTCTCTTTTCTGCTTGAGCCAGTTTGAGTTGGGTTTCTGTCCCTTATTGCAAAGAGTCCTGCCAAGTGAAATCTGTGAAGTTTTCCCAGCTTAAAAACCAGTGGATGCATCTCATGCTTGTCTACCTGTCTAAAAAAAAAAACTACCTGGGTTCAAATCCTGGCTTCCCCACTCACCAGTCCTAAGACCTTAAGTATGTTCTTAAAACTTTCTGTGCTTCTATTTCCTCATACATCAAGTGGGTCTACTAGTAATGTTAACAGGATGAGGCTGATGTCAGAAATAAATGAGGTAAGGATTTAAAGGGCTTAGCCCAACACCTAGCCCATAGTTGGTGCTCAGTGATGATGGTGGTGATATATAACCATGATTAAGAACCATTGCTTCAGACCAATCCCTCCTTTGCAGAAATTGAAGAGGAAGAACTTAAATTCCATCCAGTTGGACAAAGGAGGGCTTGGGGCTGGGGTGGCCTTTTCCCTATGCTTGGTGGTTGACTCTGTAACACAATTCAGTTTCATAGGTGCTGAGAAGATTGATGTCTGCAAATATCTCTCCAGTGCTGAAAGGTCACCATTAGTGCATCACTCATAAAAAAAGGCTTTATTATCCATTAACGTAAAGCTCCTCCCACCACCACTGTGGTAGTGAGGGTCACATGAAGCCCTTCCTTCTCTCCCTGAATGATACTTTCAAAAAAAAAAAAACTTTCAAAGAGACTGGGAAATCCCTGCTTCTCCCAGTTGTCTTCTCAACCTGCTTCCTGTTGCCTGAAATCCCACCATTAGCACCCTAAGTCACCACTAGGTGTTATGCATCTTCTGTTTGTGTCCAGATATCCCTGTGATAGCCCCCATATATTAAACTCTTTGTATTCCTTTTCCATGTATTCTGTCATATGGCACATAAAAACCAAAACCAAACTATTGCCATCAAGTCAATTCTGACTCATAGCGACCCTAGAGAGCAGAATAGAACTGCCCCATAGCGTTTCCAAGGAGTGGCTGGTTGATTTGAACTGCTGACCTTTTGGTTAGCAGCCAAATGCTTAACTACTATACCACCAGGGCTCCATCTGGCACATAGTAGGTGGTTAAATAGGCGTTGGTTCTCTCTACTCACCCCCCTGGGTTTACTAGGCTTATTTTTTGGGTAAAGGTAGTGAGGAAAATTCAGAAGCCACTTAGGAAAAAGACCAACCAAGAAGGTGTATCTCACCCAGCACCAGCTCAGTCGTGAGAAATACTGCCTCAACAGCCCTCCTTGCCTCCCTCCCCTGTATTCTCAAGAAATCTAGGACCTAACTCCTCCTCCTTGTATCCTACAGGTTCAGAGAAAAAGCTTCTCTGGCCCCAGTCAAAACTCTGGTTCAGAATACAAATTCCCTTGGCAAAGGAAATTCTTGTAAGGGATTGCAATTCATACTCAAATGTTAAGGGCTGATGGCAAAGTCTTCCCTGATAGCAGGTTTTGATAGAAGAGAAATTAGGTACTAGACCCATCAGAGTAAGGTCAGGATGAATGGAATACAGACCCTATTAAGCTGAGGGTACTGAGCTGTGCTTAGAAAGTACCTGGCACATTGTAGGCCCTCCATATACATTTGCGGAATGAATGTAACATGTTCAGTCCTCTATAGGCCTCACCATACTTGGCTGAAGTCATCAGGACCAGAAGAATTACGAACCTGTTTTTCAGTTGTGGAAATGGAGGTCCATGGGAGAGAAGGTCCCTCAGCTGCTCAGTGGCAGGTAGAACTGGAATCCAGCTCTCCTGCCTCTCATCCTCCATTGGGGTCAGAGGAATGGACGGGAAGGGGAAGAATCCAAACAGGAAGCTGAGAAAAGCAGACTGCCAGGGCCCAGCCTCAAGCCTGCCCAGCTAGAGGAACTTTCCCTTCCCAGAACTGCTCAGCCGTGGGGGTGGGGGAAAGGTCTTCTTCCAACAGGGGCCAATTCCCTAAGGAGTTTCCTTGGAACCCCCTTGGAATAATTTTACCTCTAAGTTAAGCAAGGGGCTGGGCAGTTTGGAAAATGTGGGATGGGATCTGATCTGAAGTCAGACAGGTCTGGATTTGAATCTCCATTCTGCCTCTTACAGATCAGAGCCTTTAAAAATGTAAGTTAGATCATGGCAGGCCCCATAATCTGGGCTCCCTGTGACCTCGCTGACCTGTCTCCTACCAACCCTCCCTTGGTCACTCCATTCCAGCCACACCAGCCTCCTTGCTATTCCTCAACTCACCAACAATGCTTCTTCTACCTCAGGGCCTTTGCATGTACTGCCTCCTGGTTCTTCAGATAGTGTCCTTTACTTCATCCAGCTCTCTTCCCGTATCCCATCTTTTCAGAGAAGCCTTCCCTCATCACCCTGACTAAGACAGGAACTCCCATTCCTAACTTCCATCACTTTCTAGGCCCTTACTAGCTTTATCTTTCATGACTCTAATCGCCACCTATGGTGGCCATGAGGATGTCCCTCTCAGATCTCCAAGTGCAGAGAGGATAATGGAGCGATAGCTCTAGCTGCTCTGCTTTGAAGTCCATCATTGCTCTCAAGGGCTGCTCGCAGTCAATGACTGAGGCAGGCCTGTGCCTGGGGACCTCTAATGGGTGACTTTGGCCCACGGGCTCCCTGATAGCCTCACTGAACTTTCCTTGGAACTGCACTACAGCCTAAGACGCTTCTACCTTCCCTTCTTTCTTCCCTCTCTCGCTTTCCCCCTCCCTGTCTTCCTTCCTTCTCTTTTTCATTCTGGGTCAGACTTGCCTTGGCATCTGATGGCTCTCCCAGCCTCTCCTGGTTTCCTCTCCATATTTTCTTACACGCGTTTCCTATAATAAATTTCTTGCATATTTCATCCCATTTGGAGTCTGCTTCTCAAAGAACTTGGGCTAACACACCTAATACCTCACATATTACTTTGTTTTTATTGTCTGTCCTTCACTAGAATGTAAGGCCCACGAGGGTAAGGATGACTTTGTTTAGTTCATTAAAACTGGGACACACTCAGGTGTTCAATAAATTGAATCAAGATTGAATCAAGTCCCCTTTCAGCTCCTGGATGGCACAGTTTCCACGTCTGAACCGTAGTGATGACTGTGGAGAAGAACTATCCCTATTTGCTCATTTCTGCTTGGAGAACAGAACTGGCTCTCATCTTTCCTTGGCCAGAGTTGAGTGGAGGTTGTCCCCTTCAGAAAGCACATGGTAGCCAGTTTGTCCTGGGGCAACTTTTAACTCTAATTTCCCATGATGCTCTAAGGTAGGCTGCCCCCAAACCTGTCCTCCACAAAGAGAGCACTCAGAGCCACGATAACACATGCTCATGGCCCTTTTTGCAGTATATATATATATATATGGAAACCCTGGTGGCATAGTGGTTAAGAGTTACAGCTGCTAGCCAAAAAGTCAATAGTTTGAATCTGCCAGGTGCTCCTCGGAAAGTCTACAGGGCAGTTCTACTCTGTCCTGTGGGGTCGCTATGAGTCGGAATGGACTTGACAGCAGTGGGTTTAGGTGGATATATATACATTTGTATATACAGTCATATATACAAATATATAGAATTGTATGTTTATATATATTTATTCAAATGTATCATTTACCTTTTATTCCATATAAATATATTATGTATTTATAATATAATATAAATATACGGTCATATTTATATATATGTTATAATAAGAAAAATATATATGATAATATATATATGACAGAGTTCCAGACCTCAGTTTCTTTCATTTTTGTGTAGTGTATGTTTTGTTTTGAAAATTACCTTTTATCAGCCAAAGAAAACATTAGTACCTTCTTGTTAAAAATGAAAACCTTACAGATGAATCTAAGGGACCCTTGGGTCACTCCCTTCACAGACCAGTCTCACCACCGCCCCCATAACCTCTACCAACATTCCACGTGCGTCCTTCCCAGACCCCCTGCCTCTGAGTTCGCATACAGGTAACTGAAGCAGATGCTGCTGGTGCTTCACCTCATCACTCCACCCTTTACCATTTTGGAAAACTGACTGGGCTTCCAACTACCAGCATGTGTATCTCTTGGTCGGAGAGATTTCTCTGTGGTCACTTGAAGCGTGCTCTGCCCATGAGCTTGGCAGGCCAGAAGTGTTAGACAATTATCCCCTCAGGAGAAGCCCCCCCAATCAATGACCCATGGAAGAAGTGGATACATATCCTAATTCTCTCACCTCTGGGACATGTTCTACACTGCCTCCTAGAGTCGCCCAGCAGGACTGAGCTCCATCTGCCCCCCCCACCCCCCTCCATGGTAACTTGCTTGGTAACACATCTTTATTAGTGACCTTTTCTTCTCTGTCTCACTTTCCCAGTCTCCTACCAGACTTTTCGGGCATCAGCTCCTATATGAACTATTTGCACTTGAAACCTTGTCTAGGGTCTGCTTCTGTGGAAACTCAAACTAAGACATATATACCCATAGAAAATATGGAATGTCATTTTATATGTATGTGTTTTATCATAAAAGGAATTGTGCCACATGAATAGAATAGCATCTTTTCTATCCCCATTTTTCAAATGAGGAAACTGAGACTCAGAAAGTGCAGGGATTTGCCCAACGCATCACTACTTCCATGACACAGAGTTAGCACACAAATTCACATCTGTGCTCCATCTGCCGTTCTTCGTTTCTCCAGCAGAGATAAGGGTGGGACTCCTATCTCATGGGTGCACTTATGTCTCCTGGGCCGAAGGACTTCAGGGTGATTGTGGAAGCTCAGGTGGGTGCCGTTAGGGCAGAATTAGGAATACAAGCTGCAGTGCAGCACCATGCAGAGGGCGGCCATAGGCACGAGCCAAGAGCAAGGGCGCATTTTACTTTTGAGCAAGGATTTCCTCTGCATCATTACCCAATGTCTCTAAGTGTACACTGAAACTTCCAGTCTTGGGGTGGGGAAAACTGGAGAAACGGAGTAGGGACCAAATTGTTACAGGGGGTTATTTAGAAAGATAGAGGCTGAGAGAGGTTGTACCACTAACTTGTGTGACTTTGGGAAAGTTACTTACCCTCTCTGTGCCTCACAATTCTTTTCTATAAAAAGGGAGGCCTTGTCACTATTGGAAGGTTGGGCTTAAAAACTGAAGTGGCTCTAGGGGCCTGGAGGGTTTGCACATGAGTGGACCAGGCAACGGTGGTACAAACTCTACAGCCCAGGCCCGGTTCACGGCTCATCCCTATTTAGCTCTACCAGTATTGCCATGAGGGAATAGCAGAGCACAGGAGACCTAGGTTCTAGTCCCAGGACTGCTGCTTGTCTAATTTTTCAGAAGACAGGAATCCAGATTTACGTGAACTCTATTGATTTTAAATGTCAGCAACTGATTAGAAAGAATCACAATATGGCCAAGTGAAATACACCTATGGGCTGAAATATCTAAGGCAGGCGAGGGCAGAGGTCGTTCAACATTCGTTTGTTAACGTTTGTCCATTCAATATATTTTGAGGGCCTAATGAGTGCTAGGAGTCAAAATTGACCCATGGCACACAACAACAACCATGAGTCAGGTGTTAGGGACACAGTGGTTTACAAGGCAGACACGTCCATGCCCCCGAGAAATTTTCTTTCTAGAAGAATTAATTCCAAGCCCTGGCTGCCAGTTCTCTGAGCACAGACACCCTTCTCCTCACCCGCTGGGGCAAGGGCCCTCAGACATCAGTTTTTTGGGCTGACAGTAGAGGTATGCTTCCAGGTTTCAAGCATCTACTAAATGCCAGGCACAGTGAACAAGGTGGATGAGGATTCTTGCCCTTGTGCAGTGAAAATGTGAGACCTGGGAGGTCAGCAGAACCAGATTCTTCTCTCGTTTCTGCCCCAGACTCCCTGGTTGACCCTTCCAGGCCTACCTGTCCTCTCCCCAAGGGGAGGGAGAGAGGGGCCCCTTCAGGGAAGCCATCAGCCCCTTGGCATTGCCCTCAAGTAATACCTGCAGGAACCCTGAGGCTATGGCCCCTGGACACTCTGCTAACTCAGAGCCAAAGCACTCTTAAATCTCGCTTTTCAGGCAAAGATTAGACAGGCCTATAAAACAAATAACCCAAGTGAGAATATGGTCCCTAGTGCAATCAGATATATGAGACCAAATGGGCACCTCCTGCCCAAAAGCAAGATGAGAAGGCAGGAAGGGACAGGAACTGGACCAATGGACACAGGGAAGGCGAGGTAGAAAGGAACAGCATGCTGTCCCATTGGGGGGACTGCAACCAATGTCATAAAATAATATGTTTATAAATTTTTGAATGAGAAATTAACTCGAGCTGTAACCTTTCATCTAAGGCACAATTTTAAAAAGAAAGAAAGAAAAGGATGGTCCCCGCAGCATCTTTTATAGCAGTGAATACCTGGGAACAACCTGAAGGTCCACCAACAGGGAAAAGAGAAACAATGTGGGTGGTCACTCACTGGGACACTCCTCTGCAGTTAAAAGGAATGAAGGGACCATTATTTCTCATCATGGGTAGACCCTGACAGCTTAATGATGTGAAGGAAAAAAAAGAAAGAAAGAAATTGCAGAAGACTCTTACAGTTAGGTAGTATTTATGTAGATGTTAAGAAAGAAAACAATTCTGTGTGTTGTTTATTGATGCATTACATATATATGCAGTAAATTTATAAAAACATGGACTGGAAGGGCTGTAATTTATGACAGTGGTAGACTCAGGAGGGAGAGAAACAAGACTGGGAGGGATATGGGCGAGGGGTTCAATTTCATGTTACTTTTAGTAATTTCATTAAAAAAAAAAACTCGGAAGTAAGCATGACAAAATGCTAACATTTGTTAATTCCTGGTGTTGGGTTCCTGGGATACTTAGTGTATTAGTCTCTTTGCTTTTCTGTATTTTTAAAAATCTCCACTTCCCCAATAAGGGATAGTGACAAGAAAGCTGTGGGATAAGGGAACTGATATCTATTAAGACCTTTCTCTGCACCAGCCATACATTAGGTCAGTGGTTCTCAAAGTGTGGTCCCGGAACCAGCAGCACCAGCATCGTTTGAGACTGCAAATTCTCTGGGGCCCTGCCCCAGACTACTAAATCACAAACTCTGGAGCTGGGGCCCAGCAATCTGTGTTTTAACAAGCCCTCCAGGTGATGCTGATGTATCGCTAAAATTTGAGAACCACTGGTTTAGACCTTAACAGCTACGACAATCCAGCCACTAGTTGCCACCAAGTTCATTCCAACTCATGGCAACCCCATGTGTGTCAGAGAACTGTGCTACGTGGGGTTTTCGATGACTGATTTTTTCTCCCCCAGAAGTAGATTGCCAGGCCTTTCTTCTGAGGTGCCTCTGGGTGGACTTGAACTTGCATCCTTTCTGTTATCCGGAGCCGGTTAATCATTTGCATCACCCAGGGACTCTGATGCTATGGCAACAAATTAAGCATGTATACCTATCAGGCGGTCTCTAAGAGCTTTCCCCTAAGTAACTCAATTTAATCCTCTAAACAACTCTGTGATGGAGGTATTATTATTTTTATTCCCAGGAAACCCAGGCACAGAAAGGCCAAATCCCCTACCCGAGTCCTCTCCCTTAACCACTACACTAAACGGTTTCTTTTTAAGAGGCAACAACCTCACGTACACAACCTCTCACAAACTCTAGCTCACTGTAGCAGTTGAGGAAGGAATTAATAGCCCTGTTTTACCAATAAGGAAACTGGGATTCAGAGAAATGAAGTGACTTGCCCAAGGTCTCATAACATCCTGTGGTCTCCCCAAGAGGTTTTGGGGTTTGACTCAGACCTCTTGGGGGTCCCGGCCAAGACCGGCAGGGAAAGGGAGCTCAAGGAGTTGGCCCAGCTGCTACCCCGCCTGGGTGTGGCTCATAGGTCACGCCCCCACCCAGCTGCCCCCTTCCCCCTCCGGCCTGGGCCGGAGGGGATCTCGAACAGCTGCCAGCCCGCTGTGACTTGTCATCCTCCCCCACTGAAAGGCCCTCCCCTCCCGTCTGCTCATGGGAGCCGCATCCCTTCCTTCTCTTTTTTTTTTTTTTTTGCAGAAGGGGAACCTGGACGGCAAGAGAAGTGGCACTCGAGCACAAAGTCACTCAGCCCTCCCTTTGGGCTACCCAGGCTCCCAGCTGGGCCATGGCAGTTCCTCCTTGACCTGGGCACCCACCTGTCCCCGTTGGTCCTCTATCCCACCGCCTGTCCGCGGCTCCCCGGACGCGCTCTGCTCCCGCCCCTCCGACTGGCTGCACCCACAGGCAGCCCTGCCCAAGACCCCGGGCTCCCTCCGCCGCCCGAGGACCCCGAGCTCACCGGCCAGGTGCTATCCTCCCGCCACCGGCCTGTCCGCGACACTCACCTGGGTGCCCGCTCCTCGTCTCGCGGGCAGCCCGGATTCTCGCAGCTCGGGCGCCCCCTCAGCTTAGCAGCCCCCGGGGTTCCGGGGCGCCCGAGCCTGGAGGAAAACGGAGTGACCTTCGAGAAGAAAATACTGGGGCGCGGCTCCCAGGGGCTTCGGAGCCGCGGGCCTTCTCGGACTTTTCTCCAGCTGAACCGGCTCGGTCCCCTCCCACTCGCCTCTGAGCCTGGGCGGAGCCGGGGGGCTGGAACCGGGGACTCACGGGCGCCCACAGGCCAGAGGTACTTTAGCCCCGCCCCGCCGGTGTTAACCCCTCCCCAAAGGAGCCTGACCCCTTCCCCCAAATTCTAACCCCACGCCAAGAATTCTAACCCTTTCCCTGGGGAGCCTACCCTGGGTGCACTCCTCCCAGGAGCCGGGATTTTTAACTCCGCCCACTGGAGGCTTTTAACACAGCCGTCAAAGGTCCTCACTCCGCCCCAAAGATTTTAACCCGTCCCTCAAAGAAGCTAGCCCCCATCTCCTCCTCCCAGTATCGTGACACCGCCCCTAATATACTCTAACCTCGCCTCGGAAGGAGCCTAATCCAGTCCCCGAAGGATTCCAAACCTTGCCCCTAGGGCTTCGAACCCGCGCTCCAGAGAACCCTAACCCGGCCCCCTCCTCCTAAGATCGTAACTGTGACCGCAGAGGATTTTCGATTCCACTTCTAAAGGATTTTTAGCCTCGCCCACCATAGATTTCTAATCCTGCCCCCAAGGATTTTAACTCCTCTATTTTTTTTTTATTAGTTCTAAAGGAGCCCTGGTGGTACAGTGGTTAAAGCGATCCACTGCTAACCCAAAGGTCGGCGGCTCGAAACCACCAGCCGCTCCGAGGAAGTAAGATGTGGCAGCCTGCATCCTAAAGGTTTACAGCCTTGGAAACCCTATGAGTCGGAATCCACTCTACGGCAGTGGGTTTCTGGTTCTTCCAATGATTCTAACCAGGTTCTCAAGATTTATAGCTCTAACCCTAGGAATTCTAATCCCACTCCTGAGTGATTCCCGCGTTTGTTCCAGAAGGATTTTAACCTCCCCCTCAGGACTCTAACCCTGCTCACCCGAAGGTTCTAATCCGCCCCCCCCCCGCCCCGGGATTCTAACTCCACCTATCAAAGGATTCGAATCCCTCTTTTCAAAGACTCCAACTTAGTCCTGAAGGGTCCTAACCCCCACCTTGTCTCTCCCAGCAGGGTCCTAACCTGCCCCCCCAATTCTAATCCCTCCCTTGTCCACCGACTCCCTAAAGAACCTAACTCGGTTGCCCTCCCTCCTCAAGATTCTAACCTAGTTTCCCCATCTCCCTTCATCCCACAGGAGTCTAACCTGGTACTCCACCCTCCTCTGCTTTAAGTTCCTTCTCTGGGGATCCCGAAGTCCTCGCCACCTCTGGGTCTCCCCATCCACCCGCCTTTTAGCCCAGGCGCCTCTCCCACGCTGCATCCCTGGCCTTCCCGGCCCTTCTGTGGTCAGTGGTTTCCCGTCCACAGGCCCTGCCCTAGTCAAACGCCATGCAAAGCTCTGCGCCCGCAAAACTGCCCTTGGCTGGTTCCTGCCCATTTCCTGGCAGCACAGACAGCTTCCCAAATTGAGAAGGGTGGACAGGAGGCAGAAGGGTGACTGGATGGGATCCGGCTCAGCGCTGGAGAAGAGCACAACCCATCTGCCCCTGGAAAAGAGAGGAACTGTCACCCTAAATTCTACCAGACACAACTTTAAAATGTACTGTGTCTCTCTCTTCCACAGCCACAAGCCAGCTCTGGCTACCGTTGTCTCTTATTCATTCATTCATTCATTCAGCAGTACTGTGTAGGACACTGTGCTGAGTGCTGGGATAAGTCAAGCTTCTCATACTCGGTACTCTGGACTTTTGGACTTAAAATTTTTCTTGAAAGGGGGCTAATCCTGTGAATCGCAGGCTTTTCAGCAGCATTCCTGACCTCTACCCCCTAGATCCACCACCTGTGTACTTGCATGAACAATCAACACCCATGGAGGCAGCAGTCAAGAAATCAAAGGACAAATTGCATGGGGCAAATCTGCTGCGAAAGATCTCTTTAAAGTGTTAATAAGCGAAGATGTCACTTTGAGGACTAAGGTGCACTTGACCCAAATATATGAGGTCTTTTTGACCGCCTCATATGCATGCAAAAGCTGAACAATGAAAAAGGAAGACGGAAGAGTGAATGCATTCAAATTGTGATGTTGGTGAAGAATATTGTTGGAAGAACAACAAATTAGTCTTAGAAGAAATACAACCAGAATGCTCCTTGGGAGCGAAGGAGACTTTGGCTTCTTTATTCTGGACACATCATCGGGAAAGACCAATTGCTAGAAAAAGACATCGCGATTGGTAAAGCAGTTGTTGTTAGGTGCTGTCAAGTTGGTTCCGACTCATAGTGATTCTATGCACAACAGAACAAAACATTGCTCTATCACCCACCATCCTCTCAATCGTTATGCTTAAGCCCATTGTTGCAGCCACTGTGTCAATCCATCTCATTGAGGGTCTTCCCCTTTTTCACTGACCCTCTACTTAACCAAGCATGATGTCCTCCTCCAGGGACTGATCCCTTCTGACAACATGTCCAAAGTATGTGAGACATAGTCTCGCCGTCCTGGTAAAGTGTCTGTTAGTTTGTCATACCGTGGGGCCTTGTGTGTTGCTGTGATGCTGGAAGCTATGCCACTGGTATTCAAATATTAGTAGGGTCACCCATGGTGGACAGGTTTCAGCTGAGTTTCCAAACTAAGACAGACTAGGAAGAAGGACCTGGCAGTCTACTTCTGAAAAGATTTAGCCAGTGAAACCTGGTAAAGCAGAGAGTCAGCTGAAATGAGGGAAACCCTGAATGAGACGGATTGACTCATTAGCCAAAACAATGGACTCAAACATACCAATGATCATGAAGATGGTGCAGGACCAGGCAACGTTTCCTTCTCTTATACATAAGGTTGTTGTGAGTGGAAGCCGACTTGATGGCAACTGGCAACTAACAACAACACACTAGATGCCAGTAGCACACACATCCCCCAGTTGTGAGAGCCAAAAATGTCTCCAGACATTGCCAAATGTCCCCTAAGAGCTCACAACAATGAACAGGAAAGACAATGCCTCTGCTCTTATGTGTTTGGTGTATGTGCTTAAATATATGTATATACTTTAAAAAAAAAAAGTAGGAAATGTTTTAAGTGTGTGTTTAATTTACTTGAATTGTACTTATAAATTTCATACTTTTTTCACTCTATCACTGTGCTGTTAATATCTAGCCACGTTGCTGGAGGTACTGGTTGTTCACTGCTTCTAACTACCATGTAATCATTGTTTACATCCTCCACATTTTATTTATCCATTTCCCTAGTCATGGACACCTAGATTGCACCCAACTTTTCACTAACATAAACAATGCCACACTAGGCATCCTTACCTACATCCCCTAGTGGACCTGTGTGAAAAGTTTTAAGACTTGCTTTTGCCAAAAATGATAGATACTTGCAGAATGGCTGCCACCCAATTTCTCTCCAACAATTTCCCCATTAACTTCATCAACTTTTGGTATCACCCCCTGGTCTTAATATGAATTCCCCAGAACCAAACCTTAGACAAGGATTCAAGTGAAAGTAGCTGTTTTTTTGGAGACAGATAACACTGGTAGAGACGTGAGTGAGATAAGGAAGGGAAGGAAACCAATTAAGGAAGCATTATCAAGTGAGCCATCATAAATTGGAACCAACTCAGTGGCAACTAACAATAACATCAAGCAAGTTACCAGTGTATGCAACTGGAGCTCAGTCCTGCTGGGGAACTCTGGGAGACAGTGTACTATACCACTTGAGAGTTATCCTACCTGATAGATGAGGTAACTAAGACATTTACACACCAACTCCTGTCAGACAGTGGCTAATGGCTACTCCCAGGGCGTGTCAATGCCTGGGCAGAGAGGGATCCAGCCACCAGAGAGAACCTCCAGGAAGAGATGCCGGTCCTGGTAAAGGCTGAGGGGACATGGGAGGGGTGTTATCTGCATCTGCTACATCTCCTTCCAAATGTTTGCCATTCTGATGGCAGAGGGTCACACAGAGCTGAAACATTCTTCTGTTAATGACCAATTTTCTAATTCATTGCTGTTAAAGTAATGTTGCAATAAAAATTCCTGTACATGTTCCCAAATCTCTTATCAACTTTACTGTGGTATAATTTTCATACAATAAAATGCAACCTTTATAAATGTACAGTTTGATGAGTTTTAACAAATATGCACACCAGTGTAACTACCTCCTCAATCAAGATACAGAACATTTTCATTGCCCCCAAAAGTTCCCTTATGTCCTGTTGCAGCCAACGCCTACCACCCCTGGCTTTAGATAACCACTGATCTGCTTTTTGTCATCATAGATTAGCTTTGTCTTATCTAGAATTTCACATAATGCAATCATATTGTATGTTCTCTTTTGTATCTGTCTTCTTTCAATCACATATTGCTTTTGAGATTCTCCATGGATCTCAGTTCTCAGGTTCCAGTGGTTTGCTCCTGTTCACTGCCGAGTAGAATTCCGTAAACACATGTATCACTTTGTTTATCCAGTCACTTGCTGATAGACATTTGGGTTGTTTTCAGTTTTTAGCTGTATGAATAATGCCGTTATAAACATTTATTTACAAGTCTTTGTGTGGACATGTTTTAATTTCTCTTGGTAAACACTTAAGAGTAGAATTGCTGAGTCACGTAGCAAGTGTATGTTTAACTTTACATTAAACTACTAAATTGGTTTTCAAGGTGGATATATTTTATATTCTCACCAGCAATGTATAATTTCCAGTTGCTCCACAACCCTGGTGGCATAGTGGTTAAGTGCTACAGCTGCTAACCAAAGGGCTGGCAGTTCAAATCCTCCAGGCGCTCCTTGGAAACTCTGCAGGGCAGTTCTACTCTGTCCTATAGAGTCGCGACAAGTCGGAATCGACTCGACGGCACTGGGTTTGGTTTTTTGGTTTGGTCCACGTTCTTGCCAACATTTGGCATTGCTGTTCTTTTAAATTTTTTAAATATTTCCCATCTAGATCATATTAACATCAAAAACTTTCATAAATTGCAAATTTTATTCTAAAACTTTGCATTATCAGTCTTAGGGATGGCAAATTTTTTTTTTAATTGTGATTTAGGTGAAAGTTTACAGCTCAGTTTCTCATTCAAAAATTTATACACATATTGTTTTGTGATATTAGTTGCAATCCCCACAATGTGACAGCACACTCCCCCTTTCTAACCTGGGTTGCCTGTGTCCGTTCGACCAGTTTCTGTCCCTTCCTGCCTTCTCATCCTGCTTTTGGATAGGAGCTGCCCATTTCGTCTCATTTATTTGATTGAACTAAGAAGCACATTCCTCACATGTATTACTTTTTGTTTTACAGGCCTGTCTAATCTTTGTCTGAAGAGTGCGCTTTGGGAATGTTTCCAGTTCTGGCTTAAACAGAGCTTCCGGTGGCCATAGTTTTGGGGTTCCTCCAGTTTCTGTCAGACCATTAAGTCTGGTGTTTTTACCTGAATTTGAGTTCTGTTCTACCTTTTTCACCTGCTCTGTCCAGGACTCTCTGTTGTGTTCCCTGTCAGGGCGGTCATTAGTGGCAGCCGGGCACTATCTAATTCTTCTTTTCTCAGGCGATGGAGTCTCTGGTTCATTTGGTCCTTGTAGAACAATTTCTTTTTAAACTATGTTATGCCTGTTGACCTAGATGTCCTCCAAAACTGTGGTACCTAGGCCTCAGCCCCAGCTACTGTGTTTCTTAAAGTGTTTGGATGTGTTTAGGAAACTGCTGTTGCTGTGGTCCAGTTGTGCTGACTTCCCCTGTATTGTATGTTGTCCTTCCGTTCATCGAAGTTGACCCTTGCCTACTATCTAGTTAGTGATTTCTCCTTCCCCTCCCTCCCCACCCTCATAACCATCAAAGAATGCTTTTTTCCTGTTTTTAAACCTTTTCTTGAGTTCTTATAATAGTGGTCTCATACAATATCTGTCCTTTTGTGACTGACTTATTTCACTCAGCATCATGCCCTCTAGATTCATCCATGTTGTTAGATGTTTCTTGCATTCATCATTGTTCTTTATCGTTGCATAGTATTCCATTGTGTGTATGTACCATGTATTGTTTATCTATTTATCTGTTGATGGGCATTTAGGTTGTTTCCGTCTTTTTGCTATTGTGAATAGTACTACAGTGAACTTGGGTGTCCATATGTCTATCCGTGTGATGGCTCTTATTTCTCTAGGATATATTCCTAGAAGTAGGATTGCTGGATTGTATGGTATTTCTATTCTAGCTTTTTAAGGAAGTGCCATATCATTTTCCAAAGTGGTTGTAACCATTTTACATTCCCACCAGCAGTGCAGAAGAGTTCCATTCTCCCCACAGTCTCTCCAACATTTGTTATTTTGGATTAGTGCCAACATTGTTGGAGGGAGATGGTAACTCATTGTTGTTTTGATTTGTATTTCTCTAATGGCTAATGATCATGAGCCTTTCCTCATGTATCTGTTAGCTGCCTGGGTGTCTCTTCTTTGAGGAAGTGTCTGTTCATATCATTTGCCTATTTTTTAACTGGATTGTCTTTTTGTTGTTGAAGTGCTGCATTGTCTTGTAGATTTTAGAGATTAGACCCTTATCCGATATATTGTAGCCAAAATTTGTTTTCCAGTCTGTAGGTTCTCTTTTCACTCTTTCGGTGAATTCTTTTGATGAGCATAAACCCGTTGCCATCGAGTCGATTCTGACTTATAGCAACCCTATAGGACAGAGTAGAACTGCCCCATAGAGCTTCCAAGGAGCACCTGGTGGATTCAAATTGCCCACCTTTTGGTTAGCAGCATAGCACTTAACTACTATGCCACCAGGGTTTCCTTGATGAGCGTGTTTGATTTTTAGGGGCTCGCAGTTATCTAGTTTCTTTTCTGGTGTTTGTGCATTGCTAGTTATGGCTTGCATACTATTAATGCCATGTATTAGGGCCCCTAATGTTGTCTCTATTTTTTCTTCCATGATCTGTATCATTTTAGATTTCATATTTAGGTCTTCAATCCATTTTGAGTTAGTTTGTGTGTATGGTGTGAGGTATCGGTCCTGTTTCATTTTTTACAGATGGACATCCTGTTATGCCAGCACCATTTGTTAAAGAGACTGTCTTTTCCCCCATTTAATGGACTTTAAGCCTTTGCCCAATATCAGCTGCTCAGAAGTAAATATATAAATAAATCTTCATGAACTTGGGTTAGGCAAAGTCTTCTTAGATATGATACAATAGATGACTTGAACTTCATCAAAATTAAAATTTTTGGTGTTAAAAATGCTACTAGTGCCCTCATTTACATTTTTTCATTTAGTCTACGTAAAATAGAGATGATTATAAATGATGACCCAGAGAATTTAAGACACTTACCCAAGGTCACACAGCCAGTGAGTGTTGGAGCAGGGATTCAAACCCAGGCTCGTGTGCCACCAGTGTGCCTCCAAAAGCCGTGCTCATAACCACTACGCAAAATGCAGTAAGTCTGTCCTGGAGATTGAGGAGTATAGAGAGAGGTGTGGAGGACACAACTCAGGGCAGGAGCTAAGAAACAAGGCAGGCTTCACCTTGCAGTGGGTCAGATGCCGGCTCTTTCAAAAATATATTTCCCTATTTCTATGGGCATTTGCATTTCATATTTCAAATTCCTTGGGACAACTGTTCATTGTTCTGCATTCAAAACAGGACGGGGTGGGGGTGGGGAGAGCCATAGTCATTATTTCAGGGCTCAGGTATTTCCCCTTTTTATTGCAAAATAGCCAGTGTTCATATCACCCTACCAAGCAGAAGATCACAGCTGCCCCCATTGTCCAGGAGGGGCAAATGAAAATTCAAGAAGACCAGCCCTTGAATAACTCAAAAAAGCCCCCAGCATGTTCTGACTTCCCTTCTCAAAGCACTCCTTCCTCCTCCAATCTTCCCTAGTCCCCCATCCTAACTTGTTTTTCTCCAGAGAACCTGTCACCACCAGGCATTATAGTATGTACTAACCTGTTATTGTCTGACTCCTCTGCTTTTTTGCAAGTTCCACGCAGGTACTATTTATGTGCCCATTGTACAAGTGAAGAAATGAAAGCTGGAGGTTTATGAAGAACCAGTGAGTCGGGGAGAGCAGCTAGGAGTACATAGCAAGGTGTGTATAAGTTTTTCTATGAGAGATTGACTTTATTTGTAAACTTTCACTTAAAGCACAATTAAAAAAAAAGAACCAGTGATTGGTAGCACTAGGATTCATTTTTTTGTGTGTTTGAATGGTAAAATATACAAGTTGGAATCAACTCGAAGGCAACAGGTCTGTTTTTTTTTTTTTTGGTTTGGTGACATAATATACATAACAAAACATTGGCCTTCACAGCCATTTTTAAATGACATTCAGTGGCATTAATTCTGTTTCCCATGTTGTGGAATCATCAACAGTATCAGTTTCTAAACTTTCTTCTCACACTTAACAGAAGCTCAGTATTCCTTAAGCAGTAGCTCCTCCTTTCCCCCTCCCACCCACCACCCCCGGAAACCTTTAATAAAATTTGGTCTCTATGCTATCTCCTATTCTCAATTATTTCATATAAATGGGATCATATGATATTTGTCCTTTTGTGTCTGACTTCACTCAGAATGCTGTTTCTAAGGTTCACTCATGTCCGAACATGTATTAGAACTTTATTTCTCTTTATGGCTGAATAATATTTCATTGTATGGACAGATCACATTTTGTTTATCCATTCATCTGTTGATGGACACTTAGGTCATTTCCACCTTTTGACTGTTGTGAATAATGCTGGAAAGAACACTAGCGTCTAAGTATCTGTTCGAGTCCCTGATTTCAAATCTTTGGGGTACATAACTTGGAGCGGAATTGCTGGGTTATATGGTAATTCTATGTTTAACTTTTTGAGGAACCGCCAAACTGTTTCCACAAGCAATGGATGAGGACACAAATTTCTCCACATCCTTGTCAGCACTTAATTGTTTTTGTTTTCCACATAACAGCCATCCTAGTGGGTGTGAAGGGATATCTCATTGTGGCTTTGATTTTCATTTCTTTAATAACTAATGATGCTGAGAACTTTCTAAGGTGCTCATTGGCCATGTGTATATCCTCTTTGGTGAAATGTCATGGATTGAATTGTGTCTGTCCAAATTGTGTGTCAACTTGGCTAGTCCATGATTCCCAGTATTGTGTGATTGTTTACCATTTTGTCATCTGGCGTGATTTTCCCATGTGTTGTAAATCCTACCTCTATGATGTTAATGAGGTGGGATTAGTGGCACTTATGCTAATGAAGCAGAATTCTATCTACAAGATTAGGTTGTGTCTTAAATCAATCTCTTTTGAGATATTAAAAAAAGAGAAGTGAGCAGAGAGACATGGGGACCTCACACCACCAAGAAGCACCAGGAGCATAGCATGCATCCTTTGGATTCAGGTCCCTGTCCTGAGAAGCTCCTCAACCAGGGGAAGATTGATGACAAGGACCTTCCTCCAGGGCCAACACAGAGAGAAAGCCTTCCCCTGGAGCTGGTGCCCTGAATTTGGACTTTTAGCCTCCTAGACTGTGAGAGAACAAATTTGTTAAAGCCATTCACTTGTGGTATTTCTGTTATAGCAGCATTAGATGACTAAGACAAATGTCTGCCCAAGTCCTTCCTCCATTTTTTGAGTTGTCTTTTTGTCATTGAATTATAGGTATTTTTTATATGCTCTGGATATTAAACCCTTCTCAGATATATGATTCTCAAATATTTTTGCCCATTCTGTAGGTTGTCTCCTCACTTTATTGATAAAGTCCTTTGACACACAGAAGTTTTTAATTTGATGAAGTCCAATTTATCTATTTTGTCTTTTGTTGCTTGTGCTTTGGTGTCATATATAAGAATCCATTGTTGAAAACTAGGTCCGGAAGCATTACCACTATGTTTTCTTCTAAGAGTTTTATGGTTTTAGTTCTTACGTTTAGGTTGACGACCTTCGTTCTTTGATTAACTCTATAGAGGGTCAGCAAAAATGAGGAAAACCCTCAATGAGATGGATTGACGCAGAGCCTCAACAATGGGTTCAAACGTATCAAAGATCATGGAGATGGCCCAGGGCTAGGCAACATTTCCTTCTGTTTTACACAATGTCCTCATGAGACAGAGCAGATGCCACAGCAACTAATAACATGTGCTTTTGTGTCAGGGTCTGGGAGCACAAAAATGGATGCATTTTGGCCCTCAAGTAACTTCTAATCCAATCAGGGAGACACACAAAGCAATAATTTAGATACAGAGTGGGCAATGCTGCGGTAGAGACAGAGACTCATGATATTGCAGGCATGAGGTCCAGTATGGGTGCATCAAGGAGGACTTCTTGAAGAAGGTGATATCTGAGTTGAGGGTTAAAGAATACTAGATGAAGAGCAGGGTAAAGGGAATTCCAGGCAGAAGGCCTTGACAAAGACCTCGATGGGGAAACGGCCAGGCCTGTTGGAGGAACCACAAAGTTTCATGCTGTTGGTACGTGAAGCCCAGGGCGAGGACAGCAGAAGAGGCTGGAGAAGGTAGCAGCACCAATGAAGGAGCTGGGCTTTATCAAGTGGGTGACGGGAGAGACTGGCCTATGGGTGTCTTCAAAGCTTACCTACCCCAGGTCCCATCCTAGAGGCAGTAGACTTCCTGCGCAGGGCGGGATGGGGCCGGGAGGGGAGGGGGGTGCCCATGAAGTTGTTTTTCTGTCCCCAGCTGCGTGGCCACCTCCAGCTGACAGGTCCCCCTAGGGGGGATGGGAGACAGTTCGGTTTCACAACCCTACCCCCTTCCCCAAGCGTCCCCGGAGGCCAAGAAAAGAGGAAGCGCTTTGCGGACTTCCTCCTAGATCGGTGGCGCCAGAGCAGAGGCGAGTCCTCGCGGAGGGGCGGGGCCGGGCCTGCCTGACCGCTTCCAGGGACAGAAAAGGGCCCCGCCCCGGCCCCGCCCCCGGCCACGCCCAGGCAGGGGCTCCCAGGCCCGGGAACTAGAAGGTAGGATTAGAGCCCCAACTCTTTCGTTTTGCTGTGTGTCCCTGAACAAGTCCTGTCCCTTTCAGAGTCTCGTTGTATCTTGAATGAGAAGGCACATCCTTAGCAAAACTGAGGCATGTGCATGCATTAACACGGGCAGATCCCCGAGATACAGATGCCGAATAGTACAGAGTATCCTTTTTTTAAAAAATTACCGAAATACATAGAGAAAGATCTGGAAGCTACACAGCCAACAAAAAAAGAGTAGCTGTCACTGAAGAGTAAAGCAACACTGGAGTCAAGGAGAAAGAAGGCTTTTTCTATATTTGGCTTAAAAAAAAAACTAGAATATATTAATTTTTACTTGTGTAATTAAAAAAAAAACAAAAAGAGGGGATTGGTGTAAATGGTTACCAAGGGTCCTTTTTTCTGAATCTTTTATGAAAATTTCCAAAATACAGCAAAATTGAAAGAATTTTACAGTGAACACCCCTAGACTCACCACCTACATTCTACCATTAACATTTTATTTGTTTTATCCCTTACATGTTGGGCGCAGTGGTTAAGAGCTTGACTGCTAACCATAAGGTCGCCAGTTCGAATCCACCAGGCACTCCTTGGAAACCTTATCGGGCAGTCTTGTGTCCAATAGGATCCCTATGAGTCAGAATCAACTCGACAGCAAGGGGTTTGGTTTGTTTTTTCCATTCATCAATTCTTCTTATTTTTTATGCATTTCGAAGTAAATTACCTCAGCGTGCATATCATTGGCTAGAGTTCAATATTTGTTTACAGTATTTTTCTTTTAATGTAAAATTTACATATAACAAAGTGCACAAGTGTTCTTTTGCTGAGATTTTACAAATGTTCTGCATCTTAATGAGGTTTGTGTGTACACATAGGTGTATATACATCTGTCTTGTCCTACAGGGTATTTTAATTGTCAACATTCTGTGAGTCAGCACTCAGTCCAGGGTCAGGATTATAGTAGGTCTCGATAAATGTTAATTTAAGATATGAATGAGTCAAAGAATGAATGTGCACATACCTTGCCCCCCTGAGGGCAGGATCATGTCTTTCTGTTTGCATTCCCACAGAATTAGTATAAATGCCTAACAGGAAACCTTGGTGGCGTACCGGTTAAGAGCCATGGCTGCTAACCAAAAGGTTGACAGTTCAAATCCACCAGGCACTCCTTGGAAATCTTATGAGGCAGTTCTATTCTGTTCTTTAGGGTCACTATGAATTGAAATCTCTCATGAGGATGCAGTCAAGGCATCAGCTGGTCTACAGTCGTCTGAAGGATTGACTGGGGATGGAGGATCCATTTCCAAGATGACCCATTCACATGGCTGTTGGCAGGAGGCCTCAGTTTCTCACCATATGAACCTCTCTATAGGGCTCTCCCAGAGCAAGTTATCCAAGAGAGCCAGGTGAAATATCCCACTGGCTATACAGGTCAGCTTTATTCCATGTTAGTCTATACAAGGGCACAAATACCAGGAAGCAAGACCAATTGGAACCATCTGGGTGAAGGTGGTCACTATGAACACGCACTCAAATTTTCCTAGCTCATGCTCTGTGATAGGCACTGTGCTGGGCTTCAGTGAGTCTAAGAATGAGTCAGTATCAGCCCCTCCCCTCACAAGATCTGTGTGTGGTGTGTGTGTGTGTTTTGGGGGTAGGGGTGGGGAGGGGTCAGACAGATGTAGAAACAGTGTCTACAGAGTGATAAAACCATAACAGTTGTTTTTTTTTTAATTGCTGTGCTGTAGTTAATGAGGGCAGTAGTTATTCAGTGGTAGAATTCTCGCCTTGCATGCAGGAGACTCTGGTTTGATTCCTGGTCGATACACCTCAAGCACAGCCACCACCCGTCTTTGAGTGGAGGCTTGCATGTTGCTACGATGCTGAATAGGTTTCAGCAGAGCTTCCAGGCTAGGATAGACTAGGAAGAAAGGCCTGGGGATCTACTTCTGAAAGCCAGTCAATGAAAAGCCTATGGATTTCAACAGCCTGACTCCTAACCAATCAGGGGATGATGCAGGACTGGGCAGTGTTTCATTCCGTTGAGTGCATGGGGTCACCATGAGTCAGGGGCCAACTGGACAGCAACTAACGACAACAGTTTACATTCACAACATGAAATTTAAGATACACCATGAAAAGAAAATCTCCTTCTCTCTTTATTCTACAGCCACACAGTTCCCCAGCCCAGAGGCAACAACTGTAACCTATTTTGTGTATCCTTCTTGAGCTATTCCATGTGTATACACATCTCCCGCCTTTTTAAACAAAAAGGCAGCACTATCCAAAGTGCATTATTCTGCACCTTGCTTCTTCTTTTTTTTACAGTTTGTCTTGGCAATAATTCCCTGTCAGTACATAGAGAGCTACCTTGTTCTTATTTATGGCTGCGTAGTATTCTATTGTCTTCAGGAACCACAATTTTTTTAACCAGTTCCCTATCAATGGACACTTGGGTTTTTCTAATCTGTTGTTATTACGGACAAAGCTGCAGTGTTTTCCCTTGCACATCCATCGTTTCCACTTATGTAAGTATAAATGTAGGAGAAATTTCTGGCAGTGAAATTGCTACGTCAAAGGGTCTGTGCATGTAAAGTGTTTGGTAGATACTGCTAAACAGAGCTCGTACCAGCTTCGCCTCTCACCCACTATGTGTGAAAGTGCCAGTTTCCTCGCACCTACACCCACAAAATAAATATTGAACTTTCTGAACTTTGCCTATCCAGTAATTGAAAAATGGTTTCTTGGGGTAGTATTCATTTGCATTTCTCTTCGTATGACTAAGGCTGAACATCTTGTCATATGTTTCAGGGTCACTTGTAATTTCTTTTCCCTAAATTGTATTAATAATTTGTCCATTTTTCTTTTGGCCTGTGGGTTTTTATTATCCATTTGTAGATTTTCTTTACACATCAAAGACACTATTTTGTCCGCATGATAAGCTTCAGAAACTTTTTTTTAAAAAAAAAAAAACAGGTTGTGTTTAAACAGAAATGAGAAGTTTCTGCGGATCGCCCCATTTTCTGCACATCACTGCTGAACTGCCCGAGGGCTGAAGGAGCAGTTATGCATGGAGAACTCTAGAAGGTAAAGCCAGGACCTGGGGGCGAAGGCAAGAGGCAGCTGTTAGCTCTTGCACAGACTGAACTGCCAAAGATGGGAGGGGCTGCCCCAGTAGGCAGTGAGCTCCCATCACAGGAAATGGGTAAGGCAGGCTGGCCTGGCTTTAAGCCCCTTTGCCCCTCATCTAAAATGTCTGAGGGTGGAGAATGAGTCAGAAGTGGAAGGACCCACAAATAGGGCTGTCAATTCCTCATCATTTAGGCCTGATTGGGTGGTTACCGCATCTGGAGGCTCCAAGTAACATTGTTTAGTAGTAATGCAAAGTCCCTGAATGAAAACTCCCTGAGGCCAGAGTCCAAGTGCTCAATAAAGAGCTGTGGAATGAATGAAAGACAGACAGAAAGTAAGGAGAAAGAAATAAATTAAGAAAGAACCCAAAGAATTTGAAAAGCTACTCTTTCCTTGTCCCCTCCCTCCCATCTTGAACCTACATCCTCCTTTTCATTATTCTTGCCCTATCTGAGTCAGGTCATGGCATTCCTCACCTGGGCACTGTCCCAGCCTCCTGCCTCATTCCACCTACTTTCTAGCTCGATTATGTTTTCCATCAGAGCCTCTTCCCCAACAATCAGACTCACTTCCAGACAATGCAGCCTATTAGGTCACTCCCAATTGCCCCTTGGGGAAGGTCCAGACTTCCTAGCCTGGACTTCAGGGGCCTTTTCACCAATTTACGCACTTCTCCAGCTTCCTCTCCTACAAGCCCTGCCCACCCACCTTGTCTCCCACCAAGTCACACATGCCATGTTCCTCTAGCAAGAATACTGGTCACGTCTATTGAGCACTTACTATATGTACTTTTGCATGGATTATCTTGTTTAAGCCTCAAAACAATCTATGAGATCTACAAAGGTGATGTTATTATTATCCCCATTTTATAGATGAAGAAACCAAGACCCAGAGACATTTAGGAGCTTACCCAACTAGCAGATGGCAGAGTTGGGATTCCAGTCTGATTCCAGGGCTGGCGCACTGAATCACTGCCCTGTCCTAACTGGTCACCAGTCTTGGAATGTGTTCTGCTCCTTCAAGCCCCCCTGCCTTTGCTCATGCTGGGTCCCTCCCTGGAGGGCTCTCGTCTGTATTACGCACCCACTGAAATCTTGCTCGTCCTTCAAGGTTTCACTCATAAGTCACCTCGTCAGCAAAGCCTTTTCCGGGTTCCCCAGGAAGAGCTGGTTTCTCACTCTTTGAGTTTACAGTTGAGAACCTGGTGCTGTGATTGTCTGGGGGCATCTTCCCCACCAGACTGTGAGCCCCCTCAGTGGGCAGGAACTGTGCTGTATCTTACAATGCCTGGTACAGACTGGGGGTTCTCAAAATGTTTGGTGACTGAGTGACAGTGGACCCAGAGACGACAATCCACACGCAGTTGTGAAGAAGTCCCAGAAGTTTCCATCTGGAAGCTGCAGAGCCCCAAATGGGAAAGGACTCTGTGTAGGGTGCAGCTAGAGACAATTTCACTAGCTTCACCACTCATCCTTGGGCCAGCAGTATCCCCAGGGGATCCAGCTGGTGGGGAAGTTCCATCCTTGCACCACCCCTAGAGGTCCCCAGGAACCAGCTGTCCTACCCCAAGGGGATTTTCCCCTCTTATGTTGCCAAGAATTGAACCATGATGGGAAGTGACCCTCGCAGGGTCTCTGGTGCTGCAGGAGGAAGTATGGCCAGTGTTCCTATGCTCAGTGTCTGGGCCACTTCAGCCAGGGCCCTTTGGACCTTGGAAGCCAAGGGATTACGTGGCTTTGGTAAGAGGGTAGTTCTGGGGTGGGTGGGGACTTCCTTGGGGTGTGAAGGAAGTTGCCTCATCCCCGGGGCTGTGGGGTAAGAACTGTCCCAGCACGTCTCAGCAATCCTGTTACTGTGCCCTGACTGAGGACTGTGGTGAACTTCTGAGCTTGGTCTTTTTGCAAGGCCTACCAGGTCTCTTAGAGGCACCCTGATGTCTTTGGCCCTGCCCCTAGTCAATCAATCAACTACTCCCTCTATGGCTGTCTTGTTCAAGAATTTACTAAGGCTCCCCATAGGCTCAAGTTCAAATGACTAGGCTTGCCAACACTGCCCAAAAACTGGCAGAGGGGATAGCAGAATGGGTTGGGTTGTAGTATGGGCCTTGGGGCTAGCCAGAAATGGGTCCCAGTTCCAGCTTACTGTGTGACTATAGTCACTCACTTCATCTCCTTGAACCCCAGTTTGACAACATGAACATTAAGGATTTGTTCACTGAAAGGCACCATACGCCAGTGGTTCTCAAAGGGTGGTCCCTGGATCATTGGCATCACTTGAGTACTTGTTAGCAATGCAAATTATTCGCCCCATCCCTGCTCTACTGAGTCAGAAACTCTGAGGGTGGGGTCCAGCAATCTGTATTTTAACAAGTCCTCTGGGAGATTCTGATGCATGCTAGAGTTTAAGAACCACTGCTACAGACAAAGATGGCCAACATACTGGGAGAAAGTATGTGGAATATCAATATCCAACAAGGGATTAATATCTAAAATTTATGAACTACTCCTGCAAATCAACAAGAAAAAGACAGGAAACCCAAAAGAAAATGGGCAAAAGATATAAACCGGCAACGCACAGGAGCGGAAGCCCAAATGCTTGATGAGTATAGGAGGAGGTTGTGCCTCAGGATTAACAGAGAAATGCCAGGAAAAACGATGAGATGCCGCCTTACACCCAAACTAGTCCCCCAAAATGACCGTCAGATAACGTAAAAGCTAACGTGGGGAGACACGATCCTTCACATGCTGCTGATGGAGCCATTCTGAGGTTTAAAACGTGTATGCTCTGTGATCTTGGGTATAGAGCCCAAAGAAATTTTCACATAGGTCACAAAGGTACAAAGGTACGAAGATGTTCACATAGGTACAAATATGTTCATCACAGGGTTGTTGTTTGTGATAAGAAGGAGCTGGAAGCAACCTAGGTGTCCATCTCTGGGGGAATAGATGAATAAAATATGTCGCATACTTAGCTTGGAATATTTTGCAGCAGTTGGATGCAACAAAGTAGGTGTCCCCACAGCAACATGGATAGAACTTTTTTTTTTTTTTTTAACATGGATAGATCTTAAAAACATATGTTATGGAGTGAAAAAAAGAAAAGATTTGAACGAGATTCTTAAACACAATGCCATTTATCTAGTGTAAAAACATACACAAAGCACTATATATTTTATGTCTAGGGATATATCAACACACAAGGGTGGGTGCCCATGGTGAGGGGAAAGGGTGTGGGGATGCGGCAATTAACAACAAAACATCGGAAGGGTCTTGCATGGACCAGTGGTGATGGGATGATCATGTCCCACAAAATGAGTATGAATCATGGAACTCTCTGGGCCTGAAGTCCTAGTAATAATAATATGACTTTTAAATTAGTGGCAATAGTACCTATATCACGGTAAGTGCCATGTGTCTGGCCACGGAAGGCTCACTTCAGCTCTTCTGTGTGAGGCCTGGTGGTGCAGTGGTTAAAGCACTTGGCTGCTAACCAAAAGGCTGGTGGTTCAAACCCACCAGCCAACCCGTGGGAGAAAGTTGCAGCAGTTTGCTTCCGTAAAACATCATAGTCTTGGAAACCCTATGAGGCAGTTCTACTGTGTCCTACAGGGTCACTATGAGTCAGAATTTACTAGATGATCTGTCGGCAGTGGGCTGGGTGTGAGCTTCTGGCCTCCTCTCAGGCCTCATTCCTTTTAGCCTCTAAGCCTTTACTCAGGCTGAGTGCTGTCCCTTTCCTGATTTCTCTACCTCTCCAACCCCACCTTGAGACTGATTGCCCCAAGCCCCTGCTGTCTATGCGGCCTTGGGTTTTTCCCATTTGGGGCTTGAGCACAGAGCCGGGCTGTAATAGTGCTGCAAGGGGGTGAGTTCTGCTCCCTCTCCCCAAACTCTGAGCTCCCTGAGGGTCTTCTTCACCTCACCCCCACCTCAGTTCCCCTCCCACTGCACACAGGCAAGACAGGTAAACTCAGTCAGAAAGTGTCAGATATGGAAGAAAACACCATTTACTGAGCACCTATGAGTCAGAGTCGACTCGACGGCAATAGGTTTAGTTTTTTTATCATGTGGTAGACCCTACACTGAGGTCTTGACCGTCACTAATCCCCACAAACACTGTGGGAGGTAGGCCGGGCTGACCTCATTGGACAGATGAGGAAGTAAGAAGCAGAGAGGCTGGGACACTAGGACACGTAGCCACATAGGCACCCTAGGTCTGTCTGGCTTCACATCCCAGACACTCAAAGGTTGCAGCAACTTGTCTCAGGGTCTGAAGTGGAACCCGAATCACCCACCTCTAATTCGAATCTCAGTGGAAGAAAACCTCTGATCTACGCTGTTGATGTAACTCCTGCCACTAAGGGATGGAGACCCTGCCATTTAGAGCCTTAAAAAATCCTTATACTATTTAGCACAGTCCTTTTGAGGGATATCTAAGGGGAATCAGCAGATTCCGTCAAATCCTTCCCCTCTTTTGAACCTCAGTTGCCCAATTTGCAAAATAGGACGAACGGAGGTCTCCGGAGTCTGAGAAATCTTTTCTCAGTCTGCCCTCAGGTGAAGCCCCCTTCTCACCCCTCCCTTGGCCTCCAGAAAGCTACGGTCTCACGTGGACTTAGCAGGACCCCAGTTCAACCTCGGGCTAGCAGAGGGGCCGGCTGAGCCCCGGCTTCGCACGCCCCCCGGAGGACACTCTCGGTACTGCACGGACCGGAGCCCGAGGGCGTGGAAGGCGATGGACTGAGGGGCGGAGATATGGCGAGGGGACCCTGAAGGTAGGGTCCCAGGGTAAGAGCCAGTGAGGCTCAGAGGTCAGAGTCCACGCCCTCCGCTGGGGTGGCAGCTAGAGGTAGTTGTCTTCAGCCGCATCTCCCCCGCCCTGGGGCTCCTCGTCTTCGCCCTCGTAGTCGTCGTCGTCGTCGTCGGGGGCCAGCGCCTCGATGTCGTGTGTAATGTCAGCCAGCAGCCGGTGGAAGGCCTGCGCCTCGGGCCGCTGGGCCGCGCCGTCGTAGCTGCGCACGGCTGACGCCGACGTGGAGCTCATGCTGCGCTTGATACGGCCGAAGCTGTCGGTGAGGATGCCCCCCTCGCGGATGCCCACGCCCTCCAGGAAGCCCTCGAAGTAGCCGATGTCCTGGTCGGGGATGAAGGGCCGCATCCCTGTGCAGTACGGGGCAGGGTGATCCCTCAGCATTCAGCCCCTTGCGCTCCCACAAAGGGATCACCCTCCCTGGAGATCTGAGTTCACATCTAGGTTCTGCCACTCACTGGCTGTGTTACCTGCTGCAAGTTCCTGAACTTCTCTGAGCCAGAGAATAACGACATAATGCTGGGTGTACTGTAAATGCCTACGTTATATGTTAGCTGCTGCTGCTTGTTATTGTTATCGTTATATTTCCATTCATTAGCTGTGTGACCTTCATCAAACGACTGCTCTGAGGCTCACTTTCTTCACCGTTAAAATTAAGATTATTACATCTGTTTCCCCAGCAGGGATGTGAATTAAATAACAAGGTACATGGCACACACTGAGTATCCCATTTTACTTCCATCCCTACTTACTAGCGATGTGACTTTGGCACCTCACTTCATTTCTCTGAGCTTCCGTTTCCTCATCTGTAAAATGGGGGCAAATCTACTATCTATCTACTTTCCAGAACTGTGAGCATTCAATGAGATGATGCTTGGCACGTGCTAACTGCCAAATACGTGTATTGTTAGCTCTCCTTACTAGGCGTGTGACCTTGGACAAGTACCTGAGCCTCTCTGAGCCTGTTTCCTCATGAGTAAGATGGGAAGAACCAATTCCTCTCCCAGCTTTGTTGTGAAGATGAAACGGCTCTAACAGTTCTTTGTTATTATTCTTACTATCTCTGTGACTGCAGTCAAGTCCCTTCCCCTCTCTGCACCTTGGTCTCCTCATCTGCCTGCTGGATCTCATGGCTGGGAGGAAAAGCTCCCAGCCTGGTGCCTAAGCAGGGCCGGTGGAGAGGGCCTCATGGAGCCCTGGGGAGGGCAGGGGCTCACCCAGGAGGAGGAACTTGCGCCGGTCCCCGTAGAGCTTCAGCAAGCCTGTACAGTAGTCCTGGATGGACAGCCCCAGCCGGTACTCCCGCAGCAGCAGGGCAAACTGCTGGATCTCGGGGGGCCCCAGCTTACTCCTCAACTGTGGGGGTACCATTCAAGGTTAATCCCAGCAGAACCCCCCCTTGACCCCTGCCCAAAGACCCAGAGCCCTAGTCTATAAGGACGCTTCTGGCCCAGCCCTCCTCTGAAAACCCTTCTGTGGCCCACCAGGGATATCCAACCCCTTGGGTGCAAACTGCCTGAGTTCAAATCCTGGCCCGTTCATTGATCACCTCTGTGATCTTGGGTAGGTGACAACCTCCCTGACCCTCAGTTTCCTCATCTACAAAGTAAGGACAATGACAGAACCTCCGTCTTGGGGTTGTTTTAAGAATTAAAAAAGATGATTATGAAAGGTGCTTAGAACAGTGACGGGTATAGAGCAAGCACTCAGTTAATGCTAGCTGCCATTAGTTAAGGCCTTGAACCATAAGCTGGCCTGAGTTTACTTTCCTAGTCTCTTCTCTTGCCCTGACCTCTGAGGTCTTATGCTTCAGATATGCCCAGGACTATTCATGATTCCTGAAATGCCCGTGTTTCTTCTAGCCTCTGAGCCTTTGTTCATGCTGTTTGCACTGCCTTCCCCAGCTCACCGTGACCATGTAGTCCTGCAACTGCTCAAGGCCAAGGCCACTGTGGTCGCTGCTGCTGCAGTGGGAGCCGTGGAAAGAGGGTGTAGATGTGCCACTGTAACATGCTTCAAAGGTGTCCTGAGAGCCATTGCTGTAGGGACAGACAGAATCAACTCAACAGCAACGGGGATTTTTTGGGGGAAGGGGTGCACAGCATTGGAAGCCAAATCTATTGTCACTGATACAGGAAAAGAGATACAGGGTATACCTCCTTGGCAGAGACTGCTGTTTGCCTACCCAGATCCCTTAGTAACAGAACTAGCGTGGTGACCAACTAGTCCTAGTTTGCTTGGGACTTTCCGGGTTTTAGCACTGAAACCCCTCGGTCCCAGGCCAACCAAGATAGTTAGCTACCCTAAACAGAACCCTGGACAATGTTCCCAACTGAAAGTTAACATACAATTATATTTCCTAGCGTTGCTTGCAGCTAGTTGTGGCCACATGACAAGAAGTTGTCCGGTGGAATTCCAGCAAAGCTCTTTACAGCAGCCCCTCATACTCCACCATGATGGCTGGAGCTATAACCACCTCTTGGTTCATGAGGTGACCTTGATGATGGAAGCATGTGTTGAGAGGGGTGGGGCAGGGAAAGAGAAGCCTGGGCCCCTGATGACCTTGAGGCCCTGAACAAACTACCTCCTTGTCTGTTTTATGTAAGAGAGAGGGGAATGAGGAAGCTCTATTCTTGTTTAAGCTCTTTTTTTTTTTAGGGTTTCCTTTTTTTTTTTTTTATTAAATGGAGCCAAACCTAAAGTAAATCAAAAATATTTTTTGGCATCAGCTGTCATTTTGGTTTCTGTAGGCTGCTATGTCTGGATGGCTGGGAAAGAACTGGCCAATCCCAGTGGACCCATTTCTGTGACTGGTTGTCCCCTGGGCCTCTCTAAGGGGGTCTGGGACCTATAAGCTCACCGGAGCCTGGAGAGCTCAGTTTACCTTCTACAGTAAGTGCCCAGTATCTCAGCACAAACCAGGGCTGGGTCACTTCTTCCCACCCACATGAGGCCCAAGAGTGCCTTGAAGAGGGATACTGTTTGTGCAGGGCTGGAGAAAGAGTAGGGTCCCCGAGAAGTGTGGTACCCACAAAGAGCTGCAGCAGCTGAAGTCGGCATCATAGGCGTAAGTCCCGTCCGTGTGGCAGCTCTCACCTGGGGCCAGCAGACAGAGGGGCTGTCAGAGGCAGCCAAGCAGGGACCACCATCCCTGGCTCCCTGAGGCCCCAACCTCAGCCCTGCCCTGGAGTCTAGTCCTGTCTCTGCCACCAACACACAGCTGACCTTGGGCATCTCTCCTCCCCTCTCCTGTTCCTCAACTTCCCCAGTGTTGGGACAATACCACCTTCTTTCCTACTGCCTGGGGGTCTGAGGGATAGCAGACAAGGAACAGTTGAGGGAGTTTTGTAAATTTTGTGTGTTTGAGGCAAGACAAAAACAAACTTTGTGAAGGAGAAGGAACTCAAAATCTGGAGAGGAAAGAAGGGCTATTTGCAGAGAACTTGCTCCCTTCCTGGCTCTGTTATCTCATTTAATCCAGTTCTTAGCCTCCCTCATCAGTCTCTGCTCGGTCAGCTTTCTCGAGGACACTCCCCCGACTTCCCAGGCAAGGCCAGTTCTTCATTACATGTTCTCAAAGCACATACTGATTTGCATGATTTTTTAATTAACGTCGACCTACCTCAGAGGATGCGAGCTGTGTGAGGATAGGGGCCCTGTCTGCTTTTGCTCACCATTATATCCTGGTGATTAGCATTGGATCTGACACATCGGAGGGCTCAGTAAATATTTGTTGAATGAATGAATTTGTTGAAATATGTCTTGAATCACCTCACTTACAAACCCATCATCCCTGTGAGAATCAATTAACTACCCCAGTTTCCCAACAAGCACAGCTTCCACAAGAGGGCCTGCCTCCAGAAGGAAGCAGCCAACCCTGTTGCTGGAGCTATGCAAACAGAGACCACATGGGGGTGCTGTGGCAGAGAGAATTCACCAAACAGCCTTGAAGGCCGCAGGGGAAGTAAAGTGGCAGATAGAGAAGCTTTGGAATCAGACAGACCTGGGTTTGTATCCCGGTTCTGCCACTTCGCAGCTGTGTGACCTTGGGCAAGTTTATTGGCTACTTTGAACCTTAATGTCCTCATCTGTAAAACTGGAATCAGAAGGCCTCAGAGGGTTCTTTCATCCATTTGAAAAATACTTCTTGAACATCTGGGATGTACCCAGTCCCGTGGTAGGCACAGGGCATACAGTGGTCACCAGAACAGATGAGGTTGCTATGAGGATTAAATAACACTGGGCACATTGGTACTGTGCTTGGCACATAGTTGGTGCTCAATAAATGCCTCTAGTAGTCTCATTCTCCTTCCAGCCCTTGATTGCACTCAAGGACCATTTGGAAATCCTGGTTTTAACCAGAGGCTGAGTGGGGCTGATGGCTTGGTAAGCAGACAGTGTGTGTGCTTAGGTTTTTGCAAAGCAAGGACACTACGAACAAAAGGAAGACAGGAAAGTTCAGCTCTGAGGGACTCATTCTGAATTTGGCAATGTGAACATCTATAAAAAAGCTAGAATTGAGGCACTGCAGTGAAGTCCCTGGGTGCTGCACATGGTTAATGTACTTGGCTACCAACCAAAGATTAGAGGTTCAAATTTACCCAGAGGTGCCTCAGAAGAAAGACCTGGCAATCTGCTTCCCAAAAACCAGCCATTAAAAACCCTCTGGAGCACAGTTCTACTCTGACACACGTGGAGTCACCATGAGTCACGGTCAGCTTGACAGCAGCTGGTTCCAGTAGTTGCAGTAGCGATCAGTACCCCTAAAGACCTCCAAGGGCCCCCAGTTCTGGGGTATCCCTCCTCCCTCCTCTTGGGATGTTTCATGGGAAGGGAGGCTGGGGTCCTGGTACTCACTGCGGCTGCAGAGCCATGGCCGTTCGGGTGTTGACATGTAGTGGTAGCCAGCTCGGTCCACACACTCAATGCTCTGATCCCCATAGATTATCTGGAGCACCTGACAGATGAGGGCACAGGATTCCTCAGCAGCGTCCTGGCCCAGAGAGGGAGGAGACAGAACTCAGGCCCTTGCCAATGACCAGGAAGGCCTCTGCTCCCAAAAACATAGTGTGAGGAGTCTCACAGAGGCGCACACACCCCACGGAGCCCTTTACGTCAACTCTAAGGACATTTCTCATCAAAATTATATGGCAGCTCTCTGAATCTTGGGCCCCTTTATAGAACCCAGTGACAATCCTGGCTCCTTTGCCTGGAAAAATGCACCCCAAATTTCTGGGTGATTCGTGGACTATCCTGAAGTTTACCTAAAGTAAACCCTAATTTAATTCAATTTACAGGTCCAGAAGCTGAGGTCCAGAGAGTAGAAGTGATTAGCCAGGACTAGAACCCAGGCCTCTTGACCCAGTAAGAGGAGGTATTAAATGTATCAGAATTTTAGGTTTACTGTAATTAATGATACTGGTTGTCATAGCTTCCAGGCACCCAGAGCAAAAATGGAAGCAAGATGAATACATAACCTCGGTCTCTGTAGAAGGAAGGAGTGTAAGTTCCTGGGTGAAACTTTGTGATTTCAGATTTGGAGAGGAATCTACCTCTTAGTCAGAATGGACTCAGTGGCAACAGGTTTGAGTTTTCTGGTTTTACCTCTTAAGAGGGAGTCCTGGTGGCGCAGTGGTTAAAGTGATCAACTGCTAACCGAAGGGGCAGCAGTTTGAAACTACCAGCGGCTCTGTGGGATAAAGATGTGGCAGTCTGCTTCCATAGGAAAGCCCTGTGGGGTTGCTATGAGTTGGAATTGACTCCACGGCAGTGTGTTTGGCTTTTTGGGTTTTACCTCTTAAGTTTTTAAGCAAGAGACAGAGAAAGGCAATAACTGCTGAAGAGAGCGTCTTCATGAAGCCATTTCCTATTTTGAGTCTCTAAAAAAACCCAGGGTGTAAATTGAAATGTAATTCAATAAAGGCATTTTGGGATGTTGGGGGTTTACTAGTGATTAAAACAGGATTGATTCTTACAATAACCCTATAAAATAGACAGGGTGGGGGGATCCCTATTTCATACTTAAGTTTCAGAGCGATTAAGGAACTTGCCCAGGCTCACACAGTAGGTCAAGGCACTAGCTGATATTGGCACCCAGGTTTTTTGACTCTAACTCCTGTACTCTCCTTGGGACCACAGTGCCTCAGACAGGAGGCCAGAGGCTCAGACACTGCCAGAAGGCAGCTCTTCATTTATTCCACAAACTCTTACTTAGTCCTATTGTGTGCCGGGTACTGGGGCTTGGGGTCTCCGAGGTGAATGGGATAAATTCTGTGCCCTAAAGCCCTCACACTACTCCCTCTGTCTGGAACTCACTTTCCTGACTTTTCACCTGCTGACTCCTTCCTCTCCTGCACATTTCAGCTTAAACATCACCACCTCACTTTCCCTACAGTAATGGTCTCCTCACTTATTCTCTATCACTGCCACCTGCTTGTTTTCTTTGTTCCTTATCCCAAGATATAATTATATAATATTCATTCATTCACCCATTCATGCAACAGATATTTATTGAGCACCTATCGTGTGCTGGGCACTGTCATAGGTCCTGGCGGCCCTGCTGTGAACCACCCAGAATGCACAGATCTCTTGCATCCCAGCAGGAGGCCAGTGTGGCTGGAGTGGAGTGAATAAAGGTGGGGGTAGAAAGAAATGGGGGTCAGAGAGGAAATGGAGGTGGTGGCTGGGGCATGTAAGGCCTTGTAAGGAAGGCTATGGACATTAGTTTTTCTCTGAGTGAAACAGGAGTCATTGGAAGATTTGAAGCAGCGATGCAATGTAGCATGTGTTAACAGGACTGCTCAGACTGTGCAGGTGAGCAGACTGCAGGCAAGGGCTGAGCGAGCCAGTGAGAAGGTGATGAGGAGGTGACTGCATGATCCAGGTGAGAGAAGAGAGGGGAGGACCTGGGTAGGGACAGTGGAGGATTGGCAGGGAGAAGTGGATGGGTTTGGATTATATTTTAAAAGCAGAGCCAACAAGATTTGTTGACAGAGTGGTTGTAGGGTGTGAGAAAGAGAAAGGAGCCAAGGATGGTGATTCCAAGATTTTGGTCTCAGCCATGGAAGGCCAGAGCTGCCGTGAATTGAGACGAGGAGACTGAGGGAGGAGCGGATTTGAGAGGGAGAACGGGAGCTCAGCTTTGGATGTGTTGGGTTTGAGATGGTCATTAGGCCTGAGGAGATGCTGAGTGAAGATATGGCAAGGGAGAAAAAATTTGGAGTTCTTACTGTTTTTAAAGCTGTAAGATTGAGATCACCTAGAGTGTAGATGAAGGAGAGAAAAGGAATAATGACTAAGCTAGGGCACTCCAACCTTAAGAGGCTGGGGAATAGGGAAGGAACCAGCTCCTGAGAAGGTACAGCCACAGAGTAGGAGGAAAACCAGCAGAAGGTGGAGAGCTGGAAGCCAAGTAAGAAAACATTTCAAGGAGTCAGCTAGCTACAATGTACACATGTAATCCACTGTCTTTGAGTTGATTCCAACTCATAACAACCATATAGGACAGAATAGAACTGCCCCCATTAGGTTTCCGAGGCTGTAAATCTTTACCAAAGCAGACTGCCACATCTTTCTCCCCCGGAGCAGCTGATGAGTTTGAACTACCCACCTTTCGGTTAGCAGCCAGGCCCTTAACCACACTGCACCACCAGGGCTACTGATGTACCCATTACTTGGTTATTACCCATTTCTCCCTCTAGACAGCACTGTTATGGATCGAACTGTGTCCCTCAAAAATATGTGTTGTAAATCTTAGCCCTTATGCTTGTGGTGGGAGCCATATCAGTGTAGGGTGTGTCTTCAGCCTTTGAGATATAAAATGAGCAGATTAGGTGCAGAGAAGCAAGGAGAGATGGGGGAAGATGTCAGGCTCCATGAAGATCACCAAAGAACTGAGGAGCAGAAGCTGAAAAGATACGAAGACCTTCCCTTAGAATTAGCACCCTGAATTTGGACTTCTAGTCGCCTAAACTATGAGAAAATAAATTTCTGTTCGTTAAAGCCACTCACTTGTGGTATTTCTGCTATAGCAGCACTGGATAACTAAGACAGGCACCATGTCTGTTTGGTTCAACACAGAGAGAGGCAGTGGCCCTGGGTCAGAGGAGAAGTTTAGAAGGCTCAGGGCTTGCAGGTATGCCTGCTTAGGGAGACAGCCAAATATGTCTTATTCACCTCTGTATCCCCAGCACCCAACCTAATGCCTGGCACATAGCTGGCACTCAACAAATAATGTCAAATGAACAAATGCAAGGATGACTGTGGATGATGGAGGAGGTAGAGAAGGCAAGAATGGCAGTAAGACTTCTGCCTTGGATGGCTGCCAGAGTTACCAAGAGGAACTTTCTGGGTGACCTTGTAGAAGTTACTTAACCTTTGGGTCTCTGTTTCCTTCTCTGTAGAGAGGGGATACTTGTGTTTTAATATCAGCCTCTGCAGATTGCTGGGATAATCATAGGAGTCAACACTGGTTTGGTGTCTGGCATGGGTTGGCACTTGATTCATGGTGGTGATTAGTGTCTTATGGTTGTTACTGTGGCGGCTCCAACATTGACGAGGCTGGAGAAGGAGCAGGGCTGGAGGAGAAGGTTAAATTGTTTTGACCAAATTGAGTTTTGGTGCAGTGGAACAGCCAGGGGGAGATAGGTGTCCAGGGCTGGAGTTTAGAAGATTTTTGGTGTCATGTGCACGCAGATAGTGCCTGAATCCTGGGTGGTGCCAAATGAGGGAGAAGAAAAGAGGCTGGAGCACACCCCAGGGACCTCGCCAATGTGGTGGCAGCGCCTCCCTGGTGAGCGCGAGAGGCAGGGTGCAGGTACACGGGGCGCCCTCGGGCTCACCCTGTTGGCCACAGCCAGGATGACAAGGTTGCAGTAGGCGTCAGGGCTGGGGTCCTGCGGGTCGAGCGGGTTGAGACCCGGGTGGCGCCGCTCCCAGCTGCCGCTGCCACCGCCACCCGCCTGCCTCCGCTCCCAGCTGCCGCCGGGCTTGCCCGCACCGCCGCCGCCGCCGCCGCCGTGCCGCCGCTCCCAGCTGCCGCTGAACGTCTGCCGTCGCTCCCAGCTGCCCGACGCCCGCGCCCCAGCGCGCTGACGCTCCAGGCTGCCGCCGCCCCCGGCCCGGGCCTCGCCACCCGCGCCCCACGCCATCCTCCAATCCAGGCTGCAGATGGTGTGGCGCCGCTCCGTGGTGCCCACTCGCCGCCTCTCGGGCGCCGCGCCCAGCGGGCCCAGGTCCCTCCCCGCGCCACCGGGGCTGGCGTCCACGCCGGCGGGTACCGGGTCCACGCCCAGACCTAGGAGAGGCCGGGTGACCGTCAGCAGTGGGAGGTCGGGTCTAGGAGCCCCCTCCGGCTGCCGGCGGTGGCACCTGACCCCGCCGCCCTGGGGCCCCAACGCACCAGGCCGGGTGCCCCGCCTCAGGCCCGCCCCAGCCTTGGTCCTTACTTTCAGGCCCCACCCTCGCCCCCAGGCTCCACCTCCGGCCTCAGGCTACACCCCCGACCTGAAGCCCTACACCCTGGGCCTCAGAATGGTGAGTCCACGCCGCCCTCCTCCGAGGGCCTTAATCTAGGCCCGCCCCTGGCTTTACCCCCAGGCCTCAGAGTAGAGTGACCAGAGCGCCTTTCTCTCTCTCCTTGTTCTACCCACCCCAGACCCACCCTCGCCTCAGACTCTACCGTCTGGCCTGGGGGGTGCTGGTCAGGACGTCCCCTTTTTCCAAACCCTTAGTCTCAGGCCCTGTCTCTGGTTTCAGGGCCTCCTCCTTGGATTCCAGCTTCCCCACCCTCTTCAACCCCGCCTCCAGTTTGGTGTGGTCAGACGTCTCCCTGCTACGGCCCGAGTACGTCCCCGCTCCTAGGTCAGGCTCCGCCACTGTCCAGGTTCTGTCCGAACCGCGGTGCTGTGTGGCCGCCTCTTTCACCCTTAATTTTGGACCCTGAAGTGGCCTCAGAATTCCAGCTTGTCCACCCTTCCCAGGCTCCACCACCTGGGCTTAGGATGGTGGGCCACCCTTCGACGTCAACCTCGGGTTCCGACTACTTGCACATGGCCCCTGCTGGCCGCTAGTCTCAGGGTAGTATGGTCAGGCCTTTCCAGAATCCCGCTCACCCAACCTCAGGCCCCGCTCCTGGCCCAGGTCCCAGACGCGTTGGGCCCTGCCCCGGCCGGGCCCCGCCCGCTGTACCGGTCTTAAGCACAAGCAGGTGCAGCGCGTCGTCCTGCAGGTAGGAGGCGGCGGCGATCTCGTGCGTGGGGATACGCAGGATAAGCTCCTCATTGTCGCGCCAGGTGAGCAGCAGGCAGCGAGCCGATAGGCTCAGAATGCTGTCCTGCTCCGCCGTAGTCTTCAGCGGCAGCTCCTTCAGCTGCTGTGGGGGTGGGTTGGATCACGTGAGCTCCCGCGTGCTGGTGGGAGAGAGAGAAGGGGAAGAGGCCTGCCCTCCCCACTCCCCAGGTCCTCACCCTGGCCGTGTCCAGCAGCTGCAGGAGCTCATCGCGGCTTGAAGGGTTCAGTGAGGAGGTCACCCAGGTGAGGTGGCCCAGGAACTGCATTGGAAATGGGGCGAGGAGGACAGAGAGGTCACCCTCTGGCTTCCTCAAGGACACAGCGTGGGTAGACTGAGATAGGAATGTCCGACTTAAGAATAATTACCTATGATAACTTTTATCGAGCCCATCGAGCCCTTTCTAGAAGCCAAGCACAGCTCTGAGCATTTTACATCATTCGTTCACCCTCATTTTAAGGATGAGAAAACCAGGCACAGAGAAACTTAGAATAAGATTATACAGCTAGAAAGGGTATACCCGGACTTCCGGGTCAGTCACCCACACCCTAGGGCCCACACTCTGAACTGCTGGGTTATAGTGCCTTAAAACCAATTGTTGATGAGTCAATTCCAATTCAGGGTGACCCCATGTGTGTCAGAGTAGAACTGTGTTCCACAGGGTTTTCAATAGCTGATTTTTTGGAAGTAGGTGGCCAGGGCTTTCTTCTGGGGTGTCTGTGGGTGGACAGCCAAGCACACTAACCATTTGTACCACCTAACCAAAACCAAACCCACTGCCAAAGAGTGGATTACCTATAGGACAAAGTAGAACTACCCATGGGATTTCAAGGCTGTAAATCTTTACAGAACCGTGGCGTGGTTGGTGGGTTCAAACCACCGACCTGCTGACTTTTCGCTTAGCAGCCAAGCTCTTTAATCACTGCGCCACTAGGGCTCCTGTTGCACCGCCTGGGAACTCCTATATTGCCTTTAAAAACCCGTTGCTGTGGAGTCAATTCTGACTCATAGTGCAGAGCAAAACTGTCTCGTAGGGTTTCCAAGGAACAAATGGTGGATTCGAACTGCCGACCTTTTGGTTAGCAGCCGAGCTCTTAGCCACTGTGGCACCAGGGCTCCTATGTTGCCTTAGGACATAATTACTTAGTCTTCACACCTATGAGTTCTATAAGGAAGCAAAAGTCACAATAACAGCATGAAAGAATGGACCACGTTTGAATTTCCACTTGGCGTCAGTGGCTCCCTCTCCATCCCCAACACCAGTGTCAACTGATTGTGCAAATCACTTGCCCTCTTTATGATCTTGTTGCAGAAGTCAAACGGAAATGGAAGAATGTATCAAATTGGGATATAATTTTGTCAGAAAAATTATGCCCCCAAAATTATTATTTAGAGTTAACTGATCATTGCAGTTATAGCTTAAATATTATTTGATATAAGAATTACTTTTTTTTATTAGTGTTATTCTTCAGGGGGAAATTCTACCCAGCAGAGCTCTTCTCTTTTATTCTCTATGAAATTTCAGTCCCCAGTTTTTAAGTGGATTCATTTTGGATTAGTTTTCCCACCGACCACATAGGATGGCCAGATAAAACACAGGATGCCTACCCAGCTTTGAATTTCAGACAAACAAAAAATACTCTTTTAATATTTTTAGTCCCAGCAATATTTGGGACGTACTAAAAAAATTCATTGCTTATCTGAAATTCAAATTTAACTGGATGGCCTGTTACTTGCTAAATGTGGTGACCCTACCCCTATGCCAGACTTCCTTGTCTAAATAAGGATCCCCCACTGTTCCTTGATGGTGTTCACAAAACAGAAGTAATGCTTTTGAGTTATCAAAGTCCTTTGTGGCTGGCTGAACTGGCTTTCTTTCACCTGGACACTGTCCTAGTAACAACATCACTGCAGTCAAAATCTCCCGGGAAGGTAGGATTTTTCAGTGCCCACAACACTTCCCATTCACTCTCCCTTGGAGGGTGATCTTAAAGTGTTGAAATGGGAACACTGAGGCTCAGCATGTGGCAGTCACTTCCTGGAGAGGCATAGCATAAGGCGGAGGCAAGACTGACCCGAACCAGGCCTCTTTCTATGAGCCATAGGCCACAGCTTTCCCTGGTCGGGGGTTGGTGAGCGGGGGAGATGAGGTTTCCCCTCCCCCGAGATTGTTCCCCCATCCCACACGCACCTTGACCTCTTTCTCCAGGTAGTCACACAGCAGAATCTGTGGGTCAATGAGATAGTCGGGGGGATACAGGGGCATTGAGTGCAGTGGCCGGCGGCTGACACTGCTCCGGCAGGCTGCCCGGCGCGCGGCCTTGGGGAACACTAGCCTGCGGATGGGGGCCACAAAGCCCTGGAAAAAAACAGAGGAATCAGTAGTCATAACAGCAGCTAACTCTTAACGAGCACTTCCTATGTCAGCATTTTATTTATATTACCTAATTCTCACAAAAACTCTGCCCAAGAGGTACCGCTGTGATCTCTATTTTACAGCTAGGGAAACTAAGTCTCCGAAAGACAACCAGCTAGTAATGGTGGAACCAGGAATCCACCTGGGTAGTCTGGCTCCAAAACCTCCTTTCTGAACATCCAAGTGAGGGTGTAACCCCTGCCCTGGTTTAAGGGATGGGCCTGGACTAGGGCAGGTACCAAAATGTATTAGGATTACATGTGGCTGGATGACAGATGCATAGGTATTTGTTAGGCTATTCTCTCTCCTTTCCTGAAAGCTAATTTAAGTATAATCCAAGGGACACCTGAATAAAAATGACCTGGTGCTAGATTAAAGGTGCAGATTCCAGGCTCATGGCCCAGACCAACAGAATGTAAACCTCGAAGGCCCAGGAAAGTCTGAGCACTCCTCTAGAGCAGCAGTTCTCCAGGCGTGGTCCCTGCATGTGGTATGGTGAAATCCACGTGAAACTGTTCTTTATAGAGTGGTAAGTAAGCACAAGTAAGCCTGTGCTTACCTTGCTTCTTGGAAAACCTGCCCCTGGGTCCTCCGGTCAGCAGCAGCATCACTGGGGGACTTGAAACACAAATTCTCCAGCACCTTGTTGTTGGGTGCTGTAGAGTCGTTCCAACTCATAGCAACCCTGTGGGGCAGAGTAGAACTGCCCCATAGGATTCTCTGGGCTTGTAGTCTTTATGGAGGATCCCTGATGGCGTATAGTTTAAAGCACTGGGCTGCGAACTGAAAAGTTGGCAGTTCAAACCCACCGGCCGCTGTAAGGGAGAAAGGTGTCGCAAACCCACCGGCCGCTGTAAGCAATAAAGATTACAGCTTTGGAAACCGTATGGGGGCAGTTCTACTCTGTCCTATTGGGTTGTTATGAGTTGGAATCGACTCGATGGCAATGGGTTTGTTGTATTGGAGCCCTGGTGGTGCTGTGGTTAAGGTGATCGACTGCCAACCTGAAGTTTGGTGGTTCAAAACCACCATTGGCTTGGCAGCAGAAAGACGTGGCAGTCTGCTTCCGTAGAGATTTGGAAACCCTGTTAGGGTGGCTATGAGTTGGAATTGACTTGACGGCAGTGGGTTTTTTGGAGCCCTGGTGACACAGTGGTTAAGAGCTCGGCTGCTAACCAAAAGATCAGCAGTTCAAACCCACCAGCTGCTCCTTGAAAACCGTGTGGGGCAGTTCTGCTCTGTCCTGTAGGGTCGCTATGAGTCGGCATCGACTCGATGGTAATGGGTTAACGTGTAATCCTTATGGCAGCAGATCGTCAGGTCTTTTCTCCTGTGCAGCTGCTGAGTGGGTTTGAACTACCTTAGCCCTGACAAACTGAACCAGGAATTCTGCTTGCAGAGCCCAGCAATCAGGCTTCAACATGCCCTCCTGGTGATTCTGGTGCCCACTCAAGTGTGACAGCTACACTTCAGAGCAGGTGCTACCAGCCCTGACTGTACTTTAGAGCTACCCGGAGAGCTTATAAAGCTTTGGGTGCCCAGGCTACACGCTGGGCTGACTGAATCAGAACCTCTGGGTCTGGGGCCTGGGCCTCAGGATTTTTAAAGTCTCCTCAGGTGAGTTCGACAGGCAGCTCAGGTGAAAACCATCAGGTAATATATGTTGTGAGTGTGATTAGCCAGCTTCTGCTACAAGACTAGCGTGAACAAGAGAATCTCCTGTCCTCAGGAAGCACACCTTCTTGGGCAGGTAAACAGACCATAAACTAGCCCACAAATGTGTGTATTCAGTCACTCATTATTCGTTCAGTAAACACTCACTGATACTTGTGAGCCAGGCCCTGTGCTGGGTGCTGGGGATGTGGAGATCTGGACTCCAGGGCTTAGGGTGAGGGCACTGGTGCACTGAGATAAAAGACCAAAACTAGTTAGTCTCAAACTTTACTGTGCTCACGAGTTCTGATTCAGCAGGTCTGGACGGGGCCTGAGACTGCATTTCTAACAAGCTTCCGGCTGATGCTGCTGAGCACACTTTGGGTAGGTACCTAGAATCTCAAAGTGTGGCCCACGACCAGTAGTGTCACCTGGGAACTTGTTAGAAAAGCAAATTCTTAGGCTGATCGCAGACCTACTGGATCAGAAACTCTGGGATGGTGCCCAAAAATCTATGGTTTAACAAGCCCTGCAGGTGATTCTGGTGCTCGCTGAGCTCACGTTTTAGAACCATGTTATGGAGCCTGGGTGGGGTATGTGGAAGCTCTGAGAAATAGAGACAGACTCCCTGGAAAGGGACATTCCATGCAGAGGGCCCAGCACGTGCCAAATCCTGGGGACTGAAGTGAAACAACTAGAACAGAAGTAAAGAGAAGGTTGACACAGTGTGAAGACTGTAACCAACGCCACTGATCATTAAGTCTAGAAACTGTGGAATAGGAGTGGGTTTTTCTGTTTTTTTTTTTTTTCTTTTAATTGTGATTTAGGTGAAAGTTTACAGAGCTAATCAGTTTCTCATTAAACAGTTAATACACAAATGTTTTTTGTGGGACTGGGTTTTGTTGTGTATATTTCCACCAAAAAAAAAAAAAAAGGCAGGAAAAACAACAAAAAAAGACAATACACGGTAAAAAAAAAAAAAAAAAAAAAAAATCCTGGGGCCTTCAAAGGTGGAAAAGAGTCCTTGGGTAGTGCAAACAGTTACTGTGCTCAGATGCTAACCAAAAAGTTGGTAGTTCAAACCCACCCAGAGTCACGTTGGAAGAAGGGCCTGGTGATCTACCCTTGAAAAATCATCCCTTGAAAACCCTACGGAGCAGAGTCTACTCTGTGACACATGGGGTCGTCACGAGTTGGAATTGACTCAACAGCGACCAGTTTGGTTTTTTTCGGTTTTCAAAGGCCAGATGCAGATGAGTCTAGAGAAGCCTTGCGCTGTCTGTTATAGCTGGTCGATGAGATGGACAAGTCATGGAGGCCTTGAATGCCAACTACGGGGCTGCAATTTTATCCTGAGCTATATAAGTGTATGTGTATGTGTGGGGAGAGGGGGAAATGTTTTGTCTATGACCCGACCATCCAGCCCTGCCCGCCTCTCCAGCCTCATCTTACCCCCCACTCCCCTCACTCCTGCCAGCTACATGGGACTCTTTCAGTCCTTCCTCCTTGCTCTGTTCTTTCCCAACAGGGGCTTTTGCACATGCTGCTCCCCTAGCTGAAACACTCTCCCCTATCCCCTTTCCTTCCACCCTTCAAATCTCAGCTCAAACTGACTGGTCGAGGGCTGAGTCCCTAATATTCTGTCTCCCCGTACTGGGTATGGAAACAGTTTTGCTATTCTGCATTCATTGCTTTAAAAAAAAAATTAATAGTTGCCCCCCCCACACACACACACTAAATTGTGAGCTCCAAGGGAGGGATAAGGGACCTTGTCTGACTTTGCTCACCACTGCATCATCACCAGCCCTGGGCATCATGCCTGGCACATAGTAGGTGCTCAAGAAATACCTATGGAAGGAATGAACCAAGAGAGAACATGCGGGTATGTCTTGGCTCCCTTCTTAGCTCTTCGTGATTCACTTGGGAGCCCTTTGAACAGCCCTGCCCAGCTTCCCTGGGGTAGGAGGGCCCTGTGGGGATGGGGGTGGGAATCAAAATCTGACAGTCCCTTGAACCCCAAAGACAACGAGGTGAGATCCCACCCTGGGCCAGACATGACCCTGGAGACCCAGACCAAAAGCCTTCTTAGAGCCAGGAAAGGGTGAGGATGAGGGGGGTGACCCCCAGGCTGAGGCCCTAGGAATGGAATGGGGTGCTTGTGCAAAGATGGGGAGAGGACGTGGGTACATTGAAACACAGCAGGGGAGCAGGTTGGGGACTCAAGCCTGGATGGGCAGCCTCAGAGCACAGAATTGCCCTGGTAGGGGTCCTTCTGTCTGGGGAGGATGGGGCAGGGGAATGGGTCTGCTGGGTGGCTGTCCATTGGTCTTTCTGAGAAGCTGCAGGAGGGAACTACCAGGCATGCCAGAGAAGCAGTTTTGGAATATCTCCCAAACCAAGCCTTCTGGCCGAGTTTCCCGGGAAGGTCCCTGGCTATCTGTCCATCTGCCCATGCTAGGGATGGCAGAGGCCACTGAGAGCAGGGAAACAGGCTCGGACTTTGGAGCCTACATGTCTGGCTGCCAGAGGGTGGGGAGGAAGGTCCTTCCAAGTGAAAAGAAAGGCCCCACTTATGCCATTCGCCCCCTCCCCCAGGCTCCTCACCTGTCTCCCTTTGGGGAGGGTTCTCTACCCTACATCCCTCCCAACTCCCACCTACCTTCTTCCCTTTCTTGACTTCATATTCCATGGCGAAGAGTCCCCTCTACTCCTGCCACCCTCCTGACCATCCGTCTCCCCCCTCAAACGGTTCCTTTGTTCTTTTTCCTGCCTGGTCGGAAACTCCACCAGGCCTGCTGGCCTGGAGTTCCTGCCCCTCCCGTCTGATAGCCAGCAGAGGCCTGGGGGGAGGTGGTAATGGAGGACACAGCCTAGGACTCTACAGCTGAAGAGTGGAAGCCTAGGCAGAGCAGCTGATGGAGGAAGAACTCCTCGAGGCCTCCAGTCAGAAGCATGGCTGCTGAGGAGTCTTGGGGCTTGGGGTAGAGGCTGAGGAAGGGTCTTCCCAATGGGGACTGAGAATTCGGAGTCAGAAAACCCTAAGTTCCAGCCCTACTTCTGCCAAAGACTTCTCTGTGTGACCTTGAAGAGGCAAGTCAGTGCCCGGTCTCAGAGCCTCAGTTTCCCCCTCTCACTATATATTGTAAGTAAACCTTGTCTTCCTCCCTGGGCTGTGGTGGTGAGAAATACACGCATGAGTGGGAGGGAATGTGCTTTGTAAACTATGGATTGCTGTGTCCAAGCAAGTTATGATTTAAAAAAATAATAATAATTACTATTGAGGAAGAGGAGTCCTGGTGGCACAGTGGTTAAGAGCTATAGCTGCTAATCAAAAGGTCAGCAGTTCGAATCCATCAGCTGCTCCTTGGAAACCCTAATGGGGCAGTTCTACTCCGTCCTACAGGGGTGCTATGAGTTGGAGTAGCCTCAATGGCAACGGGTGTTAAGGAAGACAGTATGCGTGGGCTTTGGTGACAGGCTGCCTGGGTTTAAATCCTGCCTTTGCCACTTACTAGAGTGTGATCTTAGGCAAGGGCCTTAACCTCTCGTGCCTCAGTTTCCCCATCTATAAAATGGGGATAATATTAGCTTGACCTCATAGTGATGTTGTAAGGATTAAACGCACTTAGGAGAGCTTACTTATTAAGTGAGCACTTATTTGTTGTTGTTGGTTGCTGCTGAGTCAATTTCAACTCATGGCGACCCCATGTGTGCCGAATAGAACTGTGCTCCATAGGGTTTTCAAGGCTGTGACCTTTTGAATGCAGAACGCCAGGCCTTCTGAAGTACCTGTGGGTGAGTTTGAACCACCAATCTTTCGATTAGTAGCCTAGCACTTAACCATGTGTGCCACCCGCGAATGGGGCTCCTCGAGTACTTATTAAGTATTCAATAAAGATTAACTATTTACCCATCTGGAACCCTGGTGGCACAGAGGTTAAGAGCTCAGCTGCTAACCAAAAGTTTAGCAGTTTGAAGTCACCAGTTGCTCCCTGGAAATTCTATGGAACAGTTCTACTCTGTCCTATAGGGTTGCTATGAGCTGGAATCGACTCCATTGTCACAGGTGTGAATTTTTTGTTTGTTTATTTACCTATCTGTGTGTCCATGGATCCCGGCCTGTTTTATCATCTCTTGGGAGAATATTAGGGAGGCAAGGCCCCCTTTGTCGCTCTGTACTAAGTACACATTTCATCTCACTAATTCCTTACGAAGTTGGAGTACCATTGTTATCCCTATTATACAGATTTTTTAAATGGAGGCTCAGTTGCAGAGCCTGGCCCAAGAGGTCACACCGTGAAATCAAAGGAGTTATTTGGGAATTGTGTCTGGTCCAGATCTAAAGTCTAGGGTTGCTTACCTCCAGGGACTGTGCAGTCTGCCCCAGATACCTGGACAGGCCCTGATTAACTGATTCACACCTCAGTCATGACTCCTGGGTTCTGAGGCCCAAGCTCAGTAGTGAATTTGCTATGTGACCTGGGGCAAGTGGCTTATCCTAGACTCTCGGGGTCTCAGCTTCTGCATGAACAAGAAGCCCTGTCCCATTCCCCAAAGCCCTGCCTGTTTGTCAGAGCTGTGGAAAGAAGACACAAGCCCAGGGATAAGGAAAGGGTTATGAATTGTAACGTGCAGGGGCCAGTGCACTGGATTGCTTTGAAAGCGATTTTGGAAAGATCAGCATGCCAGGTCAGTGCCTGTTGGAGGTTCAGAGCTCTCTGCTGCTGCCTCTGACATGAGACAGCAGGAGATGCCCGGCTGCTGCCTTCCTTCTCTCTCCCTCCCTCCAAGGGGAAAAGACCCAGGCTGCTTAGGGCTAGCTCAGACAGCTACTCCCTCCTGTTCCCCCACATCCTGCCTGTCTCCTCCCAGCAGCAGGGAGGGAGGTTACTCAGGCTGCAGGTCCAACAGGAAGAGGCCAGGATGTGTGGCCCAATTCCCTGACTCTGTTCCAGCCATCAACACTCCCATTTAACCCCTTAAGCAAGTCCAGAGTAGCAGCAAGACAAGAAGATGCTCTCTTAATTTGGCTCTTCCTTTCTCTGGGCCTCAGTTTCCTCATCTGTAAAATGGGAATTTACATTATTGCTGGACTAACTCTAACATCACTAAACTGCTGGTAATCTCAAATGGGACAATATTTTTTCCAAATACCATTAGAAACAAATCTATCTTTGTCTTCCCTGCAGTGCACACCCTGGGGCCATGAACAAATGAAGTGCTTAATAATAAACTGTCAGTGGAAGTGGCTGGAGTCAGGTGGGCCTAGGTTCGAACGTGTATGACCTTGAACAAGTTAACTCATCTCTCAGAGCCTCAGAGTCCTCATGCGTCAAAAACAGGATAATGATGGTGCCTGCCTCAGAAGGGTGCTGCAGGGATTAAGTGGGAACACAACCACACAATGATAATGTTTATTATTAAAATTAGAATAAAAAAAGAGATGAGTAAAACAAAGACCCTGCTCTCAAAGACTGAACAGTTGCAGCAGATGGGATTCATCTCTTTCTAGCCACCTCCACTTGATTGGCAGGAACTGCCTGGAATACTGTATAGAGGATTATAAGATCAGATCTACTTCCAGCAGGAAAAAGTGATTGATTATCAATGCCAGCCATGGGGCCAAAACCAAAAACCAAACCCAGTGCCATCGAGTCAATTCTGACTCATAGCGAGGTGGTGTAGTGGTTAAATGCTACAGCTGCTAACCAAAGGGTCAGCAGTTTGAATCCACCAGGCGCTCCTTGGAAACTCTATGGGGCAGTTCTGCTCTGTCCTATAGGGTCGCTATGAGTCGCTGTGAGCCATGGGGCAGGAGGAGGGAATGGCAGCAGATATGCAGTGCATATGTTGACCCTGGTCTGGCTAGAGAAAAAGACACGATCAAAGAACTCTGATATAAGGCACACAATTTGTTTGCAAAAGGCAGAATCAGGAGCCATTCATCAAGCCCATAGCATTCAAGCTGAGCCTTGAAGGGCAAATGGAAGGAAGGTCACTCTAGGCAGAGGGAACAGCTTGAGCAAACATAGGATGCGTAAGTTATAATGCTTTGGGCTGCAAGTAAGACTGCCTGACCAAAGATGGCTTAAACAATAAGGAAAATTTATCACCTTTCATGACAAGAAATCCAAAGGCGAGTAATTTCAGGGCCAGTTAATTGAGCAGCTCAACAATGTCATCAAGTTTCTTACATTTTACTACTTTGTTGGCAAGATTGCTGCTGCAGCTTTAGGAGTTACCCAGACCTGATGCCATCCAGCAAAATGAAGCCACGTGTTTCCTTTTCTTGTGTATCTTTTTATCATGAATGAAAACCTTTCCCAGAGATTCCTCAAAAGTCTTCTCTTAGGGGCCAGATATATTAGCCAGGATATAGTTTCATTGTAACAAAGACCCAAAATAACAGTGGCTTAAACATGGTAGAAGAATGTAGAAATTATCAAACAATGTCATTAATATCACACGCAAGTACAATTTTGCTGACGATAATTAAAAAACACTTGCAGCAGCACATCACCAGGGAACTGCCAGAAGTTCAAGCTGGACTCAGAAGAGGACGTGAGCCAGGGATGTCACTGCTGATGTCAGGTGGGTCCTGGCTGAAGCAGAGAATACCAGAAAGATGTTTACCTCTGTTTTATTGACTATGCAAAGCCATTTGACTGTGTGGATCATGAGAAATTATGGATATCATTGCGAAGAATGAGGATTCCAGAACACTTAATTGTGCTCATGTGGAACCTGTACTTAGAGCAGTCATTCTAGTGGAGCAAGGGGATACTGTGTGGTTTAAAATCAGGAAAGGTGTGCATCAGGATTGTATCCTTTCACCGTACTTATTCAATCTGTATACTGAGCAAATAATCTGAGAAGCTGGCCTATATGAGAAGAACACAGCATCAAGATTGGAAGAAGACTCATTAACAACCTGTGATACACAGATGACACAACCTTGCTTGCTGAAAGTGAAGAGGACTTGAAGCACTTACTGATGAAGATCAAAGATTACAGCCTTCAGTATGGATTGCACCTCAGTCTCAACATAAAGAAAACAAAAATTCTCATGAATGGGCCAAAAAGCAACATCATGATAAATGGAGAAAATATTGAAGTTGTCAAGGATTCATTTTGCTTGGATCCACAATCAATGCCCATGGAAGCAGCAATCAAGAAATCAAAAGATGTACTGCATTCGGCAAATCTGCTGCAAAGACCCTTTTAAAGTGTTAAAACACAAAGATGTCACTTTGAGGACTAGGGTGCACCTGGCCTAAGTTATTTTCAATTGCCTCATACGCATGGGAAATCTGGACAATGAATAAGGAAGACCAAAGAAGAATTGATGCCTTTGAATTACGGTGTTGGGGAAGAGTATTGAATATACCACGAATTGCCAGAAGAACAAATCTGCCTTGGAAGGAGTACAACCAGAAAGTTCATTAGCAAGGATGGTGAGATGTCACTTCACATACTTTGAACATGTTGTCAGGAGGAACCAGTCCCTGAAGGACATCACGCTTGGTGAAGTAGAGGGTCAGTGAAAAAGAGGAAGACCCTCGATGAGATGGATTGATGCTGTGGCTGCAACAATGGGCTCAAGCATGACAACAATTGTGAGGATGGCGCAGGACCACGCAGTGTTTTGTTCTGTTTAGGGTCACTGTGAGTCGGAACCGACTTGAGGGCACCTAACAACAACAAACATGATAAACGTTTCTCTCTCCTATCACACCAAAGTAGAAGCACAAGCAGTCCAGGGCACATATGGCAGCTCCACATGTCCGTGACCCTGGGTCTTCCTACCTTGTTTCTCTACCGTAGTAGGGTTTTGTACTAGACTGCAAGATAGCTCTCCACACAGCTACAGCAAAGTGGGTAGGAAGGGTAAACCAAGCAAGGACAGAGCACTACCTTTCCTTTTAAAGGGATTATCTAGAAATAGCACAAAGTTCTACTGCTTCCATCTCATTGGCCAGAACTTGGTTCCATGGCCACATCTCATGACAAAGGAGGTGGGAAATGTAGTCTTTCATTCTGGGTGAATATGTGCCCAGCTATTTTAGAAGAAGAAGTGCATGGATTCTGGGGGACACATAGCAGTCTCACCAATCCTTACCAGGATTGGGTCACACTCCTGCCCTTATCAATCCTTGGTCAGAGGAAGTGTCTTAGACTAATGGTTCTCAACTTGGGCATGCATCAAAATCACCTGAAAGGCTTGTAAAAACAGATTGCTGCCCCCTACCTCCACAGCAGCTGACTCAGCAGGTCTGGGGTTGGGGCCCTGAGAATTTGCATTTCTAACAATATCCTTGATGCTGCTGGACTGGAGAGCACACTTTGAGAACCACTGTCTTAAGCCAGTCATGATTTGCTTCCTGGGGCTAGGTACGTAGTTACATTCGTGAGCACTTGAGAGAGAGACCCCTAAAAGAAACAGTTTCTACCTGCAGGAAAGAATGGTGAGAAAGATTGTCGGGTAGCTGCCAGGAGAGTCTCACAGAAGCAGGAGAATGGGTGGTTGGTGGGACTGTGCAGCTGGGTGGGGTAATGAAGATGAGGCTGAAGAGGTGTTTTGGACCTGGTTTGTAGAAAGTCAGCATCAGGCAAAAAGGTTTTAACTTTTATCCTGAACGTACTGGGGAGCCATGGGAGGCTCTAGAGTGAGGAGATGTCATAATCACACTTGCATTTTAGAAAGAACTTCTGGTAACTAATGTGGAGAGAATGCATTGAAGCAATGGTCCTCAAAGTGAAACCCTCAGGCCTTTTGCATCAGAATTCCCTGGTGAACTTTAAAAATGCAGATTCCCAGGGCTATTCTAGCCCTCTCTGGTTATGGAGATGGAAATTTGCATTTAAAGTAAGCTCTCCCTCATCCAAATGATTCTGATGCACTTTGAAGTTTGAGAATCACTAGATTGTAGGGTGGAAGCCCTGGAGGTAGGCAACCATTTAAGGGGCAATGACCTCTGGAATCGATTCCATCAGCAACCAATCATGAGGATGGCACAGGGCCAGGCAGCGTTTTATTCCATTGTGCATTCAGTGGGGTCGCCATGGGTCAGGAGTCTACTTGATGGCGGTAACAACAACAACAACATCCTCTAGAATGTAAGTTCCAGGAAGGCAGGGACCATGACTGTTTTATATCTGTCTCATTCACTGGACCTAGAACTGCCTAGTACATAGTAGGTGCTCAATAAATGTTTGTTTTAGTGGGGTTAGAAACTTCGGTGTGGTTGCTGATTCTATTCTGGACTCAGTCTCTGACCTTGGCGAACCCCATCCCCCCTGGTGTTTTCCCTATCCATAAAGTAAGGAGTTTGAAGATAATCCCTACTGCCTTTGGGCCTGGGATTCTTGTTCATTGAGTGAAATGCTGTCAAATCAACAGGGGGTTGAAGGGATTGTGGAGATGGTATCCTTCTTCCCACTCCCTCCTCTTTTCTCGAGCCCAAAACAGCCGAAACAATAGGACACAAGCAGCTGTACTGAAATGACTTTTAATATCTCATGTCGCAGCAAAATTAAAAATATACAAAAAGTTTGTGGTGTACAAAAGAGTCTCAGTAAAGGAGCCCCAGCTTGGGGCTCCTGCCCCTGCTAGGGGAAGCGCAGGGGGCGAATGGGGTAGCGGTCTGGGGATGGCACAGATTTAGTAAATACAGAGAAGTGGGGTTGGGAATAGGAAACACAAGTGGGCAAGGGTGGGGGGCGATTAGGGAGGGAAGCAAGATGATGGAGGGAAAATCACCCAAAATTGTGCTGAGGGAAGGAGACAACCCCTCAGGCATGGCTAGTGGTTCCTGGAGTCAGGAGCAAAGGTAGAGCGGACTGTCAGGACTGGGGGTGTTCTGGCTGCACCCCGTAGGGCTTGGGTTCTGGTCCCACATCTGCCATCAACTCTCCACGTGACCCTGGGCAGGTCGCCGTCACCTCTGCCTCAGGATCTTCCCCTTCTGTAAATAGGAGGCTGGATGATTAAACCAATGATTCCCAGCTTGGGGTCTTAGACTCTGAGGGTCTATGGAGACAGGAGACAGGAGTGGGGGCCCACGGGTGCTTTTCAGAATTTTTGTCAAGCAATCTAACAGAATCCAGATATTCCCACCTTCAAGCCCTAGAAGCTTACTTGAGGCCTTAGCAGCATTTGTCTGCTCCAGCCAGAGCTTGGCTCTAGTGAATTTAATGTGGGAGAATTAATTATTCCCCAAGAAATGAGGCTTGTTTGGGAGAAAAATCTCCCAAGCCATGGGATCCCCAGGGATGAAAATAATAAGAGGAGGCTCCAGGAGACGTTCAGGTACCTTTCGGCTATTTTATGAAAATATTTTATGAAAGCCAATGGGGTGTGGGCAGTGTTTACAGGAGGCCCCTCTAAATTTAGTAGCTTAACCCCATGAAAAGGGGCAGGAAGAGGGCTATATTAGGCCTGGTTTGTATTCTGGGTTTTGAGTGAAGGAATATTTTTTTCTTACCCGGCACCTTTCTCACCCCGTCTTTGCCCCAGGATACCTTCCACTCTGGGATTATTGCAGATGAGGGGGCAACTCCTTCAGCCTGGCCTGCGGGTGCCCTTACAGCGATTGTGCATAGAATAAAGGCCAGGGTTGCTGAGGAGAGGGCAGCCCTCTCCTGGGTGGGAAGGGAAGTGGGTGGAGATCTGAGGGGAAGAGTGAAAGAGACCAGGCACAAGGGGACCACCCTTCTCTGTTCTGAGGTGTTTTCTACCTCCAGGAACCAGGCCATCCCTGGACCAGGCCTGCCTCTCTCCCTTCAATAATCCCCTGCTCCAGCCTTCTTCTTCCTCTCTCCTCTACCCGTAGGGATCAAGTAGCCAGGCATGTCCCATCCTGTTTCCAACCAGAATGGCATGTTACAGTCCCTCTTCCCTCAACCCCAGGCTGAGGAGACTCTAGTTGGATGGGGGGGAAGTTCAGCCCCACCCTCACTGCTGGCTTGGCACTCACTCATTCCCTTTAATGGAGACATCACAAAGCACTTTAGTAGCACAAGTTGATAGCTCCTCGTCCTCCTCGGACCCATCCCCACAGCTTAATCTGGGAGGGAGGCAGTACCAGAAGGTGGCAGGGGTCAACACAGGATGGGGCAGTTGGGTCCTGGTTTTCAGTCTTCATCTTATAGCTGAACTCTTTCCCCACCCAATGCAGACAGCCCAGCCCCTAAGCTACCCCCCTACTCAGGTACTGGAGGGGCCTCTAGCCCTTTATCGAATGATGGTCCCCAAATCAGGGACTCTGGGGACACCCAGACCTCCCTCCCCTTTTCATTGAGAGGGTAGTGAGGCCAGCCCTCAGGTGGCCAGGAAGTGTGAGTTCAGGGTTGAACTGGAAAAGTCTCAGGGGGAGCCAGGTCCTCTACCCTGACAGAGGGCTCTGTCCCAGTCCCAGAGACGCTGCTAGACTTTGCAGGGCTCCCTAAGACCTTCTAAACAACTAGAACCAGAGGTCTCAAACTGGCAGCCTGTGGGCCAAATACGAGTGTTTACTTTGGCCAAAATTTGAATTTCTGTGCCTTTAAGCAGGACAGGTACTCTTCTGTTTGCCAGAGTCCCCACCGCTCCCTATTGTCTATTACCTCCACTTTCTGATCTTCATTATCTGAAGGCATTTGAGTTTTCAGCCTGTAGACCCCTTCCCTGGAACACCTCTCCCCACTGCCCAAGGCTTCTGTGGATCCAGGCCTGCGTGAGCTCCAAGGGAAGGGCCTTCAGAGCTTCAGTCCTTCAAGGGCACTGGGGCTGCCACGTAAGGCCTTTCCTGGCTACCCCTAATCTCCTTGGTCCTTACTCTGAGACCTGGAGATTCCCCAGGCCTTGCCCTCCGTGTCATCTGAGTTCCCCAACTCTCATGGGTGACAATGCCTCTATGGGGTGCAGGTGTAGCAGGGAGCTGGCTGGGGGTAAGGTAGATTTTTGGAGGGATACAGAATGAGGCAGATGAGAGGAGGGGACCAAGAAGGGCTCCCTTGTTGGGGAGCCCCATGCTGAGGTGGAGGGTGGAGGTCTGTGCTGTTTAGCTGGGGTAACAGTTACAAGGCACATGGTACATCAGTGCATGGGGGTGCAGTGAGGGGTGAGTAGTGCCTGGAGAGGTCTAGGGGGCAGTCAGCAGCTTGGGGGAGGGCCAGCTCATGGGACATTGGAGGAACAGAAGCTTAAGAAAACTGGGAGACAGATGTCTGCCCTGGGAATGGAGACACTGGGGTTCTCCTGGGGGTGGAGATACCTAGGGCGGGACAGGACCTGGCATATTTTGTTCCCAGAGTATCCTGTTCTCTTCTGCTCCTGGTAAAATTGGGAGGAACCCCATCACCTCTCACCTCCAGGAAATTTCAACTCTGCCATTGACTTCCTGCATGATCTTGGGCAAGTCCCTTCCCCACTCTGGGCCTCAATTTCTCCTGTATAATAGGTGTGCAGGGGAGGTGGCTCCAGGGACCTGATAGGCTCTTCTTGCCTGTGGCTCTAGGACCCTCTCTCACCAGAACCCTGGAGGGATTCTAGGAAGGCTTGAGCATCCAGGCTGGAGTGGGGATGGGGAATAGGAAGCAGGGACTGAGGGGGTCCAATTCCGGCGGGGAAGAGAGAGACCAGCTGAGGTAGATCACGTCACAGAAAGGAAAACAAAGGACAGCTTGAGCGGGATGGTGCACCTCTCCCCACCCTGACTCCTCTATCCCAGTGGACAAGGGGACTTGCAGGAACAATATGAAGTGTGGGGTCAAGCAGGGGGAGGGGGACCTCAGGCCCAAGAGGGATGGGGTCCTGAGCTCCAGGGTGGGGTGTCCTCAAAGGACTCAGCTCTTTCCTGAGGGTGAAGGTGCCTCAGGCCCTCCTACAACCTTTTGCTTATGACCATTTCTAGGGCTCAGATGTCCCTGCTGACAGAGGCCCTGAGGGACGGTTTTGTGTGTTTTTGTGAGGAAGAGTGGAGTTAAGTCCAAAACTGCGGCTATGGTGTTCTTGTGAGCCTCAAGCCATGCCTAGCCCTGCCAGCTCATTCCTATGCCCTGGGAGCCCCCTGGAGCTGTGAGGGACTCCCAGCTCCTAGGTGGGATATTTTTAACTTTTCCCTCTAGAATGCTGGAGAATGGGCCATTCTAGAACTGGAGAGTAAAATAACTTGCCAAGGGCGACCCTCATGTCACCTCTGTGAGCCTCAGTTTCCCTCATCTGTAAGATGATTGACAACACCTCCCTCGCAGGGATATTGCAAGGGGGGAGGGAGAGTTTAAGTGAAACAATATGGGGTGAAAATTCCTACGAAGTCAGCCCTGGAGAAATAGCTAGATCTGGGCCACATCCTTGATGCTCGTGCCTCACCAAGGGCTTTGATGTGTGTGTAACTGGCCATGGAATTTGGTCTCTGAAGACAAATTGGAGCAGAGGACAAGGAGGGTGGGTGAACCCACTGAAGTGGTTCTGGGTCAGCCTGAGGCCTCCCCCACCACCCACCACTCTTGAGGCTTCTTAGGGGAGCAGGGGAGTGGAGGAATAAAAGAAGGAGAAGCATTCTTTATGCACTGGTGGGAGGGATGCACACACCTTGGCCTGTGTGGGTATCTGCAGCTGCCGATGGTGCCAGGAGTATGGGGTGACTTGTATACCAGGTGTGATGTGTGGTTTTGTGTGTGGGGACAGTCCTGCCCTCTCTGCCTTTGAGGTTGCCCTGCACCCTGAGTGTGGCCCTCTCCTACTCCTTGGCAAATTTGCCATCACCCCTCACCATTTGATGGCACAGCCAGGAGTCTGGGACCTGGTGAGAGCAGCTGCTACTCTGGGCCTCAGTTTCCCATCTACAACCTGAGGGAGGCTGAACCAGCAAGGGCTAAGAACCTCTCCAATTTGCATAGTCTAAAGTTCTCACTGCCCACCTTACCCCTAAGCCCAGGTCCACATCTGTAATTAACATCATCTGCTGTCCCCTCCCAATGAATGCATTAGTTGGCTTGGGGGAGTGGGGAGATGGATGGGGTGCGTTCTAAGCTCTGCCTATAGGCTCTGTCCCCTCACCCCACATAAACTGCTGACTTTCCTGCTCTCACACCCCCTACCCCATTCAGAACTGCCTGTCCCAGGTAGGGAGAGGACCCCTGGCTGAGTGGTCCCATGGGCATCCCAGGATGTTCAGGCCATGGGAATGGACCACAGGTCCTGGGGAGTTGTCAGTTTCCCAGATGTCGCCCCAGGGAGCCACATCTGCAGGGTGGCTGAGAGCCAGGATTCATGTCCCATCCCCAGTGCTAATTCTTTCCAGCTGGGAAAACAGTTGGCAGCTGAAATGCCTCAGGGGTTTTGAGGACAATTTTCTCTTGGGAAGATAGCTGTGGACCAAGGTGGACAGGGACCTAGAGCTACCATAAGCCCCCAAAATCTAGAACTGGAGTGCTCATTTTCCAGAATACTCCAGAGCTGACTGGCTCCCGTCCACTGTGGCAGGAGCTAGAATCCCTATAGTAGAGCAGCAAAGGCTCCAGTGCTCCCACCCTTCATAACAGAATCCAGATCCAAGAGTGACTCCCTAGGACATTTGATCAACAACACGTTCTAGAACTTAATCTAGAACTAAGCATGCCTCTCTAGAAGAGCTTCTCTTCTAAGTGTGCTAGAACTTCACGTATAATTGAACCCAGACAGAGTATCTTCCTAGGATGTTTTATCTGTAGCGTTCAAGACCTTCACCTAGGAGAAATGTTCTAGATGGTCATCTAGAACAAAGAATGTCTCTGAAACATTTCATCTTAGGTATCTAGAGCCTCATCCATGACAGGGCCCACAACAAAGGGTGTCTCCCAGGAGCTCACTTTTGAACATCCTTGATACTCTTGATCACAGGTTTCCTCTCCCACATCTTCAACCGCTTCATGCTTCTGACAGCCTGGAGATGGATAGGGTTCTTTCTCCTGTCCATCTCCAGCACTGTCAGTACCTCCCAAATCCCCACCCCACCCCAACTCCCTCCTTCAGTTCTGCTCTTTCCCAGGCTCCACACTTCAGACCCCACAGGAACTGTACCAACCCCACCCACAAGATGCTCCAACCTCACCCCACATCTTCCATGGCCTCCTCCATCCTTCTCAGCCATCTCCTCCAACCACACAGGCAGCCCATCCCCCATGCCCTTCGAGAAGCACAGGGCCTAGGTCATGGACTACAGACAGTGCCACCAAAGCTGACACGTGGGCAATGCCAGGCAGAGGAGAGGGTATGGGGTCCCCAGCACCAGACGACGTGGCACAGAGGCCACCATGAGAGTGGGGAGCTCATGATGAGTGTAGCACCAGTTGATTCCCCGGGACCTGGTTCAGGGGAGTTTAGGGAATGGGCCACAGGGCTGAAAAGGGAGCCTAGGGCTGGGGACTCCATAGGCTTCCCCTTCTCTGAAAGACCCAATGGGGAGGCCACTCTATGCTTGGACCAACAGATCCACTCCCCCTCAGCCTGGCAGCCCTGGAATTCAGGACTCAACACTGTGGTCAATGTGGGATCAACCAAGCCTGTCCCTTTTGGGGGAAAGATTGGCCTACACTGTGGTCTCATACTCCAGCAGCTCCTGGGAGATCCCCACGCTCCGGTACTGCAATCGGGGCGTGGCAGGCGAGGAGTACTCCAGCGCCAGAATGGTCTTCCGGAGCCTGCGGTCAATAAAATGAGCATCCCATGCTGGGTACTTCTTCCGGGGCAAGTCAATCCGAATCACCGGCCCCTCTGTCCGCAAGGTGCGAGCCACTGGTGTGGCAGGCAAGCCAGGCCGCACCTGGAAGACAGGTGGCGTGGGAGTCCCAGGCCGCTCACCCCCCACTGTGGCCCCCTCCCGCTCTGTAGTCCTTGGCAGGGACCTCGGGGGACTTGTGACAGCATCGGCTGGAGGGCCACAGGGCCCTGGGGCCTCAGGGCAGATGCAGCCAGGCGCCTGGGGCCCCAGCATGGGCCCATTGGGGTGCAAGAGGCAGTAATAGACACACATGAAGAATATGCCCAGTGCGAAGCTGGAGGCCACCACGCAGACCAAGATGAGCGAGCGATCGGTGGCGAAGTTGTGGCTGGAGTACCAGAAGCCGGTGAGCGCGGCGTTCTCAAGCAGGACAATGCAGTAGTAGAGGGTCATGCGGCGGCGGCTGCGGCCCTCCTTGACATTGAACCAGCAGAAGATGTAGATGATGCCCACAACCATGTTGTAGATGATCTCCTCCCACTTGGACATGCAGAAGTCCGTCTCACCCTGGATGACCCAGAAGGTCATGATGCACCAGTGGGCCACAATGAAGATGCCAAAGTAGAGCTTGTAGACGCTGGCAAAGAGCGCAAAGGCCAGGCTGCGTGCGGCGATGGTAAACAGGTGCCACAGCACCTGGACCACGGCGCCCTTGTAGGACAGTGGCCGCTTGTCATCCCTCGAGTCCCGCAGCACCTTCTGGTAGGAGGCCAGCGTCCAGGCCAGGGACAGGAGTGAGGCAAAAGTGGAGAAGACTGCAGAGACAGGGCAGGGGCAGGGTGGGCTGGGTTAGGGATGGGCCTGGGTTGGGGTCTAGGGAGAGGGGAGTGGCCTAGGTCAGGAGCTGAGTTCTGAGGAGGAGAGAGGGAAGCACCTCCGGGTCAGTGGAGGTGTGGGGAGGGTCTGGGTCAGGTAATCTTCAAGAACAAGGATGGAGGTGAGGTTAGACTGGGTTGGGGACTTCTTCAAGGGCAGGAGGTAGGTGGTTTTGGTCTCCGTACGGGTCAGGTATAGGTCTTTACTACGGAGCTACTAGGGTTCAGGGGTCTTGGTGGGAGGGAAGGGGAAATTAGGGTTCAGGGCTCTGGGAGTGGAAGAGGAGGTGAAGAGGGGGTGATAATTAGGCATGGAGATATCAGGAGGGACCATTAGAAGACATGGGTGACCAAGATGGGGCTAGGGTGTGGAGAGGGGTACTCTAGAGCTGAGCTGACATGGAGGGTGGGGACAGGGAGAAGATCCAGGGTGGGAAGGGTTCCAGTATTGCCCAACATCCTGGGCCAGGAGTCCACAGGGGACCTTTCTGAATCCTGAGGCTGTCTCTGCAGCCCTCTCCAGCACTGCCTGAGGGGAGCATGGCAAGCTCCTCGGAGATGGGGAGGTGGTTTTCCCACCACTGGGGGGTGGGAGGGTAGGCCTGGTCTGTCAGAGTTATGGAAGGGGCAAGGTGTAGCGTGCTTGCAAGGCCTGGGTGAGCAGTGAATGGGGACCAGGCCAGGCCTGAAAGGCGGCTCAAGTGGAGTGATGGACGGGTTTCCTGCAAACTGATGGATGGAGGCAGAGGGGTCCCCAGGTAGTACAGTCTGGGATCAGGACGGCTTGGGGAATGAACCGGCAGGGGATTCACAGGAGGTGGGGTACAGGGGAGGGCCTCTCTGGAAGTGGCAGAAATGTGTTCTGGTCTGTCCAGGCAATGGGGAAGGGTGGAAGGCACAAGACCAGAGTGCCCAGGCAGCCTGAGAAGTGGTGAGGGGAGGAGGGGACCGGGTGGCTCCTTCCTAACACTGAAGGTGGGTGGGCCATAGGAGTGCACACGGGCCCTCCCCAGCCCCGAGGGAGGGAGGTGGAGGGGGCGGGGCTCACCAGGCAGCTGTTGGAACAGGCTGCTGCTGCTGTCGCTGTCGCTGTCGCTGTTGCTGCGGTGCACGATGAGGCTGAGCTGCAGCACGAGCTGCGGCGCGCTGCGCAGGAAGGTCTCCAGCAGGCGCAGCATGCTCACATCGGCGCTCTCGAACAGCATCCGCCAGTAGAAGTGGCGCTGTAGCCGCTCCCCGCGCCAGCGGCTCTGCAGCCCCAGGTACAGGGCGTGCAGGTACCTGCGGGAGGCACACGGTGCTCAGGCTCGGCACACACGGCCCCTAGCCTCCCCCACCCGCCGCGAGCCACCCCACCAGCGCTCAGCGTGTGGCCCTGAGCTAGTCACTCCCTGCCCTGAGTCTGTTTCCTCCAAAAAAAAAAAAAAAACCCAGTGCCATCGAGTCGATTCCGACTCATAGCGACCCAATAGAACAGGGCAGAACTGCCCCACAGAGTTTCCAGGGAGTGCCTGGCCGATTCAAACTGCTGACTCTTTGATTAGCAGCCCTAGGACTTAACCACTAGCCACCAGGGTTTCCAGCTATAAAATGGGCCTATTGAAAGGATCACCTCATGGCGCTGTCTTTGGGAGCGCTGAATGGGCTCACTAACTTAAAAAAAACTGGCACACGGTAAGCCCTTAAGACGGCATCAACATGATCAGTAATCCAGTGGGGGAGGGGGCGCTTTCTTTGCAGGGTTCCTGACACCTTACAGTGCCCTGAGCTTACGATAAACCAGTTAAAAAGAAGTTGCTGTCCAGTTGATTGCAACTCGTGACGACTCCCTGTGTGTCAGAGTAGAAATGTGCTCCATAGGGTTTTTAATAGCTGATTTTGGGGAAGTGGCTCACAGCCAGGCCTTTCTTCTGAGCTCCCTGCATAGCCTTATCATTATTCTCATTTTATAGATGAGGAAAAGGAGCCCTAGTGGTGCAGTGGTTAAGTGCTGGGCTGCTAACTGAAACATTGGCGGTTTGAACCCACCTAGCTTCTGCATGGGAGAAAGACCTGGTGATCTGCTTTTATAAAGATTACAGCCAAGAAAACCCAGTGGGGCAGTTCTACTCTGTCACGTGGAGTCACTATGAATTGCAAATCAACTAGATGGCACCTAACAACAACAGAGATTAGGAAACAGACACAGAGAGACATGTCACTTGTCCAAGACCACACAGGAAGCAGCGAAATCAGGATTCAAATCCAGACAGTCAGGCCTCAGGAACCACACTCTAACTATTAAGCGACACTGCCTCCTACTGTAAGCCATAAAGAGCTTCGCCCACACAGGGGTTCCTGCCCCCAGCTCCTGGAGGGACTGTCCTCTAGGGGACAGTCCCTGGTGCCAGCCCCTGTTTCTGCTGCCTACAGCAGCTTCCTGGCCTGCTCGCTGATTCCACCTGGGAGGGTCCAGTTCTCATTGTCCAGCACAGACAAACTGCTCATTGACACCTCCCCTGGCTCTTGAGACTTTCCTGCTTCACCTCTTGCCACTTCTCCCAATGAACTTCATGGCCCCGCCACTCTGCATGACCATAGATCCTGGGTCTTGCCATCTCTCCCGCCCGGCTAAGCACCTGCATCTGCTGTTACTCTGCCTGGAACACACTGCCCTGTCTCCCAGCCCCACCCCCACCCCACCCCAGATCTGGAGAAATTTTACTTTTCTTCCAAAACTAAACTTTTAGACACGACTTCTTCCAGGAAACCTTTGCTTACTGCCCTTCTAGCTGGGGTGGGAGTTCCTGGGTGGCAGAAACAGTTAAGCTCTGGGCTACTAACCAAAAGGTTGGTGATTTGAACCCACCCACGGGTGCCTTGAAAAAAAAGCCTGGTGGTCTGCTTCTGAAAGGTTATTGCCATGAAAATCCTATAGAGCACAATTCTACCGTGCCACACATGGGGTTGCCATGAATTAGAACAGACTCAACGGCAACTGGTTTGGTTTGGTTTCCCAGCTGGGGTAGAGGCCTCTCCAGGGCTTCCCTATAAGCCAGCACTCGTCACAGAGGGGTTATGAATCCGATGGTCTCCCCCACCAGACTGTGAGGAGACTGTGAGCCCCATGAGAATGACTAGATCTGATTGCCTGACCACCACTGTACCCCAGTACTTAGCACACAGTCAATTGTGGTGGCTGAGTGAATGTGCGCATGGAGCCCTGGCAACACTGCAGGCTGTATGGAAGGCATTCTGAAGTCCTGAGTTCAAGTCCTGACTTTGCCTCTAATTTACTCTGTGATCTTGAGTAAGACGATTACCCTCTCTGAGCCCTAGTTAATCCCTCTCAAGGTGGCTATGAGGATTAAATGGATGAGAAGGTATTTAGGAAATTGTAAAGCGCCGTGCCCATATTGGATGAGATGGGACATGTCCATACAGCCTCTGGGCCTGATTCCCCCTCTGTGTCCTGGTTCCTTGCCCAGCAGCTCTGCCCTTCACTGCTGCACCCACAGACCTACCTCCCCAGCCCCAATCCCTCAAACTCTCTGATTCATGGGGCAGGCACGCTTTTTGCTGAAAGGGCTTCTCCAAAAGTGGCCTTTCCAGGAAACTAGGAGAGAAAACCCTAACAGACTCAGAGACCTTGTTGCCTGAATCTGAAACTGGGGAGCCAGGGATTTGGGGTCTATTCTCAGATGTGAAGTTCCCTGTTTGGGAACAGGGAAGCAACCGGATGATATTAAACTGTGTGTTGCCAACCAAAGGGAGGCCCTGTGGTGTTCCTGGCATTTAGGAATGGCTGATACCAAGTTTCCGCAAGTAAGTACCAGGCCTTAGCAGCTATGTGGCCCTCTCTGGGCCTCAGTTTCGCCCTGTGGCAACGAGAAGGATGGGCTTGATGACTCTGGAGATCCTTTCAGAGCTAAGGTTCTGGGACCCAAACTCTCCACCAGATGTAGCCAAGAAATATCTCAGTAGGTCCCTGGGTGGTGCAAACAGTTTGGCAGCTTCAACCCACTCAGCGGCACCGGGGGAAGAAATGCCTAGCCATCTGCCTCTGTAAAGATTACACCCAAGAAAGCCCTAGAGAGCAGTTCTACTCTGTAACACACAGGGTCGCCGTGAGCTGGAATCAACTCTATGGCAATGCAGCTTTTTGTTTATTTTCTGGTTTCCCCATCCCTGGACCCTCTGGGCACCAATAGATGGTGTAGACACACACTCAACATGACACAATACAGGGTTGGTGGCAGCGTGGAGAAGGAAACACAAGGGCCACTCAGTCCATCTCTCCCACCCAGTGCCCGGGTCCCTTCAGCAGTCTCCAGCCCTGTGTGCACACCCTCCATTCCCACACTTCCCAGGACAGGGCGTCACTGCCTCCTGGGGCCAGACCTTTGGCTTCTGAGCAGCCCCAAGTCTGCACTGTTTTTCTTCAGATGAGCAGAAATTTGTCTCTGCTTTCCCTGCTGCCCCCTTACAAGGATCCCTGCAGCCAGGGGTTGAAGGCTAAAACCGTCCATTTACGTAGCAAGCATACTTTGAGCACCTACTCTGTGCCCTTCAGTATCTCACAGTCCCATCAGAGAGAGACAAGAGCTGAAACAGATTCTACCAGGTGCTGCAGGACTCAAAGAGATGGGGAACTTTACCTGGGGGAGTGGGTCAGGGAAGGCTTCCTGGAGGAAGAAGCATTTGATCTCAGTTTTAAAACATGGGTAGGCATTTGAACGTATGCAAGAGGCAGAAGGGCATTCCAGGTGGAAGAACCAGCTGAGGCAAAGGCAGAGAGGCATTAAGAAAACGTTGCCTTTTTGGGGAATGGTCAGTGGTTTGATGGACCTAGAGGGGAGGGCTTTAGTGGGTAGTAGCATAAGAAGCTGGAATTGTGAAGGGCATCGAGTTCTGGGCTAAGAGGTTCAGATTTTATTCCAAATTGGAATTTTATCCCAGAATCAGGGATGATGTGATCAGCTTGGTGGCTTGGAAAGCTCACTCTGGAGGCTGGCTTGGAGGAAAGCCAGGGGATGCTGGGGTCTGGTCCAGGCTTGAAATGACAAGCAGGCTGATCTAAGGCTGAGGATAGAGGAGGGGCAGAGAACAGGCTGGTGGGGGGCAGGTGTGAAGGGCTCAGGGAGAAGCCAAGATGCTCCTCCCAGAGCTTCTAAGGGGCACAGAACACAGACCACTTTCCCCAGCCTCCATTCCCGTGGCTTTGGCTTCAAACAGGAAAGAGAGACCAGCTGGTCCAACTTGAAGGGGCCTGGGGAGTTGAGAGGAGGACGACACCCTGAAGTTTCTCTCAGGCTGGAAGACCATCTGTTTCCAGGCCTAGGTCAGCATGAGGGAGGCCCCGGCCTGGCCAGCATCCATCATCACCTGACAGGGCCTCCCCACCGCCCCGCCCACTCTGCCTCCTCCTTTGCCAGCTTCCAACACCCCAGCTCCAGACAAAGGGCTCACACAGCCCAGAACCTACGGGGGCCCCAGGAACAGCAATGGAGTAGGGGAGGAAAGGAGGCCCTGAGCCCCAAGAACACAGACTCAGCAGGGAGTGTGGACAGATCATGCCGCAGTCTGGGAATGAAAGGCCTGGGTTCAGCCCTCTCTCTGCCTCTTTTGGCAACAGGACCAAAACCGTGGCTGTTCCGCCCGGTTGGCGCTAAAGGCTCACTGCCAAGGGCCTACGAGATTTTCATGGGCCTAGGAAAATGTTTGAGCTTGGAAAAAAATTGGCTCCAAAACACAGGGAAAAACTGCAGATTCAAAATTAATAAATGTTTAATTAAATGTCTGCAAAACAGAACATTATGTCAGCCAGTCAACTGCAATTTGGCTTTTATCTGATTATATATAATTTACATTTGATGTTTGATGTCTCTGCATTTTAATATGCTTGATAGATGTGGGTCCCACAAAGGTATTAAAACAGCTCTGCCCAGTAGAAGCAACCTAACTTCCCTGGGCCTCAGTTTCCCTTTCTCTAAAATATGGCTGGCACTCACCATCCTGCCTACGTCACTGTCACTTGGGGTGGGGATCAGAAAGGCAAGATGGCAATATGCTGGGCCTGTGGCTTTGCTTCCCAGGCCTGCCCTAGCTGCTGTGCGCCTTTGGAGTCTCTCTGAGCCCTGTTTTCCTCCTTATTGTGAGCATGGAATGAGGTGATAGATTTGAAAACAGTTTGTAAACTGTAGAGGGATGTGCCCTTGGAGGGGGAGCATGCCCTGGGTGGAGGCCTCTGGCTCCTCCTAACCAAGCATCCTCTCTTGAAACCTCCTCCAGGAAGCCCACCCTATTGCACTCTATTTGAAAGGAAGTTGGAAGAAGCTGATCTTTGCCATGGGTGGGACTAACACCACACAAAGAGAAGGTACCCCCAATCTCAGAGAAAGGAGCCCACTCTCCCGGGGGCATCTGCTTTCTCCAAAATTCATCCCCAGTCCATCCATTCTCTCCACTGCCCCACCCTGGTCCAGACCTCAGCCATCTCTTGCCTAGACAACTGCACCGGCCTCCTCCCTGGGCTACCTGCATCTACTGCTGCCCCCTACAGTCCGTTTTCCACATGGCTACCAGAGGGATATTTTAAAAACCTGTCAGATCATGTCATTCTCCTCAGAGCCTTCCAAGGTCCTCCCATCACACTGGACTAAAACCCAACTTCTCCCCTTGGCTTTAAGGCCCTAAGCCATCTGGCTCTGTCTGTTTCTCTCACCTCATCTCAAACCCCTGCCCCACTGGTTCCTGACACTCCATATGTACCAGCAGGTCCTTCAGCCTGGCCAAACTTGTTCCTGACTCCAGACCTTTGCACTTGCTGCTTGGTCTGCCTGGAACACTCGTCCCCCAGTTCTTCCTGTGGCTAGCTTGCCAGCTTATGTGTCACCTGCTTAGAGAGGTCTCCCAGGCCACCACCCCATGCTGGTGCCTCTGCCATCAACAAATCACTCTCTAGTCTATCACATCACCTGTTCTTATTTTCTTCTTCTTCCTACACGCACTCTGAAACAACCTTATTTATTAACTGACACATTTATTTTCTGTTCTACCACTTGAATGTGGCTCTCTGGGGGCAGGGACTTTGCTGTCACCACTGTATCCCAGCATCACTGCATGCAGCAGGTACTCAATAAATATTTGTAGAATGAATAAATGTGTGTGTGTGCACCTGTATGTGTGTGAGTGTGTGTGAGTGTCTCCCTACTGATCTAGGAGGCCCTGGGGCTTCCCTGCCTGAATTTGTGTACAGCCAGGATACCTGCAGACTTCTCTCATCCTCTCTGATGCATTCTTGTTATTCCTCCTCCAGGAAGCCTTCCTCGATGCTACTGCAGTCTGGTTAGGCCTCCCCCCCTCTAACGAGCTCCAAGACTTAAACTGAGACCCAGTGTAAGCCCGGCCCTGCAGTCAGTGTTGCAGTCAAGTCACCTTAACAGTTCCTACTATCCCCATTTTACAGAGGAGGAAACAGAGGGCTCAGAGGCCAGATTTGGAACTAGTCTCCTGACTTAGCCTTGTGCTTAGAGAAGTGCATTTGGGAGAAAATGGGAAAAGAGGATGAGTGTGTATTGTTGGGAGCAGAGCCGGGGGCGGGGGCGGGGGCGGTGGGCAACAGAGCCAAACCTCGAGAAGAGGAGAGAAGCCAGCAGTTGGGGTGTGGAATCCCTCTGTCTCTTTTGGGCCCCCGAGCAGGCAGCAGGTCAAGACGTGGACGGGAGCTCCTTTCCTTCTGCTGGTGCTTGCTTGCATCTTGTGAGCCAGGCACCTCCCAGCACCCCCCAGAGTTGGGGGAATCCTCTCTACTGGGCAGAAGGAGGGGAGAAGGATGAAGGGATTCCCCTCCCTGAGAAGCCAGGAAGCTTCTGGGCCAGCATCTGGTTACCTGTGTCTCCCTTGTTCTTTGTCCTCATGCTGGGTTGCCCAAGCCTCTGGCACTGGGCCTCAGCCTCTATTCAGACTGGTCAGACCTAGGCCTAAGCCTGGGCCTGTAGCTCCATCTGACCTCAAATCCTGAGTCATTGTCTGTCTGTCCATGGCCCAAATCAGTCTGTGGCTTGAGTCAGCTCATCTGTCATGTCTGCCTTTGGGTGCAGGGTCAGCCTATTTATCTGTTCCTTAGTTGCTGTGTCAGTCAGTCAGTCAATCTGTCTGTTAGTTAGTCTCACCTTGGGATCCAGGGTCAGTCCAGCTGTCAGTACTTTGGACCATGGGACACATTGTTAGCCTCTCAGATGCTATGTCCTTCTGTTTGTCTGTTAGTCAGTCTGACCCTGGAACCCTGGGTCAGTCTGTCCATCTAACCTCAGAGGCCCGGAACATCAGTCTGTCAGTCCCTTGGATGCCAGGACAGCACTGAATCTGCTTTTCCATATTTCTGTCTGTCTCTGGGATGCCGGGTTTGTCTGTTGGTCCGTCTGTCTGTCAGTCCCTGGGCTGCTTGGTCCATCTGCTGATCTGTTGCTCAGCTCGTGGCTCTGTGTACTGCCAGTTTTCCGGCTGTCCTCCCCTGCCTGCTCCTCCTCTCCCTGACTCTGGGGCTCTCTCTGTCTGTCTGCGTCTCTCACATCCTCAGCTCCTCCATCTGTCGGTCTCAGCGTTTCTGCGTGTGTGTCCTCGCCCCTCCCCACTCCCCCTCACAGCTCCAGGCCAAAAACACAGCAGCTTCCAGCAGCTCCCCCGCTTGCTTGTGCTTGTGCGTCTCCATCCAGGAACCACCCCCTACCTGGGCTAGCTCGCTGGGCACCAACGTGGGCCAGACCCTGTGGACCTCTGCTGGGTGGACAGGGTGGAGCTGGGGAAGCAGTAGAGAGCTGGAGGAGAGGCAGGGCTGATGGGAAGGAGCAGGACCTTCCACACCAACTGAGCCCATCTCTGCTTCTAAGGTCTGTAGGGGGACAGTGTGCAGTGTTAATAATGACTATAGTTCATATTTACTGAGTGCCAACTACATGCCAGGCTGTGCTGAGCCTTTTTACACATATTAACTCATCTATTCCTCACAACAAATATCTTAGGTGGGTGCTATTATTATCCCTATTTTATAGATAAGGAAATTGAGACCCATAAAGGGACTGGGATATATCTAAGGTCACGTAGCAAGTTAGTGCCAAACCTAGGACTCAGAGCTAGCTCTCCATGGCCCCCTGAGCCAGGGAAGGGATGGGGGAAGTCAGCAAGTCTCATTCTTACCCCTCTCCCTGTCATCCCAACTGTCCACCATGGCAAATTCAACTGCATGGAGGCTGTGCAGTACAGCTGCCTGGGAGACCTATGTTGGACATGGATGGACCTAAAAGCTTTACCTGGGCTTACATGGGTTCAGAAAGAAAAGGAGAAGTTTATTCAACATTTATTCGACAAGCACTTTTGAATACCTACTATGAACCAGGAACTGTGCTAAAATGCTGGAGGATACAGTGATGAGCAAGACAAACCCAGCCCATCTGGAATTCATAGCCTATTGAGGCCCCGGACATTAGTCAAATAATCCTGCCAACATGTAACAACAAATGTGTCCCACAAGTTCCAGACATGTTGAAGGAGGCACAGGAGTGAACCAGGTTGGGGAGGAAGAGAAGGGAGTTTCTGGCAAAGGAAACAGTACGGGTAAATGTCCTGAGGTAGGAGGGAGCAGAGCACTTTCAAGAACAGTAAGGGCTCAGAATGGCTGTAGCTCAAAGATGGGGGTGAAGAAAGCAAGAGATTAGGTGGGCCATGGTGAAGGACTGGCCTTTATCTTAAGCACAGTGGGAGCCACAGGAAGGTTTTAACCAGGGGAGTGAAAGGATCAGATCCCACATCTGCATCTTAGAGTTAGCACTCTGGCTATGCAGAACAGATTGGAGGAGTGCAGGGGTGGAAGACAGGAGACCAGTTGCCAGGTGAGAGGTAGGGATGTCCCTCTGGAAGGTGGTAAAGTTCAGAGATATTTAGGAGGCATTTGGAGAAGTGGCTTGCCCAAGGTCAAACAGCCAGAAGGCATCAACTTGCATCTCAAACCAGGGCCACCGACACCCCTATTTCATTACAGGGCATAGATCAAGCTGAGCTCAGGTCCTGGGGACCCAGACCTCAGATACTGTCAGTGGGACGGTTCTTGGGGAAACATTGGGTCCCCAGCTACCCAGCCACCTCTCCTGCAATGTGGGCCAGGAAGCTTTTGGGAGGGATGGCCCTGAGGCACCCTCCTCATCTGCCCATTCCTCGAGCTGAGCCTGCAAGGATGCAAAATAGGACCTTCCTGGGGTTGGCAGCCAAATGAGTCATAAATGTCAGTAAAGAATGCGATTTTAACACATTTGGCTCCCATTTCGTGTGGTGCTGGGGAGCTGGGCTGTCTCCCTCCTCCTTAGCAGCCCCCTAGAGTCGTGGCTCCTCTTTTTTGCTGGACTGAAGCCAAATGTTTTCCAGCCACTAATTTTAGGCTCTGGCCGAAGCCGAGACCCTCTCCCACCCTCCCTTCCCTACCAGCTCCCAGCCAAGCACCTCTCTTTCCTCCAGCAAAGCAGCAGCCAGTCCCTCTCCAGCAAAATATATGCGTCCAGGTTCTGGCCTTTCATGTCCCTCATTGCATGAGTGCAGACAGCCCTCCTAGCCTCTCTGGGCCTCAGTTTCCCTATCTGCAAAATGGCTCAATGACAGAGCAGATACCAAGACCCAGGACCACATATTCTAGTCCGAGGCTCTTTGTCTCCCGTTTTCTCTTCTCCTGATAATCCTGGTGGAATTGGGAAGTTATAAACCAGTGCAGGGTAGGGGATAAATTTCAGTCTCCTAATGGATCTGACAGAGCCCCAGTGGTGCAGTGGTTAAGAGCTTGGCTGCTAACCAAAAGGTTGGCAGTTCGAATCCACCAGCTGCTCCTTGGAAACCCTATGGAGCAGTTCTACTCTCTCCTATAGGGTAGCTATGAGTTGGACTCCACAGCGACAGGTTTGGCTTTTTTTTTTTTTTAATGGCATCTGAAGGTACCTAGGGATCAAGGCAGAGAGAAAACATCACTTCTATCTGTGCCTGGTCTGGGCATGAATTCTAGGTGACAGGTGCAGGGTCTCAAACTCCAGTGCTCAGAGGGGCCAGGCTGATATCATTATGAGGGAAGTGGGCCAAGTGGGGACTCTGGGAAACTATAAATGGGTGCCTGTTTTAAAGGGACAAGGTGCCCCCTCAGCTCTAGCTGATTACTGCCTGGGAGAATGTGAGCCCAGTGTGGCTGGAGTTTCTAATTTTTCAAGAATAGCTGGAAATTAGGATATTTATACCAAAAACAAAAAACCTCAGTCTGAAAATGTTGTCAACTAATTAAAAAATACCAGATGAATTTTTTAGAAGTTATTATTTCTTTTTAAGGTATGATAACAGTATTATGCATTGTAGCTATATATTTTTAAAAAGTATCTTTTTAGAGACTTACTGAAGTATTTATGGATGCAATAATATGATGTCTGGGCTTTGCTTCAAAATAACATGGAGACTGAAGGAAATGGGGTGGGGTCTAGACCTCTGCTGTTGAATTTGGTGGTCACTAGCCACGTACGGCTATTTAAATGTAAATTAATTAAAATGAAATAGAATGTAAAATTCAGTTCTTCAGTTGCTATAGCCACATTTCAAGTGCTCAATAGCCAGGTGTGGCTGTTGGCTACTGTATTGGACAGTGAAGGGATACAGCCACATTTCAAGTGCTCAATAGCCAGGTGTGGCTGTTGGCTACTGTATTGGACAGTGAAGGGATACAGTATTTCCATAGATGTAGAAAAGTCTATTTGATGGCGCTGGCCTAGATCAAACAAGGTTGGCTAGGAGTAATAATTGTTGAGCTGGGTGATGGTTCATGGGGGATCATTCTCCTATTCTCTTTCCTTCTGTATATGTTTAAAATTTTCCATAATAAAAAGTTTCATTTAAAAGTCAAGGAAAAAAAAAAATACTATGTGGACCAATCAAACCCATGCTCCGGCTGGATTTGGCCCATGGCGGCCAGTTTGCATTCTTTGATCGGACAGTTAAGCATCATAGCACTGAGCATCATAAAACCCCACAGTTAGGGCTGCAGGCTCTTAAAAACTGTAACTGTAAGGGCTTTAGAGACCATCCAGTTTATCCTCCAAACCAAAGCAGGTGTCCCTGCCACAGCATCCCTGCCAAAGTCAGCCACTTGTGTCTACAAGCCGGGGAGTTCACACCCTCAGGAGCAGCCCACTCTGTTTCTGGGCAGCTTTGGTTTTCAGGATGTCCTTGGTTCTACTCAAACAGAATCTGCCTCCCTTTAACCTTGGGTTGTCATCTGTCCTCATGTTTTCTCTGGAACCACAGAACAAGGCTCTTTCCCCAAGTGGTTGAGGGCTGGCACGGTTAGGACCCATGATGCCCCCTCCCACCCCCTGTCTTTTTACTAAGCAAGTAGATGGCTCCTGTTGGGCTAATAATAATAGTAATCATGGTACATGTCTTCCGAACTGGCTTTACAAGAACCTCAAGTGGTGAGTACTGTCATTATCCCTATTTTGCAGATGAGCCTGGAGCTCTGGCTGGGGAAGTGACTCATCCAAGGTCACACAGCTAGGAAGTTCTGAAGCCATGATCTGCACCAATGCCCCCCATGCTCTCAGCTACTCCACTGTCTGGTTCAAGCTTTGGAAAACGCCTCCAGAATTCTTAAGCCTCCAACTGGGCTTGGAAGATGATGTAACTGAAGCCCGGGCAGTGAAATGACTTGCCCAAGATTCTGAACTCTAAGGCCCCACTCAGTCCACATCAACATTTATTGAGCACTTATTGCACACAATGAACTCTATTTCCTCTAAGTCAGCCACACCGGCATCTTCCAGGGAGTCAGCCCCAGGCTTGTTCTTGCTACATAGTCTGACCTGCTCTTAGCCTGCATTTCGTCCACTGACAGTTTGGAAGACTGAAGCTGCAGGCCTAGGAGACCTCATCGCTGTGTCCACAACTGCAGATAGCTCCCACGCTGCCTTGTTACTGTTGTCAGTTGCTGTCGAATTGATTCCTGCTCATAGCAGCCTGAAGTGTGCAGAGTAGAACTGTACTGCATAGGGTTTCCAAGGCTGTGACCTTTTGGAGGCAGACTGCCAGGCCTTACTTCTGAGGCACCTCTGGGGGGGGGGTTGAGCCACCACCCTTTCAGTAGTCCAGCATTTAACCATTTCTGCCACCCAGTGGCTCCTCCACACTGCCTTAAAACAAAAAACCAAACCCAGTGCTGTTGAGTCAATTCCGACTCATAGCGACCCTATAGGACAGAGTAGAACTGCCCCATAGAGTTTCCAAGGAGCCCCTGGCGGATTCAAACTGCCAACCCTTTGGTTAGCAGCCGTAGCACTTAACCACTACGCCACCAGACTTTCCACACTGCCTTAGCGCCCCCCATATCAGCCAGGTACCCAGAACCTGCTTCGACAGATTTCATGAACCAAGAACTAGCTGAGGACGTTGCCAGAGCTGGCTGGGTGCAAGGCCACCATCAGTCACAGAGGGTCAGTCACCGTGGGGGGTACAGAAAAAAAGGACAAGCCCTTGGCTCCCAGGGGCTTGTGATCCGGTGGCAAAACCAGCCAGGTGGGCAGATGATCCAAACAGAATGTAACCAGGGCTGTGGGGGCCAAGGAGGGATAAGTAATTTTGCCTGAGGGGAAGTTTGAGAGGAAGAGATGTTAACAGTGGGTACTTCATATTGAAATAAAAAATTTTAAATATTAAAAAAAAATCTGCTTCCAAAAGCAATGTAGGATTATTTTTTCAGGATTCATTTAACTAGCAGAAGGCACTATAGTTTGGTGACATGGGGGCTTCAAAGCCTGACTGCATGGTTTCAAACCCGGGCTTTGCTGCCTCGCTTTCCACATTTGATTAAACAGGTCGAGTTGAGCACCTACTATGTGCTGAGTACTATGCAAAACACGCTCCGTATCTTAATTCAATAAACTCTCACAACGGCCACTCTCATAGAGACTGATATCCCATTTCACAAAGAGGTTAAGTGACTTGCCCAAGGTCACACAGCTCATTAGTGGCAGAGCCAGGGTTTTGACAAAGCTTCATTCTTTACTGCACTCTCCCCTACCTGGCAGAGCTGTCATGAGCATGAATAATCTAATCTAAGCCTCGATAAATGAAAACTATGATTTTCTATGATATCTGACTTTTTAAAAACAGATGAATGTAGACTTTTTTTATTAATTAAAAAACATAGGTACAATCTTCAAACAATGCAAGAAATATCTAATTAGTAAGTGGAAATCTCTCTAACCCCATCACTCCATTCCCAGATATAATGAGCAGAGGGGAGTGTTCACACTTTTCTGTATTGCCTGAGGCTTCAACAGTGAGAGTACAGCTCCTTTATGACAGAACAACCAAGCAATTTCCATTTTTAGATTAAAAACAACAATGACTCTTGTTTGACTGAGGGGGCAGGGTCTGGAGGCAGCAGGTGGCATGTGTTGGGTTTGTTCAGGGAAAGCTTCTTAGAAGAGGTGGCATTTGAGCTAGGCCTTGAAGAACGAGCAGAATTTCACAGGGACGAGAATGGGGAAGGGTTTTGCCAGAGGAGGGACTACAGGTAGCCGCTCAGAGGCCTGAAGGAGCGTGTGACTTGTTTTGGGGGTGGAGGCAGCAAGTCACCATGCTCTAGCTGGAGCAGAGAGGAGGCAAAAGGGCAGGGACAGAGGGCTTTGGGACCGGGCTAAAGCATCTGGGCTTGCTCTAGGGGCAGAGGGAGCCAGGGCTCTCTGGCTTCAGCATGGCAGGATCAGATCTGAGCTTTAGAACTATTGCTGTGGCTGCCAAAGGTGGGGGTGGGACTGGGAGGGGCAGGGAGACACAGGAGGCTGATGGGATGTCCCAAGGGAGGAATTTGGAGGACCTAATTATTTTTTTTTTTTTTAACAAAGGCAGGGTGGTGATGGGGAATGGAGAGGCCAGAGTAGATCCCAGCCCATCCTCCCTCCTATCTCCAGGGACCCTCGCCCCAGCTGCTGGGTTCAAAGCCATTTCCTGGCAGCCCTCCTCATCCCCCCCACCCAAGGCTTCTCCTGTGTGGTCTTTATAGATTAAACAGGGAGGAGGGGTGGGATGTTGGGCCCAACTGCCGCCGCTGAGTCTGTATGGAGCAGCTCTAATGGCCTGTTGCTGCCGGATGGGGTGGGGAAGGCAATGGGGGTGAAGTGTCCAGGAGAGGGCCCTCCCAGGAGGTGGGTAGTGAGGCCAGGACTGGAATAAACCTGCAAAGTCAGAGCAGGGAGGAAGCTTGTGGATTGCCACCGAGTTCAGGGGTTGTCAACACCTTTCAGCTGTGGAACTGATGATGCAAAGCAAAACCTTAGACATGTAACCAACATATTGAAAAGGGAGCTCAGAGATCCTTGGGTGGAAATCATGATGAGAGGGCCATGAAACACAGCTTGAAAACCACTATAGAATTCAACCCCTGACCCACTTTATAAATAATAATATAAATACCAATGGCTAATGATAATTGTTGAGCACTTCTGTGTTCTAGGTACTGTGCTAAATCATATAATACATTATTTAATTTGTTATTCCCTCAGGCCACATGAGATAAATACCATTATTAGAATGTCCATTTTGCAAATGAGAGAATCAAGGCACAGACAAGTTATGCCATTTCCCCCAAAATCACAGAAAGTTGCAGCTGCAGATATAACTGATCCCAGAGTGTGGGTTCTTAACCATTACGCTACCTGGCCCCAGTGGGGATGCTGAGGACCAGAAAAGATATGCTGTCGACTTTCCCTGAAGCAGATGCCTCTGCCCCTGCTGCTCCTACCCTTGTTTAACCCCCGTCGTCTCTATCCCCGATCATTGTACTGACCTCTTTATGGGTCCCCTGGCTTACCTAGACCTCCTGCCAAGTGATTCTATCCAGTGGTCAGAGTAGACATTATAAATCTTCAGTCAAGACCCTACAACATCTCTGCTGAAACCCTCCCAGGCTCCCCATTTCAAGCAGATTAGAAGTCCAAATCCTCTTCCTCTCCTCTGGGGCCTATGTGACCTGGCCTCGTCAATCTGTCCACCCTCATCTCCTTCCTTTCTTCCCCTCGCTCTTTGCTTCTGCCACACTGGCCTTCTCCCTGCACTTCTCCCTCCCTTTGCCTGAACACTCATTCCAAGACCTTGGCCCACATGCCACCTCCTCAGAGATGCCTGCCCTGACTTCCTGATCTCAAAGAGCCACATTCTCCTCCCTGGCACTTGTGGCCACCTTCCTATTTCCATAGCAATGCCCGCCATCCGACTCATTATGTATTGTACTTTTTTATTTGTTTGTTGGTCTCTCCCATTAGACTATTGACCTCCATGAGGACAGGGGCTTTGTCTTGTTCATCACTCTATTCCCAGCACTTTGAACAGTGCCTGGTATACAGCAGGTGCTCTATAAATATCTCTTGAATGAATGGCTGCAGATTAAGTGAATGGCTTTTTTGTCCCTATGGCTTCAGGGCTCTGTGAGGCCTCCTTGCCCTCCTAACCTCCGGCCACCTGCTCAGTGAACAGACCTCCTTCCACAGGGAACAAGCCTAGGCAGACGGCAGTAATCACTGCCAATAGTTTTAAATCCTTAACGTGATCCTTTGTACACATTATCTCATCAAACCTTGACATAACCTAAGAGGTGGATACCTTTGTAATTTCTAGCTTACAAGGGAGGAAATGAGACACAAAGAGATTATGTGGCTTTTCAGGGTCACATATAGGAAGTAGTAGGGTCAGGATTTGAACTGAGGACATTCAAATCCAGAATTCATGCTCTTTACTATTATACCAAGAATACAGCTTCCCACAGGGAAGAGCCTGACTTTCACACTATGTGGTCACTAACGCAATTCCAGACTTCTCTTGAGTGCAAGCCTTGTCAGAAGGTAGAGGGAGCAGGGCTGGAGCCTGGACATAGAGGGGGTAGTGGAGGGATGGTCCTCAAAGCCAGATTTGCCTCCCTTCCTCCCCATTTAAGGGTCCCCAGATCCTGACAGCCTGGGAGTGATCCCAGGCCAGATTGTCTCTCACTAATTGGCTTAGCAAACCATGTTTATCCAGGCAAAGCTGGGGCCCAGAGAGTTCAAGATTACCGAAAGCAGGATTCATGGCTTACTGCTCTGCTGCCCACAGGGTCAGATGAGACAGAGTTAGGACTTTAATTGGCTTAAGAGCCCTGAGTAGTTTAACAGCTCAAAGGATTGGGGGGTGAAGACACAGGTGGGTAACCAGCCCACAGACAGCTTCATGCCCCACCGAAGGATCTGTTGGTCCTTCTCCCAGGGATTCAACCTGTCTCTGTCTAGGGACATTGCTCTACAGTTCCCCCAACACAGCCTAGAGATAGAGCTTGAGCTTGGCAGTTGGACAAAGCTGTGATGGTACCTCACCTCTCCCCCACTTCCTCAATGGATGACCTTGGACAAGTTACTTTCCTTATCTGATAAATGGGTATATCAATAGCCACAGGGAAGATTTCAAGGTAACACAAGATCACATGCCTAGAACACCTGGCATGGGTCCTGCTAGGACATGGTGGTGTGCAGTGGCTGTGTATTCCTTTTCCTCCTTGGAGCCCCATTTTATGCTTAAAACCATAATAACAATACCCACCTCATACGGCTGTTTGGGATAGAATAAAATCCTGTGTGTGAAAGGACCTTATCAACTGTGAAGTGCTAGACCAGAGATTGCCAAAAAGGACGGTTCGCAAACGGATTTCCCATGGTTGACACCATTAAAAAAAATCTTAATTAGTAGTTGAAAATTGGGAGGGTTCACACAAGTATTCTAATCTCATATTTCTCTTGAAAAACTAAGATGTGACAATACCAGTTCCACGGTTTCTCATGGCACCATCAGCTGGAGCTGGGTAGTAGATGCCCCTTCTCTAGGACACGACTTTTCCCATAATGTCCTTCTGCTTGACACTCCACGAACCTTATGGTCTGTGTTACCTGCCTGGCTCCTCAAAGTATTTGAGCTTTTACTCAGCACTGTAGAAGCATGAGGAGCTGAAAGGTATCTTTATGATTAAAATCACTATTCCAGAATCAGGGACATGGGATTAGGAGGTGAATGACTAGCCAGCCTCCCAACTTTGACACAGGAGGGCTCAGACACACATCTCATTCCTCGCCACCCCAGGCCCACATCAAGTCCTGCTCAACAGTGAACCTGCTCAATGTGAGAACACTTCACGAGGTAAGCACACATGTTGTGCCAACATTGCTTAATTTCTAGGAATTGCAGCCCCGGCAACTTCTCTACAACTTTTCTGGATTCCTTCCCCTGCCCTCCCCACCAAATTTAGCCAGAATCTCAGCCATTTTAGAATCCAAAGCCAAATGGCTTTTGGGACAGGGGTCCAGATGGAGTGTGGAAGGCTTTAGTAATGATAACTAGACTCAGAATTCCAGAAAAAGGAGGGCTCTTAGGGTCATTAAGTCTAATCATCTTGTTTCACACACAGGGAAACTGAGGCCCAGAAATGGAAAGAGCCTTGCTCAAGGTCACCTAGCAAGCTAGTTACAAACTAAGACGTAGGTCTCCTGACCCTACCCCACCCCCTCGCAAGCCAGCATTTTTCCCACAATCGACACTGTCTCTCATTCTCACCCGGGAACATGGTTTAACCCCCTCCCCCTCTTTTCACATTCTTATCTCAGTATAGCAGAAGCCCTGACTTTCTATCATCCTGGAATCTTGGGATCTCAGGTTCATAATTCTTCAAGCTTGGGGGACACTTTGGAGGCAGAATTGCAGAGTGGATAAATTGTACTTGGGCTTTGAAGGCACAGTCTTGAGTTGCAGCTCTTTCGTTCCCTAGCTATTTGACCTTGGCAAGGATGTCTGTCTCCAAGCCTCGCTCCCTCATCTGTTAAATAGGAATTATAACATTAACCTCATCACAGGATCACAGGAGAGATACAGGAGATAAAGCAGGTAAACAGGCAACCACTAGGCTTGGCAAATTGTGAGTGCTTAATAAAATAATGGTTATAGAATTGTAAATTAAGGGCCTCAAACTTAAATGCCTAAGTACAATGGGTCAGTTGTGATCAAAGAGAATGGTGGGAACTGGACAAACTGGAGCACATATACCCTGTCTAAATTGTTATAGGCTGATACTGCTAGATCCATTTTTTTTTTTTAAAGAAGCTTTTTAAAATACTGTGCAAGCCAAACAAACCGCTTCTGTAGGCCAGAATCAGCCCAAAGGCCATTAGTTTGTTATCCTTGCAAAATTATCTCATCCCAACTTCCTCACTTTACCTAGGGGAGAGTGAAAATAGCTAGCTAGCCCTTCTGTCTAAGAAATTATGGAGTCCAGTGGACCCATTTTCAGCCACTCCCCTGAGACCTCCCACCCCTTGGTCATTTTTTCCCATATTTGAGAGAAACTCATTTTCAGCTTAGGAAAGGAGAGAAGTAGCAATTTCTTATAAGTGGGTTCTGAACAAGGGGAGAAAGAGGGACTTGAGGTAGCCGGTAAGTCAAGGGGCAGCCAGCCCATTTTAGGCAGAAGAGAAAGGTGGATAAGCCTTGGCTACCAAGAATAGGAAGTCACCATTTCAGAATCTAAAAATATCTTTTGCCATCTGTCCACTCAGGCACAGAATAATAAATGCAGATTAGTTCCTGGATGTAGACATGAATATTTTTATGTGTCAAGCTAATAATAATACCACCACCTTGTGTGGAGAGAGCTCCACCCCCCTTTTTCCCCAAGGGCAAGCTAAGTGGAATATACACCATCTTGGCAGGCATAGATGGGAAACCAAGGCAGAGAGAGATTCAGCAACACAACAAGGGTGACACAGCAAGTGAGCAGCTGGGACAAACCCTGGGAGTCCTGTTCCCAACCCTCAGCCCGGAGCTGAGTCTTCTGAGTTAGTCAGAATGCATTAACAAGTAGCAGAATAAATATAACTGCAGCAGTAATCACCCTTTTCATCTCTAGAGTGACTTTTCCCATGCTTTCCCCACATCTGTTATAATTTGTTACATTCCTAAAATATGTTACAGTCTGCAGAGCCCTTAAACAGAACTTATCTGATCTTTCCAATAAGTAAGAAAAATATGATGGTAGACCAATGAGCTGAGATGAGTAGAGACTTGTCCCCGTTTTACAGGTGAGGGAACTGAGATTTGGAGTGAGAAGGGGATCTTCCCCATATCACATAGCAAGCAAATTCACCCTGTCATGAAATTTCCTGTCAGCAGACAGTAGCCCTTAAGCTACTAGAGCAGTTCTGATTCAAGGGGAGCCCAGGTCTAGGGTTCCCCCTCTCTCCAGAATTAACACAGCACAGCAGGCACCCTCAGCCCTGGCAAATGAAGAAGCCTGGAAGTGGCCAGTTTGGGCAAAGCCTCAGTTTTTCCTTGCTGTCCTGGGATAAAGGGCAGCTAGTGACCATTTAATCTCAGACTCAAGATCTCAAATCCCCTTGGCCTTGTGGGGGTTGCGGGGAGCAGCTCTGGGGGAGATGTAGGAAGCAGAAGGAGCCAGAAAACTTCTCAGCTGTGTTTAGCACACGCCTCCCCAAAAAACTCGAGAAGTTTGGGTGGGATACTCATTTAGTTGCCTCAAATTTTCTGTCTCTCCTGGGAGGCTGGGAATGGGCTGTGATTCAGAAATTAGAATCTTTGAGAGAACGGAAAGACTTCTAAGATCTTTCCTAAGCCCAGGCTCACAGTTAGGGAGAGGGGAGTGGGTGGGTTAGGCCTGGAGGGAGTTCTGTGGCTTGCTTCAAGCTTCACACTCACCCCTGTCAGCTCCAGGCTCTTCTCACTCACACACCGCTGGAGATCTCCTTTTCTCCCTCCTTGCACCCTTTCTCTCCTTTCTTGCCACTATTTCCCCCCCTCACCACCTCGACCCCCCCCCACAGTCCTCAGTGGTCAGATCAGAGAGGATGGCATTGGGGTTGATCAAGGCTTGGGGGCAGAGGTCAAGGAGGAGCTGGAATAGAAGATAGCAGAGTTGCAACAGGGTGGGGCGTGGCGGAGGTCAGGACAGGAGGGGTCCTGGAGGAATTGAAGCCGGGTTGAGGCAGCAGGCAGCCCTTGGACACCCCACTGCTCCCTCCACCTGTGTCTCTCCTACCTCCAGACCTGGCCGAGCTGCAGGAGGTGGACCAGAGTCTGCAGCAGCCAGATGCAGAGGCGGCAGCAGCGGCGGCGGTAGGTGTGGGCCGAGGAGGGCGCGGGCCGGGAGCCCACTTCTGGGCTGCCTTCTTTGGTCCTGAAGGCGGTGGCGCTGTCCTTGGTGCTGATAACGGGCCCACCGACACTGCTGTCCTTGGTGCTGACGGCGGGTCCCGGGGGCCCCGCTGGGTCCGTGTAGTCGTAGACGAACCAGCGGAAGCTGAGCAGCTGCACGACCAGCGAGGGCAGGAGCACGAACAGCAGGGTGAGGCCGAAGTAGGTGCGCTGGCCCTGTATGTAGTAGGAGGCCGCCAGCCACAGGTCCGTGGCGCCGTCGGAGAAGAACACGAGCAGCGCGCACAGCACCCAGCAGCAGTCCCGCAGCTCGTAGCGCGGCCCCGGGCCTCCCGCCTCGGTCACCCCGGCGCCCCCGGCCACCGCCGCCGCCTCCCCACGCCCACCCGCACCACCCCGGGGTCCTCCGGCCACCCCCTCCGGCTCCGGGCCGGCTGCGGCCGCGGCTCCATCCGACTTCGCGGCCATGTTGGCGGAGCAGGAGGCGGGGAGCGACTTCCGGGCGGCGGAGGAGGGTGGCGGGGTGGGGAGGACCGTATGCGGGCGGCTCCTGCCTCTTCCTCGTCTTCCTCCTTCTCCTCCTCTTCCTCCTCCCCTCTACTTCAATTATTCATTCCCCTCGGCACCGCCCCCGCCCCTCCCCCACCCCTCCCGGGTTGTGACCGGATGGGAGCAGCCCCCCTGGGAAAGAAGAGGAGGAGATGAGGGGGAGGGAAGAGGAGAGCAACCTAGGTCACCCTCTCCCTCCTTCTTCAGAAGCCTGGGGCCCCAGCCACATGCTTTCTGTCTCTCTCCCCCTCTCGACTCCACTTCCTTCTTTTCTTCACCGCCCCTTCCCCTTACTTCCCTCTTCCATTTATCTCCTCTGTTTACCTGTGGTGGCCGAGGTCTAAGGGAGGTGTGGGACCCGGGACTTGGAAGTAAAGGGTCCAGGGGACTGTCTGCTTTCCAGTTTCCCGAGTGCTTGTATATTATTCCATCCCCTCCTTTGATCTTGAGAGGTCCCTTTTCTTATTGTCTTCGTTTGAAAGCAGAAGAAACTGCAGTTCTGAGCGGTGCTGCCTCTCCCACCCTCCCCTTTCCCTCCCTCAGGCACTGCCTACCTCTGGCCACAGCCTTAGTAGAATGTGGGGAAGGAAGGGGGCAACACCAAAGACATAGGGATGGGAGGAAACACCAGGTTGAGGAAACAAATTGGGGGTCTGAGACTGGAGGCATGATTTCAAGGAAGTCTGGACCACAGAGTGCAGGGAGATGGGAAACTGTTTGGGAAAGATGAGGCTGGGAGTTCTGGGGATGGGATCCTAAAAGCTTTTTCCTGGAGCTGTGGAGAGGGAGCCACTGCAGAGTTTGAGCAGGGGATTATTGTGGTCAAGATTTGGAAAGAAGACCCTGCAGCCAAAGTGGAGAAGTGATCACAGGAAAGCAGATGAGGAGGCCAGAGGGAAATGATAACAGAGGTCAAGGAGGGGGTGTGGTTCCTCACTGAGCCTGGAAAACCCCAGCTTATCCTACCCCCTCCCTTTCCCAGATTGGACATGCTTGCCAGCCTGCCAGGCCAGGGCATTTATTTGGCAAATGCTCACTTAGCAGTCTCTCTGTGCCCTGCACTGTCCTAAGCTCTTGACAACGATTAGTTCATTCTATCCTCACAACAATTTGTGAGATAGCTTACATTTTTTTTTTCTCCCATTTTATAGACGAGGAAACAGAATCACAGAGAACTTCATGAGATTGTTCGAGTCACACAGTTAGTAAGTGCTGGAACCAAATTCAAGCCCATCATCTGGTTCCAAAATAGGCTTTGCTACCTCCCAAGGAGAGGAGGAGAGGAGATGAGGGAAGGAGGGGAGTAGCAGGAAAGGGAGGATGAAGGGAGACAGCTGCCCTGGGTCAGGAACTAGCAGCCATCTGCAGCCCTGCAGTCCGCATCCCTTTCGTGTCCAGGGACTGTTTTGGCCCCAACAATGCTCAGGAGATTGGGGCTCCAGCTGTTGCCTAAGCCTGAAAAGAGAAAGGAAGAGTTAGGGATTTCAGTGAGTTTTTCAGGCTGGATTCGAGGCTGACAGTCCCCTATCCACGGGCATGTGTAGACTAGTGGGAGTTTTAGTGGGGTGGGCTGGAGAGGGGTCTGGACCCCAATGTGATTTAGGAAGGCACACCATGTCTGCCTTTTTTTTCTCTCTTACAACCCTAAGGAGACCCATGGAGTGCACAGAGCTCTGGGCCAGGAGAAGCTACCTCTTTACATTCCTGGGCCAGTTTCTATGTGTGTCTAGACCTCTGCATTTTTACAGATGACTGCGTGGAACCTGTCAGGGTTAGGTGCCCACCTCTGGGCTCCACCCCTCTCAAGGCAGCCCCTCTACCTCCCATGCCTCTCCACACTCCGGAGTCAGCCTGTTTAAACAGGCAGGAGGAGACAGGCATTTGTATGAGCCTCTGGAGCCGGGAAACCTGGATTTGAAATCTGCCCGCCCCTTACTTGCTGTGTGAGCTTGGTAAGCACTCAATTTCTCTTAACTTCAGAGAAAAGTGAAATGGGGGACAGCCAGTACCTTCCTCTTGGAGCTGTGGTGAGGATAATCAATGCCAATTATTAGCTGGTGTGAAGCTCTCCTGGATTGTTCACCCAGCTCTGCCCGGCTCCCTACCACTTGAATAAGTCTCCTGACGACCCCGCCCCCATAAGCTTCCATGACACTTTAGTTTTTTCCTTCTAAACGTCCGTACAATGGCAACTTAGTTTTTTATGTCTGCCTGTCTGGAATAACCTGGGAGCCCCATGAGGGCCGGGACAATTTACTTATTTTCTACCCCACCAAATCACCAGTGCCCAGCGTGGTGCCTGGCACTCAGATGTTTTATAAAAATCGTTTAATGAATGAACAATCAACGCTACCAAATAGACTCCAGCATTCTCCTCATATTATAAACAAGGTAACTGATTCAGACAAGGGCAGTGACTTATAGAATTATCAAGTCCTTCCATGTACAGCAGCTGTGCTAAGTACTTTAGTAATATGACTACATGTTATCCTCAAACAAGTCATTTTTTGGGGAGTTAACTGAGACTCAGGGAGGTGCTGTTATTTGCCCAAGACCATTATTTAGGAGGAAACCCTGGTGGCGTAGTGGTTAAGTGGTACAGCTGCTAACCAAGAGGTCGGCAGTTTAAATCCACCAGGTGCTCCTTGGAAACTCTATGGGGCAGTTCTACTCTATCCTATAGGGTTGGTATGAGCCTGACTCGACGGCAGTGGGTTTGGTTTGCTTTTGGTCTGGTTAGTTAGGAAGCAGCAGAGCTGGCATTCGAACCTAGTCTTCCAGGCTAGAGTTCAGGCAACTGGGGCAAGTGACAGAAAGGAAAGCTTTGATGGGGGATTTGAAGTGTAGTTTGGAGTGACCCACCTGTCAGGGGTGCTGTCGAGGGGACTTTGCCCTGAGGGAGTTTTGACTGGTGTGTTCTGAGTAGCCTTCAATTTCAGGGCTTTTAACTAGGACCAGTAGGGGAGAACAGGGGTGATGTTCCAGTGGGGAGGGGCAGCTTGGACAAAGGCTCTGCCATGAGATGAGCCAGGCATATTCCATGGCTAATAAGAGGCTAGTGGAGAGGGAAGGTGAACCATGGCTGGTCAGAGCTGGACAGGCCCTTTGATATCTCATTCAGTTCCTGGAATCCCTATCTCATTTTATAGAAGGGGACCCTGAGGCCCAGAGAGAAGTCCCATAGCTAGCAAGTAACAGACACAAATCTAGGAGACAGCCCTTGCCCTAGTCGCCAAGGTCTTGGTGTCTGGGCTTTGCTGGAAATCACCCTAAGGAACAGTCATTATCACCTGGAATTTCTTTCCTAATTTACTTTTGTTTCCTCCAAAAGAAGACAGGAAGAAAAGTGACCTCTCAGGCTCAAAGGAGGGGATGGAATAATACCCCTGGTTCACCCAGAGATCCTGATGAGGGCCCAGTCTATGCATATTGAACCCTCTGCTTCGACTAGTTCTTAATAATATCCCTTTACTTTCTACTGCGTATCTGGTGCAAACTATGCACAAGATAATTGATAAAGCATTGTTTATAACAGCAAAATATTAAGCAGGACCTAGATGCTCAGCAGTAGGGAGCTGGCTAAACAAATCATGGAATTCCCTGGCAATGGACTGGCATGTAACCGTATAAGAGACCATGAGACTCTCTGTGTCCTAACATAGGAAGGCCTCCCTGGGGAAAAGCGAGGGACAGAACAAGGGATGAAAGGGGGGGGAGGTGAATAATAATCTATATTTTTATCTGTTTGTATATGCATAAAGATACCAGAAGTTTGCTTTAAAAAATTCGACAAGATTACTGAAGGGATCAGTAGGTAGAAGGGGGACAAAGATGGGAGGGAGACTTCATTATATGCTTTTTTGGAATCCTGCGAATGTATTAGCTACTAATAAAATAAAATAATAATCAGGCAGCTACCACTCGGCTGCAGCTGAATGTAGTCGTGTAGGAACTAGGGACCAGTATGGTCAGATTTTCTCATTTTTTAAGAGAAGCCAGAAATTTGGATTTTAATGTAGAATCTCATGATTTTAAAACATTGGCTTCAATATTTCTCAAATGCTTTTCAGGGCAAGTAAATAGGTCAGTGGGTCAGACATAGCCCGAGGGCCGCCAGTTTTCAGCCTCAGCTTTGGTAGTTTCCTCCACCCAGGGCTAGAGTTCTCAGCACCCCCAGGCTTGGCCCCATCTGGGCAGCTGCAGGAAAGAAAAGTGCCTTGCCCTGCTCCTCTCCTGGAACCCTCCAACCCCTGCCCCTTGGGGCTGTGACATTTGGGGCTTTTAACTCAAGATCTGGAAGGCTGAGAGGGGTTATGAACTCTCAGATAATTCCCTCCCCTGGGGTCCTGAAGGCATCAAGGCCCAGCTGCCTCCTACTGCCCACCCATCTGTCCCTGGGAGGTGGGGGCAGGAGTGGGGCCGGTGGTGTGGGGGCAGGCAGGAGTCCCCGCTCTGAGTCTCAGATCACTGGGCTCTGTTCAGACCCAGAATCCAAGAGGAGAAACCTAGAGATTATACAAAAAGAAAAATAGGGGCTGGGCCAAACTTAGTGTGTGCTGAGGTAATTCACCCAATCACCAAATGCCAGAGCTGGAGAGGACATAAGGGACCTTCTCATCCAACCCCTTCACTGTGTAGATCGGGAGACCAGCCTCTGCACCCCACCACACTGCCCCAGGCCAAGGCCCTGTCACCTCTCACCTTGATGAGTGCATCAGCTTCCTCACTGGGCTCCCGGCAGCCCCCTTCCACCTCCTCAACTTCCATTTCCACCTCAGCCAGAGAAAAAAAAAAGGGAAATCTGATCAAGCCCATGCCTGCTCAGAAACTTCTAACCACTTCCTAACTCTGAACCAAAGTCCTTGGCCCTGACTATACTTCTGCCCATCTCTCCAACCTCACCTACCTTCTTTCCTTTGCTCGTTCTATTCCAGCCACATTGGTCCTTGCTGTTCCTCAAACACACTCACCTGCTTCCTCCCACCGAGCACTGTCTCTGCTGTTCTCCCCACTGTCCATAGGTTCCCTCTTTTTCTTCTCTATGTTGCCACTTCAGAGGGGATCCCTGATCATTTCCCCCTGACTGCGTCTATCTCCTCACCTGCTTTATTTTGTATTCATAGCATTTTTCACGACCTGACATTATAACACGTTTTTCGGTTTATTGTCGAGCATGTGAGCTCTGTGAAGGCAGAAGTCGTGCTCATATTGCTCATCTCTGTACCTCAGCACTTAGGGAGGCTGGCACACAGCAGATGCTCAGTGATCCCAAGGCAGCTCTGACAGGAAAGGACACAGGCCTACAGTTTAGGGGACAGCCAGGCCTCACTCTGCCATTATCTGCTTGGGTCACCTTGAGGAAATCATCTTACCTCTCCAGGCCTCAGTTTCCACGTTTGGTAAACAAGGGAGTCATTAGGACACCTTCCAACACAACAATTCTGGGGAGTCTTCTCTGTTCTGATGTCTGTCTTCCCTATAGAATCTGAAAGTCCTTTAAACAAACATAATTGTGTTTGTTATTTGTTTATTGAATAGTTATGTATTCACATGATACAAAGGAAACACATTGAAAAGTGTCTCTCCTACTTGGTCCTCCAGCCACCCAATTCCCCTTCCCAAAAGCAATGGTACCAGTTTCTTTTCTGTCTATCTGTCTTCCATGAATTGAATTGTGTCCCCCAAAAAGATACGTTGAAGTTCTAATCCCTGTGCCTGTGAATTTGACGCTGACCTGTTTGGAAATAGGGTCTTCGAAGATGTTATCAGTTAGGTTAACATGAAGTCACACCGGGGTAAGGTAGATCCTAATCCTCCTTGACTAGTGTCCTTATGAAAAAGGAGAAGATACACAGAGAGAGCAAGACACAGGAAGGACACCATGAGATGCCGCAGCTGCTAGCCAAGGAATGTCTGGAGCTACCAGAAGCAGTGAGATGAGCATGGAACAGATTCCTCCCCCTGCAAACTCAGAAGGAATCAATAAGGCCAGCACCCTGATCTTGGACTCCCAGCTTCCGGAACTGTGAGACAATGAATTTCTGTTCTTATAAGCCACCCAGTTTGTGGTATTTCGTTCGAGCAGCCCTAGGAAACCAATACACTATCTATATCTATATTCCCACCACCATTTTTAAAGAAATGATAGCTTACTCACACACAGTTCTGTATCTTGCCTTTTTTCCATATAACAATGTTTTTGGAGGTTGCTCTGTACTGGTGCAGAGAGAGCATCTCATTCTTTTCCATGGCGTCATAGCATTCCCTTGCATGGATGTAGCATAATTTACTTCACCAGTCCCCCAAATGATGGGCAGTTAGGTTGTCTCCAGCCTGTTACAACAACGCATCAGTGAATAACTTTGTGGACACACCATTTTGATATCTGTGGAATAAATTCCTAGCAACAGACTTGCTGATTGAACAGTACGTATGTTTATAATTTTGATAAATGCCTTCCATGCAGAGTATACCAATTTATTCTCCCTGTGCCAGCACTGGGGCCCTGGTAGTGCAGCGGTTAAGAGTTCAGGCTGCTAACCGAAAGGTCAGCCGTTTGAATCCACCAGTTGCTCCTGGGAAGCCTTATGGGGCAGTTTTATTCTGTCCTGTAGGGTTGCTATGAGTCGGAGTCGACTCAACAGCGACAGGCCTTTGGACACCAGGATTGAGTGAAAGTGCTTGTAAAAGGCCTTTTCAAATGTACTGCAAAAAGCCCGCAAGACACCTTCTTTTTTTTGTTTTTTTACAGACAGGTAAATCACTCCCCTTGCTAAGTTTCAGCTTCCTCTTCAGTAAAATGGGTATCCTGTTTCATATGGTGGTGATGAGGAGCAAATGAAATGGTGCAGGGAAAGTGCTCAGCACAGGTCCTGGCACATAGTAGGGCCTCTGTAAAGGCTGGCCATTCCTCCTCTGCTTAATGTCATTATCCATCCCCAGCTGAGCTCTGCGGCAACAGGGACTTTGTCTTGTTCACTGCTATAGCACAGCCCCTGGCTAATGGTAAAAAAATATTCATTGAGTGAATGAGTCCACTTTCCAACTTCACTCTGCCCACTAGGTCCTCCATTATGACCTAGCTTCTGCCCACTCGTTCAGTCTCATCTCCTACCGCTTCCTCCCCTTCACCTTGGGCTACAGCCATACTCCTCCTCCAGGTTCCCTCTGGCCCAGACACATTTATGCTTGCTGTTTCCTCTGCCTGAAACCTTTCTCTGCTCCACTCCTACCCATAGCTTCCCCATTTGCTTAGTTTATTTCTACTCATCCTTATATCTCAGCTTAAATGTCACTTTCTCAAGAAGGCCTCCTTCACCCCACGCCTTGACTTAGGTTAGAACTCTCTATATATAATCTCTTTGGACTCTGAGCTTTTTGTTCAAGCCTTATCACAATTAGGAATGGTATGTGCATCAGTGTCAGTCTCTTTCTTCAGCCTAAAAGCCCTTGAGGCCCAAGACTGGGCCTGTCCTGCTTACCGCTGTGTTCCCAGGGCCTGGCATAGTATAAGCCCATAAACCAGTTGTTGTTGAGTCAATTCTGACTCATGGTGACACCATGTGTGTCAGAGTAGAACTGTGCTCCATAGGGTTTTCAATGGCTGATTTTTTGGGAAGTAGTTTGCTAGGTCTTTCTTCTGAGGCACCTCTAGATGAACCTGAACCTCCAACCTTTCAGTTGGTAGCTAAGCACATTAACCATTCGCATCACCCAGGGATTCCAGGCATAGTATATGTACTCAATAACAGTTGCCTTGAGTGAATGAGTGAGCACCAACACCATCTTACAGATAGGGTAACGGAGGATCAGAGAACCCACTGTTGTCAAGTTGATTCTGGCTCATAGTGACCCTATAGGACAGAATAGGGCTGCCCCATAGGGTTCCCAAGGAGCAGCTGGTGGATTCGAACTGACGGCCTTTTGGTTAGCAGTCAAGCTCTTTACCGCTGTGCCACCAGGGCTCTGAGGCTCAGAGAGGAAAAGGAAATCAGTGGCAGAGTTGGTATAATAACTCTGGAGTCTTGACTTCATGTTGCATCCTCATTACAGTAGAATGAGAGATTCTGGCTGGTAAATGGAGGCAGGGGAGAAAGAAAGAAAGAGACATTGGCCCCTTAATTTCCTCCAAGGCATGATTAGGTTAGGACCTCACTCAGTCATTCAACATGTCTCTCTTGAGCACCTCTGAGGGTCCTGGGCACCCAAGGGGAAGCCTACAGAGGCCCTGGCCTCAGTGGACTCCCACTCCAGTTAGAGAGCCAGATCCAAGAACAAAAGGTCTAGTCCAAAACAAAAAAGTGATGCAAGTCCCTCTGGGAGACCTGAGGGATCACCTTCCTGAGGGGCCAAGAGGAGGCCCCTTTAGGAGGAGGGCTTTAAGAGAAGAGTAAATATTGAACAAGTAGAGAAGGAAAGCAAAGACTTTCAGGTAGGAGGCACAGCCTGAGCAAAGACAGGGAGGTGGGAAAGTTAGAGTGTGCTTGGGAACTAGGGCTCAAGAAGAGTGGAGGAAGGTGAGGCGGGAAAGGAAGTTTAACTCATGGACAAATACAAGGAAGCGTGTCTCCAGGGGATCAGTGCAGCACCCCTTATAGTCCTCAAAAACCACCTACATGTCCATCTGTAGAAGAATGGTTCAATAAATATGGTATTTGCAATCACCACACTGCAAGCCTTAGCAGGGTGGACCGTGCCCAGTGTTGGTGAGGATGTGGGGCCCTTGTGCATCCCTAGTAGGAAGGTAAATGGCTACAGCAATCTGGAGAGGGATGTGGCAGCATTTAGCAAAAAGAAATGTGTTCATGCCCCATCACAAGGCAACACCACCTTAGGATGTTCAGTGTGGCACTGTGTGTGTTGGCAGGGAGAGAAAGGCAACTCATGTCCATATCCAAGGGAATGGATAAGTGAAATGCGGTGGAAGCAACTCTGGAGCAGCCGGGAGCAAGGAACTAAAGGTACATAGACCTATACATAGCACTACTTGGATAGAGCTAAGAAACATTGAGACGAGCAAAAAATAGTAGGAAATGAACTTGACTTACAGTACAATAATATTTCCATGGATTAAGAACACATACCCATTTCATCTATATCTATTAAAACTGAACATACCCAGCAATTCCACTCCTAGGTATACACACAGCAGGCATGCATAACATATGTGCACTCAAAGACACATACATGAATGCTCATATCTGCACTATTTGTCCTAGCCCCAAGCTGGAAACCACCACGTATCCACCAATGGTAGAATGGATTAATTGTGGTATAGCCATAAACAATCTATAAATACACAAAACACTGTAGGTGAATCTCATGAACAAAATGCTGAGAAGTCAGGCACAAAACAGTACATTATGTGTGATTACATTGGTAAGAAGTTCAAAAACAGGCAAAACGGATCTATGATGTGAGAATTTAAGAGCGCGGTTACCCTTGGTAGCTTCTGGCAGGTGCTCTAGGGGGTCTTCTGGGGTGCTGCTAATGTTTTGTTGCTTCATCTGAGGCTGGTTACATGGGTGTGTTCACTTTTTAAAAGTTCATGAGCTGTACACTTAGGATTGGTGAATTCTTCTTTATATGTGTTATACAGCAATAAAAATTTAAATAGCATGTAACACGCATAAAGCAACCCTATGCATTTTGCAAGAAATTCAAACATTTAAGAGCATCTATTTTTTTAAATAGTAGAGAGGGTGCCACAGAGGTCAGAATTGAGTGAGGATGAAGGGAAAAGGAGAAAACAGTATAGACAAGAGAAGGAACATGCACAGACTAAATCCTGACCACGTGCTAAAAGTTGAGAGGTGGGATTAACTCAAGCCTCTCCACTGTAGTGCATGAAAAAGAAATGTAAAATTTAATTTAGCAAACTAGATGAAAACATAAAATTCAATTTAGGAAACTAGATAAAAAAATGAACTATTGTGCTTATACACTATAGAATATTTTGCAGCTGTGAGAAAATAGGAATGAGAGCTAAATATATCCACCAAAGATGCCCAGGAGAAAAGCTGCAGAAGAATACACTTGTGTACGATGGCTTCCATCACAACTTTCTATCCTGCTGCACACAAAATAAAAACCAAACCCATTGCTGTTGAGTTGATTCCGACTCATAGCGAACCCACATGTTACAGAGTAGAGTTGCTCCATAGGGTTTTCTTGGCTGTAATCTTTATGGAAGCAGATCGCCAGGCCTTTCTTCTGAGGTGTCACTGGGTACGGGTTCGAACCGCCAATCTTTAGGCTAGTAGTGGAGTGCAAACCATTTGCACCATTTTCTCTGGGTTTGCAGCTATATCTTTAAATGAATATCACAGTTCTGAAAAGGCACACCCAGATTGGGACTCTGGAGAGAACTGGGGTGGGGGAAGGAGTGTCATAAAGGAGCTTTAGTCTTCTCTCTGATGTTTTCATTTTCAATGAGAAGAATCTATTTGTGGAATTTAAAATGAATGAATTTAGTATTAAAGGTAGTATTAAAGACCCGCTCAGGGAGGCCTGGAATGTTCTGGGCTTGCCCTCTCTTTGAGGTCACTGAAGATTTTTCAAGTGAAGCCACGAGGCCATCTGTTGCCGGTGGAAATCGAGGTGTGGGGGGTTGGGAGACATGTCCCCACCTGGCGTCCCCATCTGGACGTGTGACCTTTCCGGGCCTTGATGTCCTCATCTGCCCAATGGGAATCTGATTTCTGCCTTACCGAGGGAGGTGGGAGGATGAAGTGAGGACGAGAAGAGAAGCGCATGAATATAAGGGATTATTCTCTGGGTTGGGGGAGGAGAGGGTGTGGAGGCCTCCTCCCCACCTGCCAAGCCCACTGGGTGCAAAGGAAGCGAGGGAGAAACCGGAGACCACCCAGGCTAGCACACAGCCCATCTGCTGTACGGAGCACATTGTCAGCTCTTGGGAGGTATGGCCTGGACTATTGGCAGGCCAAAGCCGTGGGGCAACCACCCACGCTGCCTGGAGGATCGGGTAGGGAGCTAGCTTCACTCCACGCTCTCTCAGTCCCGGGCAGCCAGAGCCGCGTCATCTCTCCGAGTCTCCATCATTGCCCCATGCCCACACAGCCAGAGCACTGTGCTACCCTTGCCTCTTTTAGTCCATCCTACAACCACAGCCCTGGGACTCCCTGAGTGGTGCAAATGATTAATACGATCAGCTGCAAACCGAAAGACTGGCAGTTCAATCCACCCAGAGTCACCTCAGGAGAAAGGCCTGGCAATCTACTTCTGAAAATCAGCCAGTGAAAACCCTATGGATCCAGACAGTCAGATGCCATTGTACATGAGCTGGGGGTTGACTTGACAACAGCTATCAACGCTGTTACAGCCAGGGGAGCCTTTAGTGAGGTTAACCCAATCACGTCCTGTGCTTGCTCAGAACCGTCCAGTGGCTTCTCACTGATTGGAAAACCAAATCCAATCCCTTCAGCTTGGCTGACAAGGCCTGGCATGACCTGCCACTCTCACTTCCACCTCCAGCATAGGGGTCAAGAGCCTGCCTGAGGGATAAACAGCATTGGTTAGAATTCTGGCTCTTTTGCTCATTCATTCATTTAAAAATGTTTAGTAAGCACCTACTACAGACCAGGCACTGTTCTAGGCATCTGGGATACATCAGTGAAAAAATGAGACAAAGATTTTTGCCCTCATAGGGTCTCTATGAGTTGGAATCGGCTTGATGGCAATGGGCTTGGTTTGTTTTTTGGGGGTTTCCTTTCGTAAAGGGAGATTAACAGTAAACACAGTAAGTAAGTAAATTGTATAGTATGTTGTTGTTGTTAGCTGCCATCTGGTCACCTCCTGACTCATGGCAGCCCCGTGTACAATGGAAGAAAATCCTGTCCAGTCCCGCCCTGCCGGGGTCATCCCCAGGATCAGTTTTGGGTTGGGTCATTGTGATCTACAGGATTTTCATTGGCTGATTTTTGAAAGTAGATCTCCAGGCCTTTCTTCCTGGTCCATTTAGTCTGGAAGTTCCACTGGGGCTTACTTAGCATCTGTTATGGATTCAATTATGTCCCCCCAAAATATGTGTTGGAATCCTAACTCCTATACCTGTGGGTGTAATCCCATCTGGGAACAGAGTTTTCTTTGTTGGGTTAATGAGACCATCTCAGTGAAGAGTGTATCTTAGACCTATTCACTTTTGAGATATAAGAAGAGCATATTAAGCAAAGAGAGGCAAGCACAAACGGAGGGGGAGATATATGCTGTGTGGACATCACCAAGAAATCAGGGAATGCCAGGTCTACAGGAACTGAGAGATCTTTCCCCAGAGCTGAGAGAGAGAGAAAGCCTTCCCCTAGAGCCGGTGCCCTGGATTCAGACTTCCAGCCTCCTAAACTGTGAGCAAATAAATGTCTGTTCTTGCAAACTACCTACCTGTGGTATTTCTGTTACAGCAGCACTAGGGGGCTAAGACAGCATCATAGCAACACACACACAAGCCTCCACTGACAGCCGGTGGTGGCTGAGCCTGAAGGTGATAAAGGCTGTAGAAAACAGAAAACGCAGAGCGGAGGAGGGTATCCTACGTGCTGGGTGGGGTCGGGCTGCAGTTTTACACAGGGTGGTCAGAGTGGGCCTCACTGAGCAGGTGACATTTGAGCAAAGAGGTAGGAGAGTGGCCCACAGAGATACCAGCGGAAAGCTCAGGGAGAGGGAGCGGCAGTACCAATGTCCTCAGGTGGGGCCGTGCCTGGCCCATTGAGGAACAGCAAGGAGGTAGGAGATGCCTCAGAGAGTTGGTGAGAAGGCCAGGGCAGGTCCCGTAGGGCCTTGTGGACCTCCTCGAGGAGTGTGGTTTTTCCTGAGTGGAGAGTTTGGATCAGTGAAGGAGTAGGGAGGTAGGGCAGGGGAGAGTGGGAAGCCGAGCAGGGTTGGGACCTCAGGAGTTGTGTGGAGGGCAGCATCTGCCTGACATCACCCCTTCTGCAAGGAGGGTGGGCTTTCATGCCCCTGAAATGATAGTTAACAGTTTGGGGGTAGGGCAAAGTCCCTCCAATAGGCTCCATTAGCCCGAGGACAGTCCTCCCCAAGGAGACATGTAGGTGCTGGTCACTGAATGCATCTGGGGGCAAGGGGTGTACAGAAATGTAAAAAGAAGCCCAAGAGCGGTGGGGGAGCATTGCTTTTGTTGGCTCCAGTCCCTTAACACTAAACCCCCAGCAGCTGCTCCTCTCTGGGCCTGGTGGGGTAGCCAGGGATGGGGGCATGCCCCAGTGTGGTCAGGTAGGGTTTTTCTGGTTAGAAAAACACCCTACCCAGTGCCTGACTCCCTTCTGCAACATCCTGACCATGTGGCCCCAGCCTCGACTTACATACCTCCTGAGATAAGGAACCGATTACCCTTGAATTGTTCAAATTCTAGAAAGTCCTGCCTCATGTTGAGTTCACTCATTCATTCCATGAATGTTAACTGAGCACCTACCATGGGCCAGGACTGTTGTAGGCTCTGGAGATACAGCCATGAACAAGACAGACAAGGCTCCACCCTGCAGAGCTCACGTCTGGAGAGCGAGATGGCTAGAGGAAAAAGATGGCGTGTTAAGTACAGACTTGGGGCAGGGGGCCCAGGAAGCTGTGAGGGCCCTTGGCCCTTGGGAGGGGTGACACCAATCTGAGAAGTAGTTGTGTAGGTTCAACATATGGGAGAAAACTAATCCAGGGTGATGGAGGATGGTGTGCAAAGGTCCTGGGGATCTGACCATTGCTCACCACCCCCCTGGTCCAGCAGCCATCCTCTCTCTCTGGAAATCAATAAATATTTGTGTAATAAATGGTTCTGAAATATAAGTGATCTTCCAGCTCTGACCATCTGGAAGTCTTGGATATTACACCCCTCTCCAACCCTTCTAGGGGCCTGGGGTGCCCTCTAAGTGCCAGTCACAGCCAAGAAGCAGCCAGCATGGGAGCCTCCCCCAACCTCTCCCACTCCAGGCCTATCTGGTAGGGGCCAGGGGTCAGCCTGGTTCCACCCTCCTTGGACCCCAAGGTGGGGAGACCCAGTCCTGAGATCCAGGTCCCAGGGATGCCTTGTGAACCCCGTTTTTCCTTTGACAAATGTGTCTCTTTCCTTCACAGGGCCTTTGTCTGTGTTTCTGAACCAGAAGGTGTTTACACAAAACATCCTGGGTTTGGCGAGAAATTCACCCTCAGTGAGGAATCCTTCATGAATCTCTCTCCTTCTCCACACCAGGCAGCTGCAGGGAAAACTAGCCCTGTCTCTGGTCATTGAAGGCAGCCAAAGGCCAGGCAAAGAGGGTGTGCTGCTGGCACCACACTTTGGGGAAGGGTGTTTTTCAGCAACCAGAGGCAGTTTTGGTATGGAGAACTGAGCAATTCAGACCCACTTTTGCTCCTGACTTGCTGTGTGACAAGCCACTGCCCTTCTCCTGGCCTCAGTCTTCAGCTGTAAAATGGGGCAATAATAACCCCATCTGTACAAAGGTTGCTATGGGGTGTGAAAGGGCTTAGTTACAAGGGGTCAAAAAGGGGAAACAAATAGCTGGAATTGGGGCAGCAGGAGGTCCATAATCTAGTATCAGGTCTGCTGTTGATTTTTCCAAGTCCTCCCCTCTCTCTGAGTCTCAGTTTTCCAGCTGTACAATGAGGGGCTGGACATGAAGATTTCTAAGGAACCCTCTGGTTCTGACGGGGAGCTACTTCCCATCTGTCCAGCTCCTCTGGGAAGTTCTCCCGAATCCTACGGCATATATCAAGTCCTTTTCCAGCACTCCCAGAACTTCTTTTCCGAGCTGGTACTTCATTGCTCACTGCCCATAGTTTCCCAACCCTTCCTTGGGTTTAGTTAGGGCAACCCCTCCAGGCATTGGGCCCAATGCAGGGGCTCAATGAACACTGGGCAAACTGAATTAAAACCGATTTCTTTCTCCTTCCTGTCCTATGGACGTCGTTTATTCATTCTCATTTTATACACTGGAAACTGAAGGTGCCAGAGGTTAAATATAAGCACACCACCACACAGGCCTCCTTGAAGTTCCTCAAACAGGCGAAGAATGGTTTCCATTTGTCCAAAGCCCTTTTCACTACTTGCCATAAGCCAGTAAAAAACAAAACAACAACAACAAACAGTTGCCATAACTAAGACTCGTGGCTACTCCATGTGCGTCAGAATAGAACTGTGATCCATAGGGTTTGCGATGGCTGATTTTTTGGAAACAGATAGCCAAGCCCTTCCTCCAAAGCACCCGCCTCTGGGTGGACTCCAACCTCCAACCTCTCAGTTTGCAGCTGAGCATGCTAACCGTTTGCACCACCCAGGGACTCCCTACCTACCATAAAAAACAAACAAGTTGCCCTCGAGTCCATTCCGACTCATAGCGACCCTGTAGGACAGAGTAGAACCGCCCCATAGGTTTTCCAAGCAGCGACTGGTGTATTTGAACAGCTGACGTTTTGGTTAGCAGCCATAACTCTTAACCACTACACCACCAGGATTTCCTCTAGTATATAATTATTTGTTTTGTCATTAATTGTTGATGTTTCTCACTAGGACAAAGTTCCACGAGGGTAGGGACTTTGCTTTGTTCACTGCTGAATCCTCAGCATTTAAAACTGCCTGGCACATACTAGATGCTAAAGAAATACCAGACCTGGAAAAGGAGAGCAGAGCTGCGGATGTGCTCTCTGGCCCTCCAGGGGGCGCTCCAGCCACTCCCCCAAAGCTAGATCCCACCCCTGAGTCCGGCAGACGTCCGTGCGTAGACGCCTGCGCACCGCCGTTCTTTCAATTGCGCCTGCGCGCCGGAAGCGCTGTCAAAGCTGCGCGTGCGCGGGCTCAGCCGGCGTGGAGCCGGAGGTGGGTTAGCGGCCAAGCGGGGGCTGGCGGGGACCATGCTGTCACCGGAGGCAGAGCGGGTCCTGCGGTACCTGGTGGAGGTGGAGGAGCTCGCCGAGGAGGTGTTGTCGACCAAGCGGCAGGTGGGAGGTGCTGCTGCCGCTCCCGGGCTGGCGGTTGGGGCCTGGCGGCTGGGGCCTGGCGGCGAGGCGGTAGGGAAGTGCGGGGTCCGGAATGCGGCTCCGCACAGATGCGCAGTGTATTGACCTGGCCTGATGATGATGGTTGGGCAGCTCCGAGACGACAGACTTCGAGGGCGGTTGTGGGATAACGTGGGTCAAACGCTTAGCACAGCGCTTGCGCGTCACTCATTTATTCTGCGGGTACTTAGTGAGCAGTGTTTGGTTCCGTTGTACGGGGCGTCGCTGAGTCGGAACCTACTCGACCCTACCTAACAACAACGACAAATATGTGCTAGGCGTTCCCTCTCTCCGTGCCTCCCGATCTCCTACATTACCCATTCCAGGCCGTTTCCCGGAATCACCTTTCTAAAAGTTCATTTGCGGGGTCCCCTCGGTGATGGGTGCACCGCAGCTGTCAAGGTCCTGAGAGACGAAGAGTTACAGAAGAGAAGCCTGAGAGGCCTTGTGATTGGGAGGAGGGGGGCCTGGCCATGGAGAGTCTTGTAGACCCACATAGGGAATTTGGGTCTGCTTCTCTTTTAAATGCCAAGTCGTTGAAGGGATGTCATGGAGGAGTGTGAAGTAATTGGATTTTCGTTTTAAAAGAATTTTTCTGGCTGCTGTCTGGAGCATAGATATAGAGGGGCAATGGTGGAGGCAGGAAGATGACAAGGGGCCATTGCCATGGTTCAGGCTAGCGATGAGTTTGGATCAGAGACATGGAGAGAAGTGAATGGGTCAGAAATATATTTTGGAGATGGACTGACTCAGGAGGAGGTGATAATGGTTACATATAGGGCTGAGGGATGGGGAGAAGTCAAGAATGTCTTACAGTAAATGGAAGTGAAACAACTAGAACAGAAATAACAAGAACTTTGACACAACGTGAAAAATGTAAGCAAAGTCACTGATCGTTATATTTAGAAACTGGAATGGGAAGGAGTTTTACTGTGTATATATTCACAAAAAAAAATGACTTATGACTTTGTCTCCTCTCCATTTAAAATGACTGGGTGGTGGGCGGGGCATTTACTGAGAAGCGGGTGGCTTGGGAAAGGGCCTATTAAGTGAAAAACTGCACCGACATATGGTGGTCAATAATAGTAATAGCAGTTAAAGTTATTGTGTGTCAGGCACAGTGCTACCTCATTTCGTTGGTGGCTTAGTAACCTAGGCGGTATGTACTGTTCTTGTCCCCATTTTTCAGAGGAGGAAACAGAGGTGAAGTCACACAGCTAGTAAGGGACAGCGGTATTCAAGCCCAGGTGCTTGGGTTCCAGAGCCAGCACGCAAGCAGTACACTGTATTGCCCCCTCACTTCCTTAGTAGCTATTAGGTTGTTACTACCCTCTCACTGCCCCTACCCCTGCTGTTCAGTCTAGTATTTTGAGTTTTTTGTGATACTAACTCAAAATCAGCTGAAGGAGCTTGTCCAAAACTAGAGATTCTTAGGCCTGCTCAGTCACAGTGTCTAGGGGGGAAGTTTGGGAATCTGCCTTTTAAACATGCTCCCCTGGTGATTCTGATATGCCCTATGCTCCAGTAGCTAAGACAAATTAGCCATTTAGCCTGCAAACATTTTCTAGCACCTTCTCAGGGGGACAATCCCTGCACAAAACATTGTCTTCAAAGACCTGAAAGGTGAGTAGGAGAAGAAACACATTCACAGGCCAGTTTAAGCAGGCCGTTGAAAGAAACCTAGGAATGATGTCTTACTATTTTCCCAGCCCCTGTTTTATTGGAAGGCGACAAGCTGGGGCAGGAGGTAGCTGAGTTCCCACCTGTCCCTTTGCTTTTCAGATTGTGGACCTGGACACCAAACGGAATCAGAACCGAGAGGCCCTGAGAGCCCTGCAGAAGGATCTCAGCCTCTCTGGTAAGTTGAGATTTCCTCACTGTGGCCCTAGAGGCCTGTTTGGTTTTCCTTCTGCGGCCCTCGCCTTGTCCTTGGTAGAGACCAGGCAGGAGGCCACAGGTATATGACTGTCAGCCTCATAGGGAATTCAGACAGCCTGCAGGGATGGGGGGAGACCCTGGTGGCATAGTGGTTAAGTGCTACTGCTGCTAACCAAAAGGTCGGCAGTTTGAATCTGCTTGGCGGCACTCCTTGGAAACTCTATGGGGCAGCTCTACTCTGTCCTATAGGGTTGCTATGAATCGAAATCGACTCGATGGCAACGGGTTTGGTTTTTGGTTTCGGTGGGCATAGGGGGAACTGTTACAGGGCCTGACACAGACTGTAGCCCAGGATCTCAGCTACCTACCTCAGTGATACACCATTACCTCCTGGCTCACTTGGTGATGACAGACAGAGGTGCTGGTGTATATAAAAAATGGCATGGCTTCTGCCCTTCTACTCTAACAGATAAATAAAATAGCATGAAATACATAATTGAGAATTTTGAGAAAGCTAAAGATAGAATTGGACATGAAGCAGGTGTAGGTGTCGAGAATATCCAGGAGGAGGGGGTGGGGACTGTTGAGATGGGGCCGAGTGGCTGTGGCAGAGTAAGCAAGAAGGGAGGGCATGAGATAGGCAGAGGCCAGGCCATAATGAAGGGCTGTGGGGACCAGGGAAAGAAGTTTGAGTTTTGTTTAAAGTTTAGTGGAGAACATAAAACCTTCCAGTTGCTTCTCATTTCACCAGAGGAAAAAGTTCTGCAAGGCCCCCCCATAGTCCAGCCCCCCACGAACTCTCTAACACCATTTCTGCTCTCTTCTGAATTCATTGACTCCAGCCAAATTGGTCTCCTCACTCGTCCTAACACCCCAAGCACACTACTGATGTTTGCTGTTCCTGTTCCCTCTGCCTGCTCCCTGTTCCCCCAGGTGCCTGCAGGGGAAGACACACTCACTTCCTTCGGGTCTACCCGAGAGTCACATAATCAGTGAGGCCTTCCCAGACCAGCTGGTATAAGTGACAAGTCCCTCTCCTGCTTTGGCATCCCCTATCTCTCTTACTCTGCTTAATTTTTCTCTACAGCACTTCTCAGGGTCTGACACATCATGTCTTCACATGTTTATTCTATCTCCTGCACTTTAACATAAGCTGCATGAGGGCAGGAAGTTTGTCTTGTTCTGCTGTATTCTCAGCATCTAAAACGATGTCTGGCAGATAGGAGGTACTCAGAAAATATTTGATGAAGGAATGACCATTTGCCATTTCAGAAGATGTGATGGTTTGCTTCGGGAGTATGTTTATCAAGATGTCTCACCCTCAGACGAAGGAAATGATTGAGAAAGGTAAGGCTTCTGGGGGATTGGTCAGGAACACAACTGCCTCCCACCGCATCTCCCCCCCCCCCCCCCAAGCCTGGAGCTGAGGAGACAAGCTCCAGGGAGCTTGGTGAGAGGCAGCTGTGCTACATGGTCAGCCAGTTAAGGCTATTAAACCTAGCCCCACCACTGTGAGTTACTGCCTCAGCTCTAGAAGGGGGATGTATTCCCATAGCAGAGTCGTGACGTTGAGATAAAACAGTATCATGCCCCCCAGCATAGTGGATGTTTATCAGTGAGGAATGATTTGAGTTGCAAATAACAGAAAATCCAACAAATTAAGATTTATGGAAATTGGGTTATTTTCTTCACATAAGAAGTTGTCCAGAGGTGGCAGTCCAGGCCTGGCACAGTTGCCCAGGGTGCCAATTTAGTGTATTCTCATGGTTGTTGTGTCATTATTATAGGCCTTGTGTCCATGTGCCAGGCTGGAGGACAGGCAAAAGGCTTTCTCCAGGTGTGGCCTTGCCTTCTAGTTTGGGAATAAGAGTGTGCCCCCCCACCCCAAGAAACTTAAGCTGACATCTCTTTAGCCAAAATTAAGTCACAGGGCCACCATAGCTGCAAGGAGACCTGGGAGAGTGAGCTTTTAGTTTATACCTCCCCTGCAGTAGGCACTGGGTTGAAAATGGAGATTTGGGTGGAGTGAACCTCTAGGGACTGCCACAGCCTGGGCACTCAATGTACGTTACTCAAATCTCCACGACTGTCATCCTAGAAGCTCTTTGGAGAAGCATACAGGCAAAAAGTTTGGCTCTGAATGGTCCTTGGCTGGGAAAGGGCAAATTAAGCATATTTTCTCCTCTCCTCCTTGAAAACATATGGGTCAAGAGGGCCAGCAAGGTTGCTTCAGTCCAAGAAGATAGGGTGTCTCTTACTGTACCTTTGAAACTAAAATTCTAGCAGAGAATCCAGCCTGGAAGAGAGGTTTCCAGCTCTTCTGTTGAATAACTCACACTAACATCATGGTTATAAAATTAAGAGTTGTCCATTCACTTGGGTGGTGGGCTGGAGGCTGTTTGGGTTGAGCTTCCAGAGGGGTTGCTTGACAGGGTTCAGGGTCTGGTCCTCTGTTGGCTCACAGAGGTGGTCTTGTCACCATGCCCAGTGGGGTTCTGGGGCTAAACAAGTGTATGAAAGACTGGGATTACTCATTTACATGAGAAATGGAACCACTGCCCAAACTGGAAGGCTTCGCTGGTTGGGGCTTCTCCCCATTAGAATGAATGAATGTCCATGAAGATGACACACTGACTAGTCAGAATGTCCCTCAGGAGCAGGTGGAAGCTCAGCAGGCAGAGTTTTTGAGTGACCTTAGTCATGGCTTCGAGAGCCATCTCTGTCATCATGCCTCCCCTTCTCCAAACGCATGGTCCATTACATTAATGATGACTTTCTCTTTCCATTGTGGTTAATGAGATTAAGCTTGACCATTAGGCTTGAATTAGGTCACGTGTTGAGCTTTTTCTAAAAACCTATCACCTTGACAAACTTAGGTTTTTAAAACTCTTGAGCCACCATTTGCCAGCCATTTCTTAGTGTGAGCCAGGTCTATAGGTACTTGGTTTTGTTCGTAAATGTGGGTTTTCTGTATGTTCACTATGGGAGGATGACTCAAAGTCCTGATGTTGCCTTCCCCGTCCACTGACCACCCCAAGGGATTTTGCATAATGAGGAAAGGTCAGCGAGCTGGGAGTCAGGAGAGTGGTGTGCCCAGCCATGTCCTGAACTCAGAGTGGTGTTGGACAGGTCACATCCCTTCTCTAGCCTTTAGTTCCTCCTTCAGCTGGTCCAAGGTCTCCTTTTCCTTCCCAAATGCTGAAAGCGCTTATTCTCAAGGGGACGGGAGAGACCTGGCATCCCTTACCCCTCTGAGTCAGTCCGTCTGTGGCATAACCTCATCCCCTGCATCTCTACCTCATCTTTCCAGATCAGGTGCGTCTGGATAGCGAAATAGAGCAACTCCGGAAACAACTTAAACTGAACGTCAGCCGCCTCTTTGAGGCCCAAGGTATTGGCTTGGGGGTGGGAAGTGGGGGCTGGAAACCGGAAGGTTTCACCATCAGCATGGACTTTGAAGGGCAGGGGTGGGAAGCCCCTCAGAGCTGGGCAGTGGCCTGAGCAGCATGTGAGTGGCACTGAAGGTGTGGGCAATGGTTGTCTAAAGCTGCCAAGAGATGGAGATGGACAAGGAGGTTTGTGGGGTCTGATTGCTGTCACAGCTGTTTTTCCAGGCACCAGGAACTGCCTGGGTGATCTCCCAGTACATACCAGGGCATGATATGGGGACAGAGGCAATGTGGGCATCGAGAGAGCTCTGACTGAGAGAACACAAAAGGCCTGAGTTAGGGGAGAAGTCAGGGCCGAATTTCTAGTTAAACCCAAGCACTCCAGATGGGTCACAGATCTGGCAAAAATTCTAGCGCTTCTGGGCAGCAGAGACATGACTTTGCAGGGTCGCGGTGACCCAGGAGTGGGTGCCACTGTACATCGTCCAGTGCGTTGCAGACTCCGAGGCTCATCCTGTCAGACCTCAAGGCCAGGTGTTTGGCAGCAGTAATGCAGTGTACGCCCCTTCCGTGGGCCTGGCTCCAGATCCAGCAGCAAGTCGGATGGTGGGAGGTCTGACTTGCTGAGGGATTGTCTTCTCCCCCTAGGAAAGCCGGAGCTGAAGGGCTTTAACTTGAACCCCCTCAACCAGGATGAGCTTAAAGCTGTCAAGGTCATCTTAAAAGGATGAAGCTCAAGAACCAAGACGGGGGACCTAAGACCAGTATCCCCTTGGGGCCATGGAGGGCCCAGGACCCTCCCACCTTGAAGCCTGCAAGGATAGGATCTGCCCTGTGAGGGGGACAGGCGTCTGGAGTCTGGCCATGGCTCCTATATGAAGCTTTTCTCTCTAGCGCTTGGCTGCTCTAGAAGGCAGGTGGGAACCTCAGCCTGCAGTGTCTGCTGGGCCTGCGGCCGGACTGGGTGGACACAAGACCCTTTGACAGGCCCTGGCAGCCACCAGTGGGTGGGTGGGGGTGTGAGAATGACTGCAACAGGCAGTTCTCGACAATGGCCTGCTGTTCAGATGGGCTCCGGGAAGGGCGGGGGAAGAGCGAGAGCTTCATTCCAGCGCTCCTCTCAGAGAAGGAGAGCGACACAGTCAAACCACATGTGTAATGGAATCAGAGTAAAACAGGAGACTCCCAGGTGCTTCTGAGCAAAGGACAGAGATCTTGGTGCTTCCTGGTTCACCATGGCCATCTGTGGGGCCGACACACCCATGTCCCTTCTGCTGTCTCTTTGGCCTCCCCTTTTGCCCTTTTTTTTCCTGCTTGTTTCCAGGATGGAGCACAGAGTGGGTGCTGCTTATCAACCCTGGTGGCTGCTCTTTAGTCAGGAAGGCCTTGCAGAGACCTGCACCAGGAATGGACGAGTGGGGCTGCCCCTAACTCACTGCACATAGATGGGATGGCAAGGATGCCGTCCTCTGCCTCTGAGAGTGAGGCCTGCCAGGGCCCTCCCCACTCACAGCTCCCTTTTGCCTTCTGCCGTCTGAGGTCCTATCGTGAATGTGCTGTGAGGGCAGCGCTGTGGCTTTGTACTCATTGAGGGCTCAATAAATACTTGCTAAATGAACAAATAGGCTCGTGTCTACCTCATTCGGTCCTTCTATGAGGGCACACACTGCTCTTAGAAAACCTGTGGAGGAGTGATTCCTGTCTAGATGTGATGCCAGGATTTCTACCAAGAGTCACAAACAGAAATGAACAGGCAGGTAACAACAGGGTGAAGTGGACAGAACGCGGCAGACAACACAGAGTGGTGGGGACTGTGGCAAAGTGGAGGGGGCCCACCTTATAGGTTCCTCCCCCCAACATATACCCGCAGGTATGGCTAGATCTTAGGTTTTTTCCCAAAAGGAGCTAGAAATTTGGATTTTTACATCAAATGTCCTGTCTTTTAAATATTGCCAGCTAATTCAGAAAAGTTTTAAAAACTTGGGTGCAGGCCAAACAAAATACCTCCCGTGAGCCAGATGCAGCCCACAGCTACGACTTTCCATCCTCTTGAGTTTCGTTTGTAGGAGGTATGTGTTTTCTCCGTGACAGCTCTAAAAAGCAGGGAGGTGGAATTGGAAACAGTCCCCAGGGAACTAGGTAAAGGATCCAGCAGCTCCAGACGGAACCCTGTGCCACTGTCATCGAGGATAAGGGGGCTGCTTTGAGCACTGATCTGGAAGCAGGTCCAGACGGTGGGACCCTGTGCCACTGTCATCGAGGATAAGGGGGCTGCTTTGAGCACTGATCTGGAAGCAGCTCCAGACGGTGGGACCCTGTGCCACTGTCATCGAGGATAAGGGGGCTGCTCTGAGCACTGATCTGGAAGCAGCTCCAGACGGTGGGACCCTGTGCCACTGTCATCGAGGATAAGGGGGCTGCTCTGAGCACTGATCTGGAAGCAGCTCCAGACGGTGGGACCCTGTGCCACTGTCATCGAGGATAAGGGGGCTGCTCTGAGCACTGATCTGGAAGCAGCTCCAGACGGTGGGACCCTGTGCTACTGTCATCGAGGATAAGGGGGCTGCTCTGAGCACTGATCTGGAAGCAGCTCCAGACGGTGGGACCCTGTGCCACTGTCATCGAGGATAAGGGGGCTGCTCTGAGCACTGATCTGGAAGCAGCTCCAGACGGTGGGACCCTGTGCCACTGTCATCGAGGATAAGGGGGCTGCTCTGAGCACTGATCTGGAAGCAGCTCCAGATGGTGGGACCCTGTGCCACTGTCATCGAGGATAAGGGGGCTGCTCTGAGCACTGATCTGGAAGCAGCTCCAGACGGTGGGACCCTGTGCTACTGTCATCGAGGATAAGGGGGCTGCTCTGAGCACTGATCTGGAAGCAGCTCCAGACGGTGGGACCCTGTGCCACTGTCATCAAGGATAAGGGGGCTGCTCTGAGCACTGATCTGGAAGCAGCTCCAGACGGTGGGACCCTGTGCCACTATCATCAAGGATAAGGGGGCTGCTCTGAGCACTGATCTGGAAGCAGCTGCAAGATATAGCGAGAAAAGCAAGGGGCGGAACAGGTGCCTAATAAGCTACCATTTGTGTATAAACACTACTTGGCTCCCTTTGGGCAACCTGCAGGGCTGGGGCCCGAGGGGAGAAGGGAAGACTTGTCACTGTACTTGTAAATTTTAAATCCTAAACTATATGGATATATTGCACATTTTAAAATGTAAATTGAAAGTAGGGAGTTGTGGAATTCAGTTTGGTAGACAACGTCTGGTGTGACTGCCTGGCGCACAGTTTCTCCACCTCTGAGCATTGCCCTGCCTGTCTGGCGGGGTGGATGCTCGGCCAAAGAAGTGTCCATCAGATCCTTTCTCCTGGAAACTTGGAACCTGGAGGCCCGGGGCTGTCTGGGCTTAGCCTCATTCACAGCAATGGAGGAAAGGCCCCCCATGCATCTGAGGCAGCAGGTTCAGAGGACCTCAGCTCTGGTTTTCCCAAGGCCACCTGCTTTACTTCTTGAATTTACCAAGACTCTCTAGTGTTATCCTTCTAAAAACCTTCCTTTTGGGCTTAACCTAGGCAGTCAGATCCTCCCATCTGCAGCTAGAAGAAACTCCCCTGAAGCAGGGAAGGAGTGGTATGGAAAGCTGCTTAGGGTCCCTAGGTCCCCTGTAGGTCTCTAGGCATTTCTGCCTTCCTGATCCTTGCCTTGTCTACCTGAGAAACGGGGATGCTTGGGCCCACTGGCTTTCAGATGGTGAGCGGGGGCCCCCCATGGGTCCCCCTGACATGCAAGGTCTAGGTATTGTAAGGAGGGGAGGGCGTGTTTAGGGCTCAGCCCTCCCCCAGACTCCCAGTAAACACACAATCTAATAACTGCTTGCTTGGCAAACACAAACGTAGATTCCTTAGCCACCAAACCCTTGTTCCTGAAGGATCCTTTCAGCACTGACCTTCTGAGAAATACCCAAGTGTCAGGAGCCAGGAGGACTTGGCTGCAACCCACAGCACCCTGAGCAAGGCCTGGTGCCCAGGGACTCTCCATATGAGGCTTGTGTTCATTTATTAGATGTGATCTCTCTGGAATAGCAGGAATTGCTTCACTTGTCCCCTGTGAGCCTGGATGCCAAGCCAGTCTGTCAAGGTTAAAGCCCATCCAGCCCCAGGGATTGGCCAGCTCCTGGTGCAAAGATGCCCGGGGAGGAGGGTCTGTGCGAAAGGGGAGGTCCAGTCCAAATGGCAAGCAGTGGCTGCTGAGCCAGCAAAGCTACTGCCAGTCCGGAGGGAGGGAGGGAGGCAAATGCCTTGCGGTGTGGCTGTGCTGACACTGGGAGTGGGGAGAGGACTGGTATGGGGCCTCCCAGGGTCCCTCTCCTCCCGGGGGCTGGGGATTAGCTGGAAGCTTTCTTCTGGCCTTGAAGGGAGCGGAACAGCTGCCTCAGCTGCTTTTTCCGATCATTGATGCAACCTGGAAGGGAAGTGGAGTCTTGGCTGGATGTCTGTCCTTGGTGGGGACAGCACAGGAGAGCTTGGGGCCTGGGCTCCCACTGCCCGGTGGGGGGAGGGGACAGCAGGGACTGTGAGACCACGGGTGGCCTATAGTCTACATCCATGGCCCTTCAAGCGTCAGTTTTCTCATCTGTAAAACACGATCATGACGCCTGCCTTATGGAGGAAATGTAAGGATTCATAGCAATAGCTAACACAGATGGAGGGCTTACCACAAGCTGGGGGTTGCTTTAGGTCCTGAATGTGGATTTAACTCTTTGCATCTTCATACAAATGCTGTGTGGGCACTATTAATAACACATTTACAGAAAAGGAAATAGGCTCAGAGAGGTTAAGTAATTTCCCCAAATCTCACACTAAGTAGTGAACTGGGATTTGAACTCAGGCCCAAGCTCTTAACTACTTCCTCACACTGCCTTTCCTCGTGGTTTTGCTCAGTGAAAATCCATTTAGTACCTGGTACCTAACAGGTGCTCAGTAAACGTTAGCCTTCTTCCCTGTGTGCCAGGCACAATCTGCTAAGAGATGACTCAGACAGAGCTTCCCACAAGTGGCCCCTGGTCTCAGGGAAGCATGCCAGGCAGTCCATGCTGAGAGGCCTACAGGAGCTTCTAAGACATGTCCCAGTATGTCCATGGGTTCCCTGCTTCCTGTCTGCTCTCAGAGCTGGTCATTGAGGCAACTCCATGGTCCATTTAACCTTGTGCCAGCACATTCATGACACTCATGAATGCCAGTTGAAGGAATGAATCCCCATGCCCACAAGTACTGACTGGAGGTGGCACCACGTCTTAGCACATCAAAACCTCATACTGGCCTCCTAGGTACTCACTCACCACCCATCAGGGTTTCGCTGAGCTGAGAGCCATCTTGCGACCATGAGGCAACAATCATGAGCACCAAGGCAATCTGCTAAATGTGGCAGAGCAGAAAGGAAAGAATTGGGTCCCTGGTGGAATCGTGCAGCCACTGTGTTGCCCGTGCCAAGACTTCCTGTGGCCCTAGACAAATGAACCTAACTCGCACCAAACCCTATAAAAGACTGAAAACTTCTTTGCATCAAAAAAGAAAAAGGCGCCTCACACAGAATTTAAAAAGCAAATGACAAACTCAGGAAAATGTCTACAATAAATTTGACAAAGGAGTTATACCCTTAACATATTAATATCCAAAATATAAGTTTAGAAAAAATGTAAACAACCTACAAAAAATGGATCAAAAGTAAGGATGGCTTACAAAAAAAGAAATGGGAATTTAAAAAACTGAAATGTCACCAGCAATCAAAGTAATGCACATAAAACAATAAGTCAGTACTTTTTACCCATCAAACTGGCAAAGGTTTTGTTTTTTGTTTTTTTTTTAACTTCAAAGCTGGCAAATTAGTGTGATTTTCCTGGAAAACAATTTGGCTGTAATAAGTCCATCCCTTTGAACCAATAATTCTATGTCTAGGAATGTGTCCTAAGAAAACAGCCAGCAATTCCCTTATGTGAGAGGATGTTCATTATGGCATTTTTTATAAAGTGTGAAAAATTGAAATTGTGTCAAAAGTCCAATTATGAGAAATTGGCCTAGTAAATTTTGACCTAAAGAAAATGAAAATTCTTAAAGTGAGACCAATAAAAAACATCATGATAAATGGTGAAGCAATTGAAGTTGTCAAGGATTTCATTCTTCTTGGACCAACAATGACCATGGCGGCAGCAGACATTGGGCAAATCTGCTGCAAAAGACCTCTTTAAAGTGTTCAAAGCAAAGATGGCACTTTGAGGACTAAGGTGTGCCTAACCCAAGCTATGGTATTTTCAGTTGCCTCATTTGCTTCCAAAAGTTGGATGATGAAAAAGACTGAAGAAGAACTGACATATTCCAATTGTGGTGATGGTGAAGAATATTGAATATACAATGATGTACTGCCAGAAGAACAAACAAATCTGTCTTGGAGGAAGTACAGCCAGAATGCTCCTTAGAAATGAGGATGGCGAGACTTTATCTCGCTTACCTTGTACATGTCATCAGGAGGCATGAACCACTGGAGAAGAACCATCATGCTTGATAAAGGTGAGGGTCAATGAAAACAAGGGACACTGTCACTGAGATGGATTAACACAGTGGCTGCAACACTGGGCTCGAACATAGCAACTATTGTGAGGATGGTGCAGGATCGGGCAACTTTTCATTCTGTCGTACATAAGACCACTAAGAGTTGGAGCTGACTCTGTGGCACCTAACAACAACAACAACAGCAACGACATAGGCTGGAATCTTTTGCACCTGTTTGGTAATTTTGTTTTTAATTCTGATAAGGGAAAGAAGAGTCTAGTAGTCAAGAGTTCAAGTTTTGGAGTCAGATCTGAGTTCAATTCCTGGCTCACCACGTAGAACTTCAGCAAGTTACGTAACATCTGGAGATCATTTCCTCCTCTGCAAAATGACGATATAAGCTGCCTAAAGATGAAATGAGATAACGTATACAAACGATTTAGTCCAGCCTGGCCAAAAGGTGCTTCCAGAATGGAGGCCGTTATTAACATCGTTGAATGACGTGGGAAAACGTTACGTGGAAAAGTGGACTCAAAACTCCAGCCGATGCCAGTTTTGTAAAAGAAAAAGTATAAATATATATGCATTTCTTAAAAACTGAGAAGAAATACACCAGATTGTTAAGGATGGTTATGTCTGGATGGTTTTCTATTTCCTTCTTTAGTTTTCAAATATTCTACAATGAGTGTGAATCCTTTTTATAATCGGGGAAATTTCACTTTTCAAAAATCAAGTTTAAAGTCAAGGCCTTAAGTTTTTCTTAACATATTATGAGTGTTTTTGTTGGTTTGTTTTCCACTTAAGCCTCTTGAAATCCTCCGTCCCTTACAGCTGACAGATTGATAATAATATCTCTCAGTGAGTTCCAGGCTCTGTTCTAGGCATATATTGAGATAAAACAGTAAAATCAGTTGCTGTCGAGTGAACTCCAACTCATGGTGACCCCATGTGTGTCAGAGTAGAACTGTGCTCCATAGGGTTTTCAATGGCTGATTTTTTGGAAGGAGATTGCCAGGCCTTTCTTCTGAGGCACCTCTGGGTGGACTTGAATCTCCAACCTTTCAGTTAGCAGGTGAGCATGTTAACCATTTGCACCACTGATTACTTTTGGGTGACCTTTCTAGCCATGGTCTTGTGACTCCCACCCAAGTGATTGGATGGGACTATGCAAATAAGAGAATTGTGGCCTACCAAGGGGATTGGTCAGTTTTGCCATCCTTCTGGGCTTGAAATGAACCATCGCAGAGGCAGGAAAGAAAAGATCCCACCACCACCAAGAAAGAACAGCAAGGAGCCAGCACATCCTTTGGACCTGGGATCCCTGCACTGGGAAGCTCCTGGAACCAGGAGACAGAGGGAGAGAGAGCCTTAACACTGAAGGCAGCAAAAAGCAGCAGCAGAGACCTAGCAGCAGGAGGTGGCATGGTGGGCTTCCCAGCCCATAGAGAAAGCTGAGTGCCTTTGGGCAGACGCCGAGGGCCAGGGAGAGGTGTGCCTGCGAGCACAGCTGGGAAGAGGCTGTCTTGCTGGAAGAACTGCACCCTGAGTGTTCCTGAGCCTGAATTTTGACTGTTACTTACCTAATAAACCCCATAATCCTAACTATGGTCTGTGAGTTCTCTTCAGCCATTGCAATGAATTACGGAACCCAGCTGAGAGGGAGGGATGCCATGGGAGGGATGGTTGGTGTCAGAATTGGTAAAGATGGCAGGGAGAAGAGGCATATCTGACCTCTGCCTCCTAGGAATCAGCCTCAGGCTGTTGATGTTGATTCTCCTTTCCCCTGTGAAGTTAGAGGAGGTTAGACTCCACCCCTGTGCTGCTTTTTTTTTTTAACACCTATATTGAGACAGAATCTAATCTCTGTATTACAGATGAGGAAACTGAAGCACAGAGAGGTTAAGTACCTTGCCCAAGGTCACACAGCTGGTAAGTAGCAGGCTGAATTCAAACAGCCTAACCAGTATGCCAGACTGCTTCCTAGATATGGCACCTCCTCTGCCATATCCCCGGTGCCCACTCCCCATCTGGCTCCACATACCAAGGTGTGTGTTGGTCACAAAGGTCCCCATCCCGGACAGGTCAGGAGTCCCCTCCTCTCTGCTGACAGGGCCATCATTCCACATGAGGTCAAAGCCCCCAACTCGCTTCTCCCTTCCTGTGAGCCTGGACAGGCAGAGAACACAAAGAGTTACTGAAGGTGCCTCAGGTTGGGCCCTAAGGCCCAGGCCAAGCCTCTGGTCCTCCCCCCACCCTAATTGTGGCCACCCTGCCCAAATTCCTTTTGTTGACTCATTCACTGGACATTTCCCCGGTGCGCACATGGGGCCTCAGAGGTGTTCTCTGTTTTGTCCCCAGGGCTTCCACACTCGCTCTTGGTAACACGTACCTACTTGTGGTTTCTGGTTTCAAGTCTGCTTTCCTCCCCAGACCATAAAAGCTCTGTGAAGGCAGAGACTGGGTCTTTCATGTTCTTTACGGTGTCCCCAGTGCCCGGCATAGGGCCTGGCACCCAGGAAGCGCTCAAATGTTTGATGAATGAGTCAGTATAGCAGACACCTGAGGTTTCTGCCTGCTCAGCATCCGCGTCACCTCCCTTCAGCCTCTGCACCCTCAGTTTGTCCTTGGAGAACGCCCTCCTTCCCTCACCCTCAGTCCACAGAACTCAGGTGGGGCTCTGGGGAGTGGGCACTAGACCTAGGTCTGGGCAGTCAGAGTCACAGTGATTGATTCAGGGACGGGCATGTGACCCAGTCTCCACCAGTGAGAGTCAGCCCTGGTACTTCTGCTGGAATACTTAGGGCAAAGTTAATACAGAGGAAAGAAATGGAGACAGACAGTGAGAGAAAGAGAGAGACACACAGAGGCAGAGACAGACAGGGCAGATAAACCAACCAACATAAATTTAGCACCCGGATTCAGCCATGCCTAAAGCTAGACCCTGAATTTTTCCACTTTGAGTCAATGCATTCCTCCCCCCTCCCTTTTGCTTAAGCCAGTTTGAGATGAGTTTCTGTAATTTGCCACCTAAACAGCCCTGACTAACACGTATCTAACACAGTGGATGTGAATCAGACATAGATGCTGCTTCTCAAAGACAAGATGTATACATATCATTACCACAATAAATAACTGCTTATTGAACACTTACTGTGAGCTAAGTGCTTCACAATACGTTATCTTGCTAAGTTAACCTAACAACCTGAGAGGTAGACACGCTTTCCATTTTACAGATGAGGAAACTGAGGCTCAGAGAGGTGAAGTGATGGGCCCAGGGTTGCAAAGTCAGGAATTTTCAAGGAAATCTTGCTGAATTGAGTCTCAGAAAGCTGCAATCACCCCAGCTCTGCTCTGAACAGGTTGAGCCCTTGGGCCAAGACCTGATTCTGTGTGGACATTTCAGTTTCTCCATCTGTAAAATGGTGGGTCAGGCCAGAACCATCTCTGAGGCCTACTCAAGTCCCAGGGTTCTGAGTTCTCTCTCTTTCTTGGTGTGTGGGAGCAAGGCTGTCCTCCCTCACCTGGCCTCCATGTCCACAACATGCAGGGTGTCTTCCAGAAGGCAGGTCTTGAGCTCATAGTCCTCCTGGCTGCTGGCTGTCAGTGACGGAGAGGCATTGACCTCCAGGAGCCACCTGGGGAGGAAGAGAAGAGAGCCTGAGGGCTACCTAGTCCCCAAGCCCCTGGGATTCCACCGTGGGCACCTGGGCTCAGCCTCGATTCAGCCAGAGCTGCTCCCTCTACTTTTCCACTTTGAAGAAAGGTTGCAGTGGCTAAAACTTTGGGAAAACAGTGTCATAAACTTAAAATCCCCCTGGGGGCCAGGCAGGTAACAATGAGGGAAGTGGGTGGGGTGTGAGGTTGGGTCATGCCACCTTCAGGGTCCCAATCTTTCAGTTAGCAGCCATGCACGTTACCCATTTGCACCACCCGGGGACTCCTACGTTGACACAGAAACTATGCATCACCAAGGAAATGGCAGTGAATGAATGAACAAAAGGGATTTGGACAAGGTGGGCACAATTAGGTTGGGGGAGGGACCAGGGACCTGGTGTGGGCCCCAGCCAACACACCTTCTCTGCCACGATGTGAGCACAAGAAAAATATCCCTTTCCTCTATAAAGTGTAGGTACAGTGACTATTGCCATTCTACAGATGAGCAAACTGAGGCACGGAGAAAGAACATGCGCCCAAGGTGACACAAGTGGGCAGTGGTAGGCTTACGGCTTGAGGTCCTGGTCGATGAGGATGTCATAGCCGTACAGCTCGAAGCAGTGCTTGTCGCTGATGATCACCTTCTGCACGCTTTGCAGGCTCTTGACAAAGATGTTGTCCATGTCTCTGAAGAGCGTCTCCACCGCCTCTGGCCCATGCTTGGATGCCAGGTACTGCCGGAAGCGCTGGAGCATCCACTTGCAGCCCTGGGGCCAAGCAGCCGGGTAGAGAGAAGGGAGGCCTTGATTAACCAGGACCCAGCCTGTCGGGACCCTGCCTGTCGGGACCCTCAAATAACTGTGGTCAGCACAGCCCTTGAGCCTGGGCAGAAGGGCCCAGCTGGAGTCCTGTGAGTCGGAGGACTCTGGGTACACCTTCCTTGTATGGCAGATCTGCAGATCCCAGGGAATGTGCCCACCCATAGCCTGTGCCTCTGCTTCCAGACCAGGACCTAGGCCTCCAGGAAGTCCCTGCCCAAACGGCCTGCACAGGCCTCCTCCCTGGGCCTGCCTTCCTGAGGATAGACTGACTGCCCTTGTGTGCACTCCAGGCCCAAGAAGTAACCAACACAGGGGTGTGGCTGCACAAGGTCCCTTACCGTGTGGGATGGAGCTGGGGCTGGGAAAAGAAGGTGGTGCGCGTGAGCTGGGGGCTGGCTCTCCCCGTGCCCCCTGTTCTGGCCCTTAACTCCAAGAAGTCTGAGAGTTCTAAACTTGAACCTGGCCTTGCAGGTTATTATGTATTTGTCAAGGTAGGAGGATAGTTTGACTCATAACTTTTTTAAATATTTAGACATACGGTATGTGGGCTCCATTTGTACACTTGTCCTGGGCTCCGCAAATGTGAGAGGGGGGCCTGGCCTCACTAGGGAATGATGAGCCCAAGAGAGGCCTGTCCTGGGCTCCTTGCCACCCTACCCCCCCACCCCGCTCCAGTCCCAGAAGGCTGGCCCCGGAGAGCAGAGGCCAGCTTCCTCACCTTCTCTGGGTGGTAGTCAGGAGAAGTCTTTTGCACAGCAACATTGGTGAGGTGAACATCTGGCAAAGGTTGGTGGTCAAGGGCTAGTGTGGACAAGAAGGGCGAGCCCTGCTCCATGTAGCATCCAGGGGCTGAACTAAGACCCTGGCCTGGGAACTGATGGCAAAGGTCAGGTGCATGGGCTTTGGAATCAGCTGGGCCTGGGTTCAAATCCTGCCTCCACCTTTACTAGCTGTGGGACCCTGAGCAAGTCACTTAACTCTCTGAGCCTGTTCCCTTTCCTCACCTATTGAATGAGCTACATAGTAGTATATTTACCTCACAGGGTTGTTTGGAAGATCAGATAAGGTACTGTGCAGAAAGAGCCCCTCGGTGCCTGGTACAGCTGATGTTTTATTAATTTTTCAACTCAGGAGAGAGAAAACTTTCTAAAAAGCAGAGAACAGCCATCACAGGATATACTGAGCTTCCTGTCGTCAGAGGGCTCAGGCTGGGTGGCCACTCTGTAGGAATGGGAGAAGGGATTCCAGCATTGGGGTGTGAGAAGTGTCAAGATGGCCTCTGAGGTCCCCGCCCCGAGAGTCTGCCTTTCGGTATCACCGCCCTCATCACCACCAATAACATCAATGACACTTTACAGCTCACAGAGCATGTTCACTGACTTCTCTCATTTGTTCCTCAAATTACCCCATCTCACAGCTGACACCTTTGAGACTCAGAGAGGTTAAGTGGCAGTCAGTTAGAGTATTCCTTGTTCAAAGCCCTCCCCTCATACGACCGCTCTGACTGGGATCACAACAGAGGGTCCCAGGCAGAGTGGGAGAAAAATTGCAAAACAAAAAATCAAATCCACAAAAAAGACCAGGCTTACTGGTCTGACAGAGACTAAGGAACCCCTGAGATTATGGCCCTAAAACACCCTTCGGACCTGGAACTGAAGTCATTCCCAGAGACCACCTCCCAGCCAAACAATAGACAAGCTCATAAAATAAACAGTAACACCGGAGAGGAATGTACTCCCTAGAACAATTAAATATAGGAGATATTAAAAGGGCAATATCCACCCCACAGCAAAGATGAGAAGGCAAGAAGGGGTAGAAAATCAGGACTAAAAAAATGGGGAACCCAGGGCAGAAATGGGGATAGTGCTGACACACTGCAGGGGGGAATGAAACCAAGGTCATGAAACACTTTGTTACAAACTATCAAATGGGAAACTAACCAGGAAATCTAATGCTCAATTAAAAAAAAAATTCCTCCCCCTCATAGCTAAACAGGGTGGATCCCCAAACCTCATGAAATGACAGTAAGGCCTGACCTTCTCCAGGACTTCTTCGGAACATTTCACAGAAGGGGCGATAGAGGTGCTAGGTTACTGACCCCAGTCTAATTCCCCTAAAACGTATGTTTCTCTGTGTCTGTGGCACATGGGACAGGGCAGAGTGGCGTCAGCCTCTCTGGAGAAGGCTGGTACCCGAATGTTCACAAGGCCTTAGTCATAACCACCCAAAAGTGAAAGCAACTCAAAGTCCATCAATTGACGAATGTGTAGATAAAACGTGGTATATCCATCCATCTGCAAAAAAATGAAACAAGACCCATACCTCACTCCATGCACAAAAACTAGCTCAAAATGGATCAAAGACCTAAATATAAAATCTAAAACGATAAAGATCATGGAAGAAAAAATAGGGACAACGTTAGGAGCCCTAAAACATGGCATAAACAGTAAAGAAAACATTGTAAAGAATATAGAAGAAAAACTAGATAACTGGGAGCTCCTAAAAATCAAACACCTATGCTCATCCAAAGGCTTCACCAAAAGAGTAAAAAGACTACCTACAGACTGGGAAAAAGTTTTTAGCTATGACATTTCTGATCAGCGCCTGATCTCTAAAATCTGCATGATACTGCAAACACTCAACTGCAAAAAGACAAATAACCCAATTAAGAAATGGGCAAAAGATACGAATAGACACTTCACTAAAGAAGACATTCAGGTAGCTAACAGATATATGAGGAAATGTTCACGATCATTAGCCATTACAGAAATGCAGATCAAAACTACAGTGAGATTTCATCTCACTCCAACAAGGCTGGCATTAATCCAAAACACACAAAATAATAAATGTTGGAGAGGCTGTGGAGAGATTGGAACACTTCTACACTGCTGGTGGCAATGTCAAATGGTACAACCACTTTGGAAATCAATTTGGTGCTTCCTTAAAAAGTTAGAAATAGAACTACCATACGATCCAGCAATCCCACTCCTTGGAATATATCCTAGAGAAGTAAGAGCCTTTACATGAACAGATACATGCACACCCATGTTTATTGCAGCACTGTTTACATTAGCAAAAAGATGGAAGCAACCAAGGTGCCCATCAACGGATGAATGGATAAATAAATTATGGTATATTCACACAATGGAATACTACACATCGATAAAGAACAGTGAGGAATCTGTGAAACGTTTCATAACATGGAGGAATCTGGAAGGCATTACGCTGAGTGAAATTAGTCAGTTGCAAAAGGACAAATATTGTATAAGACCACTATTATAAGAACTTGAGAAGCAGTCTAAACTGAGAAGAAAACATTTTTTTGTGGTTACGAGAGGGGGTAGGGAGGGAGGGCGGGAGAGGGTTATTCACTAATTAGATAAGAACTACTTTAGGTGAAAGGAAAGACAGCACACAATACAGGGGAGGGCAGCACAACTGGACTAAACCAAAAGCGAAGAAGTTTCCTGAATAAACTGAATGCTTCGAAGGCCAGTGTAGCAGGGGCAGGGGTCCGGGGACCATGATTTCAGGGGACATCTAAGTCAATTGGCATAATGAAATCTATTAACAAAACATTCTGCATCCCACTTTGAAGAGTGGCGTCTGGGGTCTTAAACGCTAGCAAGCAGCCACCTAAGATGCGTCAATTGGTCTCAACCCACCTGGATCAAAGGAGAATGAAGAACACCAAGGACACAAGGTGATTACAAGCCCAAGAGACAGAAAGGGCCACATGAACCAGCGACAACATCATCCTGACACCAGAAGAACTAGATGGTGCCCGGCTACAAGCGATGACTGCCCTGTCAGAGAACACAACAGAGAACCCCTGAGGGAGCAGGAGAGCAGTGGGATGCAGACCCCAAATTCTCATAAGCCCAGACTTAATGGTCTGACTGAGACTGGAAGGACCCCAGTGGTCATGGCCCCCAGACCTTCTGTTGGCCCAGGACAAGAACCATTCCCAAAGCCAACTCTTCAGACATGGATTGGACTGGACAATGGGTTGGAGAGGGATGCTGGCGAGGAGTGAGCTTCTTGGATCAGGTGGACACTTGAGACTATGTTGGCATCTCCTGCCTGGAGGGGAGATGAGAGGGTGGAGGGGGTTAGAAGCTGGCGAAAAGGACACAAAAAGAGAGAGTGGAGGGAGAGAGCAGGCTGTCTCATTAGGGGGAGAGTAATTGGGAGTGTGTAGCAAGGTGTATTAGCAAGGTGTATATGGGTTTTTGTTTGAGAGACTGACTTGATTTGTAAACTTTCACTTAAAGCACAATAAAAATTATTAAAAAAAACAAAAACATGATGCTAAGTGAGGGAAGCCAGATACGAAAGACCGCATATGGTTTAGGGGTAAATATAGGGAAAATGGGAGTGACTGCCAGTGGGTCAGGGTTTCTTTTTGGGGTGATGGAAAAATCCTAAAATTGATAGTGATGGCAGTTCGCACAATTCTGTGCATTGACTAAAAACCATTGAATTATACACTCTAACTGGGTGAACTGTAGGTATATGAATTATATTCCAATAAAATTGTTATATAAAAAACAGGACAAGAAGATGATCCAGCAAAGTGAGTTATTGTCTTAAAAGGGGAAATGACTCTTGCACGGTGAAGGCAGCATGGCTCCCAGCATTTCACCCTGCTTTACACACGGCTGCTGTCTGCCCAGGAGGAGAGAGAGGCCTTGTGTGGGAGCCCGGAGAAGCTGGGGCTAAAAGGAGGAGGCAGAGGCGGGGTGACAAGTTAGAAGACCTCAGTACCTCCTCTCCTCACAGATGAACCTGAAGCCAGGTCTTCACGGACCATACAGCCAATTAACAGAGTAAATAAATGCTCAAAATTAATGTGTAGGAAAACAGAGCTGATGAGTTGTGAAATCTTTTGGGGGAAAGAGTGTGTTAGCTTAGAAAAAGACAGGGAAAATCAACGGGCAGAGTCAACTATGGAAAATAACAAGGCAACATGACAAAAATTAGTGGCCAATATCACTAGAGAAAAGATTTGTAGCAAACATGACAGGCTAATGTATTTATCACATGAAAAGCCCACATAAATTATTAACAAGGACTTTATGACCCTAACAGATAGAGAAAGGATATGAAAACCTAAAGGAGAAACTAAAACTGGTAAAAGATTATCATGGAAAATGCCCAATGTTTCTAGTAATAGAAGATTCACAATTTACAAGAAGTCTAAATGGAAAAATGCAAATTGAAAGAGACTCAAGTTCTAAGGCAAAACTCTATTCAAGTCAGTTACACTTTTTATTTTTTACTGTATTATTTTGAAAAACTTGAAACCCACAGAAGTTGCAAGAATAGTATAACGAATGGCCTCCCCTGGGGTTAGTTACTGTTTAATGAGCTTTTGTTCTTTTTCACAATGAGTGAGTATATATTATTTTCCACCCCTTCTTTTAAAATTTTTAAATCTCTTGAATTGTTTTAAAATTTTTAATCTTGAAATATTCACAATATATAGAAAAGAACATAGTGGAAATCCATGTACCTACTATCCTGATTTAATAGGTATATTTAGCCATATTTGCTTCAGATACTACACACCAAGCTTTTAAATAATAAAGCAAGTTTGAATCACAAAATAATAAGACATATTTTTTAACCTTACTTTATATACATTTATGTGTCTGTGTTAAGAAAAACAAAAAAAAAAACATTGTTGTTGAGTTGATTCCGACTCATAGCAACCCTACAGGACAGCGTAGAACTGCCCCATAGGGTTTCCAAGTAGCAGGTGGTGGGTTCTAACTGTCGGCCTTTTGGTTAGCAGCCGTAGCTTGCTGTAGCACTTAACCACTGTGCCACCAGGGCTCTCTCTCTCTCTCTAGTTTATACACAATTATTCAAATACACACACAATACAAGAATATTCACTGCAACACTACAAAAGTGAACAAGTAAAAACAACTTAACCATCCCTGAAGGACGATGAAATTATAAAGCATCTATATGAGACTTTGCAGCTGTTAATGACAATAAGGTAGACAGACTCAATGCCATGACATGAAAAGGTATCTAAGATAGACTATTAAGTGAAAAACAAAAAACAAGATTTCTTTATGATCCCGTCTTTGCTTTTAAGAAAGTATTTTCCATTTAGAAAACTGTATGAAAGGATGTTCACTAAACTACTAACTCTGGAAGCTGCCAACGGTGAGAAGCAAGTCCCGTATGTTTGTTTTCAACTTTACACAGACCCTATGACACCCAGAGGTTTGCAAACATTTTTAAATGGGGCGAGGGGGAGCACTAACATTTACCGAGTGGCCACTGTGGGCCTGCCACTGTTCTAACTGCTTTACATGTATTACCTAATTTTAGTGAAAAATAAGGTGGTAAGAAAACTAAAATAAATAAATAAATTTGATGACTTGGTACGATAAATACTCACTAAAATTACAAAATAAACACACTGGAAATGCTACAGTTGGAAAAAAAAAATTGTAAAAGTACTTGGAAGATATCACCCAGCAATTCCACTCCTAGGTATATACTCAAAAGACTTGAAAGCAGAGACTCAAACAGATACTTGTACACCATTGTTCATTGCAGCACTATTCAAAATAGCCAAAACGTGGAAACAACCCAAAGGGCCATCGACAGATGAATGAATCAACAAAATGTGGTATATACATACAATGGAATACTGCTCAGCCCGTAGGAGAAATGAAGTCGTGATACATGCTACAATATGGATGGAGCTTGAAGACATTCTGCTAAGTGAAATAAGTCAATCGCAAAAGGACAAATATTGTATGACCTCACTTATAAAAAGCCAAGAGCAGGTAAATGTACAGAGATCAATGTTTCTTAGTGGTTACCAAGGGCAAAGGGGAGGGGGATAAGGTGTATTGCTTATGGACGAAATACTGAAGTTTGGTTTGCAGTGATGACAAAATGACACAGATTAAGGGTTGGGTTGCACAGCTGATTATTGTAATTGCTGTCAAAAAGTTGTATACCCGTAAAAAGTTGAAAGTAAAAGTTATGTGATAGATGTATTTACAACAATGACAAAAAAAAAAGAGAGAGAGAGTAGCTTCTGAGGCTGCTTATGTACAACCAAACACCTCATGGGATTTGGTTCCTTGGTTTGGAGGTTTAGGGTCATGGTTTCATGGGACGTTCCAGTTAACTGGCCTAATACTGCGTTTAGTTCTTCTGCTCTACCTCCTAGTTCATCGTGTAATGCCTGGGGTCTTAAAGGCTTGCAAGTGGCCATCCAAGGCACAATTGGACTCTGTTAGCCAGGAGCAACAGAGGAAGAAGAGTCAGGAATAGGAGGAGGACGTGCAATGTGTGGCTAACTGCCTCCATGAACAACTGCCTCCTGTGTCATGAGACCAGAAGAACTGGATGGTGCCCAGTTACCATTACTGAACATTTTGATCAAAGATACTATACATGAAACCTGATCAAAAGGGGGAAAATGCAGAACAGAATGTCAGCTTCTCATGCACTTCAGACTTTCTGGAGCCATGGAGGCTGGCTAAACCCCTGAAACTGCTGCCTTGACATAATGTTTAAACCTTAAACCAAAGATACTCCCTGAAGTCTTCTTAAACCCAAACATTAGTTTAGCTTAAGTAGTAAAGAATGTCTTCTTTGAACAGTGTGTTCTTCTAAGATCTATCTATACAGGATCAAATTGACAATAGCAACTGAAAGGACTAGACAAGAAACTTAGGGGGCAGTGAGTTTACGTCAAAGGGGGAGGAACAACTCAGAAAAGGAGGGTGAGAATGGGTGCACAACTTGAAGTACATGTAGAAACTATTAAATTGGTGTGTGTTCTACTGTGTATATTCTCAACAGCAAAAACAAAAAGTAAAATAAAGTATATATAAAAAACAAAACTTAGAAGAGCCTAATCCCATCCTAGAGGCTAGCGGTGGTTCAGCGGTAGAGTTCTCCAGAAAGCGGGAGTTCGATTCCTGACCAACGCACCTCAAGCGCAGCTACCACTTGTCTGTCAGTGGGGGCTCACGTGTTGCTATGATGCTGAACAGGTTCCAGCAGAACTTCCAGACTAAGAAGGACTAGGAAGAAAGGCCTGGTGAGCTACTTCCAAAAATAAAGCCAGTGAAAACCCCGTGGATCACAGCAGTCTAATCCAGAGGGCGCACGGAGCCGAGGGCTGACTCCGTGGCAGCTAACGACAACGACGACCCTCATCCAGCAGGCGGATGATGCAAATGCATTGCCTTCAGCAGATACTAAACCAAACGATGAAATTACGGTCAAGCCATGTGAACTGGCTGACAATATTAGCTGGGCTGCTGAAGCCAGAAGCTTGGCGACATCTCCTAAACATTTCTGGATTCTCTCCTCCTTTTCTTCTGATGCTCAGCCTCAAAATCTTATTTTGACCAGACAGTACATTCACATAGCTCCCTCCCGCCCTTCTCCAGCCACTGAGTTCTCCTCCCAAGGTCCACCTCTTTTTCCTTTCTTTTGCGTCTTTTCAGAGATGTCTGTGCACAGATCAGCAAAGGAGGCTGTAAGACACCAGCTTGTGTCTGATCCACCTCTGTGTCCACAGAGCAGGCGCCTGGGCAGACCTACTGGTGCTGAGCCCATTTGGCTGCAAGAGTGGAATGCATGAACACATCAGTGAGTGAATGAATGAGTAAATCTAAGAAAAGTCAAGAAAAATGCACATAAAGGATCAAACATCTCCCAAAGAGGCTAAAACTGTCCAGTCCTGTGGGAATAACTGTGAATCTTAGGCACAACAACACCAAAACAATCATCGAGTAAGCAGTTTGGGGTGAGTTCCTCTGAGCAGAGCTGGGCTGCTCCCCATGGCTCCCTGGAGGATCCCCCACCCCCGGGAAGGGACCAGGCCTGTCTTGGTCATGCTGTATCCCCAGTGCCCAGACTGGAGCTTGGCACACGGCAGGCACTCAGCAAACATCGGTGGAAGGAACGCATCCACTCGGGGCTGGCCAGGGTGGGTGGAGGAGCTGGGGGTCCAGGATACACTGGTCGTCAATGCTGCTCAGCGTGAAGCGGGTGTTGGAGAATCGAGCAAAGCCATCCCGGTAGAGCCAGGCCCGCAGTGGGATGTACTGCGCAGAGGTGGGGCAGAGAAAGAAGAGGAGAGAGTGTGTACGCATGTCATTCCCAGCTTTCTGCACCATTTCCCCCTGCAATGCCCTTCCTTCTTCCCCACACCAGCCTTCAGGGATCTGCTCCACCAACAGCCTCCTTTGATCCCAACCCTTCCTCCCTGGTGGGGGATGGGGGCACAGAAGGGAATGACATTAATAAGCTTCTGCTGTGTTCCACCCCCATGAGTGACAGCCCACAGCTCAGGGTGTGTGTCCAAAATCCCCCCGCCCCCCGACGACAAGCTCCAGGAGGACAGGTCACCCTTGCATCTTTGTGCCCAGCACCGAGGGAAGGTTTAAATGTGTGTTGGATGAATGCCCGATATGGAAGCAGTATAGTTAAGAGAGGAGGCTCCGAGGCCAGGCTGCCTGAGTTGGAATTGCAGCTCTGCCACTCACCAGCTGTGTGACCTTTGGGCAGGCCACTCAGCTCCTCTGTACCTGTTTCCTCACCTGTGAAATGAGGATAATAATAGAACCTACTCCCCTAGGGTATTAGGAGGATTGCATTTGATAAAAACCACTAAGCACCAGGGCCTCCTGGTACATAGTAGGTGCTCAATGAACGCTAGAATGTGGTTACCAGGATGCCTAAATGGATAAAGACGGCAGGTGGAGGGCAAATCTAGATGCTGGGGCATCTAGATGACAAAACTTGCATATCTCTGCCCATCCCCACTCTGTCCCCACTGTCCCCAGGGCTCTCCCAGGTAGGCACGAAGTCAGACAAACTCACACATTCTCAATGCCAAGGTGCCCCCAGACGGGCTCTGCTCCGTGCCCCCAGCCCAGCTTCCCCTTGCCCACCCGCCCTGCTGTGGGAGAGCCCTGCTGAGTAACTCACGGAAATCACCAGCACATAGACGCGCAGGTCAAACTTGCGGCCTGCCAGGCAAGGAGAGAATGCACCCGTGTAACCAATACGTACTGAACGCCTCCTGCGAGCCTGGCACGTGCTAGGTTTCGGGTTGCAGCAGTGGACAAAACAGACCCGACCCCTGGCCTTCGTGGGCTCACTGTTAGAACCCACAGGTAAGAGAGACAACGATGGGGGGTGATGGGTAAGGATGGGACGGGGGAAGGTCAGTGTTGCGGAAAGTCATGAAGACAGAGAGGTCAGGGAAGGCCTCTCAGAGAAGCGCCGTCTGGCCTGAGACATCAAGGACAAGGAGTGGGTCGCTTCACCGAGAGTGGGGCAGGGCCTTGGGGGCAGGTAGTGTGCACAGCAGAGGCCAGAGGTGGGCAGAGCCTGGCAAGGGCGGACTGAAAGGAGACGCGGTGAGAGAGGCCAGCAGGGCCAGATCACGTACAATCTTTGAATTTTGTTCTACAAATGGAGGGAAGCCCCTGAGGGTGCACAGTCCCTCCAGCTGCTGTGTTGGGAGTGGAGTTGGGAGACCAGGGCAGCAGGAGGGGACCTGTGAGGGGGTGATGAAGTGTCCAGGACAGAGAGGACAGTGGCTGGGATAGGGGTGGAGGTAGAGAGAGGTGGCCAGACAGATGCAAGAGCCAGCGGAAGCTTGAAAAAGAAGCAGGCATGGGAGGAGAGAGGGATGCACCCAGAAAGGTACCTGGCACCTGGCTTAGCAGCCCAGTGGTAGAGGGGCCGTGTCCCAGATGGGGGGCCCAGTGAGGGGAACATGGGTTGAATTTGGGGCCTGTGGGGCTAAAGTTGCTGGGAGATGCCCCAGAGGAGATGTCACAGGCTGTGGGACATCAGGGCCTGCGGTTCAGGGTTAACATCTTGGCTGGAGACAGAAAGCTGGGAGTCACTGGCATTTGGGTAGTGGTTAAAGCCACAAAGCAGAATGGAGTCGGGGCAGGGACGGGAAGAGGTGGGAGAGGAGAAGGGGTCCCAGGACTACACCCTGGGAAAGGCCATTGCTGGAGGAGAATGAGGCCAGTGGTATTGACACAACCACAGTCATGCTCCTTCCCAGCACTTCGTCTCTTCCAGGCAAGACCTGGAATCGCACCCCTTCATACACACTGCCTGTTATGGATTGAATTGTGTCTCCTAAAAATATGTGTCAGCTTGGCTAGGCCGTGACTTCCAGCATTGTGTGGTTGCCCTCCATTTTGTGATGTGTTGTAAATTCTAACCTCTGCCTGTGGTTATGGTCCCATTTGTGAATGGGTTATGTTTGTTATATTAACGAGGCAGGATTAGGTTATGTTAATGAGGGTTAGGTTATGTTTGTTATGTTAATGAGGTAAGTTAGGGTGTATTTTGAGTCCACCTCCTCTGAGATATAAAAGAGTAAACAAGCAAGCCAAGGAGTAGAGATGGGAGAAGAGAGATGCCAAGGCACATGAAGATCGCCCAGGAGCAGAAGCTCAGAAGAGACGAGGACCTTCCTCCAGAGCTGACAGTGAGAGAAAGCCTTCCCCTAGAGCCATCACCCTGAATACGGACATCTAGCCTCCTAAACCCTGAGAGAATAAATTTCTGTTTGTTAAAGCCACCCACGTGTGGTATTTCTGTCACAGCAGCAGTAGACACCTAAGACACCGCCTGACAGGTTTCTAGCCCACAGATGCTGTGTGGCAAGAGTGGATGCAGAGATAGCCCAGCTTCAGGGAGGAGGCGTGGTCCCACCTCAGAGCTTTGCCCTCACGGTTCCCTCTGCCTGATCATTCTCCCTCCATATTTATCCACGGGTGGATCCTAGTTGTCACTGGACTCGCAGCTCACATGTCACCTCTTCCAAGAGGCCCCCTGACCACCAAGTCACTTTCTGTCCATCATCCTGCTTGGGTGACTTCCTAACACTCATACTACATGGAATTGTTTCATTTGTTTTCAGGTTTCTTGCTGTCTGTCCATCTAGGATGGAAGCTCCATGTGACCAGGGTGAGCGGGCAGTCCCCAGCACAGTGCCTGGTACCTAGTAGGCTCTTTATAAATACTTGCTGGATAAATGCATGAGTAAGTTGGTTCTTGCAGAATGAGGAGAATTTTAGTGAACCAAGGAGGGAATGTAAGGAATGCCAGTGGAGGGAACCGTACAGGCAAAGGCTTGAAGGGGAAGAGGGCAGGGCGAATCTCTGGTTTTGCATCCCTTCACGCCTGGAGTCAGGCTGGGCTGTGATGGGTTGTTTGACCCACAGCTCAGGGGAGGGGGCAGATCAAAGAGCGAGACATCTCACCTCCTATCAGGTAGGGATTTTCAATGTAACGCTGAGCTACATAGTTCTCCACGGGAATCTCATCCTTCTGGTCATCAGAGCCCCTTGTGTCCTAGTGGTAATAATAATAATGAACATTTACTGAGCATCTCCTGTGTACTAGACATTGGGCAGGCCCTCTACTTGGAATGTCCTATTTGATCCTTAAGTTAATTTCATCAGGTAAGTACTAAGGTTATCCCCATGTTACAGGTAAGAAACTGAAGAACAGAGAAGGAGGATGACGTGCCCCAGGTTACACAGCCAGTCAGCGGTACACCTGGGATGTAACCCACTTGTTTTGGGCCCAGAGTCTGGACATTTAACCCCTAGACCTGCACTGTCCAATACGGTAGCCACTAACTACATGTGGCTATTGACATTTACATTTAAATTGATTGAAATTGAAAATCCAGTCCCTCCATTACACTAGCCCCATTTCAACTGCTCCATAGCAACAGGTGGCTGGTGGTTACCATATTGGAGAGCACCATTACCATCACTGCAGAGAGTTCTGTTGGGCATCGCTGCCTGGACCACCACACCCGCCCCCAAGGAAGAACCTCTTCTTCCTCTCCCTTCTAATTCTTCCCAGACCAGCCCAGCTCTCTCACACGCACGTACAGCGCCTCATGGTCTGCAAAGCTCTTTCCCACCCATTGCCCCCTCATAGCAATCTTGTGAGGAAACCGAGGCCCAAAGAGAAGCATCACACATTTGGGGAGGTCACACGGCAACCCAGTGGCAGTGAGCCCTGGGACGTGGGGTTTCTGGTTCCAAGGACAGACTTTTCTACACCCACCATCACCCCCAGCTGTTTCAAGACAGAGGGTCACAGGCTTGCCCTTCCTAGGACTCCCTCCCACCTCCCCCCACCACCCTCACCTATACTCACGTGGCTGCCAGAGGGATTGACAGTGCTTCGGGCAGGCTGGGCCTCCAGGCTGGCGAGCTTCTTCCCAGCAGTGCCCTGATGGTTTTATGGGAAGAATTGAGACACATTGGGGGAGGGGGGAGATTCATTTATTGAGCATCTGTAGTGAGCCTGATGGTGCGCTAGTTCATTCATCCTGATCCTCTCGCCTGCCCTGAACTAAGGTTCAGAGAGGTTCAGCAATTTTCCCAAAATCACCCAGCTGCTGAGTGGCAGGGGCAGGATTTGAACTAGGATTTCTACTGCACTGAGTCCTGGGATAAGGATGGGGTGAACAGAGGGACAGAGTTGCCTCCAGGCTTGGTCTAGGACCTAGGGGAAGCATTAGCAAACTCTCCCCAGCCATGTAGGCAGGAGGCCCGGATACAGGGCATGCAGTAAGCACTTACTAAGTGCCCGGCACTGTTCTCGGGGTTTACGCGTAGTAACTCATTGTATCCTCAGTAGGTACTGCTACTCTCCCCATGTACTGGGCCACAGAGAGGTGAACTAACTTGCCCAATGTCACACAGGTATTAAGTGGGAAAGCCAAGATGTGAACCCAGACATTCTGGCTCCAGAGACCCTGTTTCCCTGGGCAAGGCCCCTAGCCAGAGCTTCTCCATCAGCCCTCAGAGCTCCGAAGGAGGAAAGAGGGGCCCTTCCTTCCAGTGAGGGCAGAGGAGGGGTGGAAGGAAAGGGCAAGCTCACCTTCCTCCAGTCCATGATATCCTTCAGCCTCCGGAAGAGGAAGATGCCCTTCCCCTGAGATCGGGCTACCTGGGGGGTAGGAGGGGTGCAGCAAGGTAGCTCTCAGCTCTGTGTGGTTCCAGCCCCCTCTCTCCTCCTGCCCCAGCTTCTCAGCCTGGAGAACAGAGCTAGTAATCTAGCCTCCACCCAGGGGAGGCTGTGAGGATGAACGGATATGTTGGCTAACAACTAGTGCAAGAAATGCAAATTGATACAAGGAGACGACCCTTGGCACCCACCAGAGTGGCAAAAGTTAGGAAGTGCTGGTGAGAAAGGGAGCCAGGAACTATGCCCCGTGGTCGTGTGTAGACTGGCACAGCCGTGCTGGGGGCAGCTGGCAGAATCTGGGGAAGCTCTGGTTACCATACCCTGTGCCCCAGTGATCCTGCTCCTGGGTCTGTACCCCAGTGGAACTCTCCCACAGGGCCAGGAGGGGCATGGCAAGGCTTTTACTGCAGTGTTGGATCCAGAGTGAGTGACAGGGGCAACTTGGGGGTCTGCCCTCAGAGATGTGGCTAAGTAAAATATGTGGCTGTCAGAAGCACCTGCAGGTACTTGAAGCAGCAGGAATATATCTTGAAAATATGGCGTTAGATGAAAAAAGAAATAGAACTGGATTACAGCTCAGTAATACAGATCCATACGAACACATACACACAAAGGTTATCTGGTATACCAGGAAACATGCAAGGCCAAGGCCATGGGGCCATCCCCAGAGAAGATGCCTCTGCAGGAAGGAGAATGGAAGTGGGGATAGATTACTGGGGGAGGGAGGAGAATAAAACAAGGGAGGGGCCTTAGCCAGACCAATAACAATGGTATAGAATATACTGAGGACTCTGATTAACTTATCTGTCTGCTGAGGTTACACACACACACACACACACACACACACTCATCATCATCATCACCAGGCCCTGGGTTCTGTCTTAGCATGTTCTTGGAGACCCCAGGTCCCAGGGACCTATCGCAGGAATGAAAGCAGCTATCACATAAGAGCTGCCTCCTGCAAGCCAAGAACCTTGGCACGGGTTGGCTCACAACAATGCCCACATAAGGGCTGTGACCCCTGTTTCACAGATGAGGAAACTGAGGTTCCGGGAAGTTGTCACTTGCTTGCCCACACAAGCTGGTGAATGACAGAGCTGGTGACTCCATGCCTCCTGGTCCCAATTCCTTTCAATTCAAATCATCTCTGCTGTTATCTTCCCTTATTAATAGCCAACCTGTCCCTTTGAGCTAGCCTTGCGGATCTAACAGGCAACTCTTTACGCTGTATTTATTTTTTTTTAATAGGTGATGCATTCACATGGCTCAAAACACAAAAGGGGGAGACAGCAAAAGCCTCCCACCACCCTGCTCCCAGCCACCCAGTTCCCCTCCCCAGAGGCCAGCAGGGTAGTGGTTTCCTGTGGCTCCTGCTGGAGGTAATCCATGCGTATAAAGCAAACGTCAAAAATCTTTTCTTTCTCTTTGGTAACCAGGTGGTTAGATTCCATAGCATTGTTCTGCCTCTTGCTTTTTTCACTTAAAAACATATTCCAGAGGTTCCCCCCTGTAAGTACATAAAGCACAGCCTTGTCTTTTTCACAGTTGTATAGTTTTCCACTGTGGGGCTGTATCATGATTTATTTAAGCAGCCCCCAATTAACAGCATTTAGGCTGTTTCCAACCTCTTGCTATCACAAAAAATGCTGCTGTGAACATCCTTGACATGATCTTTGTGCAAGTGTTTGGCTAACAGTTCTTGATCATCCTCTCTCCACCTTTGGCCAGATGACCTCATCCTCGTCCTATAAGACCCTACCTTCTGTGAGAGCAGCTCCTCTGAGAATCATTCTCAGAGTTGAGTGAGGGGTCCCTCGTCTGAGCTCCCACTGCCCCATGTTCAAGGCTGAGGTAGGGCTGGACTCAGATGAGCAAGTCTCCCATTAGACCATGAGAAGTTTTGGGATATGGACCAAGACCCTGTTATCACCACGTGCCCAGCAGGGGACCTGTAACAGAGAAGAGCTAATCCTAGTGGGTGGAAGAGAGGGGAGAAGGGAGGGAAGTGAGAGACTGCTTACCTCACAAAGAAATATGCAAATTTGCATGAATAATACAAAAGAGAAGACAATTAAAAAACCATTTCTAACAGTCCTGGAACATATCATTCGATTCTTTTTTTGGAAATCAATTTGCCTTCCTAATTAGGTTTGGCTTCAGGTAATACTGAAATCGGTCTGCCTTTACTGAACCCCAGCATGGATAATTCATAGCTTCACAGCATCTTGGAGCTGGGAGAATCTCTAATATCGTGCAGTGTGGTCCTCATTAAAAGTACTGCTGCCCCCCTGACACTCCTGCCCAATGGTCACCAGCCTGGAAGCTCACAGTGCCAGGATGCTCACTATCCCCTTCCCTGAGGCAGCCCTTTTCATTGCAGGATAGCTCTGTTAAGTAATCATCCAAAGGTATATGCTGTATTAGGTGTCTCCTGTGTGCTGGCACTATGCTAGAACAGCTACCCAGACCACAGGAAGCTTTCACAGCCTAACCTGTGTTAATATTTGTCAGGTCTGCCTTCCAGGGCCTCCTAGAACCAATCTGATTCCCGGGTCCCAGAACAGCTCTTTAATTATCTGCAGCCGCAGACAGGGTCCCCCTGAGTTGTCTTTTCTCCAGCATAAATGTACCCAGCAAATGCAACCTCTAATTTCCCTCTGTCCTTCTCCGAGCATACCCCAGCTGGTCAGTGTGAGGCCTTTTGAACAAAGTAGGGGCAGGCAGAGCTGCCAGGCATATGACTGTACAGGCTGACCACTGCACGAAGGGCTCCCAGTTATGGGGGCAAGTGGGAGCTGCTCTTAGATTCTCTTTAATTGCTAATGAAAAGCACACATATTACTATAGCACATAGTTTGCGTGGCGGCCATGAGAATGTACCTTGCAGGCCTCCGCCTGTTGTTAGTTGTTATCCAGTTGGCTCCAACTCATGGTGACCTTATGCATAAAAGAATGAAATGTTACCCGGTCCAGTGCCATCTTCACGATTATTGGTATGTTTGAGTCCATTGTTATGGCTGTTGTGTCAATCCATCTCATTGAGGGTTCCCCTCATTTTTGCTGACGTTCCACCAACCATGATGTCCTTTTCTAGCAACTGACCTCTCCTGATGATGTGTCCAAAGTAAGTGAGCCAAAGTCTTGCCATCTTCGCGTCTAAGGAGCATTCTGGTTGTACTTCTTCTAAGATTGATTTGTTCATTCTCTGGCACTCCAGGGTAAGTCAATATTCTTTACCAACACCATATTTCTAATGCATCAATTCTTCTTCTGAGTTCCTTTTACATTGTCCAGGTTTTACATGCATGTGAGGTGACTGAAAAGACCCTATAGGGTCACTATGAGTCGGAATCGACTCAATGGCAACAGGTTTTTTTTGTTGTTGTTGTTTATGGAATGTATGGCTAATTGCCTCCATGAAAAACTGTCTCCTTTGCCATGAGACCAGAAGAACTAGACGGTGCCTGGCTACCATTACTGAACATTTTGATCCAACACTTCACAGAAGGATCCTGATCAAAAGGGAGAAAATGCAGAACAGAATTTCAAATTCTCATGTACTCTAGACTTTCTGGACCTGTGGAGGTGGATAAACCCCTGAAAGTATTGCCCTGAGATAAGCTTTAAACCTTAAACCAAAAATATCCCTTGAAGTCTTCTTAAAACAGAACGATAGTTTAGCTTAACTAGTAAAAAAATGTCTGCCTTGGGCATTATGCTCTTTTAGTAACTATCAATATAGGATCATATTAACAATAGCAACTTCAAAGATTAGATAGGAAGGAACTTTAGGGGACAGTGAGTTTTATGTTAATGAGGGAGGAACAACTCAGAAAAGGAGGGTGAGAGCAGTTTGCCCAACTCGAAGAATGTAATCAATGTCACCAAATCATACATGTAGAAATTGTTGAATTGGTGTGTTTTGCTGTGTGTGTTCTCAACAACAACAAAATAAATAAAATTTAGAAAAAAACAAACAAAAGCAACAATGAAAAAACCTGGCTCTTCCTGTCTTACAATTTAAACAGAGGTCCCCAAAGCCGAGACCAGCCAAATGGTTGCTAAGGACACTCATATCCCTGAGTGAAGTGTTAGACACACAGAGAGACGATGGACAGAGGGAAGCTGGAGGAGAAGAGTGGTCCCTATGATGTGTGTCCTGCTTACGTTTTTGCCAACCCCAGCCAGCCTGAGCTGATGGGAGGGAGAATGCTTAGATGGGAAATAAGTTTGGATTGATGCAATTTTTACACTAGACTGGGCTTTTTAATGCCAAACCCAACAGCCTGCTCTTATATCACCCAAGAGTAATAGCAAAGCCTCGGGGAGGCTGGGGCTCAGACAGAGTGTGAAGAGGGGTCTCTACAGGGCAGAGCGGAGGTGGTGACGCAGCCTGTTCCCTTCCAAATCCAACTCAACCCCTCCCTGGGCTCCTCGGTCACCATTGAAGAGGAAGATGGGGGCTCCAGGGAAACCATTCAGGGGACAGCTGAAGGGATAAGGCAGACCCGCAGCTGCCACATGACTGGCCCAGTCACTGCAACTATGTGAAAACTCCTGTCTGTGGGCGAATGAGAACCAACTGGATCACACAGGCAGGCCTTGTTTTGAAGAGTGAGGGATTCAGGGGATGTTTTCCCCTCTATTTTTCCAAATTTAGGCTAATGCCCTATTTTCTAACACTTCCTCTACCCCAAAGGAATCCAAGCAATAGGATCCCAGAACTAGTACTCTAGCCCAGAGCTTCTCAATGTGGTACCCAGACCAGCAGCATCCTTGTAACCTGGTGCCTTGGTTATCTAATGCTGCTAAACAGAAATACCACAAGTAGATGGCTTTAACAAACAGGAGTTTATTCTCTCACAGTCCATTAGGCTAGAAGTCCATATTCAGGGCATCAGCTCCAGCGGAAGGTTTTCTTTCCCTGTCGGCTCTGGAGGAAGGTCCTTGTCATCAATCTTCCCCTGGACTAGGAGCTTCTCAGCACAGCACAAAGGACATACTATTCTCTTGGCTCTTGCTTCTTGATTTTGTGAGGTCGCCCGTCTCTCTGCTCGCTGCTCTCTTTTATATCTCAAAAGAGATTGGTTTAAGACACGATCTAATCTTATAGATCTATCAACATAACTGCCACTAATCCATCTTATTAACTTCATAGTGATATGATTTATAACACATGGGGAAATCACATCAGATGACAAAATGGTGGACAATCACACAATACTGGAAATCATGGCATAGCCAAATTGATACACATATATTTGGGGGACACCTGGGAACTTGTGAGAAATACACATCCTCAGGCCCTGCCCCAGATCTACTGAACTGACAACTCTAGGAGGTAAGGCCTGGCAATCTGCTTCAACAAGCCCTCCAGGAGGTTCTGATGCCCACTCAGATGTGAGAACCCCTGCTCTACAGCCGATACTCAGTGTGATCCATGGACCAACAGTGTTAGCATCACTGGAAGCTAGTTAGAAATGTAGACTCCAAGGACCTACCTGGAATCAGACTCTCCATTTGAACAAGGTCCCTAGGTGATTCGTGGGCACATGGAAGTTTGTCTGTTTCATTTTATTTATTTATTTTCTTGTTGTTGTTGAAAATATACACAGCAAAACATACACCAGTTCAACAGCTCCTACATGCACAATTCCGTGACATTGATTACACTCTTCAAGTTGTGCAACCATTCTCACCCTCCTTTTCTGGGTTGTTCCTCCCTCTTTAAGATAAACTCACTGCCCCCTAAGGTTCCTATCTAATCTTTCGACCCGCAGTTGTCAGTTTGGAGCCCTGGTGACACAATGGTTAAGAGCTTGGCTGCTAACCAAAAGGTCAGCAGTTCGAATCCACTAGCTGCTCTTTGTAAACCCTATGGGGAAGTTTTACTCTGTCCTATAGGGTCTCTTTGAGTCAGAATTGACTCAATGGCAACACGTTTGGCTTTGGTTTTTTGGTTCTCAATTTGATCCCGTGTTGATCGTTTTTAAAAGAGAGTATAATGCTCAAAGCAGACATTTTTTACTAGTTAAGCTAAACTACTGTTTGGTTTTAAGACGTTCAGGGGATATTTTTGGTTTAAGGTTTAAAGCTTATCTTAGACCAATAGTTTCAGTGGTTCAACTAGCCTTCATGGCTCCAGAAAGTCTGGAGTTTATAAGAATTTGAAATTCTCTTCTGTACTTTCTCCCTTTTGATCAGGATTCCTCTATGGAATCTTTGATCAAAATGCTCAGTAATAGTAACCGGGCACCATCCAGTTCTTCTGGTGTCATGCCAAAGGAGGCAGTTGTTCATGGAGGCAACTGGCCACACTTGCCATATCCTCCTCCTATTTCTGACTCTCCTTCCTCTGTTGCTTGGCACATTGAAGTGTGAGAAACACTGACCTAGTGCTTCCCAGGGGCAGGGAACGGAGAGGAGTTTCCTGGGCTCTAGGAAACAACAAAGAAAACGGTCAATTATTGGGTATCTAGATGCCACGCCCATTGAGGGTATAACTGCTGAATTCTTTCGCAGACACACCCGCTAATTTCATTTTACAGATGAGGAAGCAGACTGAGGGGGGTTGAGTAACCAGCTCAGGGTCATACAGCTCATAAGTGGTGGATACAGAATTAGAACCCAGGCTGGTCAGACCAGAAGTGCCCACCCTCCACATCCCCCATCCAGACGGGGCGCCTCAGCTTGTAGGGGAAAGGAGACACACACACATACACACACAGAGCCAAGACTCTGCCTCTTAATTACATCTGTTGTGTCTGCTGCTAACAAAGGCCGTGGGCTGGGCAAAGAATCAACTTAATATGTGATCGCCCGTTCTCAATTACCACAAATTACCATTTGTCTGAGAGGATAATGCTGGAGCTGGAATCTGCCCTGGGTGGCTCCCAGTACTCCTCTGTCTGACTCCTACTACCCTGGCCTCAGCACCCTCCTCCCTGTGCCTTCCCGGCACTCAGGCCTTCCAGCAGGTCCCAGAGAGGCAAGAGGGCCAGGGAAATAATCTGGGCAGCCTGGGTTCAAATCCTGCCTCGCCCCCTGTTGGGAGCGTCTACTGATGACCTTCCCCCTTCTGATAAAGGCAGCCCCTCCAAATGCCTGTGCTATTGGCTAAATCTGCGTTAGCTAACATCAGGCCCTGGACTTCAGGTCCACGAGGAAGGGCTGCTTCCTCCTACCCTACCCCCAACTCCCTTCCTGGGGCCTGGCACGTTCCCAAGCCAGGAAAACCAAACAGGGCCTTTGATGATGCTATTCAAGGCTATGGCAGTGCGCAGCTTTGGGGTGAGAGGTGGCAGGGAGGAAGGGCTGAGCGTCTGGGAGATGCTCTGCCACCCTTGGCCTCCAGTCCATTTCTTGATCCCTAAAGGGCCACCTCCAGATGCAAGGCCTTCAAACGTGCTGTTCCGTTTGCCTGGAATAGTCTTCCCCACCTCCACCCCTTCTCCAGGCTGACTCCCAAGCATCCTTTATGTCGAAGCTCAGTACTAATTCTTATAACAATAACAACTCTCATTTATTGAGCACTTACTATGTGCTTTAGCTGTGTTAACTTGTTCAGTTACACAACAATGCTATGAAACAGGTACCATTAGTTTGTCGCAACTTTGCAAAAATTAAGTAATTTGCCTGATGTCTAACAGCTAGTAAACAGTCTAACAGCTAGTAAACAGTATGATAGCATTTGACCTAAGGGGTTTGGCCTCAGAGCCCAAGCTTTCGTTTCTTCAGAAAAGCCTGCCTGTCTGGATGAGATCCTCCTGGCTGTTCCCTCTCCCGGCACCATTCTCCTTAGTCTCTTTAGGAACACAGACCACAAGTGTAATTACACACGTATCCTATTCGTTTACTGTCTGCCCTCCTTGAGACCAGATATCTGACTTGCAAAGGCTTTATCCCCAGCACCTACTTCTATGCCTGCCACAGGGCAAGGGCTCAGTAAGCATCTGGAATGCTTGAGTAAATAAGCCTGTCTCCTCATCTTTAAAATGGGAGAGGTATTACCACCCACTAGGATTTGGGTAAAACATTCTACATGGCCTAGCCACCTTTTTTTATCAGGGATCTGAGCTCCAGCAAGGCTCTGGATTCCCTGCCCTGGTGTCCTTATCCTCGTTCATTGAATAAACACTTATTGAGCACCTACTGTGTGCCAGCAGTCATAGCTGCTGGGTCCACACACTGCAGAGAAGATGAAACAAAGTCAGCCCTTCAGGGGAGGCAGAGAGTGCATCTAAGGCTAAATTCCCAGGCAAAGTCGTGTCCTAGCAGGGCCATCAGAGAGCCCTGCTCCAGCCCTGGGAGTCCTCCCTCTCCCCGCTTCCTCCTCCTCCCCAGCACTGGGCACTCACGGGCTTCATGATCCAGGTGATGCCTGGGTTTTTGCGGAACTCCTCCACGAACAGGTGATATTCGCATGGCATCTCAAAAGTTTTGGGGAAGAAGTCGCATTTGGCTGCCTCCACCTTTCCTGCCTCACGCTCCAGCTGTTTCCGGAAGCGCTTCAGGTTCTTCACCATGTAGTTCTTTCGGGTCAGCTGGGCAGCAGGGTGGGCAGGCTATGGGCACTCGCGCTCACCGCCCTGCTCTACCTTCCAACCCCAGCCTCCATTCTGTGGCCCATAAAGTAACAATTACAGTAACTTGAACTGAGAGCCAGCTCATCTATAATTACCCTCATTTTACAGGTGAGGAAACTGAGGCTTGAAAGTGACCCAGGCGTGTCTGGCTCCGAAGTTCATGTTTTTAACCACTAAGCTACATTAACCTTTCAAAATGGTGGGATCATCATTGCTTCCTCTGGTTCCTCCCAGACTTCCCTCCCATCTCTAGACCCCAAATTGCCCAACTTGCCTCTACCCTGACGTCACCATAGTCCTCCGAGCACCCTGCTCCTTTGGTCTTTGCACCCCAAACCAACCTGCCCCTCACATCTCTGGTGGGGAAACGACAACTAGCCTGGGACTTCAAATCCCTATCCAAGCAAGTCTGTTCCTCAGGTCTTACACCCTCACACTCTCAAATGACTTAGCTCATCATATATCTAGTCCACATATTCCCCACCTGACATGCAAATTCCCACACACTTTTCTCATTCTGGCCCTAAAAAAAAACAGTTACTGTTGAGTAGACTCCAACTCATGGTGATCCCATGAGTGTCAGAGGAGAACTGTGCTCCATACGGTTTTAATGGCTGATTGTTTTAGAAGTAGATTGCCAGGACTTTCTTCCAAGGCACCTCTGGGTAGACTCAGACCTCTGACCTTTCAGTAAGCAGCCGAGCGCATTAGCCATTTGCACCGCCCAGGGACTTCCATTCTGGCCCTAGTCCCCCCAAACTAGCTCCTGCTCATTGCCAAACCAACAGCAAAAGCTGGTTGACTCAGTCCCCTCTGCCCTGCTCGGCTCACCTCATAGTGGTTTCGGAAGTGACTGATTCGCACGTGCTCATCCATGTAGGTGTGGTCGAAGTTCTCCCGGAGCCAGCTCACGTCGCACCAGTAGAAATCCCACTCTCCTTCACTTGGGGGTCAGGGGGACAAAAAGGTCATGACCTGAGGACCTCAGCACTGCAGGGGTCTGAGGCCCAGGGAGCTGATGCTGAGGGGGCTTAAGGAAGGCAGCAAGGTCTCCATCAGGAGTCTCAAAGGGGTAGCCATGAACCACTTCTGTCCCACAAACACGCCCAGCATGAAAACTGGAGAAATGTTCCCATAAAAATACAGATTCCTGGCTTCCCTTAACTATCAGCAGATCTGGCCACTCTGAGCCCAGAGTGCCTCCTGGCCCTATTGGCTGGCCTAGGAGTGGTGCCCCTTTAGACAGGCTCGCACTCTCCACGTCACCAGCACGGCACCCCCCCGCCCCACCACTCCCTACCACCAGGACAATCTAGCCATTTTCACCTTGTCATGCTACCTGCCTGGGCCCTGGAAGCATGCTAGTTGCTGCCTCCCCAACCTACTCCCCCATCCTCACCCCCCAAGATATCAAGCCATGGAATTAGGCAGCATTTGCAAGTCCGCTCCAGCTCACAAAGCCCTTTCTCTCACGAATCCTCAGAGCAGCCCTGAAAGGTGACTCTGGTCATCTCCTGAGCTCTAAGATGAAAAGAGCCTTGCCCGACAAGGACATGGCCACACCAGAATTCATATCCAGGCCTCTTGACTCCAATTCTGACCCTGTGAACACCACGCCAGGGAGAGGAACAAGAAACCAGATAATCTACCAAATTCTAATACCAGAGCTGGGGGACAGGGAGGAGGTGATTGAAAAAGATGTGACAGGAAAGAAAACATGAGTGCTTCTGATTTTTTAAATTACATGCATAACCGAAGCCCCCATATATCCACGTCTGATGCTATCTCCCACTCCTTCATTCCAAAGGAAATCATGAGCCTGAATTTGGTGTGTATGATCTCTATGCATGTCTTTATAGTTTTACTCCATATACATGTCCATGCATGTCTGTAGTACTCATACATGGTGGGCATGCTTTTAAACTTTCTAATCACTAATACTTACGTCATTTACTAGGTACTTTACAATTATTAGCTTGTCGATCTTCACAGCAACCCGAAGTGGTAGGTGCTATTATTATCATGGCCATTTTACAGATGAGGAAACTGAGGCATGAAGAGGTTACAGAACTTGCCCAGGTTCATATAGCTAGTAAGTGGAAGATATGGACTTGAACTCAGGCCATCAGGCTCCGGAGTCTCAGCTCTGTGGTTGGAGCCGCTCCTGTCTGTTTCCTTTTTGAGATTTATGCATTTGATATACATTGATTTCATTCACTCATTTATCTCATTCCATTGTGTGAACATACCACGATATGTTTATTTATTTTCCTAATAACAGTGTTTAGTTGTTTCCCTTTTTTTTTTTTTTTTCTTTTTTTGCTATTACTGACAAGTGAGCTGAGTTTTGAGAAATATCTTAGGGAGGTTTGAGGCAGAAAGAGAGAAATTAGGAAGTTGCTCCCTTGGTGATGGACGAGTAGGATTTTCAGCACAGTGCAGCAGGAAGAAAATGCTGTGGTAGGCTATGTTTCCAAAACATACCGGCATAGATCTTCCATCCCAGAGGCTGTCTGCTGGGAAGTCGGCCACATGGCAAAGCCATGAGAAGGCCCTTTGGAGACAGCCCTGCTGAGGTCCCAGCAGATAGCCAGCATCAACCACCAGAAGGAATTTAAAGATGCAACTAGGCATTTCTCGCCATGGAGTGACCTCTAGCCATTGGCTTTTCCCAGCTTAGCCCCAGACTCTGCAAAGCAGAGACAGCCATCCCCGCTGCACCTGTCAGAAGTCTGGGCCCACAGGGGCCGTGAGCGTAATAACACAGCCGTTTTAAGAAGCTAAGGTTTGAGATTTGTTAGACAGTAATAGTAGCTGGACAGTTAAGTGCTTGGCTGCTAACCAAAAGGTTGGAAGTTCAAGTTTACCCAAGGGCACCTCAGAAGAAAGCCCTGGCAATCCCCTTCTGACAAATTAACCGTTGAAAACCCTATGGAACACAGTTCTACTCTGACACATGTGGGGTCACCGTGAGTAGGAAGTGATTCAACGGGTAACAGTAACTGGAACAATGGCCAAGAAGTCTGTCTGTGTGTTGTAAATGGAGCTCTCTGGGATTTTCAAGGAATGAAAGATTTAAAGTGCTTCTCAATTCCTGTGGTTGCTGGACTGGTGTTTCTCCTGAATGTCACACCGTGTTCAGAGGGGCAAGGAGACAGGACCAGCCTTGCTGTGGGCCCAGAGATCAGGGGCAGGAAGGGGGGACTGGGAAGAGTTCTTTACTTCCAGTAGCTGGGCGTCCACCTGGGAGACTTCTAACCACAACAGGGGACAGGCCAGGAGGCTGTCAGCTCGAGGAAAAGGTGGCCACATCTCTCAGCCTGGGGGCACTGAATGTCCCACAAATCTTCTAACGCCCTTTAGCAGGAAGGGACAGGAAAACTGGACAAATGGAAATGGGAACTCAGGGCCAAGAAAGGGAGAGTTGACACATCATGGGGTTGGCAACCAATGTCACAAAACAATTTGTGTATTAATTGTTTAATGAGAAACTAATTTGCTGCTCTATAAACTTTCATCTAAAGCACAATTAAAAAAAAATCTTGCAATGCCTTTTAAATGGGACACAGACATCTTAAAAAGTTTAACAGTTGTATACTTATTTTAGTGTGGATGAAAAAAACATAAATAGCAAGAGAAACCTCATAATTCTATAGATATTATCATAGTAATGTAAACTTTCCATTTCAAGTGCATTGATTTAAGTAAAAAGTATCAATGTTAATTTTGTTTTTGACAAACCTATTATGATTATGTGAGCTCCCAACAAAGGAAGCTGTGTACTATTTTTGCAGCTTTATTGTAAGGCTAAAATAATTTCAAAATAATAAGTTAATGATAAGTACATTTATAATGTTAAAGCTGGACCCTATCACACACCATATAAAAAATTTAACTCAAAATGAATCAAAGGCCTAATATAAGAACTAAAACAATAAAACTCTTAGAAGAAAGGGTAAAAGTAAATCTTCGTGACCTCGGATTACAGTGGTTTATCAGATATGACATCAAAAGCAAAAGCAACAAAAGAAAAAATAAGTAAATTGGACTTCACCAAATTAAAACCTTTTGTGCTTCAAAAGACATTATTAAGAAGTGAAAAGATGACCCACAGGATGGGAGAAAATATTTGCAAGTCATATATCTGATAAGGGTATAAAGAACTCTTGTAACTCAACAATAAAAAGACAACCCAATTTAAAAATAGGCAAAGGATCTGAATAGACATTTCTACGAAAAAGATGTATGAATGGGCAACAAACACATGAAAAGATGTTCAACATTATTAACCATTAGGGAAACGCAAGTCAAAACTACTAGGATAGCTACAGTAAAAAAGATAATAACTAGGATGGAGACAATGGATTGGAACCCTACACTGCTGGTGGGAATGTAAAATGCTGCAGCCACTTTTGGAAAACAGTCTGGCAGTTTCTCAAAAAGCTAAATATATAACAACAATTCCACTCCTAGGTATACATCCAAGATAAATTAAAATGTATGTCCACACAAAAACTTGTACACAGATGTTCATAGCAGCATTGTTCATAATAGTCGAAAAGTAAAAACAACCCAAATTTCCTTCAGCTGATGAATGGATAAATAAAATGTGGTATATTCATACAAAGGAATATTATTCGGCCATAAAAAGGAACAAAGGACCAATACGTGCTACGACATGGATGAACCTTGAAAACATTATTATAAGTGAAGAAACCCACGAAAGCCACATACTGATTCCATTTATAAGAAATGTCCAGAATAGACAAATCTACATTGTTGTTGTTGTTGTTAGGTGCCATTGAGTTGACTCCGACTCACAGCTACCTTATATACAACAGAGCAAAACACTGCCCGGTCCTGCACCATCCTCACAACTGGACAAATCTATAGAGATGGAAAACAGATTAGTGGCTGCCAGGGGTTAGGGGAGAGAGGGAGGGAATGGGGAGTGTCTGCTTATGGTATGGGGTTTCTTTTGGGGTGATGAAAATGTTTATCTGCTTGCTCATTTGTCTCTTCATCCACTGGGAATCAGCCAGAATAGGGTGGAGATGAACCTGAACTCTGCTGACAGACTAGGTTCAAGCCTTAGCCTGCAGCATGTTTCTTTTTAACTTCTTTGGCCTAATTTTCTCATAAGTAAAATGGGGATGATAATAGTGCCTACTCAGAAGGTTTGTTGAGGTGATTAAATGAGATCGTGCATGTAAAGGGCTTAAAGAGTGCACAGTACTAGAATGTTTAACTATTGTTATGCACCAAGTTTTCATTGAGCACCCTGGCAGAGAGCTGGCTGCTCCTCGTCCCCCATATCCATTCTCTGCCCCCCAAACTTTTTCTTTTTTTTTTTGCAGTAGTCTACATTTTCCAGAATAACAACTATATTTTCCAGATTCCCTTGCAGCTAGGTGTGATCACAAGATGAAGTTCTGTCCAGTGAAATGTGAGGGACTTCCAGGTTGTGTCCTTCAAGGGAAGAGCAGGCCTTTTCTTGCCTCCTTCCTAAATTTTGCTGCTTGGCATATGGATGTAAGCTGGAGTTCTAGCTGGGCCATGGGGACAAGGCCTCACCAATGGGATAAGAGAGTGGAAAAATGGAAGCAAATGGGTCACACATCTGTGTGGACCACCCACACCATTTCTGAACTTCCTACATCTAAACTTAAATGTGAGAGATAAATAAATTTCTAACCTGTTGAAGCCTCTTTTACTTTGTCACTTGGGTCTTTGTCACTTGAATCCAAACCTTAACCCTAACTAATATTAGCACCTACTATGTGCCAGGCACTGTATGCTTGTTCATCTCAGTATCGTCAAAGCCTAACATAGATGAAGAAATGTAGGCTTGGAGGCCAAGTAACTTGTTCAAGGGCACAGAACTAGTAAGCAGCCAGGGGAGAGAAGTCCTTGACCTGGCCCTCACTGAAAGAATCACTGTGTGATTTTAGGCAACTGGCTTAACACTTCTGAATATAATCATATATTGCTGGATGACTTAAATAGAATGGCGTTGGTAATGCACCTCACACGTTGTGAGTGTTGGCTCCTGTCATATACATTTTAGGACAAGTTTCAGTGGCCACCCAGGGGAACTGGGAGAAAAACCATGGGAAACAGGAACCTCTAAGACAAAGGGAAGGAGGAATGAGGTTAGGGGTGTGTGTCTTACTCCTTCACTTCCACCCATCCTGGCCTGTGGCGAAGGACGTCCATGAGAGTGTTCATAAGGGTGGTCTTGAACCGGATCAATGCTCTCTGCTCTCTGAAAGACAAACCAACAGAACACTGCTTGGGATCAACTATTTTCCTAGGAAGACCCAGGGGTAGGAAAAAAGAGGAAGGAAGAAGGGTCAAATTCCATAAGTAAAAATGCCAAAGCTTAGAATCTAGCATCACAACATGGCAACACTTAAAGTAGCCTAATTGAGAATTACAGAACTTTTGAATCGTTGAAAAATAATAGCAATGATTTTTCCAATGTCTATTATGTACTGGGCATGGTCTGGTTACTTTACATGTGCCAACTAATCCTTATATTAAATGATAAGTATTTGCAAATCCCCTTTCCTGGCATCCACCTGGGAAGGCAGAGTAGATGTATTTTTTCCCTATTCCTCCAGCTAAATACAGCTAAAAACCCTGGACATTATATGTGTATATATATATATATAATAAACATAAGAAGACACTGAAAGGTAGAGAGAAGGCAGACTGGCTAGGGACCTCAGGAGTCAAGGAACAACATAGTGGTGAATTCCCTGGGTTTTGTTTTTGCCACATACATCCCAGTTATGGAGCCCTGGTGGTAGAGTGGTTAAGAGCTTGGCTGCTAACCAAAAGGTAGGCAATTTGGACCCACCAGCCACTTCCTGGAAACCCTACAGGGCAGTTCTACTCCATACTGTCAGGTCACTATGAGTCAGAATCGACTCAATGGCAACAGGTTTTATCCCAGTTATGCAGCTGAAGAAACTGGAAACCTAGAAACCCCAATGGGTGCAGACAAAAAAAGCCCTCAAAAAAAGCCTGCTGTCGGAGAACAGTGGGATGCAGACCCCAGATTCTCATAAAAAGCCCAGACTTAATGGTCTGACTGAGACTAGAAGAATCCCGGCGGTCATGGTCCCCAAACCTTCTGTTGGCCCAGGACAGGAACCATTCCCGAAGACAACTCATCAGACATGGAAGGGACTGGACAATGGGTTGGAGAGAGATGCTGATGAAGAGTGAGCTACTTGTATCAGGTGGACACTTGAGACTGTGTTGGCATCTCCTGTCTGGAGGGGAGATGGGAGGGTAGAGAGGGTTAGAAACTGGCAAAACGGTCACGAAAGGAGAGACTGGAAGGAGGGAGCGAGCTGGCTCATTAGGGGGAGAGTAAATGGGAGTATGTAGTAAGGTGTATACAAGTTTATATGTGACAGGCTGACTTGATTTGTAAACTTTCACTTACAGCACAATAAAAATTATTTAAAAAAAAAAAAGCCCGCTGTCTCTTGACAAAGGACCAGGAAAGAAGCAACCTAGCAAGATAGAAAACTTTTAGACAATACCTGTTCTACTCTGGCCAAACACACAGAAAAAAAACTGTGATCACTCCCACTTATGCCAGCAAAGACCAAGTGGGGAGCCTTGACATTCCTTGAGGTTGTACTGAAGCCCCTTAACACTCCTGCTGGAGTGATGTCAGAAAAGGACAGGCAGCAATGATCCTCCATGGGGAGCCTGGACTTTCACTCCCATTCAGCATTAGTGAGATGCCACTCCCCCTCCCTGCTGAAGTGACATCAGAAGGGGCCTAGTGTAGAGTCAGGACTTCCACCGCCACCCAGCATGAGCGAGGCTGCACTTGCCTGTGCTGTCAGTACAGGCCAGGTGGGACACAGTAACAAGAAACTCCTACTCCTCCCAGGAAGGGTGGCATCAGTAGAGGTCTAGTGGGGAGCCAGAACTCCCATTCAGCAGTAAGAAGCCCCTGTCTCCTCGGGTGTCAACAGACGACAAGTGGGGAACCTGGACTTCGAGCCCACACAGCAGTAATATGGTGGCGCCATCCTCCTATTTCTGCCAAGTAGCGTCAAAGAGTGTCAGCTAAAACAGTTTCAGTAAGAGTCACCATCCCATAACATGTTGTTGTTGGGTGCCTTTGAATCAATTGCAACTCCAAAACGACCCTATGTACAACAGACCAAATGCTGCCCGGTTCTGTACAATCTTCACAATCGTTGTTGTGGTTGAGCCCACTGTTGCAGCCACTGGGTCAACCATCTCATTGAAGGCCTTCCTCTTTTTCACTGACCTTCTACTTTGCCAAGCATGATGTCCTTCTCCAGGGACGGTCCCTCCTGATAACATGCCCAAAGTATGTGAGACAAAGTCTCACCATCCTTGCTTCTAAGGAGCAATCTGGCTGTACTTCTTCTGAGAAGGATTTGTTTGTTCTTTTGCGTAGTATGTTCAAATTCTTCTCCAACACCATAGTTCAAATGCATCAATTCTTCTTTGGTCTTCCTTATTCATTGTCCAGCTTTCACATGCATATGAGGTGATTGAAAAGACCATGGCTGGGTCAGGAGCACTTTAATCCTCAAAGTGGCATCTTTGCTTTTTCAGAGTTTAAAGAGGTTTTTTTTTGCAGCAGATTTGCTCAATGCAATACATCTTTCGATTTCTTGACTGCTGCTTCTATGGGGGAAACCCTGGTGGCGTAGTGGTTAAGTGCTACGGCTGCTAACCAAAGGGTCAGCAGTTTGAATCCACCAGGCGCTCCTTGGAAACTCTATGGGGCAGTTCTACTCTGTCCTATAGGGTCGCTATGAGTCGGAATCGACTCGACAGCACTGGGCCCGGGGCTTCTATGGGCTTTGATTGTGGATCCAAGTAAAATGAAATCCTTCACAACTTCAGTATTTTCTCTGTTCATGATAGTGTTGCTAATTGGTCCAGTTGTGAGGGTTTTTGTTTTCTTTATGTTGAGGTGTAATTCATACTGAAGTCTGTAGTCTTTGATCTTCATCAGTAAGTGCTTCAAGTCCTCTTCATTTTCAGCAAGGAAGGTTGTGCCATCTGTATATTGCAGGTTGTTAATGAGTCTTCCTATATGGTGCGATAGATCACTTTTGTGCGGCCTGTCTAGCCACTGTCTTGTAACTCCCACCCAAGTGGTTGGGTGGGACTGTGTGATAGGGTAATTGTGTCCCACCAAAGGGGTTGGTCAGTTTTACCATCCTGCTGAGCTTGAAATGAGACACCCCAGAGGTAGGAAAGAGAAGATCTCACCAGCACCAAGGAAGAACAGCCAGGATCAAGCACATCTTGTGGACCCGGGATTCCTGTATTAAGAATCTCCTGAAACTAGGAGACAGAGAGGGAGAGCTCTAACACTGAGGTCAGCAAGAAGTGGTGGCAGAGACCTGTAGTAGGAGACCGCGTGGTAGGCTTCCTAGTCCACAGAGAGAGAAAGCTGAGTGCCTTTGGACAGAGGCCAAGGGCCAGGGAGAGGCGTGCCTGTGAGCACAGCTGGGAAGGGGCCGTCCTGGTGGAAGAGCTGTATCCTGAGTGTTCCTGAGCCTGATTGTAACTGTTACTTCCCCGATAACCCCTATAATCATGAGTGTTGTCTGTGAGTTCTGTATGGCCAATGCAATGAATTATTGAACCCAGCAGAGAAGTAGAGAGTACTGTGAAAGGGACGGTTGTTGTCAGAATTGGTTAAGATCGTGGAGAGAGGAGGTATGTCTGACCTCTGCCTCATAGGAATCAGCCTTGGGCTGTTGATCTTGATTCTTCTTTTCTCTTGTGAAAAGAGAGGAGGTCAGACACAGGCCCCATGCTCTTCTTACATCCTCCAATCCTGATGGCACATTCTTCTTCATTTACTCCAGCTTTTCAGATTATGTGCTCAGTATACAGATTGAATAAGTATAGTGAAAGGATGCAATCCTGACGCACACCTTTTCTGATTTTACCATGCAGTATCTCCTTGTTCTGTTCGAATGACTGCCTCTTGGTCTATTTGCAGGTTCTGCGTGAGTACAATTAAGTACTCCAAATGTCTAAATCACTCATCAGACCCAAGAACCAGGAAAATGTCAATGTGAATGAAAAAAGACAATCAATAGATGCCAACACCAGAATAGCAGACATGTTAGAATAACCTGACAAGTATTCTAAAGAGGCCATCGTAAAAATACTTCAACAAGGAATTAAGCACACATTTGAAACAAATGAAAAAAATACAAAATCTCACCAAAGAAACAGCAAGTCTCAGCAAAGATAAAGGATATAAATAAAAAAACAAATGAAAATGTCAGAGTTAAAAAACATACAACACCTCAAAAAAGAAAAAATCGATGAATTGGGTCAACAGCAGAATGATGGGGACAGAGCAAAGAATCAGTAAACTTAAAGAGAGAATAATAGAAATTACCCAATCTGAACAACAGAGAGAAAATATGCTGGAAAAACAAAAATGACAATAGTAACAACAACAACAAAAAAATGTGTGTGGTTATGTAGGTGGATATGTATACATATATGTGTATAGGAAGGCATATGCAAGTAAATGAATGTGCATGTTCAGGTGTGTTTCTAGGCATATGTAGATACATGTTTGTGTGTGCTGCATATTTACCCATATGTATAACAAAGCACATAGGGGGCGCAGCTACAGAGGCTTCCTAGACATATTCAAACAACTCATAGGATTGGTTCACTGGGTTAAAAGGCTTAGGACCATAGTCACCGGAGACAAGGCAGTCAATTGGTACAACATAGTTCATAATGATAATGTTCTACATCCTAGCTGAGCGAGAAGCGTGGGTATTCACAGCTTGTGAACAGCCATCCAAGATACACCTATTGGTCTCTACTTATACGGAACAGAAGAGAATGAAGGAAATCAAAGGTGCAAAGAAGAAACTAGTCCATGGGACCAAGAGCCCAAACGAACCACAGCCTCTTCTAACGTGAGACCAGAAGAACTAGATGCTGCCCGGCTACCACCACCTTCCATTCTGACCAGAAACATGATAGAAGGTCCCGGATAGAATGGGCGGGAAATGTAGAACAAAATTCAAATTCCTAAAAAAGGCCAAATCTACTGGACGAATAGAGACTAGAGGAACCCCCAAGACTGTTGCCCTAAGACATTCTTAGAACTTGGAACTGAAGCTCTTTCTGGAGGTGACCTTTCAGCCAAATAATAGATTGGCTTATAAAATAAACAATATCACCTGTGAGTAACGTGCTTCCTTAAACAATCAACTGTATGAGACCAAATGGTCAACATCTACCCAGAAGCAAAGATGGGAAGGCAAAGAAGGGAAGGGAAGCTGGATCAATGGAAACAGAACAAAGAGAATGGAAATAATGAGAATGCTGACACATTGTGAAAGCTGTAACCAATGGCACAGAACAATTTGTATAAAAATTGTTAAATGGGAACCTAATTTGCTGTGTAAACTTTCACCTAAAATATTGTATAAAATAAAGAAAAAAATGAATATAGTTTTAGGACCTGGAAAGAGGAGAAAAAGGAAGACACAAAAAGTAATTGAAGAAATAATGGCTGCCATAAAACAATATGTATACTAACTGTTTAAAGGGAAACTAGTTTGTTCTGTAAATCTTCATCTAAAGTACAATTTAAAAAAAAAGAAGTAATGGCTGAAAACTTCATAAATTCGGCAAGAGACATAAATGTACAGACTCAAGAAGCTGCGAGAACCTCAAACAGATAAACCCAAAGAGATACCTGCACACATCACAATCAAACTTCAAAAACAAAAGACAAAGAAAATCTTGAAAGCAGCCAGAGAAAAATGACATCTTACCTAGAGGAGAAAAACAATTAGAATGAAAATGGATTTCTCATCAGAAACCATAGAAGCCAGAAGGAAATGGGACAACATTTTTCAAGTGCTAAAAGAAAAGAACTGTCAACCCAGAATTTTATATCCCATGAAAATATCCTTTGGGAATGAAGACATTCTTAGACAAAGGAAACTAAGGGAATTTGCTACCAGCAGATTTACACTAAAAGAATGGCTAAAGGAAGCTCTCTAAATAGAAAGGAACTGACAAAAGAAGGGATCTTAGAACATCAAGAAAGAATAAAGGACGACAGAAAGAGTAAAAATATGGGTAAATACATTTTCCTTTTCTTGAGTTTTCTAAATTATGTTTGAAAATTGAAGCAAAAATTATAATACCGTCTAATGTGGTTCTAAATCTATGTAGAGGAAATACCTAAGGCTGTTTCATAAACAGGGGAGGTAAAGGAATTAAAGGGAGGTGAGGTTTCTACGCTTCACTTGAACCAGTAAAATGCTGATACCAGTGGACTGTGATAAGTTATTATATACAGTGTAATACCCACAGTAACCACTAAAAAAGTTAAATAAAGAGATGTACTCAAAAACAGTAGAGACAAATCAAAATTACATTAAATATGAATGTAAATACAATTACGTTAAATGTAGTGGTCTAAATGTATTCATGAAAAGACAGATTTACAGAGTAGATTTAAAAAACAAACAGACATGGCCTAACTATATGCTGTCTTCAGGAAAGTCACTTCAAATAGAATGGCATGGGTAGGTCGATAGTAAAGGATGCAAAAAGATGTATCACACATTAATAACAAAGAAAGCAGGAATTACCAGAGACAGACAGGGACAGAAATAATGATAAAAGTATCAATCCACCAAGAAGACATAGCAATATTAAGTGTGTATGTACCAAAAAACAGAGCTACGAAATACATAAAGTAAAAACTGATAAAACTGAAAGGAGAATTAGACAAATTCACAATTATAGTTGGAGACAGCAACACCCCTCTCTCAATAATTGATAGAATGAAACAGAAAATCAGCAGGACACAGAAGAATTCAGAATGCCTTCAACCAATAGGATGGAATTGACATTTACAGACCTATCCACCCAACAACAGCAGATTACATATTCTTTTCAAGGACCCATGGAACATATGCCAAAATAGACTATATCCTGGCCCACAAAACAAGCCTTAACAAATTTAAGAGAATTGAAATGATAGAGAATGTGATGTGACTCCATAGTGGAGTCAAGCTAGAAATCAATACCAGAAAGTTAAGAGGAAAATCTCTACACTCTTGGAAATTAAATAGCACGTTTCTAAATAATCCATGTGTCCAGGAATAAGTTTCAAGGGAAATTTTTAAAAAATACATTGAAATGAATGAAAATACAACATACCAAAATATTTGCTATGGTGTATGCAATGTAAACTACCTCCTCTGACTGCCCACACAATCTTCAGTAAAGTCTACATTGTTTGCTCCTGCTTTTGTGCAAGTGGGTTCTTGTTTGGAGAATCCCAAGAGGTTATTGATACAGAGTGAAGCAGAGGATCAGGGCACAGATGACATTCAAGTCATCACATGGTTGTTGAAGGAGGCATGAAAGCATAGTTAGACACAAAGTGAGCCCTGGAATTCAACTAGCTCTGCTACTAGTTGGTTGAGCAAGTTACACTCTGAGCTTCTTCCTCATCTGTAAAATGGACACAGTAACAATATCTACCTCCAAGGGTTTTTGGTGAGGATTCAGTGAGATAGGATTCAGGGGCTGGCACATGGTAAGTGCTTAATAATAATAATTTTTTTAAGTATTATTGTTTTATGTTTATATTAATATATTTATTATTAGTATATAAATTATCATTATTGAAGTAAGAAGGTACAGAGGGATGGAGGAAAGGAAAAAAGGAAGAAAAAAGAAAGGAGGAAAGGAGGAAGGCGGGAAATTCTATTTATTGGATTGGGCAGGGGACCACTCACCGCTCTTTTCCCTTTGACAATCCATGGCCCTTGTAAATTTGATTCTGCAATGAAAAAAGGAAATTAAGCTCCTGCTTAAATAACTTTATATTCACATTTCCCCTGTGTCTTAGTACCTAGTGCAGCTGTAACGGAAATACCACAAGTGGGTAGATTTAAAGAACAGAATTTATTTTCTCAGAGTTCTGGAGGCTAAGAGTCCAAATCAGGGTCTTGGCCATGTTGATTCCTTCCTTTTAGGGACCCCTGGTATTTCTTGGTTCCTTGGCAATCCTCACATGGAATCTGGGCATGCTTCTATATCTACTCTGCTTTTTTTTTTTTTTCATTTTAAACAAGAAGTTTATTAAAACAGCAGGTAGCTTGACTTGAAGGGAAAACTATCTAGGATTCATTTATTTTAGAGTGATTTATCTCTACTTAGAGACAGATAAGCAACATCACGATGAACGGAGAAAAGATGGAGGTTGTCAAGGATTTCATTTTCCTTGGATTCACAATCAACACCCATGGAAGCAGCAGTCAAGAAATCAAAAGATGCATTGAATTGGGCAAATGGGCTGCAAAAGACCTCTTTAAAGTGTTGAAAAGCAAAGATGTCACTTTGAGAACTAAGGTGCACCTGATCCAAGCCATGGTGTTTTCAGTCGCCTCATATAAAAAAGCTGGACAATGAATAAGGAAGACTGAAGAAGAATTGATGCCTTTGAATTTTGGTGTTGGTGAAGAATAATGAATATACCATGGACTGCCAAAAGGATGAACAAATCTGTCTTGAAAAAAGAACCATTAGAATGCTCCTTAGAAGCAAGGATGGCAAGACTACATCTCACATACTTTGGACATGTTATCAGGAGGGATTGTAACCAATCGCCAATCTGACACAAAGGGTCCTTGTCTTTTCCAGAGTAAGAATACACGTGAAAGACACTGTATCTTCAGCAAGCTTTATTTTGCTTGAATCAAGCAAAATGAGTCAGTGGGGGACTAAGCCTCTTCAAAAGGCTGACTCAAGAAGAGAAGCAAGGCTAAGGCTTATACGGGTTCAGTGGCGACAAGAGAGTAATGAATATTTAGTGGGCTTCTTTCAAGGGGTAGGTACCTCTCAGAATGGCAGTTCATGTTAATTAGGTTGTGCAAGCATCTGGAATCCAAGATGGAACCTACTGATATTCACGATGGACTCCTCTCGGTAGCCCTTGGCATCACTTATTATGGGATATAGCGCAAGTCCACTGATCTTTGGCACTACACCGCCATCTTTGGAGGGCTAAGGAAGGTTAAACAGAGATCATACTTTGTTTTTCTGCACATGCAGGAACCTGTAGAGGGGGAAGGGACTAGAAAAACACTAAGGAGACAGTAATTCAAGGGGTTGTTTCAACCTTATCTCATATTGACAGGAAGTGCTTCCTGTTTGCCCAACTTCTAGTTGGTAATCTTTTAACAGCTCTTTTGTTCCACCACCACAGTTAACTCTATCTGTTTAAGGATCAGTCACTGGAGAACGACATCATGCTTGGTGACAGGGTCAGCTCAGTGGAAAAAGAGGAAGACCCTCAATGAGATGGATTGACACAGTGACTGCAACAATGGCCACAAGTATATGCACAATTGTGAGGATGGTGCAGGATTGGGCAGTATTTTGTTCTGTTGTTCTTGGGGTCGCTATGAGTTGGAATCGACTCGAAGGCACCTGGTAACAACAACAACAAAGACAGATTGCCCTATACGTAACAGCTATGTACAAAGAATGTATAAAATTGTCCTTGGCTTTACAATGATAAATGAAAAAACATTAAAATTCTCCAAATAAACAAGGTATGCAAGGCTTTTTATGTCACTGTCTTTTGTTAAACAATTAAGAGCAAAATATACAGGTAAGAGCTATACAGGTTAGAATATACAGGTAAGAGCTGAGAGAGCATGCCACTAATGGAGAAAGTGGGTATTTTCACAGAACCAGGATTTTTTCCCATTCTGTCGCCACTTGATGTCCATCGAAACATACCATTGGCCATTTAGTTAAAAAAAAAAAAATGCAATACGCTTCTGCACATAAACCAGTTACTTTATGGACAATAAAGGAATGGGGGAGGGGAAAATGAAAGACTAGAGAAAACTATACTGTAGTAGGATGTGGTGGAACCAAATTGTGGTTTTCTAATTGAGAACGTATTCTTGGTCTGTAGGAACAGAGTTCTGGAGTACAGTAGCAGGCTCCCTTTTCAGAAGACACTTCCTGTCTGCTGCCAGAATACATCAGTTGTATCCTCATCCTCCATTTCCAACTGTGCAAGTGTACCTGTTTCTTTGATTGGCTGCCCATCAAATCGGAATCTGATCTGCCTCTTTGACAAACCCTATCATTCACAATAGGTTTTTGTTAATTTACTAAGTGGTGTATGCCTCTTAATCTTAAACTGCACCACAGAACCATCCTGCCCTGCCACCTTCAAATTAATATGATCGTTGTTCTCAGTCTTGACCTCTTCCTTGAGTTTTTCGTCTGCCATGGTGAGCTCCAGAATTTCCTCAGCTGCCACTTCACAAAAGAGGTACCAGGTCCGCAGGGAACAAGCACACCAGCAGCACCGGGTGTGGCAGAAGAAGGGGGCGGCAGTGGTGGGGGAGGGAGAGGGTGTGCACATGTCAAGCGCTCCCTCCCAGCCTTCTTCTAATCTGCTCTTTTTATGATTCAGAAGTGAATAGACTGAGAACCCACCCTACTGGGGTATGATCTAATTAACGTAACAGAGAAAACCTTCCCAAACAAGATTATATCCACAGGTATAGGAGTTAGAATTCCAATAATCCATACACTGGGGGAACACCCTGGGTCATTTGAAAGAAACCACAAAGTCCCAAATCAATATGTAGGTGATGTTTGTCTCCCTCTCCAACAACATGCATTAAAAAAAAAAAGTATAGCGTCACAAAAAAGCAATCCACTGTTTTCATGGCAATATGGGCCTGCCATGCCTGGTATTCACCGTATAGGCTGATATCCATCTGTGCATCCCTCAGCAGCCTGCAGTTTGTCCCTCCCTTCAAAGGAATAAGTCAGGTTGATTGGAAGTGGATATTTCAGTAGATGTTTATTTTCTGTTTTTATAATACAATTTAAGGAAGTAATTTAAAACAAAAAACCAAGCCCGTTGCCATCGAGTAGATTCCAACTCGTATCGACCCTATAGGACAGAGTAGAACTGCCCAGTAAGGTTTCCAAGGAGTGCCTGCTGGATTTGAACTGCCAACCTTTGGGTTAACAGCCACAGCTCTTAACCACTATGCCACCAGGGTTTCCAAAGAAGTAATATAAATTGTCCAAATCTGTGCGTTTAGAGTATTAATTTATTAAAAAATTAAGAACTGGATCATGAACAGCATAGAGATAGTTAAGATGGAGAGAAGAATAGATTCAACAGAAATTCAAAGGAGGCCTTATTGGATGTAGGCTGTGAGGAAGATGAGGGAGTCAAGGAGGAGTCCCAGGTTCTTGGCTTGAGCATCTGGTGGGTGGTTTAACATAGTCATTCATCAAACATCTACAGAGCGCCCGCTGTTTGTCAGCTCTGTACTGGGCACTGGGGCTAAATGGAAGGACAAGTCATGCTGGATCCATGCCCTCAAGGAGCTGCATAGTCTAGTAGGGGAGACAAACGCTAAACAAATAATCACAAGAATAATGAATTGTGGTACAAAGGTGAAGCTCAGAGCACTCTAAGAGCAGATAAACTCATTTTTCGTTGGAAGTGGGAGTTAAAGAATCGGAGGTGCCGTTCATGACAGATGGAACACAAGTAAGAAGCAGGTTGGAGTGTGGGAGCTGGATTCTAGAGTAATTTATTTCCCTTCTTTGGGTCTCATTTTTCACACTCTTGAAATGGAGAAGTCGGCCTGTGGATTCCTAGAGGACAGAGGCTTGTCTGATTCACCTCAGTGTTCCCATTGTCCAGCGCTGGGCTAGGCTTGGCAAGGGGACTAGTGTTTTTTGGATGGATGGTCAGATAAATGGGCGGGAGACAGGATGAATGAATCTCTAAAGGCTTTCCAGGTCAGGAAATCAGAAATTCTGAGTTTACCCGGGGTCACAGAAACCGCCTGGTCCAGCTTAAAATCCCGGAGTTTTGTAAATTTCCCGCCAGCAGGCCCCTTTAGGGACACTCGCAGCAGTTCCGGCGGCGCGCGGCATGTCGGGACTTGTAGTCTTTACTCTGTGTCCGTCGTTGTTCTTCTCAACCCAAATCCCTCCACAAGGACCCCCCAGTTTCAGACCCCCTCAGCGGCTTCCCTCCTCTCTAGAGGAGGCTTTCTTTCTCTAGAGGCGACGAAAGCATCTGGATTAGGTGCCATTCCTACCTTCGGTCGCGACATAATAAGACCTCTGCCAGGGCCCGATCAAAACCGCCGCTATGCCCAGTGCAAACCTGTGCGTCCCGTTGCCAAGGCGACGGGGGGAGGGGTGCCCAGATCCGCAGCCCTGATTGGATGAGCCGAGGACACGCCCCCAGCACAGTGCGCAGGCTCCCTCCCTGCGTCACAGTAGGTGTTTTGGGTGTCCCAGCGCCTTGCTTTCTCAACCGCTTTGGTTTTCTTCTCCCGAGCCCTCCACTCCGCGACCGCCAAGGGCCGGTAACCGCCGCAGACACTGCCCAGAGCCACTTCCAGCTGCATCTCGCTTGACCTCAGAGCGCTGCGTCGGAAAGGTTGTCAAATTTTGGTAAATGCAATGGTACTAAGTTTCCTTACCTAGTCCCTCTGTAAGTCATCTGGTCAGTTGACCAGTCTGTAATGTGGCCAATCAGTCACTTTTCTTTCCCCCAGTCTCACTAATTCTTCAGCACCAACTGTATGCCAGAACTCACCTGAACAGCTGCACCAGTCTCCTGACCAGTCTACTAGTATCCACCCTTGCCCTGTCCATTCCAATCCATTCTCTGCACTGCAGCCAGGAGAGCTCTTTAAAACACAAATCCTCTCGTGTCTCTCCCCCACATGTAACGTTTCATGGCTCCTTATCACTGTTAAGATAAGAACTGGATGGAATTCCTCACCTTGACCAGCAAGGCCCTGAATGGTCTGGTGCCTGAGGACTTTGCCAGCCTCATTTCTCCACTGTTTGCCCCCTGCTTTTCCCATTCCAGCCTCTGACCTTCCTTCAGTTATTGGTTTGACCCTTATACCCGCACACACCTCACCCACTCACATACACACACATACCTCAAGGTCTGTCAAACCCTTGAAGTTCTCTTTGCTGGTGGCTCTTTTCACCCCCTCTGCCCAGATCATTTTACTTGGATCCACAATCAACACCCATGGAAGCAGCAGCCAAGAAATCAAAAGACACATTGCATTGGGTAAATCTGCTGCAAAGGACCTCTTCAAAGTGTTGAAGAGCAAAGATGTCACCCTGAAGACTAAGGTGTGCCTGATCCAAGCCATGGTATTTTCAGTCACATCATATGCATGTGAAAGCTGGCCAATGAATAAGGAAGACCAAAGAAGAGTTGATGCCTTTGAATTGTGGTGTTGGCGAAGAGTATTGAATATACCATGGGCTGCCAAAAGAACGAACAAATCTGTCTTGGAAGAAGTGCAGCCAGAATGCGTCCTACATACTTTGGACATGTTGTCAGGAGGGATCAGTCCCTGGAGAAGGACATCATGCTTGACAGAGTACAGGGTCAGCAGAAAAGAGGAAAAACCTCAACGAGGTGGATTGACACAGTGGCTGCAACAATGAGCTCAAGCATAACGATTGTAAGGATGGCTCAGGACTGGGCAGTGTTTGGTACTGTTGTGCATAGGGTCGCTGTGAGTCGGAACCTATTTGATGGCACCTAACAACAACAAAGCCCAGATCTCAGTTTGCATTTCATGTCATTTCACTGACCACTTCTCTAAACAGGTTCCTTTGTTCTGGGCAGTGTTTTGAACCAATTCGTTCTGGTTCAAATCCCATATATACTGACTCAGAATCTACATTTTAACAAGATTCCCAGGTGATTCTTATGTATTGCCTTAGTCATCTAGTGCTGCTATAACAGAAATACCACGAGTGGATGGGTTTAACAAACAGAAGTTTATTCTCTCATAGTCTTGTAGGCTAAATCCAAATTCAGGGTGTCAACTCCAGGGGAAGGCTTTCTTTCTCTGTCAACTCTGGAGGAAGGTCTTTGTCATCAATCTTCCCCTGGACTAGGAGTGTCACGCAGGAACCCTAGGTCCAAAGGACACGTTCTGCTCCTGGTGCTGCTTCCTTGGTGGTATGAGATCCCCTACTCTCTGCTCCCTTCTGTTTCCCTTTATCTCTTCTAAGATAAAAGGTGGTGCAGGCTACACCCCAGGGAAACTCCCTTTACATTGGGTCAGGGATATGACCTGAGCAAGGGTGTTACATCCCAGCCTAATCCTCTTCAGCATAATCCAGATCTTGCCTCATTGACCACAGGCAGAGATGAGGATTTACAGCATATACAAAAATCAATCACAAAATGGAGGACAACCACACAATACTGGCAGTCACGGCCTAGCCAAGTTGACAGATATTTTGGGGGACACAATTCAATCCATGACATGTATAATAAATTTTAAGAACCACTGTTCTACTAGCGGGTTTTCAGGATTGGTCCCTAACTAGCAGTATTAGCATCGCCTGGGAACTTGTTAGATATGCAAATTCTCAGCAGGGGTTTGAACCAGAATGAACTGGTTTGAAGCCCTGGTTTGAAGTTCAGTGTCCCCTTCCATAAGCACCAAGAAGGCAAAGACCAAATTTGTTTTTCTTTTCCACTGTGTCCCCAGAGCGTAGCAAAGTTCCTGGCACTTGGCAGATGGTCAATAATGTTTATTGAATGAATAGACAAGTAAAAAAAAAAAAAAAAAAAAGACAAGTAGGACACATTAATTAGATGGTTACCCAAATGTATAGTTACAATCTATGAAACAAAAACACAAGAAGCAATTACATTATCTAACAGGGGAATCTGACCTAATCTGGTAGAAAACCTGAACAGACTAATATCATTTAATGAATACCAAAATCCGCTGCCGTCGAGTCGATTCTGACTCATAGCAACCTTATAGGACAGAGCAGAACTGCCCCACAGTTTCTGAGGAGCACCTGGAGGATTTGAACTGCCAACCCTTTGGTTAGCAGCCCTAGCACTTAACCACTACACCACCAGGGTTTCCCTTTAATGAATAAATAGGAACACTAATTATTTCAAGCTAGGTTTCCCAAAAAGCAAGCTTTGAAATGGAGATTAATGTGCAGAAGGCTTAATAGGGAGTGCTCTTAGGAGCATTGCCTGTGGAAGAAATGGAAAGAAAGTAAGATTGAGCAGAACCTGGGCTGGGATGCAACCTCAACGAAGGCTGTAGCCGACCCCACTGGGGAGTGTAAGATGGGCTGGCCTTTTATATCCGCCATTGGACCTGTTACTGGATACAGATGCCTCTGAGCAGGTGATATAACCTTAGTGAGACAGCTCCCTTCAGCAAGGGCAATTCTTAAAGAGGGCTGACAGCGGACAGCCCTCTCAGCGGGTCGGGTAACAAATCCTTCGGTCCTAAAGGAGGATCTGGACAGAGCCTCACAGAGTCCTCTTGGCTACACAAAAACTTCCCTCTGAAAGTGACAAAGGGTCCAGGTGATAATTGAGGCAAGTCTTCCAAATCTTCAAAGAGCAGAGTTCTGTGCAATAGAATAGAATAGAAAATGAGGAAAACAGATCCGGCTCATTTATTTGCAGGGTTTTAGTATAAGCTCGATGCTAAAACCTAGCAAGGATGGTATGTGTGTTAGGCTGAATAATGGCACCCCAAAAATGCCCACGTCCTAATCCTCAGAACCTGTGAATATGTTGCCTTACTTGTAAAAGGAACTTTGCAGATGTGATTAAATTAAGAATTTGAGATGGGGAGATTTTCCTGGGTTATCCAGGTGGGCTTGTGGAATCACAACGGTCTTTATAAAATGGAGGCAGAAGGTCAGAGAGAGGAGAAGGTGCTACACACCTGGCTTTGAAGATGGAGGAAGGGGCCATGGGAGGCCTCTACAGAAGCTAGAAGAAACAAGGAATGGGTCCTGTCCCTGAGCCTCCAGAAGGAGCCAGCCATACCAACAGTTGGGTTTTAGCCCCTTCTGGTAGGCTGAATAATGATCCCCAAGATATCCAAGTTCTAATCCCTGGAACCTGTGAATATTAGCTTATGTGCCAAAATTGACTGTGCAGATATGAGTAGATTAAGGACCCTGAGATGGGGAGATGATCCTGGATTATCTGGGTGAGCCCTAAATGCAATCACAAGTATCCTTATACAAAGGAGGTAGAAGGAGGTTTGGCGACAGACAGAGACAGAAAGAAATGCAAAGACAGAAGCAAGATGCTACACTGCTGGCTCTGAAGATGATGGCAGTGGCCACAGCCGAGGAATGTAGCTCTGGAAGCTGAGAAAGGCACGGAAACAGAGTCTCCCCTAGACCTTCCAGAGGGAGCGTGGCCCTGGCAACACCTTGATTTCAGCCCAGCGAAAATGATTTCAAACTTACGACCTCCAAACCTGTAAGAGAATGTGTGTGTGTGTTATTGTGCTTTAGATGAAGGTTTACAGAACAAACTAGTTTCTCATTAAATAGTACACATATTGTTTTACGACATTGGTTAACAACCCGATGACATGTCAACACTCTCTCAACCTTGGACTCCCTATTACCAGCTTTGTGTCCCCTCCTGCCTTCTAGTCCTTGCCCATGGGCTGGTGTGCCCCTTTAGTCTCGTTTTGTTTCATGGGCTTGTCCAATCTTTGGATGAAGGGTGAGCCTCAGAAGTGATTTCATTACTGAGCTGAAAAGCTGTCTGGGGGCCATGTTATCAGGGCTTCTCCAGTCCGTCAGGCCAGCAAGTCTGGTCTTTGTTTTTGAGTAAGAATTTTGTTCCGCATTTTTCTCCAGCTCTGTCTGGGACTATCTGTTGTGGTGTGTGTTGTTTTAAACTACCAAGTTTGTGGTAATTTGTTACAGCAGCCATAGAAAACTAATACACCCCCAAGACTCATTTCAGACTTCTGACCTACAGAGCTGGAAGAAAATAAAGTGCTGTTTTAAGCCATCCATGAGGTGGAGCATCCCAGAAAACTCAAGTCAGATGTCTTTGGTGCAATTTTCCGTGTATACCTTGGTGCCCAATAAACATTTGTTGAATGGATGAATAACCTTGCTTTTGTTTCTGTGGCTCAGAGTGATTTTCAAGGCAAGGAAACTGGGAGTCATCCTAGAATTCCTTCCTTTCCCCCACATCCAGTCTATCTGCATCCTGACTGCTGTGTTACCAAAATATTACTATAAGCTGAGTCTGGTCCCTTCCTTCCAGTGTCTCGGCTTCCACTCTGCCACAGTAGCCTCCTCACTGGCCTCTTGGCTTTGCCCCTCTAATCCACACTCCAGACAGGGCCAAAGTGATTGACTTAAAATGTTAATCAGATGAGATGGCCTCCCCGGTTAAATTGTCCCATTGGCTTTCCATCACATGGAGAAGAAAAACTTAAACTCCCATCCGTGATCCTGCACACTGGGCTCCCCACTCTCCTCTTTGGCTTCATCTCTTACCAACTCCCCTTGGTTTCCTCCCTCCCCTCCAGTCCCGGAGGCTCTTCACAAAGGCCAAGTTTTTCCCACTCCAGGGCCTTTGCCCGTGCTATTCCTTCTACCAGAAATGCTCTCTCCACTCTTTAAAAGCTGGCTCCTTTTTATACGTCAGACCTATTCAGAGAGATTCTCTCTACCCTTCCTCCAAGGCCCCATTTGTTTCCTGCAAAGGAGACTGTGACGATTTGTAAATAGTCCATTGTTTGTCCGTTGCTTATTCTGTCTGCGTCTCCTTCTAGACCTGAGTTGTCCAACACAGTGCTACTAGCCACTTATGACTATTAAGCACTTGGAATGTGGCTAGTCTGAATTAAGATGTACTAACTTGTTGCTATCCAGTCAATTCTGACTCATAGTGACACTATAGGTGTAGAGCTGCCCCATAGAGTTTCCAAGGAGCGGCTGGTGGGTTTAAACTGCCAGCCTTTTGGTTAGCAGCTGAGCTCTTAACCACTGCGCCACCAGGGCTCCATGAGATGTGCTACAAGTGTAATATACAGCCTGGATATCAAAGACTTAATGCAATTAAAAGGATGTAAAAGATCTCATTAATAATTCTTAAGTATTGATTACATGTTGAAATGATAATATTTTGGATGTGTTGTGTTAATTGAAAGCAAAGATGTCACCTTGAAGACTTAGGTATGCCTGACCCAAGCCATGGTATTTGCAGTCCCATCATATGCATGTGAAAGCTGGACAATGAGTAAGGAAGACCGAAGAAGAATTGACACCTTTGAATGTGGTGTTGGTGAAGAATATTGAATATACCATGGACTGCCAAAAGAACGAACAAGTCTATCTTGGAAGAAGTGCAACCAGAATGTTCCTTAGAGGCAAGGATGGGAAGACTGCATCTTACATACTTTGGACATGTCAGGAGGGATCAGTCCCTGGAGAAGGGCATCATGCTTGGCAAAGTACAGGGTCAGCAGAAAAGAGGAAGACCCACAACAAGGTGGATTGACACCGTGGCTGCAACGATGAGCTCAAGCATAGCACCTACCAACAACAACATTGTGTTAAATAAAAATATTAACAGTGAATGATTTTTACTTTTTTAATGTATCTACCAGAAAATTTTAAATTACATGTGAGACTCCCATTATATTTCTGTTGGGCAGTGCTGGTCTAGACTGTAAGCCAACAAAGGCAGGGACCATTTCCTACCTTGCTTGTCTGTTGTTGTGTCCCTGATGCCTAGCACATAGTAGGTGCTCAGTATTTATTGAGTAATGTGGTTTTTATGAGCAACCTGGGCATAGAGACAGCTGAAACAGGCAGGTCCATGTACACTATGAACTTAAGAAAGGAAGAAACATGAAAGAGACCATTTTCGTTTTCTCCAGTCACTACATTTCAAACAGACTCTGTCCACTCTCCCTGTCCCGCTCTGTACTGACATTTGCCCCACAATCACCTACTACTAGAGACGGGAAAGTACGGGCTCATGGAGTGTGGTGGAGGGGTAGGGGTGATGGGGAAAGGTCAGGGATGATGGGGGGGTGATGAACAGAAGGGTTGGGGGTTAATGGAGGGGTGGAGGTGATGGAGCTGTGGGAGGTGATGGAGGAGTGGGGGATGATGGAGGAGTAGAGTGATGGAGGTGTGGGAGGTGATGAAGGGTTGGGGTGATGGAGGGATAGGAAGTGAGGAGTGGGGAGTGAGGGAGGGGTGGGAGTGATGGAGGGGCAGGGGATGATGGAGGGTTGGGAGGTGATAGAGATGCGGGGATAATGGCTGGAGGAGCAGAGCTGGTTCAGCTGCTCTGTTTCAATCCTATAGGAGGTACTGGTCACAATTATTTAACGTTCTTCAGCTTTGGTCATAGTAGCTGGAAATGGCTTACCTCAACATCCTGAGATATACAGATGGGGTAGCTGGGGCCCCAAGGGGACTTGCCCAGGATCACCCAGCAAGTCAGAGATGGAATGGGGCCTCAAACCTTGGTCTCCAGACTTACCTTCCAGGACTTTTGCCTCTAACTACATCCTGTTATAGTCTCCTTTACTGCAAGGGACCCAGGTGACTGGAGACCTCCCACAGCTGCCCACTATCCGCTCCCCCCCCACACACATTTACCTCTGTTTCCTTGGGGCCCCTAAGAACATACATGCCTGGCCCCAGAAGAGCTGACCCAGATGGCACTATCCTCATAGGGGCCAAACTGGATGGAAAGAAGAGAGAGAGAAATGGATGGATAGGTGCGTGGGTGTGTGGGGGTGTGGATGAATGGATAGATGGATGGATGGGTGAATTGGAGGGTGGGAGGACTGATGGTGGATGAGTGGTGGAGGAGGATGCTGGCTGATTGGTAGGATGACTGCATGGGTTGGGAGGAGAGTGGTTGGTGACAGAAGGGAGGAATCACTCATTTTTCTCGTCTGAGAAACAATCTGAAGAGCAGAAGGCCCTTAGTGATTAAAGTCCCGCCCCCCTCCCCCCTCAAGTTTTTGCTAGAAAACCAAGCTCAGAGAAACTGGGCGCCTTGTCCCAGGGTCCGCAGGGCGGTCCAGGCTGAGCCGGAACTGGGATCCGAGTCTCCGGGAGCCCCCCGGGGGCCCCCTCCCCCTCCCCCTCCCCCCCGGGGCTCTTTCCGTCCTCCAGCCCACCCGCCCCACCCGCGCCTGACAGTGCCAGGGTGGGAGGAGCGCCCCCGCCCCCACCTCCGGAGGTGGCGGCCCCACGCGGCCCCAACAAGCTGCCGTTGTCCCGCGGGCCGTGGGCCCGGCACACTGGGGCTTTGTCCGGCCCCCTGCCGCGACCCACGGGCCCCCACATGACCGAGGGGGTAGGAGGAGCCTGTGGCGGCGGTGGCGGCGGCGGCGGCGGCGGCAGCGGCGGCTCCACCATTATTCCTCTCCGTGGCCCAGGGTCGGCGGGCAGTGGCGGCGGCGGCGGCGGCTGGGCAGAGCTGGCCAGGGCCGCGGACGCCGGGCCCCCGGGTCCTCGCCAGGCTGCAGGCGCCGGGCCTGGGCCATCAGGGCAGCTGTGACCCGAGCGCTTTCCGGGCGGCGAGCTGGGGGTGCGCCCGGACCCCCGCCCCGGGGATCATGGGGAATGGCATGACCAAGGTAGGGGGCGGGGACCGCGCAGCCCTCACCTGGCCGCCCCCCGCCGCGCGGCGGCGCCCCGGCTCTGGCTCAGTCTATCTGCCCGCCTCTGACCTTCTAGGTCTCACTCGGCTCTCCGTGACTCTGAGACCCCAGCTCTTTGTATCCCTCTGTGCCTTTATCCTTCTCTCACTTTGTTCTCTCCTGTCTCTCTGTGACTATCTCTTACTGTGTCTGTGTCTCTGTGTCACTCCCAGACTGTGTGTCTCTCTGTGAATCTGAGTCTCTGTCTCCCTTGTTTCTGTGTGAGTCTGGACTCTCTCCCTGGTGCTTTTTCTCCATCTCTCCCTATCTCTGAGACCCTCCTTCACCTCTGCACGTCCCTTCACCTGTACCTGCCTTCCTGTCTCCCTCCAACTCAGGATTCCCTGCCACCCCCTTGGCAAGTCCACCTCTCTCCTCGCTCCTGTCTTTCTGTTCCTCCTACCCTCTCCCCCAGCTCTTGCTGTCCCTCCCTCCCTCCCTCCCTCCCTCCTTTTCCCATCTCACCCTACTCAAGCTGGCCTCCCCTGGTGCCCTCCCTGTGGTTGATCTGTTCCCCTCCTGCCTCCCCAGAGGCCCAGACCCCTCTCACAGAGGGCCCAGGCCGCGTGATGGGGAGGGGGTTCCTTAGAGTCTTGACACCCTTCATGGGACAGAGAGGGGCTGTGGGCCCTCAGTTGACAGGGGTGGGAAGAGGGAGCAGCCCCTGCCTCGCTGACCCCCTGCCTGTCTCCTGTAGGTACTTCCTGGACTCTACCTCGGAAACTTCATTGGTGAGCACTGCCCACTCTGTCCCAAGGCCATGGCACTCGCCCTGTCCCAGGCCTGTGTCCACCATTCAGGCTCTGGCCCACGCACCTTAGACACGCTCAGGAATGGGGCCGGGGGCAGGGAAGTGACTCCAGGCTGGGACGGGGAAAGAGCTTGTGGAGGACTCAGGAGTGTGTGGGCAGGCAGCAGGGGGACGGTTCCCCACCTGAAGGGACAGGGAGGGAGCATCACAGGGGCCTGACACTGCCATTTCTGCCCCTCCCCCACCAATGTTACCTTAAGCGGTCAAAGGACAAAGCAAAGGGCTCAGGACCTGAGCTGTGGACTCACTCTGGACCTCAGCCTCCCCTCAGCACCAGGCCCTGAGGTTCTGGATTGAGGTCTATTTGGGGGTGCCACTTCTAGCTGTGAATCTAGGATCCCTTCATCCTCCCTAGAGAAGGGGCCTCTGAAGGCTGGGGCTGGGCCCTCTCGTAAGCAGGGTCCTGAGCACTGACCCCATCACCCACCAGAAGAGCCCCTGAGATAAGCAGCTGGGTAGCCTTGTGCTTGAGGTGGTGACTGACCCTACAGGCCTGCTCGTGAACCTTTTTCACTCTGCGTGCTCTCACCCATTCTCCTTACGAGCATCAGTTAGGTGGGCACAGATGGCCAGACACCCCATCCCTGCCCTCAAGGAGCTTCCAATCTGGCAATGAGAAGACAAATCTAAGCACAGACCTTGGGGCATAGGGAAGAAAACACTCTTAAGAGATGGGCTGGTCAGGGGCTTGGAGGCCCCAAGGTGGGAAAAGCCACTTTCATACGGGGAGTCAGAGAAAGCTTCAGAGAGGAAGGGGCATTTGAGCTGGACCTGGAAGGGTGGGGCAGGGCCTTCCCCATTCACCCCCACCCCTGCTGGGCTTACGTGTCTGGTCTCATAAATCCTGGTCCCTTCCTTCCTGGGAGCCACCTCAGCAGTCGTACCGCACTGACTTCTGTATTTGGCTAATAAGGTCTGAACCTCCTTAAGTGTGCAAGCCCGTGAGGGAAGGGGCCATGAGGCTGACTTCCTTAAGTGTGCAAGCCCGTGAGGGAAGGGGCCATGAGGCTGACTTCACACCCCTGGTGCCCAGCCAAAAAAAAAAAAAAAAGGCTATACATAATAAAAAAACCCATCGCCATCGAGTCAATTCTGATTCATAGCGACCCTACAGGACACAGCAGAACTGCTCCATAGGGTTTCCAGGGAGTGCCTAGGCTCTTGGTAAATGTTTGCTGAATGAGGAAGTGGACATAAGAAGATAACCTAAAAAAAAAAAAAAAACCTCAACCTAAACCTATTGCTGTCAAGTTGATTCTGACTCATAGCAACCCTATAGGACAAAGTAGAACTGCTCCATAGGGTTTCCAAGGAGCAACTGGTGGATTTGAACTGGCGACCTTTTGGTTAGCAGCCTGAGCTCTTAACCACTGCAGCACCAGGGATCCCTATAGAGGTGGAAAAATATTATTTATTCCAATTATAAAAGGTCTGCATACACTGTAAATCCAGCCACTAGAGATGACCACTGTTAGCAGTGGCGGGTATAACCTTAGGTCATTTTTCAGATCTCTCTGTGGTTGTTGTTAGCTGCCATTGAGTCAGCCCCCAACTCATGGCAACCCCACGTGTTACAAAGTGGAACTGCTCCATAGGGTTTTCTTGGCTGTAATCTTTACAGAGGAGCCTTGGTGGTGCAATAGTTAAGTACTCGGCTACTAACCAAAGGTTGGCAGTTCATACCCACCCCGTGCCTCTGTAGGAGAAAGACCTGGTGACCTGCTTCTGCAAAGACTATGGCCAAGAAAACCCTATGGGGCAGTTCTACTCCGTCAAATGGGGTTGCTATGAGTTGGAATCCGCTGGACAACACACAACAACCAACAGTCTTTGGCTGCACAGTATTCTAAAATATGGTTATACCGTTATTCACCCAGGCCCTTTTTGATGGACATTTAGATTGTTTCCCTTGTTGAAGGATTTCTAGTGTGTTTACTATTATAAGCTGTACTGCGGAAAACATCCATCCTTTACACACAGCTCTCCATGTGTGAGCAAACACTTCTGTAGACGAGATTCCTAGAAGTAGAATTGCTAGATCAGAGGCTATGCCAGGGAGAGGTGTTTTGGACGGAAACAGAAGCACTGGCAGGGTTGAGAGATGCAGGGCTGTGACTTGGGGGTGCCCCATCTTCAAGATTGAGGCCTAAGAGAGTGACAGGACATGTCATGCCAGGAGCAGGAGCTGGGGAAGGAGGATGAGCCCAGGTGGAGTGAGAGGGCAGGAAGGAAGCATTCTTGGCCATCAGCAACAAGCGGGTCACACCTGCCAGACTGGCTCCAGCATCCTGTTTCTTTCAGATGCCAAAGATCCGGATCAGCTGGGCCGGAATAAGATCACACACATCATCTCCATCCACGAGTCACCCCAGCCTCTGCTGCAGGTACTCCTTACCCCCACGCCAGGGGTGCAGACAGGTGGGGGGATGCAGACACCACAACACCCACTTTTCAAGCACCTGCTATGTGCCAGGCCCTGTGCTGGTGCCTTGACCCATGCTAATGCATTCGGACTCCGCCACTGGCCTGCTTTACATTACCGTCCTTATTTGTCACCTGAGGCCCAGAATGGTAAACTAACTCACCTGAGGTCGCACATCCAGGAAGTAGAGGAGCAGGGATGTGAACACAGGCCATCCATCTGGCCCAGAGGCCTCACACTGAACCTTGAAAAGCCCCCTATGTGGGCTTCCTATTGCCAAACCAGATGGATGATTCCAAATGGATGACTCTGGGCTGTGTGTTTTGCTGTGTGACCTTGGGCTGTGACTTCACCTCTCTGGCTTTGTCCCCTCAGTCCTGTCTGCCCCCAGGAGGCTGTTGTGAGGCTTCAGGTGGTCTGCGGGTGGTGAAGATGCTTTATACCTGAAAAGCATGGCTCACCCCAGAGGAGCTGGTCCTGAGAAAGGGGGGTCAGTCAGGTGTTATGACCCAAAGGAGGGAAGAGGTAAATCCAGACCACATGTGCTGGAGTCAGAAGGCCAGAGTTCACATCCTTACCACTATTCCCTCTGTAACCTTGGGCATGGGACTTCACCTCGCTAGGTCTCAGTTAGCTGATCTATAAAATGGGGATTTTATAATAGCACCTACCTCACGGAGTTGTTGAGTGATTGAAAATAACAGCCACATTGTAGGTACTCAACAAATTACAGCTTATATAATAATAAGGTTAATACTATTCTTACCCCATAAATAGAGTCCCTTCCTCCTGATCTATTAGAATGTATGTCATTCACTCTGACCATGAAGGGAAAGAACGGTGGCCAGGAAAGGGCTCTGGAGATCTGAGATCGAGACCATGATATGCCACAGACTTGCTGTGTGACCTTGGGCAGAGCCCTTCCCCTCTCTGGGGTCAGTTTCCTCATGTGTCCTATGAGGAGGTCAGGTTTGATGATCTCTAAGAGCAACCCCTAATGATCTGTGGTTTTCAGTTTCATCCAAAAAAGCAACTTCCAGGCCCATGGAGTCTGAGTTTGCTTTGTAGGGCAGTCTCGTTTGGGAGTGTTTGGGGTATGCAGTCACTACATTGCAGAGGGAAGGTTGTTGAGTCATGAATATATTTACTAATGAAATAATTGCCTACCAAATGGGTCCCTGCTCCAACAGCCCTCCCCTCTTCTCACAAGTGTCACTCCGTCCCCATCCATCCGTGAATTTACCAGTCAGAGCTTGATAACGCTGTGCAAACCCAAGGCCAAATGCATTGGTGAAATTGCAAACCTTGCAAAAGATGCAGGATTTTGTGACCTTGAAGAGAGCACGTTCAAGAATGGCCGGACTCTGACACAAGGTCACTGACAAATGAAGACCTGGCCAGTGATGGGCCAGGCACCTGAAAAAAGGCATCTGAATATCAAAAAATTAAGGGAAGTCCTTGAGAAAAGCAATAAGGTCCTTGGATCATGGGAGCAAAAATGATCCTTAAGATCTTGTGTGAAAGGTAAACATGAAGCAAAGGATGTCATAGCAATTTTGTTGGAAAAATTACCAACACGTAGTTCATTCTCTGGTTACTCTAATAATTAATACATGATTTTTAACCACAGTTCATAAAATGTAAGCTTATTTTCATTTTTTTTTTTAATCTTTCCAAGATAATCAAATCTGCTTTGCCCTATTTATGAAATTTTGATCCCATTTGGAGGGAAATCACTCTAAGTAGCCCTTTCCCAGCTATTAGGTAAAGGGGCTCTGGGTCCTTTTTATCAAGTCCTCATGCCCAAGTCACTTACAGGGTTAGGATATGTGGCATCTTAGAAGATTCTGGAATCACAGATGGCCAGAACTGGGAGGCCCTCAGAGATGGCATCTACCCTCTTTGGACAGACAGGAAATAGAGATCCAGAGAGGGGTGGGAGCTGGCCTGGGGTCACCAGGCACTTTGGCAGCTCAGGCCAGGGTGGGGGTGGGGGGCATGGGTAAGGGGCTTCCCCACCCCCTACTGCCTGAGTGTATTTTGTACTTGCAGGACATAACCTACCTTCGTATCCCAGTGGCTGATACCCCTGAGGTGCCCATGTAAGTTCCCCCAGATGGACAGAAAGCTGCCTCCTGTGGTGGTAGCTGGGGGGCGGGGGGGATGGTGTGGCATAAGGTGTTCTAAAGGAGACCAGAGAGAATATAGATCATCAAGCTGTCCTGGAGACCCAGCATGGGTGGTTACCCAGACCCAGGTTTGACTCTGTCTCAACTGTGTCCCTGTGGTGTGCCCCTGGCCAAGACTCTTAACCTCCCTGAGCCTCAATCTCCTCAGCTATGACATGGAGAAAGTATCCTGTCTCTTGAGGTCAGATGCACCAAGAGATTTGAAAGGGTTGGGCCCAGCCTATCCCTGGCCTCAGAATTAAGACATCTGGGCCCTAGCCAGGCTTTGCCATTTACTTGCTGTGTGACTTTGGACAAATCATTTCTCCTTTCTGAGCCTCTTCTGGTGAGATCAGCTTCAAGGGGGCTTTCAACGAGAAGAGGACATGAGTTGAGGATTTAGGACAAGGCCTGGTGTATAATAACGTGGGCTCACAAAGTAGGATTTTTGTTGGTGTTATTAGCAACATCCTGTGCCTCCCAGCCTGGGTTGGCCCAGACAGACATTCCTGCCCCTTGGGAATCTTGCTCCCAGCCACTGTCATTGTTCCCAGGTGCTTTGATTGCAGACCCCAGAGGAGTGGGACTCTGTGTCTCCTCCAATCCATTCCCTTGAAAGGCCAAGATAAAGGCTCTATGAATATAGGATCCACCACACCCACTGGAGAGGTGGTCCTGCTCAGGTTGTTTAGGCTGCTGCTCCCTAGATGGCAGGATTTGCCATTACTGGCCTCTCACTACCTGAAATGCCGTTATTGCTTCACACACCTCTACCTCCTACTATAGTACTGGCCCCTATTCACTGCAGATGCTGGCTGACCTGAGGACTCCAGGGCTCTTTGTCCCCTGCCATCCCATAGGTGGGGACGGGGACAACTCCTAGGAGTTCTGTTCCCCTGTGCTCCCTACCCTATTACTTTCTTCTTTAGCAAAAAGCACTTCAAAGAATGTATCAACTTCATCCACTGTTGCCGCCTCAATGGGGGGAACTGCCTAGTGCACTGGTGAGTTGTGAGGGGAGCTGGAGACGGTTGGGGGGAGAGGAAGTGGCTGCTATCCATCGCAAACACACTCATCCTACTGGGAAGGTAGAAACTGGAAGAGATCTTCTCCAGCCTGTCACAATGCCTGATAGTCTAACCTTCTCAAGGTAGAGCCCAAGCAGGGGCTCAAATCAGGACTCTGCCCCTTACCAGCTGCATAGCCATAGCCAAGTACTTGTTCCTCCCTGAGACTCAGTTTCCTCATCTGTAAAATGGGGGAAAGAATGATGCACTCACAGGGCTGTTGGGAGGAATAGGTGAGGTCATGCAGGTACCCCAGCACCCTCCAAAAGTTCTGACTGTCCCCTGTTCTCCTCCAGGCCTTTGAGGTGATGGTGCAGGGCAGTGGGGAGCCCTAGGCTGGGAGACAGAACGTCTCAGTCTCCCCAGCTGCCCCTGGCCCAGGTGATGTCATTCACTCTATAACATCTCACTGAGCACCTGTCCTATACCAGGCTCAGGCTGGCTCAGCCAGAGCCCCAGTCATGAGGCCAGCTCCCGAGGAACTGAACAATTAAAATGCCAGGTGGTAGGTGCTGTCCTCAAGGGCTGGATGGGGCAGAGGGCCCTTGGCCTCCCCCTTGAGCAACAACTCATGGTGCCCTCTGGCTCCAAGCCCTTCCATGGCTCCCTGTCCCGCTCAGGGTAAAATCCAAACTCCACACCGTGGTCCACAGGCCTTGTGTTGTCTGACCCTTCCTCGCCTCTCCATTCTCATCTCCCACTCTCTTCGCCGCCATCCTCCACTCTAGCTGCACAGGCCTCCCTGTTCTTCACAGCCCTCATGGCTCCCACTTCAGGGTCTTTGCAGTGCCAGGACAGTCTTCACTGACTCTTACCCATCCATCAGGGCTCAGTTTGATATCGCCTTCTTGGAAACGCTTTTCCTAAACCTCCCCATGTTCCCCCATCTAGATTAATACCCTTTCCTGTAGGATCTCCTAGCCCCCTAGCCTCTCCTGCAAGCACTGATCCTTGCCGGAAATTGCTTACCTGGTTAGTGTCTGTCTCCCCCACCATACTGTAAGCTCCAGCAGGACAGAGGCCATGTCTAGATTATTCCTCACTATATCCCCAGTACCTGAAAAACAACAGATGATCAAGAAGTGTTTGTTGAATGAATGAATGAAGTGATGTTCCCCGAGGCTATTAATGTGAGAATGCCAGGCGGAATACTCGGGTCAGAGGGAATGGCATGGACAATGGCCTGCAGGTGGGAAGAGAGATTCTGGGAGGTTCCTCATGGTTGGAGCTCCAGAGACAGAGCAGGAGAGCTGAGGGGGGAATGGGGTGCCTGGGGGTGGGGCATGGAGGAGATTTGGGGCTTACCTGAAGCCTGGTGGGTGGTCCCAGTTTTGCAGGCATCTCCCGCAGCACCACCATTGTGACGGCATATGTGATGACTGTAACGGGGCTAGGCTGGCGTGATGTGCTTGAAGCCATCAAGGCCAATCGGCCCATCGCCAACCCCAACCCAGGCTTCAAGCAGCAGCTGGAGGAGTTTGGCTGGGGCAGTTCCCAGAAGGTAGGGGCTAGGGCAGGGGCTGGGCTGGGCCTGGGGTGGGAGACCCTGGAGTCTTTCCCCACTTGAGCTGAGCACCAGTTGGAAAGAATTGATCCTGTGCCTGGGACCTGGCAGAAGATAGTCCTGGAGTTGAAAACTCAGCTGGAGCTAATCCAGCCCCCAGGGGTACTTTGTTTGGACAGGCAGTTCTATTTATTTATTTGTTTGTTTATATTTGAATGCCTTTAGGCAAGACTGTGAGTCCTCCAGTATGACCAGGTCCCAGCACTGCCCATTACCTGCTTTGCTTGCCTGGAACCCCAAGGCATTCTAGTGTTTGACTCCTTTGGGGGGAACTTTCTCTGCCCTACCCCCAACCCAGGTCCATGATGAGGCCAAAGCCATTCCTTCCCTTTTGCCTACTGGGCAGATAGCACACGGAAATGTCAAAAACTGAGGCCTCCCGGGGACCGAGGAATGAGATAGGAATGAGAGAGGAAGCAGCAAAGGCTTATCAGCAAGGCTGCGGTCGGAAGGAGGCAGGCAGGAACGAGCCTATGTGGATAGAGTTGTTGAGGCCAGTGGATGCGAACACAGGGGATGCAGAGAAGGGGTTAATGTGGTCACCACTATGTAGGTGGGGGTCACTTTAGCAGGTTTGGAAGATGGGGCCTCAGAGGGTAAGGGGGTTCAGAGAGATGAAGGGGAAGTCAGGGAAGGAGTAGAAACTCAGAAAGGTGGCTAGGAGGATGCTCAGGAATGGGAGGGGCTTAGCGGGGCGTGGGAGAAGCCCCGAGGTTGTGAGAAATTGCGCAGGGAAGGGGAGGGTGGGCGCTGGATTTGTTTAGCCGGCCTGGCGCAGGGATCTGGGCTGGGTCGGGCTGGGCGGGCCGGCTGCCCTGACCCCCTCTGCGGCCAGGGGTTGACCCGCGCCCCACCGAACCCCGCACCCCAGCTTCGCCGGCAGCTGGAGGAGCGCTTCGGAGAGAGTCCTTTCCGGGACGAGGAAGAGATGCGTGCGCTGCTGCCGCTGTGCAAGCGCTGCCGTCAGGGCTCCGCCACCTCGGCCGCCTCCGTCGCGCCGCACTCCGGCACCTCCGAGGGAACCCTACAGCGCCTGGTGCCGCGGACGCCCCGGGAAACCCACCGGCCGCTGCCGCTGCTGGCGCGCGTCAAGCAGACTTTCTCTTGCCTCCCGCGGTGTCTGTCCCGCAAGGGGGGCAAGTGAGGAGCCCACCGCGCGTGGCTCCCCTCTTCCTCCCGACTGCTCCCCTTCGGGGTCTGTGTGGGCCTCCCACGGCCTCCAGGACGGGCCCAGTGCCTGTGGGAGCCCCGCAACAGCCTGAGCCCCATCCCGCCCCTGCCCGCTTGTCTGCGTCTGTAGTGTGTGTCCTTCATTCTGTGCGTCTCTGTGTTGGGCCGGCCTGCTGCAGCCACCTGGTGCCTTAGTCCTCGGGCTGGGGGAGGGGGCACCCGGGTCTCGACCCTTAGAGGCGGGGATGGAGGGTGAGGGTTGGGGAGGGTGAGGGCCCACCGGGCCTGGAGGATATTAAAGAGACACAAAAATGCCTGTCTGAGCCTCTCCTGGTTATTCAGCAAAAGCAGGGCAGCCGGACTCTGCCTGGTGCCAGGAGCCTGCAGGATGGGAGGGAGTCTAAAAACCACTGCTGATGAGTCCATTCTGACTCATGGTGACCCATGTGTTACAGACTAGACTCCGTGAGGTTTCCTTGGCTGTAATCTTTATGGAAGCAGATTGCCAGGCCTTTCTTTCGCAGTGCTGTTGGGTGGGGTCAAACGTCCAACCTTCAGGTTAAGCAGACAGTGCAAACTGTTTTGCTACCCAGGGAACTCCCAGCTGAAGTTCACAAGACTGATCTCTGGGTACACTCACTTCTCCGATACACCCCCTCATCCCTTCCCGAAGCCTCTTCTCCTCTCTGAACATCCTTCCCCTCTCCTGCTCCCCAGCGCCCCCTTCTCTATCCACATATAGTAGTAATAAGGTAAGGTAGTGCCTTCCTCACAGGGTTTCAGATCAGTTAGTTCCAGTTCAAACCCCTGCTGAGAATTTGCATTTCCACCCCAGATATACTGAATCTGAATCTACAGTTTAACAAGATCCGCAGGTAATTCTCATGTATAATAAATTTTGAGACCCATTGCTCTACTAGTGGTTCTCAGAATTGGTCCCTAGCCAGCACCATTAACATTGCCTGGGAACTTGTTATAAATTCGAATTCTCAGCAGGAGTTCAACCAGTACAAACTGGTTAGAAGCCCTGCTTCCTCACACCTGACCTTACAAGCATGAGTTCACTTATTCCTTAGGGAGGAAACAGGCTCAGAGAGGTCAGGCAGCTGGCCCAAGGACACACAACTGGAGTAGGGGAGGCTGGATTTGAACCTAGGCAGTCTGAGTCCTGCAATGGAGTGCCTGGCAGCTTGTTAGGAAGCAGCTCCTTCCGGTCTTGGAGGATGCTGGAAGATCCAGCCCCAGCTGGTGGGTATGACTGTTCCCACCCAGAGTTTAAAGGCCAGGGCAGCCCAAGAAAGTAAGGACGGACCCCAAGGGTGAACAGAGGTCATTGGAGCTGGTTTTTCCTAAACTAAAATTAGCCTGAAGTTGCAAGGGTACTGACATAGCTATAACCTAATTGCAGAATTAAAAAAAAAAAAAAACCACTGCCGTTGAGTCGATTCCAACTCATAGAGACCCTATAGGACAGCATAGATCTGCCCCATAGGGTTTCCAAGGAGCAGCTGGTGGGTTTGAACTGCCAACCTTTTGGCTAGCCACTGTAGCGCTTAACCACTGTGCCACCAGTGCTCCATTGCAGCATTATGGGGTCCCTATTATTGTCAAGCACTGTGCTGAGTGCTGTTGGGGAAGTACCGATTGCAGAGCTGGAGGTCGGCAGGTAGATGAAATAACCTTCACCTGCTGCCCTAACCTCATTCAACACTGGGCACCGACTGTGTACCAGGCATTGTGTGGGGCACAGGGGATACAGCAATGCGCAAAACAAGACAAAAGTTATGCCCTCAGGTTGCTGACATTCTGGTGAGTGAGAGTCGATAAACAGATAAAAATATGTCAGGTGGTGTTATGGATTGAAAAAAAACCAAAACCATGGTTTTTTGTTTTTTTTTTTTATGAATTGTCCCCTAAAAATATGTGTTGTAAATCCTAACCTCTATGCCTGTGGTTATAATCCCATTTTGGAATGGGTTGTCTCTGTTATGTTAATTAGTCAGGATTAATGGAGGGTGTGTTTTGAGTCAATCTCTTTTGAGACATAAAAGAGATTAAACATGAAAGAGAGCAAGCAGAGATGGGGGAAGAGAGACGCCAAGCCACATGAAGATGGCCCAGAAGCAGAAGCTCAAAAAAGACAAAGACCTTCCTCCAGAGCCAACAGAGAGAAAGCCTTCCTCTAGAGACAGTACCCCGAATTCGGACTTCTAGCCTCCTAAACCGAGAAATTTCTGTTTGTTAAAGCCATTCACTTGAGGTCCTTCTGTCACAGCAGCACTGATAACTAAGACAGGTGGTGAGGGAGTAAGCCATTTTGGTATCTGGGGAAAATATTCCAGACAGAGGAAACAGTAAGTGAGAAGGCCCTGAGGTGGGGGCACGTATGAAGGAAAGCAAGGCGGCTGGACTTGCCCCGGTGCTGGACGCTGAAGGTGTTCTTGGCTGGTTAAAGATGCCGTGATCCATCTGATTTAAAACCTTTCTGTTTCTGATAATGTCTTCCCTATTTAAAAACCTCCACGGCCTGCACCATCTATGGGACAAAACAGAGTGCTTTGTCCTGATGTTCCAGGTCCTTCCCGATGCCCACCCCACCCTTCCAGCATGACTTTCACGACACTCTGACTCAACAACAGTAATAATACCACTCATTTACTGAGCACTTAACTATGCATTTTAAACCAGTCACTGCCCCTATTTCTATAGAAGTGACAGTTTGAGAAGCACCATGCCTTTCCAACAACAACAGTCCAGGTCCTGAAGAGAGACAGGTTAAGTTTCCTGGTGGGTTGAACACTTTACTTGCATCTCATTTAATCCTCAAACAATCCTATGGTGTAGGTGCTGCTATTTAACAGACAGGGAAACTGAGCTTGGTGCCCCAGGTCACCAGCTAGCCAATGGTGGGGCTGCAGACCCACCCTCTTAATTACAACCCTCTGTCATCTAGAAAAATGAAGAGATCCTCCAACACACTCAAGACCCCTGCTTAGATGGAATTGTCGCTCTGGCGTTTAATCATATGGAAGGATGTGTGCCCCATTGGAGGCCGGCAGGTCGGAGTTCGAATCCTGGCTTTGACAGTGGAAGTGTCAGAACCAGGTGACTCCTGGAATATAGGGGCACACAGAAAGTCCACCTGATTGGCATGCATGAAGGAGAGTGCTACCAGCCTCTGGCCACAGGTGGCCAGGTGCCCAGCTGTGTGCTCACTGCAGTGCACACACTCTCCAAACCTCAATTTCCCCATGTACACAGCAAGGAGTGGAGTAGCCTAGTCTACCTGACTTCTTCCAAATTTCTCTTGACAATTTAATGAGGTACAAACCACAGAAAATGCATAGATGTGAAAAAATGTACCTATACTTTCAAAGGGGGTCACTAGACCGCACCAGGAGTCCCTGGAGGCAGTGTGGGGCAGAGCTTAGGCTCCTGGGCTATGGGGGCAGAGACCCAGGTTCCAATCCTGATTTCCCTACCCACCTGGCTCTGTGACCTTGCTGTAAGGCCTTAACCTCTCTGTGCTTCAGTTTCCTGAACAATAAGTCATTGCATTTACCTCACGTGCTGTTGTAAGAGCCACTTTAGATGCTGCAGGAAAGGGCTGGTAGTGAGTGGCCAGGAGGTGGGGACCCCCAAAATCTCAGGAGCTATTTCTCCAAATGTGGCACATGGACCACCTGCATCAGGATCCTGTGGGGGAACTCTGACCAGGAGTGTGCATTTTAAGCCAGTCAGTGACCCCGTTTTATGACAGGAGGTACAGTTTGAGAAGCACTATGCCTTTCCAAGCTTTATATAGTCCAGATCCTGGACAGAGACGCATACGTTTCCGGATGGGCCGGAAAGAACAGAGAACAGGTGCAGGGATGAGGCAGAATCCAAGCTATGCCCACCCCACACCCTCCCACCAGTCTCGGCGTCCCAGGGCGCCTCCAGTCGTCCCTCACGGCCGCGCTGTCTCGGGGAGGGGCGAAAGGAAAGGGCCTTTAGGAGGGGGCAGAAAGGAAAGCGAAACCTACCCGCCCAGACTTTCACTTTCGCCGTCTCCGCGCGCCATCCAGGTGGGCCAGCGCCCCACGACGCGCTCGGGTCCAGCGGCTGTGCGCCCGGGACCTGGCCCCCCGCGCACTACGTCCCCGACGGCCGGCGATTCCTGGAGGGAGGAGGAAGGGAAAAGGTCCACATGGCAGGGGCTGGGGGTCCCCTGCGCCTCCGCGACTGGCTGGTGGCACAGATCGAGAGCGGGCGCTACGCGGGGTTGTGCTGGGAAGACGCGGGCAAGACCATCTTCCGCATCCCATGGAAACACGCGGCCAAACAGGGCTACCAGGCGCAGCGGGACGCTGCGCTCTTCAGGGTAAGGGGGAGGGGGCTGGGGGACGCCTGGCCTCAGCGCACTGGCTCTGGAACCGCGTGGTCCCAAAGTCCAGACCGACCGGCATGCTGTGTGACCTTGGGCCACTCGCTCGTCCCCTAGGCCTCAGTTGTCTCTAGGTAATGTCGTGCTCACCATATATGGGAGACCCCCAGACACCGTCTAAAAACAGTCAGCCACGGCTGTGTGACCCACTTCTCAGGGGGGCTCTCCTGCCCCCCCACAGGGCAATTAGGCACCACGACGGGGAATTCCTTCAACCTCCTACCTTCAAGCCGCCAACCTGCAGCTTGGGAGCCCTTAGGGAGTGCTCCCAACACCAGCCCCTCTCAGTGACCTCCCCAGTGATGCCCTCCTTTCCTGGTAGTCACTAACTGCCTCCAAACTGGCTCCTTTCCCACCGACATTTAAACTCTGCAATCTCTCCCAGCAGCTAAAAATAACCAAGCACACATCAGACCACCACCACAACCCCAAGCCCCACAGCAGCCTCCAGCCCCTTCTCTGGCCTCCTCTCCGCTTCTTTCACAGAGTGAAGCACCCCGGAAGAGTCTCCTCTTCATCGCTATCCTAGCCCCCTCTCCCTCAGTCTGATTTCTGTTCCTCCTGCTAATGTCTCTAGTTGCCAACCCCCAGGATGCAGCTTCATCTTCCTTGATCCCTGGGTGGGTCTGGACCTCCTCACTCCCCCTTGAAACACTTAAAGTTGGTTTCCAGAATCTCTATCCACCCCTGCCCCCCATTCCCGCTCCTCATTTTCCTCCTACTTCCCTGGCTGCTGCATCTAAGCCTCCTCCCCCAACCACCTGTTTTGGGGCTCCCAGCACTCACCTCTTCCTCTGTCCCACTGTCCCACTCTCCCTCTGTCCTACTGTCCCATTCTTCCACTCCATGGCCTCAGCGTGGAGTCTTAAGCCCCCCAGGCTTCCCCTCCAAGCTGTCTCTTGGATGGCCCTCAGGCCCCTCAAACTCAGCTCATCCCCACTCATCAGCTTGCTCCCACAATCTTCTGTGTTTCCCAACATGAAAGATGGTACCATCTGCCACCCAGACTCCAGAGCCAGACACCTGGACCCTGGCTGCTTACCCCCTCTTCCAGCCTCACATCTCCTTCCCTTGTGAAGGGAGGAAGAGAACAGAATGCCTGCTGATTTTTCTTCCAAAACAGCTCTTCAGTCCATCTACTTGGCCCCATTTCCACCATCTCTCATCAGGACAGCTGCAGTGACCTCAATGGGCTCCCTGCTTCCCCTGTCCCTCAGCATCTACTCTCATCTTAGTCCTCCGGAGGGACTGAAATGCCAATCTCCTCAGAATCCTTTCTTGGCTCCCCATTGCCCTAGCGATAAAGTCCCAATACATTGCCATGGCCTCAAGGCACTGTGTGAACTGCCCCTCCTTGGGCTCATCTCCTCCACTCTCTCTCTCTGCTCCAACTTTAGAACCAGCCTGACTGTTATTTCAGTTTCTAAATGATTCATTTCTCTCTCATCATTAGACCTTTGCGCATGCTGGTCCCTATGTCTGGAACCTTCTCCTCCTCACCTGTCCAACTCCCATTGTCCCTAGCTTAAAGGTGTCCTCAAGAGCCATCTCTGAAGCATTCATTTATTTAATGCATTTATTAGGTTCCTATTCAGTGCTTCTCCCACATCAGACCTGATTCCCTCTCCTTCCCCCAGTGGAACACCTTTCCCTCCGAACTCTAAGCACCTTGTATGAGCCTGTCTCCTCCAGCAGACTGAACTGCTTAAAGATGGTGACACCAAGCACAGTGCCTGGCACACAGTAGATGCTAATAAGTGTTGAATGAGTGGTTGCATGGCTTGGCCCTTAAGACTTATGTGCTGTTGTTCAGAGGAGGGAGATTTCCTTCTAGCCGCTGTGATCCATTCCTCAACCCACCACTGTTTCAAACCCTCCTGGTGCCCCAAAGCCCGTAGGAGAAAGCTTGGCCTTCAAGGACATTCATGATCTGACTTCAACCTATCTCTTCCTCTGCCCCTTCTTTACACCACATACACATACCCTCAGACACACAGTCCCAGCTCCAGCCGCACGCACCAGGCTGCTCAATGTCTTCTGAATGTCCTTCCATGCTTCAAGGCCTTTGCTCACACCGTGCCCTCTGCTCCACTTGGCCACTTCCTATTCATCCTTCAAGGCCCAGCCCAAATATTCACTGAACATCTCTTGTGCACCTGGGACCATTCTAGGCTCTTGGGGACACAGCAGTGAACAAAACAAAGATCCCTCTCATCATGGAATTCATTCTTGCATCTACTCTTCTGGGCAGCCTTCCTCAGCACAGTCCCTGGCCCCACACTGAAGTGATAGTGCCCTGTGCCCTACGACCCTATCATCTTTCAGTTAGCATATCCTTAATACAGTGAATAAATGCTGCAATAAGCAAGCACTGACTGTGTGCCAGGTGCCGTGCTAAGCACTTTACGTATACCCGCTCATCTTACGTCTGCCATCACCATGTGAGGTGAGGTATTATCAGCACAGCTGACAGATGAAGAAATTAAGCCCCAGAGTCTGACCTCCAGCAAGTGACATCAACATAGGAACTGTGGCTTTCCTGTTTCCGTGCCAATGTCACCCACAAGGCCTGGAGTCTCTGAGAGCAATGAATTGAGTGCAATTCATCAGCTATAACCCCCTCAGCCCTGAGTGCGATAAATGAAGCAACACATTTCCTACTATTCTCCCCTTTGGCCTCTCTGCTCCAGCCTTCAATATTAATCTCCTTCCCACCTCAGGGCCTTTGCACTTGCTGTTCCTTCCACCTAGAACACCCTTCCCCCAGCTCTTTGTCACACTGGGTCCTTCTTTTCATTCAAGAGGACATCTCTGGTCACCCTCTTTTAGCGAGGCCATTATTTTGTATCCCATATCCTTATTTATTTTTTTCCAGCATTTATCACAATCTGTAACTTGGAATGTAGTATCCACATTAACTTGTCTTCTCCCATTAGGCTGTGAGTTCCTTGATGGCAGAGACCATGTCTGTGTTGTTCTCCAGTCAGTTCCCAGCCCCTGGCACATAGTAGGAGCTCAAAGAATATGTTGGATAGGTGGATAGGTGGATGGATGGATGGACAGAAACAGAGTGGGAGGCAAGGTGGCTCTGCATAGCCCCAGCCCCCAAGCCCAGGCTATTCCTTCCCAAGTACCCCTAACCACCCCTAGGCCTGGGCCGTGTACAAGGGCAAGCACCTGGAAGGCGCTGACAAGGAGGACCCCTCTACCTGGAAGACGCGGCTCCGCTGTGCCCTCAACAAGAGTGCTGACTTCTGTGAGGTGCGCGAGCGTAGCCAGCTAGACATCTCCAACCCCTACAAGGTCTACCGGATTGTATCCGAGGTCACCCATAACCCAGGTACCATCTTGACCCTGGAGGTAGTGGCCCCAGGCAGTTCTCTGGGCAATAAAGGCCTTACTTTGCCCAGCTGTAAAATGGGAAAAGGTAGACGTTGAGCTTAAACTTACGGGCTGTTAAATTAGAATGATTCTTAGACCATCTAGTTAGTCTCCCCATTTGACAAAGGGATAACGGAGGCCCAGTGAGAGGCAGGCCCTGCCTGAGGTCATTCATTGTGCTGAGGTGCTCTTGTCTGGGGTCACCTCAGTTGACTCTTACTCTATCCAGTCCCTTGCTGTCCCTTGCTTCATTTAGTGACCAAGGCCTGTGCTCTCCCTGAAGAGGAGGGCATTTCCTTGAGCCAGCAGAAGCCACCTGGGGAAGTGACTGGACAGGCTTGCAGAACAGACCAGGTAGGTGTGTCCTTTTGGCCCCTGCAGCCTCATGACCCAGTCACCCCTCACCCAACCAGCCATCAGCCCTAGCCTTTCTGTTTCTATGATCTCCGGCACTATCACTTACCTCTTCCCTTCCATTACTCTTCTCCGTTCCTCCCATCAGCTCTACCTCTTCTTATCTCTACTCCGTGTCTTCCATCACTTCCAGCTCCATCATTCTCTTCCCTTCACCTCCATCAGCTCTGGCTCCCTCACTGTTCCCATCACCTCCACTATCTTCAGTTCCATCACTCTGTCTCCATTAACTCTGTTTTCTCCTCCTTCATCTCCTCTCCCTCATCGCCCTTGAGTCCTTCACTCCATCCCCATTCACCCCATCAGACCCAGCTCCATCACTTTGTCTGTATCACCCCTATTACCTCTACCCCCATCATCTATGGTTCATTGCTCTGTTCCCATTCCCCCCAAACATCGCTGGCTCCGTTCCACTGTCCCTAGTACCCTATCAGCATCAGTTCATCACTCTCTTCCTAGCCTCTGCAGCTCCCTCACCTCTCTTCCCCATCTCCTCCTTCACCCCAGCACTTCCCTCCCTATTGCAATAAGCTCTATCTCTGACCCCATCACCAGCAACATCCACGTCAGCTCTCTCTTCACAAACCCCCCACCCCGGGTGTGTATATGTATATTGCGGGGGGGCAGTCCTGTGCTCTGAAACCTCAAAGATCCTATCAACCCAGTCGGTGTTCAGTCTTCCCAGACTTCCCTGTGCCCCGGTGGGGACAATCTGGGAACTCCTGTCACCCACAGGTCTCCTCTCCCACCTTCACGGTCCTCTCTTTACATGCTCAGAACTGCTCTGGATTAACGGCAAAGGATGAGGACAAGGAGTCGCCTTCCAGGCTGGCCCAGGAAGGCTCCCTGCCGCCAGCCGCCCTGCTGCCAAGCCCTCTGGCTGACCACAGTAAGGACGGACTCGCCTCACCCACCTGGCCTTCTTGCTGCCTCTCCAAGGGCCCCCCGATGAGGTGGTGGTACCTGCTTCCTCTCCTCCTCCAGGGTACCAGGCGCAGGACCCCGCCCCCTCCTGGAGCCCCACCCCCTCCGAAGATTTCAGCAACCCGGGTAGGGAATCTAAATGCCTTCCCCTAAGCCCCTGCTTCCCACCCAAAGCGCCCAGCCCAGACTCCCAATAACAACAGCAGCAGCTAAGGTTTGTTGAGGGCTTAGTTTCTGCCAGACAACCTTTTAAGCGCTTCCCATAGCTCCGTGAGATTGGTACTGCCACTATCTCCATTGACAGATGCAGAAACTGCGACACAGAGATTAAGAACCCTGCCTAAAGTCACACAGCTCGTAACCCTGGAACAATTATTAACAAGTCACAAGTCACAGCTCCTCAGTGGCAGTGATAGATTAGAATACAGTGGTCTGGCTGCAGGCCCACAGCCCTAACCATTGACCTTACTACTGCTTCCTCACATGGCCGCTGCTGTATTATCATTTACTTGCCGGGAGTAAGCTCTTAGGATCCCAGAGGTCAGGACTGGGAGGGCCTTGGTGTCCCTGCCTCCATAATACAGAGATGATCCCAGAGCTTGCACTTTTAACCACGGAGCTCAACTACCAGTCCCTTTATACTGGAAGCTGCTGTTGTTTATTATTATCACCATCGTTATCACCACTACTATTATAATTTTTATTGTCCCTGATTGGGAGAGACCGCCCAAAACTTCCTAGGTGGGGGCCTTCGGAGGAGGGGGTAGGGGAAAGGGAGGTGGAAGGGGTAGATAGTCTGTGGCAGTGGAGAACGGGGCGGAGGTGGCGGGAGCCGGCACCCCCAACGCCGGCCGGCGTGCGCCCCCTCTCGGTCCCCGCAGATTGTTGGCTGCACGTGCGGCTGTACTATGGCGCGGCGCTAGTGCGCGAGGCCACTGCGCGCACGGCGGAGGGCTGCCGTCTGAGCCCGCGGGCACCCGCCGCCGCAGCACGCCTCCTGGGACCGCAGCCGCGCATAGCGCAAGTTGGTTTCCCGGAGCCGCCGCCCGGAGCCCGCGCGCTGCAGCGCCTGCTGCCGCACTTGGAGCGAGGCGTGCTGTTGTGGGTGGCGCCCGAGGGAGTATTCGCCAAGCGCCTGTGCCAGGGCCGCGTGTACTGGCGCGGTCCTCTCGCCCCGCACCGCGCGCGACCCAACAAGCTGGAACGGGAGCGCACCTGCCAGCTGCTGGACACGCGCCGCTTCCTCGCGGGTAAGAGAGGGGCAGGCGGGCCGCTGGGGGGCCGGGGTCGACAGGCCGGGCTCAGAAGCCTTGGGCATGGGGCGGGCGAAGGAACGTGCATAGAGGTCGAGTGGACACACGAGATGTGGGCACGGGAGTGGGCCTCAGGGTGCTGGGTATGGAGTGGGCCTAAAAACAAAGGACATGGCACAGAAGCAATGAGAGTGGGCACAAATATGGGCATCAGCAGGACTGGGCACAGAGATGGACCTAAGCATATGGGGCCTAGGCACAGGGCAGGCTTGGGGTGCTGGGTGTGGGCTTAAGCATGGGACTTTGGCACACGTGTTGGTATAGGGGTGCTGGGCGTGGAGTGAGCACCAGGGACACTTGACACAAAATAAGCATAGGTGAGTGGCAGTGGGCATGGGGTGGGTGTAACGACGTGGAGGTGAGCATAGGGCACAGGCTCACAGTGGGGATATGGGCTCACAGGACATGCGTGCGGGATATGAGTACAAGGTGTGCACAAGGTCTTGGCCCAGACCCCATAGACTCGATGCCCATAGAACTGTGTGCCCACCTGCGGGACGGCCACCCGGAACCTGAGTACCAGATCCGTCTGTGCTTTGGTGAGGAGTACCCGGGCCCTCCCGGCCAGCCGGAGGAGCGGCTCATCATGGCCCATGTGAGTCACCCCGGACGCCAGCAGAGAACCACACCTTCCAGGCCTTCTGCATGGGTGGCTTGCCGCTCCCTCCAGACCCAGCACCGCCTCCTGTCCCTGCCTGTGAAATGGGTGTGGGGAGGGGGCTGTCACTTGGACTGTGACTTTCCAGCGGGGAGGTTGAGGGCTGGTAACGGAGAGGGTCGGCTTATCGCCCTCCCCGCCACCCCACCCCCCGCCCCCGCAGGTGGAGCCAGTCTTCGCCCGTGAGCTCCTCCTACACTCGAAGAGCCTAGGTGGCCAGGCCGGTATCCCCAACGCAGTCATCCACCTGCTGACACACCTGAGCCAGCCCTGAGCAGGCCAAGCATCCTCTCATGCCCTAAAGCCAGCCTCCCACGGGGCGTGGATACCTACCCACCCCAGCCCTGCCCTACTGAGCCAGTGGACCTGAGGCTTGCCTGCATCTGCCTCCCAGGTGGCAACAGCAGAAGCCCGTCTCAGCCTTGCCTTCAACCTTTCCACAGCCTCGGTGGAGCCCTGGAACATGGGAGTAGGCAGACTTTATGAGGCTGGTTGGGCCTGAAGCTCCATCTCCTGCTGAGAGCCCAAGACGCCTCTAGCTTTTTACTTAGGGCAGGCCTCACCTGCAGTTCGCTTAAAGCTGAGTCCACCAGTAATTAGACTGGTGGCTTGCTTACAGTAGAGCCAACCAATAGTTAAATTGCCTGCCCGCTAAGGGGCTCTGAGTTTCCAGACCCTTCCACTCACCTGCTACTATTCTCCTTTCTTTATTTGTGATATCTCCAAACTTGGCCTGAACACTGGGCTTTGGGCTCTAACCACTGAACCACAGCCTACTGGTGCTGGCTTTGGAAAACTGAAGCAGGCCCCAAGACACATCCCTAAAGCAGAGGCCGAAGTGGGAGCCAGGCATCCAGCCCTCCCCAGGCCCTGCTGATCTTTGTAAAGTGTAAAGAATCCATAAAGTTAGTTGCCCCTGCCTTGTCAGTAAAGCAACTATTTTCCACCCCAAATAACAGATTTTTTTTTTTCCCTCTTCTGATTTGTGAGTTTATTTATAGGAATTCTCTTACAGATGCCAACCTAATAAATCTCATTTAACAGTGCATTAATTGGTCACTTTTATGAGCACGGATGGCATGATTCAACAAACAACAAACGTCCATCAGAAATGTTAAATTCGCAAATGCTGTGTTGTATATATATTAACAACAACAACAAAAACAGGAGAAAAAAGTCAATCGGATCACTATTTTTTAATTAATTCAACAAACCAGTTGCCTGGGCACTGGGAATAGAGCAAAATAGCATGGCCCCTACGCTTCTGGGGCTCTCAGCCTGTTTTCCATTGGGGCCCAGTGACGGTCCCCCTCCTCCGCCCCATACCTAGAACGGGTAATGTTAAAGAATCATGGAATCCTGGGTTTGAATACCAGCTCAGTCACTTACTAGCTGTGTGACCTCAGGCAAATAACTTCCCTGAGCTTCAGATTCTTCACTTCTTTCTTTTTTAAATATTTATTTTATTTTTAGTGAAAATACACAGCCGGTCATACACCCTTCAATAATTTTTACATGTACAGTTCAATGACATTGGTTACATCCTTTGTGCTGTGTCACTGTTTTCATTACCTCTACCCATATTGTGTTACCACCATTGACTCAGACTCACTGCCCCATAAACTATCCATCTATGCTTTAGAGTTACTGTGGTCAGTTTGATCGATACAGGTAATTCTTTTAAAAAGCATAATGTTCAAGGCAGGTATTCTTTACTAATTCAGCTAAACTGCTGTTTAGTTTGAATGTGACTTCAGGGAATAATTTTGGTTCCAGGTTCAAAAATTTTCTCAGGGCAACAGATTCAGGGGTTCCTCCAGCCTCAATGGGTCTAGTAAGTCTGGATTCTATAAGAAATTTGACATTCTACTCCACATTTCCCCCCTTTGGATCAGGACTCATCTATTGAGTCCTTTATCAAAACGTTCAGTAATGGTAGCCAGGCACCATCCAGTTCTGGTCTCATGACAAAAGACATAGTAGTTCACGGAGGCAACTAGACCTGCAGTCTAGTTCCTTCTGTGGTTCCTGGGTCTCCTTCCTTTGTTGCTCCAGGCAAACAGAGACCAATTGTTGTAAATTTGGATGGCCACAAGCAAGCTTTTAAGGCCCCAGGCACTACTTACCAAACTGGCAGGTAGAACAGAAACTCTAAAAATAATGTTAAACTAACTGGCTGGACAGGCCCATGAAGCCATGACCCTAAACCTTCAAACCAAGAGAACTAAGCCCGTGAGGTGTGTGGCTGTACCTAAGTAGTTTCGGCAACTGCATCATCTTCTTCTGTTGTTGTTGTAGAACTACATATAACAACATTTGTCATTTTGCCCTTTTTCTGGTGTACAACAGTACATCAGTCAAGTTGTGTAACCATTACCCCTAATCGATGCCAATTTTCCCAGCACCATGGACGTAAACTCACTACCTCCCAGAGAATGATTCCCCCCCGCCCCCAAGTAATCACTAATAATCATTGGTTCCTGTGTATTTACCTATTCTTATCATCTCATGTAAGTGAGGTCATACAGTATTTGCCCTTTTGTGGTTGACTTATTTTGCAGATTCTTCATTTGTTAAAGAGGCTGCAAAGGCTCCTGGAGCAAGGGTAGCCCAAGGAGTAAGTAGAGAAGGGTGGTGTTACGGATTGAGTTGTGTCCCCCAAAAATGTATGTCAACTTGGCTAGGCCATGATTCCCAGTACTGTGTGATTGTCCACCATTTTGCCATCTGATGTGATTTTCCTATGTGTTGTAAATCCTTCGTTTATGCTGTAAATGGTCAACGTCATTACAATCAGCACTCATAAACGGAGAAAAGACTGAAGCTGTCAAGGATTTCATTTCACTTGGATCGACAATCAACACCCATGGAGGCAGCAGCCAAGAAATCAAATGACGCATTGCATTGCAAATCTGCTGCAGAAGACCCCTTTAAAGTGTTAAAAAGATAAGATGTCACCTTGAAAACTAAGCTGCGCCTGACCCAAGCCTTGGTATTTTTAATCACCTCATATGCGTGAGAAAGTTCGACAGTGAATAAGGAAGACCAAAGAAGAATTGACGACTTTGAATTATGGTGTTTACAAAGAATATTGAATATCCCATGGACTGCCAAAAGAATGAACAAATCTGTCTTGGAAGAAGTACAGCCAGAATGCTCCTTGGAAGCAAAGATTGCGAGACTACGTCTCACATATTTTGGGCATGTTATCAGGAGGGATCAGTCCCTGGAGAAGGACATCATGCTTGGTAAAGTGGAGGGTAAGTGAAAAAAAGGAAGATCCTCCACGAGATGGATGGACACAGTGGCTGCAATATTGGGCTGAAGCATAACAACGATTGTGAGGATGACGCAGGACCGGCAGCGTTTCGTTTTGTTGTACCTAGGGTCGCTATGAGTCAGAACCGACTTGACAACACCTAACAACAGCAACAAGATGTTAATGAAGCAGGATTAGAGGTAGTTATGTTCACGAGGCAGGACTCGATCTACAACACTAGGTTGTGTCTTAAATTAATCTCTTTTGAGATATAAAAAAGAGAGGCGAGAAGAGAGACTTGGGAATCTCATAACACCAGGAAAGAAGCCCTTGGAGCAGAGCGGAGAAGCTCTCCTAGACCAGGGGAAGACCGATGACATGGACCTTTCTCCAGAGCCAACAAGAGAGAGAAAGGCTTCCCCTGAAGCTGACACCAGAATTTTGACTTCTAGCCTCCTAAACTGTGAGAGAATAAATATTTCTCTGTGTTAAAGCCATCCACTGGTGGTATTTCTGTTATAGCAGAACTAGATGACTAAGACAGGAGGGAAGCTGGCCTGGCACAGACAGTGGCACACAGTAGGTGCAGGGGTCTATCTATGGAAAATAGCACCTATGGCAATTCATTTTAAATTGCTGGATGATCTCTCACAGCTGCAAGGGAAACTGTGATGGCCGATAGAAACTGCTCAGTGATGCCCCTCCTCTAGCAGGGCCTGGGTCATGGGCCCTACCTGCCATACCTCAGGCCTCTGAGAGCTGTGCACTGACTTGGTTACTTGATGGGGTGGGGGAGAGCCTGTTCCATCCTCCGGAGGGTCTGACCGCCTGTCCTAGGCTTCGCTGCACCCCAAGTCCAAGGCTAGAACTGGGGGAGGCTCAGTCCACAGTGTGAATCCATAGCCGTGTCCAAACCCCTGCTCTCTGAGAGCACTGGATTCTGTGTGAGGGAGCCTGCTGCCTCCTCACCACAGGCTGGTGATCTGAGGAGAGGCCAGCCCCATTTTAGAGATGAGGAAACTGAGGCTAAGCCAGGGTGGAGGGGGGGCCTTGCTTGAGACCACATCTTGGGCGGGCTCTCTGCCCAGTTGGCTGTCCTCCCCACACCACTCACTAGAGGGCGCCAGGGCTACAGCAGAGCCAGCCTATGTGCCCCTCCCTGGATGCACCCCAGTGCTAGGAGGCCGGGGAATAGTGGGACCCCAGGGCTCTGCGCTGTGCAGAGGAGAAAGGAGACCACAGGCCTGTGAGGAGGAGAGGACAGAAAGGGAACTAGGCGTGGAAACCGGAGAGGCCCCTGGTGTGCTTCTCAGTCAGCCTGGGATCACCAGTTCTCCAGCAGCTCAGCCCAGCAGATTGGACCTCACTCGGCTCTCATCCACACCTCTCTCCCCCTCCTCCTCTTCCTCTCCCCTGTGTTTGTACCTGTCTCTCTCTGTGTATTTCTTTATTTCTCTCTGTCCCTCACAGTGACCCTAACTTTCTTTGTGTACTAATTCTCTTCTCTCTCTGGCTTTCTGTGTCTCTCTGGTTCTCTGTGTGTCTCTGACTATTTTTTTCTGTCTCTGTCTCATCTCTGCTTTTATTTCTCCCTCTCTTTATGTCTCTGCCTCTCTCTTTGTTTCTGTCTGTCTTTTTTTTTCTTTCGGTCTCTCCATCTCTTTTGGTTTCTGTCCCTGTCTCACTCAGTTTCACATCCTGTCCCTCCCCAGCCACCACTACCCAGCACATGTGGGCTGAGGGTCTCAGTCCCTTCCCTCCCATCTCACCCCTGGAAGCTGCTCACAGCTTCCCAGTCCCAGCCTCTCCTGCCCTCCCCGCTTGGGCCTTGGGGGAGGGGGACCCAGGAGGAAGGGAGGGCAGCCCGGTAGACCCACCCCTTTTTGCCTTTCCAGGCTGGGAGGCTGGGCCAGTAGGCCTTTTAACCAGCCTGGGCAGGCTGCTCCAGACACCAGCCCTGGATGCAGTGCCTGGCCCCTGTGGTCCCAGCAGCCGCCAGCCCAGCCGGCATGCAGCAACAGCCCCTGCCTGGGCCCCTGGGCCCTGCGGCAGAACCCACCAAGCCTCCCTACAGCTACATAGCACTGATTGCCATGGCCATCCAGAGCTCGCCGGGCCAGCGGGCCACCCTTAGCGGCATCTACCGCTACATCATGAACCGCTTCGCCTTCTACCGCCACAATCGGCCCGGCTGGCAGAACAGCATCCGCCACAACCTGTCGCTCAACGAGTGCTTTGTCAAGGTGCCCCGTGATGACCGCAAGCCAGGCAAGGGCAGCTACTGGACGCTGGACCCCGACTGCCACGACATGTTCGAGCATGGCAGCTTCCTGCGCAGACGCCGGCGCTTCACCAGGAGGGCAGGGGCTGAGGGCGCCAAGAGCCCTGCCAAGACCCGCCGTGGACCCCTCCGAATGACCAGCCGGGACCCAGGAGCTCCTGACGCTGCAACTGGCAGGCAGTGCCCATTCCCACCCGAGCTGCCAGAGCCCAAGGGCCTAAGCTTTGGGGGTCTGGTGGGGGCCTTGCCAGCCAGCATATGCCCAGCAACCACTGATGCCAGGCCTCAGCTGCCCACAGAGCCCAAAGAGATGCCCACATCCAAGCAGACAGGCCCAGGGGAGCTCCCTGCGGCCACGTCGCCCTCCCCATGTCCAGCATTTGGCTTCCCAGGCGGCTTCTCTGAGCCTGAGGGTTTCAACAAGACCCCCACACCCATCTTGACCACCGAGGCAGGTATTGGGAACAGCTACCAGTGCCGGCTGCAGGCACTGAATTTCTGCATGGGGGCTGATCCAGGCCTTGAGCACCTCTTGGCCTCAGCAGCCCCCTCCCCTGCATCCCCCACCCCTCCAGCCTCACTCCGGGCCCCACTGCCCCTGCCAGCTGACCCTAAGGAACCCTGGGTTGCAGGCAGCTTCCCTGTCCAGGGAGGTCCCGGCTACCCACTGGGGCTGACCCCCTGTCTATACCGGACGCCAGGAATGTTCTTCTTTGAGTGAAGACAACCTGGTCTCAGGCAGTCCCTGCGGGACCCCTGCAACCACCACCCGCCAGGCTGCGCCTGACTCTGGGACCAGGAGAGCTCTTGAAGGACCTAACCCTGGCAAGCCGAGGACAGCCAGGCCAGGAAGCCAGGATGGAAGCAGTGAAAGCTCGGCCAGGCCCCTAGGGCCTCAGGACAAACTTGGGGGTGAGGGGAAGCAGACGGGCCCCTTGGGGTTTACTCTGTGGCTCTCAGGGCCAATAAAGCCAGTGTGATGATGAAGGTCAGCCTGTTGGATGGTTGGGAGCTGGGGGCGGGGACGCCTGGCTGTTTGTGGGGTGGTGGTGGTGGTGGTTGCGGGGTGTGTGGCGGGGCAGGGACCCCCAGGTTGAAATGTCCCGCACGAAGCCTTCTCCTGCTGGGGACTTTCTTAGGGAGTTTCCCAGAAAGAGAGAGAAGAGGGAATGGGGGAGGGAGAGGAGGGAGGCAACCAAGAGAGAGACCTGCCAGGGCTGAGGCTGGGCTGGCCTGCGGGGCTGATTCTCCAGTCCCGAACCCTGTGACTCAGCACCCCCTTTATGAGCGGTCCTAAGAACTGTGACCATTTGTGGTATTCTTTCCTGGGCTTATTATGTATCAGCTCACCAAATCCTGTGTGGTATGAAATGTTAGCCCCATTTTATAGTGGTAGGAACTGAGGCCCAAAGAGTTTTGGGGTCACTAGCTCCAAATCCAGATGGCAAATGAGTGGCAAACAGAAATCCAAATCCAAATTTGTGTGGCTCCAAAGGCATGCTCTTAGACACCACGCAAGCTACCTTGGCCCTCCAGCCCTCAACCTGCAGTTTGAGTGAACACACAGTGGTGGGAACCAAAATCAGAGCAGAGTAGGCAGTGACCCCAGAGAAGAGAGGGCTTTTGTAAGTCCTAGAATGTCAGAGTTCAAAAGGCACCCCCTACCCATTGTATGGAAACCCTAGTGGTGTAGTGGTTAAGGGCTATGGCTGCTAACCAAAAGGCTGGCCATTCAAATCCACCAGGTGCTCCTTGGAAACCCTATGGGGCAATTCTACTCCGTCCTATAGGGTCACTCTGAGCTGGAATCGACTCAATGGCAATGGGTTTGGTTTGGTTTTGTGTTTACCCATTGTATAGGAGCCCTGATGGCGCAATGGTTAAGGGCACTTAGCTACTAACAGAAAAGTTGGCAGTTTGAACTTACCCAGAGGCTCTTTGGGAGAAAGACCTGGTGATCTGCTTCTATAAAGATTACAGCCTAGGAAACCCCATATGGCAGTTCTACTCTGTCACTTGAGGTTGCTATGAGTCGAAATCGACTCGACAGCACCTAACAACAACAGCAACCCGTTGTGCAGGCAGGGAACCCAAGGCTCAAAAGGCACCTGGCTCCTTCTCCTGGGTCCCCTGTTCTAATGGGGGGCCTCCCCTGAACTCCCAGCTCTCTGAGGTCTCCTGGTGACTCTTTAAGAAAGCATTTCTTTCATGGGGAAGGCAGCATGGCTGTTCTGGGTACAGATCAAGACTGACTGAGCCCTGACCTTTGACCTTCTCTAGCTGCCTCTTGGGTGGAGGCAGGAGAAATGGGGGTGTTCGTGGCCCCTGCCAGAGGAACAGACATAGAGACCCGGAATCTCACTGCCCCACACGCCCCAGTACCAGAAGAAGCCAAGGCAAATGGCTTCCTTTCCTCCAAGCCTCAGTCCTCCCATCTGGATCGCGGTATAGGAAGAGAAGAGAAGGTCCAGGGATGCTGGGGGCATCGCCAATCTGGTCTTCGGTGTAGACATCTGGGGGACTAGAGGGCCTTCTTCCCAGGAGGTGAAAAAGGACTCTGGGCACCCAGGGGATAGGGCCCCTTCATCGGGCAGCTTGGTCCTTCCCAGAGGCCCTCCTCCCTCGGCAGGCGGCCACTAACTTCTGCCTCTGCCGCTCCCTCCTCCCTCACAGGTCCCCTGGGGCCTGGGAGGAAGCAAGCCGGCTGGACAGCCCGAAACTGTCTGGTTCCCACAGACTCCAGGCTGGGGTGGACAGGGATCTGCGGGTGGGGGCTCACTGCCGCCAAAGGGGTTGGGAAATTGCCTGGCCAGCGGGGGGCTCCTCCCTACCATGCCTGCTGGTCCCCACCCTGGAACCCGCCAAGCAGGGGAGAAGGAGTGAGGGTCTGTCCTGGCTCATCTGGGCAGCTTCATGGGTCAGGGAGGGGCCAGATGTCCTGTGTGTGTGGGGTGTTGGCAAGGGGGGCTCATGTGTGGGTTAGTACTGGGGTGTGTACTCCTATAGGCCAGTATGCCTCAAGGGGTGGGTGTGTGTGTGTGAATGGTGTAGACAGACAGACAGACAGACAGTTATATAGAGGCAAAGACAAGCAGATTCAGAGGGGCAGCATTTCCTTTCTTGGCTGGGTCAGGGAAGGAGGTGTCTGCAGACCTGGTGACCCCAGTCCCTCCCCAGCCTGTGCCCTGAGGACTGGCCAGGCTGGGGGAGTCCAGGCCTCTGCAGTTGCAGTCCCCAGCATCCTGCCCAGCCTACCCACTGAGGAGGTTTGGCATTTGAACTGGGATGGAGGCTTGGAGGGAAGGCCAAGACCCCTGTCCACCTACCCCTACTCTGGGGGAACATGCAAAAGGGCCAACCACACCTAGGTGCGCAGGCTCAACTCTGTGCTTCAGTACCCTCTCTGGCCCCGCAACATAGTCAATAAATGAAGACAAGCCCCTCACATCCATTCCCCAAGGAGGACCCCTGGGGTCAGCATTTGCTTTGGACTTGCCGTGTGACCCTGGACCAGTACCCACCTTCTCTGGGCCTTGGTTTCACTCGGTAACCCAGTGGGTGGATCTAGGCAGCTGGATTCTCTGGGTCTGGGTCCCACGGGAGGGTCTGACCCAGGGGATGGCCAGAAGGAGGGTCCAGGCCCAGAGGTGCTGGGCTGGGAGGCCCAGACACCATGATCTCATCTTGCCCTCTGCTAGCTGCCCAGCCCGGGGACCCCACCCACTGGGCCTCCTGCCCTCACATTCTTTCCATGACCAGCAGACACTCTCTGGCTCCTGCCTGGCCACCCCCACCTTGGTGTGTGTGTGGGAGGGGGGTGGAGGGGGCAAGTAGAGATTCAGAATGCTTCAGCTGGGTCAACCCAGAGAGAGCACCTTGGCACCGATGGAGAGACCAAGACCAGAGAAGGCAAGTGACATGCCCAAGGCCACACAGCAAGGCTGGAGCCGAATTCTCTTCTCAACCCATCCATCGTACCTCCACTGCTGCCTTAACTGTATATGGCCATCAAATCTGACTGCTTCGGGAACCTTCCTCACTGGAGGTGTGTCTGTCTCCAGGAACTTCAGCCCCTTCCGCTCAACAGGTTAGAAAGCAGAAAGGTACTGAGCTGCCTTACAGAGTTATTGTTATTAGATGTTGTCGAGCCTATTCCAACTCATGGAGACCCCATGTGTGCAGAGTAGAACTGTCCACAGGGTTTTCAAGACTGTGACCTTTTGGAAGCAGATTCCCAGGCCTCGTTTCTGAGGTGCCTCTGGGCGCCAACATTTCGGTTGCAGTTGAGCGCTTATCCGTTTGCACCAGGGACTCCTACAGACTTCTAATTCCGAAGGCAAATCCTAAAATGGTAGAATTGGTGGACGTTCAGAATATTCCAGAGGTTTTTAATCACAGCAGCTCAGATTCTTGAAATAGCAGAGTTGAAAAGGCGTCTCCTGATTTCTGAACCCCCTCTATGACCTCAAGTGGGTGTCAGTTTCGGCTTGCTCACACGCACCCAGGAAAAGGGTGCCCACGCCTACAGAGGCAGCCCCTTCTCACCACCGTTTGGCAGCTCTGAAGGACTGTCTGGAAGTTCTTCACCTGCTGCTTCTCTGCTCTTTGCTTTCCCTGGGGCGAGGTGGCAAGGACTTCCTGCCCCCACTATCCACCCCCACCCACAGGGCTGGGCCTTCCTCTGCCTGGCTCCTCCACCCCCCCCCCATCTTATCTCCCCGCCTGCTCACCCGCCCACCCGCTTCCTTCCCTGGTTCTTGGCATTCCACAGCCCAGAGAGATAGACACTCCTTCGCACACCCCAGACACCGCCCTGGCCAGAGGTGGGGAGACCCTCACCCACAGCAGGGCAGGTGCTCCGAGGCTGCCACAGGGATGAGGAAGAAGGGAGAGGCGGTGTTGGCCAGCCTGGCACGTATGCCTGCAGGGAGTGTATGGAACCCAGGAATCCAGGTCCCTGCCAAAATATCCACTCCCCACACAGGCACCCGTCAAGCTGTAGGCCAGGCTGTCAGACGATCTTCTGTAGTGGTTACGAGTACAAGCTCTGGAGCCAACTGCCTGGGTTCAGATCCCAGCTCGACCACTTTCTTGCTGTGTGACCTTGGTCAAGTTACCTCACCTCTCTGTGTTCCTTTTCCCTTATTTGTAAAATGTGAACACTCACAGTACCTAGCCCCATGGGGTATTGTGAGGTTACATGAGTTAATATTTGTAAAGTATTCACAACAGGGTCTGGGACATGGAAATTCTAATAAAATATTTGAGTCCCTGGTATGTCCCCTTAACCTGATTTACCCTCAGGGAATGTTCAGCCACTGTGTGTTTTGGGGACACAGTAGGGGGAAGGAGTGACCCTGCCGCAGGTCCAGAGGTGCCTAACTTCCTGCTCCACCCCTGCTGGTAACTGGGTGGTGACTCAGGGAGGTGGCTGGTGGGGCAGAAGGCTAAAAACAGACTGGAGGCCAGAACTCTGTCTGGTGCCCCCTGGAAAGGCCCTTCCTGCTTCCTCCTTACCTTGGCCTCAGGCCACCTGGTCTCGTTGAGGCGTGAATGAGAGAGGTTGAACCTTCTTTGCCAATTTCTCCCACAAGTTTCTTTTCCCTCTCTAGACCTTTGCCTTGATGTTCCCTCCACCTAGAATGCTCTCTCCCCACTGGCTGGCTGTTTCTCAATGTCCAGAGCCCGACTTAAATACCACCTCCTCAGAGAAGCCTCCCTTCACCCCTTACCTGATGGAGCTGCCCCTAGGTTACTCTCCATCTCTGCATCCTGTTTGTTTCCCTCACGTGCACCTGTTGCAATGTAGAAGTACGCATTTGTATGTGTGTCCACCTTTTGTTGTGTCTCTGCCTTAGAATGTACGGTTCCTGGGGGAAGGGGTTGGGTCAGCCTCATTCATTTTATCCACTTCCCTCACTCAGTGACAAGCATATTGTAAAACACAAAAAACCAAACCTGTTGCTGTCAAGTCAGTTTTGACTCATGATGACCCTACGTGCTTCAGAGTAGAACTGTGCTCCCCAGGGTTTTCTTGGCTGTAATCTGGCAGGAGCAGATTGCCAAACCTTTCTTCCTCAGTGCCACTGGGTGGATTTGAACCGCCAACCTTTCAGTTAGTAGCTGAGAGCAAATCATTTGCGCCCCCACAGGACCTAGCAAGACCTTAAAAAAAGCTTGCTGCATGGATGAATGGAATCATGGTCACTCATTCATCCACTGACCACTGACTAAATCTCAAAGAACCCCTGGGGCCCCCTGTCTCACTTAGAGTAATAGCCCAGGTCCTTACCATGGCCTGCAAGGATCTGCGTGATGACATCATCTCCTATTATCCTCCCCTGACGCACTCCATTCCAGCCTTACCACCTTTGCACTGTGGTTCCTTCCGCCTGGAACAGTCTTCCACTAACACTACAGAGCTCCTTACTCCCTCGCTTCCTTCAGTCTTGTTCCAACCATAACATTCCCCACCCCCTACACCCAACACATTCGAGATTCATTTATTGCCCTACAGTGTCTAGAATGGACGCAACACTGAAAGTGCTCAGTCATCTATGCCCACAAACTTGGAAGAGAGCTATCTGGCCAATCGACTGGAGGACATCCATATTTGTGCCCATTCCAAAGAAAGGTGATCCAACAGAATACGGAAATTATCTAACAATATCATCAATATCACACACAAGTAACATTTTGCTGGAGATAATTCAAAAATGGTTGCAGCAATACATTGACAGGGAACTGCCAGAAATTCAAGCCAGATTCAGAAGAGGACATGGAATGAAGGATATCATTGCTGATGTCAGATGGGTCTTGACTTAAAGCAGAGAATAACAGAAAGGTGTTTACCTGTGTTTTATCGATTTTGCAAAGGCATTCAACTATGTGGATCGTAACAAATTATGGGTAAATTTGTGAAGAATGGGAATTCCAGAACACTTAATGGTGCTCATCTGGAACCTGTACATAGGCCAAGAGTCAGGCATTCAAACAGAACAAGGGGATACTGCATGGTTTAAAATCAGGAAATATGTGTGTCAGAGTTGTATCCTTTGACCATACTTAGTCACTCTGTATACTGACAGATAATCTAAGAAGCTGGACTATATGAAGAAGAACGGAACATCAGGATTGGAGGAAGACCCGTTAACAATCTTCGATATGCAGATGACACAACCTTGCTTGCTGAAAGTGAAGAGGACTTGAAGCACTTACTGATGGAGATCAAAGACTTCAGCCTTCAGTATGGATTACACCTCAACATAAAGGAAACAAAAACCCTCACAAATGGACCAATAAGGAACATCATGATAAATAGAGAAAATAATGAAATTGTCAAGGATTTAATTTTACTTGGATTCATAATCAACGCCCATGGAAGCAGCAGTCAAGGAATCAAAGGATGTAATGTAATGGGCAAATCTAGTGCAACAGACCTCTTTATGTTAAAAAGCAAGATGTCACTTTAAGGACTAAGGTGCTCCAGACCCAAGCCATGGTATTTTCGATCATCTCATATGATTGTGAGAGCTGGACGATGAATAAGGAAGAATGAAGAAGAATTGACGCCTTTGAATTATGGTGTTGGTGAAGAATATTGCATGTACCATGAACTGCAAGAAGAATGAACAAATTTGTCTTGAGAGAAGTAGAGCCAGAATGCTCCTTAGAAGTGAAGATGGCGAGATTTGATCTCATGTACCTTGGATATGTTATCAGGAGGGACCAGACCCTGGAGAAGTACATCATGCTTGGTAAAGTAGAGGGTCAGTAAAAGAGAGGAAGACCCTCAACGAGATGGATTGGCACAGCGTCTGCAACAATGGGCTCAAACATAGCAACGATTGTGAGAATGGCACAGGACTGGGCGGTGTTTCGTTCTGTTGGACATAGGATCACTGTGAGTCAGAACTGACTTGATGACACCTAACCACAACAATATGTAGAATGAAGCTCCATGAAGATGGGGGTTGTTGCCTATTCTAGTCACTGTTTGTCCTGACCTAGAACAGTGTCTGGAACATGGTAGGGGCTCAAGAAATAAAGGAACAAGCATAAGCTTAGCAGCGTGTACCAGGTACTTTACCTACATTACCCCAAGTAATTTTCACATTGACCCTGGGAAGCAGGTACTATTATTACCTCATTTTACAGATAGGAACTGAGGCTCAGAGAGGGTAAATAAGTAGATTTGAACTTCATTCTCTCTGGCCTGGACCCCAACCTTACTCTTTAGACATGTGAGATCTGCCTACCTCCACCGGTTCCCACAGCTCTTAGAAACGGTTACGGTGGAGGTGACTCCAACACATGGCGACCCCAAGTGTGTCAGAGTAGAACTGTGCTCCACAGGGTTTTCAGTAGCTGATTTCTCCCGAGTAGAGGGCCAGGGCTTTCTTCCAAGGTGCTTCTGGGTGGACTCAAACCACCAACCTTTCAGTTAGCAGCCAAGCATGGTAACCATTCGCATAACTCAGGGACTCCCACAGCTCTTACAGCCTCTCAGACAGACACAGCCCAGCCTCCTCTTGGTCTCCCCACCTTCTCTCTCTCTCCCCCATTCACTGATCTCCCTGGTGGCAGGGATATTACTATGTCCCACTTTTGCTCAAAACCCTTCTATGGCTCACTATTGCCCTGAAGTAGGCTGGCATTTGAAGTTGCTGCTAACTTCTCCAGACTTATCTCCTGCTTCATATTATGCAAAAGGCCTCTTGGAATATTCCAAGACACGCTTGTTCTCAGCTCCAAGTCTTTGGAGATGCATCTCCCTCTGCCTGGGACACACTCCTCACTCTATCTGGAAAACCCCTAGTCTTTCTGTGGTCTAAGCTTGGATGTCACTCCTTCTGGAGAGAAAGAGTAGGGGTTAATGTCTCCTTTGTATCCTCTTAGTTTCTTGGGTTACCATCCAGTTTCACCTTGATTCTCACCTTCCCACTAGGGTTCCAGAGGCTGTGAGCTCTCTGAGGTCGGGGGCCATGACTAATTCATCTCTGGGCTATAGCTTGGGGCCAGGCCCAGATGGGGTTCAACAAAGATTTGGGAAGTGACTGCATGTATCAGAAGACCGCCTGCTTTGCATCCCTACCCCACTACTTACTGGCTGGGAGGCCAGGGCCGCGCCTCTCAAACTCCCTGTGCCTCAGTTTCCTCATCTGTGAAATGCAGATAATGAAATTATCCACTCTCTGATGGCGATGAAATAAGTTAATACATGGGAAGCACTTGGTACAGTGCCTGGCACATGGGCCATGAGAGTGAAGAAAGGAGGGAAGAACAGGTGTGTGTAGCTGCACGGATGGACGCTTGGCCCAGGTGGGCACATCCTTCAGGACAGCCCCGGCTGCTTCACACCCCCGGGGTGGCCCTGTCCCTGGCTGAATCTTTTCCCACCACTGCCCTGTTGGGTCCAAGGTGGCCGGTGGAATTCAAGGCCACTGGACCCAGACAGGAAAAGGCAGCGTCACCAGCCCTGGTGTAATCCAAACCAGATGCGGCCTCAGTGGTTTCCAGGCCCATGGGGGTGGTCACTGTGGGCCTGGCCAAGGCCCAGAGGCAGGAAATGGTCTTGGAGGGAGCTCTCTGGGCTGAGACCAGCCGGGAGGAGCAGTCCCATGAAGGGTGTTAACTCTTCTTAGCCCACAAGGGGGGCCCAGGACACTGTAGGGGAAGTCAGGGCCCTGGCACCAAGAGGGCACAGAGCACCCTGCAGGTGAAGATCACAGCACTGGTGCTGTGATGGCACTGTGCCGGAGGAGCCCACAACCCTGGCACATGGTGGCCAGGGAACCCAGGCAAGGGGCAGGGGAAACTCAGGGCCCTGCACCCCTGACACTCCCAGCATCCTGGGAACTTACAGAACCCAGACCCAGAGACTTGGCCCCTGCCCTTTCTTGGGCCTGGCTCCAGCTTGGCAGCCCCAAACCAGCCGTGCACTCACTGCCTCCAACAGAGTGGCTCCTAGGGTGAAAAATCTTTTTATTCCCCCTGCAGTTGCCAGGGTTGGGGGCTGTAGCGAGATCAATGGGCCCAGGGGTCAGGTCAGCAGACAAGCAGAGACCCAGCTCTAGCCAAGGGCCCAGGCTCCCAGCTTGCCCTGTGTGTGTTCTGCGGGCCTTGGGACCTCAGAGCACAAAATCTGTCTTTGCTCTGTTTCTCCATCCATATGGTTGAGTCTCTGTTCCCTGCTTCCAGGGGCCAGGGGAGGCCCAAAGGAGGCATCTGATGAATCACAAAGAGCTTCCTAAGATGTGCCCTGGAGGGGAGGGGCTGAGGCAGTGATCATCCTCTTCCACAGTTCTGGTGGGCTTGTTGCCCAGCACACATTAATTTGCTGTGTAGTCCTGGACAAGTCACTTTCCCTCTCTGCACCTGTTTCCTCACCTGTAAAATGTGGCACATGAGCACTGCTCTCAGTCCTGCACCTGGCACAATGGCCTCAGGAGGTAGCAAAGGAGAGCAGAGCCTCATGTCACAGAAGAGGAAACTGAGGCTTGCACTGGGAAGCGGGAGTCTTGGGTTCTAGTGCCAGCTGTGGCTGTCTCTGTTCAGAGGCCTTCCCACTTGGTCTTGGTTTCCCCAACCGGATCCAGGCCCTGGGTCTCGGCTATGGCTGGACCTCATTCCCACCCCTGCCCCCACCTCAGTGAGTCATCCCTCATCATCACACTGTGTGGCCGAGGCTCAGCCTGGGTGGGGGCCAGTGAGGCCGAGAGAACCACTCAGAGGAAACCACAGGCCTGGCCCAGCTGGCAGGTGGCAGGCGGGCCGGTGCTTAGGGATCCACAGCCCCAGGGGCCCTGCCCATAAGCACACATCCCACCTAAATCCCAAACCAGGCTCGCCAGGCACCCCAATCCGGGCCTGCAGTGTCTAGACTTAGGCCTGATAGTCCCCCCACCTCACCCCACGTGGCACCTGCTGCAGCGGGACGCTGCATTCACCTGCTGGAATGGGGCAGGGACGGGGGTGAGGACAGGGGTGAGGACCTGGGGTGAGGACCGGGGTTTCACCCTCCAGGCCATTGTTCACGAGGCAGAGGAAGGACTGGTGAACTGTCAAGATCTAAGGTCACTCTCAGGATGCAGTCCGTGTATGAGTTAAGAGCAGGGGCTCCAGGCCCAGACCATCTGGGCACAAGTCCTGGCTCTGCCACTGACTACTGACCCTGTGCAAGGGCTTACCCTCCCTGAGGCTTGGCTTCCTTCCACATCTGAGAAATGGAGATAGCACAACAGCCACGTGCAGGGTCACTGTGAGACTCAGTGGGCCCAGGACCTGTCACAGTAGGTGCTCAGTACTTGTTGATTGCTTTCTCTGCTATTCCTGCGGGAGCCTATATGCCCCTGCCATGCTGATGAGCTGCCCCGCTCAGGCCAGTTCCACTACTGACTCAGTTCTCACAGCCACAGGCTGCACCCTATTAGGGTTAAACTCTCCTGCCCCCTGGGATGCTCCCTCCAGCAGATGGAGCTCCCTCCCCTGCATCGTAGGCCTTCCTGAGACGGCTGTGGCCCAGGGGAAAGGGCAGAGAACAGCCCCCTCCCCAAGGTCTCCTGGGAGACCCCGTCATTGCAGGCCCAGCGAAGTCACCACAAACCTGTCTATCCTTCCGGCCTCCACCTAGGGACCTTGCTTTCTGCTTCTCCTTGTTCTAGTGAGAAGCAGGGTGGGGTTGATTTCAAGCCCCAGCCCCTGACTTGTTGAGTAGCCTTCAAGTCCCTCCCCCTCTCTGAGCCTCAGTCTTCTCATCTGTCAAGTGAGGCTGACAGCACCTGCCCCAGTGCTTGAGTTCACCGAGTGCCTCCCTCCGCGTGCTGAGAACCGGTGCCGAGTGCAGTGTCTGTACTGACTTGTGCGACCATCACACCATCCTTTGCAGTAGGTCCTATCACTGCCTCACTGTACCTGCCTCAGTGTCCTCCTTGGTAAAACAGGAATAGCATTTACCTCATAACGTTTTGAGAGGATTAAATGAATTAATGTATGTAAAAACGCTTGAATAGAGCCTGACACACAGTAATCACCCAAGTGCTGGCTGTTGTGAGCTCCCTCTCACAGGTGAGAAAACTGAGGCACAAACCTGGGAAGCCACTTGCTGAGTTCACACACTGGGCCGTCTGGCTCTTGAGCCTCAGTAACCACTACACTTCTCAAAAGGACATACTAAAGCGCCAGGCACGAGGTGGTGCTCAGTGACGGCGGTCGTCTGTAACTTCACACATGTGTGGGTGCACCCACTTAGAGAGGCAAGACAGCCGCATCCAACCTGTACATTTATTTACAAGGCACAAGCGGAGAGCAGGTTGGGGGATGCCCGACGGCCTATGCCACTCCTCTGGGCCTGCTGAGCTGTCACCCGAGGGCCCTCTCCCTGCCTGGGTGACCCCCGGGATGGGGCCCCAAGTGGCTAGGTTGGGTCTGGCTTGGCCCTCAGGCAGGCTCGGGGGTGGTCTCCTGTGTCCCCCAGGCTTCTCCCCTTCCCCTCCGCCAGGCCTGGGCTGGGCGCCCTCTCTCTTACACAGAGTTCCTGTGTGTTGGTGGTCGCAAGGAAGGTGGGCGGGGACCGAGCCCAGGCCAGATGGTGTGTGTTAGGCCTTATCTGTTGGGAGTGGGGAGGCGGGCGGGGGCATGGAGGTCCTTTTTCACAAAGCCTGCTCTGTCTCCCTGGCAGCTGGGCCTCAGGAATCAGCATTGCTGTCTTCCTGCCCCACCAGGAGCCTCCCATCCACAACCACAGAAGCCCCACAGCCTGGGACCCCCACCCCTCCCATCCCAGCCAGGAGCAAGCCCAGGCCAGGGATGGCCCAGAAGGGGCAAAGCAGGGGTTCCAGGGCAGCAGTTCAAAAGGGAAGTTGGGGAGGTAACAGGGAGTGGCTTCACTGGGGACTGTGGAGTCTGGCTGTGGCTGATGGGCCAAAGTGCTGTCTGGGGAGGCGGTAGCAGGATGGATCCAGGCCACACTCCAAGGCAGCTCACGTTGGCGGAAGCGGTCACTGTGTGGGGGTATGAGGAGTCCCAAGCCTTCCAGCCTGGTGCAGCCTTGTCCTGGCCAGCCACACCGGGGGTCTGGCCTGTCTATTCTGGCCTTCTGGGCTGTGGTGACTTCTGCCCCGGCCACTGTGAGGCTGCATCCAGGCCTCAGCCGCTCCCAGGCTCAGACCCCTAGAGACATCAGTGCCCCGGAGCTGCTGATCTTCTTAAAGCGGTTGGCAGCGCTGACGGCAATGAAGTTTTTCTGGGGGATGAGGGAGAGGTGAGAGGGGTCACAGTCAGCAATGGGGCATGGGAGAAGCTGTGAGGGAGCTGGGTGTCTTTCTTAACTAGTTCTCATGGTGACTCCATGTGTGTCAGAGTAGAACTGTGCTCCATAGAGTTTTCAATGGCTGATTTTTTGGGAGTAGGTTGCCAGGCCTATCTTCCAAGGCACCTCTGGGTGGATTCAACCTCCAACCTTTCGGTTAGCAGCCAAGAATGTTAACTGTTTGCACTACCCAGAGACTCCCCGTCTTTCTTCAAGTCCCCTTCATTCCAGAAGGGTTAGAGACCAGGGAGGGTGCAGTGTCCAAAATGGTCACAAGGGGTGACGTGGTGCTGCATAAAGAAGGATTTCTTCATTCATTCAACATGGGTGGAAGCCAGCCCTGACCTGCTCAAAAACCCTCCAACAACTCCTATTTCACCCCAAGTAAAAAAAAAAAAAAAACCCTCACCATGGCTGACGAGCCCCTTCACACCCTGCCCCCCGTTCCTTTCTGACTTCACCCCTCCAACCGCCCTCTCTCAAGTCACTCCAGTCATGCTTAGCCTTATGTAAAATAGAAAGTCATGTTCCTCAGAGTGGCCAACCATGCTCTGCCTCGGGGTCTCAGCACAGGCTGTTCCCTCTGCCTGGAACATTTTTCCCCCATGCCAGCTCCCTGCCTCACCTCCATGCTCCTTCTCAGTGAGCCCTCCTTGGCCACCCTATTTCAAAGTACAGCCTCTTGATGCTCCTGACCCTACCCCCCTTATTTTTTTCTAGAGGCCTTAACTCCTTCTAATGACTCCCTTCCACCCCTCCAAAAGGATGCCCACACAACTGAGATCCTCGGTTCTTTTTTTCAGTTGTATCCTCAGTAGCCGATGCACAATCAACTTTTGCAAAATGAAGGAAGGACCTTTTCCTGAGCCTGACCCAGCTCTGGGGCAAGGTGGCAGGCGTGGTGGAAGGTCACTGCTTCAGGGCAGGAGCCAGGCCAGGACAAAGAGAGAAACCTGGCATTTTCCAGACAGGGCTGGGCTGGACACCAGAACCTGCTGAGGCCGAGCAGGCTGGCCTGGGACCTGGCACCAGGACCTCTTCTTACCCAGAGGACCCTCCATCCCCTCCCTGCCCCCAGGCCAGCTGTACCTTCCAGCGCCTCTTCATGAGGTATTTCTTAAGCAAGATCTGGGACTTGAGGAGTCGGTTACAGCGCTTTGCTTTCTCTGCCAGGTTGTTGAGCCAGGGGTGGGCGAGGCACTGGGCAGCGCTCATCCGGGCCCTGTGGGGAGGGGACAGCATGGTGACGGTGGGGGCAGGCTGATGGGGTGCCAGAGCCCAGCCAGCCTCCTGGTCTGTTCCCACCCCGTTGGCACGTGCGCCTGAACGCATACACACTCAATTTGCACACAGGGGGTTCACCTCCTGGGGTCAGCCTTACCTCTGGTCCTTGACGATGAGATTGGACACAAAGTCTTTGGCCTCATCTGACACGGCCTCAAAGGTCTCCTCATCAAAGTACCAGTTGGCAGACAGAACGTTGTTTAGGGTCTCTGTGTCATCGTCTCCCAGGAACGGGGAGAGGCCACTCAGCCTGGAGGGAGAGGTGGGAGGAGAGCAGGGAGGTGAGACTGGAGATACTGAGTCACCTTTGGGGATCAAGGGATGGGGACAGATCCTAGGTGGTAGCACCATGTGCTGAAAAGACCCCCAGCCTCTTGAGTGGGACAGACCTGGGTTTGAATCTGGCTGGGTGACCTTGGGCAAGTCACTTCCCCTCTCTGAGCCTCACTCTTCTCATCTGTAAAATGGGCATAATCATCCCAGCTTCTCAAGGTTACAGTGAAGATGAGGAATGGTGAGTGCAATTCACATGGTGAGTGCACAAAAGATGTCTGCTATCCCTCCACCCTGCTCTGGGGTCATCAGAGATCTGCTGTCCAGAGTCCTGGGCTAGGACACTTATGTTTCCAAAAGACTTTAGAAGCCTTGATTTATTCATTTATAAAATGGGTACGAAGTTCCCCTTCCTTGGCTCTCCCTAGCACTCCCCCACCCCAAAAAAACCCAGACTAAGGGACCATGGAGGTGGGACCACCTCACCAGGACTCCAAGACCAGTCTTGGCCCTTGGCTCCCTGCCCACGTGCCCCTACCCCAAAAAAACCCACCCTCCCTTGGGGCTCACAGCATGTAGGTGATGACCCCCATACTCCACATGTCTGTCTTATCGGAGATTTGGTCGTAATTCACCACCTCAGGTGACAGGAACTCTGGGGTCCCAAAATTCACCTTCAGCTTCTCTTTGGGGTTGTACCTTGGGAAAGAACGAGAATTCAGAGCACAGCTCCTGGTTCATTCCTGGGCACCCTCCACCACCACCCCATCCCCTGCTGACCTCAGATGCCTGATCTGTCCTCCCCTCCCCCCCCCCCCGGCCACCAGATGGTACCTCCGTGCCAGACCGAAGTCAATGATCTTCACCAAATGGCCAGTGGTGTTGACACACAGGATATTCTCTGGCTGCGGAGAAAGGGGGCCCTGGATCAGCCTCTGACCCGGCTTACCCTCTGCCTCCCCAGGTCCACCAAAGCCCAGGCTGCCAAAGCAGACAGACCCTCAGAGACCAAGCAGGCATGCCCACACAGGCCCAGAGAGGGTCCTGAGGCCCAGATAGGGGTGGTGGCTGCTGAGGCCTGGAAGCACAAGGCTGGCTCACGTGGGATGTGCCTTCGTTTAGAAGCACTAAAGAACAAAGGTGTTTCAGCTATTCCAAAGAAGAGGCGTTCCCTAGGGTCAGGTGCCAGCCCAGGGCCCCCCGAGAAAGCCCCTTGGGAGCGGAGGGCTGCACCTGTCCCTGTTCTGTCTAAGATGGGCTGTTCTTGTCTCCCCTGTTAGGGATGGTGCTGGCGGCAACCCACAACACGCAGGCTGTGTCAGTCAGTCACTTTCCCCCCAACACCCCTATCCTGTTTGAGCAGATACTGTTACCATCCACCCCCATTTTATAGTTAAGGAAACTGAGGCTCAGACAAAGTCACCCAGCAAGGACTTCTATCAATTTTAAACCTGAATCTCTACCACCTAGAACACTGCCTGGCAGATAAAAAAAAATCAAGTCAATTCCAACTCATGGAGACGCCATGTGAGCCAGAGGAGAACTGTGCTCACAGGTTTTCAATGGCGGGTTTTTTAGAAGTAGGTCATCAGACCTTTCTCTTGAGGTACCTCTGGGTGGACTTGAAACTCCAACCTTCCACTTAAGCAGCTGATCGCATTAACTGTTTGTACTGCCCAGAGACTCCTTGGCAGATAGTAGGCCCCCAGTAAATATTTATTGATTGTTGACTCAATGAACAAACGTTCATTAGTGCCAACACTGAAGTTGATCCTTTTGCAGCTCTGATTAACTTCTGATTAACTTCCATGGGTGAGACGGAAACCCTGGTGGCCTAGTGGTTAAGTGCTTTGGCTGCTAACCAAAGAGTCAGCAGTTCAAATCCCCCAGGCGCTCCTTGGAAACTGTACAGGGCAGTTCTACTCTGTCCTATAGGGTTGCTGTGAGTCGGAATCGACTCGATGGCAACGGGTTTGGTTTTTTTGGTATGGGTGAGACACTGAGCTTGGGACCCTTCCAGCAAGTACTTAGGACTAGACTAGAAGCTCCATGAGAGCTGAGACCAAGTCTTCTTTCACTCTCTGGCCCTTAGTGTGTGCTCAATTAAACCCTTTTCAATTTTGAGGGGAAGCATGGATAGAGGAAGAGAAGGAGAGATAGGAGGATGGAGGAATGGATGGCTACGGCGCTGATTTGGATGGCTGGGCGCTGCTCCCGCCCCCCCCCCAAGAGGCCTGATGCCAGTACCTTGAGGTCCAGGTGCAGAACCCTCATCTTGTGCATGAAGAGGATCCCGTCACAGATCTGCCTCACGAACACCATGGTGTCCACCTCCGTCAGCTGGTAGTCCTCATCCACAATCCTCTCGAAGAGCTCGCCGCCCTCGATGCTGTGTGCACAGATCCCTCTACAGGCTTGCTTCCGGGCCTGCAGACCCCCACCCAGGCCTCCCACCACCACTGCACTCACTACTCCATGAACAGGACGATCTCGTGCGGGGTCTCAATGGCTGCGTAGAGCTGGATCAGGTTGCGGTGGTTGAGCTGGTTCATAACCTCAATCTCTAGCATCACCATTTCCTGAGGATCAGAAGTCAGGGCTACCATCCAAGTCTCATCACACGCTGCCTTCACCCTCTGTACCTGTGGCCTCCACCAGACCCATTGGGCCTTGCCTAGACCACTGCCAGCCTCCTCTTCACTGGCTGCCTTGCCTTCTATCTCTTCCCACCCCACATCTGTTGTCTTCACCACCCCCAAGACCCTGTCCTCCTCCTACTTCAGTCCCTTCCTTCCTCCTGGAGCCTCTGGGCAGGGGTATACATTCCCCTCTGTAAGGGGACCTCTATGCATGCACCATTCTCTCCTCAGTGCCACCTCCCGTCATTCCTGCTGGGACACCTTGCCTTTGCTGGTTCTCCTCCTCCTCTTCCCAGGGCTCCATCCTCCCACTTCATCTCTTCCCTGTCTATACCTGCTCCCTGGGAGTTTTCATCCTAGTCCCACGATTTTACATTCCCCTCAAATGTGACTGATCCCCAAATATATATTTCCATCTCTAAGCTCTTCTTTGAGCTCCGGAGTCCAATATCTCCAGTTGCCTACTTACCATCTCCCTTGGATGTCTAAGAGGCATCACAAATCTACCATGTCCAATATTAAACCCTCGATACTGCCCTTTCCCCACAATTGAATCTCCCTCTTTTCTAGCATATCATGTTGTCCAGCACCTGGCACAGCCCGTGACTCAAAAAAGGGGCTTAATAATTAATCAAGAAATGGCTCAAGATTGATTACCTGAAAAGCGTTGAATTGGCAAATGTTGTGTTACATGTTTTCATGACAAAAAAAAAAAAAAGAAGTGACTCAAATTGATTGACATAGCACATACATACAGAGCTCCTGTGCTGAGCCTTCCTCAGGAAGACTCATTAACAACCTGCGTTATGCAGATGACACAGCCTTGCTTGCTGAAAGTGAAGAGGACTTGAAGCACTTACTGATGAAGATCAAAGACCACAGTCTTCAGTATGGATTACACCTCAACATAAAGGAAACAAAAATCCTCACAACTGGACCAATAAGCAACATCATGATAAACGCAGAAAAGATTGAAGTTGTCAAGGATTTCATTTTACTTGGATCCACGATCAGTGCCCACAGAAGCAGCAGTCAAGAAATCAAATGACATATTGCATTGGGCAAGTCTGCTGCAAAAGACCTCTTTAAAGTGTTGAAAAGGAAATATGTCACATTAAGGACTGAGGTGCTCCTGACCCAAGCCCTGCTATTTTCAATAAGCTCATATGCACAGGAAAGCTGGGCAAAGAATAAGGAAGACCGAAGAAGAGTGGATCACTTTGAATTAAGGTGTCGGTGAAGAATATCACATACACCACGGACTGCCAGAAGAACAAAAAGTCTGTCTTAGAAGAAGTATAGCCAGAATGCTCCTTAAAACAAGAATGGCAAGACTTCGTCTCACATACTTGGGACGTTTTATCAGGAGGAACCAATCCCAGGAGAAGGACATCAGGCTTGGTAAAGAGTCAGTGAAAGAGAGGAAGGCCTTCATTGAGATGGGTTGCCACGGTGGCTGCAACAATGGGCTCAGGCATAGCAACGGTTGTGAGGATGGTGCAGGACCTGGCAGTATTCCCTTTTGTTGTATTTAGGGTGGCTATGAGTAGGAATCAACTCAACAGCGCCTAACAACAACAACCTACACCAAACCAGGTCCCGAGTTAGAGATCTGGGGACCCAGTCAACAATAAGATGAGTCCTGGTCCTGTCAAGCGGGAAGAGACTGAGAAGCCCATGGTCCTATTTACAATGTGCTGAGAGCGTCCATGGAAAATCACAGGGCTGCCACAACCTGGAGCTACCTGCCATGTTCTCTCGAGGCTCTGGGCCTGTACATGTGCTGTTATCTCTGCCTGGAGCACCCAGGACCTAAGTTCTCAGTCTACCTGCCTCAATTCCACAGGATCTCAGCAGGTACTGCTGTTTCTTGCCCTCAGGCCTTTCCTCCCACGGTCTCTTCCACCTGATGCTCTCTTCTCTGCTTTCTTTGCTGGAAACCACTATCCTATTCTTCAAAGCCTTCACTCATGTGTCCAGGAAGTTTCTACAACCCCTTGAACTGAGACAGGCCCTCAACCCTGAGTTACAGCTCTGGGCACTCTAGGTTGCTGCGTTGTCATCACCACTTCACACACAGGACTCCTTCACTCCACAGGAGCCTCTGCCCGTGTTCATCCATTCCTTGGGCTAACACTGCTCAAGGCCTCTACTGAGCCAGCCCTGGGCTGGGAGCTGGAGGCAAGGCTCTAGATGGACCTCTTTACCTTGGGGTCAGCAGCCTAGGGGTGGGGCACGTCCTCTTCACTTCTGGCCCCTCAGTGCCCAGCACAGGGCCTAGCCCAGAGCCAGCACTCATCCGCCGTTACTGAATTGAGTCAGAGGGCATGAGTATCCCTTGCTAGAAGAGGAAGTCACCAGAATAAATTCACAAACTGAGGTGTCTGGCCTATGATTATAGGAAGTCGGGTCCCTCTAGCAGGACTGTCTGTTTGTCTATCCGAGTTACATCTGCAATGCATCAGGGCTCCCACACCAGGCCTCTGCTCAGAGGCATGGGTGGAGGGAGGTGAGAGGCACCCACTCCAAGGATCCCCTCCCCCTCCCACGCAGCCAGCACCCACCCCCCACTACCTTGTCTTTGGGGGTCTGTTTCTTGATGACCTTGGCTGCCAGCTTGAGGCCAGTGGATTTTTCTGTGCAAGTGCACACCGCTCCAAACTTGCCGCTGGATGGGAAAAGGCTGGGTGAGGGGGCTCCAAAGGGGATGGGAAGGGAAAGGTGCGCTCTGCTGCCACCTCAGCCCAGACCTGGTGGTGGTCTTGGGGCCTCCCCTGTAAGGTAGGGGACACTTGGCCCAACCAGCCCCACCTCCCTTCTGAAGCTGGGAGGCGTGCTGCTGGGACAGGGGCTGAGGCATATTCTTGGAACCACACAAGCCATGTGTGCAGGAAGAGGAGGCTCACAGGGAGGATGGCCGAAGATGAAACAGCCCAGATAGGTAGGCTTATGGTGGACAGAGGCCTGGAGGCTTTGGGCCCTGGGGGAAGGTACGCCAGGGCAGGAGGGAGGCCAGTATTTGTAGAGGTACCAGACTGTGTTAGGGCCATTTGTACAGCAGGAGTCACCATGAGAGGGTCAGAGTGTGGGCCTGAAACCAAGACAGCCAGGAAACTACTGTCTGTTTCGTATGGGAAATTCTGAATGGTTTGTCTGATGGCATGTCTGTATGAGTGACAATGACACCAAGCACATCACAGCACATATGATGGCTTGCACACGACAGTGTGTGGCCATGTAGAAGTGAGTGTGTCCCAGTGTGTCATGTCCAAGTGGGTGTGTCTAGGCTTGTCCCTGGGAAGACTGGGGCAGGCTACTTGCACCTCCTCCCCTGTGCCAGTGATGTGGGGTCCAGCGCTCACCCTCCCAGAGCATCCTTGGAGTTGATGCTGAATTCACTGTTGACGTTTCCAGTCCTCAGCTTCACGATGCGGTGGGGGAAGGGGGCGGGGGGTGGCGGGCAATCATCTGGGGAACAGAGCAGAGTCATCACAGTCAGGGCCGGGCGGGGGCTGCTGAGGGCTCACCTGGGTACCACCCCTCCTGCTTGGCTCATCCCCCTCCATAGAAGTTCTCCAAGTGATACTGATCCAGGATAGAGGTTGGGACCCAGTTTCCAATTTCAGCTTGGGGCAGTCTCTGCCTCTCAAAGAGGGAGACTCAGCTTCTCCCCTCAGAACAATGGGGAAGCTGACTGGATTTCCTAGACCCTCCACAGGAATGAGGCATGAAAACCCCATCCCAAGATATCTGCATTTCCATTGGAAAAAAAGGGGGGGGGGCAGCCAAAAAGGTGGGATGCCAGAGAGTGGGGTTGCTATGTCTGAATGATGGCAAGTGGTGGGACCTTCCTAGCCTCCCCTCTAACGTCACCACAATGCTGGCCAGACCTAGGAGAAAGAGTGTCCAATCTGGGCATGCATGGCCATGGGGGACTGGGACTGAAAGGTTTAGTAGAGAGAGGCTGCCATCTGGTGGCAATCATGGAGAACAGTCGGTCTTGGCTGCCCCCAGGCTGAGTCATCGGGAATGGAAACCTCTTTATAAATAGCATAGGCAGCAGGGAAGCCGGCTGGTGATAAATCAGATGGCCCTTGGAGGTTGTTCAGGTCCCATTACCCCGAGGATGTGATTTGTGGGTGGGGTGGGGAGGAGGTCTCTGCCGCTGCTGGGGAGGAGGCAAGGCTCCTGGCTGCCACCCAGCCGCCAGGTCCTCCCACCCTGTCTGGGTGGCATCGTGCCACTCACCAGGCAAGCTGGCGGGTCTCCCAGGGCACCTCGGCCTGGAGAAGGGGGGGGTGTCAGGACATTCTGGGCTCTCCTGACCCCATCTCACCCCACCCCCAGCCCTGCCCCACCCTGCCCAGGCCTTGTCCCTGTTCACCTGCTCGACAAGCAAGGTCATGCTTGGTGGCTCCTTGCTGCGCACTCAATAAACCTTGTCTGATGGTCAGTTAGGGCCACTCCACGGCCCTGCCCCATCTCACATGTCCAGCTCCCTTGGTCACTGCTTCCACACACACATGCCTGTGCTTCTCCACTCATGAACCCTCTACGGCTCCCATGACCTCCAGAATGAAATTTAACTACCAAAGCCTGGCATGTGAGCCTCTCTGCAGCCCGACTGCAAATTCTGCTGTCTGCGGAGTTTGTGTTGTCCCAGTGGTCAGGCTCCCTAGACAACCTGCCTGAGTTTTCTACCCTGTTGTGGCCAAAGTAGAAGAAAGTCAAAAGTAGGCTCTGCACTCAGGCTGTCTTGGGTTCAAATCCTGTCTCTGCCACATTCTAGCTGTGAATTTTAGGGTGCTTCATGTCCCCTTCTGTGAGCCACCGCTTTCCCATCTGTCAATAGGGCTCAGGAACTCTTACTTTCTGGGGTTGTGTGTCCAGATGGGCCTGGGTAAGGCATGGCTCTGGACAGTTCAGCCCTCTGAATGGAGACACATGGGGGAGATACCCCTCCCCCTTCCTCAGGCCCCAGGGAAGCCCCAGCCCCGCCCCGCCCATAAAAAAACCCAAACCAAACCCACTGCCCTCAAGTCCATCCTGACTCATAGCGACCCTGTAGGGCAGAGTAGAACTGCCTGGTAGAGTTTCCAAGGAGCACCTGGAAGATTCAAACTGCTGACCTTTTGGTTAGCAGCCATAGCTCTTAACCACTAGGCCACCAGGGTTTCCCCCCTGCCCATGGCCCACCTAAAATCTCGAAGCAGTCCTCCTCCCTGGGTGTGAGGCAGAGGGCCTGCCCCACCTCCGATCTCTGCGAGGGAACAGCCTGGAACTCTATCCCACTTGGAGTATCCTCTTGCACTTTAGCCTGGCCAGCCTGGCCTGGGGCTTTCTCTCCTGCTTCCTTCTGGCTCCCTTCCGGGGTGTTCTTCCCTCCTTCTGCCACTTTGGCTGGCCCCGGATCCACGGGGCCAGGACTCACGGGCACCCCTTCAAAGACAAGGTCCAATTCCTCACTTGGGGGCTTCTCAGCCAGGAGCTTCTCAGGGCTAGAAGGAGAGAACACAGAGGTGAAACCCTCAGCGGCCTCAGTCTTCTGCCCTGGGGAGGCCTCCATGCTTCCAATCCTGCCCTCCCCAAATTCACCTTGTACAAAATCCCAGTGAATGGTGTGGCCATTATCTTGACAATCAACACACTAATAGATCATTAATAACTATTAGTAAGAATGCTGATACGGTTAATCATCATGGGGACACAATCAGGGAGACGGCATACCTCTTGCTTCATAAAAACTGTGGTTTTTACGTGATGTGATATTAATACACAATGATCAAATTAGTGTTATTAGCATGGGTTGCAGTATATCAATAACAACCTTACTAATATGATTAGCATGAAGGTAAGTGAAACCAATTGCATAATAAGCCTGGTACTATGTCATGGTTATGGGGAAGTATTAGTAATGGCCTACTGATGCACTTCTCAGTCATTTTTTCATAGTAGATCAATAATTATCATTAAGAAGAAGGGTCATCCTTGCCTCCTGATCCCTAGCCCTGCCCTTGGCTAACCCAAGTTCATGTAGTAAAGCAAACTCTGGTCTCCAGATGCCTACAGGTGCTTGACCCAGCCATCTGGCAGGGCCTCTCCTGTCTGGCATCATAGGCTTCTATGAACTATGGCAAAATCCTGGTTTCTGCAGGGGGACAAGGTGGCAGGACCAATGCCCAGGACAGGGGGTGTTGAGTGTCAGAATGACCCTCCACAGCATGGGATGCAATGACAGTGACGCCCAGGATGGGGGAACTAAGCATGACCCCTGGGGACAGAGCTGCAGGACCCCTCCCTGCTCCCTGGCAGGGGCACTCACCTGGAGATGCTGGCAGGGCAGCTGGGGCTGTGCAGGAAGGCGGGTGAGCCCCTCCTGACTGAGGCCAGGTTCTCTGCTGCCTTCTTGGCCACCTTGGGCTCTCCAGGGTCCTGGCTGCCGGAGGTCCCCTGCTCAGCCATGGGCTTCTTGGCGCTGGTCTCAGTGGTTGCAGTTGGCTGGGGCAGATCTGCCAGCTGCCCAGCACTGCCCTCAGCAGGCCCCCCGCCCAGGCCCCACTCTCCCTCAGGGTCCTGGCTGCTAGTTGAGGGCTGGACCAGGGCACCATCCCCTTTCTCTGAGGTGGTGGCTTTGTCATCTTTCTTCAGGTTGGGTGGATCAGGTTCTTTCTCTGGGTCTGGGGAGCTAGGATTCTTCTTTGGGTCTGGGGGTCCAGGCTCTTTCTCTGCAGCCGGGGGTCCCTTGTCTGCTGCACTTTTGGGTGCCTTGTCTACAAAGGAGGTGAGAGGTCACTCAGGATCTGCCCTGTTCCTGCCCTCCCTCCCCCAAGCCAGCCTGGGCAGAGACCAGCTCTAGGCCCAGGTCCCCTTCCAGGTCCCACTTGATGGGGCCCTAGGTATGGGCTGCCAGACCTTGGAGGTCCTTGGTGGGAGGCCTTGACGCCCACTTTGATCCCTTGCCCGAAGGGTGTAGGTGCCCACACAACCATCCATGGAGGCCTCATATTTTCCCAGTCTCTTTGGGGAGGGCTTCATACAGGCTCTGGCCTCAGCCCCACCCTATCCAGAGAATATTCTGATTTCTGTGTCCCCCGTGGCCTGCGCAAAGAGGCCTCCAGCACAGAGCTTCCCACTAAGGATCCTGCCTGAGCCTGGATTCAAACACTCCTTCCCAAGCTCCTCCCTCTGTCTCTTGCCCCAGCTTGGCACCTGTTGACGGGCTCTGGATTCCCAGCTTGACTGCTCCGTTTTCCGTCGCCATGAGGTAAGGAGGCGTGTGCTGCTTTGCGTCTAACTCAAGTCTTTCTAGCTGCAGAAAGAAGAGTGAGGTGTGTCAGGCTGTCGGATTCCTCCTCTTGTCTGGCTGTGGAAAGACAGGAGCCCAAGGCCAGGTGGCTGAGGGGAGAGAGGTACCTGAAGCAGAAAGGGGAGACTGGTGGCTGTCTGTCGCGCAGCAGCCACCCAGGAGCAGTCCTGGTGTGGTTGTAAGGGACTGGGCTGGGTGGGCAGAGGTGGAGGCAGGGGCGCTGGCAGTGGAGGCGGGGACGGGGGAGAGGATCTCTTACACCAGGGGCCATGCAGCTCGGACTGCCACCACCTGTCACTCTTGGCCCCTGTTCAGAGGACATGGCATTCTTCCCACAGCCCAACTGGGGGAGAGTGGGGTTGGGACAAGCAGGAAGAGACAAGGGAGGGGGCAGGAGGGGGAGCAGCCCTTTTTCCAGGCCTTGCCTAGGATCCCTGGCTTGCACGGGATCGGGGAGGGGGACTGGAAGAAGAGGGGCTCTCAGGCAGGCTGAAGGGCAGGACTCCATCCACTTTCCATGCTGCATCTCCTAGGGTCCCCAGAAACTGGTTAGAGCCACACAGACCCAGGGACAATCACCCTGACCCCAGCACCCACCTCTGCCCACGACCCCAGTCCCTGGCATCTGGAACTACTTGGATCATCTTTGGGTAAGAAATTGGCTCAGAGGCATTTGCTCAACACATCCATGGACCTGAAAGCTTTTTCTTCTGAAAATGTCCTTTTCTGGAGCTCCTGGGGAGAGGGGTGCTGCTCTGAGTAGCCACAAAAGACCCCTGGCCTGAGATGAGCCAGTTCTCTCCAGTTCCCTGACTGGAAAGAGGGCCTGGTGGAGAATCCTTCCTGAAGATCTCCTGCTAGCTAGCCTGGACCCAAAGGGCACTCCATCCCGGAGGCTGGCTGGGGAAAGTTATGCTCCGAAGGGCCTTCCATCACCCAGGGGCTGTCTGCCCAGAGCCTTTCTTGGAGGGGAGCCTTGAGAACGAGCCAAAGCCGAGTGCATTAGAAATAACTCTGAAGTGGGGCATCAGGGTTGAGGTGCTGACTCCAGCATCCCGTCCACTCCTCCAGCTCCACGGGCTCAGTTCCTCTGACAGCAAATGGGGGAAACAAGCACTGCCTTTGGATGAAAGGGAGGAAGGGGAAATGACTCAAGAATGTAGCACGTCTAAGCAAGGAATATGTGGTGTCCAAACAACTGAGGAAGCTGTTAATGAACTGATATGCAGTGTCTTCCAATGTGGGGAAAAAAGCAAGGTGCAGAGCAGCATGGAGAATATGTTACCATTTGTGCAGAAGTGGGGGGAAAGTATATTTATATACATTGTATTTATATAGAGATATACATTTTTACCTGTATACATATAAAAATTTCTTTGCTAGGGTGTGCAAGACACTGGGGGGCATGGGCTGGGAGGGAGACATCACTGGACACCCTGTTAGTTTTTTATTGGACCCAGGAACTATGTGAACACATTGCTATTCAAAATGGTGTTATTGATGTTTTTTAAGAGAGCGAATGTCAACGGTACAGGTTAGCCAAGGCCAGGGCTGGAGCTCTTTCCCCAGTCTTGACTGCTTGTGCTCTGCCCACCTCACCTGTCCCTCAGCTCCTGTGCCTGGCCCTCCTCATCTCCATTTCTCCCCTTCAAGGTCCAGTTGACAGTCTACCTCTTCTAGGAAACAAAAATATAGCTAATGCTTATGTAGCACACCCCATATGCCAGGCCGTGTTCTAAGTGCTGTGACGTGGATTCGCTCATGGGATCTTCACAACAACTTGGTGTGGTAGAGATTATTACAGATGGGGAAACTGGGGTGCCGAGAGGCTAAGTAACTTTCCCAAAGTTATACGGCTTGTAAGGGGCTGAGCTGGTATCTGAACCCCTCTGAGCTCCATGTTATTGAGTGCCTGCTGTTAGCTTTATACATACTGTCTTAAAAACATCAGATTGATAATAACTCTGTGGGGAGCTTTCACCCCATTTTCTGGATGAAGATGTGGAGGCTCAAAGGAGTGTGCTGGCTTGCCAATCATGCAAAAGGAAGGGATGCCCTTTTTCAAAACCTAAAGTATGTCTTCTCTGAAATTCTCAGCCTCTCTTGCCTTCCCATTGCCTGGGTACCTTTTTGTGGATCTTGTAGCTTCTAAAGGTTGAAACGCTTCCTGTTTGTGCCTAATAGTGGGGGCTCTTGGCTCTCTATTTGTCTTCTCCACAACATTTTCTGGTTAGCTTGAAATGTCAAACACCCCTCTGCTGGCCTCCTTCAGTGTCCTGGGCTGATCCCACGACTGGCTGCCTGAGAGCCCCTCAAGGGCAGGGACTGGATATTGCTCCTGTGTCCCCAGCACACAGTCAATTAGTGTTTGATGAGTAAAGAACGGAGTGACCACCAAGGCTCTGGACTGGGTTGCTGGATAACTCTACTATGACAGCCCCTGCAGGCACTCACTTTGTTATTCTTGCAGTTCCCTATACTGATCACTTGCTGAGTGTCCACTGTGGGCCAGGCCTGACTATGTGCCAGTCCTGACTACACCAAGTTCTTTACCCAGCTCATTGGAACTTCACAAGGGACTCTAGGGGGCAACTGTTGGACAATTGAAGGTGCAGGGACAAGCTCAGAGGATAGATGGCTTGTCCCCAAAGTCACATCGCCAATGAGTGGCTTCAAACAATCCAGATTCAAACACAGAGACACCATGTAATGTGGCCAAAATCCCAGCTGGGACAACAGCAGTGGCTTTATTTGGTACTTTTGCTACCATTATGATTCCCAAACAACAGGTGGCATTTACTCAACTCTTACCAGAACATACCCGGCACTGGGGTCAGCATCCTTACAAGTGTCCCCCACTATCACGACCCTACCTGGTGGAATGTAGGAGTTCAGTGAAGCTCAGCAACTCCTAAACTGTGTGGCTGAGGAAATGCCTTCACTGTTGCCTCTGCAAGATGGGCACCTACCTCACAGGCATTTAGAACGGTGCGTGGACGCATGGTAAGTGCTGTATGGATGTTACCTATCTTATACCCATTTTACAGATGTGACAGGAAAACTGAGTCACAGAAAGGCAAAATCACAGCACTGGGATTGGAAGCGCCTACCCCAAGGCTTTGCTCGTAACCACTCTGCCCAGTGCCTTCCTCTCGCAAGGGGGCCGGGAATTCCATGAGCCATGTGTGTAGAGGACTTGGCACAGCACCTGCGGCACTGTGGGTGTTCAATGACGGTGTGGACAGCCCAGGTAGAGGCCTCAGCTGTTTCTGCTGCCTGCCTGGGGCTGAGCTCAGCTTCAGTCAGCTGCTTTCTGGGAGTCCCCAAGCTTCTTCCTCAGTGCTCCCTTGGAAGCACAGGGGTAGGGTGTGGGAAAGCCTCCTCCACCCAGTTGGGGACTGCCAGAGCCCCTGCCCACCCTGAGGAAGGGGCTTCCCTGCACTGCACCAGCTGTGCAGCTACCCTCTTTGCCTCTGCAGGGGCAGGGCAGAAAGTGGGGCAATGGCAGGGCCAGTTAAACCTGCCAGGGGAATTAAGGTCAGCAGGATGCAATTATGCCTGTTGGATTTAACAAGCCCAGAGAAGGCTTCTCCAGCCAGAGTTGACGGCTCCTTAGGCCTCTTGCCCTAGGCAGTTCTGCCTTCCAAGAGCCTAGGCTCCCAGCTCACCCATCCCTGGGAAAATTCCTTGGGAGTGGAGGGGTTAACCCCCGGCCACCACTTCCCTGGCTCCTGGGAGGAAATCAGTCCAGCCAAGAGGCTTTAAAAGGACCTGCTCACAGGAGACATTCCCCGGCCTGACCCGCTCCCCTACCCAGCTGTGATGGAAAATCCAAAGAGTTGAGCAACGACCTTTCTGACTCCAAAGAGAGCAGCCAACTCCTCTCACAATTTTCTTTCCCTTGGGTTCTGAGATGGGCACTCAGGGTTGTCATAAGCAGGCTATCTTCTCTGCCATCTCCCACCTCAGGCCCCTGACCTGGCCTTTGGCAGGGTCCCTCAGCCTTCTGGAAAAACCCTAGATAAGGCTGCTATCCTTACCAGCCAGACCCTGTCTTTTCCTCCAAGGTTGGTAAGCACGGACTGTGGGCAACCTGTGTGGCAAACTGGACATAGATTTATTCTCCGGAAGCCCAGCTGACACACCGTTCAGTCCTAGAATTGTAGGATTTTATTGCTAAGATTATCTACTGGGTGCTAAATTTACTCCGTGGCAAGAATTAAACTAGCCACTTTGGGGACACAGAGATGAAGTTGAGGAGAGCTATAGAATCACCACACATTATATTTTAACTTAAGAAAAGATTAATAAACAAAATTGTTCATGGAGCGGAATACTTTTTTGTTGTTAAAAATATTTATAGAGAAAATGCCTGGAGGGATATAAATGGACAGATTAACAGGTGTGGGAGTGGAGATGATTTATATTCTTTATTCTTCTGGATTTTCTTTTTTTTTTTTGCAATTGACCATTGGTTACTCTTATCAGACTAATAAACAATTCGAAACATATCAATATGGACACAGGTTTCTACAAATCCAGGCTAAAGCGGTCTCTATGAGATAGAAAGCACCAGGGGTTTCCAAAAGGCGGTCCGTGGGACTGACCATCAGGGATGACTTTTTGGTGGCTCAGGACTGCAGAGGGCTCGCTCACAATCTAGTTACCGTGAGGCTTCTCGATGTCTGAGCCCAGAGTTAGTTTAAAATGAAGTCTTCTTGGAAAGGGGCCCTAGGAATCTGTAGCTGTAACCAACACTTCAGGCAACTGTCATGCACACTCAAGTTTGAGAACTGCTGAGTGAAGAGTGCTAGCTCATCTGAAAACGACCCAAGAGCACCAGGGAGAGACCAGCTATGAGATGCTCAGCTACCTGACTGAGTCCCATTGGTCCAGTTGGTGGAGTGCTTCAAGGACTAAGGTCCTACAGAGACCAGTGCCACACTTCCCAGTCCTGAGCATACATTGCAAACCCCTGCCTCCTGAAGCCTGAGCAACTCCTGAGCTCAGACCAATGGAATTGGAATATTTGGGGGGCGGGAGGGAGCAGAACATTGGTATTTCTAAAAGCTCCCCAGCAGATTCCGATGTGCAGCCAGGCTTGAGAGTGGTGCAGTTAAGCCCTTGACTACTGATGGAAAAGTTGGTGGTTTGAATCCATACAGAGGCACCTCAGAAGAAAGGTCATGGCAACTGAAAATCCTATGAGCAGTTCTACTCTGGAATACATGGGGTTGCCATGAGTTGGCATCAATACAGTGGGGTTTGGTTTTGCTCTGAGGCTGTCTTCCAGTCCAGAAGCTTCACCTCACTCCCCTTGGATGCCCCTTGTCCCCAAGTCAGGATAAGGTGGTGCACATGGTAGGTGTTCCATTCTGACTTGTATGATGCACCACTTGCATGGTGCCAATATCTGGGACTTGGGTAACCCAGGTGCCAGCTCAGGACAGACAGGGGCCACATCGCATTGAACTTTGTATCCCAAGTACCTAATAAAGTAAGTAGTGTAGTTGTTAACAGTAATAGTTGCTGGCATTATTGTATATTTACCACGTGCCAGACAGTTCTGCGCACTTTGCAGGTACAGGTATCCCCTGCTTTTTGAAAGTTCACTTTACACCACTTTGCTTTTATGAAAGACCTACGTTAGTACCTGTTTTTGCCAACCAAAAGAAATCTGGAGAGGATTTTTGCTTTCACACAAAAAAGGCAAAAAGCAGAAATACCATTCAGCGTTTGCTTTGCAGCGAACTGTTAAAGAGGCAGCGCACACCCAGAGCAGCGAGAGTGGTATTGCCAAGCTCCTTCCCCGGGAACTACAGTCAGCATCTCAGCATCAAGCCACCATAGCTTTAAACTGTGTCTGTGAGCATCTGTGCTTTATGTTGATTTATTTTGTGCACCCGTTAGCAAGATGCACCGGAAAAACCTCACAGAGCTCACAGGGGTTTTACGTGTTATTTTGTATGATCTGGTAGCTTATTTTTGGGGTCTGGGAACACCCAAAAAATTTTCCCATGTAAATTAACGATAATTGCTTCTTCATTTTACACCATTTCAGCTTACAAAAGGTTTCATAGGAAGGATCTACTTTTAGATAGCAGGGGAAACTTGTATTAACTCCTTTCACCTTCGTGGCAACCTTGTAAGGTAGATGCCATTAACTACCCTCATTTCCAAGAAAAAACTGAGGCACAGAGAAGTAACTGGTCCAAGTTTCAGAGGTAGTAGATGGTGGGGCTAGAATTTAAACCCAAGCAGTCTGGATCCACAGCCCTTAGTCTTAATTACCATTCTAGTACACAAAGTAAATGTCTGCTGAAAAATGAACTCGTCAGCAGGTGAAGAATCAGCTGCCATCAAGTCAGTTTTGACTCATGATGACCCCAGAGTGTCAGAGCAGAACTGCGCACCATAGGGTTTTCAATGGCTGATTTTTCGGAAGTAGATCATAGGCGTTTCTTCCGAGGCACCTCTGGGTGGACCCAAACCTCCAACCTTTTGGTTAGCAGCCCAGCATGTTAACCACGTGCCCCACCCAGGAACTCTGAGGCCTATTTAGAATATGTTTATCCACTTGGTAGCCCAGGGCCTGACACTCGGTCAGTACCCATTGCCATGAGTCTGACTCAGCAATCCTATAGGACAGAATAGAACCGCCCCATAGGGTTTCCAAGGAGCGGTGGATTGGAACTACTGACCTTTTGGTTAGCAGCCAAACTCTTAACCACTGCACCACGCTCAGTAGGCGCTCCTAAATGTTGAAGAAGAAATGCTCTTACTCCAGCAGGCCTCTAGAACAATGGGAAATCAACTAGCCCCTCCTTCATTCCTTCTCCCTCTCCCCCATCCCAGCCCAACTTCTGCAGCATAAACAGGGCAGCCAAAAATAGCCACCTAATGACGTCAGAGGAACAAGGTCATCTGAAACTTGCCCACAGCCACTGGACACCTCCCTATAGGATCAAGTAGCAGGAGGGTACCCCAGGCAGGTGCAGCTGTTCCAAGAACGGGAAACGTCCTAGGAGCAGCCTTGGAAGCACCACCACGTGAAGGCAGGTGTGGTGGGGTGGGGGACAAACGCAAGTACATAAAGAATAGAAGCAAGACCGAGCGGGGAGCACTGACCCAGGAGTTAAGGGTAATTTGACTTTATCTGCACTAGAAGTCACTCCCGGCACATGATCCCAGGAAATAGCTCAAGAAGTGGGGAATGCATGCCCCCGGCCTGCCATTGTGCTATTTATAAAACTCTAGGTCCGCCTGCTAACTGGATTACCACAAGAACCAGGGGAGCGTGCAATCTCTAAGCGGCTGCTGGGTAAAGAGGGCCCTACCTGGGATGGCAAGGGGCATCCAAATAAACGATGAGGAGTAGACCAGGGCAAAGGGCCTTCAGGCTGCAGTGCGGCTGGCACTTCACCCCCTTGGCTATCACTCATGCCTGCTGAGGCTTGTGACTTAATTGACTGGCAGCTCCCACATCTCTGACAGGAACCCAAGCATTCGCCACAGTCCGAGGAGAGGCCCGCTGTGCTGACGGTGGGTCAAAGTGTGGAGAGAGGAATCCCAGCCTCTGGGAAGCTTAGTCGGAGGTTCCCACAGCAAGGCCAAGAGTTCAGCGAAGGCTCTAGCCCAAACTGCAACCTTCGCAAAAGACATTTGCTCCAAAGTTCTGAGTTGCTGGCCCTGGAGGGTGACAGAGGCAAGCTCTTCTTCACCCAACTGTTACTCAGATCCAAAAAAGAGCCAGGCCCTAGCCTCCAGGAAGTCCTGACAGCACCCACAGCCATCCTCTAGAGCTGGCTCTACTCAAGGGATGCTGGCTGGTGTGGTGGAAAAGACCCTTGAGGACAAAAAGACTGGGGTCTCCATTCTGACTCTCCGCTTGCTAGCAATGTGACTTTGGGTAAACCCTGAGGCTCAGTTTCCTCATCTGTCATATGGCTTGTTGAAAGGCCATATGGAAAAGCATTCTCCCCTCCATCTTCATCCTGGTATGGGGAGTCTTGGTTAAGGAGATAAAGACCCACTCAACAAACCCAACAGCTCTCCTAAGTGTAACGTGAACAGACTGCACAAAGGTGACTCTCCAGAGAATTCTGAAGGGGAGAGAAGTGTTCTTACCCAGATAGGCTTATGTTTGGCCTGGACACTGAGGTTCACAGGAGTGAAGGGGCTCTAGCTCCCTAGCTCATTGGGACCTTCGAGTTGGGTGCTCTTTTGTCTATCAGGACTTACAGGTGCAGTGGTTCTCACATTTGGGCATGTACCACAATTGCCCAGTGGGATTAAAACACAGATTCCTGGGCCCCGCACCTAGAGTGTCTGATTCTGTAGGACTGGGACAGGGCCCAAGAATTTGCATTTCTAACTAGTCCCAGGTGCTGCTGACACTGCAGACCCACAGACCACACATATTTTTGAGGCCCACTGTTCTAAAGAAAAGTTCCACAGTCCAAGATGCTAAGCTTCCAGGCTGTCAATTCCTACTCATTGTTATGAGGCCTCTTGTTAAAATAGACAACAGGAGTGTTTTGGTACGTGTATAAGGAAACCACAGAAACACACTCAGAACCATGCAACAGTACAATAACATCTCAAAGAGAGGGAGATGCACAGAAAGTTAAGCCATTTTTAGTGAAAGAGGGGCAGGTTCTGGCAGCCCTCTCAACTCCTACCTGGCTAATTGCTCTGTGTTGCTCCCTGTAATAGCTTTCTATCGCTGCAGTAACAGCTTACCAGGAAAGGCTAATATGAAAACAATAAGAAAAGCCCAATAAAGGAGGCCATTCTAAGCTTGTGAGCCTACAGCCTACCAACCTCCAACCAGTGGGAATGGAGAGATTTCTAAAAGCTCAGTTCAAATCCTTTCTTGATTCACAAACTCCCATGGAGCTTCCTTCCTGAGAAGTGTCTGCTTCTTTCAGCTAGTTGTTAGCTAGCAGTGGCTGGTGCTGGCCCCTGGGTTGTTAGCTGGATCAACAGCAGGGGCCCCTGGCAACCCCTGGTGATACATACCCACTGACAATTAATACTGAATGTGATCAAGCATGGTCACAACTGAGTCATACTGGCCAGTAGGGATGAACAAATGTGACGGCCACCACTGCTGTTCAGAGTACCTTTGGGTCATTTTAAAGCTGGGGGGAAACTCTCCTCCACAGAGCTGGAGGCCTATAGAGATTAAAGGTTCTTTAGAGAAAAACTGTTCTAATTTTTAAGATGAGGAGACTGAGCCCCACAGTGTTCAAGTTGACACGCTCAAGGTCACAAAGGCAGTTTTGTGGATCTCTCAATTCCCAACCTAGGGGTCATTCCACTAAATAATGTTGCACCCCTCCTCAGCTCTGTGCCGATCATCCAGAAACAATCCCAAGTTCCTCTCGCCCACAAACACCGTAGACACGGAATTCTGGTGGGGAGAGACAGAAGAGCCACAAGGCATCACTTTCACTGTTACGTTGCTAAACCACCTCTGACAATAAAAGAACCACTTCCAGGATAATCTCCTATCTTGGAAAAACCAAGGATAGAAGGGGCTTCTCTGGGGTCATCTGTAAGAACTCATTAAACATTCTGTGCAGCCTTTAACCAGTTCCAAGGTCAAGAGAAACATCAGAAAATATGCGTGTGTCAAAGGCCAACATCATTCAGGGATTAGTCCCCTGGAGTGATCTGGGCTTCCAGAACAACTCTTGGAACGTCCTCAACGAGACAGCACGCCGGTCTCCAACATACTTCACTGAGGTCCAAATGGAAGTCCAGGGTCAGAAGAGCTTGCTAGAGGTGCCCTCTTGCAGCAACTGGGGGGCTGGCTTTAGAAGTATAAATACTAAACTGCTGGTGTAGTTACAGCAGATTGCCTAGAAAAAAGGCCTAAAAATACTCAGGCTGAACAGGGCCTTATTAATCATTCTGGTTTGATCTCCTCGTTTCTCAGATGTGGAAACTGAGGCCCAGAAAGGAGTGGTAACTTGTTAAAGGTCACTTAGACCCAGCATGTCAGTGACAGAAATGAGATTATAAATCCCTTCCCTCCCAAAAGACACATCACAGCCCAGATAAAGTTAAGAAAAGACAAAGGGCTTTCTTCTTTCAAATCTTATCTGAAGGCTTTGAGACAATAATCTACTGCATAAATCTGATAATGTAGAGCTTCAGGCTTTAAAATAACATAACTAGAATTAGAATTCTCTCCAGAAAGGCTATGCTTTGCTAAGTGCCAATAAACTTTCTCGCTGGGCACGGGTACCAGTAACACGAACATCGCGTCAGCCAAACGCTTTCCATTTTGCAATGTGTACAGCAGAATAAGGTCATTAACTATGCTTATGAGAGGGGTTGTATTTCTTTTTGAGCTCATACTTTAGTTACAAAGATGGATTGTCAAGAGGTTTGAAAACAGCCATTTCAAGTTTAGAAACTGACATGTTAAATTAGTGGGAAGCAAACAGACAAGTTTGTCCTATAAAAAAAAAAAGGGAGTCCAGAAAAGCCCTTTGCAAAACGAGCCTTCAATGTAGAGAAGCAAACTTAGAACAATGGAATAGTATGCTGCTGTTAGAATTGGTATTTACAAAATATGCAGTATTACAGGGAAAATGCTTGAGTTATTACTATGCTCAGTGACAAAAGCAGAATGCAAAACTATATATACAGAAACATCCTACTATGAATAAAAACAAATAAAAGTTTTACACAAGAAAAAGCAAATAATACAGAGAAGCACTAGAGATATCAAGAAAATGGATATTTTTTCCTCTCCTCCTATTATTAGATTATTTCCCAAACTGTATATAATGAACAATCCCAATTTAAAAAAAAAAAAATACAAAAGCATTGCAAAACTGAGCTTTTTGCATAGAACAAGTTCAAAGTCACTTTCTACTCAGTCTGTTACCTGTGTGAGAGAGCAAGTGCACCTGAGTTCCCAGGGGTGGGGCCAAACTGAAGATTTTTCACCTCCCCCAACACCAAGCAAGTTTAAACAGTCCTGCCCCAGCTATTTTACACATTTCAAGTTACGACCACCGCCAACTTAGTATCTTGACCCACTGAAAACTACTTCTCCCACCCTTGCTCTTGATAGAAGACCTGAGAATATCATCAGTGCCTAAACAAGCCAGGCAACAGCACCTGGCTGCAATTCTTAGCACAGTCACGTACCTGCTAGTGATGCTTTGGGACACTAGTCCCCTAGCTAGGTGGGTCGCTGCAGATCAAAGAAGCCAAACTATTTCCTCTCCACCCAGTAAAACTTAGAAAAATAAAAGGGCAACTGATGCATTTGGGCCAGGCTGAGTGTGGTGAACTAATTCCTTCCTCATAATACTTAATATCTTCCTAAACCTCTCACTTCTGCCCCTCCAACTATGGTTTCTCTGAGAGAAATGCCAGCATTTGTCAAAAGCTTTCAGGAAGCTGGTACTTTAGCACGCAGAAGCCATGTTTTGGCCTAACCTAAGCCTCTTCTTATTCTCTTGTAAGAAATAGCAAAAATCATCAGACATTCTCAATGTCAGCAACATTTATTATAGCACTAGAAAACAGAGTAAGTATATAAGACGACAAAGGAAAACAAGGAAAAAGTGTGGTTTTGCCCCCAGGCTTCTTTTTTGTAGCAACCACACTGGCTTCAGCTGGATAACAAATTGTCCTGGAATTTTTGGCATTGGAGCAAACATGTCAGTTCCCTGGTTACGCCTTCGTCACTACTCAAAGTACCACACACTTTAACCTTCCTGCTCTTTCCATAGGCCTGGGCTTGTCCCGTCTCCAGGAAACTTTATATGTTGTCTAAACTGAACATCCTAGTAGGTTGCAAGGCTGATGGCAGCTCAGGATTCGGAACATTGACCAATTCCTACCTGGACCCACACCACCAAGCTGTAACTCAGCCTGCCTGTGCAGAAACAGGAGCCCAGCCACGTGGTTAACAGCTTTTTTAACTGCTACTCTCAGCAATGAGGAACTTCCCCAGCAGACCAGATCCAGTGAGACAGCCTGTCTTCAAGGGAACTGAAAATGAAGCAATGTCAGGATTTATCTAAGAGTATACACAGGTTTAACCAGATACTCAAGCCAATAAGCCCCCAAAGCTCAGCTAAACAGCTGATCCAAGGCCAGGTATTGCTGACCTGCCCTCGAATTCTTGGAATCTCCAGTCCAAAACATTGGGCAGAGGAACTCAGCCTCACTAGAAGTCTGCCTCCATGTCACTAGATTCTCGTAAGAGGCTTCAGACTTCAGACAGGGAGAAAGCCAGGACATGCCCCAGACAGCACCTGAACTACATCATTCAAATGCAGAACACATAAAAAAAGCAAGGTCCAGAGTGTATAGTATGATACTATTTGCATAAAAATAAAAGGGGGAAGGTCGGAATATGCAGACACAGAAACCATCCCTAAAAGGAAATAGAAGAAACTGGTAGCACTGACTGCCTCTGGGGAGGAAAACTGAACAGCTGGGGAAAAGGCAGGAGGAAGACATCACGTTTCTACCTTTTCAGTTTTGAACCATGTGAATGCATAACATTTCTAAGAATAAATTAAAACTAAAAACAAATGCAGAATATTACAACTTTGTTATAAAAAAAAAAACCCCTATAAATATGATAAATGTGTGTGTGCACAGGAAAATATCCAGAATACATAAATTGTTAACAATGGCTTGCTCCTGGCAAATGGGATTCTAAACTCTCAGAGCACTGGCTCACGCTGCTGAATCACAACCCGTCTTGTATTACAATCCTTCGTGTACAGGTCTCATCTCTGTTAAAGGTTGAAGCAATACGGCCTATCACTCAAGCTTTTCCAGAGGAAAAGAACTGGTAAACAATCAAAATTATAACAATTACAAAAGAACTAAATCATCACCCAAAGAAAGAGTGAACAGTAATCTTACAAGTATACTAATTAGTAAAAGAGTATTTGCAACCAGAAACTATGACCAAGTTAAAACACCACTGAAAACAAAGTGTCCTTCCCAGAAATTGGGGGAATTCTGACAATCTGCATGTGCCATGTGTTGGGAGCTTTGCACAGCTGCCAAGCAAAGTGTGGCAGCCAGGTTTCTTAGTAGAATTCAGTAAGTTCCTATCAGGGGACATGTTCTTTGTTTAGGAAAATCCCTTGTGACCTCTGAGTGTTGAAAGATGAAGCTCCCTCCAGGACATGGCCTGAAAAGATAAAGAACTTGAATTTGCCTACAAAATTTTAAAAAAGTGAGTTTCTGGGGAAAATGGGACAGTGTGCTAGAAAAATCATGTGAGGTGGTCCAGAAAAAGAGGGCTCAACACCAGGCACGAGACTGCAGGCCTGAGGACAGAAAGACAGCCACTGGGAAGCAAGAATCACTGGATGTCTGCACCTAGGCTCTAAGGTATTTGTTCAAAGTCATTAACTCTTCTCTATTGTTTCTAAAAGACTGTTACACATACCACCCTGAAATAGGGGTGTGTGGAGGGTGTAATCCAAAATGGAGCAAATGGGTGCAAGTATTCCATGGGTCCATAATTTTCAATAATACTCTTCCCTAAACCCTCAACTTGAGGGCCAATTTATTCTCCTGCCTGAAAACCACCAAAAACCAAAAGCCACAGGAAACAGAATATATGAAATGATCGTTTTCAAGACCCTGAATATGAGGTAACAAAGGACAGTGATATTGGAGAGACAGAAAACAAATAAGGTGAGCCCTATGACTGCCCCAATTAAAGATCACCAGGCATGCAAAGAAGCAAGAAAATATAAGAAAAAAAAAAAAATCCATAGAGGAGAAAAATCAATCAAACTGAACTGATACAGATGTTAGACTTTGTAGACAACACTAAAACTAGAGACATGCTAAGATACACCAACTCCTCACTTACCGACTATCTCATTATCTGACATTTCGGATTTATGACAATAGTAAAAAATCTACTATCTGACTATTTGGTGCAGTAATGAGGTGGCAGGCATGGTGGCAATGGCTGAAGAATGTCTCCTCCCTCAAGGCAGGTCTCCGGGTGGCGTCTGGGAAGCTGGGCTGCACTGACCCTTGCTGCTCCCTGCTGCAAGCAGGGGTGCCACATCCAGAAGGCAAAAGGGGCCAGCTTCCTCCATGGCCGTGGACTCCTGGGGACATGCAGGCAGCACCAAGCCTTAGGTGCCCGTTCTGGATTCCCAGCTCTTTTGCAGCATGAGGCCCTGCAGCTCAAAATGGCTGAGGGGTGGAAAGGGAGGAATGAAAGAGCCACCGAAAAGGGAGAGGGTGTTCGGAGGAAATGTGTGTGAGTTTAATGACTTCCCAAAGTAAGCCAAACTGGGCCTGAAGCCTCCATCTTGATGAGCCAGGTACAGGGCCAGGCTCCTAGTGCCCTCCCACGAAGCCCAGAGCTTTTTAAGGCAGTATTGAGGGAAGCTCTGACCCAGTACAGGCAGAAGGTGAAGTTGCTGAGCCATAGGTGCTCCAGTCACACAGCCAGCTTTATCCAGCTCTGTCTCCTCCAAGCCTCCTTCTCCACAGAGGAATAATCCATAACCGCACTTGTCACAGTGATGAGCTCATCAATAAATCTTAGCTGTTACTGTTTCTATGATCATATTTTCTAAATAAAAAAAAATCAGACAAATGGATGGTCTGAAAACATAAAAAAAAATCCTCCATTTTCACATAACGACCTGGTCTCTGGAACCTAACCATGCTGATAAGAGGAGAGTGAGTATATAAAGAAAACACAAATCGAACTTCTAAAGATGAAAAACTACTCTGGATGAGATTAACAACAGATTAGCCATTACAAAAGAAAATGTCCATGAACCTGAAGATGCAGTACACCCAACTCAGTTATTGACACGGTTAGGTTCCAAAAACCAGGTCATTATGCAAAAATCAGCACTAGGGTGACTGGCATCAGATCACAACATGAAGAATGACTACATCATTACATAACTGCCAAATTACATCATTACATAACTGCCAAACCACTGAGAATCATGGCCCAGCCGAGTTGACACATAACCTTAACCATCACAGCCACCGTTACTCTCTCCTCGCACCTTGGCATTCGTTACTGCCAGACGTATGTCACTGATGTGCAAAATCGTTGGATAGTAGGTTTTTTACTATTGTCGTAAATGTGAAATGTGGCATAATGAGATAGTCAATAAGTGAGGAGTAGGTGTAATAGAAACTATCCAAAATAAAACACAGAAAGAAATTTTTTTTTTTAAGTTACAAGAGAATCCGTAAGCTGTAGAACAACTTCAAATGGCCTAACATATGTGTAACTGGAGTTGCTGAACCAAAAAATAGGTCTGGAAAAAAAACAGTTGAAATTTAAAAAAATTTTGTATTTAAAAAATAACAAACCCCAAACACAAGAAACATGAAGAAAACTACCAAGGCACATCATAATCAAAGTGCTGAAAATCAGTGATATAAAGAAAAATATTAAAAGGGCTAAAAGGAAAAAAAAAAGAAAAAAAAGATGTTATATACAGAAGACAAAAATAAGGATGATAGGTTTCTCAGTGAGAGTAATCCACGTGAGAAAACAGCGGACCAACATCTTTAAAGTACTGAAAGAAAAAAAATGTCAACATAGAATTCTATACCCAGCAAAAGTCTTTCAAAAAACAAAGGTAAAATAAAGACTTTTCCAGACATACACAAGCTGAAAGAATTCATCACCAACAGGCCCACATTACAAGAAATGTTAAAGGAAGGCCTTTGGGCAGAAAGGAAATGACACCAAATGGAAACATCATCTACATAAAGGAATAAAGAATACCAGAAATGGTAACTACATGGGTAAATGAGATTTTTTTTTTTTTTTAATTTAAGCATCTTTAAAAGGATGGCTGACTGTTAAAACTGTTTTGTTTAAATGAAATTTTGTTTAAATGAAAATAAGAACAATGTATTATGGGGTTTATATAACTATGTCTAAGTAAAATGTATGACAACAATAGCATAAAGGCTGGGGGGAGGGGGCAAAAAAAGAAGTATACTGTTGTAAGGTTCTTATGCTATATGTGAAGTGGTATACCACTTGAATATAGACTGATAAGTTAAAAATGTATGCACTATAAATCCTAAAGCAACCACTAAAATGACAACGCAGAGTTATAGCTAATAAACCAACAAGGGAGATAAAAAGGAAATCATAAATAATAATACTCAATTCCTTTGTCCCTCCCTCTGGGTTTTCCCCACATGGAAAACTCCACCCTGGGATAAACCCTGTTATCTGCTTGAACACCCACACTGATGGTCCAAGTTACATAACAGGTCAGATTCACAGCAGTCAAAATTCACTATCCCAAAAGGACCCAGGACACTGCCCGACAGCACTACTACACTCCTCTCCCCTGAACAGTTTACTCTCCCATTCCCTCAGCGGCTATTTCACACCTTCACCACTGTCTTCACTCCAGAACCATCACTCCACACTCAGCAAAACCACATCTCCTCCTTTAACAGAAAGAAGCCAACAGGAATTCCCTCCGCCTTCCATCTGCACCTGCATGCCACCTCCTCTACTTTTTCTGACAGGAAGACAGAAAAATATTTAAAAAGTGATAAAGCACTTTCCTTTAAGACAGAGCCAGTGGTTTTAAAAGTTCCTAGACCCAAACTAATCATTTCCCCATAAGATGTAACTTCCCAAGACCTTGAGAGATGTGAAAAAACCAAACAACAAAATCAGGGAGAAGAGATACTTATTCCAGGCCAGGTCACTGGAAGACTTTTTAAATGTGTGCAACACCAGTCCTTGCTTATTATCAGCACTGACAAAGGGAAGAATGTGCCTGAACTGCAGCTCTGCCCAAAGCTTGCCAAATGGCTACTGCGGGGTTTCCCACCAGCCAGGCAGTCTTCCTCCCCCGTGGTGAACTTGAGGCTTTCCGCCTGTTATATAAACAAGCCAAAGATGGCCTCTGTGTACTGGCTCCAGGTTGTTTAGTCTTCATAGCAAGTTGAGACCTGTTAGCCTACAAAAGGCTGCCCATGCTAAACTCAAATGTGTACACATTCAATTGTTTTAAAAATGGCCTAAATAAGCAGGTATTAGCTACCTACAGCCTACCTTTTTTTATATACCCTGTGAAAATGTGCCCATCTTGTAGCCCTAGGTAAGACAGAATACTATAGTTATAAGGACCCTAGGACACTGCTGTCCTTTGGAGTTTTCTGACCCTGACACTCCCCTCTTCCTCTTCCTCTTCCTGGTGACACCCTGTACGTATGCTTCTGGAAGACCTCCTACTGTGGGGGTACCACCCCCTAGGCGCAGCGGCCAATATGTGGGCCCCAATAAATAGCTTGTGGAGTAAAAACTATCTTGTGGTCATATCTTTTTCCATGATCAGCCCTGAACTCCCTCGAACTCACTTCAGTGCCCTAGCAAAGGGCTCCTTAACTCTCAATTCACTCTGTGCAAAGTAGAGATGAAACAATTGGATATGCTGAATGTCATCTTTTAAAGCATGACTTAAATTCAATCTCGGTATTTAACTATCTTTATTTTCACAATAAATGGATAAAAAAGGGAATAGGGGACAGTAGGGATTACACTGTGACTTTAAATTCTAGTTAGAAAATTAAGACATATATTAAAGTCCAGCTAATTGTTTAAAGGAAATTATGACACGGAGTCTGATCTAGACAGGTGTGCACTGTCAGGCATGAGTAGGTAAAAAAAACTCTGGAAAAACAAGTTCTTTCCATGCCCCAGTGACAAAGAATGAAGGTTCTTGGTTTGAAGTACAGAGCAGCTCTTCTCCCCAGGTGGTATCTGCGGCTCACGGCTGAGTTTAGCAGTGGAATCGGGTGGAGAACTTGGGAGACATGGGCACAGTCAGAGGCTGGTCACTTGACTTAACCTCCACAGCCTGGTACTTACGTATGGGATTTGCCTTGTGCACCTGCACAGGAAAGAAAAAGTTACCATTGATGAGGAAGTTAGAGAACTATACTTGGTTTTTAAATTTTTCTTTCTGAAATTATGATCATGTAATTTTATAGATCCCAGTCACTAATTAAAAAAAAAAAAGGCAACACTATAATGGAAAAGCATATGAACCTTGGATTCCAAATAGGTTTTAATCTTTGTCTTCTGGGTCCCTCAGCTTTTACTAAAGAACGTCAAGCCTATATCCAATTTGACTATTAATTATTAGGGTATAACGGGGCTCTACTCAATTGCAGCAGAGAATTGTTACACTAAGAATTTCCCAGAGTACAATCTTAAGTTTCCTGTCCCTTAATATTCACCAAAAGTATGGAAAAACAATAATCAGGGAGTTGCCGGGAGATGGTCTCCTCCGTTCTTCCAAGTAGTCTTAAAATCAACCCTGAATCAAGCTGTATCAGAAGAGAGGTAGCTAGTGTTGACTGAAGTATGCTATCAACCTACACTGAGAATTGCTGTAAGAAACAGTCCTATGATGGTGTCAAATGCAAGAGGCAGGTACCACATGTTGAAGAAAAACCAAAGAAGCTGAAGCTAGAAAAAGGGCTGGCTTTGTGAGTGCCTGCAGAATGGGATTTGTATTATCTTTTCATCCAGTCAGCAAATAGTAGCCTGGATTTTGCCAAGAAGCTAGTCCCCTGAATAGTTAATTCCTGTGGCAAGGTCACCTCTGCCCAGAGCTGTGTACCAGCTGCTGGCCTAGCACTTTCAGACAAAAGCTCAACAACTTGTATAGTTCCATATTCATCCATTTATTAATCATATGAAGTTCCATCTAAAACTATCTTTTTCCTCACCAATGCAGTTAATGTAGCTTGCTGCCCTCTTAGCAAAAGGGTCCTTAAGGTGAATTAAGATTTCTTTTTAGTTATCTAAACTAAAAAGACTTGACTGAACTCGAGTCAATTCTGACTCACAGCAACCCTATAGGACAGAGCAGAACTGCCCCATAGGGTTTCCAAGCCTGTAACCATTAGGGAAGCAGACTGCCACATCATCCTCCCATGGAGCGGCTGCTGAGTTTAAACTGCTGATCTTTCAGTTTAGCAGCTGAGCACTTAAGCACTACACCACCAGGGCTCCTTATACACGATAACTCCAAGGAATTGGGGCCAAGAATTAAAAGGAAAACAAATATACAGTCGCCACACAATTCCCATGTCCTTCTTACTTATTTTCTTGTCTAATCGTAAAAACATAAGTTGAAACAAAATATACTGGAAGGTGCCTGCTAAAGGGTACGAGGTTTCTTTTTGAAGTGATGAAAATGTTCCAATACTGACTGTGGTGACAGATGCACATATCTGTGAATACACTAAAAACTAGTAACATGTACGTTCTAATTGGGTGGAAACCCTGGTGGCGTAGCGGTTAAGTGCTACAGCTGCTAGCCAAAGAGTTGGCAGTTCGAATCCGCCAGGCACTCCTTAGAAACTCTATGGGGCAGTTCTACTCTGTCCTATAGGGTTGCTATGAGTCGGAATTGACTCGACGGCACTGGGTTTGGTTTTGGGTTTTTAATTGGGTAAATTGTATGATATGTAAATTATATTTCAATAAAGCTTTTTTTAAAAAAGATTCTTCTAAAGGTCAGAAGGAAATGATGATAAAATATAAATAAATGAATAAATAAGAGAAAGAATCTTATGAAATGTATCACTGTGCATGGGTATATGATATGGCATCCTTACAAAAATTCTGTCTGAACTCAGTATCAAGGATTTTGTGAAAAATTGGCTTGTTTTTATCTCATGAATGTTGTAAGTTTTATAACTGATAGGTTGGTTACTAAAAAGGGACAAAATTATGGCCCATACTTAGGCGAGATATGGATCACAATGTATACATCTTTAGTTTTGTTCACATCTCATCTTTGTAGTCACCCTTGGGGGTTTGTGTGTTTTCCCCCTTATACTTGTTGCCCTTGATGTATCCTTATAGGCTGCCTTAGATCTTTCTGGAGCAAGGAAAGGTTTAGGCAAAACAAAACAGAGACAGCTTGAGTCAGTCGGTACGCATGCTGTCCAGTTACCAGTTCTTTCCGTAGCTGGGCCAGCTCCTCCTTCTTCTGCTCTTCCTCCTGTTGCTTGATCTCCTCCAAATGTTGGACTTTCTGGGCTTCTATCTCAGCCATTTTCTTCTCCAGCTCTTGCCGCTCCTGGGCTCTCTTCTCTGTGGCCAGTTGAAAAGGTTCCTGAACTAGAGAACCGACAAGGTCTTTTGAGTGCAGAACAGAGAAAATATTGGTGCACAAGCCAGACATGCATAACTTAGCACCCAGAGATCCAGCAGTGGTACAGACATGCATGGCAACACTGAGCTCTCAAAAAAACACCACTGGGAGAAAGGTGGGGGTATGTAAACCACATACAAAGAGCCTTAGAGTTTTAAGCATTGGAAAGACCCTTGGAAATCATCTAGTGTAATCAGGAGGTAAGCAAGGCCCACAGAGGTAAAGTAACTTTGTTCAAAATAAAAACTACATAGTGATTTTGAGACAGGTGCAGAAGAATTTTAATTTCCTGACACCCCATTCAGTACATAAGGAGTCAAGTGTTTTTTATCTAAGGCTTGCTTTAATGATGAACTCCAGAAATACCTCCTGACTCTCCTTCGCTTGCTTACTTGCTACTCTAGGGGTGGGGAAAGCCTATAACTGTTGTTGAAATGCCAGGTGTCTCTCCCAAGGCTCCTGTTACATGAATCTGGCCCCAATACGTTCTGTAACTCAACATAGCTGCTGTGTTCAACAAAGGCAAAATATTGGTTCAAGGGGAAGAAAGGCTACAATCCTCTGAAGCCAAATGCTTCTGGTTTTTATAGCATTATAATAACACAACTGAGTCAAAGGCGTTCCCCTGGGAAGTCTGACAATTCTGCTGCAATGCTCCAAATTTACATAAAATACTACCAGCGACTGGTTTTTTCTCTTTCTTCGGAACAAAGGGCTCCTGGGAGATGACCATGTTTGGACGAGCCTTGAAGCAAGCTGCTTCCTTCTGCTGTTTCAGTTCTTCCTCCAGCTATTAAGAAAGTAAGTCTATCAGATAAGTAACTACACAACTTTCCATGACTACCGCCTCAATGACTCAAGTTCTAACGTTTCTGAACTGCTTCATCAATAAAGACAGATGATTTAATGTAAACCCCAGTTAAAATCTCTCACACAAGCTTTATAATGAATAAATCAGACTGACAGCATCTGAATCCACTGAGAACTAGAAAGAATCTTTAAGGTACTTTTAAGACCCATCTTAACTCATAAAACAATAAATAACTAGACATTAATGCCCCCTGATGTGATTCATCAGGAACTACACAATATCACTTACATTCTTCCCCCTAAAAAATAATCTAACCAGCATATAATCAAGCCTCTAGATTTAACTACCCATTTATAGATAGTATTGGGGTTAGAGAAACATGTTAAACAACACCATGGGAATGCAACCAGCAAATCCAGATTGTGGGAAATGTATAGGACAAACAACACGGTTTATCCAACAAATAAAATGCAAGGAGGGGAACCTATAGATTAAAAGAGATTTAGAGATTTATCAGACAAATGCAATATGTGGACCTCACTTGGATCTTGATTTCTACAATTCGACTGTTTAAAAAAATTATGAGTGATTTGGGGATATGTGAATGCTGAGTATTTGTCAATATTAAGAAATTACTGTTAATTTTTTAAGTGTGATAATATTATTTCTTTATTTTTAAAAAGTCCTTGTCTTTTAAAGATACATGCTTAAGTATTTTTGCATGAAATTAGGTTATCTAGAATTTGTTTCAAAATAATGCTTTCTAGGGAGAAGTATCCAGTATAGGGATAAGTAGGCAGCCGCAAGGACAAAATAAGATCTTTTGTGTTGTGATCATCACACAACCAGGCGATGGTTTCATGGAAGTTCATCACGTGATTCTCTCTCCTTTTATATATGTCTGAAAATTTTTAAATTTTCTTCTTGTGGAAAACACCCCCCCAGACAGTCTATGTTTTGGTCCTTGTGAAGGGGAGATTCACTTCTACTTCAAAGCAATAGTCTTAAGTTCTGCTGGAGAACAATGCCAGGAGGTAACCTTGGTTCAGCCACGTGAGCAATCACATCTCTTGGGCTTTTCGAGAGGTGACTTCCTACAAAGATAGTCCAGAGCTCCTTTTGGGCAGAGTACACAATAAGTGATTTCAGTGGGCTGAACAGTGTCCCCCCAAAATTCGTGCCCATTTGGAATCTCAAAATGTGACTTTATTTGGAAATGGGGTCTTTGCAGATGTAATCAAGATGAAGTCGTAATAGGTTAAAATGGGTCCTAAATCCAATATGACTGGTATCCTTATAAAAAAAATAAGAGGACACACAGAGACAGAAACACAGGGAGAACACAAAGTGACGACAGAGGAAGCGATTAGAGTGAAGTGTCTACAAGCCAAAGAATGCCAAGGGTGGCCAACCACCACCAGAAGCTAAGAAAAAGGCATGAAACAGATTCTTCCCTTGAGCCTTCAAGGAGAGCATGCTCCTGCAATACTTTGATTTCACACTGTGAGAGAATAAATTTCTGTTGTTTTAAGCCACCCAGTTTGTGGTAATTTGTTAGGGAAGCCCTAGGAAACTATTACAGTGGTGATATAAAAGTACTGACAAAATTAGGGACTTGGGAATTTTTTTCTAGGTTGGTCGTAATTAGGTTCATTTAGACCAGCCAAAAGCCAATTGTTTTTAATCACCTGTCATCTATTAAAAAAAAAACAAATAGCATACTATATTGAGAAGAACACACCATATTGAAAATCTATTCTCACCATAGTGGTTCTCATCAAAGCACCAATAGAAGGGAGTAAACATTTAATGAATGAGTCTAATAGATGGAATAGATATATCTTTAAAGTCAAGGGCTTTTTGCAAAGAAGTTTCCGGGATAAAATGAATGCTTCAAAGGTCAGCGGAGCAAGGGCGGGGGTTTGGGGACCATGGTTTAAGGGGACTTCTAAGTCAATTGGCAAAATAATTCTATTATGAAAACATTCTGCATCCCACTTTGAAATGTGGCGTCTGGGGTCTTAAATGCTAACAAGCGGCCATCTAAGATGCATCAATTGGTCTCAACCCACCTGGAGCAAAGGAGAATGAAGAACACCAAAGTCACACGATAACTAAGAGCCCAAGAGACAGAAAGGGCCACATGAACCAGAGACCTACATCATCCTGAGACCAGAAAACTAGTTGGTGCCCGGCCACAATCGACGACTGCCCTGACAGGGAGCGCAACAGAGAACCCCTGAGGGAGCAGAAGATCAGTGGGATGCGGACCCCAAATTTGCATAAAAAGACCATACTTAATGGTCTGACTGAGACTAGAGAAATCCCAGCAGTCATGGTCCCCAAACCTTCTGTTGGCACAGGACAGGAACCATCCCCGAAGACAACTCATCAGACATGAAAGGGACTGGACAATGGGTAGGTGAGAGATGCTGATGAAGAGTGAGCTAATTATATCAAGTGGTCACTTGAGACTGTGTTGGCATCTCCTGTCTGGAGGGGGGATGGGAGGATAGAGAGAGTTGGAAGCTGGCAAAATTGTCACGAAAGGAGAGACTGGAAGGGCTGACTCATTAGGGGGAGAGCAAGTGGGAGTACGGAGTAAGGTATATATAAACTTATATGTGACAGTCTGACTTGATTTGTAAACGTTCACTTGAAGCTCAATAAAAGTTAATAAAAAAAAAAAGTTAAGGGTTTTTTAAATATACCCTAGGGATGTAATAGAAGTGACACAAACAGACATATGCACACCTATGTTCATTGTAGCACTATTCACAGTAGCAAAAAGATGAAAACAACCCAAGTGCCCATCAAGAAATGAATGGGTATGCAAAAAGTGGTATATAAAACAATGGAATACTACCCAGTGATAAAAATGAGTTTCCAAAACATTTTACAATGTAGATGAACCTGGAGGACATTATACTGAACAAAATAAGTCAATTACAAAAAAATAAATATTGTATATTTTCACTTTTCTGAAATGACAAGAAATGGTAAATATACAGAAACTAATTTAATGTTCATTAGTGGTTATGGGGGGGTGGAGGTGGGGAGAAGTACTCTCTAAGTAGTAGTCACTTTTTGTTTATAGAAGTGGGGAAGGTGTCACCAAATATGGCACAGCATGACTGATGTAACTGAAGTCAATAAGCTATACACAGGGAAAAGGGATGAATGGGCAAATGCTAGCCCTTGTATGGTTCTGCAACAATAACAACAAAAAATTGGCTTGGGCTACAGACACTGATACTAACTAGACATAACCAATCACCTCATGGGATTAGTTCTCTTAGTTTGGGGGCTTAGGGTCATGGTCTCTTGAGACAATCCAGTCAGTTGGCATAACATACTTAAAGTTTATGGTTTACCTGCCAGTGTGGTGAGTAGTGTCTGGGTCTTAAAAGCTTACGAGCAGCCATCTAAGACACAACTATTGTTCTTTATTTATCTCAAACAAAAGAGAATGAAGGAAATCCAAAAATCAGAAAAAGAACTAGACTACAGGACTAATTGTCTGCATGAACCATTTCCTCCTCCACCTTGAGACCAGAACAACTAGATAACCTCCACTACCCCAAATGAACACAACAGATGAACCCTGATAAAAAGGGAGAAAAATGTGGAACAGAACTTAAAATTCTTAAAGAATCCAGACTTACTGGACCTACTGAAGCTGGAGGAGTCCCTGACATTACGTCCCTGTGTTGCTCTTCAAGCCTTGAATTGAAACTATCCCCTGAAGCCACCTATAAATTAAGTAACAGTTTAACCCAAAAGAATAAAGATTGTCACCCCTGAGTATTGCATTTCTTTAAAAAAATATATATCAGACCAAAGGGTCAACAGCTATTTTAAAGCATAGATGAGAAGGTTGGGGCCAGCGAGATTAAGTAAATGGAAGTAAAACAACTAGAGCAGAAATAAAGAGAATGTTGACCCAACGTGAAGAATGTAACCAATGTCACTGATCATGTTTAGAAACTGTGGAATGGGAGCGAGTTTTGCTGTATATATTTTCACCAAAAAAAAAAAGATAAGGACTTTTTTTTTAAACAAACATAGCTACAATACTATTGCCATACTTAAAAAATTAACAGTAATTTCTTAACATTGACAAATACTCAGCAAAGAAGCCAGTCAGTTCTCATATTTCCCAAATGATTATGTAGAGAAGGGGGTCAGCAAACTTTGGCCTGTTTGCCAGATCCGCCTTGTGACCTGTTTTTGTACAGGGGTTGAGCTAAGAATTGTTTTTACATTTTTAAAGGGTTAAAAAACACACACACCCCTCAATATGACAGAGACCACATATGTAACCTACAAAACCAAAGTATTTACTAGCTGGCCCTTTACAGAGAAAGTTTGCAGACTCTGATTTAGAGTTAAGGGCCCCTGAAATAATCCAGTAGGTCAGGTCCCAGATAAACTTCCGGTGTAGTGAGCTTGTCCGTTCTAAAGAAATAATCAGCTAATCATGCACTGACATTTTGGCTGCTCTCCCCATTCCCCACCTGGTGCTTCCAAGTCTCCGTCTTCAGGGCACCTCTTCTGTCTGTCTCTAAACAGAAAGGCTCAGTCTGGGTTACACCTTTCACCTTCTTCTCTGGCAGGTTAATGGTGTCAAAATGGGGCAAAGGAAGTGCCTTGAACTTGGGCATCTAATTGAAAAGAAAACATTAAGATTTAAGATAAGGCCTCTCTAGCCAGAAAGCAACAGCTGCTCCAGAATATTTGGATGAACTTGAAAAACAGGAAAGGCCAGCTAGTTTTCAAAGCAGTATGGTCTGGCAGAAAGAGTCATGGGGCGCAAGATGAATTCTTGGTTTTCCTCCCAATTGTGCCAATAACTGGCAGCGTGTTCTTGGGCAAGTCCCTTACCTTCCTCATTCCAGAAGAGCTACTAAAATGACCTGTCCTATTTACACTCCACAGGGTTCTTAGAGAGATCAAAGGAAGTCAGTGATTTTATAGTTAAAACTGCTACATAAAAGATTATCTTCGATGGATCAAAGAATAGTATATGCTATCTACAGAAATACAAAAACCTACCTCCCCCTTCTGCAGTTCTTTTATTTTCTTCTCCTTCTGTAGCTGACGTTCTTTGTCCCGAGAATCAAAGGAGAAAGGGCATACTTCCAGAGTTCTTGCCTCTGGGATCTGGGGCTTAAAAGGTACCCCATAATGTGGCACAGGTTGAGCTTTTATCACTACTGGCTCCTCCTCTTCCTGAGGGAAAAATTATAGTTTAGAAACAATACTCCTTGTGCTATCCCACCACCTCAGAGCGTGGAGCCTGAGGACATCTTACGAGGCAAGTGGTTATAATTAAGGCAAGTCACTCACCCTCTTAGGTGCCTTAGCTTCCTTTTCTATCAAAGATGGATAATACCAGAATTACCTACCACCTCGCAGGCGCAAGACCAATAAGGCCAACACGAAAGCATTTGGTAAAGTACTAACACAATTACTCTTAAAGGATCTAAAGTTTTTCACAGGAACGTGAAAACAAATATAATCAAACACTGTGAAAGAAGAACAGAAGAAAGGCACTAAAACGAAACATATACCTTAGCCCCTTATTTGACCCTGCCTCCAGACTCCACTAAAACATGTGACTGCATATGAATGGTTGCCAAACCCAGAATAGGACTAAGAAAATTCTTTGGGTTCAAACTGGTAACATAAGATTACTGTGTATTTTAGTTTCAAATGAAACTATAAAAAGGATTATGCTTGAGATCTGCTATAAAATTACCCTAACTCTGGATATTTATAGCTAAAATGGGTGGTGCAACAAGAAACTAGTCTGATCAATGACAGTTTATGTATCCCAATTCCATGAACCATGCCTACAGTCACCTCTGCGACCCTTGGTTTAACGGAGATAGGAAAGGGACAGGTACAAAAGCAGGAGATGCTGCAAGTAGGCAGCTGGAACTCTGAAAAAATTATTTTGTATTTTCTGTATTCTCAATCTGCATATAACAATTTTTTTTTTCCTTTTAATTCTTATGCCTATCTCCTTCCTTGCGCTTCTGCACTGATTAGGACCTCTAGTACAGTGTTAAACAAAAACGGTAACAATATCTTGTTCCCAAGGAAAAACTTCCAACATTTTAATTTTACCATTTACAATGTTTGTAATAGCTCTTGCTTTTAACAGATACTCTCTATCACACGCCTCTCAAACTATCTGTGGTGAAAGACCAGTTTTTAAAAAAAATTTTAATCCATGACCTACCAATACTTTTTATAAAAGAAAATAAAGATGAATTACTAGAATTTTTAAGGGAAAAAAAGAGATAAGTTAATTACAAGTCCAAACTTTTCATTTCTAGATTCAACAGATATAAAATTATGTTTATCACACCCTCAATTTCTGCACTTATCTCACTGCAAATCAGTTAATGGTTTAAGAACCAGCACTAGTCTGTGGACAACTTTTGAGTAGCATGTTTTACCAGATTAAGGCAATTCTCTTTTTTTCTTAGTTTTCTAAGAGAGGATTAGATGGTAGCAATGTATAAAAGTTGATTTTCTAATTTGGATGGTTGTATTATAATAACATAGAGGAATATTCTTGTTTATAGGAAAAATATACTAAAAGTATTCTTTTAGTATAGAAGATGGGTCATGAGGTCGGCAATTTAGTCTCAAATTATTTCTTTACACTGTACTTGTAACTTTTTTGAGCAAAGCAACTTTTGATCCATGTTACAAAGGTGGGCTGATTTTCAATGCTATAGCCTCCGATGCCTAACCCCTTCTCGCTGTTTCCATAAATTTCAATCAGTTATTACTGAGAGTCAGGAGATTCACACCCATGCCAATGAATTTTCTCTTGGAAGAGCCAAAAAAAATGCTCACTCATATTCATTCTTACAGACCACTCTATACAAGGTTGTCTGCCTTTGAATTTCATTAAGTTTTAAAAAGGGTAATACTTAGATTAATTATTGCAGAAGGAAAAAGAAACCCCCTATTCCCAGAGAATCACCTCTTCCTCTTTGCTGAACACTCGGACTCTGTTCTTCAAAGCAAAGGCTGGAGATTTGGGAATGGTGATTGGAAGTACCTTCTTTTCAGGAACACCCTGGGAGGAGGAAGCAACTCAATTAGATATCCCAGAACTCCCACTAGGCTGTAAATTCCTTGTGGGCAAGTAATATATTAATGTTTGGCATTGAAGTGCCTCACTCACATATACACACATATGTATGTATATGTGTGTGCATGTGTGTATGTGCGTATGCATATGATTAAATGAAAGAACAAACCTTGTGTTATAAGATTAAATCCATTCATTAAAGGTAAGTTCATTTGCTAGGAATAAAAAAAGGCTAGTATTTCAATATTTGTTGTTTACCTAAGACAGGCAGGGATGGATTATCAAGACAGAAGAGGAACAAATAACAAGGACATAGAGTTACATATTTTCCGTAAAAATGCAAGGTGTAAAACACGCTAAAAGAGATATTTTATTGCTTCTCCCCTGCTTCTATACTTTAATTGTTCAAAAACAAAACAAAAAAGACTTCCAATGTACCTAGGATCAGAACAGATTCTGCCATTCTCTTAAATCTATTTCTTATACAGCCTCAACAATGAGAATTTATGTTTAAAAACATTATCCTCAAAAGGCAAATGGGAAAACGTATCAGGCAAAGAGTTTAATTTGTCTTTGCCAACAAGTTAGCAAAGAACAAGAACAAGCAGTTCACAAAAATAATCAACAGGATCAATTTCATTAATAATTTTAAAAAATACAATTAAAACAAGGTATTTTTCACCTAGAAGAGACATATTTTAAAAACTGCACCAGTGCTGGCAAGTGTGAAGAGAAGTAGGGACACACACACCGTCGGGTAAGGGTATAGAGTATAAATTGGTACAATCTTTGGGAATCACCTACTAAATTTTTTAATTGTTGCACACTTTCACCCAAATGACACTAGTACTATTTGATTTCTTGCTTCGTTTAGTTTTGTTTTTTAACAACACTCTTAAAAAGAATAAAATATTATAAATAACTCCCTTATCTATCAAGAGAGAATTGGCTAAATCCTTTCTTAAACTGTGGCATAACCATACAATAGAATATTATACAGCCATTAAAAAGAATAAAATAGATATTTCTGACTGAGAATAGGGTCCATAATATTAGAGCAAGGACAAGTTACTGAAAAAAGAGTACAATATTGTTTCTGCGTGTGTTTTTAAAATGACCATGTTGTTGTTTATCGTCGAGTTGATTCTGACTCATAATGACCTTAAAGGACAAAGTAGAATAGCACCATAGGTTTCCTAGGCTTTAATATTTACAAGAGCAGATTGGCAGGTCTTTTTTCCGATGGAGCCACTGGATGTGTTTGTACCGCTGATCTTTCTGTTGGCAGTAGCGTGTTTAATCACTGTGCCATCAGTGCTCCTTAAAGCTACCGTATGACCCAGCAATTCTCCTCCTCGGTATTGAGAGCAGGGACTCAAGCAGATACACACACACACCAGTATTCACTGCAGCGTCACTCACACTATCCACAAAGTGCCCATCGACACCAAAAAAGACCCCTTACTGACCTGACAGAGGCTGGAGAAACCCCAAGAGTATGGCCCCCAGACACCCTTTCAGCTCAGTAATGAAGTCACTCTGGAGGTTCACCCTTCAGCCAAAGATTAGACAGGCCCATAAAACACAATGAGACTAAAGGGGCACAACAGCTCAGGGTCAAGGACTAGAAGGCAAGAGGGGACAGGAAAGCTGGTAATAGGGAACCCAAGGTCAAGAGGAGAAGCGTGTTGACATGTCGTGGGGTTGTTAACCAGTATCATAAAACAGTATGGGTACTAACTGTTTAATGAGAAGCTAGTTTGTTCTGTAAACCTTCATCTAAAGTAGATTAAAAAAAAGTGTCCATCAACAGATAAATGGATAAGCAAAATGTGGTATATTCATACAATGAGATATTATTCAGCCATGAACAGAAATGAAATTCTGATACATGCTACGACATGAATGAACCTTAAAAACATTATGGTGAGTGAAACAAGTTAGACGAAAAGGACAAATATCGTATGATCACACTTACATGAAATATCTAGACTAGGCAAACGCACAGAGATAATAGTTTATTAGCGGTTACCAGAGGCTGGGAGTCGGGGGTGGGAATGGAAGTTACTGTTGAAGGGGTACTGTGTTTTTGTCTGGGGTGAAGTAAAAATTCTGGAAATGAATGGTGGTGATGGTAGCACAACATGTTCAATGTAATTAATGTCACTGAATTGTATACTTAAAAATTGTTAAAATGGCAATATTTTATCACAATAATTTCTTTTAAAGCAAAGTTGTTTTAATTAAACTGTGTATAAGTAATCTTTCCAGATTTTATTTTCTATCATTAGAATACCAAACTGTTAATTCTTTCATCTCTTTAAGGGTGGATTAAGAAAGGAATTTGATTTTTCATAGTCCATAATTCTAATAAGAGTAACTACTATACTTTCCCTTAATGATCTCAAAGCATTGCCAAGATTTCAAATTACTGAAGATTGAATTATGTATACTATATCGTACACATAATTCAAAACTAATACATTTTAGAAAGTTGTTCCATAAGCATTTTCTGATTCTCGGCATTTATCCTCTATCACAAATCTGGCAATTAATCCTAACTGCAAAATAAGCTCTTTAGAATGAAATGTATGACCAGACCAATTTTATTTTTAAGAAGCAAAAATCAAAACCACCCTGACCTCCTCAATAACTCATTCTTGGTTACAAGCACATTCACATTCTTTCCCTTACTTGCTCTTTTCTGCTTCCTCTTCAGCTCTTCACTGACATCCCACAGGCCTGTATCATCTACTGCGTGTATTATTCCACTAGCATCCAGTTAAAATTGTTTTTCTAAAACACATCTGACCATGTTACTTCCCAACTTAAAATTCTTTAATGGCTCCTACTGCCAACCCACAACAGCATAACAAACAAATTACCAGGAACTTCAGAATCTGGTACCCGGCCTAACTCTTCAGTCTTCTCTCTCACTCCTCATTACACATCACTCTCCAACCACAAAGAACTGGTATCAGCTCCCCAAATGTACCACTAGTTCTTATCTCAATACCTTTGTTTGTGTTTACTCCAAGCATGCTCTCTCTGAAATGCTCTGGCTGCTTGGAAGCACCTAATCCATCTTTTCAAGCCTCGACTGAGGTTATCTCTTTTATAAAGCCTTTCAATAATCTCTTCACTCCCAGGATGTATAGAACTGACTCTTCTTTCCCCTCTATCTAGTTCTACCACAGTACATATAAAACTTCACTGTACTTATTTATTTACATGTTATGGCTCCAGTTAGCCTGTGAGTGCTTCGATGGTGGGGATTACAGTTTATTCCATCGATCTCTAGAACCGAACATAAATGTGCTGCCGTTGAGTCAATTCCAACTCATAGCGACCCTGTAGAACACAGAGTGGCTGGTGGATTCGAACTGCCAACCTTGTGGCCGGCAGCTGAGCTCTTAACCACTGTGCCACCAAGGTTCCAACTAACATAGACTAACACAGGCCTTGGCAAGTGTAAGACATTCAGTAAATATCTGTTGAATGAATACACCAAGAATGGATGAACACATGGTTAACAATTTATATCTTGGACTCTAAGAGGATACCTTGAGAGACTTCTTAATCCCAACAACGCTGCAACTGTTCAAAACATCTTTGGAACGTCTTTCTTGGAGTGGTTTTCAAAGCCAGTTTTCAGGCCATCCAACAAAGACAGTCCCCTCAATCTTTACTTTTAATTAAAGTTATTTCCAGTTCTATTATCTTAAACTACTAAAACTTTTAGTTACGAATAACCTTACACTAGCTTCTAAAAGCAAATTAACATTTAAAATATGAAGATGTGCAATTATTGAAGAGATCCAAAAGACTATGCCACAGGATCCAAAGACAAGTTCCTTTCCAAAATGGTTTGTGTATCATCACAGTCATTGGAAAGGATTTATAGCCTCCCAAGATGACCACTGTGAAGGGAATGCACATTCTACTATAAAAGTTCTTACATTTTCCAACGTAACATTTCATTAACATAGTGAAATCCAATATAGCCGACCTTGTAATCAGAGTGTCAACAATCCAGGAAATGGGGTTTCAAGTAATGCTTACCGTGACATAACAACAAAAATCTGTTCTACAACATCCTAGACAGATGGACACCAGCCTCTTGCTTGAACACATTCCAAGCATGTGGAAGTGGGAAGAATACTGGGCCAGGAGTCAGAGGCCCTGCTCTAGCCCAGCCTAGCTTCTAATCTACATAGCCTTAGGCAAATTAGATAGCCTTCTAGGCCTCTTTTTTTTTTTTCTAGGTCTCAGTATTATTCATAAAATATTTTATTTATTAAAATAAAATAAATATCATTTCACTCTAACATCATCCCACTTTTTCATTTTCCCCTCTTTCTGCATCTTTCCAGCAAATATCAGCCACGAAGAAGATATTTATAATCAGCTAGAGGAGAGGGAAAGCTGACTTATAAAAACCCACCCACAACCTATCCCCACTGCAATCAGAGCTAATTAGGGGCTCAATTAGAAATAAAGAAAAGGAAATTGGGTTTCCAGCAACAGAGAAGGCTTCTTGTTTTGCTATCTTAAATTTTTTTAATTATAAGCTCCTTGAAGGCAGGGATATTGCCATTTGTACTCCTTTGCATTCTCCACAGCACTTCCAAGGCAACCCTGTAGTAACTGCTTAACGACCATGCTGATTAATATTACTTTACTTATTTGTTTACATATTCATCTGCTGTACCAGACTATGAGACCTGGGTGAACAAAGGCCATGCCTTATTCCATTTTTTAATTTCTAGGGCTGGTGCACTTTGGCTTATCCGGTCACTTACTCAGTTATCTAATACTGGAGTGCCTATGCTGTGACAGTCACTATGCTAGGTGCTGCGGATAAAGGAGTGAACACTATAGACATACATGGGCCCTGTTCCCAGGGAGTTCACATTCTAGTAGAGGATAAAAACAATCAATAACAAACAAATCAAATACTTCTTGATTTTCTCAAGTTCTCTGAAGGAACTCAGCCGAAGAATATGGAGCTAGAGGATAATAGGGAGGGGTTGCTTCTGATGGAAAGCTACCAGGAGGTATCTCTAAGGGGGCAATGTATGGTTAGAAGTGGGCAGTGTGAGTAGACATATGACACATTTAGCAAAAGCATCCCAGGAAGGAAGATGGGAATATTAGGTGAAGGGGCACTTCTCCCTAAGTAGGATATGCTCCTAAGAGCCCTAAGACAACTGTCAGGTCTGTCCCAGAACAGTTAGTAAATGACTGTGAAGCAGTGTTCTCTCAGGGAGGACGCAAAAAAAAAAAAAAAGCCTGCTGGTCTCCCCAAGCCATCTGTAAAATATCTGCTAAATTTACTCACCACCCTCACTAACACCACACATCCATCTCTGTGGTGCCCCAGCTCCCCGTTAGATGTCATCACTAAGTTCATGTTTCACACCCTTGTGCTTAAGGCTTTTTATTGCTCCACCTCTGCCTGAAGAGCCCTTTTTTTTTTTCCTCAACTTATGGCCCACTGCTGCCCAAGCCCATCTCTCATCAGCCCCACTGCCTCTTGTCATCTACCAACCACAGTGGGAGAGAAGAAGAGGTACTTTAAGGACACATGGAAACAGAGCTACAGCACTGGGGGGGCACAGACGGGGAACAACAGTGGTAGACAGACAAGCAGCACTTAGGCTCTTCTCATCTGCTGTAAGAGTCCGAGACTAGAAATTAAGAGACCCAGGTTCTAATCCCAGTCTGCCACTAACTTAAAAATATTTCTATGGGCAAGCCACACTCCTTTTTCAAAGCCTCCCTTTCTGAAAAATGAAGAGGATGGTAGAAAACACACCTAATGTCTCCTGTAATGCTTTGCTTCTCTAGAAGCCAAGAGCTGCGGTAAAATGACTGGAAATGTTAGTAGGGAGAGCTGCAAACAACCAGCATCAAACTCCAATCTATGTTTGCCAAAATAAATGATGAGAATGGCTTTGTGAGGGAGAACAACAGTGATGACAGACTCAAATTCTGGCTCTGTATACTAGATACCTCTTCGTGTGTTTTCTCATTTGAAACGCAAGGATAATAGAATGTCCTTCTTAGAACTGTTATGAAAAATAAGTTAATCTAATATAAAGCATTCAGGACAAGATAAGCACTCAATAAAATGTATTATTACTATTAACATCTGATTGCTTACTATGTGTCAGGCACTTCAGAGTAAGTGCATAATCTGGGCTGTCTCAACTACTGTGCACCTAACGAACAGAAATTCCAAGGGTTGGACCCAGGAATTTGTTTAAGTGACAAGATCTCTAGAGGATTCTAATAAGCTGGATTTGGCAAACACCTTCCCACAGCAAACCACATCAAGTCAATCACACTTTTCTTACTTACCTAGTGTTTCGCTGATATTTTCACCCAGAGTTCTCAATAAGGCACAATCTGGTACAATGCTACTCTAAGACCTTAGAGTGAGTACCTACCTAGCTCACTAACTCTTAATGAACTCCAGTTACCCTTCCCCACTTAGAGCTTTACCCTGGCATTTTCAGACCACAATAAACTACCAAACCAATTCCCTAAATCAATGTTTCCAAAAAATGGAGTTCAGGTATAACTGGTGATATGGAAGAGGATGTTAGGTGGTATGTAGATGATTTTTTTTTTTTTAATTAAATAATCATGATTTTCATAAGAATTTTCTATTTTAAAAAGTACCTCCTGTTTTAATACAAGAGTATGGCCCCTGGAGCCATGCTGTCTAGATTTGCAGCCTAGCTCTGCCATTGGCTTATTTTCGATCTTGAGCAAGTTGTTTAACCTCTCTATGGTTCTGTTTCCTAATTATAAAACAGGGTTGATGATAGTACCTATAATGCTTACATCATAGAGTTGTTGTGAGATTTAAGTAAGTTACTACCTAAAAGTAAAGAGCTTAGAATAAAACCTGGCATATAATAAACTTTTTTTAAGTATTAGCTATGATTGTCATTATATTCATGGCAAGAAGTACTATTTTTCCATTTACATAGTGATTTAAAAGTTCAAGTTAAAACTACTTCAAGTTCAAAAATGTGAACTGATTTAAAAAATATTTAAAGTCAATACTGGTAATATGGAGGAGGAATAAGGATGGGGTAAAAATCCAGAGAGTCACACATGAATTATATTAAAAAAAAAAAAACTTGGTTATTTTACCATTAAGAAAACAACCACCACCACTTGGGTGGAGGGTTACCAGGAACTTGCAGAAAAATGTTATTAAAGAAAGGTGCAAATGAATGTTACAGAAGCCTTGAGGAAGTTATTACCCTTCCCCCTTCCGTTTTTTTGTGTGTAAAATGAAAATGTTGAGCCCCTCTGGCTCTAGGACTCTGAGGTTTGCACATAACCTACATTTCCCCTTTTATATTCAGGCATTGTTTCCTCAACGGGTAATGACAAAAGGGGCACAGCTTAGAAACTAAGCACTTGAGGGTGGAGGTGAGATTCTTTAAAAGTATGTTGTCCAGAGGAACTAGATGGTGCCCAGCTACCAACACCAACCAACCTACTGCTCTGACCGGGGTCACAACAGAGAGTTCCTTGGACAGAGTGGAAGAAAAACGTAGAACAAAGTTCAAATTCACAAAAAAAGACCAGACTTACTGGTCTGACAGAGACCCCCAAGACTATGGTTCCCAAACACTCTGCTAACTCTGAACTGCAATCACTCCTGAAGCCCACTTTTCAGTCAAAGATTAGACAGAGCTATAAAACAAACAATAACACACTTGTTTCAATCAAATTTACAAGACCAAATGGGCAACTCCTGCCCCAAAGCAAGGAAGCAGGAAGGGACAGGAAAACTGGACAAGTGGACATGGGGAACCAGGGGTGGAAAGGGGGAGAGTGTTATAAAATTGTGGGGATTGCAACCAGTGTCACAAAGTAATACGTGTATAAAATTTTTAATGAGAAACTAACTTGAGCTGTAAACTTTCACCTAAAGCACACTTAAAAAAAAAAAAAAAGCATGAATAGAAGAAAGGTATCGTGTGCAGAAAGCTCTCAGTCGAAAAAGGGAAGGGGGGAACCATTTCCAGGCATTATCATGCTTTTTTAAAAGCCTGGAAAATATAAACTTCAAGTTTCTTTTGACTTAAATGCTAAAAAAATAGTATAAACAAAACTAGGCAACCAGTTGAGGGTATATATTGGTACAGTTTCACCGAAAACTGTAAAAGGCAAGCAAAAAGAAAGAGGACATAAAAAACATGGAGTTCTTCTAGTACCTGGGCACCGGTCAATTTAAATTGAAGGGGAGGGTTCCCCATCTGGATGGAAATATATCTAAAAAACACCTTTGCACTATGCAGGTGCTTTCCATTGTTACTCTCTCTGACTGTGGTAGCTCTTCCTGATCACACTAATTTTTCTAAAATCATGACTATGAGTCCACCTACCTACAAGCCACTTCTCTAACCCAGTTTCTAGTTAGTCCCCTTTATATACTTTTCCTCCAGCTGAACTGACCTACTCACAGTTCCCAGTAGATTCCCTTCAGGCTTTTTTTCATGTTACTGCCACTGCCTGGAATGCTCTGCCCCACCGTTTCCGCAAGCCCAAATTCTACCATCTATTGGAGCCAGAGCACTTGGATTCTTATACTTCCTCTTATTCTAGCTGAGTGTCCCAGGAATGATACTGAACCTCTCTGTGCCTCAATACCTCATCTGAAACTGGTGTAGTTTAAAGGAACCCACCTGAAGGGGCTGCTGCCTAAATTAATGGGCTAATTCACTTGTGCCTGGCACACAGTAACGTGTCAGCTCTTATGATGATGATGAAGACAATGATGACGACAACTACTACTACACATTGTCAAGGTTCAGGTCAAATGCTACTTCCTCCACAAAGCATTCCCTGAACCTGGTATCTGGAAGAAATCATTTTCTCCTCTGAACTCCTATAGTATTTTTAATTGTCATTTTATATTATTTTACACATGTTGTTTCCTTTACTAGACTTTAAGTTCTCCAAGAGCAAAATCCACTTTTAATGTGTCTCCTTATCACCTCCTAAAATGATGCCCTGCTCATAGCAGCTATTTCAAACATATGTGAATGGATGGGCAGTCATAAGCAGGACACTCCTGCCAGCCTGCAGAGCTTCTACCATTCTTACCACAACATCTTCCAAGATCTTGGTAGGGCAAGGTCTGGAATGAAATTCAAAGTGTTCTTCCTCTGGTTTCTTCTTTGATTCTCGCTCTTGGATTCTTTTCTCAATTTCCAAATCAAAGCCAATAGGCTGAGTGGGTGGCTTCACAGGTGGTTTCTTGGGCAAGATGGGTCCATCTTCAAGAATTCTGGGATCAAGCTCCTGTGCTCTGAATTTGTATCTGTGAGGTGGGAGTTTAATGACAATCACAAAAAAATTTAAATAACATGGAAACTACACAAACAACAAAGTGAGCCAAAAGCAGAAAAATAATAATCATTAATACTACCCATCATGCCCAACAAAATCTCAACTCTCTCTGAAGTCATTGAATTCATGTCTACACCAAAGAATTAATGAGACAGTCCTAACATTCTCACCACTTTACAGACTAGAGCTTCTCTTTACTTGGTAATTTCCCCCTCCTCAAAAGAAGCACAAAAAGGAAGAGAAGGAGAACATAAGAGATAAACGCCAGGTCTAATCACATTCATTTCCAACTTCCTCCACTAATAGGAGGTAGAACAACCCCTTAGGTAATCATAAAGCAGTGGGATCTATCTAAACTCATCTCAGAAGACACCCCGTAATAGTCTTCTTAGTTAAAATTTTAAGTTCTTTCACCCTAATCTCCGCATTAGTTTTTTATCAGTTTATATTTCAGAACATCTCCACATTCCCACTTTCAGTCCTTTCATCAGACAGGGGCACAGCCTGCAGAGCCTGCCAATTCAAAAGCCATAAACGTCCATGGGAAGAAAAACAGCAACTGTCCCCTTATGGACATGGAAAGAAAGTTGGTACATTCTTGGACTCTTCTCAAATACTGCCAGCAGGACTTACTGTTGCAGTTTCTCAAGCAGCTCAGTCTCCTGATCAGCTGCACTTTTGTAGGTCACAGGCCTTGTGCGTTGTTTGGTTTGCAGTACGGGAGTCTGTGGGTCTGTGCAGGTCTTGGCCACAGCAGATTTGGAGGGTAACAGACCTGCAAACGAAGATCACAGACATTCACCTAGCTCCCCAAGATCCAGTTTACCTTAAGTGCTGACTCAGCTAGATAGCCCAGAGGTGGATAAATAAACCACAGAGTGGCTGGCCCTCCACGCTCAGTTCGGCTTATGTCAGTCAGCCTGGCAAACATTCAGTCCCTCCTCCCCTATCACTCTTCATTGAGGAATATGGTTAATGCAGTCTTTGGGTAAACTCTGTTCTCATCTTCTGAACTTAAAATTCATTCTTGTCTGATGGGTTCCTTATCATTGCACAGATCTGTACTTCCTTTCTATTGACAGTGCCAACCATTTTGCTTGTTATTGACAAATAAGGTTTTTGCTTACTTCAGCTTTAAAATAAGGCCTTTCTAAAGACCAATGCTGTAAATTACTTCCAATTTTATGAATTTCCAAAAAGTATTTACTTCAAAGTATCAAGACTGCCCCTCAGAGAAAGTCAAATGGAGAACGTAAAACAACTATGTCAATTCGCCAATAGTAAAACCATCACTACCTTTGATAGAAAATAAATTCTTGATTTATCTGGCCGAGGACAACCTTGTCAATTTGCATAATTACATAGGATGAGCCCTCTAATTTAGATTTTATCACATAACAGTAGCAAATTGTTGCTGTTGTTAGTTGCTATGGAATTGATTGAGACTCGTGGCAACCCCATATGCTCAGAGTAGAACTGCTCCATAGGGTTTTCAAGGCTATGACCTTTCAGAAGCAGATTGCCAGGCTTTACAAACAAGGTGCCTCTGGGTGAGTTTGAACCGCCAGCCTTTTGGTTACTAGTTTAGCACTTAGCCATTTGTGTTACCCAGGGACTCCTTGTAGCAGACAGAAAACCACATCTATTTATTTTAGAAATATGCCATGCTTTCAACATACAACATATAACCATTATCTAGTTATAACTTTACAAAATTTTAAACAAAAGTTGCAAAAACGATTTTTCTCTCTATTCACTAGGAACAGAATTCTAAGAGCAGGGCATATCAGACTCTTGCTGTTAGCTGCTCTTGAGTCAGGCCCTGACTCATGCAGACCCCATGTACAACAGAACAAAATACTGCCTGACCCTGAACCATTCCCATGATCAGATGGGATTGGATCATCGTGAACCATGGAGTTTCCCTGGCTGATTTTCCAAAATAGATCCCCGGGCCTTTCTTCCTAGTCCATTTTCCATCTAGAAGCTCCAATGAATCTTCTTCAGCATCACAGCAACACACAAGCTTCCACTGACAGGCAGGTGGTGGCTATGCTTGAGAGGCACTGGCCAGGAAATGAACCTCGGTCTCCTGCATAGAAGGTGAGGATTCTACCACTGAACCACCACTGCCCTCTATCAGACTCTAATCAATTGTTGGCAAGCTGATCAGGACTCATGGTGACCCCATGTATTGCTGGAACTGTGCTCCATTGGGTTTTCAAGGCTATGTGACTTTTCAGAAGCAGATAGCCAGGCCTTTCTTCTGAGGTACCTCTCGGTGGGTTCAAACCACCAACCTTTTGGTTAATAGTCAAGCACTTAATCATATGCACCATGTAGGGACTCCACCCAAGGACCCCTATATCATGTATTACCTAAAAAGCGATGTTTAATATTTAAACTTTCAACTGGACAAAACAGCATATTATTTTCACAATATACACTTTGACAAAACCATTTTGCCTAGCAGAACATAATAGCAATATCAAACATGTCTGGTTACCTAACCCCCCTGGCCAATTATTGACCAGGAAGATCAAGATGGTTGGTAGGTATATGCAGACAGAGAGTGGAGTGATTTGACAAACAATGAACTATACATCTGTAGTCTGCATATAGTCACATACCATACATTAGTTCAAACACTGGGATTTCAACTAAAGGCATGTTCGTGCCTAAGATATAGGCAAAGAGAATTCTCGGGGAGGTTCCAGCCAGCTATGATATTGGTCAGAAACTTACTAATATCATCCTTCTTGCTCCTTAAGTGATATCTGTTAGGGGTTCGTTTATGGAAGGCTTCAACCTGCTGTGCGAGAGGCACATATGTAGAAGCTGTTTCGTCAAATGTTCTTTTCTTTCCTTGGGACAGATTGAAAGGCTTAACAATGGTGCATCCTCCCTTAGTTACTCGGGCCTGTAAACAGAAAAGTTTTTCCCCAAATGAAAAAAGTGTTAGGGAAGAGCTCAAATGTATCACAAACAACAGATTCAGCACAGCAATCACAGGTAAGAAGGCCTGTGTAAAACAAAGATCATCATTCTTAAGCTTGTCAGTCCTTGAGCAAGGGTTATAACTAGTCTATTCTTATCTATAAAACAGAAAAGAAAAATGGATCCAGCACTTAAGAAATTTGGTTTGTTCTCCAATAGCACATAAGGCCAGACTTCCTAAGCATGTTAACGTTTTGAAGCAATCACGTACTGGAAAGCGGGAGCAGGGGAAAGGCTGCAAAGGCATCCTACCCTCAACAGCATTTAAAAAAAAAAAAAAAAATTGGGCCTCTGGGTCTGCAGCAGGTCAGGCAGCTGCCTGAGTCAGAATCTCTCCACATATCCTAGGATCATTAATTTTGATGAAACTAGTCTCTGATCGAAAGCAATCATCTTCAAGGACCTACATCTCAAAGGAAGATGCACAAGCCCAGGATTTAAGACTGCAAAGAACTGACTTCAATTAATGATGCTGCTGGCGCAAATGCAGGTAGAGATATCAGTACTGGAATTTTGATTTACGATTGTTACTGTTTTTGCTAGTGGTCTGGTAACAAAACTGCACAAGACTTAAGTGGTATGCCACAATTCCATTTTTCCCATAAGCCTCATTATATTTTGTACACAACTTTGCAGACACAAGGTTTTTAAGAAATTTGTACAGCAGAAATGCCTCTACCTACAATTTGTTACACATAACACTATGTACATTCACAGTTTAATTTTCACAGCAACTTCATAAGATGGTTCCCAGAGAGGTAAAGTGATTTGTCCAAGATCACAAAGCTAACAGGGAGCAAAGTGAGAATTTAGGGCTACCTTACTTTAAAAACATATGCTCCTCTCAATTATACTATTACCAAAAGTGATCACAAATGCCCCACCTGAAATTCCAACTGAATTAGTAACAATGGAATAGTCATTTAGTCCATCAACTTACGGGAGACGGAGGATGCTTTCGCAGTTCAGATATGAAGTTCACTTCCTTATATTCCTGGTTCTTATGATGTTTGATTCGTTCATCTGTGCAGAAGTGGAAGTCAACTGACTTGGTTACCTGGCTGACTGATTTCTTCACAGGTTGCCCTAAGTGAGAAGCAGAGAGAAACACAGGTAACATTTAAGATAGAGAACATCAGTAAAGTCCCTTTTACTCTCGTCCTTTTGGTATTTCTATTACCACAGATCTAACTTTGTTCACTATCTACATCTAAAACTTGGGGCAGTCCTCAGGGCACTAATACATGTGTCTAATTAACGAAGCGCCACTGAGCTGGAGGCCCTTCCATAACTTGGGACAGTCCTCAGGGCATTAATACATGTGTCCAATTCACGAAGCGCTACTGAGTTGGAGGCCCTTCCATCAGAGGCAAACTGTAAAGACGTGCACAGAGGAGAAGAATCCCTCAGGGGGGCGGTCGTCACTCTGGAGACGCAGAGTCAAGTGGAACACTTTTGACAGGAAAAGCTACAGACTGACTTTAAAAACACACTTGACTTAGTATCTCTAAAATTAAGATCTAAGGTTGCTAACCAAAAGGTCAGCAGTACGAATCCACCAGCTGCTCCTTGGAAACGCCATGGGGCAGTTCTACTCTGTCCTATAGGGTTGCTCTGAGCCGGAATCTCCTCAAAGGCAATGGATTTGTTTTGTTTTTTTTTTTTGGTTTTCCAACCTCTGTGCCCAGTAAAGCAGGGCTTTATAGCTTTGATTCTACCACTAATGACTTTATGCCAAAACAAAGCAGAACTCTGGCCCCTTCAGCAACCTCAGCGATACCTTTTTCCCCATAACTGCAACTAGATTTGCCTTAGCTTTCTTTTCCTCTGCCTAGGATGAAACGGGGGAGGGGAAGTGGGCAGCAGAGAGAGGGAATTGGCCTGCCAATTGATTTAATCTTCCATCTCAATCCTACCTTCTTTTTCTAATACAAAGAAAAAGAATTAGGAAGAAAAAGGAAGGAGGGATTAAATTCTGCTTAAAAAAATGAGAGAAGTCCTCAAAAAAAAAAAAAAAAAGGGTATGGCTTCTACAGTCAGGAATAAGTACACAGAAACAGTATACTCCAAAAATGGCCAGTGTATAGAAAATGTTCTAGGGAATGATCACTGAGCTATAAACGGAACCTACGTCTGCCTTCTAAACAAACACACCTTTTTATGCTGACTATTGATCTAGAAAGCCCCTTTTCACTTTAGAGATCCCAGAAGCCCTGCCAGGGTTATGAGCAACAGCCTTCACAGAGCAGACCCAACTAGAGCCAAGCTGACCTGCTCCTGCAAGAGCAAATTTCTTGAATTCTTCATTCTTTTTTCTCATCTCCACCACTGCCTGCTGCATTTTCGTTCTCTTCTCCAACTCTTGCTCCTCAGTACTTTTTAGAACCTTCTGCCTAGAAGGCAAATCAGTAAACGAGAAGAGAGAAGAAGAGAAAGGGGCTCAGTAATTCAAAAGAATCCAGAAGCATTATATAGATTAGATTTTATAACGTGTGATACAATAATCATAGAAACCTAAAAGTGTTATCTAATAAATTGATACTGATGACACTATAATAAAAAATTAGGTAACACTATAAAAATTAACATAAACAGTTTATACCAAAATATTTTTAAAATTTCAGGAGAAAAACAGCTAAAATAAAAAGATTCACAGATCTGACTATATACTAATTAGGTTCTGTGCCACAAAACTAAAATTTTTCAACACATATGGCAAAGCATTAATACACATAAAACCTATAGTGTGACAGAGAGGACAGTCTTATCATTTCATTTTCTGCCTATGTGATCTTGAGAAAACTATTTAACCTCTTAGTTTTGTCCAACGTAAAATGAGGAATGCAAATACTTATCCTCACAGAATATCTGTGACTGTAAAGTCTGACGTTTCTGAAGTGCCTCACACATAAAGTTCAATAGAGTCATCATTATTAATGAAAATGTCACTAAGACCGTAGATAAAGAAGGGAACAAACAATTCACTCAAAAGATGTTTGAAATAATAATAGCAATACAATTTTATCAGCAATCTAATAAACGAGAATTAAAATAATTGATGCCATTTTATATCAAATAAATTTGAAATAATTTTTAAAGTAACAAAAAGCAATGCAGATGATACTGAGGTAATAAATATATTCACATCAAAGCTGAAGGCATTGCAAACCAGTATGTTCCTTTCAGAAATAACGCTGGCAATAAATATTAATAGCTGTAAAACTGGTCATACCATTTGGTCAAGGAATTTCTTTCTGTATCCTGAAGAAATTAATCAAGTATGTTCACTGAAGTATGATTTATAATAATAAAAAATTGGAAACTACATTTTGAACAGAAGATGGTTAAAGGTGGCTTGATAGAATACTAACAATCTTTCAAAAAATAATATGAAGGTTTTGTAACAGCACAGACAAAAAATTTGAAATGGTGTCATGTCAAGTAAATAAAGCAAAACCCAAAGATTGTTCACACACTGATTATAAAAATATTTATGTTTATTTGGGTAAAGGCCAGAAGGAAGCTTAAAAAAAATGATAAGAACCTTTACTTTTTCCTTTAATATTTCTCTTAAATTTGCTTTGATAATTTATTTTTCTTCATGTTTAATGCTTAAGCACCCATCAAGATATATTAAACAATTCACTTCACTATGGTCACAGCCTGATGAGGTTTCCCAAGCTCCACATGTACCAAACAGACTACAGACATACCCATTTGTAATTTTACTCTCAAATTTAAATTCAGGAAGGAAACATACCTTACAGGTGGTGTACAAGGCATAGTACGTCTACTCTTGGCTTTCTCTGGAGTATCTTGATGAGCACCTCCTTCTTCCTCTGGCTTCTTTTTGTTGTTAGAACTTGATTTCAAAAGGACAAAAAATATCCCCTCAGTTCCCTAAAGTGTACCCCATACTACCATCCTCCTCCAAATCCACCACATATACCTTAACTTTTCTCATTCTTTAGGACAACAAGCATACTCACCCACTAGATTCTTCCAAAAGTATCACCAGAACATACAGTATACCAATGGCTACAATGGGTTAACTTGGAGACAGCCAATAGAAGTCAAGGTAATAGTTGGCCAGCAGTGGCAGCAGAGGGGGAATAGGATTCCAACTGCCCATCATCAAATGAGCACATGGATTGCCTTCCCAATATCTTTCCCACTTTCTTTCTTATTAACAGAACCCCAATTCTATTTGGGGTGGCAATGAACTAAGCTGAAAGTACTGTACTTACTTCCATAGCCTCTACTGCAACTAAGGAGATCCAAGTGACACAGGCAAGTGAGATATAATCTCTTAAGAGTTTATGGAAAAGATTTCACTTTCCTAATATGGTCCTGCCCCTCTTCTTTCTCCCTTAAACACTGATGTGATACCTACAGATATAGAAGCTATCTTATGACAATGAGGCAACAAGCACAAGGAAAAAGCTATGCAACACACAGCAGTATCTCGAGCAACGAGCATGAAGAAAAAGCGAAGAATCACAAAGATACTGACTGACTCTGACAGCGTTCAGCCACTGAACCAAAGCCAGCAGTGAACTAGTCTTTGGACTTCTGTGAAGCACATAAATCACTGCTGTTTTCCAAAATCAAATAGGCTATTACTTGCAGCAAAATATATTCCTAATTCATAAAGATAAGAACAAGTATCATGTATTCTGCTTACTATTGAACATAGGAGAAAACAGGGCTTAGACCTATGCCAACTGACAGAAGCTGTAGCTACTTACACTCTCATTTTTTTGGAGGGTGGAATTTCATTAATGATTGCAGGAGTGGCAGATCTCTTGGCTTTAGTTTTTACATGGTGCTTCTGTTCCAAATCCTTCTGAGCAGAGAGCCTAAGAGATCTCCTATGGCAGAGGAATTGACAAAATTTGTCAGTACTGAACACATCTATGAAAGACATAGAAATATTCCTCAGAAATGTAAAAGTACATCAAACTACAAAGGGCTATAAAAAACTTTGTGGTGTTATTTCCACACTAAAAATCTAATCTTTACTTGACTAGTAGTTTTGATTTTTATTCATTTTGTTGTTTTTGTTTTACCGTGCTTTAGGTGAAAGCTTACAGAGCAAATTTGTTTCTCATTAAACAGTTAATATACAAATTGTTTTGTGACATTGGTTGCCAACCCCACGATATGTCAACAGTCTCCTTTTCTCCACCCCGGGGTTCCCTGTTTCCATTTGTCCAGTTTTCCTATCCTTTCCTACCTTCTCATCTTTGCTTTTGGGCTTGCGTGCTTATTAGTCTTATATACATGAGTGAACTACGAAGCACATTCCTCACGTGTGTTATTGTTGGCCCTATAGACCTGTCTATCTTTGGCTGAAGGGTGAACTTCAGGAGTAACTTCAGTACTGAGTTAAAAGGTTGTCTGGGGGCAATACTCTCGGAATTTCTCCGGTATCTGTCAGACCACCAAGCCTGGTCTTTTGTGTGTGTGTGTGAATTTGAATTTTGTTCTACACTTTTCTCCTACTCTGTCCAGGACCCTCTATTGTGATCCCTGCCAGAGCAGTCAGTGGTGGTAACTGGGCACCATCTAGTTGTTTTCGACTCGGTCTGTTGGAGGTTGTAGTAGTAGCCCATTAGTCCTTTGGACTAATCTTTCCCTTGTGTTTTTGGTTTTCTTCATTCTCTATCACTCCAGCCAGGTTGGGATCAGTAAATGTATTTTCTAATATTTTTTTAAATTCATCCATAACATTTTGGTACTTCACGATACTGATTTTGTATGTGTATGTCAATAAAGTTGACTTTAAAAAAGCATTGGCAGTCCCCCTGTTTTTTATAGGTAAAAGTCAAGCAACAAGAGGTGATGTGACCCTATTACATTGCTAGTTATTGTCAGACTTGAAATTAATGACCAGATCTCCAGGAAATTGGCTAAGGCTTTTCATTCTCTTTTACCTACATTCCCGTTTCCTTTTAAAAAAATAACACACACACCAAAAAGTACACAAAACAAAGATAAATAGTTATTGACTAAGTGAAGGCTCATGAAATCACCACCTAGGCCAAGAAATAAAACACTGGCAGCAGACAACCATCCTGAGGTTTTATAGGACTCATTACCTTTTCTTTATCACTTATTTAGATCTTACTTAATTTCTCTCAACACTTTTTGTATAAAAGCCATAGACACTGTAAGATTTTTTTAAATTCAAACTCTCATGCTATTGCATAGAATATCTGATTTTTAAATATTATGGAGAATTTCATATATATATTTGAAAATGAAGAGAATAACAATGAACTGCTATGTACCCATCATTCAGCTTCAAAAATTAACTCACAGCCAATCTTGTATCAATTTTTCTTCTACTCACTCCCTTAGATTTTGAAGCAAATTCCAAATTTCATGTCTTTCATGTGTAAATATATTCCTATTAATCCATAAAAGAAAGGGCTCATAAAAAAATAGACAGGGATTTTGTTAAGAGTGTAACGGACACTAAGATACCATCTCATTCCTGCAAAAATGGCGCTGACCAAAAAAACAGACAACAAATGCTGGCGAGGTTGTGGGGAGACTGTAGCTCTATATACTGCTGGTGGGATTCTAAAATGGTACAACCACTATGGAAAACTGTATGGCACTTCCTCAAAAAGCTAGAAATAGAAATAGCATATGAACCAGAAATCCAAATCCTAGGTATACATCCTAGAGAAATAAAAGCGGTGTCACAAACAGACATACACACCTATGTTCATTGCAGCATTATTCACAATAGCAAAAAGATGGAAACAACCTAAGTGTCCATCACCAGACGAATGAATAAATAAATTATGGTACATACACACACAATGGAATACTATGCAACAATAAAGAATAATGTAAGTCCATGAAACATAACATGGATGAATCTGGTGGATATTATGCTGAGTGAAATAAGTCAATCACAAAGGGACAAATACTGTATGATACCACTTTTACAAAAAGTCAAGAATAGGTTTACACCCAGAAAGTAAAGTCCTTTGATGGTTATCAGGGATGGGAGGGAGACCCAGGGGGAGAGAGGGAAAATCACTTACTAGGTAGTAGACATGTGTTAATTCTGGTGAAGGGAAAGGCAATACACAATACGAGGGAAGTCAGCACAACATGACCAAAGTAAATGAAGACACTGAGTGATATACAAAAATAGAGGACAACTATGGTAAACGTCATATACAATTCTGCAACAACAGTAATAACCAAAAATTTGTGAGTGCTTACATAGGTAGATACGTATGCTATATAAGTGTGGGAGGGTATACGGGAGGGCATGCGAGTGCACGTATGGGTATAGTTGTCGGTATTTGTGTACACATATTTGCACGTGCTGCATGTATATTCATCCATATAATAGAGCACACAGGGGGCGCAGCTATGGAAACTTCTTAGACATATCCAAGCACCTCGTAGGACTGAGTTACTGGGCTTGAAGGCTGAGGACCATAGTCTCGGGGGCCATCCAGGTCAATTGCCATAATAGTTCATAAAGACGACATTCTGCATCCTACTTTGGTGAGTAGCATCTGATGTCTTAAAAGCTTGTGAGCAGCCATCTGAGATACAACTATTGGTCTCTTCGCATCTGGAGCAAATGAGAGTGAAGGAAACCAAAGACTCAGGGAAACAATTAGTCCACAGGATAAGTGGCCCACACAAACCACAACTTATTCTAGCCTGAGATCAGAACTAGACGGTGCCCGCTACCACTACTGACTGCTCTGACACAACAGGTCCTGGTTAGAATGGGAGAAAAATGTAGAACAAAACTCAGATTAATAATAATTAAAAAAAAAGACTAGACTTGCTGGACTAATAGAGACTGGGGGAACCCCCGAGGCTATCTCCTTAAGACACTCTTTTAATCGGCAACTCAGGCCACTCCTGGAGGTCGCCTTTCACGCAAATAATAGATTGGCCTATAAAATAAGACAATAACATCCGTGAGGAATGTGTTCCTTAGAACAATCAACTATATTAGACCAAACGGGCAATATTTGCCCGAAAGCAAAGATATGAAGACAAGGAGGGGCAGGAAAACTGAAGGGATGGAAACGGGGAAAGCAGGGTGGAAACGGGGAGAATGCTGACACATTGTGGGGACAGGAACCAATGTCACAGAATAATATGTGTAGGAATTGTTGAATGAGAAGCTAATACGCTGCATAAGCTTTCACCTAAAACACAATAAAATGTTCAAAAAAAAAAAAGAGTGTAATAGAGTTCTGAGATGAAAATGCTTAAGAACTGCTACTTTATTCTATTACAGGGAGATGAACCACAGGTCCAAGAACTGGCTGTGTGGAGACATTCTTTTGATTAATGCCACTTGAAGGCAACTAATATTAAGACCCCCCGACGTGTCTGTCAGTTTGCCGTACTGTGGGGGCTTGCGTGTCGCTGTGATGCGGGAAGCTATGCCACCAGTATTCAGATACCAGCAGGGTCACCCATGGAGGATAGGTTTCAGCTGAGCTTCCAGACTAAGACAGACTAGGAAGAAGGACCCGGCAGTCTACTTCTGAAAAGCATTAGCCAGTGAAAACCTCACGAATAGCAGCGGAACATTGTCTGATATAGTGCTGGAAGATGAGCGCCCCAGGTTGGAAGGCACTCAAAAGATGACTGGGGAAGAGTTGCCTCCTCAAAGTAGAGTTGACCTTAATGATGTGGGTGGAGTAAACCTTTCGGGACCTTCATTTGTTGATGTGGCACAACTCAAAATGAGAAGAAGCAGCTACAAACATCCATTAATAATTGGAACCTGGAATGTACGAAGTATGAATCTAGGAAAATTGGAAATCGTCAAAAATGAAATGGAACGCATAAACATCGATATCCTAGGCATTAGTGAGCTGAAATGCACTGGTATTGGCCATTTTGAATCGGACAATCATATAGTCTACTATGCTGGGAATGACAACTCGAAGAGGAATGGTGTTGCATTCATCGTCAAAAAGAACATTTCAAGATCTATTCTGATGCACAACGCTTTCAGTGATAGGATAATATCCATACGCCTACAAGGAAGACCAGTTAATATGACTATTATTCAAATTTACACACCAACCACTAGGGCTGAAGATGAAGAAATAGAAGATTTTTATCAGCTGTTGCAGTCTGAAATTGATCAAATACGTAATCAAGATGCATTGATAATTACTGGTGATTGGAATGCAAAAGTTAGAAACAAAGAAGAAGGATCAGTAGTTGGTAAATATTGCCTTGGTGATAGAAACAATGCCGGAGATCGAATGATAGTATCTTGCAACGACTTCTTCATTGCAAATACCTTCTTTCACCAACGTGAAGGGCAACTATACACATGGACCTCGCCAGATGGAACACACAGAAATCAAACTGACTACATCTGTGGAAAGAGACGATGGAAACCTCAATACCATCAGTCAGAACAAGGCCAGGGGCTGACTGTGGAACAGATCATCAATTGCTCATGTACAAGTTCAAGCTGAAACTGAAGAAAATCAGAGCAAGTCCACAAGAGCCAAAATATGACCTTGAGTATATCCCACTTGAATTTAAAGACAATCTGAAGAATAGATTTCATGCACTGAACACTGATGACTGGACAAGTTGTGGAATGACATCAAGGACATCATACATGAGGAAAGCAAGAGATCATTGAAAAGACAGGAAAGAAAGAAAAGACCAAGATGGATGTCACAGGAGACTCTGAAACTTGCTCTCGAACGTCAAGCAGCTAAAGCAAAAGGAAAAATTGATGAAGTGAAAGAACTGAACAGAAGATTTCAAAGTGCAGCTTGAGAAGATAAAGTATTATAAAGGCATATGCAAAGAGCTAGAGATGGAAAACCAAAAGGGAAGAACATGCTCGGCGTTTCTCAAGCTGAAAGAACTGAAGAAAAAAATTCAAGCCTCGAGTAGCAATAGTGAAGGATTCCATGGGGAAAATATTTAACGATGCAGGAAGCATCAAAAGAAGATGGAAGGAATACACAGAGTCATTATACCAAAAAGAATTAGTCGATGCTCAACCGTTTTAAGAGGTGGCATATGATCAGGAACCGATGGTACTGAAGGAAGAAGTCCAAGCTGCTCTGAAGGCATTGGCGAAAAACAAGGCTGCAGGAATTGATGGAATATCAATTGAGATGTTTCAACAAACAGATGCAGTGCTGGAGGTGCTCACTCGTCTATGCCAAGAAACATGGAAGAGAGCTTCCTGGCCAACTGACTGGAAGAGATCCATATTTATGCCGATTCCCAAGTAAAGTGAAGCAACCAAATGTGGAAATTACAGAACAATATCATTAATATCACACGCAAGCAAAATCTTGCTGAAGATCATTCAAAAACGGCTGCAGCAGTGTATCGACAGGGAACTGCCAGAAATTCAGGCTGGATTCAGGAGAGGATGTGGAACCAGGGATATCACTGCTGATGTCAGATGGATCCTGGCTGAAAGCAGAGAATACCAGAAGGATGTTTACCTGTGTTTTATGGACTATGCAAAGGCATTAGACTGTGTGGATCATAACAAACTATGGATAACACTGTGAAGAATGGGAATTCCAGAACACTTAATTGTGCTCATGAGGAACCTTTACATGGATCAAGAGGCCATTGTTCGGACAGAACAAGGGGATACTGATTGGTTTAAAGTCAGGAAAGGTGTGCGCCAGGGTTGTATTCTTTCACCATACCTATTCAATCTGTATGCTGAGCAAATAATACCAGAAGCTGGACTATACGATTAAGAACAGGGCATCGGGATTGGAGGAAGATTCACTAACAACCTGCGTTATGCAGATGATGCAACCTTGCTTGCTGAAAGTGAAGAGGACCTGAAGCACTTACTAATGAAGATCAAAGACCACAGCCTTCAGTATGGATTGCACCTCAACATAAAGAAAACAAAAATCCTCACAAATGGACCAAGAGCAACATCATGATAAACGGAGAAAAGATTGAAGTTGTCAAGGATTTCATTTCACTTGGAGCCACAATCAACAGCCATGGAAGCAGCAGTCAAGAAATCAAAAGATGCATTGCATTGGGTAAATCTGCTACAAAGGACCTCTTCAAAGTGTTGAAGAGCAAAGATGTCACCCTGAAGACTAAGGTGCGCCTGACCCAAGCCATGGTATTTTCAATCACATCATACGCAGGTGAAAGCTGGACAATGAATAAGGAAGACCAAACAAGAATTGATGCCTTTGAATTGTGGTGTTGGCAAAGAATACTGAATACACCATGGACTGCCAAAAGAATGAGCAAATCTGTCTTAGAAGAAGTACAGCCAGCATGCTCCTTAGAGGCAAGGATGGCGAGACTGCATCTTACATACTTTGGACATGTTGTCAAGAGGGATCAGTCCCTGAGAAGGACATCACGCTCGGCAGAGTACAGGGTCAGCAGAAAAGGGGAAGACCCTCAACGAGGTGGACTGACACAGTGGCTGCAACAACGAGCTCAAGAATAACAACGATTGTAAGGATGGCTCAGGACGGGGCAGTGTTTCACTCTGTTGTGCACAGGGTCGCTATGAGTCCAAACCAACTGGACGGCACCTAACAACAACAATATTAAGATTGACAGCTCCCAAACACTCTTTTTTTGGGTAATTTTTATTGTGCTTTAAGTGAAAGTTTATAAATCAAGTTGGACCCTCATACAAAAATTCATAAACACCTTAATATATACTCCTAATTGCTCTCCCCCTAATGAGACAGCACACTCCTTCCCTCCACTCTCTCTTTTCGTGTCCATTCTGCCACCTTCTGACCCTCTCTACCCTCTCACCTCCCCTTCAGATAGGAGATGCCAGCATATTCTCATCAGTCTACTCGATCCAAGAAGCTCATTCTTCATCAGTATCATTGTCTATCCCGTAAGTCCAGTCTAATCTCTGTCTGAAGAGTCAGCTTTGGGAATGGTTCCTGTCTTGGGCTAACAGAAGGTCTGGGGACCATGACCTCCGGGGTCCTTCCAGTCTCAGACAGACCATTAAGTCTGGTTTTTTTACGAGAATTTGGGGTCTGCATCCCACTGCTCCCTCAGGGGTTCTTCCTTGTGTTCCTTGTCAGGACAGTCATCGGTTGTCACTGGGCACCATCTAGTTCTTCTGGTCTCAGGCTACTGTAGTCTCTGCTTTATGTGGCCCTTTCTGCCTCCTGGGCTCATAATTACCTTCTATCTTTGATGTTCTTCATTCTCCTTTGTTCCAGGTGGGTTGAGACCAATTGATGCATCCTTGATGGCCGCTTGCTAGCATTTAAGACCCCAGACGCCACTCTCCAAAGTGGGATGCAGTCCCAAACACTGTCTTTTTGTTACCATTTTGTTGATGCAAAATGCAACATTCAAAAACGTTAGAGTCCCTAGATATTCTGAGGCCATTAGGGCCAAGACTGCAGCTTAACCTATCCATTCATTCCTGATATAATTTATTCATCTTCTGCTCCTGCCTGGCACTATTAGGCCCTGAAGATATATCGTATTTGCTCTTATGAGGTTTATTTAAACCTAGTAACAGGAAAAATAAATTAAATATCCATACAAAGAAATGTAAAATTGCAACCATGGAAGGGCCCTGGAATAATCAGAGTTTCAATTCTGGCTCTGAGATAAACTTGCCTTGGGCAAATAAATTTAGTACCTCTGGTCTCTTATCTATAAATTAAGCATATTATCTACACCAATAAATTGTTAAAAAAGATTAAATAAGGTAACATGAACAGTCTAATGCAGTATGGGACATAGAACAGCTGCTCTGTCCAGTAATTATTCACTCAACATTATTATTATAAACACCGTTTTTCAGCCCTGAAACAAGTCTTACCTCTGAGGATAGGCTGGAGTATTTTTTGATGTGTTCCCCCCTACTTCCAGGGAAGAGCAAGCATTTGATGGAATGGATTGTTCCAACTGATTTTCTTTTTCTGCCTCTTTGTAATAAGTGTTTTCAACTGCAGAAGACCAAAAACAAATTAGCACTCAAAATCTAAAGAAATGAGTTGTGATGAGAGACATATATATGATTTAATACAGAATTCTAAATTGAAAATTATATATACATATATACATGTATATCTGTTGTTGTTGTTAGCTGCAGTTGAGTCAATTCCAACTCATAGCAAACCCCATGTGTTACAGAGGAGAACTGCTCCATAAGGTTTTCTTGACTGCAATCTTAATGGAAGCAGATTGCCAAGCCTTTTCTTCCACAGTACCACTAAAAAAAAATACGTGGGTTGAAACCTTCAACCTTTATGTTAGCAGTCAAGTGTAAACTGCTCCGCCTAGGGACCTACACACGTACACCAAAAAAACTCCTTGCCATTAAGTCAACTCTGACTCAAAGTGACTCTGTAAGACAGAGTAGAACTGCCCCATAGGATTTCCAAGGCTATAAATCTTCACAGAAGCAGACTGCCACATCTTTCTCCTGCAGAGCAGTTGGTGGATTCAAACCACTGACCTTCCAATTAGCGGCCCAGAGCTTAACCATCATGCCACCAGGACTCCTTTATAGCCCCATATATTTTATAAACACACACACGTATGTGTATGCATATATATATATGCATACGTGTGTGTGTTTATAGGTAGGTAGTGCAAACACACACACACATAAATACACACACAGAACCCCTCTTAAGCAAAGGAACCCTTAGCCCCAGTAAAATCTTATACAGAAACCCCATCTATTAAAGGTAATTTTGTTGAAGCAGAAATGAAGTATCTAGGGCCCTGCCTATTTGCCAGCCTCTTGCCAGCCTAAGGCACCACTTCAGGAAAACAGTCTCCCAAAACACACCACAGAAGAAACATCCCAAACTGATTTTCATGTCATTTCAGAACACCAACAAAGTTAAAATTCTGAAAGCTTCCACAGAGAAAAAGTGATCACCTAAGAAGTAGGGAGAATCAGATAAGCACTGGATTCAACAGCAATAATGAATAATAGAAAAGAAAGGAACGATGCCTTCAAAGCACTGAAGAAAAATTATTTTTAATATGTAATTCTACATTAACTCAAAACCAAACCCACTGCTGTCGAGTTGATTCCGACTCATAGCAACTTTATAGGACAGAGTAGAACTGCCCGATATGGTTTCTAAGAAGTGGCTGGCAGATTCGAACTGTTGACCTTTTGGTTAGCAGATGAGCTCTTAAACCACTGTGCCACCAGGGCTCCATATTAACTCTAACTGTCAATTACATATGAAGGTGAAACGATGACATCTGGAGACAAGTGAGGACTCAAAGTTGTCTTATCTCACACCTGATCTTAGGAAGTTCCTTGAGGATGTACTCCTACAAAATGAAGGACTATATCAACAAAGAAGACAGATCCAGAAAACAAGACAGCAAAGGGAACTCCCAGAGTGATATTTATGCAGTAAGCCAAGAGAAGAAAATCAGTCCAGACTGAAGTTAGAGGATGAAAAACTCAGAGGGAGGTCTCTGAGAAAAGTGGTTTAGAGCTTGGAAACCACTGAAGATATTAAGAAAAATAATGCCCTCCCAAAAAAGGCAACAGTAACTTCCACAGGTCACTGTCCAAATATGAAGCAAGTTAAACTGATGTGGCAAAATTTAAGTAACTGATAATGTTTAAAGACTAGAGAATCCACCTGGATCTTGATGTCAGAGTCATCTAAGTGGGACCCAGGAGTTGTGACAATGGAACTAAGGAGAAAGAAGAAAGAATGCAGCTGTATCACACTAACAGGCCTGGCATTGAATAATATATACCACAATTACCATAATGTAAATACTACTGATATAATCGTATTATCAAGCATTATGGACGTAACCACCAGTATAATTTAAATAGTAACATTTAAAAGATGTAGTATTTGAGGAAAGGAACTAGGAAGAGAAAGGAAATATTTTATCATAAACTCTTAGTATTCTGATGTTACCATGGTCATGTGTTACTTTCATTAACATTTTTAATGAAACAGAAACAAAGTGCTATGAGAACACCGAGAAATGAGCAATCAAGTAAAGGCTTCATGGAAGACATAGCATCTGATGGCACAGGATATGAACTGAGCCTTGATAAAAGGAGAAAACTGCAACAGATGACAGGAAAGAAAAGACAGGCCGATAAAACACATTTCCTCTATTATTCATCCCAGACAACAATCCTCAAGGAGATGGATTATTATTATTATTATTGTTTTTTTAGCAGAAAATAAGGCACAGAAACAAAAAAATGGTAGTATGTTGTGTCAAGGCTAAATTAGAGGCATTTGTCCCATTAAGAGGCAAAGATTGTTTACTGGATAAAAAGGCAAGACCCAACTATATGCTGCCTACAAAAAAATACACTTGAAATATAATGACACAATTATGTTAAAAGTAGAAAGATGGAAAAAAGATACACTATGCTAACGCTATTCAAAAGAACAAAGTAGGTAGGAAAGTAGATTTCAGAGAATGATCACCAGAGGACATCATGTTTGGTGAAAAGAGGGCCAGCAAGGGCAAGGGAGACCTCAGTGAGACGGGCTAGCACAACAGCCACGGGATGGGCTCAAACACGCCAATAATTGTGAGGACAAGGCAGGATTGGGCAGCATTTTCTTCTGTTGTACACAGGATTGTCATGAGTTGGAATCGACTCAATAGCAGCTATCTAAATAACACATGAGTCAAAGAAGATATCAAAAGAAAAAAACAAAGTATTACGAATGGAATGAAATGAAAATGAGAACTCGGCATTAACAACTGTGGGATGCTACTGAAGGAGGACTTGGGGGAAATATACAGCACTGAACACGCACAGTAGAAAAGAAGAGAGATCTCAACTCAATGACTTCATCTGGCACTTTAAGAAACGAAGAAAAAAAAAGCATATTAATTCCAAAGTAAGTAGAAGAAAGGATATAATAAAGATCAGAATGGACATCAGTGCAATGCAGAGAAACAACAGGGGTGGGGGGTGGGCGGGGGAATCAATGAAACCAAAAGCTTGTTCTTTTAGATCAATAACACTGATAAATCCCTAGCAAAATTGATCAAAGGAAAAAAAAGAAAGATACAAATTACCAATATCAAGAATGAGATAGGTGACATTACCACAGAACCTACAGGTATTAAAAAATTAGGGAATATTATGAACAACATTTTGCCTATAAATTCAACAACTTAGATGAAATGGGCAAATCATGTGAAAGACAAATGACCAAACCTCTCTCAAGAAGAAACAGATAAAAATAAATAAAAGAAAGAGATGATCTAAGTAGCCCTATATTTATTAAAGTAAAACTGATAGTTACAAAGCTTCCTACAAAGAAAATTTCAGACCCAGATGGCTTCCCTAGTGAATTCTAACAAACATTTAAGGAAGACATAGTATCAACTCTACACAAATTCTTCAATAAAACTGAAGAGAAGGGAATACTTTACAATTCATTCTATGAGGCCAGCATTACCCGGATACCACAGCCAAACAACTATGACCCCACTTATGCGAAGCATCTAGAACAGACAAATGCATAGAGACAAAGTTGGTTAGCAGTTACCAGGGGCTGAACAACAGCAACAACAAAACCTTGCCATCGAGTCAATTCTGACTCACAGGGACCCTGTAGGACAGAGTGTGACCGCCCCATAGGGTTCGCAAGGAGCAGCTGGTGGATTCAATTGGCAACCTTTTGGTTAGCAGCTAAGATCTTAACCACTGTGCCACTATGGGGAGTTACTGCTTCATGGGTACTGAGTTTCTGTTTGGGGTGATGAAAAAGTTTTAGAAATGGATAGTGGTGATAGTTACAACACTGCAAATGTAACTAATGTCACTGAACTATACTCTAAAACATGATTAAATGGTGAATGATGTTACATTTTATCACATACACACAAAAAGATATCACAAGAAAACTACAGACCAACAGCCCTCATTAATATAGATGCGAAAGTTCTTAACAAATATTTAGCAAACTGAATCTAACAATATATAAAAAGAAAAATACATCATGACCAATTGGGGTTCATCCCAGAAATGCAAGGTTGACTTAACAATGAAAAAATCAGTATAATTTACCATATTCACAGACTGAAAAAAAAAAAATCTTATGACTATCTTAATAAATGTGGGAAAAACATTTGACAAAATTCAACACCCACCCCTTGCTGATCAAAATGACCAGCGAAACAGGAATAGAACATCCTAAACCTGATAAAGGGCATCTATGGAAAACCTACAGTTAACATCATACATAATGGTGAAAGCCTGAACGCTTTTGCCCTAAGATCAGGAACGAAGGCAAGGATGTCTACTCTCCTCACTACCATTCAACATCACAGAGGTCCTAGCCAGTGCAATATGCATGAAAAAGAAACAAAAAGGAGTATTTGCAGATGACACAATCATTTATGTAGAAATCTGATGGAATGTATAAAAAACGCTACTAAAATAAGTGAGTTTAGAAGATTGCAGCATACAAGACAATATACAAAAATTGTATTTCTATATACTAGCAACACAATGGGAAATTGAAATTTAAATAGAGGTATGAACAGAGCTTTGAAAACACAGATAAAGAGAGGCCATTACAGACAAAAAGGATATTTGAGCTGGACCTTGAATTTTCTGTCCAATTAACGGAATTCTAAACAGACAGAACAGCATTAACAGAGAGGTGAGAATGTACAGTAAGAAAGAATACAAAAACTCTGAGGAGGCTAAGGGACATGCATATAAGTAGTGTGCATGGTCTTTGTCACTGATGGCCCCAGTGAGTAAGCTCTGGGGCTTGCTGCTCTGTTTGATGATACAAGTTAGTGTACACAACACAGTCCAAACAAACGAGGTAACATTACATGCCTTTTCACTTCAAGAAAGGCATAAAGACCATCACAGAAACAACAAATCTGCCAGTCTAATGAAGTAATGAAATTCTTCTAAAGATAAAGCACTCAGGCCACAGACAGTTTCCAAGCATGTCTGCTGAAACACACATATAGTTCTAACCCCCTGTGCAAGAAAGATGGATACAAAAATTCGAGGTCCTTGTGGAGATTCCAAATTCAAAAGATATTACCTGTACTCATTAACTATTTGAAAGTCAGCCTAGCAGCTCAGACTCTGCAAACTAGACAAGTTCACTGAAAATACAGACATTTCACTGATATAGACTAGTTAATGGTGTGACTGAGGCCAGTTTCAGATTTACCCATAAGAATAACTCCCAGACATTTCTAAAACCATTGACTTTAAATACATGGATTGTATGATACGTAAATTATGTCTCAAGAAAGTTGTTATTTTTTAAAATTATTTTCAAAAGGGATTTACGATCCTTTAAAGAATGCTTATGTTCTGATCATATAGAAAATATTCTGCAGATTTAGTAACAATACTCTGTCAATCATCTTTTAAAATAAGATACATGACTGGAAAAATTCTTGTACAAAGGCAAGCAGTACACTCCTCTCTCTTGCTATTTTGTTTCCCAGGCTGACCCAAGTTACGCTACATTAAATTTTGTCATAAAAAGGAAATAAGTATCTCACAGTAAGATAGTGTGGTAGCTTAAATTCCAAAAGATTAATTTTTAAAAAAGTATATAGCATATTATCAGTTTGACATTCATCAGAAAATGAATTAGCCCATTTCACCAATAATAAACCAAAGGATACAGCATTTAGATAATTTCTCCATATCTTTCAAGATCCTAATACACTGATCCACCATTCTGCCAAGGAGATTTTTCCTAAGATGCTCTTTCTCACCTGGTCTCAGAGGCGTGACAATAGCTTGCTGTCGGTTACCCTTTCTCAGAGGAGTTTTACCCTGAAAAGGACCTCCTGTTCCGTTCTTCCCAGGAAACATATTCTCCAAATTGGCCTTCTCCTCTGTGAAAAGTCATTGCCCAAACAATCAGCAAGGAAACAAATCAGTGCCATGCATTTAAATTGGGGCCTAAAGCCCCCGACCACTAGGCTTTCAACTCATTTGACATGAACAAGGCAAAGTTCTAGTGATTGAAAGGAAATGGATACACATTATACATCAGAGATAGAGGCTGTGAGAACTATCACAATACTGGCAACACCAAACAATGTGTTATAGAAAAGGAAAAATGCAGACTCTGCATTGTGAATAGTCAGTCCTTATCTTTGCTTGATACACATTTAGGGCCATACAAGCATGAACTGGCCTTACCTACCACCTAAAAACATCATGTTCCTCTTAAACTGTGCCACCAGCAACTGTCCGTCTTACAAGCGACACCTTACAGTTTTACAGTCGTTCTTCTTCAACTGGGGTGGTGAGAAGGGAGTGAAGGATGTGTAAGGGTGGAAGAGAGCTAGGTTCTCTTTAAGTAATTTTTTTAAAACATTTGATTGTGTTTTAGGTTAAAGTTTACACAGCAAATTAGATTCCCACTCAATTCATACACAAATTGTTCTGTGACACTGGCTACAATCCCTGTAATGTGTTAGCACTCTCACCTTTTCCACCCTGCCTGCCCCATTTCCATCTATCCAATTTCCCTGTCCCTCCTTTCTGCTCATCTTTGCCTCTGTGTAAATATTGACCTTTGGTCTCATACAGTTGATTGTTTAAAGGTGTACATTTCTCATGGGTATTATTGTTTATTTTATAGCCCAATCTAGTATTTGGCTGAAAGGTGACCTCCGGGAGTGGCTTCAGTTCCAGGTTAAAAGCGTATCTTAGGGTGACAGTCTCAGGGATTCCTCTAGTCTCTATCAGTCCAGTTAAGTCTGGTCTTTTTTATGAATCTGAGTTTTGTTCCACATTTTTCTCCCGTTCTAACCAGGACCTTCTAGTGTATCTCTGGTCTTGTCTAGGCCATGATTCGCAGTGGTTTGGCAGATATTATATAATCATCCTCCATTTCGTGATCTGATGTGAATAGCCAATCTGTTGAAAGGGGATTTTCCTTGGGAGTATCACCTGCATCCAATATATAGAGCCATTTCCTTGAAATAAATCTTTCTCTCTCTCTCTCTACCCTTCTCGCCCTCTCTCTCTCTATATATGTTTCACTGGTTTTGCTCGTCTAGGGAACCCAGTCTAAGATGCTGGAACCACCAAGTTCTTCTGGTTTCTCATGGAATTTTATCTCAGGTTCTTCTGTATCCAAAAGTCAGTGCAGACCAGTGAAAAATCTGCTCTACCAACAGCCTACCAATAGATAGAGCTTCAGGAATGGAGGAAGGCCCAGCAATAACTACTCTGTGTACTCTGATTGCAACTGTGTAAAAAGATGTAATTATTTGGAAGACAATTAGAAAGTAATATACTACTGCTAAGGTAGTTTTGAAAAAAATGTGGTTTTTCCTCCCAAACTGTATATAATTGTATTGTTAATACTAATATTTCCATTTTTTTGTTTTAAAGAAAATTTTAGAAAAAGTGCTTCTCAGACAACCCAGCCGTTTCTACCATTTGCAACAAACCCTCCTCTAAGGATCCCCACTGGATACCATTAAAGTTCTTTTCCAAGACAGTGGCATGTGCCAACACATTCAGACACCGCATCGTAAGTGGTAAGCAGGGTTGCAATGGTCTCATTCTGTCCCCACCACATACTGATTTCTCTTAATAAGGAGGATGGGAGACATGAGAAAGAATAAAACGAAGAGACACCAGCAACTACTAGCTTGACATTATCATTGGTCTCACATATTATTCCAAAGTGAAGTAAAACATAACTACATCCTTATTTCTTGGCCTCGTTTCAGGGTTTGAGCATATCAATGATCCAACACCAGACAATCCTATCTCTGTTTGGGGATTGGGTTCTGAGTAACACAAAGCCTCCATTTTAAAATGAATGGGGAAAAAGTAGTAAGAGGGAGGTAAGTGTGGTAATAAAAGGGCATCCTTGTCATGTTAGAACCTTCCAATATCTTGACTGGTGGTGGGTACACAAACCTACACAGGTGAGAAAGTTGTATAGAACTTAACACACAAAAACGAGCACAGGTAAAACTGGGAAATCTGAATAAAGAAGAGTGGATTTTATCAAAGACTATATCCTGGTTGTGATATTATATTCTAAGCCTAACGACAGTAGAGGAAGTTTTTATGTAGCTGCCATCACTACGGACATGTCTGAGTCCTGGAATTTCATTCAACGTGGTTTCATCTGGATTTGTCCAGGTCCCTAAAGCTTAAATATTTGTCATTCTTAATTGCAAAATAACGTTAATTTGTACTACTAGTCCATTCCCCAAATACTACACACACATTTCAATTATTTCTATCATATCATGGATGAGAAAATATCTTGGTCCAGAAAGGAGTTTATGCTTTAGTCATTTTCTTGAAGACACTTCTATTTTTGAAATGTCATCAGCACAAAGTAAGCCACTAACCCTATAAATGGCAGAGAAAGCAGACACTTACCGAACCAGGAATCCACATTTTCATTATTTTCTTCATCATTCAAAGATGTAAAATTGATGTAGTCCGTGGGTGCATCAAAGGAATAAGAGGTGACTTGTGACATTGTCCCCTGCTTGGCGCAGAAGAACAGGTTTTTCCCAGTATCCGTATTACTTTTCTCAACAGGTCAGCTTCTGAGGAAAGAAATGGTTCAGAAACTTGGCTGCATATTAATCTAAGGTACTGATTCCTTAGCAATTACTCTGGTTTTACTACCATATCTGCGATTTTGAAAATCACAGGGAATATATGCCTTACTTTGTCAAATCAAACTAAAAGTTAGCTTTTTGGGTGAGGGAGACACTTCTTGAGATGAATAAAGATCATGTATTTGGAACTAGAAAAAGGCAAAGTTTAATGAGTACCTACAATATGCCACGCGCTATGCTATTTTATATTCATTATTTTTCCCATTCTACTGTTTCCTCATTTCTAGCCTCTCTCCTACCCAATTAAAACCCTCTCTGCCCTGAATACCCAATTTCTGAAACACACCATTAACTTTTATAACTATTTATACCTACCAATCAAAATCTTTTAACCATTCAAAGCCCAATTCAAATCTCTATAAACACTTGCCCAATTTCCACCTATTAGGCATAATTGTTGTCTCTCCAAAGTCACAGTGCTTTGCTTTTATCTCCACTGTAACACTAGCCATCCAATTTTATATATTAGTTAACTATACATGCTCATTTAAAAAACAGATTACCAGTTTTTATAAAAAAAAAAAATCTATGATACCACACTTTTCCAGACTTCTTATTCTCCCTCACATATACAAACCATTATTCTACTTTTTAAAATGGGATCATTGACAACATTTTGAATCTGCTTTATGTGTTGTAAGCATTCTTCCATATTAATAAATACACATATCATTAATTAATGGTTACACCTTAATTTTCTTATTTTAGGCTTTTTCCAATATTACCATTTTAAAGATACTGCTGAGAAGAGCGCCCTTGTAGCTAAATTTCCATATAAATTCTTAGAAGTGGAATTGCTCGGTCAAAAGCTCTTGATACATACTGTGAAAATGTTTCTCAGAGGAGTAATACTCACTGACATTACCAGAGTAGTATGCCAGTTCACCTAGCCTTCGCCAGCTCTGGGCATTAACAGTTCTTAGTGCTCATTTTCTTCACTATCTACAAAACCCAAAACCGTTGCCATTGAGTGAATTCCAACTCCTAGTGACCCTATAGGACAGAGCAGAATGGCCCCATAGGGTTTCCAATGTTGTAAATTATCTTTCTCCATGGACTGGCTGGTGTGTTTGAACTACCCACCTTTCGGTTAGCAGCCAAGAGCTTAACCACTGCGCAACCAGGGCTCCTCCACTATCTATACTCAGAGATATATCTTGGGATTAGTTACATTCAATCCACATTGCTGCTCACTGCTCTGGCCAACATTTCATCAACTTCTCTCAGTGGTACTTCTGGGCCTTACAGTGCCTCAGAAACATTTGTTGTAACAAATATTTAGTTTACACAAGAATGTCAATCAATACACCAGAGAACGTCATCATCCCATGCTCTCTCCTGTCAACTCTCTGTGGCCAGAATTCCATAGACACCTTTATAACAATGTCCCAATTGAAGCTCTTAGTGTAGAAACATGGCATTTCTGAGTTAGAAGGTATATTAGAGGACACCTAACTAACTTTTTCAGTTTACAGATAAGGATTAATTACAGCAAAAAAGATTTTCCAAGATCACACAACAATAATACTAATGATCATGGTAATAACAGCTACCAGAGGATGCTCATTACTCGGCCCAAACCCAAAAAAACAACCCAATGCCGTCAGGTCGATTCCGACTCTTAGCAGCCCTATAGGACAGAGCAGTACTGCCCCACAGCAGGCGCCGTGAAATATTAAATATGTACTATTTCCAATGCTCACAACAATCCTGTAAAGCAGTAATTATTATCCCCATCCTAAATGAGGAAGCTGAAGGTAAGAGAAATTAAATGACTTGCCCAATATCACAGTTATGTAAAGGCAGAGCCAGATCTAGAACCCAGGTTCCAGACTTCAGTGCTCTTTCCACATCCTTCTGCCCTCCCATCTTGTGAATTAGAGAATATTAATGTAGTCAAGGTCTCCATTTTCATACAAAGTAGGTTAGGTTTGGATTTACTTCCAAGTAGATCCATTCTCCATAGTCTTTTGCCCTGAATAAATGGTTCTTTTTTATCCCTACCCTAAATTTTTCACTCCCTGATTTTGGTTTTGACTGACCATGGTTAAAATTCCCCTGTAGCAAGGAGGAAGTCTTCCTGTTCTTATGAACAAAACTGATGGAAGCCATGGGAAAATCTTAGATTCCCATGATCTTAATGTCTAACCCAGGTCACTGGGGACACTTCCCAGGCAAGGCTATAATCAAGACAGCTAAAGCTGGGGGAGGGAAGAGGCAGGAATGTAATATGCAACAACCCCACAGAGCCTCCTAAAAACCAGGATTCCACCAAAGCATGAATAAACCAACCAGGAAGTAGTCACTCGTAATCTCCTCACAAACACACCCTTTTTTTGAACTATGGAGCTACACTGTTAAGTCTCTCTGGGGGGCAATTAGCATTTTTTCCTTCTTATATCTTGCCAAATATAGAAATTTATCTTGTAAGTTAATAATATTTGTGCACATGTGTAAGTACAAGAAAGCTCACTGTAGCATTATTCATAAAAGCAAAAAACTGAAAACCCAAATCCCACCAATAGGAGATACTGGTTGAACAAATTACGGCACAACTGCATAATGAAATATTAGGTAACTTTAATAGATAACTGTGCATATGTGGTGATATGTACAGAATGAGGTCCAAAATCCACTAAGTAAGAAAAGCAGAATGCAGAAGAGCTTGCTCCCATTTGTGTTAAAGACAGAGAGCAAGAAAAGGGGTGATGTACGTTCATATATACACAGAGTATTTGTAGAAGGAGACACGAAAGTATTAACAGTGGTTGGCTCTGGGAAGAGAGCTGGGAGCTCTAGGTTGGAGGAAGACTTCTCTCTGTATCAACTCTTACACTCTTTGAATGCTTTATCATAGAAACGCTTAACTTTTCACCTTAAAAAACTAGTTAAGCAGTATTTATTTCCCCTTAAATCTATTATTTGCAGTCTGGAAGAGACAGGGCTTTCTTGAATTTTTATTAAATATTCTTGATGATCCACCAATAATTGTCAAATCTCTTGATTTTTGGAAATACACTTCCTATTCACGTCACCTGTAAATTGGTTACTAACTTCACTCATCCAAATGTTACACACTCTTTCTTTTTTAATGCTTGCGTATAGAAACAAAGAAGTGATTCCCAGGCATTGCCTCGATAAACAAAAGTATATAAATATGGAGGGAAAATAACAAATAATTATCGTGCACTTATTAAATGCCAGACACTATCCAGTGTTTTATATGTATTAACTCACTCAGCCCCCATAACTCTATGAAATAGGTACTGTTATTATCTTCATTTTATAAAGAAGGAAACAGAGGTACAGGTACCTGCTCACGTTCACACATCTAAGAAGGAGAGCCAGTATTTGAACGCAGATAGTCTAGTTTGGCCCTAAAGGTTGCATTCTTATCCATATACCATCCTCTGCTTCTCAAATTTACTTAAAAACAGATAAATAAATAAAAACATCATGGAGCAAGAAACAAAGCCATTTATAGATAATAGTAACTTGCAAATACTGACTAGTAAAGGCCAAGCATCTCATCAGGCATTTCACACCTATTGTCTCTTTTACACTGCATTAACACCACCAAACCAAAACCAAACTCATTGCCATCAAGTTGATTCCGACTCATAAGGACCGGATAGGACAGAGTAGAACTGCCCAATTGGGTTTCCAAGGAGCAACTGGTAGATTTGAACTGCTGACCTTCTTGGTTAGCAGCTGAGCTATTAACCGCTGCACCACGAGGACTCAATTAACAACAGAGAAGGTTGATATTATCATCACCATTTTACAAGTAAGGAAACATAGAAGTTAAGCTACTCCAAGATCACCAAGTAGGTGGCAGTGTCAAGACCAGCTCTGCAGCATTATAAAATCTGGTGTCTCTTCACTGTCATGCACAGGGTTTTCCTATGAACATTCCTAGAAAAGGAGGTCGGTAATCAAATCGTACTAACCTGTTAGACAAATGTTAATCTCTGCTTTATACAAAAACTAAGTATCTCTGACCAGTCGTTCATAAAGAAACCTTTGGTATGTTAAAAACCCTATTGTAAATATATTCGGGAAGTTTTGAGCTGAATCCTTCCATTAAGTAAAACATCACCCCTTAATTTCTCCTTTTCTAAGTTCGTACTTTGCATATAAAGTTTTTGTTATATATAAAATGGAGGTTAGTATGAATGTCTCTTGTGATAGTCTAGAGGGAAAAAGAGACCAACGAAGAAAGTATTCAGGCATCAGAAGGTGGAATGTCTTCTGAGGTAGCATATTTGATTGGTGAAGGTGGAGGGAAGGCAAGGGGCACAAACCTAAGTACATCTAATCTTTACTTAGGTAAAATTTAAAAACAAAAACACTGTTTTTCTAACATGACCTCTTTTTAAAATGTTTCTTTTAAGCTATCTTCAGGCCTAGTGTGGCCAACTCAGGACACCATCTCTTCTTCCACACCCCAAAACAGAGAATAACAGATCCATATCCGTGGTGAAGCCCAACTCTCCTCAGTGAAGGGCGACAGCACAAGCACCTGAAGAAAACCCGAAGTAAACACTGGGTTATGCCAGTGTCATCACACTGCATACTTAATAAAAAATGTTAGGACGGGAAGCCTTCAAAAATTAAAGCCCACAGGACCTAAGTGGGAAAAGGAACAGGTCAGGGCGAAAGCTAACTGTTTAAGTGAGAGAGCCCCAGGCATGGTGGGAACCTGATGCCTTCCTGTGCCCCTTAATCAAGATTGAATTTCTGTCAACAGGTCTCACTGAAAGGACAAAAAAAAGGCACATGCGTCAACCACATTCCCCTAAACAAATCAAGCTGCCAAGCAAGAGAATCAGCTTCACATTTCAAAATGATCTGAACCCATCACAGCTTCAGACTGCTGCAAAACTAGAAACACTCAGGATGGAGGAACAGCTATTTCTGACTAAGAACGCTGAGGAAAAAGGCTTTCCCATAGTTATAAACCAGTTAGGTGCCCTATGGACTGCCTAGTAAATGTCATCCATCGTGTAGCCCACTTTGTTTCCAAAAAGCAATATACAGTCTCTTTCCTAAGGAACCCCCAGTTTAACAGGGAATACAGACAAGTAATTATGATACAGGGTGATCCTTGCTGTTATGGGGACAAAAAGTATGAAGTACAGAGAAGGGAGATGGAGCAAGAGAGGGTGAGAGAAGCCTTCCTGATGGAAGTGATACCTGGAAGATAGACCTGCACAGTTCCACAGGCTAAGGATGAATGTTGACTTTTTCTGGAGGGATAGATAAATGGAAAGGGGAAACAAATGTGGAGAGAAAAGTACACATGAGGAAAACTGCAGAAGATGCAACGTAACCTGTTTCCACATTCATCTGAAATTAAGCTCCCATTGCCTCCTGTCTCTCTTCACTCTCAAACCAAAAATAACTAGCCTTGACAAGCTCTATAAATCAAAAGGTGCAGGTTCAGTGGGGGTGGGGGAGTGCTGCAAGAGAGTACATTCTAAGCAGGACTAAAACAGTGGACTAGCAACTCCTAAGAAAAATAAAAACTTTGGTGCAATAGATACTCTCAAGCACCTCAGCAAACAGCTTATGAGCTCTGTCTTGCCTATTTCTATTACACTGAAAATCAAGGATTAAGTGGTAATGTAATACAAAAGCAGAATAAGTCTTTATTAGAAATGTAGTTACTTAAAAAAGTGTTTTCTCTTCTGGACGTAGGAGTTATATTCTTGTTCTGCTGTAATGTGCGATTTTTGAATGGCCATCCCGAAACGCAAACTTCCTGTAAACCATGGCCGGGTTAAACTTTTCAGAAGTAGGTGAAGACTGGTACTAAGAAACTGGAAGCAATTTAAAAGTCTGCAATCAATCCTGAGAGAGTTAAGATGGTCCCATCTGGGGCAGTGCCATTTCCCCAGGGACACTCTCCCCTACTTCAACAAAGGAAAAAAGATACTATTAAAGTACCACAAGTCAAGTAGGAGTTTAGTTGTTTTCATTTTACTCAGGGAGAAGACACCTACATTTTTTTTTCTTGTACGTAAGGGATTAAAGGGATTAGGAGTCAGTAAATGGCAATATAATCCAGCGTGCAATCTTAACTGTTAATCAAAGTCACAAACTAAGTCTGAAGGAAGTTTAATGGACTTCGTGTTTCCACATTTATGTTTGCTAACTTCTACGCTGAAATCAGATCTGTTTACAGAAAACAGATCTATGAAGCTTCCAAAATTTGGGTCAAATTAAAATCCAGTGACAATCCCTCAGTGTCCAAACACTCAGAAGTCTGCACAGGACATACAGACGCTTGCTCTAATTCATCACTGTCCAGAAACCTTAAGCAACCATATTTTTCTATCATCTCTTTCCCAAATTTGTGAGCTGAATATAGTTCTATTTTAAGGATTACAAACTCAATTCTGCTTTATTGTATTTATCCACAGAACTCTACAAACCATAATCCACTCTGGACAAACAGGACCTGGATAGAAATCAACGATGCGGTTCACCTTTGGACCAAATAATGACACAGATCTTTGTAGAATATACAAAGGAAATATCTATAGAATACCAAAGTGAATTGAAGCTGAAAGACGAAAAACAAGATAAAAACAAAAAAGCAGAAAGAGAACAGTTTGTAAGGGTTCATGGTGGGGCTGCAGAGGGTTACAGTCCTAGTCAAATCTCAGTCAGTCTTGTAGAGATTTATATTCTTCAAAAGGCATCTGGGTTGGGAAATAAACATACTTATAGACATACATACACCCACAGCCCCGACCTAATAAAGGTGTTTACCTATGGCAGTGGTGAGGAGCAACGTAAATAGGGACAGGATTGCAAGAAGATTTTTAACTATAAATCTTTCCATATTGTTTTGATTTTTTGCAGATATTCATTCAAAAAGTACATAGTAGTGCTTATGTAAATACACCCTGCTAGTATGTAAATCAGCATAATCTTCCCATAAGGCAATTTGGCATCACATATCAAGTCTTAAAATATGCATTCTTTTTGATCCAGCAATTTTACTAAGCAAAATACTACGGTAGAATCACATAATACAGTGAAACCTGTGAGAGCTGGAACTCAACGGGATCGTCTTGTTTTTCTGGGTCTCACAAGTTTTCTGCCTTTGACAGGGTACACAGTCTTAGCACTTTTCTATCCCTCCCTATTAAAAAAAACAAACAAACATGTTGCTGTCGAATCAATTCCGACTCACAGCGATCCTACAGGACAGAGTAGAACTGCCCCATAGAGTTTCCAGAGAGCAGCTAGTTGATATGAAGTGCCAACCTTTGGATTAGCAGCCGGTCTCTTAACCACTGCACCACCAAGGGCTCCATCGCTCTCTATTTGTGGAAAATACTTCAGTTTTTCTTCTCTGACAGGTTTCTATCTTAGACAGTTCCAGCTTTTACATGTCCTACCATACCATATATTCAGAGAATTTTAATGACATAGAAAAATGCTATAACCTATTAAGTGAAAAAAGTAATAAAGGTTTTTAATATATGATTTCTTTAAATATATATATATATATATAAGGCATTGAAAAACATTGAAATCTATCAAAACGCTAGCTATAGTTCATCTGAGAGGTGAGAGAGTGGATGATTTTTTCTTTTCATTTTCCCATATTAAATTTTCTTCCAAAACATGTTACTTTATAAAGAAATGTTAAAGTTATTTTAAACACTTATGAAGCTGACATGTTAATACTCCCCTTATTTCTTTTTAATGTAATTCATCTGTGCAAACAGCCTCACCTATAATCTAATTGGTCTGTCAGTCCACCTGCCTACAGGCGTGGCTCAAAGGTACAATACTTTTTTTTTTTTTTTAACAACATACTCTTCACCTGTCTTGCGAAATCTTCAAGTCTGGTAGGTACTTCTTATCAAGAACTTTGAAAAAGCAGAAAGGTGATGAAACAGGTTCAATTTCTTTCATAAAAAAGGTTAACAGAGAACAGAAAGGACCTATAAAAGACAAAGCACACCCACCCTCAAAACCAAAGGGTGCTTCTGGGAGCTAAAGTTTAAACAGCATGGTTTCCCCAACATGGCAAACTTCTTAAATGGTTATCTCATTACTGTAAAAGTATCCTTTAATTTTTTTTTTTTTTGGTGTACATTTGCTGTCTCCTTATGTCTTTGATATTACATACTCCCACTTTATTATTTTTTTTTTTTTTAATTGAACTTTAGATGAAGGTTTACAGAAGAAACCAGTTTCTCATCAAACAATACACACATTGTTGTAAGACACTGGTTGACAACACCACAACATGTCAACACTCTTCCTTCTCAACCCTGGGTTCTGTATTACCAGTTTTCCTGTTCCCTCCTGTCTTCCAGTCCCCACTCCAGGGCTGGTGCACCCCTTTAGTCTTATTTTGTTCCATGGGCCTGTTCAATCTTTGGCTGAAGGGTGAATCTCAGTAGTCTCATGACTGAGCTGAAAGGGTGTCCAGGGGCCATACTCTCAGGGTTTCTCCAGTCTCTGTCAGGCCAGAAAGTCTGGTCTGGTCTTTTTGAGTTAGAATTTTGTTCCACATTTTTCTCCAGCTCTGCCCGGGACCCTCTATTGTAATCCCCGTCAAAGCAGTCAGTGGTGGTGGCTGGGCACCATCTAGTTGTACTGGACTCAGTCTGGTGGAAGCCGTGATAGATGTGGTCCATTAGTCCTTAGGACTAATCTTTCCCTTGTGTCTTTAGTTTTCTTCATTCCTCCTTGTTGCCAAAGGGGGTGAGACCAGTGGAGTATTCTAGGTGGCCACTCACAGGCTTTTAAGACCCCAGACACTACTCAACAAAGTAGAATGTAGAACATATTCTTTATAAACTCTGTTACGCCAATTGAGCTAGCTGTTTCCTGAGACCATGGTCCCCACAGCCCTCAGCCCAGCAACTCAGTCCCTCAGGGAGTTTAGATGTGTCTGTGGAGCTACCACGGCCTTGCCTTATATAGGTTGTGCTGGCTTCCCCAGTATTGTGTAGTGTCTTACCCTTCACCAAAGTTACCACTTATCTTTTGTCTATTAAGTGTTTTTCCATCCCCACTCTTCCCCTCCCTTGTAACCATCAAAGCTTCTTTTCATATGTAAACCTTTTCATTAGTTTTTACAATACTGGTCTCATACAATATACATACTCCCACTTTAAAGGAATCACTCCAAAACCTGCAACTTAGGAACACCAACACAAAAGAATGGGGAGTGTGCACTTCTATCCTGTTCAAATATCAGGACAAACAGTAGGCACACTTAAAATATGAACAAACCTTACCTTTTTTTCTAAATTTCATTGTTGTTGAGAATATATACAACAAAACATACACCAATTCAAGTTTCCACATGTAAAATTCAGTGACACTCATTACATTCTATGAGCTGTGCAGCCATTCTCACTCTCCTTTTCTGAGTTGTTCCTCCCTCATTAACATAAACCTACTGCCCTCTAAGTTTCCTTCTTTCAAGTGGACGCTGTCGATTTAACCCCATATAGACAGTTCTTGAAAAAGCATAATACTCAAGGCAGGCCTTCTTTACTAGTTAAGCTGAACTGCTGTTTGGTTTTAAGATGACTTCAGGGGATATATTTAGTTTAAGGTTTAAAGATTATCTCAAAGCAATAGTTTCACAGGTTCATCCACCCTCCATGACTCCGGAAAATCCATAGATTCCATGAGAATTTGAAATTCTGTTCTGCATTTTCCTCCTTTAAGTCAGGATTCTTCTATGGAATCGATGATGAAAATGTTCAGTAATGGTAGCCAGACACCACCCAGCTCTTCCGGTCTCATGGCAAAGGAGGCAGTTGTTCACGGAGGCAATAAGCCACGCATTCCATATCCTCCACCTATTCCTACCTCTCCTTCTTCCTCTGTTGCTCCAAGTGAATAGAGACCAACTGTGCCTTGGATGGCCACTTGCATGCTTTTAAGACACCATTCACTACATAATGAACTAAGAGGTAGAACCGAAGCACTAAAGATGCTATTAGGCCAATTAACTGGGATGTACCATGAAACCATGACCCTAAACCTCCAAACCAAGGAACCAAATTCCATGAGGTATTTGGCTGTACATAAGCAGCCTTAGCAGCTACTTTTTTTTTTCATCATTGTTGTAAATATATCTATCACACAACTTTTACCAATTCAACTTTTTACAGGTATACAACTTATTGACAGTTACAATAATCAGCCGCGTAATCCTACCCTTAACCAATGCAATTGTTCTATCACTGTTAACCCCTCATTTCCCCCTCTCCCACCTCTGGTAACCACTAATAAACTTTGGTCTCTGTACACTTGCCTTTTCTTGTCATTTTATATGAGTGAAGTCATATAACATATGTCCTTTTGTGACTGGCTTATTTCACTCAGCATAATGTCTTCAAGCTCCATCCATACTGTAGCATGTATCAAGACTTCATTCTTCCTACCGGCTGAGCAGTATTACACTGCATGCACGTACCACATTTTGTTTATTCATTCATCTGTTAATGGGCATTTCAGTTGTTTCCACCTTTTGGCTATTGTGAATAGTGCTGCTATGAACACTGCTGTACAAGTCGCTTTTTGAAGCTCTGCTTTCAAGCCTTTTCAGTATATACCTAGGAGTGGAATTGCTGGATCATACAGCAGTTCTGGTGGTGTGGCGGTTAAGAGTTCGGCTACTAATCAAAAAGGTCGGCAGTTTGAATCTACCAGCTGCCCCCTGAAGACCCTATGGGGCGGTTCTATTCTGTCCTACAGGGTCACTATGAGTCGGAATCTACTCCACTGCGATGGGTTTGGTTTTTTACAGTAGTTCTGTTTTTAGTTTTTTGAGGAACTACCACACTGTTTTCCACAGAGGCTGTACCATTTTACATTCCCACCAGCAATTGATAAGGGTTCCAATTTCCCGACATCCTCGCCAACACCTGTTACTTTGTTTTTGTTTTGTTTTTTATCTTAGCCATCCTAGTGGGAGTGAAATGGCATCTCACTGTGGTTTTGATTTGCATCTCTTTGATGGCTAATGATGCTGAGCATCTTTTCATGTGTCTGGTGGCCAACCGAATGTCCTCTTTGATGTCTTTTGGCCCATTTTATGATTGGATTATTTGTCATTTTGTGGTTGTCAAAGATTTATGTATATTTTGGTTATTAGATTCATGTCAGATATATGGTTTCTGAAGGTATTCTCCCAGTCAGTAGCTTGTCTTTGCACTTTTTGTTAAAGGCTTTTGATAAACATAAGTTTTTAATTTTTATGAGGTCCTATGCATTGCCTTTTGCAATCCACTGCTGAAAGCTAGACCTGACAGCATTGCCCGTGCTTGTTCTTCTAGGAATTTTATGGATTTAGTTTACACGTTTAGGTCTTTAATCCATTTTAAATTTGTTTTTATATATGGTGTGAGACATGGATCTGGTTTCATTTTTCTGCATGTAGAAATCCGATTTTCCCAGCACCATTTATTGAAGAGACTCTTTTTTCCCCATCAAATGGACTTAGCACCCTTGTCAAAAATCAGTTGACCACAGTTATATGGGTTTATTTCTAGATTCTCAATTCTATTCCATCCATCTACGTGTCTATTGTTACACCAGTACCAGGCTGTTTTCATTACTGTATCTGTATGCTACGTTTTAAAAATCAGGAAGCGTGAGTCCTCCTACTTTATTCTTCACTTTCAACATTGTTTTAGCTTTTGGGGGCCTCTTGCCATTCCATATAAATTTGAAGACTGGTTTTTCTATCTCTGTAAAGAAGGCTGTTGGAATTCTGATCAGAACTGTGTTGAATCTATAGATCACTTTGGGTAGTATTAACACCTTAACAATATTAAGTCTTACGATCCATCAACATGGAACATCTTTCCATTTATTAAGTCTTCTTTAATCTCTTTCAACAGTGTTTTAATAGTTTTCATTGTATAAGTCCTTCACATCCCTGGTTAGATTTATTCCTTGGTTTTTTATTCTCTTAGATGCTACTGCAAACTTTATTTTCTTTTAAAGAAAGGTTGAAATTGCCTTTTTTTAAAATTTTTCCAAAATAACCCTTATGTACAATTTTATGCCTTTCTTACTAATCTTTTATTTCCCGTTTATCAAGTTTCTCTGTGCAAACAAAGCCGAATCTCTCACCATTATTATCCTTTTTCACATAGTACCTTGGTCTGCTGATTTCTATGTGTTTATCTCAAATACAGACCTATTCACAGAATCTCTTGGGTTGTTCAACCTCCCTGTTGTTTCCTACCTTTCCCCATGGCAAAGAAAAAAAATTAAGTTTGTCAAAGGGCATTAAAATCTTCCTTCCTCCTTTCTCCCCCAGCAATTCAAAAAGAGTTAGGGAAGAGACTCAGGAAATTTCAAAGAAAAAGATACAAGTGTACCAGAAAATACCTGAGTACAACATGCCTGTGTATCCCACAGTACCTAGTGCCAATCTAAGCACACAGTACCCCCTCAAAGGTCAGTTAAGTGGTTAAGGGAGCTGGAAGATTCAGTAACTGTGATCCCAAGAGTGACAACTTAATACTGAACTAATATACCAAACGACTACTCCAAATCAGTAAAAGGTGCTCGAGCTTGATTTGGGGAGGGATCGGCAGAAGGTGTGAGCCAGTGAAGCCACACACAAGAGTAGCCTCCTTAGGGCAGCAAATAGTCCGATTTTCTGCATTGGGTAAGTGAGAGACACTCAAAGGGGGCAGATATAACATCAAGACAAGGCTGAACCAAGGATGACCCTGAAACAAAATCAGGGAGTCAAAAAGTCCCTTCCAAGTGTCAAAGCTGCAGGATCAATTTTGAAAAGTCCTTGATACCGAACTACAAAAAAATTTATATGTAAGAAAAAGACACAAGATATCAAGAAAATAGGGGGCAGGGCCACAACGCAGGGACCTGATAGAACAGGAGAAAAACACGGAATGGAACTCAAATTCTTAAAAAGTCCTGACTTACTGGATCTAGAGGACTCCCTGAGACTACCGCCCTGAGATACTCTTTACACCTTGAACTCATCAAGGTCACCTTTTAGTAAAATAACAGACTGGCACACAAAATAAAGATGTTACCCGTGCGTACGGTGCTCCATTAAAAAACCACCTAAGTCCTAGACAGAGGAGGTGAAAAATGTAGAACAAAATTCAAATTCACAAAAAAAGAAGACCAGACTTACTGGCCTGACAGAGACTAGAAAAACCTGAGACTATGGCCGATGCTTAGAACCGAAACCACTCCCAAAGCCCACTTTTCGAAGATTAGACAGGTCTACATATAACAAACAATATATGTTTGTTTATATAACAAACAATAACACAGGTGAGAAACACGCTTCTTAGTTCAATCAAATAAAGGAGACCAAATGGGCAACTCCTGCCCAAAAGCAAGAATGAGAAGGCAGGGAGGAACAGAACTGGGTGAATGGACACAAGGAAACCAAATCGGGGTGAAAAGGGAGAGAGTGCTGTCACACTGTGGGGAGTGTAACCAATGTCACAAAACAATATGTGTATAGACTTCTGAAACTAACTTGAGCTGTAAACTTTCACGTAAGCACAATTAAAAAATCTTTATGAGACCAAAAAGTCAACAATTACTCTAAAGCAAAGATGAGAAGATATGTGGACAGGAAAATTAGAGCACAGGAAAGGGAACAACCAGAATGCAATTAAAGAGAATGTTGACACATTGTGAAAAATATAACTTCACTGAAAACCTGTATAGAAATTGTCAAACTGGAACCTAATTTGCTATGTAAACTTTCATGAAAAACACAGTAAAATATTATCCAAAAAAAAAAAGAAAGAAAATAAGGGGGCAAACCAATCCTACAACATTATAGCTTGGTCCCCACTTTTCCTTTCCCTTCCAATCTGTAAAGGCCATAGGACAGGAAATTAGACAGGCAATAATGCTACTGGGTCGATGCAAAGGGGGCTAGTCTGGACAAATGTAGACAAAATAGAATGAATTTAAAATTCCATTTATAAAGACAACTCCAAGGGGAATTAAACTCTCCCTCAATTATGTTCACAGCACCTAATTTATATTTCTTTTATATCTTACACAATAGTTTTGAAAGTAGTTTGTGTCATTTGTTTTCCTCCGCTAAATACCATACTTCTTGAGGGTGGAGCTACTATTTCATCCATTTCTCGAAATTTATCTGGATCTTTGCCTCAGTTTCCTCCTATGTAAAACAGGGCTAAGAATGGCACCTACTTGTTGAGTTTAGTACGAAAATTAAACGAGAAAACGCACGCAGAGCGCTTAATCCAGTAAATGCTTGATTAGGAGTTAGCATGCTAATAACAATAGTTGTTACCGTCGTTTTTAGCCGATTGCCTTCCCCCTCCCCCCCTTTAAAACCGCCGGCCTCCTCCTCTACCTACAGACACAGCGTCTTACACTTGGTCCGGACAGTACTCGATGCGGCGCTTTTCTTTAACTTCAGGGGAAAATCCTGTCAAGAAGAGAAGGGTGGCCCGAAACCCTGGCTCCCACACCGCCCGGCTTTGGCGGCGCCCCCACAAAGCAACCACCTCAGTAGCCCAGGCCAAGCGGTGCGGACGCCGCCAGGTGCTAGGAGACGACCTCCAGCTGTTCGAGAATCTAGGAGAAGGGAGCCCCGCGCCCCAGCCGCTGCCCCTTTCGTTAACGCCGCTCACCTTGCCTTACCTCACATCTGACAACCAAGCGCCCGCAGGACCCGCCGCCGGACTCGGTACCGTTGAAGATTTGAACCAAGGCTTTCTAGTCGAATTCGCCAATCAGAGAGCCGGGAACGTACAATCTCACTCTCCTGATTGGCCCTAAAGATCGCGACGACACCAGAAGTCAGGATGAGGGAGTAGCAAACAACCGGCCCTGGAGACTGCTGGGAAATGTAATCTCCTGCGCTTGCGTGAGCCAATAGAACGTATGGTTACAAGGAAATGACTACAAAGCCCAGAATCCTATGCTCGAAGCTATCTGGGAAAGACGGTACCAGCCGACAAGGTGGGGAATCGGTTTAGCGCATCCTAGGCCTCTCCAAAACTTTAACGGAAGGAAACTGTTTATTTTTATTATTCTCCCTGTGGTTGTGCATTGTTCCTTGAATGGACATAGGAATTCAGTTCTTTTTAATATGGAGTCCCTTGCATGCAACATGGAGCTCTGGTGGCGCAGTGGTTAAAGCGCTCGGCTGCCAACCTAAAGGTGGGTGGTTCAAACCCAAAAGCCGCTCCGCTGGAGAAAGATGTGGTGGTCTGCTTCCGTGAAGATTTACAGGCTTGAAAGCCCTGTGGGGCAATTTTACTCTGTCCTTGAGGGTCGCTATGAGTGCAGTCCACTGATTGGCAGTAAGTTTGGGTTTTTTGTGCATGCAACATAGACAAGCCCCCAGCTTCCTTCCCAGTCGTGAAGGAATCCCTTAAACTGATCCAGTCCCCGCTTGGTTTATTGAGAGCTTTCAGGTGTAGTTGTCACTTTACATCTTTCCCATTTAATCCCAATTACCTCCCTGGCCTTATTATTCCCATATTGTGGAAGAAAAAACAAGTACTCAGAGAAGGGTAAAATCATGTAATAAGTGGAGGAGATGGGATTTGCCATGACTCAGAATCGACTGAATTGCAACTGCTTTACTGGGTTATTAACTGACATCATCATTAATTAATTACAAAACAATAGCAATGAGAATAATAACAAAAAATCCCTTTGTAATAGCAACACAAACTACAAAGTTCCCAAAAATAAGCCTAAAACTTTTATGTTGCTGTTGTGTTAGGTGCTTTCCGATAGATTTCAACTCGGCCACCCCATGTGACAGAGTACAACTCTTCCATAGAGTTTTCTAGGCTATAATCTTTATAGATGTTTTCAGCTGTTTCTTCTCATTTTGAGTCGTGCCACATCAACAAATGAAGGTCCAGAAAGCTTAACTCCATATGCCTCATTAAGGTCAACACCATTTTGAGGAGGCAGCTCCCCCCCGTCATATTTTGAGTGCCTTCCAACCTGAGGAGCTCATCTTCCAGCACCATGTCAGACAGTGTTCCAGTGCTAGTCATAATGTTTTTGCTGGCCAGTTTTTTCAGAAGTAGACTGCCAAGTCCTTCTGCCTAGTCTGTTATAGTCTATAAGCTCCACGGAAACCTGTTCACCATGGGGTGACCCTACTGGTATTTGAATACCAGTGGCATAGCTTCCAGCAACACAGCAACACACAGCCACCACAGTACAACAAACTGACAAATGTGTGGTGGTTTCCATTACTATTTCCGGTATTCTTGGCTGAAAGAATACAAACATCTCTCTGGTGTTCTTGGCTGAAAGCAAAGAATACCAGAAAGATGTTTGCCTGTGTTTTATTGATTATGCAAAGGCATTCAACTGTGTGGATCATAACTAATTATGAATAACATTTCAAAGAATAGGAATTCCAGGACACTTAATTGTGCTCACAGGAACCTGTACGTAGATTAAGAGGCAGTCATTTGAACAGAACAAGGGGATACTCAGTGGTTTAAAATCAGGGAAACTGTGCATTAGGGTTGTATCCTTTCACTACACTTATTCAATCTCTACGCTGAGCAAACAATCCTGGACGCTGGACTATGTGAAGACGAACACGGCATCAAGACTGCAGGAAGACTAACAACCTGCAATATGTAGATGACACAACCTTGCTTGCTGAAAGTGAAGAGGACTTGAAGCACTTACTGATGATGATCAAAGACTACAGCCTTCAGTGTGGGTTGTACCTCAATCTCGACATAAACAAAACAGAAATCCTCACAACTGGACCAATACGCAGCATCATGATAAACAGAGAAAAGATTGAAGTTGTCAAGGATTTCATTTTACTTGGATTCACAATCAACACCCATGGAAGCAGCAGTGAAGAAATCAAACAATGTATTGCATTCGGCAGATCTGCTGCTGCAAAAAAGACCTCTTTAAAGTGTTAAAAAGCAAAGATGTCACTTTGAGGACCAAAGTGCTCCTGACCCAAGCCATGGTATTTTCAGTTGCCTCATATGCATGCAAAAGCTGGACCATGAATAAGGGAGACCAAAAAAGAATTGATGCCTTTGAATTATGGTGTTGGCAAAGAATATTGAGTATACCGTGGACTGCCAGAAGAACGAACAAATCAGTCTTGGAAGAAGTACAGTCAGAATGCTCCTTAGAAGCAAGGATGGAGAGACTTACTTTGGACGTGTTATCAGGAGGGACCAGACCCTGGAGAAGGATATCATGCTTGGTAAAGTAGAGGGTCAGAGAAAGAGAGGACGACCCTCAATGAGATGGAGTGATACAGTGGCTGCAACAACAGGCTCAAACGTAGCAACGATTGTGAGGATGGTGCAGGGTTTCTTTCTGTTGTACCTAGGGTCACTGTGAGTCGAAACCAACTTGACAGCACCTAACAGCAACATCAACAATCTTTACAGGAGCAGAATATCACAGGAGGAGCTGCTGGGTGGGTTTGAACTGCCAATCTTTCCGTTAGCAGCCTACCACCTAAGCATTTTGCCACCAGGATTAAAAACTGTAAAACTTTATTGAATAACTTTTAAAAAATCATTAAATTGGGTTATAAACCTTGTTTAGAAGCCCTGTTGGTAAAGCAGTTAAGTGCTTGGCTGCTAACCTAAAGGTCAGTGGTTTGAACCCACCAGCTGCTCTGCAGGAGAAAGGTTTGGCACTCTGTCTCTGTTAAGATTTACACTTTTGGAAAACCTATGGGGTCATTCTCTGTATACTATAGGGTCACTGTGATTCAGAATCAACTTGATGGCAATGGGTTTGGTTTTTGGCATAAATCCTTGTTAATGGATGGGAAAATATTATTGTAAAGATGTTAAAAGTTCAGGGAAATCCCAGTGAAAATCCCAAGAGATTTTGTCATGGAACTTGGCGAGTTGATTCTAAAATTCATATGGAAGAGGAAAGGCACAAGAAGTGGCATCTGAATTTTTAAGAATATTTTTTTTAAGTTTATTAATAATAAAGAGGGGAAAGTGTCATAGGAAAGTGTCATAACAAATCTAATAAGTACTAACTCTATAAAATTACACTATTTTTAAAGTATGGTTAATTGACATCACAAGGATGCAGTCAGCAAAATCCAGATGGGATTTCAATTTGTAGTCAAGTGCTTAACCGTTTGGAAGGATTACAGAGACCTTAGCACGATGTATTCTATCTTTCCAAAATATAAATCTCTTCATGTCCTTTCCTTGTTTAAAAAAACCTGGCTGCTACTTAGTGACCTGTACATGTGGCCACACATTTACCTTCAATCTCCTCTACCACTGTTCCCCTCTCAAGCATCCCAGTTTATTCCTAGGACACATCGCGGGCTTTTGTGTCCAACTGTTGTGACTTCTGCCTGAAATGCTCTTAATGTCCTTTCTCTCTCAGACAAAATTCTACTCTCCTTTCAGGGATCGCTCAACAGAGCCTGCACCTCGGGGCACAGTTGATCCCGCCCTCTGCTGGGCTCCCATAAAACCAAAACCAAACCCAGTGCCATCGAGTCAATTCCGACTCATAGCGACTCCCGTAGCACACTTAAAACCAGCTGCTGTCTAGTTGATTCCAACTCCTGGCGACCCTATGTGTCTCAGAGTAGAACTCTGCTCCATAAGGTTTTCAATGGCTGATTTTTTTCAGAAGTAGATCACCAGGCCTTTCTTGCAAGGCGCCTCTGGGAAGACTCAAACCACCAACTGGTCGCTTAGCAGCCAAGCTCATTAACTCTTGGCACCACCCAGAATGGTACTCGTAACATAGAAATTGTTGTGACGCCACGGATTTTAAAAATGTAAATGAGATCATGTCCTGCCCCAGCTTAAAAGCCTCCCATGGAACAGAATAGAAAGCTCAGAAATTGACCCAAATACACATTGGAATGTAATTTATGATAATGGAAACATTTCAAATGAATGGGAAAAGATGGGACCATACATGGTGTTGACAACTAACTGGGTAGTTATTTGGGGGAAAAATTCTGGATCCTTACTCACACTTTATGCCAAAGTGAATTTACAGTGGAAAAAAAATTTTAATGTAAAATATGAAGCCATGTAAAACTACAACATGTAGAATTCTTTCTATAAAATTGAACTGGAGAAGGCCTTTCTAAGTATAACACAGAACCCAGAAGCCCCAAAGAAAAAGATTGATAAAACATATAGAAGTTAAAAGTTTTCTCATGGTAATAAGTAATAAAACCAGAAAAATATTTGCAACTCATACATATGGGGGAAAAGGGATAAAAACCCCTATAAATCAATGAGGGAAAAGTTCAACAGCAAGACCAACTGAAAAGGGGGCAAATGATATGAACAGAGAATTTACCAACACAAGTCCAAAAAAATCGCTCGAAAATATGAAAAATTGCTCAACTTCACTTATAATAAAGGGACTGAAAAATAAAAGTACCTCTCAATTTTTACCTATCCAATTTGCAAGGATCAAAAGGTTTGGTATCACACTGTGTAGGCCAGGGTGTGAGGAAATAGGCAGTATGATACTTGACTGATGGAAGAGTAACCTGGTACAACTGCTGTATAGAACAGTTTGCCAATAGCCATTAAAAGCAAGAAAAAAATACATTTACTCATTTACCTGGTAATTCACTTCCAAGAATTTACCTTGCAGACAAACTCCCACATATGCAGAATAATGAATGGACCAGTGACAGCATTATTCGTAATAGCAAAAGATTGGAATCTACCTGTTGTTCTTAGCTGCTGTCGAGTCTTTTCCGACTCACAGCGACCCTACGTGCGACAGAACGAAACCCTGCACTATCCTCACAATCATTGCTATGTTTGAGCTCATTGTTGCAGCCACTGTGTCAGTCCATCTTGTTGAGGGTCTTCCTCTCTTTTGCTGATCCTCTACTAAGCATGATATCCTTCTCCAGGGTCTGGTTCCTCCTGATAACATGTCCAAAGTAAGTCTCTCCATCCTCACTTCCAAGAAACATTCTGACTGTACTTCTTCCAAGACAGATTTGTTCATTCTTCTGGCAGTCCATGGTATAGTCAGTATTCTTTGCCAACACCAAAATTCAAAGGCATCAACTGTTTTTCGGGCTTCCTTGTTCATTGTCCAGCTTTTGCAAGCATATGAGGCGATTGAAAATACCATGCATGGCTTGGGTCAGGTGCACTTTAGTCCTCAAAGTGATATCTTTGCTTTTTTGACACTTTAAAGAGGTCTTTTGCAGCAGATTTGCCCAATGCAATATGTCATTTGATTTCTTGACTGCTGCTTCCATGGGTGTTGATTGTGGATCCAAGTAAAATGAAATCCTTGACAACTTCAATCTTTTCTGTTTATCATGATGTTACTTATTTTTGTGTTTTGTGTTTATGTTGAGGAATAATCCAAACCCTGGTGGCCTAGTGGTTAGGTGCTACGGCTGCTAACCAAAAGGTCATTAGTTCGAATCCACTAGGTGCTCCTTGGAAACTCCATAGGTCAGTTCTACTGTCCTATAGGGTTGCTATGAGTCAGAATCAACTTGACAGTAATGGGCTTCTTTTTTTTTTTTTCAGTTATAATCCATAGTGAAGACTAGTCTTTGATCTTCATCAGTAAGTGCTTCATGTCCTCCTGCCAAGCATGATGTCCTCCTCCAGGGACTAGGCCCTCCTGGTAACATGTCCAAAGTACGTGAGACCAAGTCTCACCATCCTCGTTTTTAAGGAGCGTTCTAGTTATACTTCTTCCAAGACAGATTTGTTCATTCTTCTGGCAGCCTGCGGAGTCTATCTAAATGTTCCTAAATAGGAGCTTGAGCAAATAAATTATGGCATGTCTTTATAAAGTTGTGCATTAATTTAAAAACTTGAGGCAGTTTCAAAATGTAGAGCTCAGTGAAAAAAAACAAGGTGTATAAGTGTTTGTAGCATGCTACTGTTTGTGTAAAACATTTATACATATAAATAAGCTCCTGAATATAGCAACCATCTTTGAAAGGCTACATGGGAAAAGGTGATAGCCTCTGTGAGGGGAACCAGGGACTTGAAAGCAGGGGTGAAAAGAGGACTTGCTTTTCATTCACGTGCTTTTGTACATTTTTAATACTCAGTGTTCCTATATACCTATTTTTAATCAATTAACATACCTTTCCATGCTTAGAATCAATTCCAACTCATTTCCGTGATTAACTTTAATCTCCTCTCACACTATACCCCTCTCTCACTACTCTCCAGCCATACTGCTTCACTTTCAGCTTCTGGCATGTGTGGAGATCTTCCTGCCTCGGGACATTTGCACATGCTATCCTTCTGCCTAGGTTGATGTTCTCCAGCCTCTTCGGATAGGCTGGCACTTTCTTATCCTCCTAGTCTTGGGTTCAACGTCTTCTCTTCAAAGAGGCAATCCCTAGCTACCCTACATAAATAATTGTGAATAAATGCCTCTCCCCTGACCACCCTGTCTAAAACAGCATCTCTTCTCTTCCTTGGCCCTCTTTATGACAATACCCCGAATTTATTTTCTTCCTAGTACCAATCAGTATTTGAAATTATCTTGTTTGTGTATTTTCTTAGTTGCTTACTGTCTTTCTCCATCTCTATGGTTTTAAAAAAAAATGGTTTAAGCCTCCAGGAAAACGGGCTGTATCTGTCTTGTTCCTAACTCTATCTTCAGCAACCCAAACAGTATTTGTTGAATAAACTTACACAGCACATACTATGGTATACACACTGTTCTCCGGACTTTACAAATAATAATTCTCTTAATCCTCACAATAACCCTACATAGAAAGTCGGTACTATTACCCAATTCACAGGTGAGGGAACTGAGGAACAGAGCATCTGAGTAACTTGTCCAAGTGGCAAAGTCGGAACCCCAGAGATAAGGTTCTCAGCCACATCCATTGCCGGCTAGTCGTTTCCAATTCATAGCGACCCTATAGGACACAGTAGAACAGCCCCAGGCCCATACGGTTTCCAAGACTGTAAATCTTTAGGAAGCTGACTGTCACGTCTTTGTCCTGCGGAGCCGCAGAGCGGCTGGTGGGTTCCAACTGCCAATACTTCGGTTAACAGCAGATTGCTTAACCACTGCGCCATCAGGGCTTCTGTTTTCAGCCACAATGTGACGCTTTCTCGACATACAAATTAACAGGTTGATGAAAGAGACGGAATGAATAAATGAATGTGTGAATGTAAATGTTGATTTAAGGCTTCGAATTCCCCAGATGTTCCGTAAGAGGGCGCTCTCTCCCACGCCTTGACGCCAGTCATTTAAAGCGCGCACTCCCTTTGCGTCTCGGACTCGCGCGCGCTGCCGCAGCACCGGAAGTGACTGAGCTTGCAAGTTCCCCCGGTCTCTTCAGGGGAAACTGAGGCCGGCTTGTTGGGAAGAGACGGCAAGAGCAGTCAGCCAGGTAGGCGGGCCCTGGTCCGCGGCACGGAAATCAGTCGCGAAGAGCTCCCGTGTCTGGAAACTACCAGGCCCATGAAGGGGGATGTGGCCCCCCACGCCTCGCGGGTCTCGCAGGTGAGAGCACCGCCTCCCCTGCGCGTGACAGGCGCTGCGCCCAATGGGAGCCCTCGCCGTCCCGCGCCCGTGCCTATTGAGCTCGCTGATTGGCTACGGTAGGGCGGCCGCCAGGGGCGAGACCCCTCCTCCCAGAAAGGTCTAGGGGGAGCCCCTGAGGAAAGAAGGTTGCCTAGCAACAGGGCGGTGGCCTGGCGGGTACCCGGCCTAGCTTGTTGGAGAAGCCGCGAGGCCGCAGCCCACCCACTCCGGGCTTCGGAGGTGCAGCCCCCCCCGGCCCCTCAGCCCTCCCGGGGGCGGCAGGAAACCGCCGTGGGCCTGTCCCCAGGAAAACGTGGTCTCGGCTGTGGGGGGCCTCGAACGGCCCTCGACCCCACTTTCTGACCCGAGAAGCCGGGCGCCTCACCGTCACCCGGTCTTTGTGCAGGGCGCCGGCGGCCATTGTGTCCGGGCGGGGAATGGAGGACCGGGCAATCCCCTACTGCCACCGCCACGTCCAGGGCCATTGGGGAATTCAAAGAAAACCAGCAGCGTTTGTGGGGGGCCCCCGGCCTTCAGCCTCCCGGAAAGGGCCGGGGATGGCCTTTCCGAAGCCACATCGCGCATCCGAGGCTGTTTCCTCCTCCCTCCTCCCCTCATCGAAACCTTGAGCCCATTGAGAAGTCCCTGCAGGGTTTCAGAAGCTTCACCCTGAGCTGGTCCTTTAAATAAATAAATAAATAAACGGCACAGCAGCCGCCTCCGGGGGAGTTCTCCTGGCTCCCGGTAGGAGGCGGAGAGCCAAGGGGCGTGCGAGAGCAAGGGGGCTGGGCTCCCGGTGGAAGGAGGCCGCCGCGGCGGAGCGGCCGCCCTCGGTCTGGGCGATGGAGGAGGAAGCGAGCGAGGGAGCCGGTTCCTGAGCGCCGCGGTTCCAGTGTCGCCTTCAGGGCTTCCAGCCTGCCGGGTCGCATGAGCCCTCCGGCCGGAGCTGGTTTTTTTTTTTTTTTTTTTTTTTCTGCCAGCCGCCGCGAGGCCGGCTGAGTTACCGGCATCTCGGCCGCCACCTCCCCTCGCGACCTATGATACAAAAGATCTTCCGGGGGCTGCACCTGCCTGCCGCTGCCTGAAACGGATTTGAATGTAGGTGGTGTAGGGGACTGCCCGTGAGGGTGACTTTCTGAGGAAGGCTTTTCAGAGAATAGGGGGTGGCTAGAGTGAAAGAGGTTGGTGGATGATTCAGAGCCCACTGGGGCTTTCCATTTGACTTTTCGAAGTCTCCTGGAAGCTAGACCCAGACCGTCATAAGAGCCACACAATCAGCTCTGGTACCCGGAGGGGGAATGTGATGTGGGGAGATGGCATACATATTAATTTTTTTTTTCCCCTGAAGCTTTTTCCCTTCAGAACCTTATCTTGGCTTTGGATCTCAGAGGAGAACCACTAACAGAGACAGACTCAGTGAGTGAGCAGGTGTTTTGGACAATGGACTGGTGGAGCCCATCCCTATTATAAAAATGTCTCAGAGCAACCGGGAGCTGGTGGTTGACTTTCTCTCCTACAAGCTTTCCCAGAAAGGATACAGTTGGAGTCAGTTTAGTGATGTGGAGGAGAATAGGACTGGGGCCTCGGAAGGCACTGAATCCGAGATGGAGATCCCCAGTGCCATCAATGGCAACCCATCCCGGCACCTGGCAGACAGCCCTGCGGTGAATGGAGCTACTGGCCACAGCAGCAGCTTGGATGCCCGGGAGGTGATCCCCATGGCAGCAGTGAAGCAAGCTCTGAGGGAGGCAGGCGATGAGTTCGAACTGCGGTACCGGCGGGCATTCAGTGACCTGACATCCCAGCTCCACATCACCCCAGGGACAGCATATCAGAGCTTTGAGCAGGTAGTGAACGAACTCTTCCGGGATGGGGTGAACTGGGGTCGCATTGTGGCCTTTTTCTCCTTCGGTGGGGCACTGTGCGTGGAAAGCGTAGACAAGGAGATGCAGGTATTGGTGAGTCGGATCGCAACTTGGATGGCTACTTACCTGAATGACCACCTAGAGCCTTGGATCCAGGAGAACGGCGGCTGGGTAAGGACCACGCCCCTTGTGTGTCCCATTTCTTTGGCCTCTGGTCAGAGAGATCCTCAATAGCCTTTCCCTTGTATCTCTTTCTCTTGTGCTGGGTGATGGTTGGAGATGTTGCTGGTTCAGGGATGTGACTGGCCTCATTTCACTACAAGGAGTTAACTGTTAGGAAATACAGATGACCCAGTTCTTGAAGGACCTGGCATCTTTCATTCTGGTCATCTTCATGACCCTACTTTTTCATACTTGTGCTTCAGTACCTCAGTGAAGGAAGACATAGCCTATGTGTTCATTCAGGTCAAAACCTATGCAAGTGGGAAGTTAGTCCAGTGTTTCCTCACCCTGACACAATGGTTCACCACCCAAACAGGTAATGAGTATAATGCGTGCAAAAGAGACTGAGCATCAGTGGTCCACAAACCCCTCCATCTTTTCTCCCCCAAGGGTGTCAACCATCCCCAAAACAAGTTCCCTGTATTTTGGAGTTTCCTTGTGTGGTACTTTCCTCTCAGGATAGGGCATGGCCAGGCAAAACTTTCCACCACCGTGTTGGATGGCTGAAGATTGTCTTATTTTAGGGCAGTGTAGGCTGTGCCAGCCTTTGTTTGCACCACACCCCTAAGTGTGCAACTTTCTGCGTGAGTGGTATGTTTGTGGAGCTCTTGCTGTGTCATGCATTAAGCCTGGGGACTTTGCACCTCACTGCCTGGGGTCGGTTGGAGAGCTCCAGCTGCTCTGCCTGTTGCTTTCCGGCCAGGGTTCTGGGGCCTCTTCACCAAGCGCTCATGGCAAAGCAAGAACCCAGTCTGTGGGATTCTCTAGAGCATTGCAATTTGGTGACAGACTTTGGAAACAAACTAACACAGGTGTGAGTCCCAGCCCTGTCACTTAACTAGCTGTGAGACCTTGGACAGGGCAGTTTACCTTCTTGAGCCTCAGTTTGTCCCACTAAAAAAATATGGTAAGCTCTCTTTGCCTTGCAGCATATTATAAAATCTTGGAGAGAATGTAAGCACAGTGCCTTAACATCAGCAAGTTGACTCTAGTCATTATTATTGGTCCCAGACACACTCTAGGCCCAGGAATCATGCCTTACTCCTTTCCCAGGAAGGGAGCATTCTCTTGCCCCTTCCCAAGTCAGGATGAGGTAATGGTGAGAGCTTCTTTACAGTGGTCCCTCTAGGCAATTTTTGCTCTTCTTGCTTGTTTTCCCCTGCCTGGAGGAGGGTGGAGGAGGTGCAGGCCTCCTGTAGCCCTGCTGTCCCCTCAGAACCCCTAGGACATTGAGCAGGCTGTGGAAAATAAGTCATTTATTGAAGAAGTTGATGTGGAAGGGACCATGCACTGTGGACACAGGAATGTCAAGAATGCAGTTGTCCATAGGCTGGGCCTAGGGCGTGGCCGGCACTTCATCCTACCACCGAGCTAGAGACCTCAAGAGTTTGCCCTGGAACTCCACCTCCTCTCTCTCGTTTCCTATTTGCAACTTCATCAACTCTTCCTCTTCACTTAGCTTTTGTAAAAGGCAAGGGGATCAAGTCAATAGAGGTCAGATGACTTGGGGGTGGCAGTGGAGGGAATAGAGATAGAAAGCTGTCTTGAGTTGAGGTTGATCAGACTTGAAAGCCATTCTGTAAATGAACTCCCTGGGGGGATGAATGATTAAATAGTTCCTGTTGGTTTGTGTAATGACCTCTCCTGTTCTCCCCTGCTTTGATTCTCTTTCGGGGCAAATATTTGTTTAGCTGATTACAGGAGGGACAAGATTCCAGAGCTTCAGACACACCCTCTGAGGCATCTCCAAGAAGGAACTTGGGCCATTTGCCTGATTTGACTACGGCCAGTGGTCCTAATAGCAGGTGGGTTGTTGGCAGCTATAAACAGAAGGCAGTTGAGAAGAGGTTCCTGGTCTGCCAGCGAGCCCCTACAGAGGGCTACCCAGACCAGAGAATTGCCAGCTGCCCAGTTTTGCACGTGGAACGAGGTCTTAGACCCAGCATCAGATCTCCTCTAGACTGAAATCCTGTTTTCTGTCTCTTTGTTCAAAAATTCCCAGAGCCCATTGGACAACATACCATATGTCACTTCCTCCTGGTGAACAGAGAGGTATGTGCAGAAGAGCCAGTTATGTTAGAGTGGTTTCTGGGTACACATTCTCTCCCTGAGGCCAAGAGGTAAAGAACATTTGATCCTTTGAGATCAAAGGATCCTTGGGATCCTTTGAGCCTGGGTAGAAAGATACCTGCCCACTTCCTTTTCAGGTACCATCCTGTCTGAGCCAGCACAGACTGAACACCAAGGTGGTGTCTCATAACCTTTTTGGAGGCTGAGAGAGGAGAATTCTTGAGTGGGGGAGTTATGGGCCATTCCACCCTGAGGTGTGCATTTAGCATCCCTATAGGTGATGTTTAGCATCCCTATAGGAAAGGGGAAGGAAATTACCTTTTACTGAGTACCTGTTATGGAACCCTGGTGGCACAGTGGTTAAGTGTTTGGCTGCTAACAGAAAGGTGGCAGTTTGAATCCACCAGACGTTCCTTGCAAACCCCATGGGCAGTTCTACTCTGTCTTATAGGGTCGCTATGAGTCGGATTCTACTTGATGGCAACAGGTTTGGTTTGGTTTTCATATGTATTAGGCATTGTGTTGGTTCCTTTTACTTATGCAACAAGCATTTATTGAGTATTTAATGTGTTGCAGGTACAATTCCGGGGTGTGCTGGCCATAAGCTAGACGTGATACATTCCCTCATGGACAGAGCATGTTATTTCATACTTTTTTACCCAGTAGCTTTCCATGGTCAGTGGTTTTATTTCCATTTTACATTTGAAGCTCCTAGTGACTAAGAGACTGGCCCCAGATGTCCTCAACCAGTTAGGTGTCTGAGTAAGGATTTACATTTAGGCCAGCCTGATTCCAAAAACTAAACTATCCTTCCACATTAGGTTGTCCCAAGAGAAATAAAGCAACACAGACCGGCTGCCACAGAAAGCCAGAGATGCTTTTTTGGGCCAAGCAAAACATGTCTCTGAAGGTGCTCACTCTGGCCTGTGTTCCTGGCATTGTTCAGGAAGCTGCGGGATGAACAGTAGCAGATTCCCAAAGGCATTATGTGTAGACTCGTATTCTGGCACTGGTAAAACTTAGACATTGCAAGTGTCAAATGGATATCAGGGTTTTGCCCAGTCAGAATGGGCTTATTGTTGATTGTTTCATTGCTAAAGGCCTCTTAGGCCATGTCAGTGACGTGCATGTGAGGCGAAGGTGACATGCCCCAGGTATCTTTATTTAAAATTGTGGGATAATGCTTCAAGGACTGGAATTCCAGACTCGCAGCCACATCACCGTCTGCCTGGAGCCACCTGGTGAGATGCTGAACCTGTTTGTCTGTCTTGTCCATCACCTCTCCCACCTGTAAAATGGAATAATGGCAGCCAACTGCCAGAACTGGACTCTAGTAAAGGATCTAGAACAAAGGCCCTTCCCATGTCTTAATTGTAGGGTGGGAGCATCTCTTTTAATGAATGGGCTTCCTCCCTCAGGAAACTGAACTTTGTCTCTTGGAGTTACTCCTGGAGAAACAAAGCCAGCCCCTGAGACAGCACCTAGAACGGTTGTAGGGTGATGATGGGACCGTCTCTGAAAGGACAGAATGTTTCTGGTGCTTTCAGTGGGAATGTGGACAGTTAAGGGATGAGGACCCAGGTGGGCTAGGCCCTTCTAAAATAGCCACCCCTGGGGAAATCCCTTAGCCTGATGGAAATGCCATTGTTGAAGCAATGAGTATGCTTAGGGAGAAACCTAACTTGGCCCTTTCCGGGTTGCGTGGCTCTGTTGTCTCCAAGTTTCTGTAGGTCTCTTCTTGCCTGGTCTGGCTTCTTCAGCGTGCATGAATGCTTAGCTAAAGCACCTCAGCTCCCTTTGCAGATGCTCAAGCAGCTGTTGGTAATTCTGCGGTTTTCTTGGGGAAACCCCATTAGAAACCTCAAACGTGGAAATTTTTAGGTCCCAAAATGTGATAGAAGTGTCTCAGGGGCTCCCCCTTGGAACACCCAGCTCTTGTGGGTATACATTTTAGGTTGCTGTTAAAACTCAGCATCATAGGGTTTTTCAGACTGTCTAGGATTAATTTCCCCAGTAACACCATGGAACCTTTCAACTTCTGCTTGAAAATTACCCAGGTATTTTTTTCAGGGGGCCCCAAAGGAAGCTGGAGGGTTTTCTTGACTTTAGTATGGGTAATCACCAGATTTGTTTGGGCTGCATGGAGTAGTAGTTGTTAGCTGCCCGTTCCCTCAGCAGGTATCTCTCCTGAGGCCAGTGGACTTAAATGTCCTTCTCTGCCCAGTCTCCCTAGTTTTTCCAAGTGTCCTCAGCCTTCCATCCTGGGGCTTTCTTTCATCAACTCTTGTTTTGCCTGGGTTTAGTGTCAGTAGATTTAGGGGTATTTCCCAGTGAGCTGCTCTTCTAAAGAAATATAATCTCCGGCTACCTTAATTAGCAGTGCCCCTGCTCCCACCCACAACCTCCAACCTAATTCTACAGAGCCCTCCCTAAGGACTCCTCTTTTCTTTGAAGGAGCCACTCTGTTCCTGGCTCCTCTTCTCTTCTGTCCCTCCAGCCAACAGTCTGTCTTCCCCATTCCCAGCTGGCAGATCTGAGTTGACAGTCCCACTGGGTCTTTTTGTTTAGCCCAGGGAAGAGAAGACCCATGAGAATATGATCACTGGCTTCAAATATCTGAAGGAAGAGGGGCTGAGCCTTTTTTTTTTTTTTGTGGTATAGTACCCAGAAAAACTTGGATAAATGAAAGGAAGTTAGCAGTGGTAGGCTTTAAAGTAATGTAAAGAAGTCGTTTCTAACAGAATTGTCTATCTACCAGGTTTAGGAGCTTCCTGAGGGTAGAGTCCACATCTTCTCTATACTTATTTCCTTAGTATTGATCAGAGGGCTTCAGCATAGCAGGTACCTAATGAAGGAGATGCCCACTGAATTTCTGAAGAAACTGATACTTATCAAGCCAGAATAATGACAATGCAGTTACCCTTTGCCTAATAATGTATTCATTGGGTCTGAAAAGTATTTATTGAGCACCTATTATGTACCAGGCACTGTTCTTGGAACTGGCAGTATAGCAGTAAACAAAACTGTTTCTGTTTTCATGGAGCTCACATTCTAGTGGGCAGAGACAGACAATGAACGAATAAATGCGTATATATGTATAACGTAGATCAGGTGACGGTAAGCACTATGAAGGAAATAAAACAGGTTGGGGCATAGAGTGTGCCTGACAAGGAAGGTGGGATTGCAGTTTTAAAAGGGTGGTCAGAGAAGACATCACCAAAAGGTGGTGTTTGAGCTAAGACCTGAGGAGATGAGGTGGTGAGTGATGTGGGTACCTGGAGAAAGAATATTTCAAGCAAGGGAATGGGCTGAGAAAGGAATGTACTTGGCATGTTCAAGGGCGAGCAAGAAGGCCAATATGACTGTAACAGAAAGAGCAAGGAGGGGAGTGTTAGAATATGAGAGGAGAGAGGTAGCCAGGGGCCAGATCACATAGGGCCTTATAGACCATGATGAGGACTTGGTTTGGTTGAGTGAGAAGAAACCAAAAGAAGGTTTTGAGCAGGAGCGATATGGTCTGAATTCAGTAGGGAACCCATTGAAGAGGCTGGTGCAACTGCCAGATGAGAAAGGATAGTGTCTTGGACCAGAAGTAGAGGTAGATCTGATGAGAGGGGACTGGAGGGTAATAGCAGACTTTGCACATTGCATGTTGATGGGTCTAACCACCTCGGAAGTGACAGTTTTTAACCACTTGGAGATCACAAAACTGGGGCTCAGCGAGGTCAGGAATAGTTCTCTCCAAATGTAGTCCCCTGATGAATGGTCTTCCTCCACTCTAGGAATATTTCTATCTGAATGCAACTGGTTGGGGTTCAGGTACTAGCTCTCCCATGTCTAGCTGTGTGACCTTGGGTAAGTTCCTTGACCTCTCTGAACCTTGGGGGGTAATTAATAATACCTGCCTCACAGAGTTGTAGTGAAGACCCAATGAGGTATGCCCAAGATGCATAGAGCCTGGCACCGTATTCTATCATAACCTTTATCATCTTTACCACAGAACTTGTGCTGGATACTCATTTACAGACTCTTCAGCATCCTTCTCCTTTTTCTAGACTTCATAGTGATCCTCTGGCACATTCTCAGAGCAGGTTCTAGCAGTGTTTCTGTCCTGGTAGGAGTACCCTAGTGTTTGCGTGCCGCGGTGCAAGCACTGGACTTGGAGCCATAGGAGTCTCAGTTCTCTCAATCTGCTCCTGACTTGGAGTCTCACCTTGGCCAAGTCACTTCACCCCCAGCACCCACTTTCTCCATCCATAAGATGGCGGATTTGGAGTAGACAGTCTAAGAATCCTAGTCGTCACTGGCCTGAGGCCTTGTGGCCAATTCCACCGTTAGGGCACATTTCACGTTAATTATATCCTAGGATGGCTCTTTTCTGTTGACAGATGTAGCGCCTTAACTACGAAAATTAACTATTCCTGGCTTCAACTTAGGGTAGTTTATTATTGACCCCACGATAATAATACTCCACATTTATGTAGCACTTTACAGCGTTCGGAGCACTTTCATACCACCATGCCTTTTGGTTCTCATAGTCACTCAGGGAAGTGAGCAGGAAAGGTGTCATCTCCATTTCACAGGAGGGAAATAAGGCTGAGAAAGGTGAAGCAACTTGATGAAGGTCACATCAGGAGGAAGAGGTAGAGTTTGGACTTGCAAATCCGAACGTGACCACTTACTTGCTGTATGACCTAGTGCAAGTCTTGTAACCTCTCTGCCTGAGTTCTTCTCATCTGTAAGTGGCTATAGTAATAGTGCCCACCTTGTAAAGTTCTTCTGAAGATGCATTGAGTTAATTCAGGTGTAAGGCTCTCAGAATAGTGACTGTCACTATCAGCAGCAGCATCACCATCATCATCCTCGGTCTCCTTCAGTCAGATCATCTGGCTTCTCATTCATTACATATTGATTTTTGCAAGTAGTGTTTTTGCAGAAAGAAACTGCCTTTGGGACCGCCTGCTACTTGGTTTCATCCTCTATGATCCTCTCAGGCCAAGTTGGAGCCTTACTGTGAGCGCCAAGCTGCAGGGCTCTTTGGGCAGGTCCCAGACCTCCCCTCGGAACTAGAGGTTTTTCTCTGGTTCTTCAGGAAATGCCATTGCAGTGACTTCCATGGACTGCTTCCTGTCCCAGCCCTGCAGCCGGATTCCTGCCTGCGAGAGTGTGGAAACTGGAAAGTCATGTCCCTAGAGGCGCCCCCACACAAGCTACTTTTTTTTTTACAGGTCTCTCCCTTTCCTCTTGTCGATTACTTTCTTTCCTGCCTCTCCTTTCCCCCTTCACATAGCTCCTCCCTCCAGCTTATGATCACCCCATTAAGATTTAGAAAATGCCTTTTTGCTTAGTTCTGTCAGACCATTCCCACCACCCCATGCTAGACTACGTGTGGGGTCAGGCAGAACTCCTGGGTTCTCTCCTTGGCTCCAGCACTTAGCAACAGTTTCAGTCATGGACTTCCCCAGAGGGACATTAAAGCTGTCACTTGCAGTGCCCTGTGTCATCCATTAACCCTGAGTTCCCCCAGGGTCCTCCACTCCACTCCTGCCGAGGACAGACTCCTAAGAGGGATCTTAGAGGTTTGGCTCCTATAAATCCTGCCTCTTGAAGGTTGATGACAGAGGGTGGAGTGAAGCAGAGCCTGCCACCACCCCTGCCCCCCCCACCCCACCCCCAGTTACCTTTCAGGAAGAAGCTAAAAGGTCTTGAAAACCTTGTTGGACAATCATCTGAGGAATGGGAGCTGGCCTGGGAGGGGATTGGAACGCACTCAACTATGCCTCAGATCCTTTGTTCCGCTCTTGAAAGGGAAACATTCCCCTCCCTCCTCCCTGGCCACACACACGTGCCTTTGTTCCCCTGAGTCAGGCGGAGCCAGGAACACAGTGTCCCTTCCAAGGAGCCTGACTCCCTCCCCAGAGGCTGGCGCCCCCCTCCCCTCCGGTCAGCAGGACTGGGATTTTGCTCAGGAGCCCCCAGCCTCATGTCTTTTCCATAGAAGATTTCTTTCTCTAAGAGGCTGAGAACTTGCCTACAAACAGCTGTCCAGGGACTTCCCTGGAATAATTCCATGGGATGCCCGTGTCCCAGGATTAAACAGTTCCTCCCTTTTATTCCACTTGGTGATTAATATTATTGTTAACATTACTATTAATAGCAGCTAACATTTATTGAGTTCTTACTCTATGCCAGGCATTGTTCAAAGTGCTTTACGTATATTAATTTGTTCCATTCTCATAGCAACGCTCTGAAGTAGGTACTATTATTATCCCCATTTTACAAATGAGGAAACTGAGATACAGAGAGGTTAAACTCCTTTCCTAAGGGAGGGGGTAGCATGCCCACTTCCTCCAATGCACCAGTGTCTAGATGCTTGTCGGCATGTATCCCATCCTTACTATGTAACACGCCTTTCCCGACATCATTCTGTGTTACTATCCCAACGACCTTAACGGTAGGACACTGAGATTTGGGAGGGCTGATGGTTAGCAGGAGGCAGGGTCAGGATCTGAGCCCAGGTCCGTCTTACGCCTAAAGTCTGTGCTTTTCACCTCAGTGTCATCCTGAAAACCCCTACAAGGAAGGTGATGTTATCCTTTTAGGGGTGGAAAACTGAGGCTCAGAGAAAAGTGACATGCATGGGGCCTCACAGGCTAGTACTAGGAAGAATCAAGATTCAAAGTCAAAGATGTTTGACTTCAAAATACTATACTTAGTAGTCTGTAGTATAATGATAATTTCTTCTGTAGTTTACCAGACTCTTCTATACACATCATTTCACAGTGAGGCAGGTGAAATGAGTCTGCTTAGTCCGTTTCCCGGGAAGGAAACTAAGGCAAGGTGGCTTGTCCCACAGGAAATGGCGCAGTCAGACTTAGAACCTGTTCTGGCTTCTAACCTGGTGTTATGGAGTGCTGCTCTCCTAAGGCTTGATTTGGAGCTGTCCTCAGTTCTGTTTTATTGGCTAAATCAGCAAATATTGATGAATGTATGTGCTAGCTGCCAGAGATACTGTGGATACTGAAGTGAACAAGACTGGGGCCCGTCCCGCAAAGCTTGAAGTCTGTATCCATGCCCTGCACCTTGGGCCCTGCTGGTGTCCATCCTCTGACATCTGAATCAGGCCATGTGCATAACCCATCTATCTGCTCAGCTCCCAGCTATACCAGGCGAAGTTCATTATAGTTGGCATGTATTGATCACCTTCAGCATATCTGTAGACAAAATTCTGGACTCCGATTTGAAACTTAGCTTGGCTCCCTGCCAGCAGCATAACACTAGGCAAACCAGCATCAATGTTCTCATCCATAAATCTGAGAGAATAATATCAACCTTTTACCAGAGTAAGCAAGACTTAAATGAGAAAGTGAAATGCAAGTGTTTTATTAGTAATAGTAACACATAACGTGTTGAGTGCTTGCTTTGTGCCAGGCATTGTGTTTAGGCCCTTGATGACATAATCATCTCATTTAGGCCTCACAATTCTTCTGGTGTGAAGATGGGAAATCCAGAGTTCAGAGAGGCTCTGTAACGTGTCCAGAGTAACAAAACTTGTAAGAGGCGAACTGAGTCTTGGACTCAGATGTGTCTGATGCCAGAGCCTACCCCTGAGTCACTGCATCATCAGCTTTTTTACCCTGAGTGCCTGGCACAAGGCCCAGGGTTGGGCAAGGGCTTGGCCAGGGTCTGCTCAGTGATCATGAGGGTTTATTGTTATTAGGTGCAGGTCAGCAGGCCAGGCTTCCAAAAACATGCCTCTGCCCTTAAAGAGGCAAACTCATTGGAAGCAGTAGGACTAGACCAAAAACACTTGATGAATGGCTGACGGCAAACTGCCAAATCTGTGGTGTAGACTCCAGATATGAAACAGGTCAGACCCACTGGCTGCATCCCCCAGGTGCCCTGGATTTCTGCCAAATCGGCCCACCTCCACCATCAACTACCCAGTTAACTACTGACCAACTTCATCACCAATTCAGGTCCTCTTCTGCAGCAGCAGTGGAAGGGGCCTGGGAGGGGAAAGGTTATTAGGGCTGGAATAATCATAGTTTTCTCACCAGTATGGCTTTGTGCAGTTCACACTGAGGCCTCAGTTTCCACCTCTTCTTCACAGGCTTGCTGTTTTCTCTGCCTGAATCTCTTTTCCCCTAAATTTGATTAGGGCTGTCTACTTATCATTCAGGACTCAATTCAAATGTCACCTCCCCAGAGTCCACTCATGTTTACATAGATCATAAGCTTCCAGAGTGTCGGGGCATTATCTCATTTTTTCCTTCCTCCCTAATATCTAGCAGAGTGCTTGGCACATAGCAGACACTCAGCAAATATCTCTTGAATGAATGAATGAGTGATTGTGTGTACTACCTAGCACAGTGCCTGACATACAGAATGCTCAGTCAGTGTCAGGCATTATTGACTTTGAGGAAGATGTAAACCATGAAGTCTTAAAATAGGTGAAAAGAAGGGGCAGGCTAGGTGGGTAAGAACCACACAGACAGATCCGAAGAGTGGACTGTTGAAGCATTTGGGAGATAATGAGAAAGTAGGCTGGCTAGAGCAAAGAGGGTCTAGTTGGCCGGGGAAAGGGAGTGGGTGGCCAGTGGTGGAGATCTCTGGACAGAGGGATGGGGGTGGTTGGCTATGGGAGTTGGCCCATTGGGTAGAGGCCCAGAGCACCTGTGGGATGCAGCCAGGTCTCCAGGAACCCCTGGGAAAGAGAATCTCTTGCCATCTGGGACTCAGCAGGCAGAGCCATAGGGAGATAAAAGCCAGTGGCACCTGCAGGTCAGGTAGGCCGTCCTGGTTGTTATTTCGGGCCTTGGGGCCAGGTGCAGATTCAAAGCCTTGATTGAAGCCTTTTGGCGACTCTGGCCTCAGCAGGGTAAACATCACCTGTCTCCTGCCACCTGTGGCAACAATGCCAGGAAGGTACCCTGGGAAGGCCCGAAGGGGCCAAGATTTCTTGCTGCCCTGGTGGAGTAAGAAATACCTGCTCAAGAAAGACCACTCATTCCCTGCCCCCAGCTCCCTCTTTGAAGGGCTCAGGTGGCAATAAAGTGCCTCTTGCCCAAGAGGCCCCCTGGTTCTGGCCCATGGAAGGCAGGGGTGGGGCAGTGGGAGCCGTTGACAGCTGGGCCCAGATTGGGGGAGGGGTCAGTCTGGGAGCAGGTGCAGATTTCGAGGAGGGTGGAGCCTGAAGGGAAGTAGGGATCCTGGGAGGCTGCAAAATTTCCCTCCCCACCCCCAACTCCCCAGCCACAGCTGGCTTCTCCAGGAACCTGATGACCTAGTTGTAATGCTTAGAAATTGTTAGCTTAGCTTTGCAGGTCGGGGCTGTGCCAGCCTCTCTTCTCTGAGGCTTCTCATGTCCAAAAGGGACCTTGGCATTCCCCTGAGGGGGTTCTATGTGAAGGACAAGCACCATATCACATGTAGAGGCTTCTTGCCCAAGGGAGGAAAGAACCAATCAGGACTCTTCCCTTCCTCCCTGGTGTGCCCCTCCCCTGCCTTCTGTCTCTCTCTGAGGGGTGAGGAGTAGCAAAGAGAGGTCACAAACTTCTTCCCTCGAGGTTCAGCATAGAGAGGGAGGAGTCTTGGGCAACTCCCAAGGGATGGCTTGAGCATACCTACATCTCCTTACCTCCCCATCTCAGTTCATTGTTAAGGCCTGAGGGACAGGAGTACAGAGGAATCTGTTGGGGGCTCTGGAGGCCCCAGCTCTCCAGGGCAGCAGCTGTTCCTGGTATTCCTCATGTCTGCCTCTCCAGTGCCTTCCTGGAAGAAATTCCATCACTTTTAAGAGTCAGGTACAAAGCTGAACAAACCAGTGCTGAATTCCTCTTGCTCAATAGTTATCCTTGGGCAAATTACTTAATCTCTCTGAGCCTTAGTTTCCTCATCCATAAAAAGGGGCTAATAATATATATAGTGCCTTTCTTGAAGGGCTGTTGTGAGCATGAAAATAATAAGATAGATACTTAACATGGAGCCTGGCATACAGTAATTACTCAGCATGGTAGCTACCATTATTACAGTTATTATCAGATTGCCTTCACAGGTTATCAAGTTGCCATGGTCTCCACTGGAACTACTCTCCAAGAGCAGACTTTTAGGCTGACAGAATATGTGAATGTCCTTTGGACCAAGGGCTTAGAGATTTTAAGATTCCTGAAGATGGGGACCTTGGCTCACAACTTGTCCCTTACTTCCTCTACAAGGGCTCCAAGTCACGCCTTGCACACGGTAGGAGTTTGGCCAGTGTTGCTTACTAGGTATTAGGCAATGGACAGATTTTCTTCCATCTTTGCCACGTGCCTCCAAGAAGGCAGGTACCTCCTTGTCTGCCTTATTCATCCCTGTATCCCTAGCTCCTGCGACAGAACCTGTCACGTAGAAGGTACTCATAATTATTTGTTGACTGAATGGAAGGCTTAATGAGTCAAGTATTTAAAGTGCTTAGGGGCATGCCTAGCACATAGTAGGTACTTGGTACATGTTTGAGCTATGAAATGAAGTATTGTGGGAGCTGTACAGTTTTTGCAGGATGACCCCACTCCTTGTTTGCTGCGTGACCATAAGCCTCTCTACCAAGCTCTGCCTGTTGCCTCATCTGTTGAAGAGAGATAACACACGCCTTGCCTGTCTCGTGGGCTTGCAGGGAGGTCCAAGGAGGTGATAGATGAAAAAGCACTTTGAGAACTATAAATATTTGTTCTTGTTGCTGTTTCTTGACTGAGGTCACAGCCATAGCTGTGTCATTCATTCATTCAACCAACAAGCATTTTTGAGTGGAAACCGTATCCTAGCTCAATCATTCATCCAGCTTCATTGGACAAGTACACTATTTCTCTAAGCCTGTATATTTATAAAATGGAAATAAAACTCATTTCACAGGGTTGTTGGGAGAAAGATTAATAAGCAGGGTGCTTGAGCTGATTGAAGGTAGAAGCTGTGTATTATTCACTATTATCAGCTATTATTGGTCCTAGCACTTGGTGGTGGAGTGTTTAGGGACCGAGTTAGGGAATGGATGAATAGTGTATGGAAAGTGCCCCTGCACAGTGCCTAGCGCAGAGTAAGAGCTCACCAAAGGGTGGGTTTTTCCCTTTCCTCTCACTGTGAGGTTAGGTCATTCATTGATTCAGTCATTGGGTGCCATCTGTAGTCAAATTACCAGGCAAGGGCAGACCTCTGAATGTGACTCAGATGGGAAGTAGCAATGAGTATTAACTCCTAACCCTAGAATGTCTGTGCCTGCCTCGCTGGGCTGCTGAGTGGGAGCTCTGATCCAACGAGATGAAACCAGAAACTAAAACCTGTTGCCGTTGAGTCGATTCCAACTCATAGCAACCCTATAGGACAAGGTAGAACTTCCCCATAGAGTTTTCAGGGAGCAGCTGGTGGATTCGAACTGGCAGCCTTTTGGTTAGCAGCTGTAGCACTTAACCATTATACCACCAGGGTTTCCAGCCAGGTCAGTGCTGCTTAAACATAAAGCCCAGCCTACAGCAGGCCTCACCCCACGCTCATCTCTGATTCAGAACAAGAAAACTGCCCCATGTTCTACTGTCTGCAACCTAGTGAGAAGAATTCCCCTGTGCTCATAGCACCCACATTCAGATGGAACCCTAGGGGTTACCAAGTCAGAAAAGTCCCCAAGGACTCACTCGGAAATGGCCCTTTGGGGCAGGGTCCAGGGAGGGGGCCCAAATCTAAGACTCAGGGTCTCTTGAGACCGGCACAAGCAGCAGGTGCAGGCATGAGGCCCCGGTCTGGCAGCTGAGTGCTGAAACTGAGAGATGAGTAGGGCCAGACAAAGAGTCAACCCAGAGGATACTGCCTGCCTGCCCATGCAGGTGTCTGGGCACCTGGGGGAGTTTCTGGGTCTGATTTAGTGGTGGAGGTTGAGGTTCCAAATTAGTACCCCAAGCCACAATGAGGGCAATTCATGGAACTCCAGAGCAAAGCATGCAGTTGGCACCCAGGCCCCAAACCGAGGCCAACACCTTTGAAATCTCCTCATACTCCTTCAGGGTAAAAGAGGGGCCCCTCTTCTGACCTTCACAGCACCTACTGCTGGAGGAACTCCAGGGACACTGGAGTAATGACCTTAATTCCCTTTATGGGGCCCCTGCTATGTGCTGGGAGCTCTTTAACAAAATGTGAGATCATTTTGCTGTCAGAAGTGTAGGCTCTTGAGTTGGGCAGAGCTGGGTTTGACTCTGGGCTCCATCACATACCAGCTATTTGATCTTTTCCACATTATTACCCCTTTCTGAGCCTCAGTTCCCTGACTGAAAAATGGGGGTAGCACCTGCCTCATAGGGTTTTTGTAAGGATGGAATGAGGTCATACATGTGAAGCTTACCACTGGTATCAGTAATATTAATAAGAGTTAACAACAGCTAATGTTTATTGAGCATTTACACTCAAGTGTTACGGAGGAGAAAAGTGAGGCATAGGTAAGTTAAGAACATTGGCCAGAAGTTCACAGCTAGTAAGTAGTGAAGCCTCAATTTGGACCCAGGCAGTGTGGCTCCAAAGCCCACATGTCCTACCTCTTATAAGGACAGGGCGAGTTAACGTTGCTGTTACTGATGAATCCAGCATTATAGCTGCCTGTGGTTTTTGGTCTATCTACTGAATTCTGAGCTCAGCGAAGGCCAGAAACCCATCTTAATCACCTTGCATCCCCAGAGACCAACATAGTACTCATAGTACTCATTAATATTTGCTTAATGGCTGAGAATATTCCCTCTCTCCATTAATCAATCAGTAGCTCTTTATCGACCATTTCCTGTAGGCTAGGCTCGAGTTGAATCCTGAGAGGAATGCAAAGTACAGCCCTGCTTCTGTAAACGGAAGATTGGGTGTGTGTGTATGTGAGGGGTTGCATTCCAGAGCATTGTATCATTGGCAGAAACTTCCACAGAGGGGGCAGAAACAATACAGGTGGCTTGGGGATGCTTTCCAAGCTGGGATTCCCACCCCTCCCCAAATGGACCACTCCCTCCATCTCGTGAAGAACAAGGTGACACAGATTTCCTACTCCTGCCCAGGGCGTGAACCACTCCCATCTCTTCAGTCCCTCTCTAGTGAGGAAGGTGCATCTTTCTTGCACAAGTAGCCAGTTTATGGGAGCCTAGAATGATAGAAAAAAAGTCAGAAGCTTAGAGCTGGGAAGGGACCCTAGAAAATCACTCATGCCAGAGTGGTCCTTTAAAACCAAGTTCCACTCTTGGCACATTCTTGCTTACAGCCTCCAGTGGACCTTGACTGCACTTTAAAACCCAGAGTCCTCACCAAGGCCTGTGTGATCTGGTCACTGGTTGCCTGTTCACCCCCTATCCCTCCACTCAAGCCACACAGGATCCTTGCTGTTCCTGGATCATGGCACACTTGTCCCTTCCTGAGGGCCGTTGTAGTTGCTGTTCCCTCTGCCTAGAATGCTCTGTCCCTGATGTTTCCCTTACTGGCCCCTTCATTTGGCTCCACTCAAATGCCACCTCCTCTGAGACGTTTTCCTTGACCTTCAGTCTAAAGTAGCCCTCTCCCCAATTACTCTCTAGTCTTTTGCCTTTGTGTGTTTTCTTCTGACCCCTCACTGACCTCTAGTTGAAATTTTCTTTTTGTTTGTCTGCTTACTCTTTTTTTTTTTTTCCCCCTTGTCCCTTCTGGTAGAATTTAAGCCCCATGATTATAGAAATTAAGCCCCATGGTTTATTTCTCATTGTACCTCCAGTGCCTAGAACTGCTCCTTGCAGGATGTAAACATTCAGGGAATAATTTTGGAGTGAATGATTCTACAAATGAACAAGCCTAAGGCAGTCTTTTAATTTTCCACATGAGAAGACTGAGGCCCAGAGAAGACAAGCTAATGAGAATTGAGAGTTTTCTTTCAACCTACCTTTTGAGTGTTTGCTAAGTGCCAGGCACTATACTCAGTGATTTACATGCATTATTTTTGCCATTTACCCTTAATTGTTACAATGAGTTGTTTGGGACATCGTTTTTTGTACACCATTGTAGTATTTAAAAGAAAATTAGACTAACTCCTGTTTTTTATTGGAGCCTTGCTCTACTTTACAAAGAGTTGGAGGCAACTTAGGAAATGTCATACAACCAAAAGGGTAAAGGAGGGTATCAAGTGAAAGAAAAATTCGGTTAAGAAAACAAGAGCCAGGACTAAGAGTAGTCCACACAAACATATGCCACTGAGCAGTTTTCCTACCATTCTTTATGATCGATAACTAAATTATGCCCAGACTCTTGAAAATGATTTTTCTTTTTTTTTTTTTTATCTAATCACACACACACACAGACAGACACACACACACACACACACACACACACACAACCTTGGAATTGCCCCAGACTGCATGTGATAGTTGAGGATTTGCTGACTCCTTCCGTGCCTCATCACCGGGGCTCCTAGATTAAGGCAGCGTGCTGTCCTCTTCCTCCCCACTCACCAGAGGGGCCGGTCCAAAAGGAGGAGCCTGGACCTCTCCCCAACTTGGTTTCAAGAAATCTTTTCCAGAAGATTTCTTAATTGAAATATCACCATTAAAGACCCAATTCTGCTCTGAAGGCACTTTCATTTGAGTTAGAGAGAAAACACATAATGCATGTGGAAAGGTGTCTTGTAAATACCAACAATAAATGCTAAATGCCAAGTAAGTGAAGGATTTTGCAGAAGGGGTGAGATTTGAACTGGGACTTACCACAGAGCAGAGAAAAAAGGGGCTGGTGCTCCCAGCAGAGGGGTCCACGTGAGTTAAGATGCGAAGGCTGGGATGGGCTCTCGGGAAGAGACCCACGAGCAGTGGCAGTCCAGTATGAAGTGTTTGCGGAGGAGTCTCTATTAGTAGGTGACGAAGCCAGGAAGGTCAGCTGGAGCCAGATTTATGGAAGCCCCGAGCGCCAGGCGCCAGGGAAGGATTCCGAGGCCCTCCTCAGTAGCCCTGGTATCCCAATAGATGACATTACCAGGTATAGATGCCCATCCTGGTGGCCTACAGATCCACTGATTCCCAGGTGACAGTGCCGGCATCTAAGATGGGATCCAATGCCTTGAACTGACAGTAGGCATAGGGGTAAGTGTGGGGCCATTGTCAGTTATCCTTTGACCATCCCAGGTACATACATTCATTTGGTGATTTAACAGGTGTATACTGAGCAAGCACCAACTACATGCCATGCCTTGTGCTAAGTGCCAGGGGTGCTATGGTAAACGAGATAGTCAAGGACCCCACTCTCATAGAGACCTATTTTATTAGGGCAAGCAAGTAGCCCAAGAAACACGTACATAAGATGATTTCAGATAGTGGGTTAAATGCTATAAAGAAAATAAATCTGAGTGATGGAGTATCTAGGAAGAAACTTTATATATAGGGTGGTCAGAGAACGCCTCTCTGAAGAGGTGACATTTGAGCTGAGAGTAGATTGACGTGAAAGAACCAGCCTGGGAAGATGTGAAGCAAAGATTTTGCAGGCAGAGAACAACAAGGCAGGATTGAACTTGGCTCATCAAAGCCTTAGGCTAACTGAGGTGCTCAGCTCTGACACTGGTAGGACCCGTCTGTGCCTTTGTTTCCCCTTGTGTTATGGATGAAGATGATCTTTCCCATCTCCTCCACAGAGATCCAGAGGGAATAATGGTGACTTCCATTTACTAAGCACCTACCTCAAGCCAGGCTCTACAAGCATTTTCTAATTTAATTCTCCTATGCAGCCGGTGTGGTTAAGTGGTCTGTTGGCCCCACTTTCTATTCCGATGAGGAAACTGAGATGAAGTTACACGCCTGGGTTCCTGCAGCTTGTACACCGGGGAACCTAGGTTCAGGCCCCCATCAGTCTATTTCTAAAGCCAGAACTCTTTACACTGCTCCGCTCTCGGAATAAATGAAGCATTGTTGTTTCGGGACATGCAGAAAGCTGTTTAGCAAAAGGAAAGTTGGGGAAAGCATCGTGGAATGAGGAGCTTGAAGGACACTTGCTGTCCTCCCAGCTGAGAGGTCTGTTTCTGTTTGTCTGCAGGAGGATGCCTCCAGAGCCTGGGGTTACTGTAGGCCTTTGCCAGAGGCATGTTCAGACTTAGCCAGTTGAGTATCCCCCAGTTTCCTGCTTTTGCCATCTCAGCTGCTGGTCAGGAGGTTTGGGAAGGTGACATCATCTAGCTGAATCAGCTGCCGCTTCTAGACACATTAACGGGAACTGAAAGTCATTGCCCCTTCCTTCCCACTCTGCAAATCTCTTCAGACCAAGGTTAGAGTAAGGTGTTCTACCTGTCTGCGATGGTCATGTCTGGAGCAGTGCCCCTGCTTTTAAAGAGCTGTAAGGTGCATATTCTTGGAGAAAGCTGTTCTCAAGGATTTTCAAGCTAAGGGAACAGAGTGCCCTTGAGGGATAGGGGGATTCATAGGAGGGTCCCCATCCCTCCACTCCACCTTCTTTTAGCAGGAACTCCTGACCTTCCTGATCTCCTTTGTGTAAGTCCAAGGCTCAGGCCCATCACTGTAGGACAGGCAAACAAAATACTATTTGTGGACTTTAACCTTAGGGCATTGAGAGTCTGGTCAAGGGGACAAAAAGCTTACATTTCTGAGCAGAGCAGCCATGGCACTTTGATCTGTTGGAGATCTGCCCTTGACTCATTGGCCAAAAGGGAAAAAATAAGTGAGATGCATATAAAATGAAAATAATAAAAAGATGGCTCAGTGCCAAGCAAGTACAACAACAGACAACTTATTTGCTCTGTGACTTTGCCTCTCAGCTTCGCTGTCTAAGGGGCATGTAAAAAATTCACTGTGTAAAATGAGTGTCACGAGGGCATGTGGCTCTTTGAGTCATTGGAGTATTACATGAGATAACACATGTAAAGCCTTCAGCAGTACACCTAGTGAGTGCTCAGTAGATGGTAGCTATATCCATAGGTTCTCCAAAGGGAGGCAGGCCGTTGGGTAAGGATGGTTGGGGAAGGCTTCCTGGAAAAGGCAGGCTTGGAGCTGGACCTTAGAGCCTGGATAGGCTGTGGATGGATGCTGGCTGGAAGCAGCCTACTTGAGTGGCAAGAAGACAGCCTTTGGATGCTGTGTAATCTTTTGACAGGTGACTTTACCTCTCAGAGCCTCAGTTTCCTTACCTGTAAAATGGAAATACTGCTAGAACCACCTCACAGGAATGTCGAGAGGATTAATAAGGTACCATTTTGATAAATGGAATCTACTGAGTAGCATGTTCAGCATGTACTATATTGCTTTTTCTTACACTGGCAGGAGACTAGCCTGGGCAAAGGCCAGGAAGCCATCGCTCATTCCCCGTCTCACATCTGCCATCATCTCTCACCTGAACAACTATGCCAGCCTCCTCCCTGGTCTTCCTGCTTCTGCCCTTGCCCCCCTCTAATCTATTACCACATAGCAACCAGTGATCCTTCGAAAGTGTAGGTCAGATCCTGTTATTCCTCTGTTCAAAACCCTCCAATGACTTGTCATTCATGAGAATAAAAGCCAAAGTATATACAGTGTGGGAACAGATGACTGGGAGACCTTGTTGGGGCAGCAGTGGCGAGGGCAGTCACCTAGGAATAAGTTCTCTAGAGTCCACTGGACTTGGCCTCCAACTGCCCAGGCTCATTCTTCTCAGAAGCAGCCCTGCTCCAGCTTCTGTCTCCCTGTGTGTGTGCATGTGTGCACGTGCAGGTGGATGACACAGTGGTGATGTTATGAGCCCAGGACATTTCGTAATAGGGAAGGACATTGACCGCTGCCTTGGGGCTACCAAAGGTCAACAGGGCTGAGAAAGCCCAGGGCACTCAGGCAGGCCTTCTTCGCCTCTGAATCTGAGTCATTTCCTGAGGGGAGGTGTTCATACATTCATTTATTCGTTAACAAGTATTTATTGAGTGCTTGCCCTATGCCAGACAGTGAGCTAGAGGCTGGGCATATATTGTGAACAAAGCAAAGTTGTAGTTCTCATTAAGTGGACATGCCAGTGGGGGAGACAGATGCTAAATAAATTTGGACATCAGGTGGTCTGTAGTAAACCCAAAAACCCATTGCCATCAAGTTGATTCCAATGCATAGCAACCCTGTAAGGACAGGGTAGAGAGTAGAACTGCCCGTAGGGTTTCCAAGGCTGTAAATCTTTGTAGAAACAGACTGCCACATCTTTGTCCTGTAGAGTGGCTAGTGCATTCGAACCACCAACCTTTCAGTTAGCAGCTGAGCACTTTAACCATGAACCATCAGGGTGGAGCAATCTTTAGCACTATAAGAAAAATAAAGTAGGATAAAGGGAATAGAGATGGGAAAAGGTTGCTCTTTTAGCTGGGGTCATCAGGAAGGGCTCTCTGATAAGGTGATGTTGGATCTGGTTGGAGCCAGGGCATGGTCCATGCAGATGTTTGGAGGAAGAGTGTTGCAGACAAAGGGAACAGCAAGTGCAAAAGCAAGTGCAAAACAAAAGGAATCCCTGGCATGTTTAAAGTACAACAGGGAGGTCAGTGTGGCTGAAGTGTAGAGTAAGCAGGGGGAAAGTGGTGGGAAATTAGGTCACAGAGGTAGCCAGGAGCCAGGTCATGTGAGCCTTATAGGCCATTATAAAGGACCTGGCTTTTACCCTGAGGGCAGTGGAAAAGCACTGGAGGAATTCTGAGCCAAGAAGTGGTACGCTCCAATTTCGATTTTGGATCTAAGAGAGATCTATATGATCGCTGTATGATCACAGACTGTTGGGCCAAGGGCAGGACCTAGAGACCAGTGAGAAGGCTGGGCGGGTGATGATTTTGGTTTATATGAGCGTGAAGGTGAGGCAGATGTGGGGAGCAGTGGTCAGAGCTTCGATAAATTTTGAAGGATGCGCCAACTAGATTTGCCGATGATTAGATAAGGGGTGAGATAGAGAGGGAGGAGTCTAGGCTTTTGACCTGAACAACTGGAAGGACTTTGCTGCCATTTAATGAGACGGGGAGACTGCCATGACCAGAAAAGGTTTCCTGAAGGCTTTGGAGTCCCATGTTGTTTGCTCTTTGATCTCGGGCACATGTTTAACCTTACAAAGTCTCAAGTTCCTCAAATGTAAACCTGTTGCCCAGGCCCAAGGCAGTTGGGTGTTGTGAAAACTAGTTTGCGTGAAGAGCATAGGACAGTACCTGGCACATCATAAGCCCTCAGTGTCATCATCATTATTGTTGTTGTTGGAAAGCAGGGAATCCACGGCCTAGCAGGCCTCCAGAAAGCAGGCAGCAGGTCCCACCCCACTTCCACCACCCCTCATGGAGCCCACCCTTCAAGAGGCAGCTCAGACACCATCTGTCCAGCAGAGAAAAGCCACAAGGAGACAGCTTTCAGGGGCATTAGATAGATGAACCCTTCCCAAGAAACCTAATCTCCTTCTCAGCAGGTGTTAATCCCACCAGCCTCTTTTAGTATTGGAGTTCAGCCCACCCACTTCCTTCCCCACCCCCACCCTTAGGCCCAGACTCTTCCACTGCTCACCAGCTCCAAACTGACACAAGCTCACTTCCTTACCAGATGGAGGGACCACAACAGGAGGAGGTCCGTCATCCATCTGACTGGGCCCAGACCCTTGCATGTATCGGGTCACCAAGGGTTGCAGGTGCCACCTGTCCAGAGGTCCCCCCCACTCAATACACACACAGGTGCCAGTTCCTGGGCGTGGCGCTTGATCCAAGCCGGATTCAGGCTGGAGCCAGCTGGAGCTAGCAACTCCCACTGTGCCCCAGCTGCTGCCTGCCCTCCCACCCACTCACAGGCAGAGAAACAGGCTTAACCCTTTGGGCACTGCATATGTAGCCGGAGTTAGTGGTTGCAGTTCAAAAACTCTTATCATAAATACAACAAAGAATGTCTAATGCATATATGTAGTTTTAAGAATAGGAAAATGACCACTTGTGAACTCATTACCCAGTTTAGGAAATCAAACGTTTATGAGTATCTTAGAAGCCCCCTGTGTGCCCTCCCCAGCAACAGCTACCCTTTACCCATTCTCCTGGATTTTGTGTTTATCATTCCTTTGCCTTCTTTTTTTTTTTTTTTAATAGTTTTACTATATATACTGTGTGTCTCTCTCTAAACCATATAGAATGTTATTCTTTTAAACGGGCTTTTAAGCTTCGTTTAGATAGCATACTGTGCATATCCATCTGCAGCCTGCTGTTTTCAGTTAGCGTTGTGAGATTCGTCCACGTTGTGTGTAATTCGTTTTCACGATCGTGCCTCAAGTTATGTATGCCTTCTACTGTCCGTGGTTGTTTGGGTCGTTGCCTTGTTTTTGCTTTTCAAACAATGCTGTTATATGAATATTCTGTATGTCTCCTGTGCATCCACCTGTTCCTGAGTTTCTCTAGGGCAGTGGTTTCCAAACTTTATTGGCCCATTAGAATCACTTGCAGAGCTTGGTAAAACACCCATCACTGGACTCCACCCCACCATTGGGTCTGGGGTGGGGCCCTGATAATTTGCATTTCTAACAAAGACCCTGGCCTGCTGCTGCCACTGCTGGTCCTGAGACCACCCTTGGATATCACTGCTGTAGGGTATATACCCTAGAGTGGAATTGCTTGATGGAGCTGGAGTCACTAGGTGGTGCAAAACATTAACAACTCTTGGCTGCTAACCAAAAGGTTGGAGGTGTGAGTCCACCCGGAGGCTCCTCGCAAGGAGGGCGTGGTGAAAAATCAGCTATTGAAAACCCTATGGAACACAGTTCTACTCTGACATACAAGGGGTCATCATGAGTTGGAGTCAACTTCAAAGCAACTGTTTTTTTTTTTTTTAAGGCAGGACCAGATTGTTTTCCTATGTGTTTGCATGAATTGACACTGCCACTAGCAATACATGAGTTTCCATTGCTTTACATCTTTGTTAATAGTTAATATGGTCAGAGTTTTAAATTTTTATGGAGCTGGTGAGTGTGAGGGAAACCCTGGTGACATACTGGTTAAGACCTACAGCTGCTCACCAAAAGGTTGGCATTTGGAATCCACCAGCCTCTCGTTGGAGACCCTATGGGGCAGTTCTACTCTGTCCTGTAGGGTCACTATGAGTCGGAATTGACTTGATACTGCCAATGGGTACCAGTATGGTAAGTGTGAGATGGTATCTTGTGGTTTTAATTTGCCATTTCTCAGATTACAATTGGGGTTGAAAAGCTTTTCTTATATCTATTGGCCATTCATGTTTCCTCTTTTGTGAAATACATGTTAGGGTCTTTTGCTCCTTTTTCTTATGATTTGTAGAATTTATGTATATTCTAAATACTGATCTCTTGTCTCATGTGTTACAAATATAATCTCTCAGTTTATAGTTTGCCTTTTCACTTTATATGATGTCTTTTGATGGCTAGAACTTAATGTAGTCGAGCTTATTGGTCTTTTCTCTTATGATTATACCCTTTTTGTATAGTTGAAAAAAATCCTTATCCTGTGGCCCTGAAGACATTTGTCTGTCTGTATTTTCTGCTAAAAGTTTTAAAGTTCTGCCTTTCACATTTAAGTCCTTGAAAGATCCAGAATTGACTCTCATGTCACCTTAGTATTTCTGTTTGTGGGATACTTTTATTTCAGTAGGTTTTAAAAGTCTGCAAATCTGAATTATTTATGACTTGTACCTAGAGCTTGTTATATATGCTGCATTAATATTTCATATTGAACAAAGGTGCACTCTTTGGGAAAGAGCTTTGATAAAATTCTGTATTTAAAACTTGGAACAAAGGTTTTTGTTGGATTCTTTTTTTTTTTTTAGGGGCAGGCACAATAATGGTATTGTGGTTATGGTTTTTTTTTCCCCCTTCCTTTAAGTGTCCCTATTTTTTACAAATACATACTGAACTATGTCTGGAATTTCCTCCAAAATTATACAGGGCTGAGGGAGAATGGTTGGGAAACAGATGAAATAAGATTGGCACCTAATTGATAATTGTCGAAGCTGAGTAATGGGTACATGGTGGTTCACTTTGCCATTCTGCCTACTTTTTGTATATGTTTAAATATTCTCATAATAAAAAGTTAAAGATATCCAAGGATTGTTTCCAAGGTTACGTGTGAGGTAGAACATCTTATGTTTTATTAGCCATTTGCATTTCTTCCAGAGCCAATTCAGTCTCCATCTACTTCCAGGAGTCCCTGATAGAGTGGGCTTAGCATGCAGGGAGGTTAATTGTTAAGGAAACCAGGAAAAAGTGGCGGGGGGCTTAGGGGATGGAAATCAAAAAACCAAACCCACTGCTGATTCCAACTCATAGCGACCCTGTAAGACAGAGTAGAACTGCCCCCAAAGGGTTTCCAAGGAGTGGCTGGTGGATTCCAACTGCCAACCTTTTGGTTAGCAGCCAAACTCTTAACCACTGTGCCACCAGGGTTTACGGGATGAAGGGTGGGGGGATGGGGGGGGCTTATTCGCAGGCCTAACTGCAGCTCCTCCTTCACCTGAAGCCTGACTTCCCACTCCCTCCAGGACCAGGTCCCCTCCCCTCCCTTTTTTCTTCCGGAGCCATCTGGGAATAATTTTTATTTTAACCTGAACCTTCTTTCCCTATTATTCTACCTTGACAGGCCTAACCTAGAGGATAGAGGGACCTCATCATGGATCCTGGCCCTCTCCCAGCTTAACAGCATCCAAGGACAGAGTCAGATGGTGGCGACCACAGTGCAGTCAGTCACACAGTGGTGGTGGTATTTTGGTTTCACAGGATGCAAATACACAAATACCAGAGTTGTCTTTTTTCTCTGATATTGTAATAATTGGCCAAAGAGTCTGTCTCTGAGGAGTCCCACCCACTTCTCATGGGAGGCTCTCTCTCTCTTCTTTCTCATGTGTTCCCCCTTACTGTGTCCTTTTACATTTTTTATTTATTTTCTTGGAATAGATAATATATTCATGTGGTTCAAAATTCAAAAAGAACAAATGTCCCCTTCCCACCGGTGCCTCCCAGCCACCCAGTTGCCTTCCTGGGAGAATAGACTGTGGTTACAAGCAAACACATGTCTGTTTCCCCATGTTTTTAACACAAACGGTCTTGTGCTATACACAGTTTGGCACCTTGCTTTTCTCTCTTAATAGTGTCTCTTGGAGATCATTCCATATCAGTCCATAAAGAGCTTTCTCTTTCTTTTTGATAATAATAATAAAGAAACCAAACCCGTTGCTATCAAGTCAATTCTCACTCACAGTGACTATACAGGACAGAGTAGAACTGCCCCCTAACAGTTTCCGAGGAGCAGCTGATAGATTTGAACTGCTGCCCTTTTGGTTAGCAGCCGAGCTCTTAACCACTGCATAATATTTCATACAGTGGACTGTCTTATAGTTTAACCAGCTTCTGTTGGTAGACACTCCGTTTTTTTTCCCGTCATTTGCGATTGTATTAGTGTTACTCAATGAATGAATGGTACTCACGTTCACCAGTCGCTCCTTGGAAACTCTATGGAGCAGTTCTACTCTGTTGCATAGGGTCACTATGAGTCAGAATGACTCGATGGCAACAGGTTTTTTGTTTTTTTTGTTTTTTTTAATGCATGAGCCCTGGTGGTACAGTGGTTAAGAGCTCAGCTGTTAACCAAAAAGGTCAGCAGTTCCAATCCACCAGCCACTCTTGGGTAGCCCTATGGGGCAGTTCTGCTCTGTCCTGTAGGGTCACTATGAGTCAGAGTCAACTCAACAGCAACAGGTTACTCAGTGAATAGCCTTGTGTGTTTGTTATTTGGCACATGTGTGAATACCGTCTTTCTGGGGAGATAAATCCTTAGAAGTGGAATTTCTGGGCCAAAGGGTATGTACCCTTCTGGTTTTAGTAGGTATTGCCAGCCGAGACCTATAGTGGTGCTACTAGTTTACAGGAATATCTCTCTGTGCACCCTTTGCACTAGTGTTCAGCACATGTATTGAGTGCCTTCTAATCCAGGCGCTGGATACAAAGATAACACTTTTATGTATCAAGTGAAATTGTTACTGTGTGCCAAACACAGGCACATTAGCAGACATTCCTTACAGTCACCCATCAAGGAAGGTTTTTAGATGAGAAAACTAAAGCTCAAGAAGGTTAAATAGTGTGTCGTGGTCACGGGCCAGCTAGTAAGGGGCAGAGCTGGGATTTAAACCCAGATTCAAATCCTTCAGCGCCTGTGCTCCTAAAGAGCACCCTTGTTTGCCTCTCAGGAGGAAATCACAGATGGTCTTAGAGTCTAATGCAGACGAGGAATCAGGCTTAGAAAGTGTGACTGACCATGAAAACACTCAGCTAGGAAGCTTTGGCCCTCCAGCGGGAACCCACACATGTCCAATCTGAGGCTTGTGATCTGTAAACTAGTTGCCAAATCTAATTAGGGTTGCACTGCAAACCCTGGTGGCATAGTGGTTTAGTGCTATGGCTGCTAACCAAAGGGTGGGCAGTTTGAATCTGCCAGGTGCTCCTTGGAAACTCTATGGGGCAGTTCTGTGTCCTGTAGGGTCGCTATTAGTCGGAATCGACTCAACAGCACTGGGTTTGGTTTTGAGAGAAGTTAGTCCACTCAGCACTCCAGTTTCATTAGATAGGTAGGTAGGTAGGTCGATGGGTAAGTAGGTAGAGTCTTAGTTATCTAGTGCTGCTGTAAGAGATACCACAAGTGTGTGGCTTGAACAAACAGAAATTTATTTTCTCACAGTTAGGAGGCTAGAAATCCAAATTTAGGGTGCTGGCTCTAGGGGAGGGCTTTCTCTCTCTGTTGGCTCTGAAGGAAAGTCCTTGTCTCTTTTAGCTTCTGCTCCTAGGCAATCTTCATGTGGCTTGGCATATCTCTTCCCTAGTCCCTGCTTCTCTTGCTTGTTTAATCTCTTTTATATCTCAAAAGACACACCCTACGCTGATCCTGCCTCATTAACAAAGCAAAGATAACCCATTCCCAAGCGGGATTAAAACCGCAGGCATAAAGTTAGGATTTACAGCACACATTTTGGGGGGAAGTAATTCAATCCATAACAACCATCAAGGGACAGGAGAGGCAGCCATTTGAATATCTGTTGCAGGCATTCAGTGATTTAATGGGTGCAGGTTTGCCCTGGTGAAGGAATGAGCCCTGTCTGGTGTTTTTCCAAAGGGCGAGCCTGGCTTCTCCACCTCACAATGACTGCTTTAGAGGAGTGAGCCCATAGCTTCCATTTACTCCTTACTTCCAGTGCCTAACACAGTGTAGCCCAAAGAGTGGGCTGCCACATGATGCCCAAGTATTGGCGGGGACCATAGGTGACAGTCCCCACTGATAGCATCTCAGATAGGGTCCATCTTCCAATGTAACTGGTGCTTTTTGAATACCTGTCCTGTGCTCACTGCTCTGATGGGAAGGGAAGAGACGTGAAAGTACAGGCCTGGCTCTCAACAACTTAGATCGTGAGGCTGAAAGTGGCAAAATAAATGGAAAAGACCCCAAGTGTAAGAGGAGTTCAGAGGAGAGAGGAAGCAGAACATAATCGTAGAGCTGGCAAGTCTCATGCCCATTTTCTGAACGTGGAACCTGAGGCTCAGAATTCAAGTGACCAGCCCAAGGTTGCATAGCAAGTGAGTGGCAGAGTTGGAACCCTGATTCCCTCCACGCCACAGCCTCTCAGGGAGAGCGCTGTAGGCTCCATGCTGGGTGGCCTAGAGGCTCCAGATAGAAGGGAGTCTGAAACGATGAACCAGGAAGAAAGATTGAGATTTTGTAGGATGAAAGACAGAGAAGTGGAACGAGAATACCCCTTAGATATTACAGCTTGTGCCTTCTGCTTTCCTTTGGAATGTGGGGAAACCCAGGCCTGGGTCACAAAGTGATAACACAGGGATTGTTAACTAAAGTTCGTCTAGTGCTTAGTGTCCACACGCATTATCTCATTGAGCCTCTTACCATGCTAGGAGGTAGATGGGGTCTTCTTACCATAGAAGGAACAGGGGCCTTCTGACTTTAAATCCCAAGCTCTTTCCACCATCCATGCTGCCTCCACATTTCTCTAGTAGGAAGAACACATGCTCTGCAATCAGACAGGCCTGGGTTCCAAGCCCAGTTCCTCCATTTTGTGTCTATAGTATCTCCAGCAAATGAATTCAGCTTTGTGCACTTATATTTCCTCACCTGTAAAAGATGGATTTTAAACACATGCATGCATGGCCCGTACAAGACATTCAGTAAATAGCAGCAATACATGACCTCACAGATACTCTTCTGGTTCCTATGGCACAGCTCTTGGAAGCTGGTAATTCTCAAGGACAGGGATTTGCAAGTGGGGCCATGCCCAGTAAAGATCAGACCCTTTGGCAAGGATATACTAAGGGGTGAACCACATCCCCGGGAGACATTATAACACCAAAGGCTACCTGTCGTGTTTTTTTTGTTTGTTTGTTTTAAGCGTACTTTAGAGTCCTTGGTTTACATATTAAGAAAGTGAGGTTTCCCCAAAAGGTGAAGTGACTTGTCCAAGGCCACACGGTGAGGTTAATGGCAATGCTAGGATTACAACGCAGGTCTCTTGTCTCCTAAGACTGCTTACTTTTTCCTTACACTCCACTGCTCCCTTGACAGGGGGAAAAAAAGGCCCAGGGATAGAATCATAGCTCTTTGGAGCTGAAGAAAACAGAGGCCCATGGTGCTGAACTGACATACCTATAGCCAGATTGAGCTACCAGAGAGCGGAATTAAACACACGTTTCCCAACTCTAAGGCCCCTTGTCCTTTTCACAGGACCATGCAAAACTTTCAAATTGCCTTTTTTCTATGAAGAACTGAAGCCTCACTCCAATGCCAGTTGGTTTACAATTAGAACAACCCCCCCCAAAAAAAAAAATTTTTTTTTTTTTTTAAACTAGGGAGCTTTTTTCCAAATAGAATCTTGTTTACTTTTTCCTTTTTTCTCCCTCTTTTTTAAAATTCTTAGTAAGGATAATAAAGAAAGGGGGAAAAGAAGACGTTTCAGTGGAGGACCTTGGCAGAAAACAATAAAAATCTGATAGTCTCTGAAATCTAAGGAGGTCTCCAAAGCTGGGAAGTGATTTGTAGACCAGCTTCACCTGTCCCAGCCAGTTCAACACCCGTCTTCCCCTACTCACAACATGCCTTCAGAAGCCCAGCCTTCCCTTGGCAGCTGTGTCTGGTGAACACCAACGGAAATCCCTGGTATTTTTCTTTGCATGCAACCACCCATAGAGATGTAGGTCAGCATTGCTGGCCTGGCAGTTACAACTCTTAGCTTCACCCCTGCACCTGCAGCCTTGTTTGCTAAGCCACATGGGGGTAGGAAAAGATGGTCCCTTCCAAATGGGGATTGAATCCCCAAGGACCCATGTGGGCGGAGCTGTTTGAGACAGGGGAGGGTGCTGGAGGAAACCATTTGGAATGTGGATGCTGAGAGGGTAGTTCTTCTTCTTCCTCCCCTTAACACCTAATGCCTGGTATGAATAGTAGCAGGGTTGTTGGTGCCTCCGCTCTACTCAGCTTAGAGTCATCATCACTGACAGAGGAGACAGGGAAGGTCCCATCCTCCCCCTGGGCTCAGCTGGGCCCCAGGCCTGCACCTGAACCGCCATGCCAGTCTGATATTTATGGGACTGAAGCTGCCACCCTTTGGGACCTAGCCTGTTTTTATTTCTGTTCTCAGCAGTCTGGTTTCCATGAACCTCACCTACAGGTTCGTACATGCCACCCATCTTGCCCTATTCACAACATGCCTTCAGAAGGCTCAGCCTTCTCTTGGCAGCTGTGTCTGGTGAACACCAACGGAAATCCCTGGTATTTTTCTTTGCATGCAACCAACCATGGAGATGTAGGTCAGCATTGCTGGCCTGGCAGTTAAGACTCTAGCTTCACTCCCTGCACCTGCAGTTTTGTTTGCTAAGCCACATGGGGGTAGGAAAAGATGGTCCCTTCCAAATGGGGATTGAATCCCCAAGGACCCACGTGGGTGGAGCTAGCTGAGACGGGAGGGTGCTGGAAGAAACCATTTGGAATGTGGGGGAGGGTGGTTCTTCCTCTTCGCCCCTTTACACCTGGTGCCTGGTGTGAATAGTAGCAGGGCTGGTGGTGCCTCCACTCTACTCAGAGTCATCATCACTGACAGAGGAGACTGGGAAGGTCCCATCCTCCCCCTGGGCTCAGCTGGGCCCCCAGGCCTGCACCTGAACCCCCATGCCTGTCTGATGTTTACGGGATTGAAGCTGCCACCCTTTGGGACCTTGCCTGTTTTTATTTCTGCTCTCAGCTGTCTGGTCTCCATGGACCTTACCTACAGGTTCGTACATGCCCTTCCCCCACGATGCAGCCCCACGAGGTTCCTCCAGTCTAGCATACTCCTCCTTCGGCCTTTGTTCTCTTCAGCAGAACTGCCAGCTCTGTGCTTGGCCCAGGGGAGGACTCTCCTGGTGCCTGAGACAGGCTCTGTTGGTCCAACCCAGCTGCACCTTTCCCAAGATTCAGTCTCTTGGTCCGCCCTCTGCAGGGAGGGCCTTTGGTTCCAAAGCAGTGAATTGGGCACCTGTGTGAGCCTCTTTCTGGCTAGCTGACTCTGGCCTGAGCTTTCTCCTGTCCTGGGTCTCAGGTATCTCGGCTGTAAAGAATGTTGGACAAAGATCAGTTCCTGTACCATTGATCTTCAAGATAACTTTTAGGTGATATGCAAATGAACATTTTTATGTTGCTTTCCATCTATGGCAAGTAATACAGGTTTTTTGTTTATAGTAGTAATAAGTTGCTTTTTCATTTCATTTATTCATTTATCAAATACTTGCTGTCCACTATGTGCCAAGGAGTCCCTGGGTGGCACAAATATTTAAGTGCTCAACTACTAACCAAAAGGTTGGCATTTGAACCCACCCAGAGATGCTTTGAAAGAAAGGCCTGGTGATCCACTTCCAAAAGGCCATAGCCTTGAAAACCCTGTGGAGCAGCAGTTCTACTCTGCACACATAGGATGGCCGTGAGTTGAAAGCCACTCCAGAGCAGCTGGTTTGGTTTGGCTTACTATGTGCCAAGCACCATTCTAGCTACTGGAGATAACTTGCCTTCAGGGAGTTTACTTTCTAAGAAGACCGTGATCAGGGTATGGTCCTAGGCAGCTTTGGTGGTGGTTTTTAATAAAGGGTGATTGGGAAGGGCTTCTGTGAAGAGGAGGCATGTGAGCAGAGAGCTGCATAACCTGAAGGAGTGAACCATGTAGTGGTCTGTGGTGAGCACGTTCCAGGCAGAGGCCCCGACGAGCAGTGGCATCACTAGGGGAGCTACAGGGGTTGCAGACCACACCGGGTGACACTGTCAGGGGCGACACCAAAATCGACTGTCTATAAAATTTTGGGGCAATGTTTCAGCACAAATGTATTATTTTTTTTATTTAAAAAATTCCTGTAGTTACAACGAAAACATTTTTCATAAGCCCAGCTTACATGTATCAATATACCTATAAGGCTAAAAGTCTATGCTAATTTACTTTTTGAACCTTCTGATGCCCGCAGGTCAGAGTTGTCATTATTACCCAGTTACAATGACACTTCAAATCACGTAGCGTGATCTGTTGTTTTCTTTGCTGCCAGTGTTTTTATAGTCTGGTTTTGTCAAATTTTCTGGTGTTTTAGCTACAATATTGTAGCAATAGTATTTGTGAACCTATATCAATAATTTTTTTGAGAATGAAGTAGTAAATTAAAGGAAAAGAAGGAATGATATACAGGAATTACGATTTACAAGTAACATTAGTACAAAAAAGTCACTAAGAATTCTTTACACTTTGGTATGGGAGGAGGTCCATGGGTAGGGAGGATGATGCTATGAGTTACCACACTGGGTGACACCAACCCAAGTGACGCCACTGCCAAGGTGAGGAGAGTGTGCTTGGCATGTTTAAGGAAGAGCAGAAGAAATATGTGTGGCTAGAGCAGGGTGAGCAGAGGAGAAAGTGGTAGAAGATGAAGCTATGTGTGAGCCGTGGTGAAAACACTTTGCCTCCTCTGCGTGAGGGTTCCGGGAAGGCAGTGGAGGGTTTCAAGCAGAGGATGGATGGGATCCAACTTTGCTTTTACAATGATCCTTCTGGCTGCTGTGTGGTGAAGGGACTGAAGAGGGGCAAGGTAAGAAGCTGGGAGACCCATGAAGAGGCAAGAAATGATGTTGGCGTGGACCAAATGATAGCCATAGAGGTGGTGAGAAGTGGTGGGGTCCCAAATAAATTTTGAATATAGACCCAAAAGAAAGTTACTGCCAAATGAGAGCTAGAGAGGGTTTAAGGATGACTCCAAAGGTTGGTTTCAGTACCAGGAAGGATGAAGCTACCATTTCTTAAACCAAGAAAAGATGCAGAAGAAACTGGGGTGGGGGGAGAGATTAAACATTTTCAGCACATTTATTTAAACTTTTAAAAAGTGAATCAAGAGTCAATTGAAAGAAAAATACTGAGTAAATAATACTAGGTAGTACCTGGATAAGGCCAAAACAGTGATGGCAGGAATTGTGGACCAGGTCCATCTGTGCTTCCTTGCAGCTCTGAAATTTGGCTTTGGTGATTTCAGACCTTGTAGTCTCCCTCTCACAAAGAATGGCAACTTGAGACTCAGCCTAGAATGGAATGGATGTATAAGGAGTGACAGGAGAGGAGGAATCCCTGGACCAGGCTTACCTCTTATTAATCTGGAAGGACTTGGGAAGTTCTTATACACATCCTGACTTCTGCCACTGCCTCATTCATTCATTCACTGAGCATCTCCTATCTAGTAGGCCCTGGACACACAGTTCTGATGCCCCTTCCCTCCTGATAAAGAGCAAGCTTCCTCACCCCCACTTCCCAGCCCGGCTGCTCCACGTCCCTGCATGTGCTGGAGTTCGCGTGATGTATCTGCTGAAAGAGGAGTGGCACAGCCTAAGCAGATCCCTGCCCTCCCTTCGCCTCACCGTCTCTGTCCAGCCCCTGCCTTCCTCTTCTTATTGCCATCCCCCTTTCAGGGCCTGGTGGGCAGATGGCTTTGCCTCCATCAGAGTAGGAGAAATGGTTTTGTCTCCTTCTTCCTCTGGGTCCCTGTAGTTATCAAGCTGGGAAAAAGTCCACAAGAGCCTCTTTCCCTGCCTTTTATAGATGGGAAACAGAGGGCCAGAGAGGCAAGCAGCTCCCACAGTCCACATCCTGGAAGTCCAGTTCCACATCCACAGCACCAGATCCTTAAACCCACTGCCATTGAGTTGATTCCGACTCGTAGCGACCCTACAGAACAAAGTAGAGCTGCCCCATAGTGTTTCCAAGGAGCGCCTGGTGGATTTGAACTGCCGACCTGTTGGTTAGCAGCTGTAGCACTTAACCACTGCACCACCAGGGTTTCCCAGCAGATCCTTAGGACTCTACTTTTAAAAATAAATACTGAATCTGACTGCTTCTTACCACCTTCCTTGCCACCATCCTGGCTAAGCCACCCCCATGTTTCTCCTGGATGAGTGCATCCAGTCCTCACTAGACTTCTGGTTTCTGCCCTGGCCCCCTGGACGTCTCTACCCTGCAGCCAGAGGAACCCTTATAGAACCAAACTCAGAACCCTGTAGCACGGGTATTACTCAGGAAAAGCCCAGGTCCTTCAGTGACCTGCAGGGCCCTGCACAGTCAGCCCTTGGCCACTTTGGGGCCTCATCATCTACCAGTCTCTTCTCATTCACTTCGCTTCAGCCTCACTGGCGGTGCTCCTCCTGGAGCACCCCTGCCATGTTCCTGCCTCAGGGCCTTTGTACTTGCTATTCCTGCTGCCTTTCCTCCGGTCATGGCAATGCCTGTTCTCTCACTTCATTCAGGTCTCTGATCAAATGTCACCTCCTCAAGCAGCTTTCCCTGACCCTGGATTCTAGTCCTACCCTCTTCCCTGTTTCCCTTTATCCCCCTTTTCGCCTTTATGTCATTTTAGCATTTATCTCCATCTCATTTGGTTATTGCCTGTCTCTTCCCATTGAATTGGAAACCCTAATGCCATAACCACTGCCGTTGAGTTGGTTCTACAGCTGCTAACCAAAAGGTTGGCAGTTTAACTCCACCAGGAGCTCCTTGGAAACCGTATGGGGCAGTTCTCTGTCCTCTAGGGTGGCTATGAGTCGGAACCGACTCGACAGCAGTGGGCTTTTTTGGTTCCCGTTAAATTATAAACCATGCAGGAAGGAATTTTCGTCTGATTTATTCACTGCTTTATCACCAGCACTTAGCATAGTGCCTGACTCTTAGTGGGCATATCATAAAGATTTGTTGAATGAGTGTCTGGAGCTAAGAAAGACAGCTTGTCTGGCTGGTCCTTCTGCAACTTCACAGATCAGCCTGGCTCACAAAGGGGTCATGTTCTGTCCAAGAGAACTCAGCTAACAGTTCCACCAAAGTCAGTTTTGTTTCTAAGATAATGACCAGACAGCGGAAGGGACTCACCTTGCACAAACGGGCCTTGCAGGGGCCAGGTGGGGGTTGGGGACAAGCACAGAACAGCCAGCAGTGCATCCTTCCCTTGTCCACCCCTTGAGGCACCCAGGGAACCAGGGGGTATGCCCCTTCCCTGCCCTTGAAGTCATCTCTGACTTCGTTGAGAACCCTGGGACTCCAGGGCCCAGACCAAGGTTTCCAGAAACACACAGAAGTGTGACTACTGCCCTATTTCAGCTACTTTTCACAACCAGAGCTGGCTGCAGCTCTATTAAGTCTGTGTGGCCATTCACAATTAAATAGAAAGGAGCCAGGGCCAACCCACTTCCACCCATCCTTCCAAGTCTCCAATTTTACCCCTCCCCCAAGTCAGCTCCCCCCTGTCCTACCCTACCATAGCTCTCTGTTCTCCACCCCTGCAGCACTTCTGGGTTCTGTGTCATCAATTAAGCAATGCCTAATTAATCTTTCCTGCCAGTTTTGCAAGCTCCACAGGGCAGGAACTACTGTTTTTTCTTGCTCACCATGGTAGCACCTGAGCCTAAGAGTAGCAGATTCTCAGTAAATACTGGGTGGGTTGCGTGGGTAGGTGAAGGAAAGGAGGAAGAATGGATTACGTAAAGTTCCTCTTCGTATGTCCTCTTGCACTGGCAAATTTAATGTGCTAACGGAGTCAGACAGCCTTACTCAATACCTGGTGACTTCAGGCCAAGTCTCATCACCTCTCTGAGTCTTAGTTTCCTCACTGTTAAGTGGAGACAGCACCTACTTGCAGAATTTTGTGACCATTCAAGCAAGGGTTCAGTAAATATTAGCTGTTATTTTTTGTTGATAGCTGCAAATAATGAGAGGCAGCGTGAGAAGCATAAATGGGGCCACTCATTTTGGGCCATAAAAAAAGTAATAACAGCTAACATATATTGAGCACTTACCACGGACCATTTAATTCTTGTTGCAAGTCTGTGAAGGAGGTACAGCTGTTCTCATTTCACAGCCGGAAAACCGGGGCTCTGAAAAGTGAAGGGTCTTGTCCCAGGTCCTGCAGCCAAGCAGTTCCAGAGCTGGAGTTGGAACCCACACTGGCTGACTCCAAGGGTCAGGAGGCCTGGGACCAGGCTTTGCCCTCTCCCTGCGTATGGCCCTGGAGTCCCTTCACCTACTCAGAGTCTGTTTCCTCATCTGTTCAGGGAGGGTTTGAACTAGACATCACCGTGGACTTCAAATTGTGGCACTCTTAAGATTCCTAGGCAGGCTATATGCCACATCAGGAGGGACTGTGAGTTGCTTCTGGCCTCCTGGCGGTAGTGGTCCTGGTTGTCTTCTGCAGTGTATTGGTGCTCAGGGCGCGAACAGCAAACTCCTGGGACCCCTCCCTCAGCCTCGGCTGCAGACTGGTTGTCCCAGCTGTCCTGGCACCATCTCAGGCATCTTGCTGCTCTGCACCTTGATGAGAGTCCAGGGAGTGGGGCGAGATGAAAAGGGGAGAAGAAGACTAGAAGGAACCGGGGAATGTCAGAAATGCTACCCCGCGGGTTCAGCTCCGAGTTTCTGGTTACATGGGGTGTGCGTGTGAGCATTCACATGTACAGGGGGCGGGGGAAGGGTGTTGTAGGGATTTGCTCCCATCCCCAAATCCTCGGAAGCTGTTGGCCTTCTGCTGTGGAATTCCAAACATTTCCAATCAGATAAAGGTGGCTGAAAATACCCAGGACTTGTCTGGACTAGTTGGAGGCTAGTTAGAGGTGGTGCTGAGGTGAGAAGGTTGAGGCCACAAAGGCAGAGCCCTGGGAGGTCTGCTCCCTCCAAGGAGCTTGCCCTGGGTACAGATGTGCCCACTTTCCCCTAGAATCTTGCAGGCTCAGCAGGCTTTGAGGTGGGGGAGGCTCAGACCCTTTTGTGGCAACAAGTCCTTCTACTCCAGAATGTCGCTTCTAACCTTACACATTAATTGCTGGATCCTTTGGGCTCTGCACATCTCAGATACCCCCAGAGAAAGAGAGCCCGGGTAATCACTCACTCTTCCAGTGTGAGTTACTTCATCCTTATGGTGCAACACTAGTAGGAGCCCTTTGAGATGATCCCCTTCGTTTTCCAGGGGGATGGACTCAGCCCAAGCAAGCTAGTGATAGAGTTGAGAACTGAAGCCACACCGCTGAGTCTCAGCCCAGTGCTCTTTTCTCCACAGCATCCAACACCAGTCAGCACCAGACAAAGGAGTGGGGAGAGTTTGGGGCGCAAAGGCGGAGGGAGAGACTGCTGTGGACCATGGAGCACTTGAGGGCAAAGACCCCAGAAGGGAACAGCATTTTAGGGAGTAAATTGGCCCCAGAGACTAAGCCCCTGTTACTTGTGGGTTGCCATTTTAGTCCCTCTGCCAACTGCATCAGCACGGTGCAGAAGATGTCCTTTTCAGAACCTTCCCGCAAGCTTCCTGTCACCCTTCCTAAGCGCTGGAGAACTTGGTATCTGGGGAGTATTGGGTACCCTGCCCAATGACCTGGTGTCTCGGAGCCTCTTTCTAGTTTTACCAGGCAGTGAGGGTAGAGATGAAGAGGGAACTGGCCTTTCTTCTCTTCCCTCCTCATTGGCCACCAGTCAACCATACCTATCCACCTCTCTGGAGCCAGGGGACAGAGCCTATGGTCAAATGGGGGAGAAAGTGAGCAACTCAGCAAACTGTAGCAAGAGAGCTGCAGGAGACTTAGGAAAGAAGAAGGCCTCCTGGGAAGAAGTGACTTGTGGGTTAAGACATAAGAGATGAGTAGGAGAGAGCTCAGCAGAGAAACCAGCATGGGCAAAGGTCCTGAGGCTGAGCAGAACATGGCATGTGAGGAGGAATGAAGCTGTTTGGCCCTAGATGAGTCTGAAGAAACCTTGCAGGGCTTACACCCCATGGAGACGGCTCCAGGACTCGAACTGAACCTTGGTCTGATAGTAAGAATAAACAACAAAAAAACTTGTTGCCATCAAGTCAGTTCCAACTCAGGGTGACCCCATGTGTTACAGAGTAGGACTGCTCCATAGGGTTTTCTTGGCTGTAATCTTTGTGGAAGCAGATTGCTAGGCCTCCCTTCCATAGCACCACTGAGTGGGTTTGAACCACAGACCTTTAGGTTAGTAGCTGAGAGCAAACCATTTGTGCCACCAAGGGACATAACAGTAATAATAACTGACATGTATTCAGTGTCTGCTATGTGCCAGGCATGGTCCTAAGAGCTTTACGTGTATTACTGTTCAATCCTCACAGTATTCTTTTTGAAATAACTATCCGCATTTTACACAAGAGGCCCAAAACCAGCAGCTTAGTCTTGCTGCAGAAATGTATAGAGTACCTGCTCACTCTGTGCAACCCAGCTTGGTGGGGAAAGGGACGTTAATTTGTCACTGGCCTTGACCTTATCCCGACCAGCACTTCCATTTTATGAATGAGGAACCTGGGACTTGGAGAGGAGCAGGAACTGGTCCAGAGCCAGCGTGAGGCTGGCAGAGCTTCCTCTGCCATGTTGCCTTCTTGGGACAGAGTTGGAGGAGAGCAGCAGAGGAGAGAGGACCTGAACTAATGCCAGCTAGTGGAGGGAGTTAGAGGGAGAGAGGCTTCAGGCCCCCAACAGGGAGAAGTTTTCCAGTAGGGCTGTCCAAAGATGGAATGCTCTGCCTGGGGGGAGCCTGAGCTCCCCATCACAAGTGTCTAAGCAGAGAGCCGTAGATGGGTGGGAGATGACCTTGAACTCCCACAGGCATGGCCCATTTGGACTGAAACAGAACCACTGCATGACCTTGGCATGCCACCACCTTTCTGAACCCCATCTGAAATGGGGATGTAGGGATGAGCTTGAGTATCTCAGGGAAGGTTGGATGGGATGTTGTAAGGTCACTTGTGAGTCTCTGACTCTGTTACAAGGATGAGCTTTGGTCCTTCTCACTCTGGGCGAAGAATGAAGGGCTGTGGCCATTTATTTATGAAAGAAGGGAGAGTCACCAGGGATGGGAAGAGAGGGTTGAGATGAGGGGAGGCCTCAGAATCGCAGAGAGTGTGCATGAGCGGGTAGCAGCTGCCCAGGAGTGGTTAAGTGCTGGGCTCTGGAGCTAGACTGCTTGGATTCAAATCCCTTCTCCACCACTTAGGAACTGTCTGACCTTGGGAGAGTGACCTGAGCCCTCTGTGCCTGTTCCTCCCTTGTAGCATGGAGAGTAACAACACTCCTCCTTCATGGGATAGTGGTGAAGATTGAGTGAATACACACAAAGCGCTCAGCACAGTGCCTGGTACTTGGGTAACTACTTGGTAAATATCAGTTGTCTTACCACCATCATTCCCAGGGAAGGAGGTCGTGAACCCCACAGGAGCATCTGTGCCCCTAGTAAATGCTCTTTTGAATTCTCTCTGCCCCAAGCCCAGTGCCCTGGTTCTGAGCCGGGGAGGTGGCGAGCCCACGCCAGCACTGCTGGGCCTGATAGCTTTCTCGATTCCACAGTGGAGGTGTTATCTCCTCTGGGCACAACCACTTCCTTTTCTGAGAAATGAGCGCATCTGTCAGGCTTTGCTTCTTAGAACTCATGGGGGTGGGGGGGAGGCGACGGAGGAGAGGCTGGCAGTTGACAAGGCCAGAGTTGAAAGAAGATTACCACGAAGTTTGCTGTGAAGAGCCTCCTAATACTCCTTAAAGCCCAGATGGCTTTGGCTCCCATGACACCTGCTTCAGCCTGTAACTCAAGGTCACCTTGCTTCCCCAAGTGCTTTCACCCTTGATGTCACCACCCCTGCTTTGTGAGGGCAGAGCAGAAGAACTGAAGTGCAGAAGTACAGGTTGCTGTGGCGCCCATAGCTGGGCCTGTGGGACTGAGGTGTTGATCCCAGCACAGTCTGGCCACGCATGTCTTTGCTTCGCTCGCTGAGCTGCCTCTTTGAGTAGCTCTCCTCCCCTGGGTGAAGGAGAGAGGCAGCGTTCCACTCACTCACTGAGGCCAACAGCTCCCCCCAGGGAAAGCCAGGGGAAGTGGATTCCAACCACAAACCTCACTTCTTCCGACTTGCAGCGTGAAACTCCCTGCCAAGAGAGTGATAAGACCTCTCTCTTTGCCCTACCCCCATTCCTGCCATCTCCCAGGGATCTCCTCACATGGCCTTGTTTGTCTTCTCAGCAGGCATTTATCAGCCCCTCCATCAGGGAAACTGAGGCCAGGAACAGAAAGTGACTCTGCAAGTGACTCATGGCCTGCCTGTGCAGGGCTGTGACGAGGCCAGGTCAAGGGGTACAGTCCTGATGTCTCTGGCACTTTTCCCTGGGCTGCTAGGGGCCCCTTCCTCTTCTCCACCTACCTCTTTCCTGAAATAACCAAGCAGGAAGGAAGCAATGGGCCTGGCCCTCCACAGTCACCCAAGAGGAAGGAAAGGCCCGTCTGGCACTGGCGCTTGTTCCCCACTGAAGCCAGACGGAAGGGTTTCACTTTCCCTCCAGGTCTTCGTCACATCCTTTTCCTGTGGCACCCAGCTCCCCTTAGCTGGCTAGAAGCCAGAGCTCGTTCATTCAGCTGGTGGCCTCAGGCTACCTTCCCTTCTGTATGGGTTGGGACTCAGGGCTGGAGCCCTACTCCAGGATACAAGGTTTGCTACCACACACACTGGGGCTTAAAACTGGCTTCCGTACTGACTAACTTCGGGCAGGTCTCTCAGTATCTGTCTCCGTTTACCTGGGGTTAGCCTAAGGACCACCTTCTGTAATAGAGGTGCATGCACCTGGCCCATGATGAAGGCTAGAGAAGTAGTGTCCTTCACAAACTGAGCAGAGTGCTGCAGGAAGGTTAGGAGTGAGGGTACTAGAGCCAGATCATTGGTGCAAGCATCCCAGCCAGGTTACCAGCTAGCTGTGTGATGTGGGCAAGTTGTGAACCCTCTCTGCGCCTCAGGTTCATCATCTGTATGATGGGCTGGCTACCCACTGTAAAAGCGTGAAAGTGGTTAAATGAACTAACCCATGAAGAGGGCCTAGAACAGTGCCTTGCAGGGTAAGTGCCCAGTAAGTATCAGCTGCTGCCACTGCTGCTAAAAAGATCAGGTATTTCATGGGAGGAGACAGCACAAACTGAGATGACAGGATTGAACGTCAGAATGGGTAAGAGGCCAGAACCCAGACAAACCCAGTCCTACCACTTCCTAGATAGGGATCTTAGGTAAACTCTGGGGCCTCTTGTTTTCACATCTGGAAAATGAGGCTGTTAATAAATGTTATGAGGACTAAATGAAAACGTTCATCATCTGTTCATTTAAAATAGATTTAGTTAGAATGGCACCTGCTGTGTTCCAGGTACAGCATCAGGTTCTAGACTACAGAGATGACAAAACCACCCATTCTAGTGAGGGAGACAAGACAAAAAAATAACCACTCGAATGAGGGTGATTGTGCTTGTAATAGGGGAGTGTGACCCAGTCAGGGTAAAGTGCTTCAGCTCAGTGCCTGGCCCAGGTAAAACATTCAAATGTTCGGTAAAGGTCAGCTACCAGAATAACGACTGTTATTATTTTATTGTTATTATTTAACACATGAGGACACTAGGGCCAGAGAGATGAAGTAACCTCCTCAAAGCACACCACTAGGAAGAGGCACATGTGAGCAGTGAGAGAGAAGGGTGGGAATTGGAGCACTGGTCAGATTCAAGCAGGGATTGCACTTCAGGCCTGGCAGGCAGGGTGGTCAGCTGGCACTTGGGCCCCACCCGACGGGGCATGGTCATGCCAACCTTAACATTTCCCCTGACTTCTCCAGGTCACGGGCTGCTGCAGGGCAACCTGCATCATTCGGATGGCTGCCTCTGGGGAGCGATCTAGCTGAAGTCGTTCTATGCCTGTCTGGGTGGGCCCCAGGCTTCAGACATGGGGCATCCTCAGTCCCCGCCTGCACTGAGCCCCTAGGCTGATGCGGGAGAGTGGCACGAAGACAGAGGACTTCAGCCTAGGGACTCCCTGCCTCTCCTTCCTGCCTCAGGGCCTCTGCACTTGTTCTGTCTCTTAGAACATGCTCTTACCTAAGATTTTGGATCCTCTCGTGACCCCTGCCTGCTTGTCATTCAGGCCTAAGTTCGAACTTTGCTTCCTCAGAGGCCTTTCCTGACCACTTCACCTACACCAGTGTTTCTGATATTCTCTTATCACCTCCCCATGACTTTTCTTCAAAACCCCATCACCTCTGAAATTGTCTGATTTCTTTCTTATTATCCTCTGCTTCTGACTAGAACAGTGCTTCTCAGCTTTTTTTCCTTATTGCCTCCCTACGGAGCCTTTTTAGACATTTTTGTCTTAATTGTCCACTCTCCCGCATGAAATTCGAATACCACAGCTAAACTGTGTATCCGTCAAAGAGCCACAAACCACTGTAATATCCAAGAATTTTTCACTTCCTTCCAAAAAACAATTTTTGCCCCATTGGAGGTGATATCACCCCCATTGCGAATGCGTGGATTAGAACTTAAGGCCTGTGAAAACAGGGGCCTTGTCTGTCTTGTTCACTGCTGTATCTTCAGTGTCAGGCTTGACTCATAGTAGGTGCTCAATAAATATTTATGGTATGAATGAAAGCCTGGGGACCTTGGGAGCACAAAGGAGACATTCATCTTGGAGCTAGAGGAGGGATGGGCAGGGCAGGCTTCTTGGAAGATAGTACTTCAAAGTGTAGTCTTGTAGGCCTTGAGTAGGGGTGAGGAAGGGAGACATGGGAAGGATGACCAATTAGAGGACACATCGTTCACAAAGGCATGGAGCATGAAGCACTCAAGATATTTGGGGTAGGCCATGCTGTCTCTAGGAAGATCTGGCTTAGACTGTTAGAGGCTCTGAAGAGTTGGAAGAAGGACCTCCTATGGGCCTGGTTCTTCTCTCACAGCTCTGAAGAACTCCCATGCCAAGTCAGGAGTCTAGTCTAGTCTCTACCACCAACAAGGTGTGTGAAACTGTAGAACAGGCAGGTGGGTTAGCCTTGCTGACTTGTGATGTCTCTGCTTGGCTAGGGGTCAACAGCTCTGCATTGGAGGTCATCAGCCACCACCTCCCCCCAGGAGCCCTGAAAACCCCTACAGGGATCCTGTGAAAAAACGGCATGGTGGTGGGGGCGTCAGACCTCCTCTAACTTCACAAGGGGGAAGGAGACTCACAATCAACAGCCCAAGGCTGATTCCTGTGAGGTGGAGGTCAGACATACCTCCTCTCTCCAACTATTTTCCCAATTCTCACACCAGCTGTCCCTCCCACAGCACTCTCTACTTCTCTGCTGGATTTGATAATTCGTTGCAATGGCCACACAGAACTCAGACCATACTCAGAGTTACGGGGTTTATTAAGGAAGTAATAAGTTATAATAATATATATAATTCAGGATCAGGAATGACTCAGGATACAGTCCTTTGATCAGGACAGCCTCTTCTCAGCCGTGCCTACAGGCAGGCCTCACTCTGGCCCTCGGCGTCTTGGCCCCTCAGCCTGGCCTCTGTACTGCTCAGGCAAGTGTTACAAAGGTCTTTAGCTCCACCAATGAGTGCCCAGGAGTACCCCACTCTGCCAGCGAGCCTCAGCCCGAAGGCACTCAGCTTACTTGCACCATGGGTCGGCACGGCCATTATAACTCCCTTACTCCATGGGTTGGGAAGTCCACTGCATCATCTCGCGCTGGTCTCCTGATTCTGCTGCCACTTCTCTGCCACTGCTTCTCACCATCTTATGCCGTCTCTGGTGTTACAGCTCTCTGTCTCTGTCTCCTGGGTCTAGGAGGTTCTCAGCACAGGAACCTGGGTCCAAAGGATGTACTCTGCTCCCATCTCTTCTTGGTGGTAGTGAGTTCCCCCCTTTCCATCTCTGGGATGGCTCATTTTATTCCTAGTGGGATGGCAAAAACTGACCAATCCCCTGGTTAAGGTTCCATATACCTTATTTGCATGGCCCACCCCCACAAGGGTTCCATGCATCTTATTTGCATCAACCGCAAGCTGTCCAATCCCCTTAGTGGGCCACAGGTGCCTTGTTTACATAGCCCTTCCTAATCATTTGGTGAGAGTTACAACACCGTGGTTAGAAAGGCCATATAAAAGTGATCCATCGCATGGCAGATCCCCATGGCAGCAGTCAGAGCTACAAAGAGAAACTTCCCCCACTTTGCCCTAACCCAAACTGAGGAAGCAGACCGGCTCTCAAGCCTGGGTTTCCTGGAAACCTCTGACATCAGAGACCTCTGTGCAACCCACCTCTACCCCTCATCTCCCTGCCCACCATGCCAGGCCTGGCTATAACCAGTGGGAGACACCCAGGAGCAATGGGTGCTTATCTCTGCTTTTCCAGACGGGTGCTGCTCTACAATCCTGTTTGTTTATCCACAGCAGCCGCCCGTTGAGAAAATGGCTGTGTTTGTTTCCAAGTGTGTCGTGTGAACCATGGGCTAAATATACCCACACCAGCGCCTCGCAGGCACCCGCCCTGGAACAGCGTGCCCCGTTTTGCTCGTGCTCTCTCTGCAAAAGCAATCCCCAGAATCCTCGGCCCTTGGGAATCTTCCTCCCTCCCCTTCCCCAGGAGAAGGAGTTCCTGAAGTGGAGATGCAGGTTGTCCTGGCCAGGAACCGGCGAGTGGGGGCTGGGCAGTCAGAGCTTGTTCTCTGTGGAACCGCAGTGAGAATGTTCCCTCCACCCTGGAATGTGTGTTCCTGGACAGTGAGTGCTTTGTGCCCTTGTGGGGACAGGGCCTGTTTATTCCAACCCAGCCCCAGAACTGAAACTTTCCTGTGGCTGCCAGTCTGCTTCAGAAAAGTTCCCATCGAGGAAGCCAGGCCTCACCCACTTTGGCTGCAGCCCCAGTATCCCTGGTTTCTTGTGGGACATTTGGCCCCTCGGGATAACCAGGGTCTTCTGGCTGAGGCCTCCTTTCTCCCATGCTCCCCATAGCCCGGAACTCTTCCCCCATCACAGATAAGCCCGTTTTTGTGACTCTACCTGGGTTTGCTTCACTTGGGGCCAGAAAAAGTAAACCTCCCAGAAGAATTTTCTTGTCTGCCAAGACCCACTAAGACTGGGCAGGATGGTGGGGGAGACACAGGGAGGCACATCCACACCAGCCGTGCCTGGGCAGCAACAAGGCCAAATAAGAGCTTGGCTGCTGCCACCAGCCACTGCCCTCCACTCCCCAGACCCAAGGCTCTACCCCAACCCCACCCCCATACCCCTTTTCCTCAGAATCCTCTCAGCCCTTAATGACAGGACAGCCCCCCACCCCCATAAGGGAAGTATCCTGCTGTAGCAGCACTCACTTTGGAGTCCGACAGACTTGGGTTCTGATCCTGGCACTGCCACCTGTTAGCTGGTTGACCCCAGGCAAGGTCTTCCCTACTCAGAACCTCAGCCGCCTTGTCGGGTGAAATGAGGCTCACACCTCTAATGTCTCATAACTCCGATGAAGATGGAGCAGGATGGTAATGCCAGCCACTCAGCAGGCGTGCAGTACATTTATTCTACCCATGTAGTTATTGAGCACCAGCTGTGTGCCAGATGCTGCTCTGGACACTGGGCATATAGGAGCAAGACAGGTCTCTGCCTTCAAGACACATCTAGTGCAGAAGACAAATCAAAACCCCAAGTATAGAGTCTAATGAGAAGAACAGTAAAGCCAGGTCAGAGGATAGTAAAGAGAGGTGGAGGTGGGTGCCACTTTAGACCAAGTGTTTAGCGGAAGTGTCTCTGAGGAGGTGACGTGTGAGCAGAGTCGAGAATGAAGTGCTGGAGTGAGGCAGGTGCTGACTAGGGTCCAGGGCTCCAGGCAGCTCAGCGGGAACAGCAGGTTCCTGAGGCAGAAGATGTTTCAGCAAGGAGGCCGGTAGGAAGGAGCTTCACTCCAAGAGGAGGGAGGGGAATGAGGTCAGAGGTGAAGGGGCCGTCTGCTGCCAGACCTTGCTGGTCCTGGTCAGGAGTGGGGGTTTTTTTCCAAGTGTGGTGGGAAGCCTTGGGAAGTTAGAGAGCAGGGGTAAGGTGGTCTGTTGGTGGGCCTTTCCCTGTCTACCTGCTTTCCCCAGTGTCCTTGCCCTCAACTAGACTGTAAGCTTTGTGGCAAGGACTCGCTACCTCCCTCATGGCTTAGTCAGTGTTGAGTGTTCTTTCATTCAAGTTGGCAGCTTAGTACACGTGTCACTCTGCCAGGTACCAGGGATGTGGAAGTAAATAACACTGGCCTTCTAATTGCAGGGGAAAGCTGCTGGAGGACTTGAAGCATGGGAATGCCGTGATCTGATCTATGTTTATAAGAATCTTCTCTGCATGGAGCATGAACTGGGGCGGTGGCGGGGGGGGGAGGTGTTGAGGGGGCAAGACTAGAAGTGGGGCCAGGCAAGTATCACAAGTGAACAAACTGGCCAGTGAGGCCCCGGGCCAACTGGAGATGTCAGGCCTCATCTGAGGGAGCAGCCACCGCTTGGCCAGTGGGGCAGGTGGCAGTGTAGGCCCTGTGTGGGGACTGTTGGTATAGAGCCAAGAACATCGGCCTGGGACCAGTCAGTGATCCATCCATCCTACAGACACATATCGAACACTTATTTCTAGGTGCCAGACACAAGATTTGGATTCCAGTTCCAGCACTGATAAAGTCAGGAGGCCTCGCTCAAGTCCCTCAGCCCTCAGAGGCCCAGCTTCCTGGTCTGTGAATGGGGAGAGAGCCCACACTGCAGCAATGTTTGGGAGGATAAATGAATGCAAAGCTCCCTCATTTAAGTGCACTCCAGGCTACCCTCTCCCTGCCAACAGGCTGGCTAATTCAGCCCACAGCCCCTCCTGACCTAGCTTCAGGCAGAGGGCTGTTGTTACCTCCTTCTGGGTGGGGGCCAGGGCCTCACAGACCCCATTGTGGCGGCCTCCCAGTCCTGCATCACTGTTTGCTCTGCTCTGCCGTGCACTTCCCACCCATCAGTCCAACCTTCCCAGGCTCCCTCTAGAGAGGGAAGGAGCCTCAGGCTGAGTGTCCCCACCATTCTGACCTACTCTGGGATTTAGCCCTGTTCCTTTCCCTTCCCTTTCCCAGCAGTGGAAGGGCTGGGGCCCAGTGGCTCCCCAGTACCCTTAGACTCAACTCCAAGCTGTTCCTGTGGCTTCCAGGCAGGTGCTCATGCCTGCACCCCCATCTCCCAGTATCTTCTCCTCCCTGCACTCTGTCAGCCCCCTGGCCTCCTGTCAGTTCCTGAACCTGCCCATCTCTTTCCCCCTGGGGTCCTGAAGTGAGTTCCTAGCTGTCCGGACTTGGATAAGCTCTTTCCCTCTACACCTATTTCCTCAGCAGTAAAATGGGTCAGTGCCTACATCGGTGTGGGGGCTGATGGCTACGGTTTTTCAAATCACGAAAGCTGTTCCATGCAGGTGGTGCCATTTCTCCCCCTACCCCCACATTATTGTCTGAGGACTCAAATGTCACCTCCCTTCTCTCCCTGCAGGACACGTTCGTGGAACTCTATGGGAACAATGCAGCGGCCGAGAGCCGGAAGGGCCAGGAGCGCTTCAACCGCTGGTTCCTGACAGGCATGACTGTGGCTGGTGTGGTTCTGCTGGGCTCCCTCTTCAGTCGGAAATGATCAGACACCACCCACTCACCATCCCACCCCCAGCCCTGCCCCCGCCACATCCCTCCGTTCAGTGATCACCATGCCACCAGGAGAACCACTACATGTAGCCCATGCCTGCTCACCTACCCACCATAGGGCTGGGCTTAGACCTGGTCCCCTGCAATTAGTTTTCTAGCATCTACATGCTTCTGTGACAGCCAGCCTCCCCCACACCTGTTTCCTGGCCTCAAAATCCACACCTTCTCTATGGAAGCTGACAGGTGTGTGGGGGTGTTGTGGCTGGGGATTGGTAGGACCTTTACCCCTTAGCCTCCCAAGAGGGCTGTCTACCAGGGAGCTGGACAGTTTCTGAACCTCTTCCCCAGAAAGAGAGACTAGATTGCCTTTGTTTTGATGTTTGTGGCCTCAGAATTGACCATTTCCCATTCCCTCCTGGACCTGGGCTTCCCTTCCTTCCATCTCCATCTCCTAGAGCCACCTAGGGGCCACTTGTGGCTAATTAGGGATTCAGGCTGCTTGCAGAGAGGCAAAGACCAGGACCTCCTCCCCACCTCTGGCCTAGCCAAAGACCCCACTCACATCCAGGGTCCTACAGAGGCCTCTGACTAGAGGCCAGGCCCACCTGGGATGGGGATCTGTCACTACAGGAAGCACCCCATGCCAAAGGAAGGGTGGCTTTGCAGTTTAGCACCACCCCCAGTCCCTTCCTCTCCACGGACTCCCATGACCATAACTGAGGGACCAACTGGGCCCAAGACAGGTACCCCAGAGCTGTTTATGGCCTCAGCTGCCTCACTTCCTACAGGGAGATCAGCCTGTGGCATCTTTGCCTTGAATCAGTGCCCATGGGGTCCAGGGGCTCAGGGGCATCTGCCCAGAGGTGAAGAAGAGCTACAGGAACAGCTGTGGGAACCCCAGGGTCTTCCCTACCTCAGGCAGGAAGGACAGGAGGAAAGCCTGTTGCACAGGGTGGAAAGGCTGGAAGGCCCAGTCCTACCTGACCAGGCAGATCTGCACCCTACCCACACTCAGCCTGGGCAGCCGGGCTGCCAAGGCCAGAGCCGTCCAACCAGGAGCCCTTCAGGTCTCCCTCTCCTCTGCTCCACCCATGGCCTGTCTCATCCCTGGGGGTCCCAGCCACCCCAGGCTCTCTGCTGTACAGATTCGAGACTAGTTTTTATTCCTTGTGAAGATGATATACTATTTTTGTTAAGCGTGTCTGTATTTATGTGTGAGGAGCTGCTGGCTTGCTGTGCGTGTGCACGTGGAGAGCTGGTGCCTGGAGATTGGACGGCCTGATGCTTCCTCCCCTACTCTGGCCCAGGGAAGCCCACTGGGGGTCCTGGCTCCTGAGGGGCACCTGTCCCTCCCCCCATCCCCTACCCCCACTTGTTCCAGCTCTTTGAAATAGTCTGTGTGAAGGTGAAAGTGCAGTGCAGTAATAAACTGTGTTGACTCATTGAACAGAGGGCCTGGGCTCTTGTGTACTCCAGGGAAGGAGGAGCAGCTGGGCTGGCAGAGAAGCCACAGGGGAGCCAGGTCCTGGGATTGGCTCTGCCACCCTCACGGGAGGATCTTAAACAACTGTTTCCCCTACCTACCCGCTGCCTGAATTTCTCCTTCTGTACATTGGCAAAGGTCCCTGGGTGGTGCAAACAGTTTGTGCTTGACTGCTAACTGAAAGGTTGACAGTTTGAACCCACCCAGCACCACCGTGGAAGAAAGGCCTGTCGATCTGCTTCTATAAAAATTACAGCCAAGAAAACACTGTGGAGCTCAGTTCTACCCTCTAACACATAGGGTCGCCATGAGTTGGAATTGACTCAGCAGTGGGTTTGGTTTGGTAAATTAACAGGGTTTTTATTGAGCATCTGTGTGTGCCAGGCACAGTGCTGGGCACTTCAGCTGGGGTATGAACAGGGCACACACAGTCCTTGCCCTCAGGAGCAGACATTCTAGTGGGAGAAACGGTCCATTAGCCGCTCAGTGCATGCTTACTGAGGCCTGCGCTGCACAGTACAGCCCAATACACTGGGGATCCTGCAGCGAACAAGCCTCGGAGCTTCCACCCTAGCGGGGGAGACAGACAAATATAATGACCACTCTGGCAGTTGTGGAGCAAGGGTGGAAACGGGATGACCATGAGGAAGCTGTTCCAGTCTCTGGCAAGACACGGAGGTCTTAGTGGGAAAGGAGGTAAGCCTACGGGGTCAGATTGGAGATAATATCCATCAGCAGATCCCTTTGCAGGATTTGCTGGTAGATCAGATGGCTCTAGAGAAGAAGTAAAGGATGGCTCGGGGTTTTGGAATAGTGATGCCATTATAATTACAAAAATGAAGCCCAAGTTTGAAGCCAGTTTTACCCGGGAGGCTCATGGTGCTCTGACAGCATTTAATAGGGGACCTGCGCTTGTCCGGGAGTTGAGTCAGGGAGGGTTCCCTGGAAGTGACAGGAGAACCAGGAAGTGTCTGCCTGGCCAAGGAGCAGTGAATGCAAAGCATCTGAGGCAGGAGGTAGCTAGGCAATTTCAGACTGAAGAGAAAGCTGGTGCGTCTGGAGCTGAGAGCAGGGCTTCCAACTGGTTCATTCTAGTTCAAACCCCTGCTGAGAATTTGCATTTCCACCCCAGATAATACACTGAATCAGAATCTACATTTTAACGAGACCAAGTGATTCTCCTGTATAATAAATTTTGAGAGCCTCTTCTCTACTAGTGGCTCTCAGAATTGGTTCCTAACCAGCAGCATCAGCATCACCTGGGAACTTGCTATAGAAATGCAATTCTCAGCAGGGGTTAGAGCTGAAAGGAACCAGTGAAAGCCCTGGCTGAGAGCAAAGGGGCTCCTGGGTCAAGGTCATGCCAGAGATGCTGGTGGGGTGAGGGGACTGAACTTGATCCTGAGAGCAGGAGAGCTAGAGAAATGTTTTAAGTGAGGGAGTGATTTGCCTCATGGAAACTCCCGAAGCTTCCTCTAGCTGTTCTGTAGAGAAGGTTCTGGAGGGGGAGCAGAGTAGAAACTGGGCGACAAGTGAGGAAGCCATGGCTTGATCGAAGTGCAGCTTCTGAGAGTGAACAGGCCAGGTGTCTATCCTGGGTCACCACTCCTGGTCGTGACATTGGGCAAGTTACTAACTTCTCTTTGCCCCAGCTTTTCCCTCTATAAAATGGGTATATAACAGCCCCCATCACACACGACTGTGGTCACGATTGAACTAGATAACCCAGTAGAGTTTGGGGGAGGACTGCATGCGGGAGGGGAGGGGGGAGGAGGAGTAGGGATGACCCCGCTGTCGGGCAGGCCCCCCACCAGGAGGGAGTTGGTGCTACTCGCTGAGTTCCCTGTGGCTGTGGCTGGAGGTCCAGCAGCGGTTGGGAAAGCGGTCAAAAATTCCAGGGGCTGGGACTCCAGCGGGGTTGGGGGCAGATGGGGAGATGGAGGGTGGGCGGAGCAGGCCCTGCCTCCGGCGCTCCGTCTCGCCCGCTTCAGAAGCGGGCTTGACTGCCCCCTGGTGGCCGTGTGGGAATGCGACCTGAAAGCCACCCCCACCCCAAGCTATCCTCGCGTTAAGCGCCCTTGACCTCAGTCCCCCGCCTGGCCAACACCCCCGCGGTATCCTCCATCTTTCGCCCTTCTCACCAGAAGGACCTCTAGGCTACCAAATTTTGGGTGCTGGAGTCAGCGATTGCTATGGCTCTCCCGGAGCTCAGAGTGGCCTACCGCCTCCCATGCACACCCCCACCCCCACGATGCGCCCCTGGCTCCTACTCCCAACCCTGGCCACTCAAGTCCCCTCTCCAGCTTCTGGATCTCCTTCCAGAAACGTTTTTTCACACACAGGCAGATAACACGGATATAAGTACATTTTGATCTTCGGTTTTTGTTTTTTCTTTTTACACAAATGGTAGCAGACACACCGTGTTTTGTATTTTCACTGTAATAATGATGTATCTTACAAGAAACTTCTATATTCATACCTAAGTAGTTTCCTCATTTTTCGAAAACTTTATTATAGGAAATTTCAAATATACAAAAGTAGACTAAATAGTGCAACGTGTTCTCATGTACTCATCATGAAGTGTCCGTAACGACTCACGCGTGGGAGCCTCAGCCTTGCTGCGACCTGTGTACCGCACCACATGCATTCTAACGGAGCCTCTCACTCGGCGATTCTGAACCTTTCACATGTCATGGAACACGCTTATAATATTGGAATCGCACACCGAGGGAACGCTGGAAGGAGTTTGGGACTGTCTATACGGTCATTCCATTTCTTTATATTCTGATGAGAAAAAATGAAATGCAACCTACTAAGGAAGATATGAAGTATTAACTTGGATTAAAACACCCAGATATTTTCACATTCTTGCTGGAGAAACTTGATCTTGCTCCTCCTGCTTGTTAATATGAGGTTTGATGTCTGAAATGGTTCACACAATCCCAGATTGAAGCTTATTAATGATGATCTCTTCAAATTCCTGGCGGTCAACAGGAACAAGTGTATAACATCAAATAGGTGATAAAATAAAATTTTAAACTACTCCAAATCTTAAAACTGAAATTATATTTAAGCATTCCAATAACTCTTCCCTTGCTTTAGTTGGCAAACATAATGTTGACATTTCTTGTAATAATGCAAGTGGATTTTAATCCAAATCTACTTTTTCTTTTGGGGTATTTAAAAATAATGATGAATCCCAAAACACAGTAAAAGACATAAGGCTTTGAAACTGATTTTTTTGAGACAATTATAATTCATTTATTAACACCAGGCAAGGCCCTTTAGCACAAAGGAAGGGAGGGAGGGAGAGATGGAGAAATGAAGAAAAGAAAGTAAGGGGAATTCACAGCCAATATTACTTATGAACATACATGTCCAAGTTCTAAATATAATATTATTAAGTTGAATCTAACAACATATTAAAGAATAATGCATCATGACAAAGTAGGGCTTATTACAGGTAAAGAAGGTTGACTCAATATTAGGAAACCTTTTGATGTAATTTATTGTATTGAAAAATTAACAAAGAACAGCCATATGAATATCAAAATAGTATTTTGTAATATTCAACACCTGTTCATGATTTTGAAATAATGTTTAGCAAGCCAAGTCAACTTGTACATTTTTATACTCCGAATTCTATAAAAGTTTAAGAAGTTGATTGCGCGCGTTGCTTGTATGATATTAAAAAAATTAACAAGTTATGCAGAAAAGTCAACAACGTATATCATGATCAAATTCATTACATAAATGGCCTGCACTCCGTTTTTATATTTCTATCATCATGATCTTTGCCATAATAACAAGAACTTTTTCTTAATATATACAAAATAATGAAAATGAACATATATAATTTATAAAATGTCTTGATTTTTAATAAATACCCAGGCACTAATGTTAGAATTCTGGGCATATGGCGTATTTAATTTCTCCTAAATTATTTAAGCCTTCTCCTTTCATTAGGCTCGCACTTGAATAATTAGCTTGAATAATTCCATTATCAGAAGCCTTGTGAATTCTTATGAAATTCAAATGACTCTACTACAAAGTTTTAACAAGTCAATCTTAAAATTCAAAGAAGTTATTAAAACACCAAGGTATGGAGAATATGAACATAGAGTAAGAAAAAAAAAATCTTTTGAAAATAAAATGGGAAAGAAGGTGAACATACCATAGTGGCCCAGCGGAAAACATAGTTTGTAAACACTTTGCTGGATGGGAAATGACCAAGCCACACATCAGGAAGGCATGGCTCCAACTGCACTGTAAGAAAACCAAAAACCTCACAGCTATTCCGTGTCCCGTTGCATTGTAAAAATAATAATAATAAATAAAAATAATGATCAGACTCTACTTTGTAAACCATTTATGTGGCTAGGACCTCCCCTGCAGCCTGTCCCTAAAAGGCATAGTAATGTCATCTGTGCTGCATGCCAAGCCCCCTGGGCACCTGGTAAACGAATGTCAGTGACTCCACCGACCTTGCCCAGAATGGGTGGCCGATGAGCTGTGCAGCTGACCACTGTAGTAAATCTCCAGTAGGGAAGAGGCCAACCTTGGCCATGTTCAGCAAGGGCCAGAGAAGAGACAGGATAATGTAGTGGTTAGGAGCAGGACTCTGCAGCCAGACTGCCTGAGGTAGAATCCTGGGCCCACCACTTATTAGCTCAGGGGCCTTGGACTAGTGTTTCAGCCTTCCTGTGTGTGCCTGAGTTTCTTCACCTGTAAAATGAGGGTGATAATCATACATACATCATGGGGTGGCTATGCAGACCTGAAGCTTGTAGTGTTTTATAATGGTGTCTGGCACCGAAGTACTATATAAATATGATCAGGCTGTGCTGTCAGACCACCTGCCCCCACTCCCACTCCTCTGAGGAACCCTGGGCCAGGACCTGATAGGACTGGTCTGGGGAACTCCAGCTATCCCGAATTCTGAGTATGTCTTAGTATGGGTTTCCCCCAAAAGCAAAGCTAAGACAAGGATTCAGGTGCATGGTTTCAGCAGTGATCCTAGGGGAGTAGGGAAGTGAGGCAGGGGACAGGGAGCCAACACAGGGAGCAATGATGAGGAGGTTACCACTGTGGGCACTGGGGTTCCTCCCACCGGGCATCCTTTGAAAGACCCATAGAACACCTCAGAATTATATTACTGAGGGGCAAGAAAGCTGAGGTGTTTATCCACCAACTCCCAGCCTTCATTGGGTGAAGGCTGCTCCTGGGTTGTTAGCCCTCAGCATTTATCACTTCCTGCCTGCCCTGGACTTGGGCTGAGCATAAACATGTGCCCAAAGGGACATAGGTGCCAGTCCCCTTGAAGGAACACTGCCCACCAAAGCTGCTGGTGACCTCCAAGGGTGGGCCAAGGGGACATGGCAAGGGCACCACCATATCTGCCACAACTTCTGACCTGTTTGTAGCACACCAGTTGGAAAACTCTGCTTGGGGGGGGCAATTTGGCAGTTTTCAACTCTTGCTAATTCAAACAACTCTGCAATAAGTAACCTCATGTATCCATCATTTTGCACACATGCACATGTTTCCACAGGAGAAATTTCCAGAAGTTGAATTGCTGGTGCAAAGGGTATATGCATTTGTTATTTGCTAGATAGTCAAAAAAAAAAAACTTTTTTTAGATAGTCAAAACCGGTGTCACATGAAGCTGCCTGTCTCTAGCACTCTTGCTGACAACTGTATTAGCAAGACATCTGCTAACACTCTTTGGTCTTCGTCAATCTGCTAGATGAAAAAAAATACCTCATCCTTTAAAATTTCATCTTGGAAACTCTAATTGAAGTTGGCATCTTGTAGCATATTTGAAAGCCACCTGTACTCTTAATAAGTTAATGAGTCTATACAATGACCAACGAGGGCTGCTAATGCACATGAAGACAACCAGGCATTGCGAGCCTCCTGGCAAAATAACTCAGTACCACCCATGAAATATTCTTGCCAAAAAAATCAAATCTAAGTCTGATCAAGCCCCTAAATCTAACCACTATTTATAGAAAATACAGGGAACAAAGGGACATAATGACACATCGACATGCAATCAGCAAGATGCTGGCTGGGGGATACTCCTCAGGACAAATGGCCCCATTTCTTCAACCTATGAAATGCAAGGAGACAGGGAAAGGGAGAAAGAGAAAGCAAGGGAGACTATACATTAAAAGAGATTTAAGAGGTAGATCAGTCGGTGGATTTCTGCCTCCAGGAAGATAGAATAGATACACTTTTCCTTATTTCTCCCAGGAGACAACTAAAAACCCTGGACATAATATATAAAACAAGCATAAGATTCTGAAAGGTGCAAAGAGGCAGCCTAGTGAGGAACCTCAGGACCTACGGAATGACACAGTGGTGAGTCCCCTAGTGTGATCGTTAAGGTTGTGTGTCAGCTTGGCTGGGCCAGGATTCTTAGTGGTTTGGCAGTTAAGATGTAGTTTGGCAGTTGTATAATGATGAAATCACCTCCGTGATGAGGATGTAATATAATGGGATCACATCATTGATGGGATCTGCCGTGAGTAGCTAATCAGTTGAAAGGAAATTTCCTTGGGAGTGTGGCCTGCATCCCATATGCATGGACTTTTTGGCGGGCTTTTACTGGCTCTGGATCCTGCAGCTGGCTCCTGTTAGCCTCACTCTGGTTCTTGGGACTTGAGCTAGCAGCTTACCTGCCACCTTGCCTGCTGACCAGAGGCCTGCTGTCTGATCTGCCGATCTTGGCTTCACCAGCCCTGCAGCTACATGAGTCAGGAGAAACCTCCAGCCTCACCCATGGACTTGGCACTTTCCAGCCTCTACAACTGTATGAGCCATTTCCTTGATATAAATCTTTCTAAAAATACATAACTTTACTTGTTTTGCTTCTCTAGAGAACCCAGCCTAAGACATTTGTCGAGAGTAGTTGTAGAGAAACAAACTTATCAGGATGATGTCTTAGTCATCTAGTGCTACTTTAACAGGAATACCAGAAGCGAACGGCCTTAACAAAGAGAAAATTATTTTCTCACAGTCTTGTAGCCTAGAAGTCCAAATTCAGGGTGTCAGCTTCAGGGGAAGGCTTTCTCTCTCTGTCAGCTCTGGAGGAAGGTCTTTCTCATCAATCTTCCCCAGGGCTAGGAGCTTCTCTGCACAGGAACCCTGAGTCCAAAGGATGCGCTCTGCTCCCGGTGCTCCTTCTTGGTGGTATGAGGTCCCCCACTCTCTGTTTGCTACCCTTTCCTTTTATCTCTTGTAAGATAAAAGATGGTACAGACCACACCCCAAGGAAACTCCCTTTACATTGGATCAGGGACGTGACCTGACCAAAGGTGGTATATCCCACCCTAATCCTCTTTAATTACAGGCACAGATTATGATTTATAACACATAGGAAAATCACAAAATGGAGCACAACCACTCAATACCAGGAATCATGGCCTAACCAAGCTAACACATATTTTTGGGGGATACAATTCAATCCATGACAGATGAGTTTTCTGCATTGGTTCTCAATTGTTGTTAGTCTTAAAGATGTTGATGACTCTGCTTCCAGTAATAAAGAGGGCACTGCAAATCTGTGGCGTGAAGTGGCAATACAAATACACAAAATATCACCACCAATAGATCAGGTATTGGTGAGAGGCAAGGCTCTGGGTGATCTCATATGTGATAACTTTCTACAATTTTGTCATAATGAGAAGTATAAGGAAGCTGGTTGGTTGGTCCTATTTTCTGTTGACAAAGTGGTGAAAGAAAGAGATGATCTCAGGGCTTCAGAGTCAAAGCTCAAGTGCCACATAAACAACGTAAAAGTTTCAACTTATGCCTTGAAAGAGTCTTATTTCTTGTAGTAACAGAGCTGATATTGCTGAACACCAAACCCAGAGTCTCATCCTAAGAGTGGCTGAATTGCAATGCCAACAGAATTCCTAACCTCAAGTGGTGTCTGAAGTTAAAGTGAGGGCATTGATTGGGAAGAAATGGGACCCTGAAACTTGGAATGGGGACATGTGAGCAGATAATCAGGAAGCTGGGGACACTGAGCCACTAAATTCCATTGAATTGCTTCTGCCAACAGAACGAGCCCTCTCACTCCCATCTAAAGAGATTACTTTGTCTTGGTCTGCTAAATCACCCTCCCCAGTAAAACCATTAGCCCCTCTACCCCCATCTGATGAGATTTACCCCGCTGTGTCTGAAGAACCTTTGTCTCAGTCATTGTCTGGGGCATCATCTGAGACAGATGCCTTACAAGACAATGCTGAATGTTCTCAAAACACATCCCCACCACCCATTTGGCTTCTAGACCTATAACTAGACTTAAGTCCCAGCAATCCCCAAAAGGTGAAGTACAAAGTGTGACCCAGGAGGAGGTACACTACACTCTGAAAGAACTGCTTAAGTTTTCTAATACGTACAAATGGAAACCTGGGGAATATGTGTGGGAATGGTTATTAAGGGTGTAGGATGATGGTGCAAGGAACATACAGGTGGATCAGTCAGAGTTTATTGATATGGGTCCACTAAGCACAGATTATTCATTCAGTGTTTCAGCTTGAGAGGTTAGGAAAGGATCTAATAGTTTATTTAGTTGGGTCACTGAAGCATGGATTATGTGGTAAAAAAAAAAAAAAATGTGGTAGCCTACATTAAATCAAGTTGAAGTACCAGACCTGCCTTGGTATACTATAGAAGAAGGTATCCATAGGTTTAGGAAAATTGGCATGTCAGAATGGATTTGTCAGGTTAGACCCACAGACCCACACATGGAGTGCCCAGAGGACATACCTTTTACCACAACAGTGAAGAACAGATTTGTGAAGGGAGCCCCAGCATCCCTGAAGATTTGACAGTGGGAACTGCCCTAACTGAATTAGACACCTAACTACAATGGGGCTGATTGGACCCTGTGGTAGTAGGGGCCAAGTGGTGGCACTCAATCAACAAAGACAAGGTAGGCATGGTTACTATAATGGACAGCAGAATCAAAGCGGTGATCAGAATAGTCTGACTCCTATGGACTTATGGTGTTGGCTACTTAGTCACGGGGTCTCTAGGAGTGAAGTGGATAGGAAATCTACTAAATATTTACTTGATCTTTACAAGGGGAAGACTTTTAGGTCAAGTGAACAGAGGTCTAACTAGAACCGCCAGAATAGAGAGTCACGGCCTCTCAATCAATTCCCAGACTTGAGCTAGTTTACAGATCCACAGCCCTTGAATGACCGGGAGGCTGGGTCCCCTTGAGGAAGGACTGCACTCCACTGCCAGAAATTTATGCTGTTAATCTTTGTCCCAGCCTTCTCCAAAGGGATCTACCACCTTTTATGACAGTGACTGTTGATTGGGGAAAAGGAAATTATGACTTTCCGGGGATTACTGGATACTGGCTCTGAACTGGAAGCCCTGGTGGCATAGTGGTTAAGTGCTACAGCTTCTAACCAAGAGGTCGGCAGTTCAAATCCGCCAGGCACTCCTTGGAAACCCTATGGGGACAGTTCTAGTCTGCCCTATAGGGTCACTATGAGTCGGAATCGACTCGATGGCAGTGGGTTTGGTGGGGTGTGGCTCTGAACTGACACTAATTCCAGGAGGCCCAAAATGTCACTGTGGCCCACCAGTCAGAGTGGGGACATATGGAGGTCAGGTTATTAATGGAGTCTTAGCTCATGTCCATCTCACAGTAGGTCCATTGGGTCCCCGAACCCATCCTATAGTGATTTCCCCAGTTCCAGAATGCATAATCGAAATAGATATACTCAGCAACTGGCGGAACGCCCGCACTGGATCCCTGACAAGTGGAGTAAGGTCTATTATGGTAGAAAAAGCCAAATCAAATCATTAGAATTGCCCCTACCTAGAAAAATAGTAAACCAAAAGCAATACCAAATTCCTGGAGAGATTGCAGAGATTACTGCCACCATCAAGGACTTGATGGATGCAGGGGTGGTGATTCCCACCATGTCCTCATTCAACTTGCCTATGTGGCCTGTGCAAAAAACAGATGGATCTCGGAGGATAACAGGGGATTAGAAGGTAGTTCTAAATACCAGTTATGGCCGTATGACGAGTTGCAGAAACGAGGACTGTAATTGTTATGAGTATTTCTTCCTTGTATATGTGCATCAAATGTTTTTGTTTTCTTCACTTATAAAATATAAGCTGTATTGTAAACAGGGCTAGTGAGTTTTCAGTTGTACGTGGGTTAATTGTATCATGTTAGGCACAAGTATGACTTTATCTTTTTTCAAAGATTACGTACGGTTTAAGGAGATGTGTACAGGTACCAAGCTGACAAGGGACATGAACTGTGATCTTTAAGGCTGTTTGCCAACTTGGCTGGGCCAGGTTTCTCAGTGATGGGCAGTTATGATGAAGTTTGGCAGTGTTATAATGATGTAATCACCTCCATGATGAGATCTGATGTACTGTGATCACGTCATTGATAGGATCTGCTGTGAGTAGCTAATCATTTGGGGGTGTGACCTGCATGTAACATATGTGGACTTTCTGGCAGGCTTTTGCTCACTCTGGATCCTGCGGCTGGCTCCTGTTTATCTTACCTCTGGCTCTTGGGACTTGAGTTAGCAGCTTACCTGCTACCTTGCCTGGCAGTCTTGGGATTAGTCAGTCTTTGTAGCCTGTGAGCAAGAGGCCTGCTATCTAACACGCTGATCTTGGGTTCACTAGCCCCTGCAGCTACATGAGTCAGGAGAAGCCTGCAGCCTGACCCACGGACTTGGGACTTTTCAACCTCTACAACCACGTGAGTCATTTCCTTGATATAAACCTCTCTATAAATATATTTTATGTGCTTTACTTGTTTTGCTTCTCTAGAGAACCCAGCCTAAGACACCTAGGTTTTCTTTTTGCCTCTTGTATCCCAGAATTGGAGCCAAAGAAGATGGCAAACCAGAAAAGCCAATGGGCACAGACCAAAAAAAAGTTCCAACCAAAGCCTGCTCTCTCTAGCCAAAGGACTTGGAAAGGAACAACCTAGCAAGACAGAAAACTTTTAGACAATAACTAATCATTCCCTCATTTCATTTGACCCTTTTCCCAAATGTCACCTTGTTTAAAAGGACTTCACCTACCACCCTTTCTTCCCGCTTTAACTCCATGTGCCCTGCTTTGTTTTATTTCTTCTTTCACTTATCACCACGTAATATACTACATATTACACTTTGTTTATGTTTCTCTCCCCCTCCATTGGAATGTCTCCTCCATGAGGCCAGGAACTTAGTCTGTCTTGTTTTCTCCTGTATCCCCAATGCCTAGATTGGCATCTGGCACACAGTAGGTGCTCAGTAAAGATCTGTCAGGTGACTGAATGAAGGCATGTCCTTGCCTTTGCTCAAGCTATTCCCTCCACATGGAATGTCTCCCCTTCTCCTAACTGCCTTTCCTAATCCCACCTCTCCTTTAAGGCTCAGCCTGAGCCCCCACTCCTCCTTGACTAGCTGGACTCTGAGAGCCTGGAAATTGCTCTATTCTTGCCCCTCACCTACTCTGCCACCTAATTTAGGTGCCAGGTAAAGACTGAAAAAACAAAACCAAACCCACTGCCGTCAAGTCAAGTCCAACTCAAAGGCTGTAATCTTACAGAAGACCACCAGGCCTTTCTTCTGCAGTGCTGCTGGGTGTATTTGAACCACCAATCTTTTGGTTAGTAGCTTAGTGCAAGCCGTCTGTGTCACCCAGGAACCTCTGTAAAGACGGAAGTGGAGATTACAAGCAGAAGCAAACAGGCCCAGCTTTATTGAGGTGAAGGGCAGGGGAGAGGCTGCCAGAGGCAGAGCCATCAGAGGAGGGACTGCAGGGACAGCAGGCTAGAGTGCAGTGTCACTTCTTCCACTCCTTCTTGTCGTAGTCCCATCGGGAGGCCAGGCCTTGCACAGGGTTGCCTTTCATATCCAGGATGCGCTGGAGCTGCTTGGCCTTCCACTCATCTGTCAGGGTGATGGGTTTCTCCGGGAACACTGTGGAGAGCAGGTGCAGGGGGGGACAGGAGTGGCTCAGAGCCCTGCCAGGCCTGCCCTGCCACAGAGCCTGGGTCTCCAGACACAGCACCTGCTCTGAGGGGCTCCCTCCACCCTGCTTTCACCCACCAGACTCCTTCCTAAAGCAATCACTCCAGCAACCCCTGGGTTCTGACCCCAGTTCCACCTTTGCTGTGGGAACTGGGCCAAGCTCCTTCCCCTCTCTGAGCCTCAGTCTCCTCACCTACCTCTGTGGCCCAATGGTAATAGCAGTGCTGATTTGAAGTCTGCCTGAATCCAAAGCCCAGCTCTACCACTCTTTTGCTGTGTGCCCTTAAGCAAGTCACCTCGCCTCTCTGAGCCTTGGTTTCCTTAACTGTCAAAAACAGGTCCTATCCACTAGGGTTGTGGGGATCCAGTGTGACATTATTTGTAAAGCAATTGGCACAATGTCTGACAGATAATAACCATCCAATGCATGTTGACTGCTGTAGTTGTAACTACTGAGTTTGCTCCTGCTCACGGTAGAGTCCAGGCTGAGATTGTTTCTTCTGGTTCTTGAAAGGGGTGAGGTCCAGTGGGTGCCAGCATGATTCCCTAAGAGCTTGGCTGGTGGCTGCGGCCACAGGGACATAGCCCAGGCCTGCAGCCAGGCGAGGCATCACCCACTCACCATAGACCCGCTGCCACCAAATCAGCAGAGCTGTGATTCCAAAGCAGAAGAAGACACCTCCCATCACTGTCTTCCACTCGTTGGAGCGACGGTTCATCTCTGCGAAGCTCTCATGAAATTGGAGCCGGTACACTGAGGCAGGGGTGGAGGAAGGGGCGTCAGGTGCATCTGCCCCAGGGACCATGGGCCAACTCTGGCCCAGGGATCCCCAGCTTCACCCTCCCCACAGCAGATGCAGTTCATTCAACAATTCTCACGGGGCATCCACTGTATGCAAAGCATGGCCAGGAGCATAGGATGCAGTAATGAAGGAGCCAGATGAAAACTCCTGCCCTGTGACACCCACAGCTCGGAAAGGGGGATAGATGACAAACACTTAGATAGACTGTGGGTAGGGGCTGCTCAGATTAGGATGGTCAGAGAAGGGCTCTCAGAGAAGGTGACATTGGAGCTGAGGCCTAAGTTATCAAAGCGGGATTTGACTCAGGCAGAGGAAGGAAGAGCAAGTGCAAAGGGCCTGAGGCAGGAATGGGCTAGGAAACGATGGCATGAAGGTCAGTGTGGCTGGAGTGGAGTGAGCAAAAGGGATGATGCAGCAGGTGAGGGCTCGGCGGAGCCAGACCTCACAGGTGATGAGTTCTGATTTCATTCTAAGTGAACTGGGGAGGGTGAGTTTTAGGCCAGGAAGTGATAAGACTGCTTTTATTTGACTCAAACTTTCTTTAGAACTCTGTCTTCCTGACCATCATGTCCCTCATGTTTGACTATTTTCATTCATCTGCTTTCTTATCTACTGCTTATCTTTCCTGCCGAATTATAAGCTTCAGGGGGACAACGACTGTTTACTGTTACAGTGCCAGGACCTAGACCAGTGTTTGGTGCTCCTAATCAATATTTCTAGAATGAATGAATGAACAAATGCCCAGCTGAAGATTCCTAGAGAAATCAAGGAGGGCCACTGCCCTCAAAGAGGTTGACTTCAGGGCAACCGGCACTCCGGGCTGAGGGAACTGCTAGTGTAACGGTCCAGAGGCGGGAAAGCATGTGGCGCATTCAAGGAAGGGGATGGAAAACAGTGAAGCTAGAGTGTGGGGGAGTCTTTTCAGGGAAGGGGGGTGGGGATGAAGGTGGGAAGGCACTCCTGAGCAAAGGTGTGGGGAGGGTGTGGCAAGTGCAGTGCCTGTTTGGAGAGCAGCAAAGAACCTGGAGTTGCTGGGCAGAGGCGGCAGAACCTGAAGGGCCTTGAATGTCAGACCCAGGGGTCCCAACATTAAGCTATGCCAATTCAGAGGCTGTGGCCTTGGAACAAGGAGCCCTGGTGGTGCAGTGGTTAAGTGCTCGGCTGCTAACAGAAAGATCGGTGGTTCGAACTTGCCAGCCGCTCTGCAGCAGAAAGAGGTGGTAGTCTTCTTCCATAAAAATACCTGTGCTATAGGGTCACTATGAGTTGCAATCCACTCGACAGCAGTGGTTTCATTTTTTTTTTTTTTTTGCCTTGGAACTATTTTTCTGGAGGACACTCCCTGGCCCTGCCACCCTCCCCATTTGTCCTAATCTTTAAAGCCTGGCCCCAGCTCCACCTCCTCCAGGAAGCCTGCCTGGATAGCCCCATTTGTCAGAGATTCACTCCTTCAAATGAACTCCTACAGAATAGCCAGTCTCTCAAAACGTCTGTGATGTGGCTGCCTCACAGCCGTGAGCTCCTCACACCTGCCTGAGTCACCTACCTAATCTCATATGCTCTGGAGTCCACTGCCCCTGGAGTGAGCACTGGCTCTACCACTGCTGCACTCCGAGCCCTTAGGCAAGTCACTTCAGCTGTCTGGGCCTCAATTTCCTCACCTGTGAAATGGGCAAATGCCTACTTACCTCCTACGACTGACACAAGATGAAATGGGATTAGACAGGTCATGTGCTTTGCACAATTCCCGGCACCTAATAATCAAAAACCAAACCCACTGCCATCGAGTCGATTCTGACTCATACTGACCCTATAGGACAGAGTAGAACTGCCTGATAGTTTCCAAGGAGCGCCTGGTGGATTTGAACTGCCAACCTCTTGGTTAGCAGCCGTAGCACTCAACCACTACGCCACCAGGTTTTCCGGCACCTAATAAGCACCAGATAAATAGTGGCTGATATTATTATCATTATTACTTTAAAACAACAGCCCCACTTCCTCACTCCCTTGGTTATTGCCTCCACTACCTCTGGCCTGGACCAGCCACCTCACTGATCCTCCTGCCTACTGTCCCTCCACCCATCCAGTAGACAGAGGGCGCCTTCTCAAACCACCTGGGTTCAAACCCAACAAATCGAGGCTTAAGGAAATAAGGTCAAGTTTTCTCACGTAAGAAGCTGTCTGGAGGCGGGCAGTGCAGGCCTGGCACAGCTGCCCAGTGGTGCCATCTTCGTTTTAGACCACGAGTATTGTCAAATGAGATAACAAAGTACAAGAGAGAGGGTGAGGGGGCTCCTGCAATGGAATGAAGGTAAGGTGCTACTCCTACAGGCACGTACACACTAGGCTTTCTGGAAAAATATACAGGAGCCTGGTCACAGGGGACTAGGTGGCAGGGAAACTGACTTTTCCCTCTTTCCTTTTAAAGTGTCACCTACATGTATAACCCTTTCTCAGTGCATTAAGTAAAAATGAAAATAAATGAGGAAAAAATCAAAGCTGGCAGCAGAATTCCTTGGGGAGAGGAACTGTCTTTAGTTTGAGCAAGACGCCCTAGTGGGTGGTTCAGTGTGAGACCATGAGATCAATCAGCAGAAGGAAGGAGTATGAATTTCCACAGAAGGCAGGAGCTGTGGGTGTGAGCAGAGAGACAGGAACATTTCGGGTGGGGTGGCGAACAGTGAGGAAGCCCAGCCAGCAGTGGATGGGGTCAAAGGCTGAAATCCCGCCACGTCCAGTGGTCAAAGTAAGTTGTTTGCTGAGCACTGAGGTGCCACTATAACTCACCAAGCAGCGCACCCAGTCTTCAGTCTAGCATGTGGTGTAGTATCTAAAGGTGGAACTCCTGGCGCCAGGCTGTGTGGGTTCAAATCCTGCCTCCACCACTCTAGCTGTGCTACCATCCACAAGCGACTTCACCTCTCTGAGCCTCGGTTTCCTCAACTGTAAAATGGGGCCAGTGAGAGTGCCCACCTCCATAGCAGTGCCTGCTGCATGGTAAACATGCAGGAAATATTAGCGGTTGTGCTTAATCCCACCTTGCTTTGTGTGTGGCACTGCAATGAAATAAAAAAAAAAAAAAAAGGCAGGTAGGGTCCATTTCTGAAGTGGATGGAGAGAAAGAGACAAAGATGCCAGAGAGAGAGAGAGCTGAGAGGAAGGAAAAGACCCAAGGGAGAGAGGGCTGGGAGCGTGAGCTCAGGAGGTCAAGGACAAGCCTGGCTTCCTCACAGCCGTGCTCCCAGTGCCTGGCATTGAAGTAGGGACTCAGTAAGTTGCTGAATGAATGGATGAGAGAATCACGAGCATCTCTCCATGGCTTCAGATATCAAACAGTCGTCCCAGGGACACTTCTGGTGGGCAGGGCTTCAGGATCAGGTCCCTGCCCCCCCCACCTCACCTGCCTCCCACTGTTAAAGTGCCCCTACACCACTAAGCGATGCCCACAACTCACCGCACTCTCCTGCCCCATGCCCTCCCCCATGCTGTTCCTACTGCCTGGCGGTGCCCTCCTCCTCACCCTTCAAAGCTAGCTGGAACATGCCCACCTCTGGGAGGCCCGTCAGGACTCCATCGCTCTCTCCTCCGGTCTTCGCAACCCTTTGAACATACCTCAACCTAACTACCTATCCCGTATTCCAGTTATGGGGTCTGTGTTGGTTTCCCCCGCTGGGCTGGGAGCACCCTGAGTGCAGGAACCATTGGGTGATTCGCCTGTGTCCCCAGGATCTCCCAGCCATGCAGATGTAGGAGCTTCTGAATGGTGTTGTATGAATGAATGAATAAATGAATTAACTTCAACCTTCTGATGTGCATTCAGGGGATTGGGGTTCGTGACTATGCTGGGGGCCTCTCCCTGCTCCACTGCCCCGACAGGCCCTTCTGTCTGACTGAAACACACACACACACTCTCTCGCACATACACACAATATCTCTCATTATCTCACACACACGCACACACACACTCTCACACACATGCACACAATCTCACACACACACACGTGCAAAATCTCACACACACACACGATCTCGTTCTCTCTCACACACACATGCACACAATCTCACACATACACACTCTCTCACACATACAATCTGTCTCTCGCACGCACACACACTCACACATGCACACAATCTCTCACACACACACTCTCACACACAATCTGTCTCACACACACACAATCTCTCACACACACTCACACATACACACAATCTCTGTCTCTCACACACACTCACACACATCCACACAGTCTCTCACACACACACACACACTCTCACACATACAATCTCTCTCGTTCTCTCTCATACACACACACTGTCACACACATGCACACAATCTCTCACACACATGCACACCCCCATTTTCCCCATCCAAGCCTGCCCTGAGACTTACAGGCCACCTTCTCGGCATGGGTCAGCTTGGTCCAACTGCCCTTCTCCTTCTCCTTCAGGGCCCGCTGCTCGGTGCTGAGCTCTGTGCAAAAGGGCTCATCTGGCATTGGGTAGGAGCGCTCGGCGTGGTAGCTGGTGTAGGGGGGCATCTTCCCCTCACCCTGGGCTGTGGGTACAAGGTAGGGAGCTGAGTCCAGGCTGCTCCTGGTACACCCTATCTCTAACCATGCTATTCCTAAAGAGGGCCACATTTACTGAGCATTTCACTGTCTGCCAGGAAGCAGTCTAAGGCCTCCAGGTGTGTTCACTCATTTTACTCCCTATCACTCCAGGTGAAACTGTTACCCCATTATACTGACCAAGAAACTGAGTAGTTGAGTGACTTGCTGAAATTCACAGAACAGGAAGGGGCAGGGCCAGGGCTAAGCCCCCAACGGCTCCCTATGCGTCTTCAGGGTACCTGGAACAAGGCCGGGCACTAGGGTGGGGGGTGGTCTCAATAAAGGTTTCCCTGTTTATCCACATCAGAGATGCCCATAAAGAGCCTTGTCAGGTGGCATTGGAACTATCTTGGGCAAGGAGTCCTAGCTGTTTTCATATCTAGCTCTCTGGGCCTCAGTTTGTCCATCTGAGAAACGGAGATAAGGGTACAGCACCCACCTCACAGGGTTGTTGTGACATTTAAGTATGTTAATCAGAAATGAGGCACATAGCAAAGGCTCAGTAAATGTTATCATTATTATTATTCCCTTGAGAGTCAGTGAGGCCCTCCTACTATCTGGCTAAAGCCTCTCCTGCTTTAGGCCTCTTTCTTCTGAGGAGCACTGGCATCATGGTTTGGAAAGGAGGATTCAGGGTCCAAGGTTCTGTCAACTCCCTCCACCTCAGGACACAAGGGCCTTGGGGGCCTGAGATTTGAGGGTGAGGCCCTGAGGAAGCTTGAATGGAGGAGTTGTTGTCTGCTTACCCTGCAGGCTCCATTTTCTGGAGGAACTTGGCTTTGGTCCAAGGAATGGGATTGTGGGAAGGGTTTGGGGGCAGTCACTGGGTGGCATGGAAGGGGCAGCATGCAGACAGGACCCATGTGCCCTGCCCCTGGAGTTCCGGTGGGAGGGGCCTGGGTCTTACCAGTGCCTCCTGGGCTGTGTATCCCTCGCATTCCAAGTCCTCCTTGTCTCAGCACCAGGCTCCAGGTGGCTCTGGACAGCATCTGGGTCATGAATGTGAATGAGTTCTGCCCCCAGGGCTCTCTGCCCCCCACGACTCAGGGCCCAAACTGTGAAACCTTCTTTCCCAGGTGTGTGTGTGCAGAAGTGTCCAAGAATTTCAAGGTCACCCTCATGTCCCTGATCTTTGTAATTTTCTCTGATATTCCCATGTGAGGAGATGGGTGTTCTAGCCATTCAGAGCCCCCTCCTGGGACCTCAGTTCACCATCTGAAAAGTGGGAGGAGGCCCAATTCTTGGGGCAGGGACTGAGAGTTTGGGGCTGGGGGCCTGGGTTCTGGCTCCAGCCCCAGCCCAGCCTAGGCTGCAGGCCCCCATCAGTTGCCTGCCCCCAGAAGAAACTGGGCCAGAGTCAGTGTAGCAAGGGGGCAAGTCCTGGATCCACCTCCCTTCCCAGCAAGGCCATCTGCCAGGTCTCTGCCCAGAAGGTCTGGTCCCCACCTCTAATTGGCTGCCTACGTGCTGGAGAGCCTGCTTAGCTGGATCTGGTGCGGGAGGAGGACAGGCTGAGCCCAGCCCCCCTAGACCCCAGGGAAGACGAAGGGGCCAGCATGGGGGGGGGCGTGCAGCGGGGACCAAACCGGGTTGGAAAGAGGGAAAGAAGCGCACATCTGGGGAGAGGAATGGGGCATCTCACTTCTAGAAGAGAGAGGGGGCCCCCACATCTGGGGAGAGAGAGGGACGCCCAATAACCAGAGAGTGGGAGGGGCGCCCCACATCTGGGGAGGAGGAGGAATAATCTACATTTGGGGAAAGAGACAGGACCCCATATGCGGACAGAGGATAACCCCAAGGAGTCCCTAACTCTGACCTACCAGAAGCCCCTCTTCCAGGGCAGTGACCACAGGGGCCTGATGAGGTGGCGGAGGCCGGGGTCCAAGTCGAGGCCTCCACCCGTCGGGGCTGGACAGCTGGGGCTCTCTCACCCCCCCACTCACTCACCTCACAGCCTTGGCGGCAGCGGCCAGCAACCTCAGTCTTCGGAGCGAGTAACGGAGAAAGGGCTGCGGAGGGACCTGAGCGCAGCGCCAGCCCTTGGGCCCGCCCCACAGCTTTCCCCAGGGACGCCGCCGCGTGGGAACGTCCTGCCTCGTCTCGGCGTGGGAGCGCCCAACCCGCGTCCCTGGGGGCCACAGCCTGGGGAGATGGACTGCAGAGCAACTCCCCACCTCAGTTCCCCCATCCACGGGGCTCCTGCCTCTGGAGACCCATAGCTGACAGCGCCTGAGTCCCGGCTCTGTGTGTCCCAGTGGTCCCAGCCCTCTGAGATGAGCAGTCCCAGAAGCAGGGTCTCCCCGCCTCCACACCTTTGCTCATTGCTGCTCCCTCTGCCTGGAATGCTCTCTTTCAGCCTTTGCAGACCCAAGTCTTCCAGCCCATGCCCAAATGCCTCCTCCTCCAGGAAGCCTTCAAGGATTTGGGAGTTGGCCTGTGATGTACCTCCCCCCATACCAAGTGAGAGAACTCCTGCTGGGGCTCAGACTTTTGCTGTGTGACCTCCAACCAAGAGCTTAAGGTCTCTGAGGCCCTGTTTTTATTTCTAAGAAGGAAGCTAATAATAGTTCCTACCTCACAGGGCTGCTGTAAAGACTGAATCAGTTAATAAGAAAGCATCAGACACATTTATTTGAGAATTATTTACTATGACCTATTGCAGCTGGGGAAGCCCTGGCGACACAGTGGTTAAGAGCTCGGCTGCTGACCAAAAGGTCAGCAGTTCAAATCCACCAGCCGCTCCTTGGAAACCCTATGGGGCAGTTCAACTCTGTTGTATTGGGTCGCTTTGAGTCAGAATCGACTCAACGGAAGTATGTTTGGTTTGTTTTTTTGGTATCACAGCTGGGAGTCCCTGGGTGGTATAAATGGTCCACGCTCGTGCTCAGCTGCTAACTGAAAGGTTGGAGGTTCGAGCCCACCCAGAGATGCCTGGGGAAAACAGCCTGGTGATCTACTTCTGAAATACCAGTTATTGAAAACCCCATGGAGCATGGTTCTACTCTGACACCCATGGGGTCACCATGAGTCAGAGTCAACTTGACAGCAGCTGGTACTGGTATTACAGTTGTCACTTATGTACTGAATGTCTGCTATTCATGTGGCTAAATGCTTGGGGATGTTGAGATCCAGACAGCCCCTGCCTTTACAGGGTGTACAGTCTAGTTCCAGGAGAAGGAATGGCTTGTGCAAAGGCCCGGAGGCAGGAAAACACGGGGTGTATTCAAAGAACATAAGGGAGGCCAGCTTGTCCAAAGTCTAACAAGGGAGGGAAATACTGGGGGGGGGGGGGGAAGATGGGGAGGGGCTGGACCACCAAGCAGGGCTTCATAGGCTTGGTGAAGATCTTGAATTTTAGTCTAAAGACAATGGGAGACCACTGAAGGTAGGCAGGGGAAATATGGCTAAATGGAGGAGAGCATGAGTTCAGTAAATGTGGTCTGGGATTGTGTTAGTACATTGATGGTGGACTGCTGGCTAAAAGCTGTGACTCTTCTGGCCTGGGGACCTGTACTTTCTAGATCTCACGGCTCTGGGCCCGTGAGGTGTGCCCAGCTCCCACCCAGCCCTTTGCCCAGTGAGGCCACAGACCAACTCCAGCCATTTCTGGAGGGAGGGAGTTTAGTCTCTGGGGTAGAAGAGCCTGGAAGGACAGGAGCTCAGAGGAAGGGGCTGGAGGGATCCTATGTGGACGGGAGGCATATCACCTCCATTCTAGACCTCAGCAGGGACAGACACAGCCCTAAAAAGACCGCTTGGGAGTCTCCTGGATCTCCAAGAGACCCCCAGGTCTGAGGACTAGTTAGGCATGCTCAAGCACCCCATAGTGGCCTCTACCAGAAGCTGCCCCTTCCCTACGAAGGAAATTTCAGATTTGAGGGGCCTCAAGCCAAGAGGGGTAGCCCTGGTGGCCTAGTGGTTAAAAGCTATGGCTGCTAACCAAAAGGTCAACAGTTCGAATCCACCAGGTGCTCCTTGGAAACGCTATGGGGCAGTTCCTCTCTGTCCTATAGGGTCGCTATGAATCGGAATCCACTCGACTGCAACGGGTTTGATTTGGTTTTAAGCCAAGAGGACCACCTTACTTCTTCAACACTGAGCAAGATGTCCTAAAGAGTAGACTATGGACAGAGGGCAGGGAAAAATCCCCTTCAGGCATTTGGGGAACTACCTACCTTTAGTCTTGCCAGATGTCTCCAGAGGCAGGCGGGCGCCCCCTGGAGGTGAGGAGGGTGTGACTGCACTGGAGTGAGTGTCCAGATGTATGGATGGGTTCTACCACTGCCTCCCTGGGCGGCCAAGGGGCTCCATTTCTGGGCCTCAGTTTCCTCATCTTTTCAGAGCCTCCCAAGGGAAGGCATTTGGGGAATGCAACCCTCTGTTCTTTCCTGCCCTTCCCCAGCCCCACCCCTGTGGGAACTCCAAGCCTCAGATGTGGGGCGATGCTGTGACAGAGAACATCTGTCTGGACGTCCGTCCCCCAGGGCTACCGACGGCGCGGATGGACACCGGGGGCGGCTCACGGTTGATATCCGTCAGTACGCCGCCTGCAGGACGATGCGGAGCAGTGTCTCCAAGTCCTGAACCTGGGAACAGACAGACTCTCCTATCTGGCAGGGGCCAAAGAGTGCTTTTCCCCAGGAGTGCTGATGGGCCCAAGAGGAGAGGAGGGCACTCACCGCGATGGGCCCTACATGTGAGTGCAGCAGGAACAGGCTGAGACCTGCAGACACAGGGAAGGGAGGTGAGAGGGATCTGTCCATTTCTCGCAGGCCCTGGGGCTCTGACTCCCAGTAAGACCCCTACAGAAAGAGACAGTTTGCCCTTACTTGGTCAGCTTCGGGAGCTCCCGAGGTGAGGTCCTACCCAGACCTAAGCCAGGGCCTCTGAATCCTGCTGACATGACCACCTCCCCCCCTGCAATTTAGGTGCTCAGCTTCATGCAAGACACACCTCCAGGAGAGAGAGAAGGGAACAGTGGGTAGGACTAAGATCGAGGCGCTGAGACTCACATGGAAACCCTGGTGGCGTAGTGGTTAAATGCTACCGCTGCTAGCCAAGAGGTCAGCAGTTCGAATCCGCTAGGCGCTCCTTGGAAACTCTATTGCGCTGATCTACTCTGTCCAAAAAACTTTTTTTTCTTTACTCTGTCCTATAGGGTCGCTATGAGTCGGAATCGACTCAACGGCAGTGGGTTTTTTGGTTTTGGTTTGGGACTCACATGTAAGAGCGGGGCCAGGGGTCAGCAAGGAAACCGAGGCACCAACGTGGGGGGACCCACGTGTCTGTTGGTTAGCCTACTGTGGGGCCTTGCTGTTGCTGTGATGCTTGAAGCTATGCCACCAGTATTCAAATACCAGCAGGGTCACCCATGGCAGACAGGTTTCAGCTGAGCTTCCAGACTAAGACAGACTAGAAAGTAGGACCTGAGAGTCTACTTCTGAAAAGAATTAGCCAGTGAAAACCTTATGAATAGCAGCGGAACATTGTCTGAAATAGTGCCAGAAGATGAGCCATCAGCCTGGAAGGCACTAAAAAGACAACTAGGGAAGAGCTGCCTTCTCAAAGTAAAATCGACCTTAACGATGTGGATGGAGTCAAGCTTTTGGGATCTTCATTTACTGATGTGGCACAACTCCAAATAAGAAGAAATAGCTACAAACATCCACTAATAATCGGAACATGGAATGTATGAAGTATTAATCTAGGAAAATTGGAAATTGTCAAAAATGAAATGGAAAGAGGAGGCAGGACCAAGATGGTGGAGAAGTCAGGCACTTCTGGTGGTCCCTCTTACAACAAAGACCCAAAAAAACAAGTGAATCCATTATATATGACAAGCTAGGAGCCCTGAACATCAAAGGTAAAGTTGAGGAATCAGACAGGGTGGCAGGGGCAGGGAGAGACGGTTCAGAAGCAGTAAGGAGTTGCCTGACCTGACCTGGCAGGAACTGGCACCCTGCCGCTCAGATCGGGGTTCAGTGAGGCAAGCAGTGGCACTCTGGACGTGTTTTCCACGTCAGGAGAGATCCAGCAGCACAGTCTGCTCCGGTCTAACCTACTGCGGATCAAAAAACACCCCATTTAGAAAGAACCTCTCTCCTTGCTCCCTCCAGGCTCTGCACGGGTCCCTGGCCAACTTCAGTGATTGCTGATTGCCACCTCCCCTGCTCAGGAAGTAGGGCCCATCAGGTGCCCTGAGCCATTCTCCTGTCCTGGGACAGGAAACAAATTAACAAACAGGAAAAAAATAATCTGCCAACTCCCCTAAGACAGGAACTCAGGGCAGGTACAGGTCCTTTGCCTAGGCACAGGCAAAAAGAGTCTGCAGACTTTGAATGCCTTTCACCCCTACATAGACCTGTGTGGGCCCATTTCTATAGCATAGGCCCTCATTAGCATAGTACCACAGGGTATATACCTGAAGCCTAACTTCACCGTATCAGCTATACAGTGGGGTGGCAAGCTTGTGACATTTGATACCGCTCTGCTGATTAAGCAGGGTCCTCGCCTTACCACATCAGGGGCCTGAGGACTGGTGGCTCCACCCACACTACCTAGCCACCTGTAACAGGGGTCCAAGAATAAGTGGTGCCTCCAGTCCTTACAACCGACAGCATTGGGTGCCCATAGTCCAGCTGCAAAACCCACCCACCTATCCACTCTAGGGAACAGGGACATGCTTTCCTTCCAGACACTCAGAGGCAGCCGTTTGCCCCCTGCCTTGCTCAGCACGTGACCCCCTACTGCAGCCAGATACCTGTGCCTACTCCAATCACCCCTGCCCATCTAGGACTGTAGGTAAGAGCCTGCACCCCACACTTGGTGATCGACTATCTGGACACCTGATTTGTATCCATACCAGAAAATAATCAGACCCCTGGGCTCACATACCTAGTAACAAATCTAACCACCTGGTGACAGGACATTAGAGCTTCAAACTAGCTCAAATGAGCAGCCTATTTGGGCATGTCAAGACAAAACAAAACAAGAAGCTAGGACACACAAGCAAACATAAAATAAATATAATAATTTATTGACGGCTCAGAGACAAAAGTCAATATGTAATCACATAATGAGGCAGACCATGATGGCCTCAGTAAGCTCCCAAAACAAAGGACCAAGAAATCTTCCAAAGAAAGAGAATTTCCTGGAATTACCAGAGGCAGAATACAAAAGATTAATATACAGAACTCTTCAAGAGATCAGGAAGGAGATCAGGCAAAATGTAGATCAAGCCAAGGAACACAGAGACAAAGCACTAGAGGAGCTTAAGCAGATTATAGAAGAGCACAATGACAAATTTAACAGGTTGCCAGAATCCATAGAGAGACAGCAAACAGAAATCCAGGAGATTAACAATAAAATTTCAGAATTAGACTACTCCATAGAAAGTCATAGGAGCAGAGTTGAGGCAATGGAAGCCAGAATTAGTGAGACTGAAGATAAAAATGAAATGGAATGCATAAACATCAATATCCTAGGAATTAGTAAGCTGAAATGGACTGGTATTGGCCATTTTGAATCAGACAACCATATGGTCTTGCTATGCCAGGAATGACAACTTGAACAGGAATGGTGTTGCATTCAGCATCAAAAAGAACATTTCAAGATCTATCCTGAAGTACAATGATGTCAGTGATAGGATAATATCCATATGCCCACAAGGAAGATCAGTTAGTACAACAGTTATTCAAATTTATGCACCAACCACTAAAGGCAAAGATGAAGAAATCGAAGATATTTACCAACTTCTGAAGCCTGAAATTGATAGAACATGCAATCAAGATGCATTGGTAATTAACGGTGACTGGAATCAAAAGATGGAAACAAAGAAGAAGGATCAGCAGTTGGGAAATATGGCCTTGGTGATAGAATTGATGCCAGAGACTGCATGACAGAATTTTACAAGACCAAAGATTTCTTCATTGCAAATACCTTTTTTCACCAACATAAACGTCAACTATACATGTGGATCTCACCAGATGTAATACACAGGAATCAAATTGACTACACATGTGGAAAGAGATGATGGAAAAGCTCAATATCATCAGTGAGAACAAGGCCAGGCCATCGATTCCTCATATGCAAGTTCAAGTTGAAATCGAAGAAGTCTATGAGAGCCAAAGTATGACCTTGAGTGTATCCCACCTGAATTTAGAGACCATCTCAAGAATAGATTTGACTCGTTGAACGCTGATGACTGAAAACCAGACGAGTTGTGGAATGACATCAAGGACATCATATATGAAGAAAACAAGAGGTTATTAAAAAGAAAGAAAAGACCAAAATGGATGTCAGAAGAGACTCTGAAACTTGCTCTTGAACATCAAGTAGCTAAAGCAAAAGGAAGAAATGATGAAGTAAAAGAGCTGAAGGAAAGATTTCAAAGGGCAGCTCGAGAAGACAAAGTATTATAAGGACATGTGCAAAAGACCTGGAGATGGAAAACCAAAAGGGAAGAACACAAGCAGCATTTCTCAAGCTAAAAGAACTTAAAAAAAAAAAAAAAAATTCAAGCCTTGAGTTGCAATGCTATGGGGAAAATATTAAATAACACAGGAACTATCAAAAGAAGATGGAAGGAATACACAGAGTCACTATACTAAAAAGAATCGGTCGAAGTTCAACCATTTCAGGACGTAGCATATCATCAGGAACCAACTGTACTGAAGGAAGACGTCCAAGCTGCACAGAAGGCGCTGGCAAAACAAGGCTCCAGGAACTGACAGAACACCAGCTGAAATGTTTCAACCGTGCTGGAGGTGCTCACTCACCTATGGAAGACAGCTACCTGGCCAACCGACTGGAAGACATCCATATTTATGCCTATTCCCAAGAAAGGTGATCCAACCGAATGTGGAAATTATAGAACAATATCATTAATATCACATGCAAGTAAAATTTGCTGAAGATTATTCAAAAGTGGCTGCAGCAGTATATTGACAGGGAATTGCCAAAAATTCAAGCTAGATTCAGAAGAGGACGTGGAGTAAGGGATATCATTGCTGATAGCAGACTGGTCTTGACTGAAAGCAGAGAATAGCAGAAAGATGTTTACCTGTTTTATTCACTGTACAAAGGCATTTGACTATGTAGATCATAACAAATTATGGATAACATTGTGAATAATGAGAATTCTAGAACATTTAATTGTGCTCGTGAGGAACCTGTACATAGATCAAGAGGCAGTCATTTGAACAGAACAAGGGGATACTGCATGGTTTACAATCAGGAAAGGTGTGCATCAGGGTTGTATCCTTTCACCATGCCTATTCAAACTGTATACTGAGCAAATAATCCAAGAGGCTGGACTATATGAAGAAGAACAGGGCATCAGGATTGGAGGAAGGCTCATTAACAACCTGCAATATGCAGATGACACAACCTTGCTTGCTGAAAGTGAAGACGACTTGAAGCACTGATGAAGATCAAAGACCACAGCCTTCAGTATGGATTACACCTCTCAACATAAAGAAAACACAAACCCTCACAACTGGACCAATAAGCAGAATCATGATAAATGGAGAAAAGACTGAAGTTGTAAAGGATTTCATTTTACTTGGATCCACAATCAACACCCATGGAAGCAGCAGTCAAGAAATCAAAAGACGCATTGCATTGGGGAAATCTGCTGCAAAAGACCTCTTTAAAGTGTTGAAAAGCAAAGCTCTTACCTTGAAGACTAAGGTGCGCCTGACCCAAGCCATGGTGTTTTCAGTCACCTCTTATACGTGCAAAAACTGGACGATGAATAAGGAAGACCGAAGAAGAATCGATGCCTTTGAATTGTGCTGTTGGCGAAGAGTATTGAATATACCATGCACTGCCAAAAAAATGAACAAGCCTGTCTTTTAAGAAGTGCAGCCAGAATGCTCCTTAGAGGCAAGGATGGCGAGACTGCGTCTCACATACTTTGGACATGTTGTCAGGAGGGATCAGTCCCTAGAGAAGAACATCATGCTTGGTAAAGGAGAGGGCCATCGAAAAAGAGAAAGATCCTCAATGAGATTGACACAGTGGCTGCAACAATGGGTTCAAGCATTACAATGATTGTGAGAATGGCCCAGGACAGGCATTATTTCCTACTGTTGTTCATAGGGTTGCTATGAGTAGGAACTGGCTTGAGGACACCTAACAACAAGATAGTGGGGCCAGTTGGGTGGGAGCGTGCTGGTGAACAGAGCGGGTGTGGTCTGGGCAGGAGGGTGAGGCCTACCCCGCTCACCAGCAGGAATGCAGGCTCTGCCAACCCTTCGGGGGCGCAGTGATTAAGGAGCACTGAGGCTTGCAGGGCGACAGGCAGCGTCAGCCTGAGGGTGCCTGGACAGGCTCAGGAAAACACGTACAAAGACCCGCGGCTACAGAGGCGAGTCTGGGAAGAGCCTCTGCTACAGTGGCCTGGCCAGCCAGGTCAAAACCAGGGCTGTCCCAGGGCTGCCAAGGTGACCCGCTAATATCGAGTTGCCCCGCCCCGACCCGCCAGGAAGACAGATCTCGCAGTGCGACCAGGGGTGGGTGGATACCGGTGGCTGAATTTCACTGGGCTCGGACAGGGCAGGTGGCTTGGCAGATGGAAACCTCCTTCGGACCCGCGTGATCTCTCTGCACCTCTCCCCCACCTCCTCAGGGCAGACACCAGGGGAAGGGGGGCGCTGAGAGAGGGTCAGGAGGTGGCGGCCCGGGCAGCGACCGCAACCCGTCCCTCGCCTCCGACACGAAGTCTCCAAGCTGCGGAAGTTCAGCTGGAAGAATTCCTTGGGGAGCTGATACCGACGGCTTACGGACACACCACCTTTGGGGCCGGCCTCTCTGGCTGTCATTCACTACCCTCTAGGCCCGCCCCTGAGACGTCAATCCTCTCGTCCCACCCTCAGGCGGCCTCTCATTCCCGCTCCGGCCGCCAGGTTTATCACTCCTGTTACGTCAATTGTGAGGATGACGCAGGACCCGGCAGTGTTTCATTCTGTTGTACACAGGGTCGCTATAAGTCGGAACCCACTCGAGGGCATCTAACAACAACAACAACGTCACGCCCGTCCCTGCGTCTCCTCCCTCCTTCCCTGGCCTCGAGCTGCCGCCCATCTCTCCCCGCCCCTCTGTCGTCACTCTGTCCCTCGCTGCCGGGCCCCACCTGGTAGTCCGGCTTTCAGCCATTTCCCACCCCCACCCCTTCTCTGTCCGCTTTCTTTCCTCTGGCCCCACCCAGCACGTCCTACCTTCCTAGCTCGGCCCTATCCCTGGCCTAGCCCTCACCCTAAAAGGCTCCTTCCCAGCCGCTCTAGCTGCGACCCGCCCTAGGCCGGTCCGGAGCTCGGGCACCGGCTTCACAAGTCTCAGTGAGCCCACGCCTGGGCCCCGACCACGCTCTTTCGATCATCTCTGGTCCCACCCCTGGAGGGTGACCGCCTGTCCCCGCCCAGCCCTACCCTCACTGACGCTCATCCCGGGCTCCAGCCCCGCCACCTGGCGCCAGCCGCGCCCCACTCTGTCAGTCGCTCAAGCCCGCCCCCACAGGGCACACCTGCCTTTCCCTAGATCCTCCTCGCCTTCACAGGTCACGCTCACGCCTCACTTTCCTCGCCTCATCCTCGGGATCACCTGAGCCTGACCTCCACAGTCACACTCACTTTTCTGAATACGCCCCTTCCACCATGTCTGTCACCTGGCCCTACCCCTCGGGTTCTGCACCCCCATCTTTGTTAGCCTCCATAAACCAGACATTTGCCGCTGGTGCTGGTCCTGCCGGCCACACCTCCCGTTCCCCCAGGCTGCACTCCTCCAGCCTCACGGGTCCGAGTTTCGCCGCTGCCTGGTTAGTCACAACAGCCCGGTCCCTCCCTACGGTCACTCCTCTACTGCCCACCCGGCCACGGCCCCGCCCCGCCTGCTGGGTATGGTATTGGTCAGAACTTGCTAAGGTGGAATCCCTGGGCCTGGGTCCTCAGGCATCGCCTCCTTGGTCAGTAATAATCGTAATCCCTTCCCGGGGATTCACCTGGGCAAATATGCACAAATGCCATGCAAGGCTCTCGCTCCCACCCTCCGCAGCTAATATCAGAGGCGGTAGAGCTTGGTCCCCAGGAGACCCAGGTCCGGTATTCTAGTCCCAGCTCCACCCTCGGCTGGTTTCAATCCCTCACTCACTCTTTCCCCCCAAAAGACTCTTCTCTCCGTCCCTGTAATGCGAGTCACATCCAGACCCTGCTTAGAGGTTGTGAGGTATGATGGTCTGAGACCGAACAAGTCTATGGCATGGGGTGGGCATCACCCTGAGGTCCAGCTTAATGCTCTGCTCTGACCAACTGCCTTCACCAGGAAATAGACCAACTGGCAATGGGGCTGAGACGGTGGGATTTTGAGGGTGCAAGGCCCAAATCAGTCCTGGGGCAGGCACCGCTCCCTTCAGACTCTTCTCTGGCGCTCCACTCTAGCTTGAAATGGTCTACAGTTTTTGTTCAAGGTCTTCCAGGGCCTTCTGCACCTGCAGGCCCAACTGGAGCACCCAGGGCAAGGTGTAAGGATCACGACCCCTCCTCCATCCCAGCTGAGCCTCCAGACCTGGGCTCCTCTCTTTGGCCACAGACACTCTAGGACACAACTGGGGTGAGTATGGGGAAATGGCTCCCCAATGTGGCCCACATCCTGCCCTGTGTGGGGACAGCCTCATGGTCTCCTTGAGCCCTCACTGGCTCCCACTGCCCTCCACACATTGAAACACACGCCACTCTTGCCCATAGCAAGGCCTTTGTAACTGCTTTTCCCTCTGCTGGAACACTTTTCTCTCAAGGGAAAGACTCATTTACTCCCACTCACCTGTTTCCATGTGAGAAGATTTACCAGAGCAACACACCTGGTCTTTCACTCCAAGACCTAATCTACGCTCTACAAACAACTAGCAGTAAGTGTGGCTAACTGTATTCTCAAAGACGACCTCAACATTATCTCCCATTTTACATGCTTATTGTACAATGTGGTCTTGACACTCCTCCCATTAAGTAGTGGGATCTAAGTTCCCATTCCTTGAACCTGGGTGTGCCTTTGTGACAGCCTTAAACAGTAGAATATGTTTTACTAATAAGCGATTTTGATTGGAATTGCATTGAATTTATAGATCAATTTGGGAACAACTGACAATATTGAGTCTTCTAATCCATGAACGTGGTATACCTCTCTATTTATGTAGGTATTCTTTGATTTCTTTCATCAGCATTCTATAGTTTTCAGGATAATTATCCTGCAAATATTTTGTTAAAGTTACGCCTAACTATTTAATTTTTGTTGGTGCTATTGTAAATGATATGTTTTAAAATTTCAATTTCTGATTGTTTATTGCTATTACATATAAGGAAATCCTGGTGGGGAAGTGGTTAAAAGCTACTGCTGCTAATAAAAGGTCAGCAGTTTGAATCCGACAGGCACTCCTTAGAAACTCTATGGGGCAGTTCTACTTTGTCCTGTAGGGTCGCTATGAGTTGGAACTGACTTGATGGCAAAGGGTTTGGTTTTTTGGGTTTTTTGTATTATATATAAAATGCAACTGATTATTTTGTATATTGACCTTGTATCCTATGACCCTGCTAAATCCATTCATTATTTCTAGGATTTTTCTTTGTAAATTATTTGGGATTTTCTACATAGACTATCATGTTATCTGTGAATACAATTTTTTTTTTTTCCAAATCTAAATTCCTTTATTATTATTTTACCCTTATTTCCCTGGGTAAAATCTCCAGTACACTGTTGAATAGCAGTGGTGAGAACAGTCATCCTTGCCTTGTTTCTGAGCTTACAGGAAAAATCTTTAGTCTTTCACCATTAAGTATTATGCCAGCTGTAGGTCTTTTTTTTTTTTTTTTAAATAATATGTACTGTGTTTTCAGTAAACCTTTACACAGCAAATTAAATTCCCATTTAACAATTTCAACACAAGTTGTTCAGTGACACTAGTTACGTTTTTCACAATGTGTCAGCATTCTCTTTAATTGCTTCTGGTTGTTCCTTTTCCAGAACTCTAGTTTCCCTGCCAGAGAAACCCTAGTGGTGTAGTGGTTAAGTGCTATGGCTGCTAACCGAAAAGTTGGCAGTTCAAATCCACCAAGCACTCCTTGGAAACTCTATGGGGGCAGTTCTACTCTGTCCTATAGGGTTGCTACAAGTCAGAAGCGACTGGATGGCAACGGGCTTGGGTTTTGTTTTTTTTTTTTGGTTTAGTTTTCCTGCCCTCTTAAAAAATTTTTTTTTTTTTTTTATCTTCTTATCTTTGTTTTAGAGTAATTGTTGACCTTTTGGTCTCATATAGTTGTTTTTTTTTTTTTTAAGAATATACACAGCAAAGCATACACCAATTCAACAGTTTCTATATGTACAATTCAGTCATATTGATTACATTCTTTGAGTTGTGCAACCATTCTCACCCTCCATTTCTGAGTTGTTGCTCCCCCTTAACATAAATTCACTGCCTGTTAAGGTTCCTATCTAATCTTTCCAAGTGTCAATTTGACCCCATATTGATAGTTCCAAAAACAGCATAATGCTCAAAGCAGACATTTCTTACTAGTTAAGCTAAATTACTGTTTGGTTTTAAGAAGACTTCAGGGAATATTTTTGGTTTGAGGTTTAAGGATTATCTCAAGGCAATAGTTTCAAGGGTCCATCCAAACTTCATGGCTCCAGGAGGTCTGAAGTCCATGAGAATTTGAAATTCTGTTCTGCATCTTACCTCTTTTAATAGGAATTTGTCTATGGAATCTTTGATCAGAATGTTCAGTAGTGGTAGCCAGGCACCATCCAGGTCTTCTGGTCTCATAGCAAAAGAGACAGTTACTCATGGACAAAATAAGCCCCACATTCCATTTCCTCCTCCTACTCCTGACTCTCCTTCCTCTGTTGCTCCAGGAGAAGAGACGAATTGTGATTTGGATGGCCATTTGCAAGGTTTTAAGACCCCAGGAACTACACAACAAACTAGGAGGTACAACAGAAGCACTAACCACTTTATTAGGCCAATTAACTGGGATGTCCCATGAAACCATGACCCCAAACCTCCAATTTAAGGAGCCAAACCCCATGAGGTGTTTAGTTGTACATAAGCAGCCTCAGCAGCTACTCTTTTTTTTTTTTTGTAAATATGTCTATCATACAACTTTTACCAATTCAATTTTGTACAGATATACAATATTAACAGCACTTACAATAAGCAGCTCTGCAACCCTACCATTAATCAGTGTGATTTTTCATCACCATAAACCAAAGCTCACTACTTCATAAGCAATAATCCCCCTTTCTCCCTCTCTCCCACTCCTGGTAATATAGATATTTTTTTTTAATGGAGCACCATACTCAGAGATACTATCCTTTGTTTTGTGTTCCAATCTGTTATTTCACTAAAAGATGACATCAAGGGATAGTTTTGGTTCAAGGTTTTTTTTTTTTTTTAATTAATTTTTATTGTGCTTTAAGTGAAAGTTTACAAATCAGGAGAGTCTCTCATACAAAAATTTACATACACCTTGCTATACATTCCTAATTGCCCCCCCACAATGAGACAGCACAGCTCTTCCCTCCACTCTTTCCTCATGTCCATTCAGGTAGCATCTAGCCCCCTCTGCCCTCTCATCTCCCCTCCAGACAGGAGATGCCAACATAGTCTCATGTGTCTACTTGATCCAAGAAGCTCATTCTTCACCAGTATCATTTTCCATCCCATATTCCAGTCTAATCCCTGTCTGAAGAGTTGGCTTTGGGAATGGTTCCTGTCTCAGGCTAACCGAAGGTCTGGGGACCATAACCTCCGGGGTCCTTCCAGTCCCAGTCTGACCATTAAGTCTCATCTTTTTTTTTTTTTTTTAGTTTTTATTGTGCTTTAAGTGAAAGCTTACAAATCAAGTCAGTCTCTCACACAAAAACCCATATACACCTTGCTACACATGCCCAATTTCTCTCCCCCTAATGAGACAGCCTGCTCTTTCCCTCCACTCTCTCTTTTCGTGTCTATTTTGCCAGCTTCTAACCTCCCCCCACCCTCTGATCTCCCCTCCAGGCAGGAGATACCAACATAGCCTCAAGTGTCCACCTGATCCAAGAAGCTCACTCCTCACCAGCATCCCTCTCCAATCCATTGTCCAGTCCAATCCATGTCTGAAGAGTTGGCTTCAGGAATGCTTCCTGTCCTGGGCCAACAGGAGGTCTGGGGGCCATGACCACCAGGGTCCTTCTAGTCTCAGTCAGACCATTAAGTTTGGTCTTATGAGAATTTGGGGTCTGCATCCCACTGATCTTTGGCTCCCTCTGTTGTGTTCCCTGTCAGGGCAGTCATCGGTTGTAGCCAGGCACCATCTAGTTCTTCTGGTCTCAGGGTGATGTATTCTCTGGTTCATGTGGCCCTTTCTGTCTCTTGGGCTTGTAATCGCCTTGTGTCCTTGGCGTTCTTCATTCTCCTTTGATCCAGGTGGGTTGAAGGTCTCGTCTTTTTACAAGAATTTGGGGTCTGCATTCCGCTGCTCTCCTGCTCCCTTGGCGGTTCTCCATTGTGTTCCCTGTCAGGGCAGTCATCGGTTGTGGTCGGGCACCATCCAGTTCTTCTGGTCTCAGGCCGATGTAGTCTCTGGTTTATGTAGTCCTTTCTGTCTCTTAGGCTCATAATTACCTTGTGTCTTTGGTGTTCATTCTTCCTTGCTCCAGGTGGGTTGAGACCAATTGATGAATCTTAGATGGCCACTTGCTAGCGTTTAAGACCCCAGACACCACTCTCCAAAGTAGGATGCAGAATGTTTTCTTAATAGATTTTATTATGCCAATTGACTTAGATGTCCCCTGAATCAGTTCAAGGTTTAAAGAGTATCTCTGGGCCATAGTCTCAGGGAGTCCACAAGTCTCAACTAGTCCCGTAAGTCTGGACTTTTTAAGAATTTGAGTTTTATTCTGTGTTTTTCTCCCACTGTATCAGCATCCCTGATCAGAACAGTTGGTAGTGGTAGCCAGGTACCATATAGTTCTTGTGGTGTCAAGGTAGATGAGGCCATGGCTCGTGAAGGCTATTAGCCCTGCAGACTAGTTTCTTCTTTGAGATTTTGGTTTCCTTCTTTCTCTTTCGCTCCTAACAAGTAGAGACTAATAGTTGTATCTTAGACCAGCTATATATTTTCGTAGATGCCATTTATTAGGTTAAGGAAGTTTCTTTCTGTTCTTAGTTTACTAAGAGGTTTTTGTTTGTTTTTTAATATAAATGGATATGGAATTTTGTCAAATGATTTGCCTGCTTATAATGAGATCATCACATGGTTTTCCTACTTTAGTCTATGTGATGAATTACACTGATTGATTTTTGAATGTTGAATCAGCCTTGCATCTCTGGAATTTACCTCACTTGGTAGTGGTTATTCTTTTCTACATTACTAGATTCAATTTGCTTTTATTTTATTGAGAGGTTTTTCGGACTTGGTCTATGTTTTTCAGGAATATTCGTCCATGGTTTTCTTTTTTCCTAATGTCTTTTTCTGGTTTGTATATCAGGGTAATGCTGGCCTCATAAAATGAACTGGAAAGTGTTCCCTTCTATACTATTTTCTGGAAGAGGTTGTGTAGAATTGGAATTCTTTCTTAAATATTTGGTAGAATTTGGTAGTGAGACTGTCCTGGAGTTTTCTTTCTCAGAAGGTTTTAAACTAGGAATTCACTTCTTTAATATATATAGGACTATCCAGATTATCTATTTCTTCTTGGATGAGTTTTGGTAGTTTGTATATTTCAAGGAATTGGTTTATTTAATCTAAGTTGTCTAATTTGTGGGTACAGAGTTGTTAGTAGGATTCCATTATTACCTTTGTAATGATTATAGGGGCAATAGTTACGTACCCACTTTCATCCCTGATATTGGTAATTTGTGTCTTCTCCTTTTTTCCTCGATCAATCTGACTAGAGATTTATCAATTTTATTGATTTTTTCCAAAAAACCAGCTTTTGGTTTCATTTAATTTCTTTCTATTGTTTTTTTGTTTTCAATATCACTGATTTCTGTTCTTTATTATTTCTTTCTACTTGCCTTGGCTTAATTTGCTCTTCCTTTTCAAGTTTCTAAAGGTGGAAGCTTGTATTGTTGATTTGAGACCTTTATTATTTTCTAATATAAGCATTTAAAGCTATAAAACTTGCTCTTAGCTCTCTTTTAGCTGCATTTCACAAATTTTCATATATTGTACGTTAATTTTCATTCAGTTCAAAGTATTTTCTAACTTATCTTGAGACTTCTCTGATCCATGGGTTATTTAGAAGTGTATTGTTTAGTTTACAAATATTTGGGGATTTTCCAGCTATCTTTCAGTTCTTGATTTCTAGTTTAATGCAGTTGTGATCAGAGAACACACTTTGTATGATTTAAATTTGTAAACATTTGTTAGGGACTTTTTTATGGCCCAGAATGTGGTCTGTCTTGGTGATCTGCCCATGTCAACTGCACATTTTCTGATTGCCTTAGGTTAAAGCCAGAAGATAAAGGAAAAAACTTACCAGGAAACTCACCACTGCTCTACTGGTTGTTCTTCAAGTTTGGACTTCCCATCTCAATCTGCTTGCTATCATTTATGTCTCACAGTCCTTAAATAGTTGCTTTTTGTTACTTGTTGAGAGTTTTTAGTTGTAATCACTGGGATAGGCTACAGCGGCCTTACTCTAGCTTGGCTCTCAGTATCTTTTTTTTTTTTTAATAATTTTAGATTTACAAAAGAGTTGCAAAAATAGTACAGTGTTCCTGTATGCCCTTCACCCAGCTTCCTCTTTTGTTAACATCTTACATAAAGATGGAACACTTATCAAAACTAGGAAATTAACCTTGGCACATCATTATTAACTGAAGTACAGATGTTATATGGATTTCATCAGTTTTCCCACTAATATCCTTTTCCTATTCTGGGATCCAATCCAGGATCCCACATTACATTTACTTGTCACGTCTCCTTAATCTTCTCAGTCTGTAGCAGTTCCTCAGCCTTTCCTTGTTTCCCATGACTCTGACACTTTTGAAGAGCACCAGTCAGTTATTTTGTGGAATGTCTGTCAATTTGGGTTTGTCTGAGGGTTTCTTGTGATCAGATTGAGGTTATTGGGGAAAATATCAGAGAAGTGAGGTCATGCCTTTCTCAGTGCATCCTATCAGGGGTACCTGATGTCAGTGTGTGTGACTAGTGGTGTTAACCCCGATCACTTGTCTAAGGTGGTATCTGCTGACTTTCGCCTCCGTAAGCTTCCTATTTTACCCTTTGTAGTTATTAAATATTTTGAGAGAGATACTTTGAAAGTATGAAAATATTCTGTTCCTGCTTAAAGTTTAACCCACTTATTTTAGCATCCATTTCAAAAAAAAAAAAAGAAAACCAAACCTATTGCCATTGAGTTGATCCTGATTCACAGTCACCCTGAAGGACAGAGTAGAACTGCTCCATAGGGTTTCCAAGGAGCGGGCTGGTGGATTCGAACCGCTGATCTTTTGGTTTGCTGCCATATCTCTTAACCACTGCACCACCAGGGCAGTGCTTAATAGCTTATAGTTATAGGGATGATGATGACCGTGAATTGGATCCCAGAAGAGCACTTGTCAGCCATGTACCCTGGAACTAATTATTTTCTCTTGGAGCCTCACATTTATTGTTCATAAAATGGGGTAATTATATGTCTGCCCTCACTGGGTTATGAAGGTTTTGAAATGAGATGCTGGCAGCAAAACACCCAGCTCATAGTAGGTGTCTTGGGATGGAGCTGTCACGTTACAGGACTGAATTGTGGGATAGAGGACTCTGTGTGCAGGGTGGGAAGTGGCAAGATGTGGCAAGGCAGTGCTCTGAGAGTGCTGGGTAGGAGTGGTCTTAGAGGAATACCTGCAATTGTCTGCCATCAAGAAGCTGGGGGAGGGGTTGTCCCTGGGTTCAGGAAGAGTGTCTAGAAAAATTTTCAAAGTGGCCCAGCTTTCTGGAAGAGATGACTTCAGATAACGCAGCCTTAGAAGACATCATCGGAAGGAACTTGGGGAAAGTGTGGTGGCTGGAACTCAGAAGGGAGGTCATGCAGTTAGGGGCTTACTAGAGGGGCCCTGATGCCATGGTAGGCTTTGGTGACCACAGCCATGCTTCCAGGCCTGGAGACTGGGCTACCAGGGCATGGCAGGGGCCTGGATGCCCCTTTTCCTAATGCAAAGGTGTCTGCAGGATTATTCCAGAAACCCTGCCTGGCTGGGTGAAAGGAGCAGGACCCTAGAGTGTGGTGCACGTACATCTGTTCTTTCACTCTCTCACTGATTCAGCAAATATTTACTGAATCTCTGCATCAGGCTCTGTGCTAGGCAGTGGGGATATAGGAGAGAACAAAGCAGCTCATGGAGCCCCCAGTCCAGTGAAAGGAGACACAAGAAACAAGTAACCAAATAAACAGGATTGTTCTGGCTATATATTATTACCTAACAACCCCAAAACTTAGTGGGTTAAAACAACAGCCATTTTATTGTATCTAATGGATTCTATGGGTCAGGAATCCAGGCGGGGCTCGGTTGGGCAATTCTTCTGCTCTCTGTGGCATCAACTGGGGTCACTCAGTGGGACTGAGCTGGCCAATGGGTGGGTCTTCATTCACATGTGGATGAGAGAAAGGCTGAGCTCGGCTGGAACTGTCAGCCAGAGCGCCTACACATGGCTTTTCCAGCATGGTGGTCTCAGGGTTGTCAGGTACGTTTCATGGTGGCTGCTTCCCCCAGAGCAAGCACCCCAAGAAAACCAGGCAGAGGCTGTATGACCTAGCTTTGGAAGTCACGTAGCCTCACTTGTGCCATCATCTGTTGGTCAGAGTAGTCACAAAAACCCACTCAGTTTCATAAGGAGGGGACACTGACCAATCTTTTGATGGCAGGAGTGTCAAAGAATTTGTGGCCATTTAAAAAAACTGTCACAAGGATAATAAGCTGTTGTAAGTACAACAGGTTCAGAAATGCTAAGAAACTCACCAAAGAACAATTACAAATGTGAATGGTGCTGAGGAGGAGATAAAAAACACATTGAAAGAGAGTGAAAGGAGATGGGATAGTCAGATAAGACCTCGGAGGAGGTGACATTTGGGCTGAAACCTAATGAAAAGGAGATTTGTGGGGTGTTGAGTTTCATGCAGCAGACACAGCACATGCAAAGGCCCCCAGTCAGGATGACTTGCTAATCCTCAAAATGGGAAGGAAGTATGTTCTCATTCCCCACCCCCAAAATCACCTCCTGGGCTATGACCTTAGCCTAGGAGGCCAGGGCTGAGGGACTATGGGCAAGTCATATAACCTTTCTGGGCTTCCCTTTTTTTATCTTTACAACCAGAAGGTTGGGTTAAGTGGTATCTAAGGGACCTCCCAAGGAGCCCTGGTGGTACAATGGTTAAGCGCTTGGCTGCTAACTGAAAGGCCGGCAATTTGAACTCACTGGCCGCTCCATGGGAGAAAGATGTGGCAATCTGCTCCTGTAAAGATTATAAAAAAAATACAGACTAGGAAATTCTACGGGGCAGTTCTACTCTGTCATATAGGGTGGTTATGAGTCAGAATTGACTTAACAACATACAACAACAGCAACAACAAGGGATCTCCCAGTCAAACCCTCCTGCTAAATTTTAGAAGCCTCTAGTCCAACCCTGGTAGCATAGTGGTTAAGAGCTACGGCTGCTAACCAAAAGGTAGGCAGTTTGAATCCACCAGGTGCTCCTTGGAAACCATATGGGTCAGTTCCACTCTGTCGTATAGGGTTGCTATGAGTCGGAATCGACTCGACGGCGAAGGTTAAGTCCGACTTAGTAAAAAAAAATTTTTTCTAAATTTTATTTAGTTTATTGTTGTTGAGAATATACACAGCAAAACATACACCAATGCAACAGTTTCCACATGTACAACTTGGTGACATTGATTACATTCGTCGAGTTGTGCAACCATTCTCACTCTCCTTTTCTGAGTTGTTCCTCCTTCACTAAATAAACTCACTGACCTCTAAGGCTCCTATGTAATCTTTTAAGTTGTTGTTGTTGTCAATTTGATCCATATAGATAGTTCTTAAAAGAGCACAATGCTGAACGCAGACATTTTTTACTAGTTAGGCTAAACTATTTGGTTTTAAGATGACTTCAGGGGACATTTTTGCTTTAAGGTTTAAAGATGATCTCAGAGCAATAGTTTCAGGGGTTCAACCACTCTCCCTGGCTCCAGAATGTCTAGAGTCCATGAGAAATTGAAATTCTGTATTTTTCCCCTTTTGATCAGGATTCGGAATCTTTGATCAAAACGTTCAGTAATGGTAGGCAGGCACCATCCAGTTCTTCTGGTCTCATGGCAAAGGAGGCAGCTGTTCATGGAGGCAGTTAGCCACACATTCCATATCCTCCTTTTAGTCCTGACCTTTCTTTCTCTCTTGCTCCAGGTGGAGAGACCAACTATGCCTTGGACAGCTGCTTGGAAGCTTTAAAGACAGGGCCATGTTTCTCGCCAGCGCTAGAGCAGTTCCGGCTCTCCCCGGAAGAGGGCGCCAGTGACCAGAGGAAGGCCGGGGCCAGCACCGTCCGCAAGTGCTGGTGTGTGAGGGTGCTCAACTGCCCTGCAGCTCTCCGGTCCACCCAGCTCTTCCCTGCCGCTAGCAGATCCCTGGGCCTTGAGCAAAAGAAAGAAACAGCACCCCAGCATCCCTAGACATAACTCTTCTCTGCCTCCTGTAGCAGTGCCTTTAAGCTGGGACCCTCCACATCCCCTCTGTGTATTCTGGAGTGAATCCAGGTTTTGTGAGGCCTCTAAGTAAAAAGCTTTCGCAAATTTTACAAAAACATATGATTATATGAACACATTGCTAGGGCCCTTTCCAGGGGAGGAGCCTTGAAACTTAAGTTTCAGGATAGGTCGACCTCAGGTTATAATATGCATATTTACGTATTTACTGCCTGTCTTCTTCCATTAGAATGTAAGCTCCAATAGGGCATGGATTTTTATATGAATTGTTATCTCCTGCAGCCCTGACTCCTGCACATAGTGGGAGCTTTATAACTATGTGTTGAGTGAGCTCATTGGGGCTGGTACAGCTTACCAGGTAGAGATGACGGTGGTCTGGCCTGGGGCTGGAGTGGATGGATTCAGGGTAATATCACTGAGTCCTCAACCCATTTTAAAGCTGGAGGTGCCGAGGGGTCAGGGCGGTGAAGCAAGCAGCCCAATTAGAACCTGGGTCTGCCTCCCTCGCTCCCCCTTGGCCTGCAGTTGCCTCCTTCCCCCCACTCCCCTTGCACAAGGGCCTGACGCAACCCTGCACCGGCCTGGGGCGCCCCTCTCCGGGGCAGCGCCAGGAAGGAGGCTTTGCAGGAGGCGATTTTGCAAGAGTGGGGCAGGAAGCGCCAGCTGGGCGGTTCCCGGAAAGATAAGGGCGCCCCCACCCCCGACGCTCCTCCTGGCCTTCAGATTTCCCCTTCCCTTCCCTTTCCCGGACAGCGGTGCCCGGACCCCGGTCCCAGCCTCGCCCAGCCCCGAGCGTGACTCACCTCCTTTCGCTCCTGGCAGCCAGGCTGGGATCTGAGGCACCGCCTGTCGCTGGGGCCTGCCACTGAGAAGCCACGCTGTAGGGGACCTCGGGTAGTGGGGGTGGGGGGCGTCTGGCGGGCAGCTTCTGAGGCTCAATAAAAGTGGCTGGCGTGAAAAAGGCACCTAGAGCTCCCAGAAGGCCAAGTGGGGGGTGCCCCAGCAGCACCCTCTATCAAACCAACTTTGAGGTCTGAGGTGACAAATTGGCTGGTCTAAGGGAGGGTGTGTGTGTGTGTTTGAAGCATCCTTGACCCTTGGAGTGGGGGGCTCCAGAAATCTGCTCCTGGTGACTCCTGAGACCCCAGAGCAGAATCAGATCTTTCCACAGAGTTTGGTCCCCATCTGGTTCAAGACCTCTGCCTAGCTGTGTGACCATCCTCTCAGAAACAGGGTCTGGCCAAGGACCTCTTAGTGTAGAGAGCCTGGGCTATTTTCATCTTTTCAGATTCTAACCACACCAATCTCTTTGCCATCAAGTCAATTCCAGCTCATAGGAACCCTATAGGACAAAGAACTGCCCCATAGGGTTTCCAAGGCTGTAATCTTTAAAGAAGCAGACTACCACACGTTTCTTCCATGGAGTGGCCAGTATGTTCAAACCCATGACCTTTCAGTTAGCAGTCGAGCACTTAATCACTGCGCCATGAGGGCTCCTTTTAAAAAATTCTAGTTACATTTAAAATTAAGCAATGCCAGAATGTGGGTTACAAAAATCATGATATGTGTTGTTTTGCATTTATAGTTTATGCATGTCTATGTACATATATATTCGTATGTATGTATAAATATAGACGGCTGCCTTCGAATTGACTCAGACTCATGGTGTCCTTATGTATGACAGAAGGAAATGCTTCCTGGTCCTACATCATCCTCACAATTGCATGTTCCAGCCCATCGTTGGGACTGTTGTGCAGTCCATCTCACTGAGGGTTTCTACCACTTCGATGGTCCTCTACTTCACCAAATGTGATGTTTTCCTCTAGTAAGTGATCCCTCCAGATGACATGTCCAAAGCAAGCAAGCTGGACAGTGTCCTGTTGTGGTCCATTAGGTTTTTAATGGTTAATTTTCGGAAGTAGGTCACAAGGCCTTCTTAATCTGTTTTAGTCTGGAAGCTCCAGTGAAACCTGTCCACCGTGGGTGACCCTGCTGGTAAATATCTGAGGTATGATTTCAGTTGGAGATAAGGTGAAAGACTACATTGAACACTCTCTGGGAACATGAGACCCCTTATAAGCCTGGTTTTTGATAAGCTGAGTCTATGTCCCAGTATGGCCTTGGATGGGTCACCTCACCTCTTTGATGCCTCCCTTTTCTCATCTGATAAGTGGGAATAGCAATGGGCCCACCCTCCTTAAAGGGCTGTTGAGACAATCACCTTAGTAAGGGCTCAAAATGTTTTACTAAATGTCTACTAGGAGCCACCCATGGCGCTAAGTTTTTTATGTACACCGGTTCAATTGATCCTTGAGGTGGAGGTTGACTTTATTCTGAAGCCCATGGTCGGTCAAGACTAAATTCAGAGACTGGGTTCTACCTGACTCCCTACTAAAATGTTAGCTTATTATTATTACATTATTAAAATGACATATAATAGCACCACCCCATAGGGTTGTGAGGAGGATTAAATGAGTTGATAGAGCTTAGTACAGTGTCTAGCACATAAAAGCGCTATATAAATGTTCAATAAAATAAAAAATACGCAGGTGTCTGGCCCACAGCCCTGGAGAGGCAGAGTCCAGTCCTCAGGAAACTTGGTTCTGTTGTTTCTCTGGGTCTCGTGGCCCAGGCCCCGAGGCACCCTGTCCAGAAGGGGTTAAGGTCCTAAAGATTTCCCAAGCAGCGGTTGAAAGGAGCAGGGTTTTGTGACAGACACACACACACAAACACACACAGCCTCTTTCCTCCCTCCCTCGGCGCGTCCTGGAGCCTCTTGTGCAAGCGGCGAGCGCCCGCCCGTTCCCAGGCCCGGCTGCAGCTGCGGGCGGAGGGGCAGGGCGGGGGCGGCGCGCTGTTTGTCTAGCGCGGCGGTGCCAAAGGCGGCGGGTCCCAGACAGCGCGGCGCCTCCGTACACCTGGGGATGCTCAGGTTAAATAGCTCCGCATTCCTCGGGCCCAGCTGATGGAAAAGCTCCCAGGCCGCCGCCGTGCCGGCCTCCAGATGGGCTGGGTCCGGGCCAAAGGGGAAAAGAGGGAAACGTGGAATCCAGAGTGCAACCGAATGGCGTTGGGGAGGTGGCCCAGGCCCCTGCCGCAGCCCCTTCCTCCCCTGGAAAAAGGCCCTACAGTGGAGGAGTACACGCGGGGGGCACGCCCACGTCCCCGTCGTGGGCTTGCAGACCGGACCCACGCGTGGGGCGGGGGTGCACACGTGTGCCTCCGAGAACACTCCAAGGACGCACAGACCACAATTAATAACAATAATAATAATTTGTAACTATCAAACATTTCCTGTTAGGCACTGTGCTAAGCGTTTCATTTACTTGGTAAAAAGATCCTATGAGGTTAATTGTATAAAACGGCGGGAGAGAGGAGGAGGAGAGGAGGCAGCACGGGATGTAGGTTACCTACAAATACTGCGTTCTTTGATAAAGTCCGTAAATTGCTTGGGAGGGTGGTGGTATCTGGCTTAATGTTAAAAAATTAGAGTTCAATAAATGATATTATTTTGATCATGGCCTCTTTAGCCTGTTTCATCTGTTGTCTAAAAAAAAAAAAAAACGGGCATCAAAATCCTACCTTTAACCCCACAGGGATCCTTTGGGTAAAGGGTTGAGCCTAGAGTCAGGCTCATGGTGCTAGTTGCTATTTTATTTATTGACAAAATGTAATAATCCTTGCTCTCTGGAAAAAGTTCTTGGCTCTTGCCAGAACTCCGTTTCCTCGTGTAGTACAAGGAAATCGACGTGGCAGGGATAGTTGGTGTCCCCCTGGGCCTAACATTTGCCGAGACTTGGTATTTCCAACTTTTGAGGAAGGCTTTGCCTGAACACAGCTGCCTCAGGCCTTCTGCCTCCTTCTTCTACCAGCAGAGGTCCAGAAGGGGCCATCTGCAGGACAATTACACACATGGAAACCCTCAGGCGTGGGGTTCTGTGGCCCCCAGACGCACAAACCCATCTATGGAGCTAGACCCATTAGGAGATGCCCACAGCACGCATTTAGGCAGAACACACAAGCCCAAACAGCTAGAGGTTGTGCACTTACTGCAGAACACACGTGCTCACATTCACCCTTCTGCATACACTTCTGTGAGTATCCTCATCCACAATCCCAGGGCTGTACACCAACAGATGACCCAGCCCCAGAGGGGTAACAACCAGTTCACTCATGTCACACAGGCCCAGACACTCAAATGCACACCCCCATGAGTACGCACGCACACACATGTCCAGGCAGATAGGCCCTTGTCAATGACAACTTTTTCCTGCTGAGGGGCTGGGTATGGGACCAGCCCACCCCTCCTCAGAGCCCACACAGGAGCCCCGGGTGAGGGGAAGGGGGGAGAGAAGAAGGTTGAGCAGCTGGCAGTCAGGCCAGGGTGAGGGGCTGAGCTGGACCCAGAGCAGGTGGCCTAGCAGCTGGGCCCAGTCTGGCCTTGCCAACTTGCTCACCCACTTGGACAAGCTGGGAATCCTAGGGCAGCCTGGGGTAAGGCACCTCCTACTGGGGAATGTGACCCTGGGCAAGTCCCTTCTCCCTTGGGTCTTGTTTCCCCCATCTTGGCAAGATAGCAGGTGGTCCACTGACCTAGTTCTCCAACTTAAATGGCATGTTGAGTACTCCCCAAAGCCACAGGGAGCCTTGGCAGGCTAATTTGCATTTTAACAACCTCCCCAGGTGACCCAGATGGCCCAAGGACCACTTTGAGAAATTCTAGAGGATTTAATTTTATGACACCGAGGAGCAGGGAAATGGCCAGTTATACGGGAAAGAATAGACTTTAAAAGACACCGGAAACGCTCATTCAGGTCGCTAAAAAAAAAAAAAAGTCCAGATGTGGCCCTCCCTATTTCCCTCCCAAACACCAGCTGCAAGGGGGGGTCAGCGGCCAGCCCCCTAGCCCAGGGCCCTCCCCACTCAATTCAAGAAGACAACACAACTTTGTTATCATCTAAAGTGTTTAATTAAAAAAACACCCCCCCACAGAACTATTGTAAAACAATATTCTCAGTCGGTGATCATTGTAATATACAATACAAGCAATAAATTTCCTCAGAAATCTGAGAAGCACCAAACGTGACCATTTTTTAAAATGTCTGCTTTTCAAAAAATAGAAACACACGGGGCGGGAAATTCCATCTCCCCAACGAGTTCCGAGTCTCTGGTGGTTGACAGGCACGGGGGAAAGTTAGCCTGCCCTCTCCGGTCCCCCAGCCCTGGGCCCGACCCAGCAAGCGCCGGAGAGCCGCTGATCTCAACCTGGTCCTCCTCTCCAGCTCCGGCGAGGCGCTTAGCGGGGGGACCAGAGAGCACGTCCCCTCAGCGACACAAGATGCGATCGTCCGCTGGGACACAGGCAGCCTGCATAAACGAGAGCGAAGAGGTGAGAAGGGCGGGTTCGAGGAGACAAGGCTGCAACCGCCGCAGGTCCCTCCCCTTCCCCAGTTCCCGGGGAATCACGCTGTCTGTGCTCTCTTCGGGCACCCCTGCAGCCAGGTTCCCAACAGGAAGGGTGGTCACGGGGCAAGTCCCCGCTCCCTCTGCAGGCCTCGTTTCTTGGTCTCTAGGAGGGGGACGGTCTAGGGCTCCAACTCAGAAGCCTCACCTCGGCCGCCAGGGCGCTCATCTCGCCGTTGAGGGTGCTGAGCGGAGCCCGGGCGGGCAGACCCCGACTTCCGGGGACCCCGACGGCGGACTGCGAGTCCAGCTCCAGCTGCAGGTCCCAGATGTAGTCGATGACGTGCTGGAGGATCTCCACCTTGCTCACCTTGCGGTTCTGGGGCAGGGTGGGCACCAGCTCCTTGAGACGCGAGTAGCAGCCGTTCATGTCGTAGAGCAGCACGTTCACCTGCTGCTCGTCCAGCAGGGCGGGGAGGCGCCCCCCAGCGCCGCCGGCGCAGCGCGAGATGGCCACGCTCTGTTCCGACAGGCAGCGAACCACCTCGCCCGCGCCGCCCGCTGCCTTGCCTGCTTTCAGGGCGCAGCTGGGGCCCGCGGCCGCCGAGGCGCTGCCACTGGCGACCTTCATGATCCTGGCGTTGGGCTACGGAGGCAGGGAGGGAGGGAGCGAGCGGACGGGCGTTAGGCGGGCGCGTGCGGGACGGGCTCCGAGCGCGCCGCAGGACGCCGTAGAACGCGAGGCTCCAGCCCCGCCGTCTGGTTTTTATAAAGACACCGCGGCCTCCGGAGGGGCGGGGCCCCGCGTTCAAAAGCAGCCAATGGGAGTCTGGGGGCGTGGCCCAGCTGGCGCTCCTGGGTCCCGCCTCCTGCCCAACGAGTGCACCCTGCGGTGCGCGTTAAAGGGACCCGAGTCCTAAGGCGCGAGCGAGTGGGGAGGGCAGGGCGGCTAATGGAGGCGAAGGCTGCCTTGGGCTCCTTGGGAAGGAGGCAAGACAGGTGAAACATATATTTCGGATAACGATAAAGATCTCAGGAACAATTTTTCCCGTGTTCATTTTTCTCACCTCTTCAACTCAGTTTTATAGATGAGGGAAACTGAGGCTCGAACGGAGAAGTTCGCTCAGCGAGCCCAACAGTAGAGCCCTAGCTTCTGAACCCTCTTGGAAGATTACCTCTCGGACCCTGATCTCCCGCAGATCCGGACCGAAGTTTAAAGTGCCCTCTGCTCCCCGGGGCTGGTCTCCCTTCCCAATTCCCAGAGAAAGTGGCTGCCTAAAGTTCCCCGGGCCAGGAGGGCCTACCCAGGTGTTTCGAGGTGGGAGCAATTAATTCCGGAAAGTGTTCCTCCTGGGTTGGGACCCGGCTTCCAGGACCCGAACTAGATGGAAGATAGCGCTCAGTGGAGTGAGGCTCTACCTCCGGGATTCTACCTTGAATTTGCAGCCCCCTGCCAAAAATTCTCTAGATCTGCAGCAACTAATGATTTTTTATTTTTTTCTCTCTTTTTTTGCCTGGGATTTTTTTTTTTTTTTTTCCTCCAAAGACCTCAGAGCAGGGTCTCCCTCCCACGGCGCAGCAGCTGCAGAGCTCGAGGGCCCCCTCCCCCGTCCGGTTTTCCAGGGCCGGCCTGTATCAGCGTCTAAACAAGCGGCTCAGACCGTTAGACGCCAGGCCTGTGACGTCACCCATTCATAAAACCCGGACGGGCTGTCAGGCTGGCGCCGCGCGGGCGGTCGTCATGGAAACGGCAAACAGGCTCGCAAGTCCCCCCCACCCGGCCCTCCTCACCTGCGGACCCGGCCTGCGGCCTGGGAATGTGCTGTTCGCGAGCGCGGCCGCCAGGCAGGGGCCACCTCACCTCCCCGCCCCACACCTGCGACTCTCCCCCACCCTGCCCCACAGCTTGCGCCGCTTGGCCAGTTTCTGCATAGCCCCTTCACGACTCCCCTTGGACCTGGTGTAAAGGGCCCAAGTAATATTCCAGCTCTGCTGCTGGGTAAACTTAGGTGAGTCGTGGACCCTCTCTGAACCCAAAGATCTGCTACCTGATTTTTAGATAATAATACTCATAATGCGACAATTTCTTGAGTGCGAAACATTTGCCTTTATCATCTCCTGTAATCAGTCCTTCCCACAAGTCTAGCTGTTTGGTCTCCTTATAACAAAGGAAACAGGCTCAAAAATCTGCCAAGAGCTGGAGCTGCTGCAATGCAGTGCACTATTATAACCAAACCAGTTACCAGTGGTGTCTGTTCAGACTCATGGCGACCCCGCATGTGCCAGAGGAGAACTCTGCTCCACAGGGTTTGCAATGGGTGATTTTTCAGAAGTAGATTACCAGGCCCTTCTTCTGAGGCCCCTTGGGGTGGACTCACCTCCTACCCTCTGGTTAGAGGGACTTTTGCACCACCCAGGGACTTCATTATTGTAATGCTGCCCCTGAGGTATCTGATGGAAGGCAGGCAGTCTGACTACAGCCCTAGACATGCCACAGGTGGGTAACAGATTCAGAGTAGTCATCCAAGGCCACACAGCGTTAGTGGGGGTAAAATACTGTGCTCACAAATGAGAGGGTGATGTTATGGTCTCCTTCTTCCCGCCGCCCCCCGCCTCAAGCAGTTAATTCACTGGGTATCAGCAGTTTCCGTTTTCTCACAAAAGTTTGGGAGAGGGGATAATAAACCAGCCATTGCCTCTACCTCAAACCAGTAAAACCAGTTGCTGTCTAGTAGATTCCAACTCATGGCAACCCATGCGTGCCAGATCTTCAATGGCTGGTTTTTCAGAAATAGATTGCCAGGCCTCTCTTCTGAAGCACCTCCGGGTAGACTTGAACCTCCAACTTTTAGCGGTGGAGTATGTTAATCATCTGCACTTCCCGGGGACTCCACCTCAAGAAACTTGGAAAACTGGTAAGTGAAACCAGCTTGAAAGGAGAGAGACATCATTAATGAATTAGCTACACTCCCTACCCCCTTACCACACACCCCAAAACTCTCCAAACTCCCCAGGCCTTGTTTAGCAATCCTCTAATGGTGAGAGAGAACGTTTTGTTGTGCAGAAGAATTGCTAAAGAATTGAAAGGACATTGGTCAGCCAGAGGAAATTAGAATACTAATTCATTACCAAGTGTTTATCAATTGACCCAACAGTTCTGTTTCCTCTAATAGATTCCAGAGAAACCATTAAAGGCAGGCACAAAGATGTCTGCTCATTGTGGTGCTATTTGCAAGAGGAAAAGTTAAAAACCTAGATGCCGGTGGCATTTATAGACTATGAATGGAATACTAATGTTGTGTGTGGATGGCTATGCAGCGGATTGGGAATATGGCTCTGAGAGATACCTAAATCCTACTGTTTGTGAAAAGCTAGCGACAGGCTGGGAGGCACACTAGGACCTCTTGTATGCAAAAAAGCAAACATACTTCTGAGTACATGTGTGTCTGAGAATGAATTTTTAAATGACAAGAGAGAATTATTCTGCAGAAAAGAATCCAAACACAATACTGTGTGATTCCTCTTATAGGAAGTTCTAGGACGGGAAAAACTAATTTATGGTGAAAGAAATCAGAGTGGTGGTTGTCTTTGGGAGTGGAAGGTGGGAGTTGCCAGGGAGGGGGAGTGAGAGGGATCTTTCTGGAGTGATGGAGATGTACCATATCATGCTGAGGTGTTGTTTACGTAAGTGTATGAGTTAGTTACAACTCATTGAATTGTGTATTTTTGTGCATTTCTTTGTATGTTACTTGAACCTCAATAAAAAATACCAGAAGGCAAAGAATTTCACTTTTATCTTCACATAGGTATTTCATTCTTGTTTTTTAAGAACAGCTTCACCCACTGCCACCTAGTCGATTCTGACTCACAGCTTGAGGTATAATTGACATTCAATAAACCACACATATTTAAAACTGTACAGTTTTATAAATTTTCACATACGAATACACACATGAAACCATCACCAGAATCAAGAAAATGAACATATATTCCATTACTCCCAAAAGTTTCCTTCTACCCCTTTGCAATTCTTTCCCACCTCCCCCCTCCACAGCCATTGATCTGCTTTCTTTGTAGATTAGTTTGCATTTTCTATAATTTTATATAAATGGCACCATGAAGTATGTACTCTTTTTTTGTAGCCTTTCGAGCTTGGTTTCTTTCACATGACATGATTATTTTGAGATTTACCTATGTTCTGTATATCAATATTCTTTTTATTGCCGAGTAGTATTCCAGTGTATGGATATACCACAATTTGTTATCCATTCACCTGTTGATGGACATTGGGGTTTACAGTTTTTGATGAGTCCAAATAAGGCTGTACAGGTGTACAGGTGTTTATTTGAACCTATGCTTTAATTTCTCTTGGATAAATACCTAGTAGTAGAGTGACTGGGTCATATACAGGTAGTAGGTGTTTGTATAACTTTGGAGTCCCTGGGTCGTGCAAATGATAACACACTCAGCTGCTAACCAAAAAGTTAGAGAGGTTCAAGTCCACCCAGAGGCATCTCAGAAGAAAAGCCTGGTGATCTAAAAAAAAAAAAAAAAATTAGCCGTTGAAAACCTTATGGAGCTGAGACCAGAGGGACCCTGACGGTCATGGTCCCCAGACCCTTTGTTAGCCCAAGATTGGAACCATTCCCAAAATCAACTCTACAGACAGGGATTGGCCTGGACTATAGGATAGACAACGATGCTAGTGAGGAGTGAACTTCATGGCTCGAGTAGACACATGAGACTATGTGGGTGACTCCTGTCTGATGGCGAGATAAGAAGGAAGAGGGGAGCAGGAGCTGGCTGAATGGACACGGCAGATACAGGGTGGAGAGGAGTAAGGTGCTGTCTCGTTAAGAGGAGAGCAGCTAGGAGTGCATAGCAAGGTGTGTATAAGTTTTTATATGAGAGACTGACTTGATTTGTAAATGTTCACCTAAAGCACAATTAAAAAAAAAAACCTTACAGAGCACCAGAAGAACTAGATGGTGCCCAGTTACCACTTCTAACTTCTGATCAGGGCCACAATAGATGGACCCTGACAGAATTGGAGAAAAAAGTGGAACAGAGCTCAAATTATTACAAAGTCCAAACTTACTGGACTAGTTGAAACTAGAGGACTCCCTGAGACTATCGCCCTGAGATACTCTTTAAACCTGGAACCAAAACTATCCCCTGAGGCCACCTTTTAGTGAAATAACAGATTGGCACTCAAAATAAAGGTATTATTCATGAGGATGGTTCTCCATTAAAAAACTATCTATATGAGACCAAAAGGTCAACAATTACTCTAAAGCAAAGATAAGAAGATAAAGGGACAGGGAAACTAGAGCACTGGAAACGGAACAACCAGACACAATTAAAGAGAACGATGACACATTGTCCAAAATGTAACTAATGTCACTGAACAATTTGTATTAAAAATTGTCAAATGAGAATCTAATTGCCTGTGTAAACTTTCACTGAAAACACAGTAAAATATTATTTTAAAAAACTTCATGGAGCACAGTTCTACTCTGACACACACAGGGCCATCATGAGTCAGAATCGGCTTGATGGCAACTGTTCAGTTCTGTGCAGTTTTATCGTATGTGTAGATTTGTGTGACCACCACCATAGTAGTCCAGATACCAAACAGTTCCATCACAATGACCCCTTTTATCTTTTGCCCATTTTTAAAGTTGGATTGTTTGTTTCTTATTATTGAGTTTTGAGAGTTCTTTATATATTCTGAATACAAGTTCTTTATCAGATATATGATTTAAAAAAATATTTTTTCCCAATCTGTATAGTCTTCTCATTCTCTTAGGAGCGTCTTTCAAAAAGCAGACGTTTTTAATTTTGATGTTCAATTTATCAAATTTTTATTGATTTATCTATTTTTTGATGACCTATCTGAGGAATCTTTGCCTAACCTAAGATTACAAAGATTTTCACCTATGTTTTTTAGAAGGCTTATAGTTTTAGGTCTTATACTGAAGTCTATGATCGTTTACATGTAGGTATTTATTGAACGTATTTTTAAACAGAAGTTTATTCACATACTACTTGTGTACTAAAAAGCCAGCTCTATGTGTTTATTATACCTCCCTCTGGACTTGTCTGCTTGCCAGAATGAGGTGGAATGCCAAGGACACTTTTCAGACAAATGCGAAAGAAAGTCAAGAGACAATTAGAGCCCCAAATAGTTAAATGCTGAGATTCCATGTGAAACATTTATGAGCATTCACCCTGTGCCAGGTCCTGTACTAGATACTGGGGAGGCAGAGAGGAATTATTCTCACATGGGAACTATACTGTGAAATTTTCCGGTTAGGTGTCTTACAAACACAAAGAAGGGATGAGTTCTGCCTTAGAGGAAACCAAGGAGGCTTCCTAGAGGAGGTGACTCATTCTCTGGGCGTTCTGTGTGGGAAAGGTACAAAGAGAAATGCCCTGAATGGAGGCCTGTGGCAGGCATGGATGGCTGGACAAATGTAAAGCTTTGATAATTTGGTAAGAAACTGTTGGTTGTGGAATTGTGGAAAGATCTGGGCCTTACGGTCCAACAGCTCAAGATTCAAATCCTTGGTGTCCCATGCACCCTGAAGCAAGACCCTTCAGCTCTCTGAGCCTCTGCGTCCTTTTTGGTAGAAGTTCCTGCCTCCCTAGGTTACTGCAAGGAGTTGATTAGATTAGGTTCCCAAATCACCTACTACGGTCTTGGCACATAGTAGGTGCTCACTAAATAGTGGGCATCTGGTCAAGTCTAACCCAGACCCCTGAGACCCAATTGGTTGTGGCTTTACTTCCAGATGTTTTTACTGAGCCCTGGGGGGGACAAGCTTACACACTCCCTGAAAAGTTCTCTTCCTTGTGTGCGCCCCTCAAACTTCCCAACTGAAACATACCCATCCCAGGCCTATGGGAAAAGGCTGGCCTCGTTTCAGTCCAGAAATTTTTAGTACTCCCAGACACTGCTTTTTATCGCTTACATTTTCAAGGCCTGACAAAGAGTTTAAAAAAGACAGCCTGTTTATGTTGCCAAAAGGGGCATCTTTCTGGCCCGCTCCTTGTAGTGTGAATGGAATGAGCATATTCCTCCTGCCCAGGCCAGCTCAGGAAAACAGACCCCTCTTTTGGTGGCCAGGAAGTTGGGAGGGCTCCTGACCCAGGGTTCGTGTTAGTCACCTGTTAGGAAGCCCTTTTCAGATACCTGCCTGATTTTCACAGCTGCTCCCTGGGGCTGGCAGCAGCTATGTTACAATAATGCCCCATTTCACAGATGGGACTACTGGGGCCCAGAGAGGAGAAGGGACTAGCCCTTCATCCCTTTAAATCTTGGCTCTGCCACTGACCGTGCCATAGTTTCCTCATCTATAAACTGGAGCGGATGCTTATCCTTCTTCTTTAGGGTGGTTTCGAGAGTGAAATGTGCCATGCCAAGAGCTGACTGCAGCACCTGGTGGTGAGTGGAAATGACTTTTCCTTGTTTTTTTGTCACCACACACCCCTCTACCTTCTTGGGTGCCTCCTCCTGCCTCCAGGGCTCAGTGCTTAGTCTGTGTCAGGCATGGCTCCAAGTATGAACCCAAGACGGTGAGCTCGAGAGGGCTGGGACCACAGCTGTCTTGTTCGGTGCTGTAACCCAGGGTCTAGTGCGTGCAGGAGGTCCTCAGCAAATATTTGTTGAATAAGAAAAAAAAAAAAAATCCCCTGAAATAAGTAGTAATATTATATCCTCTTTATAGCTGAGGCCACTGAGGCCCAGAGAGGTTGAGTGACATGCCTCAGATCACACAGCTGGGAGGTGGCCTTGAACCCAGGCAGTCTGGCTTCTAAGGCAGGGGCTGTACGGGGCTAGGAGGCTTGTGTGCATGCCTGGCTACACTGCAGAGTGCCTCCCTGTCAACACATGTTCGTGTCCGACATCTTCCCACTGCCCGGGAGTCTTGGCCTTACAGGCTTCAGGGCGGACCCCCTGTGCCACGTGACCTGCTCTGGCCCTGGCCCGGCAGCTGCTCCCCAGATGTGCCCACAGTGCGGTCTTCCAGCCGCCAGGCCGGCGCCTCTGGGCTGGGGCCGCCTGAGCTGCGGGGGAGAGACCTTTGCCTCTGCCTGTCTCCGCCTCCCCCCTGTAACAGGAGACCACAAGCACTCCCCCTTCTACACTCTGCCCCCAGCACAGTGTGCAGTGTGCCCGGCCTACACTGCACCTCTGCCCATAGCACAGAGAATAAAATCCAAACTCCTCCCCTTGCCCGGGGCCCCTGCCTGGGGCCCCTGCTCACCACCAGCTGCACCTCCTGCCTCCTCTCTCTCCCTCACCTGCCACATGGCTTCCTTTACTAAACCAGCACAGTCCTGCCTCAAGACCTTTGCCCTTGCTGTTCCCTCTGCCTAGAGCACCTATCATCCAGGTCTTTGCAGGACTAGCTGCTTCTCATTCTTCAAGTCTCAGGCCAAATGTCACCTCTTTAGATGCCTTCTCAGACCCCTTTTGGACGTGGCCATTCACTTTGTCTCACACATCCGGGTCTTAACTGTTCAGTGAATTTATGCCATCTGACATGATCTTTTTTTGTGTGTGTCTTGTCCATCTCCCAGGCTTTGAGCTCTAGGAGGGCAGGGGGCATCTCTCTCTTGGTAACTGCTGTGTCCCTAGAGTGAGCACAGGCCTGACCCAGAGAGGGCAAGCGACTTGCCTAAGGTCACACAGCATAGTACTTGGAATAGAGTATTTAGAGTAATACCTGTTGAATTTATGAGTTTGTTGCCTTATGGCTCTCAGTATCCTCAGGTACAAAATAGAGACATGTGAACTTAACCCACAGCATTATGAGACTTCAGTACTTAGCACATGGTTATTGTTGTTAGGTGCTGTCAAGTCAGTCTTGACTCATAGCGACCCTTTGTACAACAGAATGAAAACACCGCCCAGTCCTGAGCCATCCTCACAGTTATTATGCTTGAGTCCATCAATGGAAACCCTGGTGGTGTAGTGGGTAAGTGCTACAGCTGCTAACCAAAGGACTGGCAGTTCGAATCTACCAGGTGCTCCCTGGAAACTCTATGGGGCAGTTCTACTCTGTCCTACAGGGTCGCTATGAGTTGGAATCGACTTGATGGCACTGGGTTTGGTTTGGTTTTTTTGAGTCCATCAATGCAGCCACTGTGTCAGTCCATCTCACCGAAGGTCTTCCTTTTTTTCGCTGATCCTCTGCTTTACCAAGCATGATGTCCTTCTCCATGGGCTGGTCCCTGTTGATAACATGACCAAAGTACATGAGACAAAGTCTCACCATCCTGTGGGAGCCAGAAAAGACAGCTTTATGTCCTTCCAGGGGTCTCCTTTTCCTGTCCCGTAAACCCAGCAGGAGGCTGTGGATGGGCACATGAAGGTGTGGGGATTTCAAGCTCTCTGCCCCTCACAGGCTGTAAAACCTCTGTCAAGTCCCTTTCCCCTTCTGGACCTCAGTTTCCGCATCTGCAAAATGGGGACTGTTGCCAGCCCTGCATCCCAGTATCTGTGCTGGGCTCCTGAGTTTTTCAGGGGGCATGGAGGCCCAGGCCTGGGCTCACCTCTCGCCTCTCGTCCTGTTTTCCAAAGAGGCCCCAAAACAACAGATGGGAGGCTACAGCCATGGCCATCCAGTCTGGGCTCCTCCCTGGGTCCCCTGCAGATGGAGCAGGGGGGTTGCTTCCTGTGCCTGAACAAAGGGCCACTGCTGCTCAGGGGTCTCATGAGGCCAAAGGAGGGGCGGAGTCAGGGCCCAGGGAGCTACCTCAGGCCACTCGGCACAGGTGAAACCTGCAGGGCAACACGCTGCTACACACAAATGCACATACGCACACAACCAACAAACCACTTCCATGCATAGCTGACACAGTGACACAACACGTTAGTACATGCACCCGACAGAACAACATGCTAAAACGTACAACACGGCAACACACCATTATGTAAAGTCAACACACTGACCTCAGCGCACACAACAAAAAACAAATCTGCACAACCAACACACGAACAAAAATAGGGAGCCCAAGGATGTAATACACCAACCAAAGCACCCAATCGTCACACCTAACAGAACCACACCTAAGCAACACACCAACACAATCCCTTTAACAAACATAGATGCATACTCTACACTGCAACACTCAGATATTCACCAAACACAGCACACACTTCTCCTGTGTCCACGTTGCTTACACCAAAACACCTGCCACATCAAGATACTGACACACAATGGCCACATCCCTAGAGAAAACAGCCAACATGCAAATCGATACAACTAGCTTTCCCTACACACCACCACAATGCACATAGCCAACCAACACCCACCTTACACCAGTTCAAAGACCCCATAATTCCTCCCACCACCCCCAAAGTCGTTTTAGATGTAGACAAACCTCCTCCCCCCTCAAGAGACACACACAGTTCAGAACCTTGCCTAAGTCCCACGGACACACAACCACACCCACCCAGAATCTGGACCTCTCACACCCACAAACGGGGCAGGGCTCTGCCCAGGGGCATGTGTGGGAGCTGCTCTGACCCCGGCAACCTGAGAAGCTGGTGCTGGAAGCCGGGAATGCCCTGAGGTCCACCGGCTGCACCCTTGGCCAAGACCCACCAAGCCTCAGCTGCAAGGCCTGTGTAGGACCCCTGAGGTGGAGCAAGGGACGCTGGGGCAAGAGGGCTCCAGGCAGGGAGTTTCGGTTTCATATCTCACTGGGAGACAGATGGGAGTTCCAGAGATCCCTCCCAGGAGCAGCCCCCTCCCCTGCCCCTGCAGTGCCCAGCCTAGCCCAGCCTCTTCAGCCCTCTGACTCACCTGCCTCCTGCACACCTGGCTAAGCTCCCCTGCCCCAGGGCCCTGGAACCCGGGGAACCTGCTGAGAGCTCTTCTTTCAGGGCTCCGCCCAGCTCTCTGCTCACCCTGCGGAGCCTGGGGCAGCCCCCACCCGCTAAATTCATCCCAATCCAACATATCCTGTCACCGGTGGGCAGCACCTCCAGCTGCGCCCTCACCTCAGGCTGCAGGTGGGTCTACACTCTTCGAATCCTGTGACTCATGAAAATCTCTTCTTAAATCTTTTTTTTTTTTTTTTAAGTATTATTGTTTTTTGCTGACACGAAAGTAGGGTGCTAGTTAAAAGGAAGTTTAGATATCCCAGAAACACTTAAGGCAGAAAGGGACTCTTCTGGAGAGAGAGCAGAGTGAGGACATGCTGAGAGCCAAAGAGCCCTGGGTTAGCATCCTGGCTCCACAGCTCAGTGATGTGTGTGTGAGTGCCAGTCGCTTCGTCTCCTCATGTCTCAGTTTCCCCATTTGTAATAGCGGGGATGGTAAGGGGCCCCATCTCTATGAAGATTAAATGAGTTAAATCACATAAAGAGCTTAGAGCAGTGGCTGACACAGCACTCACCCAACGCTAGTTATGGTTACTATCCGCCCCTCCTGGTAGTGCCAAGCCATTTGCTGTGGAGTCAGTTCTGACTGGGACGACCCCATGTTTGTCGGGGTAGAACTGTACTCCATCGGGTTTTCAGTGGCTGCTTTTTCAGAAGTAGACCTCCAGGCTTTTCTTCCAAGGCGCCTCTGGGTAGCCTCAAACCTCCAGCCTTTTGTTAGCAGTCAAGGGCATTAACCATTCACACCACCCAGGGACTCCTTTCTAGAGGTTGTTAATTGCTCTCCAGTTCATTTGTGTAGGACAGAGTAGAACTACCCCAGAGGGTTTCCTAGGCTGTAATCACTTTTTTTTTTTTAAATCTTTATGGGAGCAGTTCATCAGGTCTTTTCTCCCATGGAGGCTGGTGAGTTCGAACCACTGACCTTTTGATTAGCAGTGAAGAGCTTAACCGTTGCGCCACCAGGGTTCCCTGTTAAATAATTGAATGTATGTTCCACCACTGAATTACAGAACTTTAGAATGATGAAATGCCAACCATTCATCCCATAAACAAGTAATGCCCACCTACTTTGTCCTGAGCACAGTAGGGAAAGAAAGAACAAGAAGCAGGTTTGTACTTTCAAGGAGTCTCAGTTAGCTGGGGTATAACCAAATGGGAATAAACACAGCAGCCATGCACCTCATGGCTGCTGTGTCTGCATGCTGGGGACCCAGAGATGCAGGGGCAAATTAACCAGTGAGCAAGGTACACAAGGGCTTGTGTTTACTTATTAATCTATAGTGCACAATTTGACATGGTGAAACAAGTGAAATTGTGCACTACAGATTGGTAAGGAAACACAAGTACCCCTGTGTGTACCTTGCTTGTTGGGTGATCCATCCCGGCAGAGATGCCACCAACGTGCAGGTGGCTGCCAGCCCAAGGGGCGCTTTGTAGGACTTAGAAATTGCAACCCCATACTTTGGGTGGATGCAGCCCTCTATGACACTATCTGTAACATTTTTGTGCTCCATACAATCTGCTCGATGGCCCTGCAAACGTGTTCTGAGCCTGGGGAGCTCAGTGTGGTGGGGGAGACAGACTGTAATCAGGCAATCACCTCTGACGGAGTACCACTGCTGTGGTAGGGAAGCACAGTAGTGGGAGATGTGGCCCCGGGGAGAGACTACAGGTCAGCTAAGGGAGGTCGGGGAGGTCTTCCTGCAGGAAGAGGCAATATGCCAGCTGAGATGAAAAAAGACACAGAACGGCAAGGCAGATGTTCTTGAGCCCCAGCATTTGCACATCTGGGATGTATGCAAGAGACAACGACATATTAACCTGCAAAAACCTTTAAAGCCTGATAATATAAAATGTTGGTCGAAGATATTGGAAAATAGAAACTCCCCACGGGTGTGTAAACTGGTATGATCACTTGGGAGCTCAATTTGGCAATATTGAGTAAAAGTGAACATTTGAACACCCTATGACCCAGCAATTCACTCCCATGGCCATACCCTGAAAGCCCTGCACACAAGATGCAGAAGAGGTGGGCAAGTGGCTGCCGTACAATAGCAACAAATTGGAAGTACTTATTTGTCCAATAAGAGAAATAAAACGACAGTGGAACAGTATACAACTGTTAATAGAAATAAACTAGACCCATACATATTCTGCTAGATGGAGAATGATAAAAAGGTGTAAATTTTACGACATACACACAAACGATACTATATGTTGTTCATGAATACATTTATTTGTAGTAAAAAAAAAAAAAAAGTTCCTCTGAGTCGATTCCGACTCATAGTGACCCTATAGGACAGAGTAGAACTGCGCCATAGCATTTCCAAGGAGTGGCTGATGGATCTGAAATGCTGACCTTTTGGTTGGCAGCCCAACTACTAACTGCTGTGCCATTAAGGCTCCATTTGTAGAAAACGCACTAAAAAAGAAACGGAAAAAAACATGGCCTGTAAAAAAAACATGCCCGAGTCATATTAATAGGGGTGGTGAATTGTTTTGGAGAAAAGGGAAAGGAATCTGGTTAAAAGAAAGACTAGCATTATCCTTAACGTTTTATTCTTTAAAAAAAAGGGGTGAGAGAGAGCAAATACAGCAAACTGTCCACAGTTGTTAGCTCTGGGCAGCCGGAATATGCTATTTCTAACACAAATCGCTATATTTCTCTATAATTTTTAAATTTCACAAAATAAAAAGTTAGGCGAGCACCGGGGGCCTTCCAGGCAGAAGGGCCTTCACACAGGTTTGAGGGGTAGAGATGGATGAGGTGCGCAGGGGAACCCCGAAGTGTTCCGAATTGGAGGAAGAGGTGGAGGGTGGTAGGTTCGCAAACTGGCCCTTGAGAGGAGTGGGGTGGGCAGAGCGCCATGGCCGCCCTTTGCTCCAGCAGCCTCGGGCTGTGACTTCGGACCAAGCCGGGCGGGAGAGGCCCCGAACCCCGGGCTTTGTTCGGGGTCCTCACGGGCCTGAAAGGCGTTCCTGTGCACGGTGCCCCGCCCCTTGGGGGACGCCTTGGGCCGGACCCGCGCCGGCGGCAGATGGGCCGCTCCTGCTTCCGGCGCTCGACCCGTGGGAACCTAGCCAGGACGGCGGGGGCGGGGGCGCCGGGAGCCGCCCCGGGGGACCCTCGCACAGATGGGCCGGGGGCGGCGGCAGATGGGTGCGAGGCCGGCCCAGGGCCGGTAGACAAAGGCCGCAGGCAGATGTTCGAGGCCAGATGTTCGCGGGAGGGGGGCCTGGGAAAAACCAGCCCTCTTTACCGCCGCCCTGCCCCTGCGGCTGCTCAGGGCTGGCTGCGAGGAAGGTGAGGCTCGCGTGGCCACCAGCAGGGCCAACTGGAGAGGGGGACCCTGAAGGCAGGGTCTAGGGGTTTCTCTGGTGGGAGTTGTTTTCGTCCTGCCGCCCCTCCCCCAACCTCGACCTTCTGCCATCAGTATCACCATCATCGCAGCAGCAATGCTGGCTGACGCCAAGGCTTTACATCATGATCTTATTTAATTCCCGAGGTCACCTCCTGCAGACGGTGCTCTAAGTATCACCTCCAATTTGAGGGACTATGAAAGTGGAGGTCCTGAGCCAGAGGCGACCTGCTCAAAGTCACACAGCAAGTATATATGTGGCAGAGCTGGCTAGGGGCCCAGGATTCTCTCAAAGGCTGTGGGTTCCTGTACACCCTTCCTCCTTTAGCTTCCTGAGTGCTAAACCCTTTACACACCTTCTTCATTCAACAAACATTTGCTGACCACCTACTGTGGGCCTGGCTCTGGGCCAGGGCCGAGAAATTAGTGAAGAGAACAGGTGGAAGTCCATGTCCTGCAGTTTCCACCCTGGGGGGGAGGTGGGCACACAATGAACAGGGTACGTGCAATACGTGTGATTTCATGTAGTCATCAATATTATGGAGAAAAATAAGTCAAGAAAGGGGGTAGGTGGGTTGCAACCTTAAATGGGGAGGGGGAAGTCAGCAAAGGCCTCCCTGAGAAGGTGTTATTTCAATAAATAACTCATTCCTTCACTTCTTTTAGCTATTGGGGAAGGAATATTACAGGCAGAAGGCACAGCCTGTGCAAAGGTACTGAGGCACAGGTGTACCTGGCATGTTCAAGGAGACCTGTATGACAGCAGCCAGGCGAGCAAGGCTGAGGGGAAAGGAAGTGAGGTCAGGGACATGTTGGGTGGGGTGGGGTGAGGGGGCTGGATTATGTAGGGCTGCATAGGCCAAGGTCAAGTCTTTGGCTTTTAGTCTGGATGAGACAGGAGCCATGGGAAGGTTTGGAGCAGAGGAACGTTGTGACCTGACTTGTCGCACTCAGTCTCGACAACCCTGACCCAACTGAGGCAAGGTTATTATCCTTGCTGTGTGTGGGACACTGCCCTTGCCCTCTCAGATCTTGTGTTTCTCCATTGGCACAATGACTACTGTTGGTTTAGATCATAGTTTATCTTTGAGTCTCTTGGGTGGGTTTCAAAATTGGGTGAATATGATGCATTTTTCTAGGGAAAGAATCTACATCATCTAACAGGTTGCCAAAAGGACCTGGGAGGGATGTCCAAAGATGTTCATAGCAGCAGTGTTTGTAAGAGCTAACGATTAGAAATTACCTAAATATCCTCCAACAGGAAAATGGTTAAATAAACTATGAAGTACCATGTGGTCGTGGGAATTCCTGAGACAGCAGTTCCACCTTCAGGAAGGTAGCCTAAGGATATACTCCAACACGTGGGAAATGATGTGTGCGCTGGAACGGCAGCTGAGAAGCAACCTGTGAGTTCATCACTAGGGGCTTGGTTGTACGAAGGATGTTCTGTCCACACAAGGAAGTATAAACAGCTGTAAAAGCTAATGAGGAAGCTACCTGGATCCGTACCAGTCACGTGCCAACGCCAAGATCTCCAAAGCATATTGTTAAGTGGGAAGAGAGAAGTTGCAGAGTATAGACTGCTACCACTTGTATTTAAAAAGAAGACGACACTGTATGCATTTGCTTGGATCTGCCCATTCTCTCTAGGAAACTGGTCACAATGGCTGCGTCTGAGGGGGAAGAAGGGAGACTTTAGTACATTTTGAATTTTGTACTATGAGCATGTATTTTCTATTAAAAAAATGAAGGGAGAACACTATGTCCCTGGGAATTTCTCCCACTCTGAGATTCTGTACTTTGGAGACATCTGCAAACAATGAGTTTGTTACTGGGTGGAAACCCCAGCTCCACATGACTCATACTGGGCCGAGGAACGAGAGACTGAGGTGGGAGAACAGGGAAGGCACCTTTATTTCGTTGTACAAGGAAATGGAGTCAGTCGGAGCTGCTGCTGTCAAGACTGCTCGCCAAGGGTGGGCAGACAAGTTACTTTTAAAGGGGTTTACAAGTAGGGAGTTCATCAGCAACATGCTTAATCATACCATGGAGGCGCAACGGGGTTTACATATAACCTACCTGCAAAAGCAGGATTCAAATGCAAAGCTGGGGGCAGGGGTGGGAAGCCCAGCAAAGGAAGCAATTTTTCAATACAACACTGTAGGGGAGGAAGCCAGGTAAAGAATACAGCACTGTGGGGGCTCTGTCTCAAGTGGACAAAACTCACCTGGGTGCATGATTGGGCCTGAGCACAGTTACAGCCACCTGGAAGTAGGACAGGCAGGCTTTGAGGTCCTGTCACGGGGCTAGGGGATCAGAGATGGGAGCATTTCCAGAATTCACCTTTTTTCTTTAATAGCTTTATTGAGCTATAATCCACCTATACAACTTACCCATTTAAAGTGTAAAATTCAGCGGTTTTTACTATATTCAGAGTTGTGCAACCATCACCACAATCAATTTTAGAACATTTTCATCACCTCCAGCTGAAACCCCATACCCATCAGCAGACACTCCCCGTTTCCCTCCAGCCTCCCCCTGCCCAGCCCCTAAAAAAAAAAAAAAAAAAAAGCGACCATTAATCTACTTTGTCTCCGTAGATTTGATTGTTCTGGAAATTTCATTTAAATGGTATAGAGTACCATAGAGTCCTCTTTAGTGATTGGCTTCTTTCACTTAGCATAATGTTTTCAAGATTCACCAAAAATTTGCATTTAAATGCACAGAGATGCCAGCAAGCTGAAGTAGTGCTTAACTCTGGGGTTGGGGTGTGGGATCACATGGGGGACTCAGATTGAAGGTGCGCCTTCCTTTTGTTGTTTGACCTTCTGTATCGTTTGCCTTTTCATAATTGTATTCCTTGTATTAAAGGGATTAAAATGGTAACATCATTATAGAGAATTTGGAAATACAGATAAGCCCCAAACAAAATAAAAATCACTCTTAATCCCATAATATGCAGAGGAAAACCCCTGTTTGAATATTTAAGTGCAGAAAGTGGGGGGGGGGGCGGAGGCTGGGCCTGGGCAAGGGTGCAGGGAAGGCAGTGGGTGCACTGGGAGCAGGATTTCCAAGATTCCATTTGGGAGGCAATGATTTTGATTCCCTGTTATTTTCTGTAATCGGTAATTGTCCCCTCCTCCCAGAGGTCGGCTGTGAATGCCCTCCCCTCCCCATCCCTTCACTTATCACCAGGTAAAGGTCATTATTTCTGTATTTACTTGGGAAGTCATTTAGTTCATGGGCATGTTGGTTCCTGGGAGGTATAAACCAAACGGCAGTAATAATTCCAGTGTCAATCAGTTAAGTGCAAGCACAGTGCCTGGCACACAGTAGGTGCTTTACAGAATGCAATAAATACGCAAACTCCATAACTCAAAGAATAAAGATGAGTGCTTAAAATAATGGGTGCTGCATTCATTAATTCATTCCTGAGTTATTTCATTCATTCAATCCAGTTATTAAGTACCTAGTGTCTGCCAGGCTCTGGCCAAGTCCTGGGGAAACAGAGATGAGTAACATTTGGGTCTCGTTCCCTTCCTAGCTTCCTTAGCTAGGGTCATTATCAAATTCAATAATTGTGATGATGATGACAATGATAGAATGTAGTTAAGATTTCAGGCTCCAGGGTGAGGCAACACTGGGTTCAGGTCCTGGGTTTTCTGCTTTTGAGGCTGTGGTGCTTTGTGCAGACAGTAGATTCCTATGCTTCAGTGTTCTGCAGACAGGACCCTAGCAGCGCTGCTCCAAACAGTTGTGGTAGGGGTGCCCTGGACGAGACACCGTGCTCCACCCTGCCTGGTCCAGTGTAAGCCAGAATTGGTGGTGTACCTGAGAGTCCCTTACTAATCCCGCTCTCCATTGTCCAGTACCCCACAGTTCCCCGAGCCAGTTGCAACGTTCCCATGGGAATCCTTTCGGCCACGCTGTGACTCAGGTACCATCACCTCCATTTTGAGGATGAAGAAACTGAGGGTGCAGATTGCTGAGGACAAATAGGGAGTCTGAGGGCGTGAGTGTGATAGCTGTCTGACTCCCAGGACCAAGACGCAAATGGGGCTGGGAGGAGGGACTCTTCTTCCCTCCTTTCCCTGGGAAAATCCAACAGGTGGTGGGGCCAGAGCACTGGGGGCCATTGTGCCGGGCCTGGGAGGGTCGGGAGGCCCAGTGTGTGTCTGGGAGAAGATGGATGTCTTCATTACCATGTGAATCCTGGGAAGCCCGTGACCGGGCTGGGTGGTGGGTGGGCGTGGGCCCTGGGCGGGGGGCTTAGCATTCTCAGGCCAGGACCACACAGCGGCTGGGAAGGGGGTCCCCATGGAATCCTGAGGGATCCCTTTTTTTTTAAACAACAGATAATAGTATTTCCCCTCTTGTTTAAGTTCTTATTTTAGGACATCTCCATCCTGTGGGGCTTGAAGAGACAGATTGAAAACAGTCTTTTTTTCCTTCTCAGTTGCAGCTTTCCCACTGATTCCGCCTCAACAGTTGAGTCTGGGCCTTTCACAGCAGAGTGCAAAAATCAGCATCTGCGGGGGTCATTTTTCAGATTCCCTGAATGGCCTTCCATTCACATACAGTATTTCCTAAGTAAATGTAGGGTGATGAGTGAATAAGTAGCTAAGCAAATTGGGAGGAAAAGGTTTTAGGCTTAAAAATAGAGGCGCATCAGTTTGGCTGGTGCAGAGAGGACTGACAGGTGTTTGGGAAAGAGACTCCACGGTAGACAGAACAATAGTCATCAGCATGACGACAACTACACCAGTGAGTGTGAGTGCTCCATGCGTGCCAGCCACTGTTCTACAGGTTTTATCTCCCATTGACCTCGTGAAGTGGGGTGCTGTTGTTATTCCATTTTCCAGGTGGGGAAACTGAGGCTTCGAATAAGTTGGCTAAGGCTATAGGGCAAGACAATGACAGAGTCAGAATTCCAAACCCAGAGCGTCTCTTTCTGCAGTTTCTCCATGATGCCAGGGAGGCTGGTGGAGACATGGAGGCTGGGGAAGATCCAGGCAGAGAGCACAGACCACCTAACAAGGTCTGGCGTGCGCGCATGCGCGAACACACACACACACACACACACACACACACACACACACACCCACCCACCCACACACCCACACACACACACCCACCCACCCACACACACCCACACAAACACACGAACAGAAAGGTCGACAAACAAAGCCTTTGTAAACACAAATGCGATCTCTCTGTCTCCCACACACACATACGCATTCATAATTGCACAGATAGAAACTGCTTAAGAGACAGGAGTCGTGCAGAAAGTTGCTCAGCCCCATCCCCGCTTCTCGACATCACACTTTACAAACCCATGCACTGTGTGCAGGAATACACACACACTTCATGGGCGCATTTCCATACTCATACCTCCAACAACTCACTCACAAACACACTTTGAAAACCCATGATCCTAAACACACCATCACCTCACACCCCAACACACATGTTCCTTCTGTCTCACACACGCCCATTGCAGGCACTCGCTCACAGATGTTCTCGTAAATACACACTCTTAAACACACCAAGATAGACACAAATTCATAAGCAGGTGTTCACAAACACAACCAGGTGGAAACACATCTACGACACTGTCGCACTTAAGATCCAGCGCCCTCACACTTACCCACATGCTTGTATGAAACCAAACACTTCAGAAGATTCTTACAAGACACACTCTCATAAAACTGTAATCATAATCCCACAGAGAACCTCTCAAGCAGAAAGGGTTCAGGTCAGACAAAAAGGGGCTCAGCCCCACCCCCAACTCCACGCCTGAGCGCCTGCATTCCAGCCTTGCCCCCCTGGGTTTTCTCTACCCACCCCACCATCTGTGACATGTGTGTTCTGTGCCTCTGTCTCCCCTCCCCTGCCCTACCAGCAAGGTAGGGCACCTGCCTAAGGTGGACCTTGAATACTGGAGCCTCAGCTGGATCCCCTCCCCTTGCTACCAGGGCAGATCCCGGGGACACAGCTTTGGCGAGGCCCGGGGAAGGAGGGGAGGAAGAGCCCATCACAGACCCCAGCGGGCCCCATCCGCCACGGCGGGGGTCGGCCTTCACATGCAGATGCCTGCTTGGCTCACCTGTTCAGCCTTAAAATGACAAAGAGGTAGGATGCTGTCTGGGTCTTAGGTGGGATGACTACTGACCGAAATGGGAAAAAAGGTTGTTAACTGTGGAAACAGTAGGTTTAAAATAGTTGGCACAGTAGATCTTATTTGGGTTTAAAAAAGCACATAATAAGCATATAAAAAATCTGAACATACCTATGTTTAGGTGTTAATAACAGGAATTCTAGTTTCTGGGAATATGTGGTGTTAATTATCCATTTTTTGCATATATTCTAATCTATTTTTTTTTTTATAAGGTTTCTAGATAATAGAAGGCATTTATAAGGGAACATTAAATGACATAAAAAATGACAAGGGATTCGAATGCTTACAAGTTGGCTTCTCCCCTCGGGGCGCTAGGCTAGGCAGGCAGGCAGGCAGGTGGGGAGGAGCCCAACTAGGTGGCCTCAGGTGAGCCAGGACTTGGGAAGGCTCTTGATTGCTGTGTGACCTTGGGCAGGTCCCTTCTCCTCTCTGGGTCTTTATTTCCTAATGTGTATAATGGAGTCTCTCCACATGGGGGTGATGTGAGCATTAAGGACGTGGTGCGTGTGAACACTTGGAACGTGCTTCGCACACAGCAAATGCTCAATAACGGTAGCTGTTAGTTGGAATCAACTCAATGGTGATGTTTTTTTTTTTAGTAGTAGTGGTAGTATTTCATGAAGGTTCTTGTCCACACTGTCCAGCGCAGATGGGGCACCTCCTGGGTTGGGTGCCTGCAGTGATGGGGACAGAGGAGTCTGAGGCTGGCTCAAGTGCAGATTGACAGGCACATAGGTCTGTGCCTGCACCCCTGTGGGCGCGTCACATGTAGGCTCGGGTACAAGTATGTGCAAACAGATTATAGGCCCTGGAACACCCTGGGGTGGGAAAATGCTGTTTCCACCTCAGTTCTCTATCCCCAGCGCAGTCATCCCCCCGGTTCCCTTCACTGCAGACCTGCTGGGAATTTAGGCTTCTTTCTGGGGCCGGACCAGACCCAGAGATCTGGAGGTTGCCTTTGGACACTTTTAAGGGTGGAAGTGGTGCATGTTGAACGGTCCCCAAGGAAGAAAAGACCAGTAGGTGGAGCCAGGACACCTGGGTTTGTGGCCCTGCTCTGCTGCTGAGCGACGGCTGGATGACTTTGGGCCCACCCCCTGGCCCACTCCGAGCCCTCAGTCTCTATTGTTCAGCTACCTCCATAGCCCCTGCTCTTCATCACTATTAGAGCACCATCATCACTTGCCTGGTTCCTCATCCTTGGCTTCCTGGCCTTCTCTAGGTCTAATGGTCAGAAAGGACTAGGTCACTTCCTGCTCAGAATGCCCCCTTGGCTCCCCATTGCCTGCAGGAAAAAGCCTAACTGAGCTCCTTTGCCTGGTCCAGGAGGCCTTGTGAAATCTGCTCACCTCTTCACATCTTGGTCTCTCTTCTGTAGGTCTTTTCCCTCACCTCAGTCTGGCACCCCCTTTTCCTGGAAGGAGTGGTGAAGAGTGAGTGAGGGAGGTAAGCTTCCTCTCCTCACCACACTTCCAATGTCCAACAAATCTACATTCAGATCTCATCTCTGCCATTCCCATTGCCAATCTCATCTTTGCCACCCAGGGCGGGTTTCAGACACTCTATGTGTTCTAGAAAATGGTTAATTTTTTTTTTCTCCCCCTAGGGTTGGATTTATTTTTAAATTGTATTTGTTTTTGAAACGTATGTTCCTCTGGCTCAAAATTGAAAAGATACAAAATCTAACAAAGATTACATGTATAGCAAAAAATTCCTCCCAAGCCTCTCAGTTCCTTTGTGTGTTTCTTGCCCCCAAATAGCATCTTTCTTTTTTCACATTTGGATTGTTCCATAAACAGTTATCATCTATTGAGGATGCGCTATATGTGCTTTCCGTGGATTATTTCATGTAATCCTTACAGCTACCCATGAGGTAGATGAGGAAGCTGAGGCTCAGAGACGTGAAGACACTTGCCCCAAGTCACACAGCTGGTAAGCAGTAGACCTAAGATAATGGGCGCCATTTTGAAGTGGCTGCTACGTGCCAGGTGCACACGATTATGCCCTTTATATTCATTCATTCAACAAATACCTGAGAGCCTCTACGTTTCAGGCTCTGGGCCAGGTGCTGGGACTATAGCGGTGGGAGGAGAACAAAGGCTCAGGCTCAGACCTTGCAGAATTTACATCCCTGTGGGGACAGCCTGCGGCTGGGGAGGCGCTACTGTTTGCCTCATTTTCTGGGTAGGAGGAAAACCGAGGAACAGAGAGGGAAAGTGACTTCTCTGAGGTCACACAGTGATAGGAGCTGAGATAATCAGCTCCATTTTACTGATAGGGAAACTGAGGCACAGAGCCGTGAAGCGACTCGCCCAAGGTAAACCTGGCTAGTAATTGGCGGAACCGGGAGCCGAACGCTCTTCCCAGTCTGCCCCACCCCCGGGGCACTAGGCTGGGCGGTGGCGTGGGCCCTCGCCGTGGGCGCGGCTGGGAGACGCCCCTCGCCGACGGCCGGCCCCCTCCCTGGCGTTCGCATTCCTGGCAGCCTTGGCGGTCGTTTCCTGCCTGCGCCGCTGGGCGGGCGGCAGGCCCATCTGGCGGCCCCCACAGGGCGGCGCGGGGAGGCGGCCCAGACTCGCTGGAGCCAGGCGCCGGCTCGGGCCCCCTGCCCGCCTGGAGAGACCAGGTGTGGCCGCGGCGGGGGTGGGGGCGTGGTGCTTTCCTTCCTGACGCACCGGGCAGGATGCAGCCTCCTGCCCCACCTCGGCTCAGCCTCCCTCGAGCCGGCCCGGGATAAGGGGGAGAATTCAAGCAGTGGGAGGGGCAGCGGGCTCCGCCTCTGACCTCCACTCCTTGTGGAAGCCGGGGCAAGTCCCTCACCCCCAATAAAGGAAACCCCTATTTGTACAAGGACGGCTGACCTCTGACCTCCCGGATCTTAGAGGCTCCCACTTTTTGCCCCTCAAGGACCCCAGACAGGTTTGTGGGAGCCTAGAGGCTCCTTTCCTGCCTTACGTCATAACTCTTGACATTATCCGTTTCGAATCCGATTTCCCGATCAGAATCTCAACTTGGGGAGAACCGACACTTGGCCTCTTGGGTTACCTGCTGTGACAACTTGGACAACTCGACCTCCTAGGTGGTACGGAAGCCTGATAGAGCGCCTCAAGGCTCTTCCCAGACAGAAAGTTGGATGCGCCCTGGGAGAGAGGCTCTTACACATTTCACAGCTGAAGGAACAGGACAGAGTGACCAAGACAAACCCAGGCATTTGGGGAACCCAGCGTCGCTGTCAGACTCTGAGGTTGCCACCAGAGGCGTGGGGTGGGGGTGGGGGCGTCCCGGGCCGCAAGTCTAAGAGGGGCGTCAGAGGAGGCTGGCCGAGGAGGGGGCGCAAATTTAGAGATTGCCTGTGAGCACTCATTACCCTCCCTACGCCCCTGGTTGCCACTCCCCCCCCTTCTCCAACGCTGCCCCTAACAAAGGGGCTACCCCAAAGAAAGGGACGTGGTGGACATCATGGTCTTGGAAGCCAAGCCAGTGGGTTCAAATGCCCCCTGGGCACGTACTTACCGTCTCCCTGCGTCAGCTCCCGCATCTGTAAAATCGGTGGTACCTACCTCATAGATAATGACAAATATGCGGACATTTCTAAGATACATAGCATGATGCTAGCACGTCAAAAACAAAATAGTGTACTCGGGCTTAGGAAGGCTGCTTGCTCCCCTTGGAGCCCCGTCCCCTTCTATTACAGTTAAGAGAGATTGAGGCACTGAGAGAGACCTAACAAACCAAGGGAAAAATGGGGTTTGGAAGCAGTTTCCCAAGAATCCACCCCCACCCTGGGTGAGGCTGTCATCAGGCCCACACAGGGCCCTGCCCAGTCACCTCCGCCTCTCCAGCGTGCAGACCCAATCCGTGCCCGGCCTGGTGCCATTTTTCCATGGGACTCTGACGGTGGCGGTTCACATCTGGAGTCTAGACTCGGTGGCTCTGCGGGCTGGGCCTACCGCCTGGGCTGGGCCACCACTGCCCGCTGTTTGTGCAGCTGAAGCTGGTTAATTGGAATTAGAGTGGCCTCTGTGGTGCCGGCTGGCCGGGTGGGCCCTGGACGGCCGCTGCCGAGGTCTGTAGAACATCTGGCAGGGCCAGGACGGTCATTAGGTGGCAGGCGCCCGGCGCCACCACCACCTCAGCCTCTGCCGGGGGCCAGGGGTGACTCAATGAGGCCTTTGTGGGCCCAGGGCTGCAGAGCCAACTGTGCTGTGTGCCTGGGCCACCCGCCCCATCTGCCTCCCTCAGAAGGGCCTTGTTCCAGGACCACACGGCCTCCCCTCTGGAGGTGGCTGAAACCGGCAGAGATCCAAGAAGCCCCGAAAGGGACTCCCTGGCCACGAGAAGCCTTTGAGATTTCCTGTTCTTCCTTTTTGTAAAATCTTGGGCCCAGAGAAGGAGGGCATCTGGCTCAGAAAAGGCCAGCACACCAGCCACGGTGATTCGGGTGCAGGGGTCTGGAGGGGAGTGGCATAATACTTGGGAGCTTGAAATTCAGATTGCCTGAGGTCAAGTTGACGTCCACGAACCAGGCGCTTCAATTCCCACATTCAAACAATGGGACCAACCATAGCACCTACAGCTGAAACCCGTTATTGAGGTGCTGGGTCCAGTAGCAGCACAATACCTATCAGCCAGTGAGAGGATTACAACGATGCTCTTGATTCTCTGCTCATACTTGTCCCTTGGCCACCTCTAAATGGTCTGCAAGCCACTGTTATTCTCAGCCATTGAACCCAAAGCCTTGGCAATGGTGAGCCCCTCTGCCTCAGTTTTCCCAGTGGCCCCAAACCAGAAGGTGTAGGGCCATGCCTACTCTTCACCTGGCCCTATGAGGGTGCTTCTGCATGCCAGAACTGCTGTGTTGGGAAACCCTGGCCCTGCAACCTCCAGCTCTTAGGCCTGGATGGCCTCTCAGAATAACGGAGCTAATCCCTACCTTGTGCCTGTGGACAAACAGGCAGTGGCCCCCCTCCCCCCTGCCTCTCCAGGGGCTTGGCCCTTATGCTCTGATTAGCCTGGCTGGAAGGTGTGTGGCTCCTGGAATCAGGATCCTTCTAGTTCTGCAGAAGTCATTTTAGGAAGAATTCCAGAAGTGGGCAAATGCGAGTGATGGGGCCTTCATCTCCAGGGCAACCCAGAACCCAGGTCCCTCCAGCTGAAGCCACAAAGACATCCGAACCAGGTTAGCTGGGTCCTGCCAGCCTGGGAAAAATCCAAACTCTTCCCTGGGGCTCACAGGCCCTGCCTATTTCTCTGGCTTTACTGCTGCTGGTCCCTTGCTGAGTCAAATCGGCTTTTGGTACTCGCCCCCCAGGCAGGTGGGTGTGTGTGCAGGTGTGTGTATGGGGCACAGAGCACTGCCCAACACCCTCACCGCCCCGAGTGGTGGAAGGTGCTGAGGCAAAACTTGATGGCTGCAGAGAAGAGGGCTTGTGGGCCCCCTCTGCTGGCCCAAGGGCGTTCCTGCAGTGCTGAGCAGGAACTGGCACTGGGGTAAGCACTCAGGATGGAGGGGCCCAGAGGTCAGGGCCTCACCCCAGGTTGGGGGACCCTATACTACCCAGGAACGGGCTTGCAGAAAAGTTCCTGGGTAGGAGGGTGAGATCCGTCAAAGCCAATGCCAGATGCTGGATGCTTCCGCAGAGAACCCTCCCAGGAGCGCAGTACCTGCCCCGGCAATGGGAGGGATTTTAATGTGAGACAAAGTCAGTCCACAATACAAAAATCTAAAAATCAGACCCACTTTTCCGGCCACCTGATGCCCAGGGTGGGGGTGGGGGGCTGAGGGCTTGCTTTGCCTGCAGAGGATGGGGAGGGGCAGAGGAAGGCCAGAGGAGGGGAGAGGGAATCAGAGGCCAGAAGCCCCGGCCCTCTCCTGGAGCTGCCGGCCTCCTGTGCCCTCTGCCCTGCAGGCCTGTGGCGTTCATCCCCAGCTTGTCTGGTCCGGCCGGTCCTTCGAGGGTCAGGCAACACCGGCATCATTTCTCCTTCTTCTCTGTCTCCTTTGACGCCTCTGCTCCTTCTTTGGATTTTGTCACTGCAGCTGGATTCTTAGGATTTGACTCCTCATAGCTGGTCAAAAAAATAGAACAGTAAAAGCCACCCATTTAGAGGAGGGGAGAGCAGAGTCTTTGTTTCCCCGCACCCCCAAGAAAGCCCTGGGCACACGAGGAAGACCAGGCCTGCGTCCATGGCCCAGCACCTTCTAATACTGGACCCCGCCCCATCACGTGCCCTCCTCAGCCAGGCAGTTCTGCTTTCTCTGTGCCCAGTGGTGCCAAGAGGAATCAAGGGCAGTGGCAAGTGGAGGAGACGTTGGGCGTGGGCTTGTGGTGACCAACTTCAAGCTTCTTGAACCTTCTGCTGGAGACAGCGGAAAGGGGCAGCCAGGCTGAGGCCGTGTGAGATGGGCTGCCTCCCAGAGCACATGGCGGAAGTCACACAGCTCAGCCCTGGCAGGGGTACTGCTCTGCTGGCAAGTGGCCAGGTGCTACTGTTGAAGGTGAACACCCTGGCTTAGCTATCATTATGGGCTTCATTTACTGAGCTCCTGAGTTCATGTCAAAGACAATACATACATTTCCTCATCAGAGCAGCCCCATGGGGCAGGAATGTGCCCACTTATAGATGAAGAGAGGCTCCCAAGGAGGAAAGTGACTTGCTCAAGGTTATACATGTGTGCGCGTGCGCACACACACACACACAGCGAGTAGCAACAACCACTGTGGCACAGGGCTGTCCACATCCACTCTCTCATGTGAGCCCCACGTTATTGACAAGGACACTGAGGTTGGGTTGCTCTGCTCCCTGCCCTCTGCCTGGGTGCAGTGACTGCCTGGTGGCTGTGGAGGAGCTGTCTCCGGCCACCCCTTGGGATTGCTCCCTGCCCTGTATACTGGGGCTGGAGGGCTGCCCTACCTTGGGCCCTGGGGCAGGTGGGGGGAAGCGGGCAGGTGGGCACCCGCCGGGCATTACATGGCGCTGGGAATCTGCGGGCGCCGGCGGCGAGGGCCAGCTAGCTTCTGCTGCATGGAGTCGGCCAGGCTGGCTGGGGAGCCCGAGACTGTGGGGAAGTGGGTGAGCCTTGGGGTATGAGGCAAGATTTCCGCCGAGGACTCGTAGCTGTGTGAGAGACAGAGACAGAGAGACAGAGATGGAGGACTAAGGGGAGGATGGAGCGAGACTGCCTTTCCCAGGTGCAGGGTGCAGAGTGCATCTGTTTCTCTCTCTGCACTTTCAGACTTTTTGGGAAGAAGCTGGTGTTAATGTGGAGAAGAAAAGGAAAAGATGCACCTATATAAAAGCACACTGAACAGTTGTGGAAACAAGGAGGCTCTGGGTGCATGTGTGTGGCCGAAGTATCTCTAAGATACACTATCCAGTGGAGAAACAAGACCCAGAGTCCTCTGAGAATGCTCCCAACTAGGCAAGGACAAAGCCGGGGGGTTCTCCCTCTCCCAGCTGAGAACTGTGAAGGATGTTACCTATTTTACAGTAAATAAATGCAGGACAAAAGTGGAGAGCCACTAAAAGGGAAAAGCCAAACAAAGGATGAGGTGGGAAATCAGGGAAGAGAGAGGGACAGAAAGAGAGACCATCTGCTCTGTCACCTCACCCTAAGAACCTCTCGGCTGGGAGGCAGGCAGGTGGGGCCAGGTGCCTATATGGCAGAACATTTAGGAAAGCCAAGCATAAGGAGGGTGAAAGGAGCACCCTCTGTTCTAACTGCCTGGGTGGGGGGGGTGGTTTTCAAAGCTTGACCTGATAAGGACCCAACAGGACTGGGCCGTGACCCCACAGGGTAGGGGTAGGCTGAGACTGGAAGTGAGCCAGAGGGTGCGGGAGGGGTAGGCACCAGGCTCAGGTCCCATCCCTGCCCTAAAAGCCCCCCAGGCCTGCCCCAAAGTTCACCTCTCCCGACTTGGCCTGACTTGCCTCCAAGGCTGCAGGGCTCTGCCAGGCCAGGAGGTGCAGCAGGCAGGTTGGGAGCCTGGGGCTTCTGGGCAGGGCAGGGAGGGCAGAGGCAGGAACGGGGGAGGGTGAGTCACAGGTTCCCCCCAGCGGGCACCCAGGTGCACAGGAGGCCCTGGTGGGTGTTTGAGGGACACTTCAGAGACCAGGCAGGTGAAGCTTGGTGGAAGGCCCCTGAGTGGGCAGCTTCAATCACAGTTGGCAGCTATTTCTGGGTCCCTGGCAGGCGGGGTTGGTGGTGCTGGGGAGCAGACACCTGTCGGTGGCACGCAGGCCTTGGGGTATGGGCGGGGCTTGCATAGGGTATGGCAGGTGTGGCCATGGACATGGGGCAGGGGCCTGTGTGTAAGGAAACCAGCTAGCTGTGGGTCACAGCCATAGGGGCAGGCTCTTGTGCAGCCTATACCTAGGGGAACTGAGTCCCTGAATGGGGATGGGGGTACCTGAGGCCCCACAGCTGGGGCTGACACATGACTTCTAATCTGGGCACTTTCCACCACCTGCCCCACCTATTACTCACACCTGAAAGCTGAAGCTCGGGGAGGGAAGGGACGCGGCTGAAGTCACACGGTGGCAGGGCTAGGTCGGGAATCCAGGGCTTCCCAACAGCGGGGCAGCCCTGACAGAAATCTACACCAGCCACCCCTTCTCCAGACACAGCTGGCATTTGGGGGCGGGGGCCACCCAGAGAGCCCTGAGGCCTTGCCCTCCTCTGGCTCCCGGCCCAGGGGAGGGTTCCCACTGGTGCCCACAGGCCAAGCACCCACATGCTGGCAGAGAGGGTGAAGGGTGGGGCTGGTGGTGGGAAACAATGTTCCCCTGGAGACGTGAAAAAACACCGCCTGCAGGCGCCACTAGCTGCCCGCAGGTGCACCTGCGCCCATGCAAACATCTGCCCCCACCTGGCTTTACCTGAACATCTCCGTCACTTCTCCTTTGGCCAGCGCCACCAGGACAGGAAAGCCGATGCAGGCAGGGACCAGGTATAGGAGGGCAGGCTGTCAGAGGACACGAGCTGGTCAGGCACGGGGCCAGAGCTGTGCCCCATCACTCCAACCCTCTCTTGGGCATAGCTACCACCCTGCTTGACAAAGGGAGAGGAAACAGCCCCAATTCACAGAGTGAGCCGGTGGCTGGGCCTGACCCAGTGGCTCCTGGTCCCCAGACCTGGGCTGCTCCCATCGGGGGGTAAGGCAAGAAGCCCAAAGAAACTCAAGCTTACGGGATTTCAACCAGGAGCCCTGGTTTTCAGAGGTCTGGCTGGCAGCACCTGAATCACCTGGGATGGCAGGCTAAAATGTGCAACTTCCAGGGCTCTATGCCCCCAGGCACCGCTTCCCTAGGTCTGGGGTAACGGAAACCTGCATTTTAACCAACACCCCAGGGGATGCTGTTGTCAGATGACGATGATGACGACACAGCTGATCTACACGAGTACGTGCTGGGGCCTGTGGTAAGGTCACTCAGCTGGTCACCTGCTCTGCTGGGCCAGATGGTCTCGCCCCAGGGCTTTGCTGAGACTCCTGGTGCAGGAGGGCTGGAGGAAAGGTCACACTAACAGCTCCTGTCTGTGGAGCAGTGACTGCTGGGCCTGAGCTCAATACTCCCACTGGTGTTTCACTTCATTTCCATGTCCCCTGTGAACCCCTCCTTTTGCAGAGGAGGAAGGCTGACAGTTGGGGAGGACGCGACAGCCCAGGCCTCACAGGTCTAAACGTCAAACTGGGATTGGACTCTAAAAGCCCCCCAGGCTTTCTGCAGCATCGGAAAGATGGACATCATTCCACTGCTCAACCCGCCGCGGCCCCAAGTGCTCCCAATGGCCTGAAAGCCACATTAGGTCCGACTCCTTCCTCCTTCTCCAACCTTACCTGACGTGCCCTGCTCTGGGCAACCTGGCCTACTTTTGGTCCTGTCACCTCTAGCTGCAAGACATTTGCACGTGCAGATTCTGCCACCTGCACTTTTCTTTCTTCCCACATTTGTGTAGTTTCCTCTTCCTGAGGGCTGTAAGCACACCACTTTATAGGTACCCCAGTCCCAGTGCCTTTATAGGTATTATCCCTGAATAATACCCTATGTATTAGGATCTAGGTTTTACAGATGATGTCACTGAGGTTCAGAGAAGGGAAATGACTTGCCCACAGTCATAAGGGGTACACTGTAAGTGGTTGTGCTGGGATTTGAACCTGGGCTGCTGTGCTTCTCCCACTGTGTCCGGCCTGAGCTATAAGCTAGGCTTTGGGTCAAGAGGAATACAAATCATAGTGACAAAGGTTCAAACTCAAGCCTGTGGGAAGCAAAGTAGTACTCAGAGGAAAATTTATAACCTTAAATACTGTCATGGATTGAATTGTATCCCCCCAAAATATCTGTCAATTTGGCCACAATTTCCATTATTGTGTGATTATCCTCCACTTTGTGATGTGCTGTCAACCCTAACCTCTGCCTGTGGTTAATGAGGCTGGATTAGGGTGGGATGGATTACCCTTACTTAAGTCACCACCCTTACTCAGGTCTCAGCCTGATCCACTGTAAGGGGAGGTTCCCTGGCGTGTGGCCTACATCACCTTTTATCTTACAAGAGATAAAAGGAGAAGTGAGCAGAAGACAGAGGGACTTCTTACCACCAAGAAAGAAGAGTCAGGAGCAGAGCATGTCCTTTGGACCTGAGCTCCCTGTGCTGAGAAACTTCTAGACCCAGGGGAAGATTGATGACAAGGACCTTCCCCTTCCCAGAGCTGACAGAGACAGGAATCCTTTACCTAGAGCTGGCACCCTGAATTTGGACCTCTAGCCTTCTGAACTTTGAGAGAATATATCCCTGTTTGTTATAGCCTCCCACTTGGGGTATTTCTGTTAAAGCAGCACTAGATAACTAAAACAGTATGTTTATTAGAAGGCAGGAAAAATTTGAAATAATCTAAACTTTCAAATCAAGAAGCTATGAAAAGAACAAAATGTAGAAAAAAATAATGAAAGCAAAAGCAGAAACAAATAGAAAATAAAAGGAACTTATTAAAATTAAATTTCTGGAAAGATCTCCTTATCGCATTTTAAAGATGAGGAAACTGAGGATCAGAGCAGAGAGAAAGAGCTGGCCTAAGTTATATGGTTGTCTGGATTTAGATCCAGGTTCTTTTGTCTTTAAACCCAGGGTATCTTCTTTACCAAGGCCAGGTTGGGCAAAATGGAGAGCCTTCCCTGGGGGTGGGGTGGGGTGGGTAGAAGCTTAGGCTCTCCCTTAAAACCTGCTTAACTCAAGGGTGGGCAGCCCTTGAGGGGCTCCAGGGGCCAATGGGAGGGCTCCTTTGGGAACAGTGAGTCCGTATTATCAGAGGGATATGAGCCTGTATTTTTCTCTTTTCTCTCGAGGCCCCAGGCTACCTTTCCAAAGAAAGTCAGTGCCGACAGAGTCTGGGATGTACAGCTTAGTGCAGTGAGGTCAGGACTCCTGGCTTCCTTTCCTGTCTCAGACTTTCTGTGTGACAATGGCTGAACTGCTTTCTTCTCTGGGCTTGTTTCTACTTGTGTACAATGAGTCGCCACACCTGATTATCTCTAAGGGCCTTTCTGGAGGACTGTAGCCCCCTAGAAAGTTTTTTAATTTTAATTTTTGGTGAAAATATATACAACAAAACATACACCAATTCAACAACTTCTGCGTGTACACCTCAATGATTCTGGTTACATTCTTCAAGTTGTGCCGCTTTTCTCAATTATATTTTCTGAATATTTCACCATCAGTAACACAAACTCACTGTCCCTCTAAGCTTCTCATCTGTCCTTTTCAGCTGCTGTTGTCAATGTGATCACATATAAATAATTCCTCAAGAGTATAATGCTTATCAAGCTAAAATATTTGGTTCAAAGATGACTTCAGGAGATAGTTTCCATTCAAGGTTTACAGATTTTCTCAGGGTAGCAGTTCCAGGGGGATCATCTGGCCTTAATGGCTCTAGAAAGTCTGGATTCCATAATTGGGGTAGGTTTTTGATAGAGGCAACATGGGTTGAAGGTCACACTGACAGAGGTGGCCCTTACCTAAGATAATACTGGCATTGGGACTGTCTGTGTCTTGGAGAGGGAGGAGGACCCATGGTGCAGATTCCCCTTGGGTCCCCAGTTCCCTTCCCAAGAAGGGTTTTCAGGGAGATGCCCAGGGATGACTGGGCGAGATGGGTCAGGCCACTGCTAAGGAGCAGCACATCCCTGCGGCTGGGCATCAGAAATGCAGGGCTACAGAGGAGCCCCCCATTGACTTGCTGTGTGACTCAGGGAAGTCCTCTTCTCTATGGCCTGCAGTTGCCCCAGGAAGAGAAGACCCAGCCTCCCAGTCTCAGAGTGTATGAGAGCTGGGAAAGGGATCCTCCTCTGAGTCTAGCCTGGGCTGAAGGCAAGTCCGCCACCTGCTGGCTGCCAGGAGTATGGCTCTGGGCTTGCCATCTAAGGTGGGGCTCAGAGCCCAGAAAAGAACTCCAGAGGCCTCCCAGCCAGTCCTATCCAGTCCCAATCACACTCTGTGACCCTCTTGCCAAGTGCATGTCCTCCACTGCATGCACTGCCCCTGAGAAGGGAACTCATTATTCACGGAGGTTCCATTTATTGGCTAGGGGACCCTGGGCCAATTACCTAATCTTGCTGTGACACTTCGGTACAAAAAGCATGCTATATAAGAAGCCATGGGGTAAGTGCTCAGCTTCTAACCGAAAGGTTGGTGGTTCGACCCCCACCTAGTGGCTTGTGCGGGCAAAGACTTAGTGATCCGCTCCCGTAAAGGTTAAAAACAAAAACAAAAACAAAAACAAAAAAACCTCACTGCTAGAAAGCCTAGGGGCAGTTCTCCTCTGTCACACGGGGTTGCCATGTGTTGAAAATCAACTCAATGGCACCTAATAACACAACAACAGGACCTACATCACAGTGGTGTTGTGAGGGCTAAATGTGGTAATGAGCCAAGGGTATGGCACAGAGTGGCACAGAGCAGGTGCTCAACAAACAGTTCTTATGATTAACTCAGAGTCAGCTCGTCTGTGGCTCGTGCGGGTGAGGGCAGGGAGGGAATATAACAACGACAGCTAATATTAATTGGGGCAGGTACGGTTCTAAGTACTTATATTAATTTATTACATCCTCAAACAACCCCAAGGCTATTATTATTTATCCCCGTTTTCATTCATTAATGAAGAAACCAAGCATAGGTTCAGCGACCTGCTCAAACAGCTCTTAACCGGGTGGATCTGCGTTCACCCCCAGGGCTCTGGATCTGGCCTGTCGGGCCTCCAGCCCACACTGCCTCTCCCACGGCCTGCGGTTCAGAGCTCAAGCAGGTTTTCACGCAGACACCGGTTTGAATCCTGGCTCCACCATGTACTTGCCACGTGACACCTGCGCTCCAGTTTCCTCCTGTGTTCACAAGACCCCTCGTGAACTACTGAGCACACAGCCTGACACTGGGAGGTGCTTGACCAACAGCTGTTTGCTGCCTTAGAGTTGCCCCCAACTCACGGTGACCCCATGCACAAGAGAACTAAACGCTGCCTGGTCCTGTGCCATCCCCACGGTCAGTTGCTGATCAGCCCAATGGGACCTACAGAGTTTTCACTGGCTGATTTTTGGACAGAGATTGCCAGGCCTTTCTTTTTAGTCTTAGACTGGACGCTCCACTGAAACCTGCTCAGCACATAGCAACATGTGAGCCTCTGCTGACAGACTAGTGATAGCTGTGTATGAGGTGCACTGACCAGGAACTGAGCCCACGTCTGCTGCATAGAAGAAGAGAATGCCACCACTGAACCACCATTGCCCTCTAACCAAGAGCAGCTCTTATTATTTCCAAATAAAATAAAAACAAACCCACTGCCGTCGAGTCAATTCCAACTCATAGCGACCCTATAGGACACAGTAGAACTGCACCATAGAGTTTCCAACGAGCGCCTAGTGGATTCGAACTGCTGACCTCTTGGTTAGCAGCCACAGTACTTAACCACTAGGCCACCAGGGTTTCCAGCAGAGTGCAATTCAGTCCACCTGATTCCTTGCCTCTCCTGGTCTTCCCCTCTCCAGGAGGCACTGATGGCTCCCAGGCCATCATCCTTCCACCACCCACTTCAGTCTGTAGCCACTCAGTGCTCACCTTGGTGAACCCCATCTCTCACATGGAGGGGTAGACACTGAACAAAAATATCTAACGCCTACCCCCAACCCCCTTCTTCTTTGTCTGCCCCTACTACCTAGGCTGAGAACCCAAATTCTAGACTGTCTGGCAGCTGGGGTGGCCATGTGAACCAGTCTGGCTCATGACAAGTGGGCAAAAATCTGCTGAGGTTGTTCTGGCAGTTTTTGCCTTTCTGATGAAGGTGACAGGCATGGCTGGTGCCGCTGCTTCCTTCCTGCAATGAAAGGTATGTGCTGCCTGGAGAAGTGGCAGCCACCTTGCAGCAACCAAGAGAACCACAGACAGGCTTGCTCTGACCCCAAGGACCAGCCGCCTACCTACTGGTACTGGCAGTGAATGCACTGCTGATGTACCAGGTATAGTCCTGCTCACCTGGGCATGCTTGAAGATGTGCATGATAGAGATGGTAAGGCCCAGGCCGAAGATGTAGGCCGCAAAGCTGGTGTAGAAGTAGGTGTGGGTGTTCTTCTTCAAACTGCAGGGAAGATGTGGGGGGAGAGAGGGTTAGACGTGGGGACCACAGGAGCACCATCCCTTCTGAAGGTGTTGAGGCTGTGTAGAGTGACTGAGGACCCTGGGCTAGGAGCCTGGCGGTGAGTGCACTCTGGTACTGCCCTCAGCTATGTGCCTTTGGACAAGTCACTCTCTCTCAGCCTCAGTGCACCCATCTGCAAAGTGGGTGAACTATGAGCCCAATTCCCTGGCGGTTGTGAATATCAAACGACATAACCTGGGACAGTGGCTCTAAGACTTCAGGCAGCATACAAATCACATGGGAAGCTCTGCGATTCTGATCTAATAGGTCAGGGGTAAGGCCCAAGAACATTTTGAAAAACTAGAGGTGAATCGGGTGAGTCATGCTTTGAGAAACAGTAATGCTGAAACTGCAAAGTCAAGTTCATACTTTTAAGTGTAGCAGATCTGAGAGTTCAGTGCCTGTTGTGGGTACTAAACAGAGGCTCACTGATGGATAAAATGCCAGTGGCTTCCTAGAGGCGATTCTAACTAGCATGCATCCAGGTTTAGCTTCAAAGTAGAGGAATCACGTGGCATCCCCATTACAACCTTCCCTGTAGAACGCTGGCTCTGTGACCCCCACATACCCCCAGCACCTGGAACAATGCCCGGAAAGTGGTATGGATTCAGTTAACGCTGTGGACTGAGAACCTCTGGCCTCCTTCTCTCCTTGCCCTGGTACTTCGGGGCCCTGAGCTATAAGCACACTGAGGGGTCTTCTGGTGTGAAGGCCGCGGTACAACTGACTGCCTCGGGGATGCTGCAGGTTCGGGAACTAGCTCTGATGGAAGGTCTTGCTTGCCCTGGAAGCCTGGGCTAGGTGGGAGATCCTGCTTCTGAGGGTGTGGCAGCTGAGCCCATCTCCAGCAAGTGGCCCCACTGGGGGTTCTACTCTTGTGAGTTTATCTTTGTATCATCTCAGAATGGCCTGGAGTAGAGCTGGCTGGCACAGACATGTCTCTACTTACAAACAGGTCAGTCCCTTCCAAAGGTCAGCCCATGTATCCAGAAGGTCCAAATTGACACTGGAAATAACCAAGATGTATGCAAGTGTGGAAAAGTTATGTTTCATGTGTAGACTTGATTTTGATAATGTTGGTAGTTTCTTGTGACTGTTTTTGGAATTACCAAGTGTGAGAAAATTTAAAAATGTTCATAAACCACCTCAAAATTAAGCACGCCCCCAGCAAGCCCTTCACTGTACTGGCTGAAGATAAAACAATGGCGCACAGTTGCTGGTGTCACCTACTGGTGGCAGGCTCACTGCCCCCCTCTCCTTTGTGCTTATTTTCTAGAAAAGACTGAAAAAAAGTCTGAGTAGGGAGAGGGTGGGGGACAGCCAGGGCACAGATGGTGGGACATGGTGACCTGACCCAGGCTGATAAAAAAACAATGGTGATGAATGACATCAGCTGGGTTTCCAGGAGAAGCTTCTGAGGTCATCCTGTGCTCAGCGCTCTCTCCCTAGATTTTCACGGTAATCCTGAAGTGGGAACTCTTGTTTACCATTAATTTAAGGGTGAGAAGCATGAGGCTCAAAAAGGCGGGCCACTTGCCAAAGTCACACAGTGAGGAAGCACTATGGGTGTCCCCAGGGCCTTCTGGGGTTCAAGCTCTTGGCCTGTGATTCTTGTTTTTTGGACCCAGGTTCTCTCTTCAAATGGGTGAACACTTAGAACTTCAAAATGTAAAGTGCAGATAAAGTAGCATTGCTCAGGCTGCTGCAGGCAGGGGTGGAAGGCCTGGCTCCCTGGGGTACCTCCTTTGGGCTCCAGGAAGGCTGCTGGAGAATCCCTGCTCAGGGTGAGCCCCGACTCACGGGGGCTGTGGGTGAAGGTCCCAGTTCCAGGTAGCTTACCTGATGTCAAAACGCAGCAGCAAGGCAATGAAGATCCCTGCAGAGGGAAAGCTGCGGTTACAGGGTGTAGGGAAGGCAGTGTCTCAAGGTGGCTTGGAGACAGAGTTCTGTCTGGGCCAGGGAGGAACGGGATAGTGAACACATACCTGAGCAGGCCTTGGTCCCCAACCCGGTGCCCCCAATCATGGGCAGTCATAGGGGAAAGGGTGTGGCTTACACTGCCAACCAGTTAGCAGAAACCCTGTGTATCCACCATCAACAAGACAGTCCCAAGATTTTGCTTTGGGCTGGAACCACACTGATCCAGCATCTCATAGCAGGATACTGCGTCACACTAGGTCAGTCCACCAAATGTTTACTGGGTGCCTACTAAGTACCAGGCACTGTGGGCAATACAGGAGTGAACAAACTCACTGCTCTCACAGAGCTCAGCAGGGGGGCAGACACACAATCAAATAGTAACAGAAATAAATGTAAGGTTACAACTGTGGAAGGACACATCCTACGTCATGGGAAAGTGTCTTAGGGGATGGGACCCAGGAGGGCTTCTTTGAGGAAGTGACACTTCTAGGGAGAGAACAGCACGTGCAAAGATCCTGAGGGAAGAGGGCTCAGGGGGTGTGGCAGAGACAGAGGCGGCTAGTAAGGTTGCAGCCCAGAGCTGGAGATGCAGGAGCTGTACCAGCCATGCAGGGCCCTACAGCAAGAGGACACACTGCAAGAGTTCTAAGTGGGATAACAACTTTAAGTTTAAATAGATTGTGAAAAAAACCCCTGTGACGGCTGCACAGAAGATGGGCGGGAGGGAGAAGGAATAGAAATGAGGAGACAGGAGGCTCTGCAGAGGCTGTCCACCCAACGCACTCTTACTTGTACTTCAAAACCCAGCCCAGACACCCTAGCAGCCTAAGAATCTTCCAGACAGCCAGTTCAGTGTCTGTCTGTTGCACAGACACCCCATCTGTCTGTGTGTCTGTCCCCCTCACTGGTCTTTGGGCTTGGGCAGGGAAGTGGCCCAGTCTCATCCAGCTACAGCAGGCGTTCAAGAACAGAAACATCCAAACAGTGCTGATGAGAAGTACTGACTGGCAACATACGATTACTTTTAAAAAGGGAAAGGAATCTGCCCTCAGTGAAGAGTGTGAGGGTGAATGGGGGTGGTGGAAGGCACAGACACATGCTACCTTTCTGGAAACACGGTAGGAATTCGGTGGCCCCTGGTGGCTGAACTCTATAACTGTTCTCCAACTAATCCAGGGGTCAGAGCTTTCACTCCAGACACCTCATCTGCTCCTCAAACAATGCCCAGCAACCCATTCTTTTTTGAAGACCACCACCGAGGGTCTTCGAGGCTCAATCCACTTACATTTACCATGAATGCTGAAAGGCCTGGCTATCGACAGACTGATCTGCACAGAGATTGTTGCAGACATGTCCTGTGCATGCCTCAAGGCCAGGACATGGGGGATTGTTTGCAGGGCACCTGTGACAGGCCCGCCCCTGCAGAATGAGCCGAACACTTTTCTGGAACCACTTTCTTCTGCCTGCTGGAGCTGCCTCCTGGGGAGCCAGTCTCTTTGCCTCAGGGCACTGTAAGACCTAGAAATGTCTGGGTTCAAGGCCATATGATAACACCCAAGGCCTTTGGCAAATCAAATCACCTCTTGAAGCTCAGTTTCTCATCTGGAAGATGGAAATGCCCTGTCTCATGGGCTGCTAGGAGTAGTAAAGATATAAAAAGCACTAAGTGTAATGCTTGGCACACAAAAGGTGCCTAACAAATGACAGCTGTTGTGACTATCATTACTCTTATTACTGTTATAAAAGCAGTTCTGGTAGACCTGTTTAACTTCTCTGCAGTCAGATCCAGTCTCAGTCCTGGCCCTGTTGCTTACTAGTGTGGGAGCTGTAAGCTCCTTCACTTCTCTAAGCCTCAGTTTCCTCATCAGTAAAACAACCCCTGCTTCACCTATGTGCTTAACACAAAATGAAAGTACCACAAACAGAAGTGCCTGCATAATCCCAGGTTATTAGTAGAATTGTTATTACCTCCTACACTGGAGGAGCCCTGGTGGTGCAGTCATTTAGCATGTTGGCTGCTAACCAAAAGGTCGGCAGTTTGAATCCACCAGCCACTCCTAGGAAACCCTATGGGGCAGTTCTACTGTCCTGTAGGGTCGCCTGAGTTGGAATTAACTCGAAGGCAACAAGTCCTACGCTGGAAAGTAAGTTGACTTTTAATGTGTTCCACACTTTCTTTTTTTAAGCAAGCACCAGGGCCGCTTCTAATGCTCTAAGACTCTGGGTCTGGGGAACACGTATGGTGCCAAAGTCTCAGCCACTTCAGCTGCCCCCAGAGGGACAGCTCGATTTGCCTTTATTCTCTCGAGTGGTAGTCTGGGCTGCTGGTGCCTCCTGGCGATGTATGCCTAGAGATACAGGTACACTGATGAGTACCCCTTGCAGACAGGTGTGCCCAAACGCCAGCTCCTACACACAGGCAGGTGTGTGTAAATGGGAGCTCACACACAGGGAGGGGAGGGCGAGGGGATTCTGGCAGTTCTAGCACATTTGAAATACTTGCGAAAACTGGGAAGGAGTGTGTATATGCGTGGGTGTGTGCAAAAGGGGTCAGGTTTCTGTGTGTTGGTCACAGAATTAGCTTCTTCACAGAGTGTGTCTCTGTCTAGTCTGTTATTAAACATTAATCTTGATTGTCTCACTAGAAGCTCCGTGGGGACAGCCTTGCTCACTGCTGCCTGCCCACTGCTGTCTGCCCAGTACCCAGCTCAGGGCCCGGCAAAGGGCTGGTGCCCCATAAATCTGTGTTGAGGTTGAATCTTTCACCAAAACCTGGGCTGACCCAGTGTTGCAGTTTGGAGTTGCCCAACCTAACCCTTTTTCCTTCCCCACTAGATAAGACTGTCAGTTTTGAAATACATCCTCCCCCTTGCTCCAGGGAACACCATTTTCTACCCCTTGTGCCATGGCCCCCACCCTGACAGGGTCACCTGGAATGACGACATCTCCGAGTCCCAGCATCGCAAAGTTGTCTGCTTCGAGGCCCTTCTCCAGCAGATCCTGGGGAAATACCACTGCAAGGGGAGGGAGGGGCATGAGGAGTCAGGTGGAGCCCAGCTTACTTCTACTCCTAGGCCCTGCTGTATGGTCTGAAACTCCCACACTTGTCGTTCCGGTGGCGGGTGAGGAGGCCAGAGGATGACGACAGGCTGAAGGGCAATGTTTCCATGGGGAATCAACTGGGTGGAGTAGGGAGGAATCTGGGACCATCTAGGCCATAGGTTTTGATGCCTTGAGATATGACTCACACACCATCCACTTTTCATAGGTATGGGACCCTTTGGTTAAATGGGACTGACGCTAAAGCCCATTATAGACAACATAAGAGAGCCCCATGTGGTGCCGGCATCTAATAGGGTTTCCTTCTCCCTACAATAGGAAATGGACAGATGGTGGCCCTTGCTCTGAAGCAGAGAAAGCCTGGGCTACAGGCTTCTTTCTGTATCTGCAGTGGGGGAAAAGGCCACAGAACTGCAAAGTCCTTGCATAAAGCCCCTTACTCAGAAATCCTGCTGGCCAGCGTGTTTGGATAAGTACACATCAGGGAGAAATGCCTCCCTCTGTGTCCAGTTACAGTAAAAGGCAGTTGTAACTGGATTTCCCCCACAGCACCTCATGAGCAGGAGAGCAGAGCAGTTACAAGCGGGCTTCAGAGTCAGACTGCTGGGGCCTGACCCCTGGCTCTGCCTGTGACTTAGCCCAGGTGCTTACTACATGTCTGGATCGTACACAGAAGTGATCCCGTGCGGCTGTGGTAGGGATTAGTCGACTGGCACACACATTAACTGCTACCCATTCCTTCTTTACTAACCCAGTCCTGATTTGGTTTGAGGCAGCCTTCCTTCCCAGGTGACGGATCAAGCCTGGTCTAAGGCTACCTCAATCAGGACAATCCTGTTCCCTGAATTCCTGGCTTTCCTTGCAGCTAGTTCTGCCCAGTGGGATATAACTGGAAGTCCACTGGGGGTTATGGGTAAGCTTTTACTTCCCTAATGAATGTACAGCTGCTCCTGCCTGCCTGCTTCTTCCTTCCTTGAACACACTGCACAATGATTTCCGGATTTCCTCGTTCTAGCCTCTCAATTCTGTGTTTAATTCTGAGTGACAAAGTATGGTCTCCATTTTACAGATGTGGAAGGCATGGCCCAGGGAGGATAAGTCTCCTCCTCAAGATCACATAGCCAGCAAGTGGCAGAGCTGGGATTCAAGCCCGGGCAGCTTGACTCCCGCACTTGTACACTTAACCACTCTGCTACACTGCGCTGAGCTCTACACTTAGCAGCAGAAGGCAATGGGCCTTCTCCCCACTGAGAAAACAAGATTCCAAGCCCCAGGGGCCAAGTATGAGTGTCATTTCCCACCTCAGAGCCCTCCAATGGCTCACCACTGCCTACTGGGCTGCATCCAAGCTCCTGGGCAAGACATCTCCGCTTTTCCCCAATTCTGGCCTCTGTTCACCTTTCCTTCTAGCCCCCTTCCCTGGTGCTCCCCCAAACTCAGCCACACCCCCCACTTGTCCTCTGCCCTCAGGATCCTCCATTCATTTTCCTGCCTCCGGCCCTTGGCTGAAGCTGCACCCTCCTATTTAAATGCCCATCATGCCCTTGGATGGTGCTACACACTTATTCATCCTTTGTGACCTATTAGCTGGGTGCTCTGGGATCCCACACACCCTGGGCTCACTCATCAGAGCACGTGGGGAACAGCTGTGGCTCTGGCTTTCCCAGCACCCCATTCCTTTGCTCTAGAGAACCATCCTTCCCTTAAAGACTTGGTTTGGTGGCTGCTAATTCGAATACTCTGCTCCCAGACCCTGGCAAGGGCAGTGACCCAGGCCTGTCCATCGTAACTCCATCTCCACGGTCGGAGGATTGGCTCTTTAGCCAGCCGGGCCCTTCCATTTATTCAAGCCGAAGCTGGGAGAAAATTGCTTTCCTCTTGGGTCGCTGAGCCGGAATCATAGAATTTGGGAGCAGTTTGTGGCCGTGAGCCCCTCCTGGCTCATAGAGATACCTGTCTGCAGGGGAGGAGAGGGAGACTGTGGGAAAGACACGACTTCTGGACTCTGCAAGGCCCATTTCACCCTGAATGCACACTGCCCAGAGCCCATGCCCCCTGGCTCTCACCGCTGACTGCCTTCCAGCAACGTCCTTCCCTTTTCTCTTGAGCCTGTGCCTGAGTCTGTGCCCCTCTCTGAGCCTTGGGATCCCAGGATGTGATTCTTGACTAGTCTATCTAAAGTTTAGGCTCTAAGCTAATGGTTTTCCCATGCGCCTGCTGATGACTTGGGCTTGTGACCCGATTCTGGTCAGTGAGATGTAAGAGAGGCTGCAGGGGACTTTGGGAAAAACATTTCACCCCTTTCTGCCTCCGGACTCGGTTGTGTGGGGCATTAGTGCTAGGAATTGTGGCAGCCATCTTGGAACCATGAGGGGATGAGCTTAAGGGACAAGTGGACCTGCTGAGAATGGCAGAGTGGGAGACTGAGGTTACCTTGGTTCTTGGTGATTCCATCAAGGTGCTAATTAACTCACTTCCAAGCTGCTCTACCACTGAGCTTGCTATTGTGTGAGATGACAGAATCTCCCCTTGTGTAAAGGCTCTTGTAGTTGATCTTCTAATACTTATAACCAATGGATACAACTGAAGAACAAAAACAGGGCTGTGGGAGAGGTGTGAGACAGCACACTCAGGTGCTGTGGGGATCCACTGAGGGGAGCTTCAGGTCTCAGAGAGGAAAGCCCCTGTGCTGTGTCCCTTGCCACATGCTGGGTTGGTTGGGCAGCCGCTCTCTGTCTTACTCCCACTCCAGTTCCTCTCACACCACACTGCACTATGACCAAGAGGCCCGAGGTCAGGGCCTGGGCAGAAGGGTGGCTGCTTGTGGACGTAGCCAGAAGAATCACTGAAGAGAAGACCAGGATGGAGAGCATGGGAGAGCTTGGAGGAGGAAGAGGCGTGTGGAGGAGATGAGGGAGAGGTCCTGATCAAACAGGGGCCATGAGGGGACAAGACAGCTGGGAGTGGAGGCATCACTTACATTTTATTGGTGCCTCAAAGGACTTGGCCACTGTCACCATCACGTTTGTGCCAAATACCTATAAGGAGAAGAGAGGTGTCTGAAGGGTGGTGAGGGGTCGGGTGGGAAAGCATGGTTGTCTCTGGTGACAACTTGAGACCCACAGGGAGTGGGATGGAGAGCTGGGAGAAGCTCTAGACAGATCTGACACCAAGGTTAGGCGGCCACAGATCTTGGTCATATGGACACTTCATGTGGGCTCCCAGTTCTGGGAAACAAAAAAGGGCCATTTGAGAGAGCTGGAAAGGGCCTCCAAGTGGCCAAAGCCAGACAGCTTATGTTTGTTCAGGGTTCTGCCCCCTCAAGAGATGAAATCCTCCATCGCTACGCACTCAAGGGGAGAAGAGGCTGCCTGGGGACAGGAAAAGGTGCCTGGGTAAGATTGACTTCGGTCCTGCTCGTGCAGTGAGGCCTAGGCCATGTGCAGCTCTCGTGGGGCCCACTTATTAACATTCTACCACCCTGCCCGAACAATTCGCTCGCTGGGGAGACATGGGAGTCAGTAACACCCCTTGTAGAGCCACAGTGAGGATGACATGCGGGCCACTGGAAGGCACTGACATGTGGTAGTCTCTCAGTGGATGCTGGAATCTGCTCTCAGGCCCCATATTACAGACAAGGGCAACTGGGCCCAGGGAAGACCTGCTCCAGGGTTCCACTTCCAGCCTAAGTAAGTTGACTCCGCCAGACTGCTGTCTCTTGGGAGCAGAAGGGTGCGGGTGCCCTGCCTGACTCACCCAGAAGACGTCGTAGATAAAGAGTCCACCCAGCAGGATGCAGCCGGTGCTGACGTTGTTCAGGTGCAGGAGCTCCACCCCATTGAGGGAAAAGGCCAGGCCAAAGAGGTTGTTGGCGATCCAGTGCTGGGAAAAGGCGGGGGTGAGGCCAGCTAGCTTCCTGCCCATCCCCCCGCACCTGGCTCTTCCCCCCTCTACCGGGGCCTGGGCTACTCACCTTCCTTAGCAGGTACCAGACACCAACGATGCTGCTCAGGCCCAGGCACACCAGGTCCTTGGTGTCAAACTCATAATTGACGATCTCTGGGCAGAGAGGCCCGGTCAGTCCACTCCCCAGGGTAGGGCTGCCTCCCATCCCCCATCAGCCCCTGGGTGGAGGGCACGGCTGTGGCCACTGTCAGAATCCTGCAGGCTGGGTGGACTCAGCCTCAGCCAAGCCAGACGGGTGGGAGTTTCAGGATGAGGAGAGCTCACTGGAGCCATCCCAGCCTCCAATTTCCTAGAGGAGGAACGGAGGCCCAGAGAGGAGACGGGCCTGGCACAGGTCAGTGGGAGGAAGTCTGTGGCGTTGGGAGCACAGGCTCTGGGGACAGACAGACATGGTTTGAATCTGGGCTCTGCCACTTGCAGCTGGGTGATCTTGGGGGAGGCAGCTCCCTCTCTGAGCTTCCATTTCCTTATCTGTAAAAAGGTGGTAACAGAACCCACCTCACAGGGCTGCCTTGGGGAGTAATGGGATGGTCTTTACACAGCGCTCAGCACAGGGTGTGGCACAGAGCAGAGGCCCAATCAGTGCCAGCTGCCACTGCTGCCACTGAGCCCAGGCTTTTAGCAACAGCCCGGTTCATTCTGGAATCTTTCTACTTTGCCATCAAAGGAATAAAAAAGGGTGCTGCTGGCAGCCCTATTCCACTGGAAAAGGAAGAGAAAGGTGCGAGATTGAGGCCAGAGGCCTGGAGAATAGGGAGGAGGCAGCCCGTGAGGCTGCTACTGAGGGAAGCCCTGAAGGTGACATCCTGATGTTAGACCTACTCTTGATAGTTTCTCAATTTCCACATAAGGAGGCCCGGGAGGTGGTGGAAGAGGCCCCGGGGCACATAGTGAAGTCACTTTCAGATTCCAGAGTGTAGCAGACTGGGGGTTGTCCCCAAGTTCGGTTCCCTCCCTCCTCTGTGGTAATAGAACCCTGATGGTGAGAAGCCAACTAGCTAACAGCCACGTTTACAAGCTTCCCTTGCAGCTAACTGGGTGTGATGCACAGGCCTCTCCATCCCCTCTGGCTGGAATGTGCTGTGATGGTGTGTCAGCTTGGGCCCCCCAGGGACCTCAAGTATGGCTGAGCACAAGACAGCTTGGGACTCTACATGTGGTGCCGAGCTGCCTTAGCAAGCTTTGACTTTGACCTTCTAAAATTCAAGACGCATTGACTGGGTACACAAGCACTAGAAGTGCAAAAAGGAAACACACAAAGGCAGCGCTCTCTAGGGACCAGGCTGAATGCGTCAGGGACCAGTAAGAAGAGCCATACGTGTGCAAGGTTAGACTTTCACAGAAGAGACAAACACCTTCCATTTGGTCAAGCCACTGACACTTCTAACTAACCCACAAAGGCCAGGATCTCCCCGATTCCCCAGGGGTTTCATTTTTTTTAAAGTCGTGAAACAATTTTTTTCAAATTTTACATGGTATAGTAATCACACTTCAGGTAATCACAATCCAGTCATGAGCGCCAACATTTCCTGGGTGCAGAATGTGAGCCAGGCCGTGTGCTGCATGCTTTCCACACATCCCTTACTCACCAGTCTAGCGGCAGCCCAATCACGGAGGTACTAGACTATCAATTCTATTTTACAGATAAAACAACAATAACAACAAAAGCCCTGGAGGCTCAGACAGAGCTCAAGTTTCTCGGCAGTGACAGAGCTGGGACAAGGCCCCAGGCATGAGATTCCGGAGCCTACCTTTCCCGTCACCTGCTCTACTGGAGAGTCCCAATGCAGGAGGCCAGGGAGCAGAGGGGAAGACACCCAAGGCCCAGCCCAGGGGCAGCAGGTAGTACTAACCTTCTTTGTTCTCCCCAGAGCCCTGCGTGAAGAGCAACTGGTACTGTCGATTTGGGAAGTTGGCTGGAAAAAACTTATTCATGAAGGGGCTGTAAGGAAAGAAAGACAAAGCAGGTCGGCAAACAGAGCCCCCACGGGCCATTGCACACCCAACACCCCACCCAGGCCCCTGTTTACAGCGGTTCTCTCCTGGCACCCTAGCAGCTGCCCCAGTAGGTAGGCATTACTGTTCCCATTTACAGGTGTGGAAATGAAGGCCCTCAGAGGGTAAGTGACTTGCCCAGGATCACACTGGGAGCCAGTATCTGAGCTGAAACTTGAACCTTGGTCTCTGGACCCCTAGTAAAGCACCCTCTGTCCTGTCTCTTGATTGTTACCAGAGAAATACAAAGCAGAAGCAGACTGACTTTCATGTACAATGCAGTTTTTAGGAGAGCGATGGATTCCAAAACCTGGCCCATTATTCTCTGGTCACCACAGGTCCATGTGGGAGAGGGTGGCCGGCCCACCTTGCTTAAGCTCTCCCATCCCCCTCACTTTTGCCAAGCCTGGACAGAACACTGGCCTTGGTGTTAGACAGACAGGCTCGACACCGCACTCTGCCCTTACCAGCTATGAATCTGGTAGTAACAGGGCCCTCTGAGCAAGCCATGATGTCCCTGTTGCGAACACTGGACCTTGGATTCCCTCATGCTGTCTGTCAAGAATGCATATCCCTGGATACCCTTTTTGACTGACCAAGTCAGGGGGCCTGACGGTCACTCTCCACACCATGACCTACTGCACACTCAAATTTGAGAAGCGCTGCTCTCCCGCAACAGGTTAGGCTTAGCTGGGCTCGCCCACCAGACGATGACACCTTCATGTTCGCTCAGGACCAGCCTAGTCTCAGCTTTGGAAATGTTCTCTCTGATTACCTAGCATGCCCCTCTCCCTGGTCACACAGGGAAGACAGGCTTTCTTTTCTGGGCCCTTCTTCAGATCAAGATGAGCAATAGAGCCTCTTGGAGTGCTCTGTGAACTTGGGCGGCCCAGCCCTGAACTCTGCTCTGCCATGTACCAGCTGTGTGGCCCTGGGTAAACCACTTCCCCTCCCTGGGCCTCAGTTTTCTCACCCGTATGTGGGGATAAAAAATACCATCTGCCTCAAAGGCTTGCTGTGAAGATGTAAGAAGGCAGGTGAGATGCCTGGCCCAGCACTGGGCCCACAGCAAGTACATAGCAACTGTGGACTTCTGTCACCAAGACACTCTCATCCACAGCCTGAGCTTCAAAGTCTTATTATACCAGGTCATATTAATAATGACTAACAAGGCAACGGAGCCTTAGTGGTGCTGTGGTTAAGACCTACGGCTGCAAGCCAAAAGGTCGGCAGCTCAAATCCACCAGCTGCTCCTTAGAAACCCTATGGGGCAGTTCTACTCTGTCCTGTAGGGTCGCCATGAGTCAGAACTGACTCAGTGGCAATAGATTTGATTTTTTGTTAATGAGGCAGGCAAATCCAGGAATGGATCCTCCCAACTGGGACAGGTAAACTGAGGCAAGCCAGGTCATAGCAGTAACAGTGGAGAAAAAGCAGCTCTCTTTCTAAGAATGCAGGGCTTGGAGAAAAAAGATGTGAATACAAGAAGCATTTCCGGGTCTCCATTTCCCCAAGTGTCAGTGAGCCAACTCCTCTGCCTCGCAGGGCTGGCGTGTGAATAGACAGTAGGCTTTCTAAATACTCATGTAGGAGGCACACGGAGAGAACTGAGAGCAGGCTTCTGGAGCAGGGTTCTGGGCAGGCAGGAGGCAGCAGATAGGATGGATGAGGCTGGACGCTACTTTCAGCTCAAGCCAAGCCACGTCGGGGTGTCTGAAGCCAGGGAGTATGTGCAGATATGGGTGCAGGCACAGAAGAGGCCTGAGAAGCTTGCCACTTCACCTCAGCGTGGCCTCTTCCTTAGGAGCCTGGTGCTTAGCTTCCTTGCCAGCAGAGTGCAGTGGTTAAGAGCATGGACCCTGGAATCAGACTTCCTGAGTTCAAATCCCAGCTCTGCCACTTACTGGCTGTGTGACCCTGGGAAAGCTGTCTAACTTACCTGTGCAACTGTTCCCTCACCTGGAAAACTACAGGACCTTTCTCACAGTGTTATTAAGAGGATCAAATAAGTGCCTGCACCCTGTAAGCTAAATGAGGTTTCTTTTAACTATAGCTTCAACTTCAAGTAGGAAGTTCTAGACTGATGTCTTTGTTATTCTGAGAGAAGAAGGGCTGCTGGGTAACACGGGGAAAGGGTCAAGCAATCTGGCTGGTGTGCCTCTGAGCTTGAGGGCACAGCTGTGCATTACCTCCACAGCCCCTGTGCCAGGCTTGGTGCCTGGGGGCTTCGGGTAAACGCCTGCTGAACGGCTGCAGAGTTCTGCAGCAGGAAGAATCTTTGGCCCTTGAGGGCTCATATGGTGCCCTTCTCCCCTGGGGGTGGAGGAGGAGGTCAGTGGCCTCCTCCTCCCGGGTGGCAGATTTTGGCATTCTGGCCCTTTTTCCCCTCTGAAGGTCAGCTGGGTGGGGCATGAGCTCAGAGGTTGGCATAAGCCAAGGTTTCCTTGGCAGGGGGAAATCAGGGTGGTGGCTTGGGCTCAAATGAGCCTTGGTGAATGAACAAGGTGAAAGCAGGATGCAGCCTGCAGCCTGCCGTCCCCTAATTGCCCCTACTGTGATGCTTTCCCAGAGAGGCTGGAGGTGGGCTGGGGCACAGTGGTGGGGGTAGAAGGGATCCTGAGAGGGCCTCAGCCCTGGGCTGATATGGCTTGGTGCTCAGATCTTTTCAGGGTTCAGCAGGCCTCTGCTCTGTGGATCCTCAGGGGACCACAGGTCTGCTGGGGAGAGGGTGGCTGGCTCGCCCTCCTTCAGCTCTCTCGTCCACCTCACTTTTGCCAAACTGGGACAAAACACTGGAGTCAGACAGACAAGCTCAGAACCTCGGTCTACCTTTTAAAAAAAAAAAAGATCCAAACTCTTTGCCATCAAATCGATTCTGACTTATGATGGCCCTACTGAAGAGAGTACAACTGCCCCATAGGGTTTCTCAAGCTGTAATCTTTACGGGAGCAGGCTGCCACATCTTTCTCCCACAGAGCAGCTAGTGGGTTTGAACTGCCAACCTTTCAGTTCACAGCCAAGTACTTAACCACTGCGCCGCCAGTGCTCCTTGCACTCTACCCTTACCTGCTGTGAATCCTGGTGGGAACAGAGCCCTGTGAGCTGCAAGGTGCCTGTTTTGAACCTGAGGAAGGTCGGCCTCTCAGTTTGTGGATACAAACAGCTAGTCTAAATTCTAAAACTGTGGAATTTCCACTGAGAAAGTATTTAAGACAACTCAATTTAATTCTTGGATTGACTTTCTAAACAGCATGGTTCAATTATGCCCTTCTCTCCCCTTTTTAACTAAAATTATTGTCATAGGAGTCAGCTCTTTTCCATGTAAATTTTACCATAAAGATTTCATTCATCCAACAGTTTTGGGTCTATATTTGATTTTTTTCAGAGGACAGCTTTGAGCACAGGGAGTAGCCCTCCGCCATCCAGTGGTTTTACAAGGTCCAATTTCTGTTTTTTTAAATTGTCCTTTTGTGCCTTTAAGAGCCAGCTCTATACTTAGGATGGCCTCCTAAACTGAGAGGGAGACTGCTGTGTGTCCTGCCACACATGCCCTGTTAGGGCTGAGCACAGGGTGCAGGGAAAGCAGGGGCCAGGACAATATCAGGACCAGTTTTCCCAATTTTCTGCCCTAAATTTTACCAGGAAATAATAAATTTTAAAACCACGTGCAGTTTTAGCTGCTGTCAGTTTTATTTTCTGTTGATAATTTCTATTAGTAAAAATTATGCATTGGTTAAAAGATATACAACAGTTTCTTGGCTAATCCATGAGAAATTTGGGATGAAGTCCCTTGGCTATTCTAAAAGGAAAAAAGTCTGGTGTTACCCTGACAGGTTCAAAATGCTCTGCTTGGGACTGGACAGAGAGCAGCCCTCCCCTGTAGGGCTTCTGGGGAGATAAGAGATAAAAAAAAAAAAAAATTTCCAGCGAGGTAATTCCCCACGCACTGCCTGCCTGTGGCTTTCAAAATACTCTGGGTTCTCTCACTCTGAGGTGGTGGTCGGGCTGTGGGGACAACTGAAGGGTCTCTGACTCCTCACAGACCCTGGGGTGGGACGGGTTGGAGTTGGGAGGACCCTGATCAGCATGGAGAAAGGACGGAGCCCAGTGCCTGGAAGTGACTGCCCTTCCCCTCCCCCCATGACAGGAGAGGGCTATCCGGCAAGGAAGGCGCTTGGGTCCACTGTGATCTGGCCGGCTGCAAGTCACTGAGGTTCTCTAGGCCTTCTAGCTCACTTGATCCTTACCACCCTCTATGAGGAAGGACTCCTAGCACCTCCGTTTTACAGGTGAGGAAAGTGATGGTCGGAGAGCTTGCATAACTCACACAATTACAGCGCTAGCAGTGCCAGGTCTTCAGCCCAGGGCATCATCCTGCCAGCAGGTCTACTGGAAGGAGGCTGAACCTACCCTGGCTTTCAACAACTCTCCTAAGTAGATCCTTCTCTTCACCGGCTCTGGGAAGATCCTGACTGTGCCTTCAATGTGCACAGCCCTTCCAGCACATGGCCTGGCTTCTCCCTCCTCCGTGCCTCTTCCAGGTTTCCTACCCTTCAATGCTGAGTTCAAGTAGTGTTCTCTCCTCCTGGCCTTCCCTGTTCTGCTGGCTTTCTCATGGTCTGTGAGTGGTCTCAGCCCGAGATGTACCACCTCCAGGGGTCAGATGGAAACATTTTGGGACCGTTTTGTAGTCATAAGCTGGGAGTAGGCAGTGGGGGCCCAACTGCCATCTAGTGAGTAGGGCTAGGGATGCCAAACGTCTTGCATGGGACAATCCTGCACAATGGAGAACTGACCTGTCCAAAATGCCAGCAGCGGGCCTCCTGAGGAACGCTAGTCTAGATAGCCTCCCACTGAGCCAAACAGGTTTCCTCATGAGTGTGTGGCAGTGGGAAGGGCATGGGCTTTGGAGCCTTGCAGTCCTGAGTTCGAATTCTGGCTCTCCTGCTTACTGGCTGTATGATCCTAGCAAACTTCTCAACCTCTCTGAGCTTCAGTTCCCCCAACTATACCACAAGATTAAAAGCAAAAACTGACCTTATGGGGATATGTGGCATGCTAACACAGACAATAATATTGATGATAGTAACAATGATAGCTAACCTACCAAACACATCTTGAATGCCAGGTACGGTGCAATGAGCTTTCCACATGACCCTGCGAGGAACATACTATTATTTTCCTCCACGTTTGGCTGAGGAAATTGAGGCCAGAGAGATTAAGTAACTTGCCCATGGTTATAGGGCTATTAAGTGGCAGGGTCTGGCCGCAGAGTCAGGTAGTCAAATTCCAGAGCCCATGTTTTTAACTTCTCAGCATTCACGTCTCTCTCGTTCTTCAGGGAGACCATGTATAAAGAGCCCAGCTAGGGCTTGGCGCCCAGCAGGCAACGGTAACTGGTAGGTGGCACTGGTGTTGCTCACCTCAGTGCTGTAACAGCTAACAGTGGCCTTTCTGTTTACAAATGGCTTCCCCAGCAACTACGGTGGTAGGAAACACCCGCCACATTCTCTCATCATTCCCTGTCAGGAAACTGTGGCCCAGAGAGGTTACAGTTCTTGTCCTAGGTCACGCACAGTGTGACACAGGGGAAAAGATTCCCTTGGGTTTTACAGGCAGGATTCAAACCTGGCTCTGTATGACACCAAAGGTCACGTTCTTATCCAAGACCCTGTACTGGCTCCTGAGAAAGATGCTTCGAAAATGTTGCAGAGAGGTGCCTTCTGACCTGATGGTGTGGGACAGGGCCAGGATCCCCAGCACGAAGAAATACATGGACAGCAAGAGGTTGATGTACTCCTGGGAGAATATCTGAGACAGAAATACAAAGAGAAACAGGAAGTCAGGGTTGATGGTGGCTATGAAGAAACTAGAGTCCCATTTCTCTTCTGGAGGTGGTCACAACCCTCTGGAGTTGGGGGACGGTATCACAAAGAATCTCAGACAGTACTGGGGGCCTTCCTAGTTTCTGTGGCTGTGGGAAAAAAGGTGGAAGTCTCAAGCCCCCAGATGCACCTCTCAAAGTTGTCTGTAGGGTTACATTTGGTGGCTCCATATGTGGAGATAGGCAACTATATGCCTGGGCATGTAAGGGGACCACTAGGGTGTGGGGCAGGACTGACGTACGCCATACCAAGAGAATCGTCTGAGCCTCAGAAAACTCAGTCTTCCAAGTTTCCTTCCCTTTGCTCAAAAAATCCAGCGAGCACCCCTCCAGAGTGGCCACCAAGGCCCTGAGCATGCTAGTTATGAGTAACCTATGTGCCCTGCTCCATACTCACATCATGCTCTTCTAGGCAACCGCCCCCACAGTGAGGGTGGACACCAGGACAGCAGGCCCTGACAGCTGCTTCTTGGTCCTCAGTTACCATTAGGTGAAGCTGAGAAATGTTCTTTCACAATGCTCCAAGTGAACCGTCGTGCGTAATTCTGGACCCAGGGGTGGGGGGCACAGGCCACATTAGTCTACAGTTGCTGCGTCGCCTCCTGAATTTGTGACTGTGACGCTCTCTGACTGAGAGGGAATAACATGCTGCTGTGCAGGGTGTAGGGGATACCAGGCACCCTGAATTGGGCTGTTACAGCACCTGCTGGAGACCTGTCTGATCACGTCGCTCCGCTGCTCAAAGCCTCTCAACAGCTTCCTTCTGCTCTCCTGAGCAGAGGGCCCATGTCCTTGCCTCGGCCTCTCAGGTCCTCGCGTTGGCCTGTCGCCCTTCTCAGCCTTTGCTCACACCATGCTTGCTCTTGTGCTCCAGAACGCAGCCACATGGGCTTTCTTGCAGGGCTTTGTTTGTGCCACATTCCCTCCTGCGGGAGTCTTGGGCACATACTCTTCCATTGCCTGTCACGTTCTTCTCTCTTCACCTGGGTCACCTGCTCATCCTCCAGCTCTAAGCTCAGAGAAACGGCCCTTGACACGACCGTCCCTCATTAATTCAGCACATACTCACTGACTGCCGGCTAGGTGCCAGGCACTGTGCTTAACACCAGGGGTAGAGCAGGGAATAAGGCAGACAAGGGTCTACCCTCACGGGGCTCATGTGTCATTAGGGGCCAGACTCTGAGAAGAAACAAACATACACTGTCCTGTCAGGTGGTAATGGGTGCAAAGGAGAAAAGCAAAGCAGGGCAAGGGGCAGTGTGACAAGTTTAGATAGGTGGTCAGGGGAAGCCTCCCGATGAGAGGACACTGGAGCAGAACACTAAGTGAAGTAAGGGAGTGCGCCATGTGTGGGTACCTGTGGGAAAACCATTTGAGGCACAAGGAAGACCAAGTGTAAAGGTCCTGAGGTGGGTGAGGTTCTATGTTCAGGGAACAGTGACAGCCTGTGGGCCTAGAGCTGAGGGAGTGAGGGGAGAGTGCCAGGAGATGAGGCTGGGGAGGTAAGAGGGAGCCAGGCCCTGCAGGGCCTATTTTCACCTGGGTGAAAGGACTTAGGGCAGGACTGTGAGGGATCTGATGGCCTGAGAAGATCCCTCTGCTGCTGTGTAGACTCTAGCAGAGCAGAGTGGAAGCAGAGAGCCTGGTGAAGAGGGCATAGCAGAGGGAGGAAGTGCCTTGGACCGGAAGGAGGTAGGGGAAGTGACAAGCAGCAGTCAGACAGATTCCAGATCTCTGTTCTGGACTTGGAGTTGCAGGATGGACTGAGGGCCTGGATATGAGGGCTGAGAGAAACAGCAGAGAGAAGGATGACTCAGGGGTTTCTGGTTGAGCAGCCAGGTAGATGGAGTGCTGTTGTCTGAGATGGGTAACTGGAGTAGGAATAGGATTCACCCTTGGGTGGTTCTTCTGTTGAGTTTTCCTGGAGCTTCAGACCTTGTATTCACAGTACTTCTCAGAGCTGTAACTTTCCATTTATCTATGTGATTACTTGGTTTCCGTCTCCACCATTCAAAAAGACGTTCCAAGAGGGCAGGATGAGCCATCTACTTTTCTCACTCAAGTGTCCCCAGGGCCTGGCATGTGGCAGACACTCACCAAATAAATACTTACAGAATGACTGAAGACCACATCAGCAGCCTATACTGTGAATACTACAAGAACAGACCCAGGAATATATTTCAGAGGCATATGGATTGTTCTGTGGTGTACCCCTCTCACATGTTCTCTCCATTTGGGCCCTTGGGACAAATTTCCCTCTGGTTTTGACTGTGTGGACTACGAGAACTGTGCTCCAGGACTCACTTTCCTTTCTGCTTTGGCTGCTGGAAAGTCAGAGCCATGCCTATGGCCACCACTGGCAAGAGTACAAGTTTTCAGAGCATGGAGTCTGGGTGCTGTCCTCACCCAAAGCTTCATTTTTTAATCCTATTTTATTTTTTTTCTTCACCCCAATTTCTTCTTTTATTTGTCTGTCTTATGCTGTTGGATTTAATTTTTACAAGCTGCCTCGAAGTGAGCAGATTTAAACGAGGTGGGGCAAAGCAAATGTTACGATTTGAGGCACATGATGAATTCCAGTGTCCCAACTAGGAGGAGGGGAGGAAAGGCGCTGGGTGTGAGCCACTGTGTGAGCCCTTCTTCTATTAAACCAACCAACCAGCTGTCAGTCTGGGGTTCCAGGGGAGCCTGGTGGCTGCGTCGTCCAAGCAGCTGTCTTTCAGAAATCTCGACGTGGATGCTCTTGAGGTACCGGGAGGAGGCAGGCCCTGACCTTCTGCCACAAGGTATGCCAGGGCCTGGGACTTCTTTGCTCAAAAGAGCTGGGGCTTAGCTGCCCAAGAGGAGGAGAGGTTGGGCAACAGGCATCTATCTAGTGCCTTAAATAAAAGCAATCATACCCTCTATCTCAGAAATTCTTTTTTGGGGACTCTAGCCTAAGGAAAGGATCCTGAACACATTTTTATGGTAGAAAAGCTTGGGTCAAGGGACTGGGTGTGTATTCCTGGCACTTAGCACAGTAGAGGCTTGAGAAATAGGTGCCAAAAGCCAAGTCAGGGGCAATGGACTAGCTATACACAGAGCAACTGAGATGTTTCAAAAGTCCCTGGGAGGGGAAGGAAATAAGGAAATGCACAACACAGTTCTATTTATAAAAACCATACTCTCCCTCATACACACGAATGCACTAACACCATACACTGTACAAGGAGACATACATATCCAAGAACATAAATCAAACACATACAGCAGGTGCCTCTGGCAGAGAGGGAAATGGAAGTGGGGATTCGGGGTGCAGGGGAAGAAAGAACCAAGGAGGCGGGCCTGGCATGGACTGATGGTGGTATGCTATGAACAAAGGCATGTGATAAATTCAATTCTGCACTCGAGGTCCAGGAAAACTAAAGAAAAAAAATTTGCTTAAAAAAAAAAAATCAGTGAATGCTCAAGGTTTTTCGATGCACTCTTATTTATAAGAGTAAAAATCAGAACAACACTTTAAGATGTGTGACACTGTAGGCAAAGCTGTCTGTTCTCTGCTTGTTAATTCTGAAGCCATTAAAAAGAGTATTTCTGATCTAACAATGCAGGAGTGATAGAACAGGAAGTAGGCATTAAAAATTATGTTTTGATTCACTTGCATATTGGTAAAGACTAAAAATTATGATGCTATCCGATGTAGGTGAGACTACGGGGAAGCCAGCATACTCCTGTTAGTGGGAGTGTAAACTGGTACAATCTTTCTGGAGGGCCATCTGGCATTACCTATCCCAATTACAGGGAGTCTCTCGGTGGTGTAAACGGTTAACATGCTTGGCTGCTAACCGCAAGGCTGGAAGTTCAAGTCCACCCAGAGGTGCCTCTGAAGGAAGGTCCAGTGATCTGCTCCTGAACGATCGGCGGTTTAAAACCCTAAGGAGCACAGTTCTACTCTGACCTAGGTGGGATTGCCATGAGTTGGAGCTGACTCGACGGCAACCGTTTTACTGCAAATCACAAATTGCAAATGGAGACGCTGTTTGACCTGGTAATTCCATGGATCAGACACCTGAAAATATGCTAAGACATGTGTATGATGTGCTTGGCAGCATCCACTGTGCTACCCAACACTGGACACCTAAATACCCCTCAGTGGCACATCTGTAAACCAGAGCCATGAGCAGCTGTTAAAAAAAATGACGTAGATCTGACCAGGCTGATATATAGAAATGTCTCTGTGGTAAGAATCACGTCTGATACACATATTTGTGCATATAAATGGGGTGTATGCATGATAGAATGATTCACGAGAAACTGTGTTGGGGAGAGGATTAAGGCTCATTTGTACTTTTCTTTAAGGTTACAAAAAAAAAAAAAATTTTTTTTTTTTTAAAAACCATGTATTTTTGAAATCTACACTAAAAAGTTGTCCTTGAAGAATTTTCAATGACCAGGAAAAAGGTGCTTGTGACATACTATTGGAAAAAAAAAAAAGATGCAACATTACAGCTATACTGTAACTGTTAAAAATATGTTCATTAAAAGCCTGATAGGAGCTATCCCCAAATATCAATAGTCTCTGTGTTATTTATTTTTCCTCTTTTGGCATGCTTTTCTTGGCGTTTTCTGCATAGATTACTCTTACAATCAGTACAAGTTATATTTAAAAGAAAATGTCTGAGGAGAGTTTGCAGAAACATGAGGAAACACTTATGATGTTGTTAATGTCGAGGGACGAAAGCAGCTATGAGACCAAATACACCACATGGTCACAGCGGCGGAGAAACCATGCAGGGGAAGATGAGTGGAAGACACACCTCCAGAGGGAGACTGTGACTGTCTCTGGTAGAGGGGTTTGGGATGACTGCTGTTTTTCCCTTTTTACTTTTCTGTGTTTTCCAGGTTTTCAACACTGAGCCTGTGTAACTTTTATTGGGAAAATAAACCTCGATAAATTAAAAACAAAACAAAAAAAGCCATTAGTATGGTAGAGACGTGTCTGAGATACAAGCTATACCCCATCCCAACATAAATAGTACAGTGAAACCCAAACAGAAATCACAAAAACGGAACAAAAAACTACACGGAAGAAAAAAATAAAGACCGGTGGGAAAGCATCCCAAACACGAACAGTGGTTGTCTCTGATGGTGGGTCAATGATTAGCTTTTCCCCTGCTCTTTAGTTTCTAGAGAGGAACATGCATGACTCCTGCGATGGGAAAAACAAAACAAAATAAACTTATTTAAACCAAATGACACAACAGGTGGCAAAGGACTTACTTTGAAAAAGAGGTAGAGCCCCAAGAGCGTGCAGCTGGCGATGATGGGGAAGCGCGCGGCGTCCCGGCTGGTGATCGTCTCGGGCATGTCTGAGGGGTTCTAGGGAGAGAAGAGAGAAGGGCATTCTAGAGAACGGTGCTGACCGAGCAGGGGCAACAGTTCCGGCTCCCACGGGCTGGATACTGGTTGGCATTTGGCGCTCTGACAGCTCATTCATCTAAACGGGGAGGGGGGCTCGGCTAGGCGTTTCAGGGAGTCCCGTAGTTTCCCGTCTCAGCGGCTTTTGCTGTTCCCTCTGCCAGAGGGACAAGCTGCTCTGTGCCTGCCTGCCAATCTGTCACTGAGGCGCTCTGGACCTCACAAGGCCAGCCCAGGGAAGCCCCAGAGCCCGTGTGATCCAGCTGGGGAGAAGAGCCATCACAGGGAGCTGGAGCATGCAACGATGGAAGGAAAAACTGGAAACTGGTGACAACGCGGCAACGCCAGGCCTCGTGAGAACTATTTCCATTTTCTTATGGATTAATTAGTAAGACAAACTTTTTATTCAGTAGGTAAAGAATGTTATGAACAGAAAGAAACCAACATAAACCTGACAATCCTCAAACTGCACATGGGAAGAGAACCAACTGACAGGAGAAACAAATCTTGACAAATCTTAAATAGAAGAAATTTGACTGGGAAAACTGCACATGGTAAAAAGAAAAGCCACGCTTAAATTTACAACGGCAGGTGCTACAGTTGCCAAGAATACAAGGTGGGCAAAGAGCTGATGGAGGATAAATATTTACATGAAAAACAACTGAATGCAATCAAAATAATTCCAGTATTATAAAAATGGAAAAAACTGAAAATGGAGTAACAGTCCACCATAGGAATTAAATCTGCTCATGCTGATTTAACTCATCAGTAGCAGTCTGTTTCTGGTTAAAATCTGTACTCAGAAACACTGTGTCAAAAGTTTTCAGGACCACAACGTTCTGCCCGCGCCCTCACTGCTGGACAAAATCCTCAGGGGCCCAGCCCTAAGGTCACTGCCGTGAAGCCCTTCCAGGTTTCCCCATGGGACAAGCCTACTCCCCAAATACACTCCCCACTGCCTTCTATAGATTGAATTCTATTTTAAATCGTAGCTAATAAAAGTCCTTGCAATACCAGATTAGACTTCTGCTCCTGCCGATGAGAAGTTCTCTCCACAATGGCACAGGCTCATCCCAGGCCTGCGATGCTGCCACTGTCGTGCCCTTGGATCAGTTAAGGCACCAGCATCCCCGGGAGACGGCATCATTCATCTGTGGAGTCTCACTAATATTTTCGCTCACAGCTGGCTCTTATCCAACAGGAAAAAACCTGCAAGGGGGAAGCTGTCTCGTGAGGGCAGGTGTGGGCCAGTTAGCGGTGGACGGGCCGACGGCGGGAAGGGCGAAGACCGAGGAAGGCACGTGCACAGCCAAGAAGGGCCCATGCGTGGCCAAGAGAAGCGCCTGAGAGCTGTCCTGGTTGGATGCTGTCCTGACTGATGAAGTTGATCCTCAATTCACTTATAAACCACAAAACTGTGAATATGGTCTATGAGTTCTGTGTGGCCAATGCAATGAATTACTGAACCCAGCAGAGAAGCAGACAGTGTTGTGGGGGGGACGGCTGATGTCAGAAATGGTGAAGAAGTTGGAGAGTGGAAGTGCGTCTGGCCTCCACCTCACAGGAACCAGCTTTGTGCTGATCCTGATTCTTACCCCTTAGGAATTTAGGTGAGTTCAGATACTAGATTACAGCGCCCCAGGGTGGAAGGTTGCAAAAGAGGACTGAGATGGGAGCCTAGGGCAGCAAGGCCATGAAATCACCAGTAAGAGGAGGTGTGGGGAACTGGGATGCTCACCCACCCTGGGCTTGAGTACAAACTGGTTGTGAGGTATGGAACCCCTTTTGCAGTGAACAATTTGGCTTTCTGGGCTTGCGAAGAACCACACCTGAGGCCAATGGGTGGGGCTCACCGAACTAAGAGGGATCACCTGGGGCCCAATGCTGACTAAGCCTCAATGGCCTGTGGCGAGGCCTGAGAAGACAAGGCTCACTGGAGCTTCCTGGGCTGAAGAGTGCAGGCACTCTGCTCTTGGAGAACGGCTGTGGATACGGAAGCTCTGTGCTGAAGAACACTGCTCCCCCAACCCGCAAAATCCTTGTTCCAGCCAAGAGGAGCCACGGAGAGAGAGGGAAAGGAGGGGAAGGGAAGCTGGCAACGTAAGAGCGAACATGGATTTCTCACCACGTGTCATGGATTGAATTGTATCCCTCCAAAAATACAGGCATGAATTTGGCTAGGCCATGATTCCCAGTATTGTGTGATTGTCTGCCATTTTGTCATCTGATGTGATTTTCCTATGTGTTGTAAATCCTGCCTCTACGATGCTGATGAGGTGAGATTAGCGGCAGTTATACTAATGCAGCAGGACTCAATCTACAAGATTGGAGTGTGTCTTGAGCCCATCTCCTTTGAGATATAAAAGAGAGAAGGGAGCAGAGAGACAGGGAGACCTCAAACCACCAAGAAAGCAGTGCCGGGAGCAGAGCACATCCTTTGGACCCAGGGTCCCTGTGCTGAGAAGTTCCTTAATCAGGGGAAGATTGATGAGAAGGACCTTCCTCCAGAGCTGACACAGAGAGGAAGCTGGAGCTGATGCCCTGAATTTGGACTTCTAGCCTACTAGACTGTGAGAGAATAAACACCTGTTTGTTGAAACCATCCACTTGTGGTATTTCTGTTAGAGTAGCACTAGATAACCAAGATACCATGATACTGTTATTTAAATATGAACACTGATTTCTATGTAGTTTGTTATTTACTGTTCGCTCCATCATGAAAGTGCTATTTACCGTTTGTTATTTACTTTAACAATTAAAATGGCTTTCAGTACTGCCACAGTGCTTCGACTGGATGGCATGAGACAGATTCAGCATCTGTGGACGGAGTACTGCTACTAGGTGGGGTCCTGTGCGTGTGTGGCAGCTCACGGACCCAGCCTTTCGGGAAGTGCAAGCTGGCAGGATGCATCAAACCATAAGGAGTCCCTGAGTGGTGCAAACGGTTAACGCACTTGAACCCTAACCAAAAGGTTGACGGTTCAAGTCCACCAGAGGCGCCTCAGAAGAAAGGCCTGGCGATCTATTTAAAAAAATCAGTCATTGAAAACCCTATGGAGCACAGTTCTACTAACACATATGGGGTCGCCATGAGTTGGAGTTGACTCCCCAGCAACTGATTTTTTTTTTTTTTTCAATTTCCAAATGGTTATTCTATCAGATTGTTCAAACATTAAATTTATCTTTGTTTCCAATCCAAAATAGTTACCTGACGTTTACTGTTTTGTGTTTATATGCATGTGTTTACTTTTACCGTATATCTGTTTCCTAAGCTCTTTGGGACGATTTTCTGGGGGCACGCAGACTACCACCATACAAGTCAGGACAGAGCTTGTCTTTCGTGCTGCCAAGGCTGCGCATTTATAACCTTTGGCTTGTTTGGGTCATGGCTTTTTTTGTTTTTGAAGTCTGTAGTCTTTACTTGTAACAACTATGCTTTTATTTTTTCTATATCCTCTAACTCCAGAGTTTTTTCTCTCCCCTTCTGCCACCTCTACGTTCACAGCTGAACCATATCATTAGGAAAGGCGCCTGGATGAAAAAGTATCAGGATGGGAGCTCTGACCATTCATTGCAGCTTTTTTTTTTTTTTTTTTTTAAATCCCTAACTGGAATTTGCACACGCCCAAGGATACAAACAGAAGATTCACAGAACAGGAACTACAAACAGCTCTTAATCATAGGGAAAATGTTGAAACTCACTCTTAAGAGACACTCATAGTATGCTGAGATTCCATTTCTCATCTACCAGAATGGCAAAACCTCACATACTTGATAACACACTAGGTCGGTGCCGCTGCGGGGAGAGGTCGTCTCCCACACTGCCGACAGGACAGCAGATTGGTCTTTCCGTGGAAAGCAACGTCAAAACCGCAAACTCACACGGTCTGGCCAAGCAGTTTCATCTCTGGGAGTTTTTCTACCGATTCATTCATAAAAACCCAGCACCGCTGAGTCGATTCCGACTCATAGCGACATTTGTACGTGTGCCAAATGATTAATGCGAAGTATATTCGAGGGTAAGGAGGGCTGGGTGGCACCGTGGTTAAACACCTGGCTGCTACCTGCAAGGCTGGTTGTTAGAACCCAACCAGCAGCTCTGGAGGAGAAAGACCTGGAGATCTATTCCCTAAAAATTAGTCTAGGAAACCCTATGGGGCAATTCCACTCTGTCGCATGGGGCTAGTATGAGTCGGAATTGACTCGACGGCACGTAACAATAGTATATTCAAGGTTATTCGTTGCTCTGTTGACGGCTTGCAGGGTGACTGGGTAAGATATTTGCTTTGAACTTCAGTTTACTCATCTGCCAACCAGGACGACACTCTCTAGCCTTGAAAAAAAACAAAAACAAAAAAACCAAGTGCCGTCGAGTTAATTCTGACTCAGCGACCCCATAGCCTTACTCACCTCTAAAAGATCCAATGGGCTCAAACCAAAAGAGATACAGGATGTGCAGAAGCCTGGCAAACTGTAAAGTGCTGTTAACTTCAAGGGACTGTGATTGTCAGGCAGAGGCCCTGAACCAAACCCCAATCCATACGGCTGAGGTGGCCCCAGTCCAGGCCTGGAAGGCGGCTCCCCCTCCCCGGCCCCAGTTGGCAACTCTGTGTGAGTCACTCTCCAGCAGCTCTGTGAAGACATAGGGGTGGGTGGGTGAGCATACTGAGAGCCGGGTATTCTTCCTTCCCTCTTCTCTCCTAGGTCTTGGTTTCTGCTTTTGGCAGCAATGTGCTGTAGGACTCAGGCAAGCTCCTCATCCCCTCTGATCACATCCAAAAATTCAAAACGCTTCCTGTGTAGCAGTACTGAGAACAAAAGTGAGTTAGCTCACAGGCAGCTAGGCAAGGACCTTTATGTGTAAACAACCTATTACAATACAGTGACACGTGACAAACAGACATGCATACTGATGTGATACACAGTATGAGCCCCGAATGGCAGCTGCTGCCCCTGGACTGGTGTGCCCATTTAGCCTTGTTTGGTTTTATGGGCCTATCTAATCTTTGGCTGAAGGGTGAGCCTCAGGAGTGACTTCATTACTGAGTTAGAAGGGTGTCCTGGGGCCACGCTCTTTGGGTCTCTCCAGTCTCTCTCAGACCAGTAAGTCTGGTCTTTTCCGTGAGTTAGAATTTCGTTCCACATTTTTCTCCAGCTCTGTCTGGGATCCTCTATTGTGATCCCTGTCAGAGCAGCTGGGTGCAGTTCTCATCATTATTGCCTTTTATTATCAGTATCTTTATAAATCAAGACATTGAACATCTGTGAGTGAATATCTGAGCATGACATCAGCAAATTACATGCTGCAACATTGTATGCAGTACATATTACTAATGGTAAAATGCACAATAAACAAACGAAACAAAACACAGATGGTCATAACTGTGGTTCACTGTACTCGAATACGTTGTAAGTCAGGACTACCTGCACTTTTGCAGGGAAGTGAGGGAATGTCAGTGGCACTAAAGCACATGCCACCTAAGCAAGGCCCTGAAGGTCAAGCACGGGGCCTGAAGTGGGAGAGAGTAACACCCAGACAAGCGCGTACTGAGTTGAGGATGAGGATCTGCTGTGTACCAGGAAGGGAGATGCACACCAGGCAGGGGAGCCGCACATGCAGAGGCGCCAGGGCGTTAATGCACGCACGACATGAGCGGTTTCCTGACAAACCAGTGTTAGGGCTCATTTCCACATACTCCTTTCAGTCCAGCCTAGTGCCCTGGGCAGGAGGAGAACTTGTTCTTAGATGCCAATCTAAGGTTGGACAGATGTCCCACCAGAGGACTCTGGTCTCCTCTGTGGGTGACTATTATAAATATCCAGCGCTGCAATGTTGAGTCAGAACAGGAGACTTTTGAAATCTGACTGACAATAAATAATAATGAAAACATTTAGTGAGAGTTTTCTATGGGCCAGGCACCATTCTAGGTGCTTTACATGATTCTACCCTCATAAAAACCCCATGAAGTAGGTACTTGTAATAGTTCCATTTTACAGATGAAGAGAGGTGAAATAGCTTGCCTGAGGTCACACAGTTGGTACGTGGCAGAACCAGGGTTCAAGCTGAGGTAGTCTAATTCCAGAGCCCAGACTCTTGGCTACTATTCTCTAACCTACACCTTACCCATCTGGAAACTTCTACTGAAGGCACAAATTGAGTTAGGATTCTCTACCAATTCAATTTGGATTTTTTAACCAGACGCCCTAATACAACTCCAAAAAAACAAAAAACAAACATGTTGCCGTCGAGCTGATTCTGACTCACAGCGACCCTACAGGACAGAGGAGAACTGCCTTAAATGCAATAGCTCCTGAAACACAAAACATAATTGGGGGAGGGGGAGGAGGGCTGACACAAACAGAAAAAATAAATTTAGCTTCCAAAGACTTTCTGGATATTCAGTTATCAGGGTGGAAGCAAAAGCAGTCAGGGAAGACAGATGCCTAGCTTCAAGCCACTGGCTCAGCTTAAGCTCTGGGAGTCCTGCTTCCAGGCCATGCCCTAGAAATGATGTGCAATTTACAAATCCTCCTGTGAACTCTGTCGCCCCAGCTGGAGACCCCAGGGTCTCCTCCCCTCATCACCATATTCACTCACTCAACTCTCCATGATTCTGCTTCATAAACCGCTTGAGCCTCTTCTCCCTGGGTCCTTTGCCCCGTACCCCCCCGCCCGCCACGTCTGCACCAGCCTCCCTGCTGTTCTCCTACGGGCCTATCACCTACCCTTCAGGGAGCCCTTCTAAAGCCTATACCTGATGGCATCTCACGCCTGCTTAAATACGTCTGGAGAATGGACTACTACGTGGCTGGTAAACAGGAACCGAGGTCTTTGCTGGTGAGAGTGTAAATGCATACAACCTCTATGGTGGGGAGTTTGGTAAAATTTATCTAAATCCAAAATGCACATAGCCTTTGACCCAGCCAATCTAGTTCACGGAATTTACCCTACAAATACAGACAAGTGTGAAATAACAAGCGTGTAAGGACATTCGTTTCAGCATAGTCTGTGGCAGCAAAAACCTGAAACAGCCTCAGTGACCGGTGGAGGACTCCAAAGCAGCGATTCCTCAACCCGAGCACACGCCTCGGGGGCTGGTTAAAACGCACATTGCTGGGCCCACCCCCAGAGTTTCGGATTCAGAGTTCGCGTTTCTAACAAGCTCCCCGGTGACATTGCCGCGGCTGCTGCCCAGGGACACACTTTGAGAACCACCGCTGGAAACAAAGAAGGGGGTGGGGGATAGCATAGAGCTGTTGCAAAGGACACGGAAACTCGGCACGTACTAATGGGACCCGCTCTCCAACACTTAAGTGAAAAGGCAAGGTGCAAAAAAGGATGGATATATAACAAAACAAAGAGTTCTGTAACAAGAAAGCGGGAAAGCACACGCTTAATTATTTCGGTGGTGCAAACAGTTAACGCACTTGGCTGCTAAGTGAAAGGATGGAAGTTTGAGTCCACCCAGAGGCGCCTTGGAAAAGGCCTAGTGATCTGCTTTAGAAAAATCCAGCCAGTGAGAACCCTGTGGAGCACAGTTCTACTTTGACACACACGGGGTCGCCACGAGTCACTGCTGACTTGACGCCAACTGGGATTTATTTGTATAACAGGCACTGAATCTCTCTAGATGCAGATCTGAAAAAGAGGGAACAGGGGCTGCCTCTGGGGACGGCAAGTGGGCAGCTGGGGCGGGTGGGAGGCTATCACTGCGCACCTTTGTGCCTTCTGAATTCTGCACCGTGGGCATGTGTTGCCTACCCTCCCTGCCACCGAAGAATGAGGGAGATCTATAGGTACCAACACAGAAAAATGACCAAGATTTATTGTTAAAGGGGGAAAAATCACACTGCAGAGCCATGTATGTACTATATAAGCCCACGTGCATAGATATATATGCTCTTACAACAGTAGAAAGTGCACGCGTATATAAACTTTTACAAAAATAGAAGTACGTACGTATACGTACACAGGCAGATATGTAGTTTGTATATAGAAACAAACTGCGGAAGGTTACACAACAAACACAAATTGGGTTACTTCTAATGAGTAGTCCTGAAGCTTTTCCTTTACATGTCTGCATTATTCAATTTTTTACAAGGGTATCTTTGTAATTACAAAGGTTAACTGTGGCCTTGCTGTCAGGATTCTGCTCCTTAGAAAGGCCCTAGGCTCCTGAGCATCTCCTTGTCTCTGACATCCAAGCCCCTGTACTGGGCTCATGTCACACTACTCCTTGACACCCCTTGGGGTCCCATGCCTCCCTCTCTTCCTGTTCTGCTTGCTGAGGTCTCACCCATCCCTGCAGAGACAATTGCTGCCTCCTCCAGGAGTGTATCAGTATTCAGCCTAGTTGGCTGGTCACTTGTCTGTTTCTCCTTGGTGACTGTGAGCTCTGGGAGGGCAGGACTCGGCCTTTTTTGTCCCTGCACCGCTGGTACCCAGCCCGGAGCTGGCACAGAGCAGGCATCCAGTCCTGTTGGCTGAGTGGTTCCTTTGAGTTACAGGCCAAGGGACTCTATACCAACTTGACGGGTAGCTATGGCTCGGGCAGGGATTCAGTGAACAAGACAGTTTCCTCTACTCTCCCCGAGATACTGAGAGATGTAGGTCTCTGGCAGGAAAGGCACTGCTCTAAGGCTGCTTCTCCCAAGGCTATTTCTTCCCAAGGTACTTCTGGATGTTCCACCTTCTCCTCCTCATGATTTCACCCCTTCCCCCCACAAGCGGCCTGTTAGGGATGTGTGGCTTCTTGGTCCCAGGAAGAATTCTGCCCCCACATGCTCCTTCTCAGTTTGTGGTCTAATAATATTGGGAAATCTCCAGAACCCCACATTAACTTTTCCCTTTCCTTGCCAAATGACCAAGGAAATTTGAGAGCAGAAAGAGTCATTTGGCCTGTCCTTTCCCTAGGCCAAAATGCCACTGTGTGGGTCTTTAGAGGTACCTGGTATCAAGGACAGAGCCCTGGACTAGGCACACTTGGTTCTGCTCCTACCTGGCAGTGTGATCTCAGAAGTTATTTGACTCAGTTTCTTCTGCTATATAATGGGGACAACAGAACTGGCTCTGCCTACCACACTCAGTGGTACAAGCATCAAAAAGGATGATAAAGTGCTTTGTTAAGTTTAAAGTCAGCATCATGGTTACTGGTGGGGGAGGCTACTGAGAGTACATAACATCGTGCGCAGCCTTCCAACCCTGCCAGGAAACATGTGGGGAATTATTTGGGCCTACAGTGGATCTAAAGCTCTCGTCTATCATACCCTCTGTTCCAGCGACACCAGGCCTTCCACTAGCTCCTGATCTGCCTTGCATCTTCTTGCCTCCGCAACTCTGCTTACTGGTTTCCTCTACTTCAAGGTCAAGCTTACCTCCAACACAAAGCCTCCTGCTTTGCCCAGATGTGCAATCCTGCTCCCTCAACTCCAAGCACGACTTGTACTACTTATATTATCACAGATCTAGTTATTCCTCCCTCATCCAGACCCCTGAATTCCTAGGTGACAGGGCTCTGGTACATTTGTCTTCACAGAAACATTCCCCCAGCAAAGACAATAGTAGGTGTTTAGGGGATTCTGCTGTCTGGAAGGTGTTTTCTGAAGAGATTCCTAACGCATGTGCAGAAGGTGCCAAAGAGAGTTAGTTCTGACAGCCACTCTGATCAAGCTACCCTTGCCTTATGCCATGCTGCCCATCACCTCTTCTGTGCTGGTCTATTTCAGAACTTCTCCCTGCTGGAAGTGTCTGCCCTACAGGCATGGTAGGGAGGCTTAAGGTCACTTGAACCCTACTTAGAAGGGGCAGAATAGAAAGGAGAACAGGGTCACCTCTGACCCTAAGCCCCGCCTAACTACTCTTCTTTGCTTCTGACCATCGAGCAAGCCAGCAGCAAGTCCTCTGCTCTTGGGGAAGGATGGAGGCAGGCCTTGGTCATTGCTCAAACTAAGTACTGTTTTGAGAACCCGGGCTTGAAGAGTTTTAAAAGTGGCAGCTGTTTTGTGGGCCTGTCCTCTTTGCGTGAGACAGCTTCCGCTTGGGTCTGCAGGTCTGGGTGGGGGAGGAGCAGTGGGGAAGAGAAGATGCCAGGAAGTGGGAAGCCACTGGTGCAATGGGTACAGAGACCTTCATATAGGGCAGAAGCAGAGGAGGCAAAGGGTGGAGGTGCTGAAGTCTTCTTAGGTGTGCAATGGGACAGACGACGAGGAAGGCCAGAGATGGGGTCTGGCCCAGTCTCACAGGAGAGGTCAACAGCAGCTAGGCCTAATTTAGCAAAGGGATTTTCTTAGATGGGATGGGGAGAAGAATCACTCGGAGGCAAAGTCAGGGGCTTGGGTAGTAACAGCGTTTGGGCTCAGGCTGGGACAAGATGCAGGTCCAAGATTGGGTAGTAACTGGAGAGAGAAACCAGCAGAAAAAGGGGTTTATGCCTGGTTAAAAAGAGGCACAAAGGTGTCAGGTTCTGAGGGGCTGGCTGACTGGAACTGGTTCCAGAAGGTGTTGTGAAAACCTGGGAGACAGCTGCAGCTATATCCCTGGGTTAATTTAATTTTATTTTTTTGAGGCAAAGATAAGTGCCTGATGTGAGGGCTCTGGGACAGCACACACCAGGTCAGCTACACAGAAGTCACAGTTTCAGCTGGGTCTGGATGTCAGAGCTGGCCCTGCGGTGGAGCGAGGCAGCGTTCCTAACTGAGGGATGACAAGGGATTGTACCATTCAGGAGCTCAATGGGGCCAGTGCCTCATCAGTTACAGATCCGGGACCCAGAGTCCGGGATGGGGCAGGTCTGGCTGGGTCCAGGAAGTTTAGAATCCCGAATCCCAGTGTGAGGGTCAGCTGACAGTGATGCCAGCCACGGGCATGGAGCACGGAGAAAGAGGTGGATTTGGGTCCGGGCGGGGAAGATGTCAGTTCGGGGGTTGGTGCCCAGATGCTAGGGATCAAAATTCAGCCCGGGATGCGGACCCGGGAGGGTGAGCCGATGATGATCAATGCCGGGAACAGCCAGTGTTCGGGGAGGAGAGGTGCCTGTCCTGTCTACGGTGGGCAGGGGGAGGGTCCATGTCAGCCCCGGGATGATGGGTGGGAAGCCGCCCAGTTTTGCCGCTGACCCTACCTTGCCGTGTGCGCAGCGCACTGAGCGCAGGGCGCCGAAGAAGATGGGCAGCAGCGCCATGAGCAGGAGGCTGCCATAGGCCAGCGCGATGCCCTCAGGCGTGGACGGCGGCCTCGTCGTGCCGTTGGTCGGGCTGCCTGCCTCGGCGCTGCCGTTATGCGGGTCGGGGAGGGCTGAGTCCATGGCGAGGGTTTGCTCAGGGTACGACTCCAGCTACGGGACCTGGAACACAGACGCAAAGCAGGAAACAGGCGCTGCAGGGAAAGCCACGTTCCCCTAAAGAAACAGGAAGTGACGTAAACATCGCCGGCCCGTGCTGCGCAGGCGTCCACGCACTCACACGCGCGCGCGCACGCCTACGTTACCCCGCCCACTCGCCCCCTAGTGGCGGCGGAGGGGTGGGGCGCGGCTGGCTGCTAAGCAACCAGCTAAAACCAAAACCAAAACCAAAACCAAAGCTGTTGTGGTGGAATGCTTTTGACTGATGGCCACTCCAGGTGTTGCAGAGTGGAACTGCCGCTATAAGGTTTTCAAGGCTGTGACCTTTTGGAAGCAGGTCTCCAGGCTTTCTTCCGAGGTACTTCTGGGTGGGCTCAAGCTGCCAACCTTTTGGTTTGTAGTTAGCAATTAACTATTTGCCCCCCCGGGGACTCCTAAACAACCTGCTAGTGGTAGAGAAAGGAACAGTGGAACACTGCCGCGGGTATCTGCCTGGAGGGAGACCTGAGGGCCCAATCCCCAAGACCCCGTCAGCATCCTTCATCCCAGGCTGCCTTCCTTGCTTCTAAGGAGCATTCTGGCTTTATTTCTTCCAAGACAGATTCGTTCGTTCTGTTGGCAGTCCATGGCATATTCAATATTCTTCGCCAACACCGTAATTCAAAGGCATCAATTCTTCCCTGGTCTTCCTTATTCATTGTCCAGCTTTCCATGCATGTTTGAAAATATCATGGCTTCGGTCAGGCACACCTTAGTCCTCAAAGTGACATCTTTGCTTTTGAACACTTAAAGACGTCTTTTGCAGCAGATTTGCCCAATGCAATGTGTCTTTTGATTTCTTGACTGCTGCTTCCATGGGTGTTGATTGTGGATCCAAGTAAAATGAAATCCTTCACAACTTCAATCTTTTCTCGGTTCATTGTGATGTTGCTTATTGGTACAGTTGTGAGGATTTTTGTTTTATGTTGATGTGTAATCCATACTGAAGGCTGTAGTTTTTGATCTTCATGTAAATGCTTCAAGTCCTCTTCACTTTCAGCAAGCAAGGCTGTGTCATCTGCATATTGCAGATTGTTAATGAGTCTTTCTGCAATCCTGATGCCGTGTTTTTCTTCATATAGTCCAGCTTCTCTGTTTATTTGCTCAGCGTACAGATTGAATAGGCATGGTGAGAAGATACAACCCTGATGCACACCTTTCCTGACTTTAAACCATGCAGTATCCACTTGGTCTGTTCGAACAACTGCCTTTTGATCTATGTACAGGTTCCTCATGAGCACAATTGAGTGTTCTGGAATTTCCATTCTTCCCAATGTTATCCATAATTTGTTATGATTCACACAGTTGAATGCCTTTACATAGTCAATAAAACACAGGTAAACATCTTTGTGGTATTCTTTGCTCTCAGCCAAGATCCATCTGACATCAGCTATGATATTCCTTGATCCACATCCTCTTCTGAATATGGCTTGAACTTCTGGCGGTTCCCTGTTGATGTACTGCTGCAACTGCTTTTGAATGATCTCCAGCAAAATTTTACTTGTGTGTGGTGTTAATGATATTGTTTGATAATTTCCGCATTCGGTTTAATCACCTTTCTTTAGAATGAGCACAAATGCGGCTCTCTTCCAGTTGATTGACCAGGTAGCTGTCTTCTAAATTCCTTGGCATAGAAGAGTGAGCACTTCCAGTGCTGTTGAAACATGTCAATTGGTATTCTGTCAATTCCTGGAGCCTTGTTTTTTGCCAACGTCTTCAGTGCTGCTTGGACTTCTCCCTTCAATGCTATCGGTTCTTGATCATATGCTACCTCCTGAAATGGTTGAACGTCAACTAGTTCTTTTGGTACAGTGACTCTGTGTATTCCTTCCATCTGCTTTTGATGTTTCCTGTGTCATTCAATATTTTGCCCATAGAATCCTTCAAAATTACAACTCCAGGCTTGAATTTTTTCTTCAGTTCTTCCAGCTTGAGAAATGCCAAGTGTGTTCTTGCCTGTTGGTTTTCCAACTCCAGGTCTTTGCACATTTCGTTATAATATTTTACTTTGTCTTCTCGAGCTGCCCTTTGAAATCTTCTATTCAGTTCTTTTACTTCCTCATTTTTTCCATTCGCTTTAGCTACTCTGTGTTCGAGAGCAAGTTTCAGAGTCTCTTCTGAAGTTCATTTTGGTCTTTTCTTTCTTTCCCATCTTTTTAATGACCTTTTGCTTTCTTCATGTATGATGTTCTTTATGGCTTCCCACAGCTTATCTGGTCTTCAGTCATTAGTGTTCAGTGCATCAAATCTGTTCTTCAGATGGTCTCTAAATTCAGGTGGGAATACTCAAGGTCATATTTTGGCTGTCCTGGACTTGTTTTAATTTCCTTCAGCTTCAACTTGAACTTGCATATGAGCAATTGATGATCTGTTCCACAGTCGTTCCCTGGTTGTGTTATGACTGATGATATTGAGCTTTTCCATCATCTCTTTCCACAGATGTAGTTGATTTGATTCCTGTGTTTTCCATCTGGCAAGGTCCATATGTATAGTCACCGTTTACATAGTTGAAAAAAGGTGTTTGCAGTGAAGAAGCTGTTGGCCCGATTAGGGCCCATGCCCTGGAGCAGTCAAGCCAATGAAAGGTATTCCAAGTCAGAAAGAGACAGAAAGTTTACTAGGAGGTGAGACCAACAGGAAGCCTGACAGCAACGTTGTCTGTCTTCATGGAGTCCTGAAAGATAATTTCTGCATCAGAGCTTATATATCATTTTTGCAAGGGTTAAATAGTGTCTTCAGGCAGGTAGCCCACAGATGGTCAGATGAGTATACATCACAAGACGATTACAAGAAACTCTTTATTAGACTAAAGATATGCATCCCAGACATCTGGACTCTAACTGAGATAAGGAGCAAGAAAAAAAGAAGGTTACAGATCGAAAGTGCCAGGCAGCCTTCCTAGCTACTGCCTTGCAGGGTGAAGGCCATCCCCCAAGACATCAAAGAAAAGAAGGGAGATCAAGGCAGCAAGAGCCAAGAAGGCCCCACACCCCTTTGTAAAGAGACCAGCGGAACTGGTGTAATAAAAAAAGGACACTGAGAGTGTACAAAATACCAAGCAAAAAGAACTTATAGGCTACTTAGAGTATCATTATGGCATTAATTATGTCAACCTCTCAATTGCCCGTTTTGAAAAGGAGAAAACATGGTTCAGTGTATTAGGGTCACAAAGTTGTTGGTCTTGCAAAAGTCTTATCATGTGATCTCCAGCGTCATTTCTATCACCAAGGCCATATTTTCCAACTACCGATCTGTCTTCGTTGCTTCCAACTTTCGAATTCCAATCACCAGTAATTATCAATGCATCTTGATTGCATGTTTGATCAATTTCAGACTGTAGAAGTTGGTAAAATCTTCAATTTCCTCATCTTTGGCATTAGTGGTTGGTGCGTAAATTTGAATAATACTTGTATTAATTGGTCGTCTTGTAGGTGTATGGATATTATCCTATCCCTGACAGCATTGTACTTCAGGATGGATCTTGAAATGTTCTTCTTGTTGATGAATGCGATGCCGTTCCTCTTGAATTTGTCATTATAGTAGTGCATTTGATTGTCTAATTCAAAATGGCCAATACCAGTCCATTTCAGCTCACAAATACCTAGATATCAATCTTTTTTTAAAATAATTTTTATTGTGCCTTAAGTGAAAGTTTACAAATCAAGTCAGTCTGTCACATATCAGCTTATATACACCTGATTCCATACTCCCACTTACTCTCCCCCTAATGAGTCAGCCCGCTCCCTCCTTCCAGTCTCTCCTTTTGTGACGGTTTTGCCAATTTCTAACCCTCCCATCTCCCCTCCAGACAGGAGATGCCAACACAGTCTCAAGTGTCTACCTGATACAAGTAGCTCACTCTTCATCAGCATCTCTCTCCAACCCGTTGCCCAGTCCCTTCCATGTCTGATGAGTTGTCTTCGGGAATGGTTCCTGTCCTGGACCAACAGAAGGTTTGGGGACCATGACCACCGGGATTCTTCTAGTCTCAGTCAGACCATTAAGTCTGGTCTTTTTATGAGAATTTGGGGTCTGCATCCCACTGTTCTTCTGCTCCCTCAGGGGTTCTCTGTTGTGTCCCTGTCAGGGCAGTCATCAGTTGTGGCCGGGCACCATCTAGTTCTTCTGGTCTCAGGATGATGTAAGTCTCTGGTTCATGTGGCCCTTTCTGTCTTTTGGGCTCATAGTTATCGTGTGACCTTGGTGTTCTTCATTTTCCTTTGATCCAGGTGGGTTGAGACCTATCGATGCATCTTAGATGACCGCTTGTTAGCATTTAAGACCCCAGATGCCACACTTCAAAGTGGGATGCAGAATGTTTTCATAATAGAGTTTATTTTGCCAATTGACTTAGAAGTCCCCTTAAGCCATAGTCTCTAAACCCCCGCCCTTGCTCCGCTGACCTTCAAAGCATTCAGTTTATCCTGGAAACTTCTTTGCTTTTGGTCCGGTCCAGTTGTAGGATATCAATCTTTATGCATTCTATTTCATTTTTGATGACTTCCAATTTTCCTAGATTCATACTTCATAAATTCCATGTTCTGATTATTAATGTATTTTGCAGCTGTTTCTTCTCATTTTGAGTTGTGCCACATCAGCAAATTAAGGTCCTGAAAGCTTGTCTTCATCCACATCATTAAGGTCGACTCTACTTTGAGGAGACAGCTCTTCCCCAGTCGTATTTTGAGTGCCTTCCAACCTGAGAGGCTCATCTTCCGGCACTATATCAGACAGCGTTCTGCTGCTATTCATGAAGTTTTCACTGGCCAGTTTTTTCAGAAGTAGACTACCAGGTCCTTCTTCCTCATCTGTCTTAGTCTGGAAGCTCTGCTGAAATCTGTCTACCAAACTTGACCCTGCTGGTACTTGAAATACCAGTGGCAAAGCTTCCAGTATCACAGCAACATGCAAGCCACCACAGTATGACAAACTAACAGATATGTGTCTAAATAATAATTTAGTCTATTTATAAAAGAATGTCTGTATTAAGTATTATACTCTTAAAAAATACCATCTAAATGTGATCAAATTGACAACAGGAACTTGAAAGGTTATATGAGAAGCTTAGGGGGGCAGTGAGTTTGTGTTAATGATGGTGAAATAGTTTGGAAAAGGTTGTCAAGAAAGGCGGCACAACTGGAAGAATATAATGAATGTCATTGAATTGTACATGTAGAAATTGTTGAAGTGGTACATGTTTTGTTGTGTATATTTTCACCAAAAAAAAAAAAAAAAAAAGAGTTCCAGGTAGAGAGACATGTACAAAGGCCCTAATATGGGGAAGGGCCTGATGGGCTAGGGGCACTGAAAGGTGATCAGTGTGTTTAGAGGGGGCTGATAGCACAAAGTGAGTTCAGATTGTTTGGCAATATTAATTCTGCCTGCTACGGGGAGAGATCAAGATGCATTGATAGTTACTGGCGATTGGAATGCGAAAGTTAGAAACAAAGAAGAAGGATCAGTAGTTGGAAAATATGGCCTTGGTGATAGAAACAATGCTGGAGATCGAATGATAGAATTTTGCAACACCAACAACTTCTTCATTGCAAATGACAACTATACACATGGACCTTGCCAGATGGAACACACAGAAATCAAATTGACTACATCTGTGGAAAGAGACAATGGAAAAGCTCAATATCATCAGTCAGAACAAGGCCGGGGGCCGACGGTGGAACAGACCATCAATTGCTCATATGCAAGTTCAAGCTGAAACTGAAGAAAATCAGAGCAAGTCCACGAGAGCCAAAATATGACCTTGAGTATATCCCACCTGAATTTAGAGACTATCTTGAGAAGAGATTTGATGCATTGAACACTAGTGACCGAAGACCAGACGAGTTGTGGAATGACATCAAGAACATCATCCATGAAGAAAGCAAGAGGTCACTGAAAAGACAGGAAGGAAAGAAGAGACACTGGACCAATGAGCAACATCATGATAAGCGGAGGAAAGATTGAAGTTGTCAAGGATTTCATTTTACTTGGATCCACAATCAACAATTATGGAAGCAGCGGTCAAGAAATCAAAAGACACATTGCATTGGGCAAATCTGCTGCAAAGGACGTCTTTAAAGTGTTGAAGAGCAAAGATGTCACCTTAAAGACTAAGGTGCGCCTGACCCAAGCCATGGTATTTTCAATCACATCATATGCATGTGAAAGCTGGACAAAGAATAAGGAACACCAAAGAAGAGTTGATGCCTTTGAATTGTGGTGTTGGCAAAGAATATTGAATATACCATGGACTGCCAGAAGAACAAATAAATCTGTCTTGGAAGAAGTGCATCCAGAATGCTCCTTAGAGGCAAGGATGGCGGGACTGCGTCTTACATACTTTGGACATGTTGTCAGGAGGGATCAGTCCCTGGAGAAGGACATCATGTTTGGCAGAGTACAGGGTCAGCAGAAAAGAAGAAGACCCTCAATGAGGTGGTTTGACACAGTGGCTGCAAAAATGGGCTCAAGCATAACAATGATTGTAAAGATGGCTCAGGACCGGGCAGTGGTGGTTCGTTCTGTTGTGCATGGGGTCGCTATGAGTCGGAAGTGACTTGGTGGCACTTAACAACAAGAACATTCATGAAGAAACATCAGACAAATTCAGGCCATGGTACAGTCTACAAAGCAACAAGCCTGGACTCTTTGGAAATGTCAGTGCCATTTAAGACACACACACACACACACACACACACACACACGCACACGCCATGGGGATTATTCTAGATGAAAGGAGACTGAGAAGTGAAAATCTACCCAATGTAACGTGTCATCCTTGACTGGATCCTGGATCAAAATTTTTTTTAAAAAAAGAAGAAAATTTTCAGAAAAGTGGAGGAAATTTGCATAGGAATTTTTCATAAGATAATAGTATTGAATCAATGTAGGATGTTTTGGGTATGATACAACGCTGTGGGGCTGTAGAACCTTGCTGTTTAAGGTGTGGTGCCCAGACTAGCATCAGCATCATCACCTGGGAGCCTGTAAGTAATCTAGAATGTCAGGCTTCACCCCAGTTAGTATCTGTCATACCCTGATGTCCCAGAAATTAGGTCTGCATGTGAGAGTCACCAGTAGATCAGTTGTTAGGAGCCCACTTGACCCCATGTTCTTGATTTCAATGAGAGAATGGGCGGGAAAGCAGTACAACTCTTTATAAATGTTTATGTTCCTTTTATCTGCTGGAGTCACAGGGCCTTTGAGTACAGGGATGAATAAATATATTGTTCCATCCACCTGACCTCCTTTTACTCACCCCACAACCCTAGTTAACCCCTACTCATCCCCCAGAACTCAAGTCAAATATCATTTTCTCAGGGAATGAGTGAATGAACCCAAAAGAGCCTCAGGTAACTCTTTCACATTTAGCAAGGTGGTTCTGGCAGTAGGGCTTTACTAAAAGCAAAGAAACATGGAGAAACACTTTCTATGCCCCCTAACTCCTTGCATCAGTCTAGAATCCTCATTTGGGTAAATCGTTCTGGAGGCCAAAACTGCTCATATAAAGAGAGATGTGCTTCTAGCCCTGCCTAATACGTTGTTTTGAGCTCCATGATCCTAGCGAAATTCTTACGCAGGCCCATCAGGGGACATGTTCAAGCATTTTCCTACATTTTTTTTTTTTTGGAGAGGGGGAGAGCTGGAAGCTAGAGCAAACCTAGTTTTGTGTCTCTCAGGAATGGATAGATAAAACGTGCCGAATGTACACTATGGGCTTCTAGGCAGCAACCGGAACCAATGACCCAGATGCCTGCTCAGTTAGGTTGACACTGCATCCTGGTTTGGACAGGACCATCATGGTTTATGCCTTTTGTCCTGGCCTAATTCCTAATAAAAGGAGCCCTGGTGGCATAGTGGTTAAAGTACTTGGCTGCTAAGTGAAAGTCAGTGGTTTGAACTCATCAGCCACTCAGAGAGAAAGATGTGTCAGTCTGCTTCTGTAAAGATGTGTCAGTCTGCTTCTGTAAAGATTTACAGCCTTGGAAACCCTATGGAGCAGTTCTGCTCTGTCCTACAGGGCCCCCATGAGTCAGAATTGACTTGACGGCAATGGGTTTGGGTTTGGTTTTGGTTGTTGGTGCAATAGTTAAGCACTTTGCTGCTAACGGAAAAGTTGGTGCTTCACACCCACTCAGCACCTCCTAGGGAGGAAGACCTGGTGATCTGCTTCCATAAAGACTACAGTCTGGAAAATCCATGGGGCAGTTCTGCTGTGTCGCATGGGGTCGTTAGGAGTTGAAATCGGCTCTACTGCACCTAATAACAACAGTTCTTAACAGAGCCCTTTTCACTCTCGAAAGTGTACCTCTTTGGAAGATCGACTGCAGGGTCACTGTCTTAGGTCAGGTTCCCTAAATGCAGAGCCTGAGATGGGGATTCTTGTTCAAGTGATTTTGGGAGGGCGTGTTCCTAGGAGAAAGGGGACGAGGGAAGACAGGAGATAGAGGCTTGCGTCAGCCTGAGCCCACGGGGAGCTCTGGAGCATGAACTGTGTCACCCTGAGGCAAGTGGTCCAGACTTTTGTACCCCTGTGTCTGTCAGTCATTGGCCACAGTCTAGGGTGTAGAAGGTGAGGGGTAGTCTTCTTGGCTGGTTGGACTACAGGCAACTCTTTAGAGAAGCAGACAGCTGTGAATGGTTTTCAGCCAATACTTACAACCACTGGGGTGATGGGGGGCACTATGTCTGTTAAGGGGGATCTGGGCGGGGTGCCGACAGTATCTATCCCCCTAACTCATCAACAAGTATCCAACCAAACCAAACCCTTTTGCCATTGAGTCGATTCTGACTCAAAGCGACCCTGTAGGACAGAGTGGAACTGCCCCATAGAGTTTCCAAGGAGCACCTGGTGGATTCGAACTGCTGACCTTTTGGCTAGCAGCCGTAGCACTTAACCACTATGCCACCAGGGTTTCCTCAACATGTATAGATCTTCAAAACTCAGAGCTGAGCACAGTGAAAAAAGTGCAATGTGATTTATGCAAATTAGAAGTATGTATCACGTAGCAACATTGCAGATCTAAAAATGTGATTTACATATTAAAGAATAAGTACCAACTTACTAGAGAATAAGTATTCATTCTGTTGTACATAGGTCACTGTGCATTGGAACCGATTTGACGGCACCTAACAACAACAACATCAAGCATATTAGAATGCTTGCCTATAGAGGGATAAGAAAGGGAGTGGGAACTAAAACAAACATAACGAACATATTGTTAGCCGCTGTTGTTTCAGTGACTCCATGCACAACAGAAAAAATGTTTATGATCCTGCAACATCATGATTACTGGTATGCTTTAGTCCATTGTTATGGCCACTGTGTATTTTGAGTGCCTTTCAAACTAGGGGGATCATCTTTGAACACTATGTTGGACAATCTTCTGTTGTGATCCAACTTAAGATTGCCAGGCCTTTCTTTCTAGTCTGTCTTTAGTCTGGAAGCTCTGCTGAAACCTGTCTACCATGAGTGACCCTACTGGTATTTGAAACACCGGTGGCATAGCTTCCAGCATCATAGCAACACGAAAACCACCACAGTACAACAAGCTGACAGATGGGTGCTGGGTTATAGAATGGGCATATTTTCAACTTTACTAGATATTGTTAAATTGCTTGCCAAATTGGTATACATATTCTACATCTGTGCCGTCCAATAAGGAACCCTGGTGGCGCAACAGTTAGGCAATCGGCTGCTAATTGAGAAGGTGGCGTTCAACCCCGCCAGTGGCTGCAGGGGAGATCTGCTCTCATAAAGATTGTTGTTCAGTGCAGTCGGCTTGGTTCCAACTCACAGGAACCCCGTGTACGACAGACTGAAACTCTGCCTGTGCCATCCTCACAGTCGTTGCTGTGGTTGAGCCCCTTGTTGCAGCCACTTTGTCAATCCATCTAGTTGAGGGTCTTCTTTTTCGCTGACCCTCTACTTTATCAAGCATGATGTCGTTCTCCAGGGACTGGTCCCTCCCGATAACTTGTCCAAAATAAGTGAGTCGAAGTCTTGCCATCCTTGCTTCTAAGGAACTTTCTGGCTGTACTTCCTCCAAGACAGGTTTGTTCGTTCTTTTGGCAGTCCATGGAGTAGTCAATATTCTTCACCAACATCATGATTCAAATATATCAGTTCTTCTCCAGCCGTCCTTATCCATTGTCCAGCTTTTGCATGCATATAAGGCGATTCAGAATACCATGACTTGGGTCAGGTGCACCTTAGGCCTCAAAGTGGTATCTTTGCTTTTGAACACTTTAACGAGGTCTTTTGCAGCAGATTTGTCCAATGCAACGCATCTTTTGATTTCTTGACTGCTGCTTCCGTGGGTGTTGATTGTGGATCCAAGTAAAATGAAATCCTTGACAACGTCAATATTTTCTCTGTTTATCATGATGTCATTTGTCGGTTTAGTTATGAAGATTTTTGTTTCTTTATGTTGAGGTGTTTACTCATGTTGAAGGCTGTATAGTCTTTGATCTTCCTGAGTAAGTGCTTCAAGTACTCTTCACTTTCAGCAAGCAAGGTTGGGCCAACAGCATATCACAGGTTGTTAAGGAGTCTGCCTCTAACCCTGATGCCACGTTCTTCCTACAGTCTGGCTTCTTGGATTATTTGCTCAGTATACAGATTGAATAAATCTGGTGAAGGGATACAACCCTGATGAACACTTTTTTTTTTTATTGTACTTTAGATGAAGGTTTACAGAACAAACTATCTTCACATTTAACGATTAGTATACATATTGTTTCGTGACATTGGTTGCCTACCCCATGACATGTCAACACCGTCTCCTTCTCTACCTTGTGTTCCCTATTACCAGCTTTCTTGTCCCGTTCTACCTTCTTGTCCTTGCCTATGGGCTGGTGTGCCCATTTAGTCTTGTTTTGTTTTATGGGTCTGTCTAATCTTTGGCTGAAGTGACGCACATTTTTTTTCTGATTTTAAACTACGCAATACCACTTGTTATGTCCGAACAACTGCCTCTTGGTCTATGTACAGGTTCTGCAGGAGCACAATTAACTGTTCTGGAATTTCACACTTCCATAAAGAAAAAAAAATCAAAATCCACTTGACAGCACCTGACAACAACAACATATTGATTGCAAGTTGAAATGATAATATTTTGGGTATATTGGGTTAAGAATATATTATTAAAATTAATTTCCACTTGTTTTGACTTTTTAATTGTGGCTGCTGGAGAATTTAAAATTACGTAGGTGGCTCACATCATGTTTCTATATTATACAACTCTGGTCCAGATATTTATTCTTTTTTTGTTATATGGCACAGATATGTCCCTCTAGGAAGACCCTCAATGAGATGGATTGACACAGTGGCTTCAACAGTGGGCTCAAGCATAACAATGATGGTGAGGGTGGTGCAGGACTGGGCAGTGTTTCGTTTTGCTGTGCATAGGGTCGCTATGAGTCAGACTCGACTAGGGCACCTAACAACAACAACAGGTGGCTCTGCAGAAGGCCTGGCAGTTTGCTTCTGTAAAGATTACAACCAAGAAAACCCTACGAAGCAGTTCTACTCCATAACACATGGGGTCACGATGAGTCAGGGGTCAACTCGATAGCAACAATAAGCTATCATTTGCCGTTTAACTTTCTTGATAGTAACTATGTTATGAAGAACTTTCAGATTAAATTTATCAACATTTTTCCTTTTTGGGTCTTTCCTACTCACATTAAAAAAAAGTTGTTGTTATTTGCTGTCAAGTCGATTCTGACTCATAGTGACCCCGTGTGACAGAGCAGAACGACCCATCGGGTTTCCTAAGCTGTAGTCTTTATGGAAGGAGACTGCCACATCTTTCTCTCACCGATCGGCTGGTGGGTTTGAACTGCCGACCTTTCAGTTAGCACTCAAGCACTTAACCATTGCGACATCAGGGCTCCTTATGTGTATATATAAATGCATAGGTTTACATATATTATATATATAATATTTTTATTATGGCAAAATAAACATAACATAAAATTGACCATTTTAGCCATCTTAAAGGGTACATTTTAGTGGCATTTGATACATTCACAATGTGCAGCCATCCACCAGCTAGTTCCATCTTCCAAAACCAAAAACCAAACCCACTGCTGTTGAGTCGATTCCAACTCCTAGTGACCCTGTAGGACAGAGTAGAACTGCCCCATAGGATTTCCAAGGAGTGCCTGGTGGATTCGAACTGCTGACATTTTGGTTAGCAGCCGCAGCACTTAACCACTATGCCACCAGGGTTTCCCCCCTTGCAGTAGTGTCCTACTTTTACCAGCAGAGGGTAGCCTATACCAGTTAACAGACTTAACCCAGACGGTGTGGCTGTGTCCAGATGGGCCCCCAGGACACCGGCTATGGGATGGTCACTGCCTGGTTTATGGAAAAGCAGCTGTCCTGCTCTGGGACTCAAACCTGACCTTTGACTCTGAGGCAGATTCCAGCCACAGAAATCTGGGACCGTCCAAGGCTGCCGCCTTATCCAGGCCACATCATCTCTTCTGGGGTATTTCCACAGCTTCCTAATTGGTCTCCTGGATTTCTCTCCACATCACACTGTTTGCAGTCCTCCAGTGGCTCCCTGTTGCCCTCAAGGCAATTTCATGCTCCTCCCCATGGCGTTTGAGGCCCTGCATGCACTGCCCCTGCCTAGTCATCCAGCTCATTCATTACCACACCCCTCCTTTGCTTCAAGCTCTTTTCTGCCACAGGACCTTTGCGTCAGCTCTCCCTCCAGCCTGGTCTTGTCTTTCTCTGCTTTTTGTTAACCTAGCTCCTTCTCAGAGGCCTCAGCTTAAATGTCACTTTCTTTGACCACCCTCCCTATTCTTTATCTCAATCATCTTTTAGTAATCTAAGGTACACAGAGGCTAAATAATTTGCCCCAGGTCACACAGCTTGGTTTGCAGCTAATAAAAAAACATTTTTTGAAGGAATGGGTGAGTGATAGAGTTCCTGGAATGTACCGTCCTCCAGGCTTCCCTCATCCTACGCGGCTGTAAACCATAGCATTGGAACTGCTGTCACCTCTGGCCTCTCCATGTAGCTGACTTCCTCTCCATCCCCGGCACTGTGCCCTGCACTTCCACACTCTAAACTACTCACAGGTTCCCAGATCCTTTTCAGAAACCCTGCTTTTGCTCCTGCCCTTCCCTGTGCCTGGAACATTCTTCCAATCCTGAAACTCCCTTGTCCTGAAAGGAGCTACGGGGTGGGCCAGTTCCTCAAACCCCTCCTCCCCCCGCCCCTGCCTTGTTTAGAAATAATAGAACGCCAGATTTCATCTGGTCTCTAGCAGCCTTATGGTAGGGGTAGAGGAGGGGGTTGTAGACCAGTATCCTCATCTCTCTGTTGGGGATACTGAGTCCCAGAGAGGATAAGGGACTTGATAAGAGTCAAACAAGGGGTCAGATTCAGAGCTGGGCTAGAATCCAGGTCTCCAGTCTCCCAGCCCAGGGCTCTTTCTACAATGCGGCAGCTCTGTTTGGCATTTCTCAGTTGACAGGGCCAAAAATCCAGTTCTGACTCATGGCGACCCCAAGTATGTCAGAGAAGAACTCTGCTCCACAGGGTTTTCGATGACTGATTTTTTGGAAGTAGATTGCCAGGCCTTTCTTCTGAGGTGCCTCTGGGTAGACTTGAACTTTCAACCTTTTGTTTAGCAGCCAAATTCATTAACTGTTTGTATTACCCAGGAGCTCCAGACAGGGCCTAATCACCCAAAAAGAGCTCCTGTGGGTAGTGTCTGAAACTCTAGCACTGGAGATCACTTCCTTTGGGGGGGCCGTAAGTGGTGTTGAAAAGGTTTTGGTCTTCAGGGAGCCCTGCTAGTAATGAAAACTGCTGCAGTGAGTCATGTGCTAAGCTTTTGTCAGCTGGTTCCCAGGAAGATGAGCTTGCTGACAGGCTGCCCGGGGTGAGATGGCGTGGGAAGGAGATCCTGGCCGAGGGCTGGAGGAATGTGGGAAGCAGCAAGGCAGGCAGAAAAAAGGGGGTGGAAAGGAGATGACAGCCATGGAAAAGGCAGGGCTGCGGTGAGAGCCTTAGGCTGGGGACTCAGGAAGCTTGGCCTCGCTGCCCATTTGCTGTGGGATGCTGGGCAAGTTTCTTTCCTATTCTGAGCTCTGGTCTGGGTCAGACTTGCTTCTAGGCTTGGGTGTCAGGAAGTTAGTGCCCCAGGTGGCGGTTGCCATGACAACTATCTCTGCAGAGATAGTAACCTTGGGACTGTTGCCATGAATACGGTTACTAGATACAAAAGAACCCAGTTATTGGCTATCATTGTTCTGCCTTGAGGCAGGTTCCTCCCTTTCACCTCCTTCTATCACCTGCTGAAGTTCAGTGATAGTGGGTAAGATAAATTGACACCCAGGGAGGTGTCAGGAGTCAGAGACCTGTGTTCTAGAGGTGCCTTCTCTTTCTCTGACAGGCTGTGTGACGTTGGGCAAGTCTGTGCTCCTCTCTGGGCCTTAGTTTCCTCATCTGTAAAATGAAGAGGTCACATGAGGCCCTGTTACCTCTAAACTTCTACCGATTTCCCTTTAAATGGGAGACACAACTTTAAGCCAAAGGGCTGTCTCTAGGGATAATAGGAAAGTATTAACAACTGTTAGGATCACCACTGACCAGTTAGAACAGCCCTGGATGGCCCTGCTATGGCAGGTGTCACTCCTTTAGTGGCTGTAATTGGGGAGATCTGTTGGGGGGTCCACAGTGGCCATTATACTTGGGGGTACTACTTGGAGGGCACTCAGGGCGGGTTAAAAAAACCCACTGCTGTTGAGTTATTAACAATCAATAGGAATATATCTAAATATCTTAACAACTGGTATGGCTATTCCTTTGCATACTGGCTGAGCACCAGCTTTGGTTGTATTTAAAATGGTGAAATTACAGGCACTGTTAGTAGCAGTTGGAGCCCTAGTGGCGCAGCGGTTAAAGTGATCGACTGCTACGTAAAGGTTGGCGGTTTGAAATCACAGCGGCTCCGCGGGAGAAAGATGTGACAGTCTGCTTCTGTAGAGATTTACAGCCTTGGAAACCCTGTGGGGTCGCTATGAGTTGGAATTGACTTGACAACAGCGGGTTTGGGGTTTTATTTGGTGAGTAGCAAGGAGGGATTTTCTGGGCAGAAGGGCTGCTGATTGAAGCTGACATCTCTCAAGCCCAGCCCTGGTCAGGACCTCTGAGTGTAGGATTAGTCCTCCTTCCTGACCACCACACCTCCCTGAGTCAGCTGTGCAGAGTCCCCAGAGAGCCGAGTTTGCCAGAGTCTCCATTCCAGGAGTGGCTGATGCCCAGACAAGTGGGCAGGCACAGCAGGAGCTGGTGGAGCCCAAGGAGGAAGCAGGGAGGCTGGGGATGCCTGCTCCTCCTCTCCCAGGAGACCAGGCCCTGGGCCCATGCCAGCCCCTCAGCCTCGGGGTCAGCCCCCCTCCTCCAGGCTCAGTAGTGCCCCCTCCCCTTGCTTCTCCCAGCAGGACTCCACAAACAGTTTCTCTGGATGGACGTGCTGCTGCCTCCTCCCTGCACACTTTCCATTCCCAGCCCTGAGCCTCAGCCACAGTTCTCAGGAAAATTGGCTGAAAGAGACATTTTCCATGCTCTTGACTCCTCTGCTGGTGACTGTCCCTGCCTCCACTCTCCCCAGCGTCTTCTCCAGCTGGTCACCCCAAACCTGGAAGGAGGGGAAATATTTGGTTAACTGGTTGCTGCTCACTCACTGTTTAATTTTATGTAAGTTATTTCAGCTCCCTGGGCCTCAGTTTCCTAATCTGTGAAATGAGTTAGCTAGCTTGAGAAGCAGGCTCTGGAGTCAGACATTCCTGGCTTAATCCTTAATTCTACTGGTTATTAACTGTTTGACTTTGGACAAGGTAATTAACATCTTGCAACCTCAGTTTTCCTCATCTATAAAATGGGTATTATCTCTTACTGTTGTGAGGATTAATGAAATAACACGAGAAAAGGACTTAATCCAATGCCCTGCACATGCCAAGTTCTCAGCGAATTGTTGTTGTTGTGTGCCATCGAGTCGATTCCAACTCATAGTGACCCTACATGACACAGTGGAACAGCCCCATAGGATTTCCAAGGAGTGGCTGGTGGATTTGAATTGCTGACAACCTTTTGGTTAGCAGCCTGAGTTCTTAACTACTATACCACTATTATTTTTTATTAATAGTTATTAATATCTACTAGGTGCCAGGTACTGTGCTAGGTACTTTACACACTCTATTTCTAATCCTTATAACACTGCAAAGTGCTTGTCATCCCTTTCGTAAAGCTTCACAAGGTTCGAAAGCATCGAAAGGTTCACAAAGGTCAAGGGACTTGGCCAAGACCACACAGCTGGCAAGTGGCTGAGCTAGAGGGATTTGAACCCAGATCTGGCTGATTCCAGAGCTCCTGTTCTAACTAAGCCCCAGGTAACTGGAAGAAAACACCTCTCTACCCACAGGCAGAGAAAGAAGAATGGACTAGCCTAGGCTTAGAGTTTAATACAGCTCTTAAAAGCTGTCATTTTGGGCAGCTAGGGGGAGCAATCATTGAGAGGAAAATTGCTAAATTTTATTATAATCAGAGAAATGCAAAGTATGTAATGAGACACCTTCCTTCCCAACTCTCCCCCCAACAGAATGTCAAATGAGAAAAAGACTGGTAATGTCTAAGATGGGTCATGGTGAGGGGAATTGGATACTGTTGGTCTGAATATAAATGAAAACAGCCCTTTTGGAGGGCAATTTGACAGTGTCTGTCAAAAGGCATCTAAAATGCGCTTGCCCTTTGACTCAGTAAATTTGATTTTGGTGATTTTTCCTACATATGCACAAAGCTCTTTGGGTAAGAATATTATTCACTGCCACATTGTTAGTAAGGGCAAAACATTCCCACTAACCTAAATGTCCTTCAATAGGTGAAATATACTATGCTACATCCATACTGAAGAAAATCAGAGCAAGTCCACAAGAGCCAAAATATGACCTTGAGTATATCCCACCTGAATTTAGAGACCATCTGAAGTATAGATTTGATGCATTGAACACTAGTGACAGCAGGCCAGACGACTTGTGGAATGACATCAAGGACATCATACATGAAGAAAGCAAGAGGTCGTTGAAAAGACAGGAAAGAAAGAAAAGACCAAGATGGATGTCAGAGGAGACCCTGAAACTTGCTCTCGAACATCGAGCAGCTAAAGCAAAAGGAAGAATTGGTGAAATGAGAGAACTGAACAGAAGATTTCAAAGGGCAGCTCGAGAAAACAAAGTAAAGTATTATAATGACATGTGCGAAGAGCTGGAAGTGGAAAACCAAGAGGGAAGAACACGCTCAGTGTTTCTCAAGCTGAAAGAACTGAACAAAAAATTCAAGCCTCGAGTTGCAATAGTGAAGGATTCTATAGGGAAAATATTAAACGACGCAGGAAGCATCAAAAGAAGATGGAAGGAATACAGAGTCATTTTACCAAAAAGAATTACTCGATGTTCAACCATTCCAAGAGGTGGCATATGATCAGGAACCGATGGTACTGAAGGAAGAAGTCCAAGCTGCTCTGAAGGCATTGGTGAAAAACAAGGCTTCAGGAATTGATGGAATATCAATTGAGATGTTTCAACAAATAGATGCAGTGCTGGAGGTGCTCACTCATCTATGCCGAGGTATATGGAAGACAGCTTCCTGGCCAACTGACTGGAAGAGATCCATATTTATGCCTATTCCCAAGAAAGGTGATCCAACCAAATGTGGAAATTATACAACAATATCATTAATATCACATGCAAGCAAAATTTTGCTGAAGATCATTCAAAAACAGCTGCAGCAGGATATCGACAGGGAACTGCAAGAAATTCAGGCCGGTTTCAGAAGAGGACGTGGAACCAGGGATATCATTGCTGATATCAGATAGATCCTGGTTGAAAGCAGAGAATACCAGAAGGATGTTTACCTGTGTTTTATTGACTATGCAAGGGCATTTGACTGTGTGAATCATAACAAATTATGGATAACATTGCAAAGAATGGGAATTCCAGAACACTTAATTGTGCTCACGAGGAACCTTTACATAGATCAAGAGGCAGTTGTTCAGACAGGACAAGGGGATACTGATTGGTTTAAAGTCAGGAGAGGTGTGCTCCAGGGTTGTATTCTTTCACCATCCGTGTTCAATCTGCAATTGCTAGAACACATAGAGAGAAAATCACTCAGTGTATAGGAGACTTGAATGGCGTTATCAACCACCTTGACCAACTGCACAATATATATTATTTTCAAGTGCACATGGAACATGCATCAAGATAAACCAGATGCTGAAGTATAAAACAAATTTCAATTTTGCAGTAGAATTAAGTTAGAAATCATAAACAGAAATCTATATAAATGTCTCCCTCCAAATATTTAAAAATTAACCTACTTCTAAATAACCTTTGGGAAGAAAAATAAATCACAGGTGGTAATTAGAAAATATTTTGAACTGAATGATTATGGAAACACAACATACCAAAATTTGTGGGATGCAACTAAAGCAGTGCTTAGAGGAAAATTTATAGCTTTAAATGCTTCTACAGGTAGTCCTTGACTTGATATATTTGAGTTATGATGAGCAACACTTATGACCATCATTTCTTAAAAATATCTTATTGCTAGTAAAATGTGCTACATAGAATGTTGCCGCACTTTGTAGTATGCTGACGTTATCGTTCTCAGGTGTTTACTTAGAGATGTTTAATTTTATGATTTACTGTTCAAAACACTGCAGTATAGATTTGGCTTTTTAAACTAAATCAAGGGCTTCAGTTGCTTGTAAACATGTACCCAAACACTGATCGCATTGCTAAAGTTGAGAGGCAGATTTGGGAAGCAATGAGATGTTACCTCAAAATAGAAGAAGAAAAAAAAGGACGATACAGACAACCCTCACTAATTTTCTGACTAGAAATGCCATCCCCATTCCCAGGAATAATCCAGATGATCCTGAACCTTCCACAAGTGGAGTTATTACTGTAGCTGACAAAATGCCAATGTCGCCCAACTTTTCTTCATTGTCAAAGTAAATTTTGATGGTTTGTGTGTTTTTTAATGTATGTATGTATTAAAATATATCTGTAAGTTTATCTGTAATGTTTCCAACCCCAAAAGCCAAATAAAGATAGGATTTATAAAGACACTGATAATAAAGGCAATAACAATGAAAACTATTGACTTATGTCAGAACCGATTTATGATGGAGACATCAGAACAGAATTCCATTGTAAGTCAGGAACTGTCTGTATTAGGAAAGAAGAAAGGTCTTGAATCAATGATCTAAGTTTCCATCTTAAGAAGCTAGAAAAAGAACAAGAAGATAAACCTCAAAATAAGAAGATAATTTTATATGTACTGGCATGGCTAGAAGGTAAGGATAAATGGAGTGAAAAAAGCCAATTACATGTCTCTAACGTGTATGGCAGAGACTGCTTGTTCTCCTTCAATTTCCTTTCTTAAGAACAGAACTGATTTTGAGCTGGCACAAAATCAGAATAGAGTACATGTCCTAGGCTCCTTTGTGACCAGCTCTGGCCACCAGAGATATAACGGAGGTAATAGGTGCGTCTTCTGAGAGGTTGTGCCTTTTTCGACTCCTCCCCACTTCCTGCTGGCTGGAACGTGGATGTGGTGGTTGCAGCTTGAACAGCAGGATACAAGGAGCCACGCTGCACCGTGGAATGCCATGCCAGCCTTGGCTTGCCTGCTTCTGGGCTTCTTTTACATGAGAGAAAAACATACTTCTGTCTTGTTTCCATCTCTGCTATTTTGGGTTTCATTCCTTGCGATTGAGCTCATCCCTAACTCATGTAACTATGATTCCATTTATGTGAAAAAATCAAACCAACCTCTACATGTGTATCAGATAGGTAATTTTGACTATGTTACAGACACATCCAATTCAATTGGCTTCAGTAGTGATGACATAGTGTCTTACAGAACAGTAAGTCTAGAGACGGGGCAGCTTTGGGACTGGTTAATTCAGTGTCTTGACTTCTTGATTGCCATCCTCTGAGTAGAGCTCCTTGTGACTGCCCGTGGTGCCTACGGTTCTGATGACCAGTGGAGGAAAAGGGACTGTTCCTTCCTGTTGCAGCAATTTTTTTTTTAATGGTAAAGAATATTTTTCTAGAATCTTCCGGTCAACCTTCCCTCACATCTAATTGGCCAGAGCTAGGTTTCAGGTCCACCTTTAAACCAATTACTGGTTAATCAGGATTTATTCTTGATCTTGTGGAGAAGAGACCAACAGAGCAAAATGGGTGTTCTGCTAGTGTGTAAGAAAAAGGAAAGTAGCCAAATGTCTGCTATAATGTATATGTGAGTGTGCCACAAAAGCCTGTAAGAATACACCTTAAATTACTAATGGTAGGTATATCTGGGGAGAGGAATGGGGGCTGGAGGAAGAATGGAAGGAGTTCTGTGGCAAAAACTGAGATTGCCTATCCAACAACACTTACCCACTTCTCCTTTGCTCACAGAAGCCATCTTGTTTGGGGACACCAAGAGGATTAATTAATTGACCAAAGCCAGATGAGGCAATCGTATTACTTTTTGCCAGATGGTTGCTTTCTCAGCCTCCCTTGGGACTAAAGGTGGCCATGAAACTCAGTTTGGTCATTGAGATATAAAGGGAAACTGCTGGGAGGAGAGCCCTGGTGGCGTAGTGTTTAAGAGCTCAGCTGCTAACAAAAAGGTCGGCAGTTGGAATCTACCAGCCAATCCTTGGAAATCCTATGGGGCAGTTCTACTCTGTCCTATACGGTCACTATGAGTCGGAATCGACTTGATGGCAACTGGCTGGAAGGAAAACAATTTCCTCCCTGATAAAAAGAAAGCCTCTTTTTGACCTTTCCCTTTCCATTCTGCTTGGAACACAGCGGATGCGACGCTTGGAGGTGTGGCAGCCATCTTGCAACGAGGGAAATGCCTAGAGAATTAAGGAAATGCAGATAGGGTGTCCTGACATTTAGGGCTGATGAGTCAACCCTGAAACCGCCTACCTCTGGACATCTTGTTAGAAAATGTCTTTATAAGGGCTTCTATCATGTGTAGCTGAGGGTATCTTAACAGATAAATGCATTTTTACTTTTTAATTCTTCTCTGGTTTGATTTATTTTTATGATGGAAATATGTTATTTCTGTAATTCAAAGTTCAATTTAAGAATATATACCACTTGGCAATGAAGCTGAAGAAGCACTCTTGGAAAGGCGGGTAGGGGAAGGGGTGAACAAAAAGAACAAGCTGTTCTTTATAATTCAATTCTAATTGCATGTTGTGAAGGGTGACCTTACAGACTGGGAGAATGGCTGAGAATACATTTCTCTACTGCTGTTTTGAGTTTAGCCCAGAGGTTCCAAACTGTCAGCCTATGGGCAGAATTTGGCTGATGGACATGTTTTGCTTGTCCTGTCCAGGATTTTTAAAAGTTGGAACTAGCAATCATTATTTAGCCTAGCCCTGGTGGTGCAGTGGTTAAGAGGTTGGCTGCTAACCAAAAGGTCAGTAATTCAAATCCAATAGCCGCTCCTTGGAAACCCTATGGGGCAGTTCTACTCTGTCCTATAGGGTTACTATGAGTCAGAATTGACTCAGTGGCAATGGGTTTTTTTTTTAATCTAGAATTAGGAGCCCTGGTGTCACAGAGGTTAAAGCACTTGGCTGCTAATTGAAAGGTTGGTCGTTCAAACCCACCAGCCTCTCTGTGGGAGAAAGATGTGGCAGTCTGCTTTGGCAGATTTACAGCCTTGGAAACCCTATAGAGCAATTTTACTCTGTCCTATAGGGTCGTTCTGAGTCGGAATTCATAGGGTCGTTCTGAGTCGGAATCGATTCAAAGGTAGTAGATTTGGTTTTTTTGGATTTAAGAATTGGCATACCTCACATAAATATCTGGCTTCCTTTGAAAAACCAAAATATCCGGCAGCACTGGGTTTGTATCCTAACAGCAATAATTGGCACCTTAGTTCCATTGGTCCCTTTAGACAGGGCAGGTCCTTCAGTTGGCTGCAGACCTTGATGCTCCCTAATATCCTTTACCCAGCCTACTTCACTGGTTTATATTACCTAGGACTGCAGCGTGAGTTAGTGACCCTTGGTTTAGGTTTTAGAATTGGTGTTCTTGTGTGTGTACAAGCATGTGTGTGCGCCCATGCGTATGTGTGTGATGCACAAGGTGCCTCCCAGACAATTGGCCATGTGAAGAGGTGTCTATCTGCATTCACAAAGTTAAGCACACCATGAAGAGCACTGTATTTGGAGTGGTCACACCCAGTCACTTTCACTCTGGACTCTTCTGTAGGACTGGAAGAGCTAAGGACACCCTGGACTGTCCTGCTGGAATAGCTGGGGTATTCATTCAGTGCCTATATCTCAGATTTGGGGAGATGTGTTGCTGGGGGGGTAGGAATAATTCTGAGGAAAGACCTCCATCTAGGAGCAGAGAGGGGTGTTTTCTGAAAGGTGGATGGAGACTTGCCCAGCAGAGATTTGAAGAAGTTGGTGCTCCTGCAGACAAGCAAGGACTTGAGGAAGGGAGGCAATGTCAGAATCTTGGTACAGCTCCCCAGTGCCCCCAACATCCCACTAGAGGGGCTCCCCTTTAATTTAGGACCTTCTCTACATATTCAAAGAAGCCCTGGTGGTGCAGTGGTTAAGCACTCACCTGCTAACCAGGAGGTCTGCAGTTCGAACCCACCAGCTGCCCCATGGAAGGAAGATGTAGTGGTCTGCTTTTGTAAAGATTACAGCCTTGGAAACTCTATGGGTTCGCTATGAGTCAGAATTGACTCAATGGCAGTGGGTTTTTTGGGTCTACATATTCATTAGAACAAGGCCGAAAGGGAAGAGTGAGGAGCTAGCCAGTGCCTTCCTCCATCCCTCACTCTACCCACTGTAGTGGGCAGATAATGGTTCCCCAAAGATATCCTCATACTAGTCCCTGGAACCTGTGAACATGTATGTTACATGGCAAAGGGGAATTAAGGTTATAGATGGAGTTAAGGTTGATAAGCAGGGAGATTATCCTGGATCATCTGGTTGGAGGCAATGTAATCGCAAGGGTGGAAGGGGAAGCAGAAGAGGGAGAACCAGAAAGATGGCATCATGAGGAGGATAGCCTGGTGTTGCTGGCTTTGAAGGTGGAGGAAGGGGGTCATGAGCTAAGGAAGGCAGTTGGCCTGTAGAAGCTGGAAAAGGCAAGGAAATGGATTCTCCTCTAGAGCCTATAGAAGGGAAGGCAGCCCTGGTAACACCTTTCCTTGCTGATGAAGTGAGACCTGTGTCAGACTTCTGTGGAACTTCTGTGGCACATCTGTATTGCTTTAAGGGACTAAGTTTATGGCAATATGTTACAGCAGCAATAGAAAACAATACACGACTAGGCCACCTGGAGGGGCCACGGGTAGGTGTGTTGGCCGACAGCCCCAGCAGAGATCCCAGTTTACCACCAGCATCAAGCTCCAGACACATGAGTGAAGACACCTCCAGACGATTCCAGGCCCCAACTGTCGAGTCACTCCAGTCCTTGAGTCTTCCTAGCTAGGGCCCCAGAGACAAGCTGTATGCACTTTGTCCTGCCCGAATTCATGACAAAAATCCATGAGCGTAATAAGTGTTTTATGTCACTAAGCTTTGGAGTGGTCTGTTATGCAGCAATAGTAACGGAAATAGGCACCCATCAGAAATCCACTGTCCTTTTCTTCTTCGCTGAGGCCCAATTTCTTCGCAGGTAGCTTTCCTCCCTCGTGTGGCCACGTAAGACTCTGTCCTCAGCTCAGGGCAAACCCTGATAAACCTAAGCCAAGGATTGGTTTAAAGGTGGCTGTGTGACCCGATTCTGGCCAAGAAGAACTGAAGGAAATTTTGCTAGAGGACTTCTGGGAAAGAGTTTCCTTGCTGATGAATGAGAAATGCCCAGAAAGAAACAGCTTTCTTGCTTTTATGGGACCTTGTCGTGTCTGCATTTGAGGCTTTGAACTAGAGTGTCCCAAGAATAAGCCGAGACCCAGAGGATGGCAGAGTGGAAAGACAGAAACCTTTACACATATGCTCAAAGAGGTATGTATAATGTTCATAACAGCATGTCTGTAATAGCAAATAATAATAAAAGTTCATCAACGGGAAAAAGGATGAATAAATCTTGTGTGCTCCTACAATGGAATATTATACAGCGATGAAAGGAATGAACTACAATTACATATATCAACATGAATAAATCTCATAAATATAACACTGAATGTAAAAAGCAAACTGTAGACATATCATATATTTAAGTGAAGTTTAAAAGCACGCAATACCGTGCTTCAGAGAACATATGTATGTACAAAGAAGTATAAAGAAATGCCCATGAATACACTAATAGCTACAACTTATTGAGTCTTATTGTGTGCAAAGCATCAGGCTAATAACATGCTGATCTGATTGAATTCTCACACCAACCTGTAGAGAGAGAGAGAGAGAGACTCTTAACATCCCCATTGTCCAGATGAGAAAACTGAGGCCTAGAGAGGTGAAGTAAATTACCCAGTGGCACATAGTGGTACATTCTTAAGTAGTGAAAGTCTTATTTAATCTTACATGATATGAATTATCACCCCAATTCCAAGATGATGGAACTGAGGCCTAGAGAGGTCCCAGGTCACAAAGAGACCAAATGCCCACTGTGGGATTTGAATTCAGCTCTCTTCCGGTTCCGAAGCTTGTGCTTTTCCACCAACACCTTGTTACAACCATGAAGCATGGGAATGTACGTGAACACACACACACATGCACATTCCAGATCGAACAGGGAAAACTACACGTTGTTGAACCCAAAGCTCCCATCCCATCTTTAATATTATTTTTAACTGAACCCTGAACTAAACAAATTGAAAGTAAACTTGTATATTTTTTCAAGCTGTTGAACTAGAATGTGCAAATATTTTTGAGACAATAACATAGAGAATTCTACCTTCACCTCTTCACTCTTAAATATTTTGATGTGCCTACGGTCATGGTAGAGCTGAGGGACTCTGAGTCTTTACAAAGCAACTGTAGATGAATTTTCCACGATACCTGCCCTTTCCTTCTCTTCTCCCTTCCCCTTCCCACTCTCAGCCAGGGCAGGGACAGGACCAGCTGTGACCCTCTTTATCTCCTTGCCTTCTTTGTACACCTTGTCAATGTTTGCTAAATGAAGGCATGAGACAGGTCCTGTGAGATGTTATTTTCCACCATGGGGGTCCCTGAGTGGAAGCCTCATGCTCCTGGCTGAGAAGGTGAAACTTTCCACCAAGTCTAGTGATCCTGGGTATCCAAGCAGCCTGGCTGAGTGTCTCGGCCTCCAGATCCAGACCGCCCTCATCTGATCTGGACCAGGCACTTTGTGCTCCTCCCCCACGGCAAGGGGGGACCCTCTGCCCTCTAAGAAGACTTGAAGGCCCCTGGGGAGACATTTGCCTTTCCAGGGCTTTATCATTTTTTCCATAACAGTCTCCTCCCTTCAAGGTGGAAAGTCCCAGCTGGTGGCTGTGGACATTCTCAATGTGTGTTTGTTCTCTGCCTTGCCCCAAGCCCTGGCAACAGGGTATAGGGCAAGGACACCTCCCCTTTTATACCAGCCTGTTCCTGACTTTTGGTACTAACAGATGGTGCAATATATAGGAGTCCTTAACACCATGGGACTGGACTTCCCTTGTCTGAATCCTGAATCTGCTATTTGCTAGCTGGGCAACCTCGGCAAGGTATTGAATCTCTCTGTGCTGCAGTTCCTTCACCTGAAAACAGGCATGGTGATTAATAATATTACCATTTTTTTTCCTCTAAATTTTATTTATTTCGTTGTTGTTGAGAATATACACAGCAAAACATACACCGATCCAACAGTTTCTACGTGTACAATTTAGTGACATTGATTACATTGTTCAAGTTGTGCAACCATTCTCACCTTCCTTTTCTGAGTTGTTCCGCCCTCATTAACATAAACTCACTGCTCCCTAAGCTTTCTGTCTAATCTTTTGAGTTGCTGTTGTCAATTTGATCCCATATAGATAGTTCTTAAAAGACCATAATTCTCAAGGCAGACATTTTTCACTAGTTAAGCTAGACTATTCAATTTTAAGGTGACTTCAGGGGATATTTTTGGTTTAGGGTTTAAAGATTACCCTAGGCTAATATTTCAGGGGTTCATCCACCCTCCATGACTCCAGAAAGTCTAGAGTCTATGAAAATTTGAAATTCTGTTCTGCATTTCCCCCCTTCTGATCAGGATTCTTCTATGGACTCTTTGATCAAAGTGTTCAGTAATGGTAGCTGGGCACCACCCAACTCTTCTGGTCTCATGGCAAAGGAGGCAGTTGTTCATGGGGGCAATTAGCCTCACATTCCATATCCTCTTCCTGTTCTGGACTCTCCTTCTTTCTCTGTTGTTCCAGGTGAATAGAGGCCAATTGTACCTTGGATGGCTGCTTGCAAGCTTTTAAGACCCCAGGCACCATGCAACAGACTAGGTGGTAGAGCCAAAGGACTAAACATGTTATTAGGCCAATCAACTGGGATGTTCCATGAAGCCATGGCCCTAAACCTCCAAACTGAGGAGCCAAATTTCATGAGGTGTTTGGTTGTACATAAGCAGCCTCAGAAGCAACCCTTTTTTTTATTGTCGTTGTAAACACGTCTATAATATTACCAGTTTTGAAGTTTTAACGAATTGATGTCTGAGAAGCACTTATAATAGCTCCTGGTGATGTAACTGTTTGTTGTTGTTATTATTATTATATCAACTTGGGAAATTCATGTCCTCGCTCGGTGCCTCAGTTTCCCCAACTGACCAATAAAGGGAGAAGTCCTTGCCTGTCTCTTGACAATCGATCTGGGTGTAAATCCTGACTACCTTTCTTGCTGTGTGGCCTTGGACAAATGTCTTGGCTTCTTTTAGCCATAATGTGTTCATCTATCAAATGATATTTTTTAAATAGAGGATTATAGTGGTGATGAAATGAGAAAGTGTGTACCACGCATGTAGCCAGAGAAGGAGCTAAAAAAAAAAAAAAAAGTTAACTATTATTATTTTTTTTAATGGAACCTTCTAAACTATAATGGCTGTGTCGCTGGGAGGAGTATTGTGGTTTTCTCACATGCTTTCCCAGCCATGTCTTGGTCACAGCCTCCTAGAAGTAGAGAGGTGAGGACAGAAAGGGCCATTTTACAGATTGGTTTTATCAATCCATTCAATAAGTATTTGCTGATCACTACTGTGAGCCAAGCAGTCTTGTAGGTGCTGGGGACAGAGCAGCACCAAGGGCCCTGCCTTCCTGGAGCTTTCATTCCTGTGCGGGAGACAGACAATAAACACATGAGTACGTAAGTATTCCATAGGAGTGCAGGTTTAATCCCTTTATTTTACACATGGGGAACCCGAGGCCCAAGGCGGCAAGAGATTTTCCTAAAGTCCTCTAGTGTCAGAGCAGGGCAAGGATGCACAAGCAGGTCTTCAGAGTCTAGGACATCTTATCTTTAACAAGCCCTCTTAAGCCAATGTCTTAAGATGTGGTAGTGGGAATCAATGTTTATTGAATTTTCCGAGACAAAGGAGTTGCAGTATACATCTTCAATCAATTAATTCTCACATCAAACTTCTCAGGGTGAAAATTGGCATGATCCATTTTAGAAATGGGAAAACTAAGGCAAAGAGAGATGGAGGAGAGCAGGGTTTGAACACAGACTCCCTGCTGGTTCAGGGCCTATCCCCAAAGCCACTTTGCTCTTCTGTCTCCATGGCTGCATACCCTTCCCCCAGCACAGTCTGTCTAGACCTTTCTTTTTTCCTCCCTTCCATTCTGGTCTGCACTATTCCTTCCACTCTCTGTGTGGCCCGGGGCAAGCCCTCTCCCTCTCTGGCCCTCAGTTTCTCCCATCTGTAAACTGAGGGGCATTGGATTGGATTATCTTCAGGGTCTTACCTGACTGCCCTGATTTTCAGCCTCTCGTCAGTTTGTAATTATTTTCATCACTTTTTGGTTTCCAGTGTGCCTTCAGTGAGCAGCATCCTGCCCCTTCTGGTTTGCCACCATCTCCCCAGAGCCTGGCACTGCACCCTATCCTTAGTAGGCCCTCAATAATATTTGTGGATGAAGGAAGGAGGGAATGGTGGTAAATGTCCTCAGTTTTCTCAAAGCCACCTCCTGTGCTCTCTCCCCAGCCCTTTTTCCTTTCTCAGCCTCTGGGCCTCCCCGCCCTCCCTCATTCTCCCGCCTTCTCTCCCTCTCACCTCCCAGGGCAGGCTCTAGCCCTCCATCCGGCCTGCATTTTCCGGGTTTGATATCATTTTTTCCACTCTCTCGGCTGCTGCCGGCTGCCTCTGCCAACTTTCCACAGCTATAGCCCCTCCCCCTCCCATCCGGACGGAAGGCCCAGACACTCAGCTTGGGGTAGGGGAACACTGTCCTCTTCCCCAGGCTGGGGTTGGGGTGGGAGAATATGTGCCATCACTGCCCCACTGGCATGACTCAGGGGTTGTGGCTGGAGGATATGGTTCACCTGTGCTTCAATCTTCCTTGGCATCACGTTAACAGGCCGGGATCTGGTTGCCCGTGGCTGGGACATGGCCCATGTGTGGGGCTGAAGTGTCTGGCGGGGAACTGGTTGGGGGCAGGGGTGTCAGGCGTCCGGGACACAATGGCCCAAGCCTTTTACATCTTGTTCTTCCCTCAAAGTAGTGACACCCTTCCCCTCGAGCTGGAAAATCCTGACCTGACCCCCAAGGCCCAGCCCTCTCCCAGCCAAGCAGGGCCCCTCACTGTCTCCTACCTCCCACACAGCCAAGGCAGGTCCAAGGAGGAGGCTGGGCTCTGGCATCTGGTCCTCACTGGCTGAGTGACCCTCTGGTGCTCACTCCCCCTCTCTGGGCTTCAGTTTCCACATCCGGAAAATAAATGAGTTGGACTACATTGAGGGTCCAACCTGGGGATTAATGGGTTGCATTTCAAGGCGTCCATGACCTCTTCTATGCAAAATTGCGCTTGCAAGTTCATTTTCCCAGGACTGTGGATATGTTAGGCATAGACTCTGGTCAAACAAGCCTGGGCTGGAATTCTGGCAGCTTCATTTATAGCGACTGTGTAATCTTGGGAGCATGCCTTCACCGTCCTGCGCCTCAGTTTCCTAATTAGTAAAACGGTGCTAATAGTAACGCCCTCCAGGTGTTGTGAAGATTACATAATACTTATGACAGCTTAGTACACAGAAACCCCAGCTATTACCTTGGCAGGATAAGTTGCCCAAGATTCTTTCCAGATAACATTTTGAGTCCATAATCTAAAAAAACGGGTCAGTGAGAAAACGGGTCACACTGAACCACAATTGTGCCCCACGGTGCCTCTCTCACAGACCTGAGGCAGGGGAATTGCATTATTTACCTCCATACCCAGTGGTTGGGAGAAGGGCCTGAGCACATAATTGGTTCAATTACTTTACTGATTGAACCTGACACTCAGACCAGCAGGCTAAACCCGTCTGCAGCCAGGGAAGATGGGATAAGAAGGCAGGAGGTGGAGACGCTCTGATCTGGTTTATGGTGGAGGCTTCTGAGGGTTGGCCAAAGTCCAAGGACATGAAAAATTTTTACAAAAAGTACCCACTGCGAAAAAAACCCTACTCTGTGCCCAACTTGAGGCTTCGGCTCCATACTCTGTCCAATTGCGTCCCCCTCTGGAGGAGTTCCTGAGGCTGCGGCAAGCTGGCAGGCCCACGATTAGGACTCCACGCAACCAAGCCTTTGCCCCTTGAAGGCATCTGCGGAGTCCAGGATGCACCCCAGTGTCCCTTACGCCCATGAGGACGGGGGGCCTCAGAGCACAGCCAGGTTGTGGCAGGACTTGGAGCGGGCCTTGAGTGCCCGGCGGCGGGCGCTACGGGCTGTCAGTCGTTCCAGGAAGCGGCGAGCGCGCTGGCCGAGGCTGGCCCGCCGTCGGGGCACTGGTGGCTCCCGGGCCGCACTGCCCCGGCGGCGCAAGCGCAGTTGGCGCACCACGCCCTCGAAGAGCTCGGCCACGTTGTGCTGCAGGGTGGCTGACGTCTCGATGAACTTGCAGTCGAACACCACAGCGCAGGCGCGGCCCTCTGGTGGGCGGGGTCAGGTGAGCGGGGCGGAGCCATAGCCGGAAGGCGGAGATAGAGGTAGGAAGAGAAGTATTCAGTCTCGACTCAAGCGGTTTTTCCTGTGCTTGTGTGCGTGTTAGGTAGGCCTTGTGGCTGGTGCCGGGCGCTCAGAGATAAATTAGACCCGGCTTTGAGGAGTTAGTTCACAGGCTTGTGATTGATACTGGAACTGGGCCTAGAAGGATGCGTGGGTGTTCACCTCCGTGGCAGCAGAATGAGGCTGGGAAGACAGGGAGGCTGGGACCAGCAGATACGGAAGGGCCTTGAATACTAGGCAAGGGGTCTGACCTACTGGGCCTCAGAATTACCTGGGGAAGCTGGTTAAAAGGCAGATTCCTGGGCCCACTCCCAGGGATTCTGATTCAGTACGTCTGGGAAGCTGCATTTTACCAAAAGCTGGAGATGATGTTGCAGTTTCCCGGGATGGCTACCCACTAGGAGGAGACCTTGGTATCATAGTGGTTAAGTGCTGCGGCTGCTAACCAAAAGGTCGGCAGTTTGAATCCACCAGGCGCTCCTTGGAAACTCTATGGGGCAGTTCTACTCTGTTCTATAGGTCGCTCTGAGTCGGAATCGACTCGACGGCAGTGGGTTTGTCTGGGTTACCCAGTAGGAATAGGGGGGCAGTGGTGGTTCGTAGTAGAATTCTCGCCTTCCATGAGGGATGCCCGGGTCCCATTTCTGGCCGAGCGTGCAGCCACCAACTGTCAGCGGAGGCTTGCGTGTTGCTATAATGCTGAACAGGCTTCGGTGGAGCTTCTAGACTAAAAGGGACTGGGAAGAAAGGCCTAGGAACCTACTTCTGAAAAATCAGCCAGTAAAAACCCTGTGGATCACGACGGTCTGATCTCGTTGTACATGGGGTTGCCATGAGTCAGTGGCCGATTTGATGGCAGCTAAGAACAACAATAGCCCACTAACCATTGGCCTTCTATCTCCAGAATACCACTGGGCTGGGAGGCAGGACCCTAGGATCTAGTGCTTACTGGCTGGTAACCCTGTAGAAATGGCTTCCCCTTTCTGGGCCTCAGTTTTCGTATTTGCAAGTTGAAGGAGTTGTACTAACATGAGAACTGATTAAATCTGAGAAGTGTTGGTTTAGATGTTACTCTGTGGGTAGGGCTATTTTAAGATCTTTACGGGCCCCACCTGACATCATATCAAACATATTAAAATGTTTCTCATCCTGCTTTAAATATAATTTATGTGTAACTTTAAAAAAGTTTTCATTTGCAGTTGCTGGCTGACACAGCATTATGCTTTTTAGATAATTAAAGCTTTGTGGATTTTGAATTTAAAAATTTTCACTGTATTTTGGAGCCCATGACTGTTTTTTGTAGGTCTCAAATGTAAGCCCTTGAAAAGCCTGTAAGCACTGGACCTATCATGTCTGGTGGATAAAGTGTCTCTAACCAAGGGCATGGGGGAGCCAGAGGTGATTTTTTTAAGCAAAGAAGTGACTGAGGTCAGATCTGGTTTTGGAAAACCCTGGCAGCTGGTGAAGAGGACCAGTTGAGTGCGGATAGAGAAGTACGGGGGCTGGCCCAGGCTGGAGGAGGTGTCAGGGTAGGGCAGAAGCTGTGGGCCTAGAAGGAGTGGGATGTGGGATCAAGGGAGGTGGATCTGACAGGGCTTCCGGACTGATTGCGGCAGGGTGAGGGAGGAGAAAGGAATGGTGCCTAGCTCAGGCTTAGGCGACAGATGCAGAATGCTTATAAAGTCATTACCCAAGTGGTCCAGGAGACAGGCACTGAGATGGACAAGAAGCAGTGACAATGGGGCCTCAAGGAAGACAGAGGAGGGTGGGTGAGGGCTCACCTTCCACGGAGACTTCCCGGCAGCGCACCAGGTCTGCTTTGTTGCCCACAAGGATGATGGGCACGTGGTCAGCCTGATGTGTGCGTCGCAGCTGAATGCGGAGCTCAGAGGCGCTCTCGAAGCTGCCTCGGTCCGCGATGGAGTACACGATGATGTAGGCGCTGCCCACCTGCAGGCACAACTCCTGGCTCCAGCTTTCATCCTGTGGAGGGGAGACCCCAGGCCATCTCCTCAGAGGGTGCCTAGTCCCTGGCTGGGGAAGGTGGGGGCTGGGGTGGGGGAGAGACTGAGGTTTATACTTTGAACACTTTGAGGGACAAATTCTGCCGTAATTCTCTGTGTCACCTTGGGAAAGCCACTGCTCCTCTTTGAGCCTTAGTTTCTCTGCTTGAAAAATTAGGCTAATGACACTGCCTCGCTGCATTCTCTCGTTCATTCATTCCTTCTGTAGGCTGAGTACTGGAGACAAGAGATTGACTTGTGCCCTTGCTTCCCCTGCCTGCTAGGGAGGATTTGGGCATTGTCTATTCAGTTCCTTTGTCTGGTTTCTGAGGAGAATTCTTCCTTCCCAGACGATTCTGTTGGGCTTCACAATCCAGAATTAAGAGAAAAGAGAAAGAGAGAGAAGTAGGACAGGAGACTCATCTCAGGGGGAGGCATTTTTCAGAGGAGTTTTGAAGAGAGATGAAGGAGTAACTGTGGAGTATAAGAAGAGGGAGTAGAAGGAGTGAGAGGCAAGGGGCATTTTAAGAAGTAGGATCTTTTCAAGCTATTTGACCACAGCAAGGAAAAAACTTGAGTAATTTTGATATATCCTTTTGTTGATAATCTTTTGTCAGTGAGAACACTCTGAGACTGGACTCCTTGGGTAACAACTTTATAAATGTTTCATGACACAGGCCCTGTCCCTCATGTAAATGAAGAGTTATAATGTGATAAGTAACATTAAGTATGATAAGCACATTAAGAGAGGCTAGGCAAGTGGCTGGGTGGAGTCATGAGGGTGCAGTGGGGAGGCCAGAAGAAGGAAACCTAGCAGAATGTGGGGGAGCTTCACAGTGGACTTGTGAGTTAGGCTTTAAAGATGAGCCAGATGAACAGGAAAGAAGAAATTCCAGACAAAGGGAACAGCCAGAGCTTTTGGGAGAAGAAGCCAGAAGAGCTTTCTGATATCCAAATAAGATAAATGAATATGAAAGCATCAGATTCATGGTCAACATCATCATCAAAGAGGGTAGGTTGTCAGTAACCATACTGATCTATCCATAGGCCAGATAACCTTGGACTGCAATCAGACAGACATGGGTTCTCATTCTGGCCTCAATTTGATTGAGGACAGGTTTCTTACTCCCTCTGGGGCTCAGTTTCCCCATATGAAGAGAGAGAGGGTAGGTCTAGACCATTACTTCATTTGTTCTACAAATATTTATAGAAGATTCTCTGCATGTTAGAATCACAAAAGCCAACTGATGCATGAATTGGTGGGTAAGAATCTCTTCGGATTGTGATTAAAATTATAGATCCCAAGACTCTACTTTGAGAGGTTGTGATTCATTACGTCTGGGGCAAGGTCTGAGAATCTGATTTTTAATATTCTCTCCAGGTGCCCCTGGTGGTCACCTGGGTTAGGGCACTCATGGATGAGCCAAAGGCCTACCCACTCTGTCATATTCTGCCTCTCTGATATCAAAGAATTCCATCGGGTTTAGGATGGAAGGATGGATGCTTATTCCAATGGGGATGCCACTGTTGTAGACCCTCTTCAGGAACTACCTTCACAGCCATTGGTATGGCCCAGCTTCCCCATCTTACTGGTAGGAAAACCAAAGACCAGAGAAGAAGAGATAACTTTCTCAAGGCCATACAGCAAGCTGGGTGCGAGTCCAAGTTCATGCTTTCTAGTCCAGTACTCTTCCCACGTCTTCCAAATGGGACTCCTGGTCTGATCACTTTCCTTATTCACTAGACTCTGCCTCATAGGATTGTCAACTGCATCCAAAAATCAGATCCTCCCTCACCAGCCTGTGGGCTCCATGAGGGTTGGGGACATGTCTGCCTTATTCACCACTGTGTCTACAGTGTCCTGGCCCATGATAGATGCTTAGCAAGTATTTCTGAATGAACAAATGAGTGAAGGAATGAAACCTCAGCAGAAGGTTCTGAGGGTGATGCTCCAAATGGGGATAGGGTGGTGCAGTCGTAGTGCATACGTGGGCAGGCTCTAGGGTCTTATAGACCTGGATTTGACTCTTACTTGCTATCTAAGAACTTTGGACACATTATTTAACCTCTCTGAGCTTCAGTTAGAGGTCCCTGGGTGGCACAAGTGGTTTGTGCTCGACCACTAATGGCAAGGTTGGTGGTTTGAACCTGCCCAGAAGTGCCATGGAAGAAAGGCCTGGTGATCTGCTTCAATAAAGATTACAGCCAATTACAAGGCCAAGAGACAGAAAGGTCCACATAAACCAGAGACTACACCAGCCTGAGACCAGAAGAACTAGATGGTGCCCGGCTATAACCGATGACTGGCCTGACAGGGAACACAACAGAGAACCCCTGAGGGAACAGGAGAGCAGTGGGATGCAGACCCCAAATTCTCATAAAAAGACCAGACTTAATGGTCTGACTGAGACTAGAAGGACCCCGGCGGTCATGGCCCCCAGGCCTTCTGTTATCTCAGGACAGGAACCATTCCCGAAGCCAACTCTTCAGACAGGGATTTGACTGGACAATGGGATAGAAAAAGATGCTGGTGAAGAATGAGCTTCTCGGATCAAGTAGACACTTGAGACTATGTTGGCATTTCCTGTCTGGAGGGGAGATGAGAGGGCAGAGGGGGTTAGAAGCTGGTGGAATGGACACTATGAGAGAGAGTGGAGGGAAGGAGCAGGCTGTCTCATTAGAGGGAGAGCGATTAGGAGTATATAGCTAGGTGTATATAAATTTTTGTATGAGAGACTGAGTTGATTTCTAAACTTAAAGCACAATAAAAAAAAAAAAAAAGATTACAGCCAAGAAAACCCTGTGGAGCTAAGTTCTACTCTGTAACACATGGGGTCACCATGAGTTGGAATCGAATCAATGGCAGTGGGTTTGGTTTTTGGTTTAAGCTTCAGTCTTCTTATCAGTAGACTGGGAATCAGAACATGCATTGTGTTTTTGTTTTGATTGAGTGTCGGTATATATGTCCAACACTTAGCACAGGAGCTGACACTTAGGAAGAGGGTACTCCTAAATGTCAGCTGCTGTTGGGAAAATCGTCATCTTCATGATTATTATGCTCATCTGGACCTGGGTTTGTTTTTATGCTTGTTAAAAGGAGTTGGCCACATAGCTCCTTCATCCCTTCTCTGTGCCTGTCACTAGAGCTGTCAACCATGCTTGTCAATCACCAACACTGCCCTCCTAAGCCACACCCTGTGGGCAGGCATCCCTGGGCATTAGGAGAGGGGGTCTACCCCTCAGAGAGATGGGATCCCAGGTGAATTTTAGATCCTTCTCTTGGCTTAGATGCATCTCCTTAAAGTTCTACAATGAGCATGTATTACCTGTATAACAAGAAAAAAGAAAACCCAACAAGAAAAGAAAGGAAAAGGAGCCTAATAGGGGCATCTCCCTGGCTGCTACTCTCTTCCTGCTCCGCAAGGGGCTAAGGAAGGACAAGGTAACCTTTGGTTTCCTCTTTTACCAGCTCTCTAGTTATGATTAATAACAATTATCATTACTACAATTCTCCCCCTCTGTTCAGCATTTTTTCATGCTCCAAACTGACCACCTGTGTGCAATTGCACGAGAACTTTGTAAAACCACCTGATGAGGAAGGCAGGAATAATCGACCCCATTTATGAGATGAGAAAACTGAAACCCAGAGCGGGTAAGTCAATTGGACAAAGTCACAAAACTGGTAAGAAAAAGAAAGGGGTTCAACCTCAGGCATTTGGGTGCCAAATCTAGTGTTCCTTCCTCTGTACAAAGTGGGTGGGTCAGGTGGGAGGAGGGGTCAGTAAGGAGGGGAAGAAGCACATCCTGGTAAGGCCACAGGGAAGGAACCAGCAGAGTTAGAAAAGGGGGTCAAAGTCATGAAGTTCTTCTCTCCTTGGCTGGAAAGCTGCTTAGGGGCTGTGGGTTTTGGGGGTACTGGGGATGGCCCCCACCCCATCCCTGGTCTGTGGCATCCCAGGAGGGGATAGGTCAGGTACTAGGCACAGTACCTTGACTCCCCTTGTGCCATACCAGTTTCTCAGCCTCCCAGGTGTCCACGACCACCAGTGTGGTGTCCTCCCCATCCACTGTGAGGGTCCTCTTGTATACATCTTCTGCAAGTGAGGGAAGAGCCAGATTTCAGGGAGGAGGCCAGGGGAGGAAGCTCCCCTGCCTGGTAGGAAGCTCTACCAGGAGCCCATATATCCCCAGCTGCTAGCACAGTGCCTCGCACATAGTCGGTACTTAGGAAGCTTTCGCTGGCTTGGTTGAGTAAGTGTGGGGTGGTGGGGTTAAAGTTAGGCTGGCAATTCTCTTAGTCCTGCTCTGTCCCTGACTGTGGGCTTTAGGCAGATCATATTACCCTCTCCGGGCCTCAGTCTCCCTCTCTGTAACACGTACAGGTGTACATGTGCACACCTTTCATGTGTTCTCACTCTCAGGAGGGTCAAGGCTGGAGAAAGGGCATGGTTGGAGTGTCTCCACCTTCTCTCTGCTCTTAACTACTCCCCTCTCCACCCACCTGATGTCCTCTCAGCCAGCCCTGCAGGGGCCCACCTTCCTTTCCCGAGTCAGGTCCCCAGACCCTGTCACTCTCTCAGCTCACTGCCTTTCTTGGGAATAAGGGAACCCAGGGCCCAGAACTTGGGGTTTTGGAGCTTCCACTGGGGCAGGATCTTAGTTTTGCTGCCAGCTGTGGTGGCCATGGATGGTGTCTATGGGACTGGGAGCTGGGGCTGGGAGTTCCTGAGCTGGGCAGAAGCCCATCATTTCTTGACACTTTAGAGATTCATGGAACTCAGTATTGCTCCCTTTATGACATGGAAATGAATCATACGCCTGTTATCCACAAGAAATTGGCAAAATCCTTGCTCACTATTCCAGGACTTTCCCTCCCCTAGACCATAGCGCAGATTGTGCCCTGTGCAACTCTTGGGAGCACCACTCACTTCATAATCTATGTGAATGATGGCCCTTGGAGTTGATCAGTGCATAACTTGTACAGCTGTTCTTGGCAGCCCTATGCCCTGGTGACAGGTCTTTCACTCCTTTGGCCACACCACAGCCCAGCCCACAGGGTCTGTACCTCCCAGCTGTTCATGGAGGTCCCGCTCTTGCTTCCCTGCAAAGAGGCTGGCCAGGCTGGTCTTCCCTACACCAGGATCTCCAAGCAGCACCACGCGATAGAGGGCCTCCCAGGAGCCTTCAGAGTCGCTGGATTCAGAGGACCAGTCATTAGGAGCAGGTGATGGGGTCCGAGCAGGAGGGTTGAGGGAGGCTGATTGGCCCAACCGGGCATGCGGGGATTCGGTTGAGAGCTCTGTGCACAGGAGGCCAGGCCGGTGGCCCCGGGGGGAGAGGGGCAGCGGAGTGCTGGCTCGACGACGCAAGGGGGTCTTTGCTTCCTGCTGGGTGTTCAGTGTCATCCTGGGGGGTGGTGCTTTGCTCTTTCTTTCCTTTCTTCCTTCTTTCCTTTGTGAGCAAGAAGGAGCAACAAATGAGCCAGGTGCCTGAGCCCCTTCCCCTGTAGGGTTCTGGTGAGCTTCTGGGACGGCTTCCTCCAGAGTCCCTCTTCAAATGGGAGAAGAGGGCACCTCTGCTCCTTGGGGTGGAGTTTTCTGGTTTCAGGCCCAGGGAAAACCTGGGATGGGGTGAGTGCGCAAGTTGTGAAGATACACATGCGTGTACACTCAGAGGTCATTTTCTGTGCCTTGGGGATGACCCACCCCGGGATGACACGCAGGCAGAAAGGCAGCACTGAGGTCACACACACACACACACACACACACACGCACACACACACACACGCACACACACACACACACACACACGGTGTACACAGGGCTCTCCCTCTTGTTCATGAAGCCCAGGACTGGCAAGTGCCCCCAGTCCAGCTGAAAGGCGCTAGTGTCCCGAATTGCCCCCGTCCGCCCTTCACCAGCGATCTCTTCCCCACCAGGGGAGGGTCGAGAGGGTAGATGGTGAGTGTTGGGGGTGGAGGATGGGTGGGTGGCTCACTTCTGCTGCCGAATCCCACACGGACTGAGGAGGAGGCAGGGCAAAGTGGGTTGGTGCCCCAGAGGGAGAAGGGCCTGGGGGTTCCTTTGGCTGTAACTTTAGAGTCTTGGTGCCATGGGAACAGCATGGCCGGCCCGCCTCCTGCGTGAAAAATTCAGGAGCGGTTGGCTAGCCGGCCTCCAGCTGCTGTCGGGGGCGGGGGCTGCGAGAGGGTCGGGCCCCAGGTTTGGTGACAGGACAGGGTCCTGGTGGGGAGGTAGGAAGCCCGTAGGGCCAGGGAAAAAAATTGCCATTCCTGGAGTTTGGGTCCGATCTTTCCCAGCCCGAGGGTCCTGGATGTGAGCTCCCCCGATCGCGGGCGTTCCTTGTCCGAGACTACTAAACCTTCCCGGCCCCAGGTCCGAGGACCTTCAATCCCGGGGAGAGGGTTCGGGGCCCCCTTTGCTCCTGACTGCGCGGCAGCGCCCTCGTGCAGGCGCCTGGATAACTCCGCTCCAACTCGACTAACTCAGCGGCGGGTTGCGCGGGGCTTTACCTGGAGGTGGGGAGGGGTTCAGGGTCCGGGCCACCTCCGCTGCGGGTTGCTCCAGGCTGTACCACCCGCCTCAACGCACAGCCGGTCGGGCTTGTCCTGCCCCGCCGCTCTGGCCGGGGGAGGAGCCACCCACCCAGCCCATCCAGCCCCACCCATTAGGACAGCCCCGGGGTACCCGCCCCAAGGCCTCGGTCGCGCGCTGACTTTTCTTAGTGAGCTTAGCTCAGTTGACCTGCCTCAAGTCCAGTCCCGGGGTGGGGGGTGCGAGAGAAGAAGGAAGGATGGGGGTCAGGATTCTTGAGTCTCGACCCCCCTCTGCACCCACACCTATCCACTCCATCGGTGGGTCCCCACCATCTTTAACCCTCACAGTAACCACAAGAGCGGCTTGTTGAATGTTCAGATTCTCAAGTCACACTCTCAAGAGGCGGATTTAGCAGTGCTGGAGCCCGGTATTCAGGAACCCGTCTTAAACAAGTGTCCCACGTGATTCTGATGCGGGTAGTTGGTGGACCTACTTTGAGAAATTCTGCTCTGGGTGGGAGATTAATTTTGGGAAGTGGCTTGCGGGAGGAGGGAGCCCAGGAAGTTTGCACCGAAGAATTCTGAATATCTTATTCTGGCATCATTTGTTCATTCATTCACCAAATACCCTCCCAAAGGTAAGCACCAGTTACGCTGCGGGGCTTTCCTGTGCCCCGGGAGACCACCGCCGTCTCCTCTCTGAGGAATGAATGTTTGCCGAGCACTTGCCCTGTGCCTGGCGTGGTTGTGAGCACTTTGCCTGGACTGATAGCTCGTTTAATCTTCACACAGCGCTAAGAGGATGAGCAGACTGAGGTTTCGCCGGCCCGGGGCCCAGGTCTTTGCCTGCTAGTCAGCTGTCCCTTTCCATCATGGTCCGTGGCTCCTGATCTTCCCAGGGATGTGGGAGGAGGAAAGAGACACTGTGATCTCTGTCTGAAGTGGGCTGTAGGGACCTGGTGATGTTGGCCACCATGGGGCCAGCATCCAGGCTTTTTGAGTGGGAGGTGAGGGCTTGCTTTAGGCTATGTGTGGAACCCTTGGAGACCAGGCTGTACCTCTGGATGGGGTTCATTGTCATGGCTGAGGAGGTTCAGGTGTCTAACTCGGAACAATACCCACAGCAGCCTGGCAAACTGGCTCAGCCTCCGCAGGGTCCTGGGCAAACACCTAAACTCCTCATGCCTGGCTTCTGCCCCTGGCCCCACTCTCTGAGCTTCCCTGTCCCACCTGCAAGATGGACTGTGAGCAGAGCAGCACTGTTCATTGTCCAGGATCTAGGTGACTTGGCTTAGAGTCCCAGCTCTACAGCTCAGTTCCTGTGTGGCTTTGGGCAAGTCACTTCCCCTCTTTGCGTTTCAGTTTCTTTATTTAAAATCCAAATCTGAATAGGTTACAAGTTTCATTTGTCTACAATCCCGAAGTCCATACTTGGTATTCACGCTCTGGCTCTTCTGTCCTCTGCAGATTCATTTCAATTTCAACCTCTCCTCCCAGCAGACCCCTTGCTCTGGCCATGCCCCACTCTTCCAGGCACATTCTGATCCTTCTCCCAGGAACGCTCTCTCCCCCACTCATCTTTCCCGATGCAACTCAGATGCCTGTGTCTTAGACACTGTTCTGAACTCTGTACATGTATTATCTCAGTGGCCTTCAGACTTTAGCAATGCATTGGAACCCCCTGGAGGGCATATTAAAACACACCTTGCTGGGACCCACTCTCAGAGCTTCTGAATCAGTAGATTTGGGGTGGGGCTTGAGAATTTGCATTTCTAACAAGATCCAGGCGTTGCTGATGCTGCTTATCTGGGAGCACACTTTGAAAACTATAGTATTTCACTTAAACCCCTACTATCTCCTTTTCAGAGTAGACCTGAATACATGCTTGTTTGAATGGGTTATTGCGTCTGGTCTTGGCTTTTGACACTGGGAAGGGAAACCTCCATTTATTGAGCTTTGCATGGGAGAGTTTTGGCCTTCATTTCATAGATGACAGCCTGGGGCTCAGAGAGATTAAGTGACTCATCCAAGGTCTCACAGCAATTTGGAAGAGATGCTGAGATTGGACTAGATCTTTCTGAAGCTAAAGCTTTTCTCACTCTCTCGGGTGAAGAAGACGTCCAGTTTCTGACCCCAGGAATTGCCTCAGAAAATTCTGTCCCTGGCTTCAGAGCTCCTCAACCTCCCCAGGGGTGTGGCTGACAAGTCCTTCACAAGCTGGCTGAGATCCAGCCGCGGCTTTGGGACCACACAGTCTCAGACTTCCACTTATGTCTGCTGCCCACAGCCCTGCCTTGATCTGCAGCCCAATAAAGTTTGGGCGGCAGGCAGAAAGGCTCAGAAGGCTGGGCTGCTGTCTCCTGTGTTCTTCCCAGTGGCCTCCCCTGGAGCTCTGTGGCCATGACACAGCTGCTTCTGTTCATTGTGGCTCTCCTGGTCCTGGGTCATGTGCCGCCAGGTAACATCACCTGTGTGAATGTGTGTGTGTAGTAATGATGAATAGGCTGTTAGGTTCCAGAGGGCTGAGGGGCCTAGACTAGTGTTTAAGCTCTGGCCCTGCCACTGACTTGCTGGGTGGCTTAGACCAAGTGGCTCAATCAGTCTGAGCCTCTGTTTCCTAATCTGTAAAATGGGATTTAGTCAGCAAATAATCCATTTGAGAAATATTAACTATGTGCCAGGTACTGTTACAATTGCTAGACGTCCAGCAGTGGGAGAAAACAAAGCCCTTTCGTGGAGCTGACATTTTGGATGGTGGAAACACAAAATCAGCAGATAAACATATCATCTGTAAGGTGGTGATAAGTGCTAAAAAGAGTAAACGCAGGGCCAGGGGTTAAAGTGGTGGGTGGATGGGGGGCGGTAATGAGAGTGCTGATGGGTGTGGTCAAGGAAGGCTTTGAAAAAGTGATTTTTTAAACTTTTTTAGTTTGGAAAATTTCAAATATACATGAAAATAGAGAGAATAATATAATGAACAAGGGGAGTTTTTTAAAACTTTATTATGGAAAAATTTAAACCTATGCAAAAATAGAGGCTAATGTAGAGAGGTAAGTTTTTAAAAGAAACCTTTTTCTTTTAGAACTTTCAAACACAAATAAAAATAGAAAGTAGTATATAAAGAACCCCCAATCTCAACAACTATCAACTTGAATCAACCCTGTTTCATTATTCACTGCCTTCCCCCTCCCCTCCAGGGAATTACTTTGAAGTAGACCCCAGATGTCTTATCATTTTATATAAGGTGAATTGGAGCAGAGATCAGAATACAGTGAGGATATTCAAGGGACAATTGTTCCAGGCAGAGGGGGCAGCTAGGTCTGAGGCAGGAAGATGCTAGGCGTGTATGAGGAGCAGCAAGAAGCCCAGTGTGCCTGGAGTGGGCAGCACAAGGAGGAAAGGGGAGGGGGCAGGGTGGGGAGACAAGGGTGGGGATGAGGTCAAAGATATGAGGAGGGGAGAGCAGACCCCACAGGAGAAAATAGCAGTATCTCGAGATTGTTGGGAAGTTCAAATGTGATGCTGTGTTAAAAGCAGTTATTATACTCTTCCAGAATAATAGAAGATTGAGGGACTGCTTCCCATCTCATTCGAGGAGACCAGCGTTATCCTAATACTGAAACCACACAAAGATAATACTAGGAAGGAAAATTACAGACCAATATCCCTCGTGAATGTAGATGCCAAAATCCTCAACAAAATATCAGCAAATCGAATCCAACAATGTATAAAAAGAATTATAGACCACGACCAAGTGGATTTATCCCAGATTCACAAGGATCATTCAATTAATGTAACTCATTGTATTAGCAGGTTAAAGAAGAACAATTGTATGATCATATCAATAGATGTAGAAAAAGAGTAGTTATTACAGGAAGTGCCCCCGTTGGGAGTCAGGGTCTTGGTGTCTGGTTCCAGACCCACCACTTACTGGCTAAGAGAGGCTGAGCAAGCTTCTTCCTTCTTTTACCTGTATAATGAGAGTGGACCCTGGTGGCTCCAACTGTCTAAACTGCCAATCTGATCATCTCAGATTCCACCTATTGAGCACTTCCTATGTGCCAGGCACTGTGCTAAAATAGTTGACTCCCCTATAAGTGCTGAGTCTTCTAGGTGAGCAATCTGAAGCCAAGGTCACTCAGCTGGTACACGACAGAGCTGGGATTTGATCAGAGGCACTCTGAGCTCAAAACCATACTGTTAGCCATCATACCACATGCCCTCCTGAGAGTGTGGATTCTCTGCCTTGAGAGACTTTCAGGTCAGCACTCTATCATTTGAAGCTTTTCCACCATGGAATGATGGCAGGATGGGCGGTGGAGAGGAAGGAGGGGCTGGATGGCTGAATAAAACCTGTGGATAGGCCCAAGGCATTATTTGGATTCTGTGGTTAGGCTACAGGACACAGATTAGACCGCCGGATTAGACCATGGGATCTCTTTTAAACCAGGGAGAGGCAGGGAAGCCTTTCCCCTCCACCTTCACACTCAATCCTAGTTCTTCAAGTAGGGCCTCTGCTTGACTGAGGCCTTCTGTCTGGAAACGTCATCGTAGCAGACACGCCTGTCTAAGTGGTACTAGTCTCTCATCGCTTCTCCACACCCCACTTTAATTGGCCACCACAGCACCCTGTTCGTTTCTTTCAGGGTACTTACCACAAATGCTACTTATTTATTTGCTTGATTTTTAACTGCCTTCCTTGCTGGCTGGAAGCTCTTTGAGGTCATGCACCACAGCATCTTGATCATTGTGTCCCATGTTTGTTTAGTGAATAAATGAAAGAGTGGCCCCGCTCCATGCTGTGACCAAAGATCCTTGGAGAGGGTACAGAACCTGATTCCCAAACTCTTACCTTTTCCATGGCTCATGGTTGGAAATTCCTTCACTAAGCCTTCACATTAAGCAGGTCTCTAAGTGGTTAAGAGCTATGGCTGCTAACCAAACTGTTGGCAGTTTGAATCTACCAGCTGATCCTTGGAAGCCCTGTAGGGCAGCTCTACTCTGTCCTACATTGTCACTAGGAACAGGAATTGACTTGACAGCAATGGGTTTGGTCTCTGTCCTACAGGGTCACTAGGATTAGGAATTGACTTGACAGCAATGGGTTTGGTCTTTTTTTTTTTTTTTGGTATGTGTGAAAGGCAGTTTGTGTAATGGTTACAAGTGTAAATTCTGGAGCTAGACTGTCTGGGTTTGAATCCTAGCTCTGCTCCTTAATGGCTGTGACCTTGGGCAAGGTTGTTAACCTCTGTATACCTCAGTTTCCTTACTTGTAAAGCAAGTGTTGTAATAAGACAGAGTTGTTATGAGTCGGAACCAACTTAAGGGCACACAACAACAACAACGTAATTGTAAAGTGTTGCTATGAAAAGCACTTAGAGTGTGCCTGGTGTTTGGGTTAACCTGGACAAGGATTTAGCTTATAACCAGCGGTCTAATCTGTGTCCTGTAAGCTAACCTGGAGTGAGATGTGTGGTCTAATTTGTACCTAGTACCAATTTGTACCTGGTGGCCCAGTGGTTAAGCATTTGGCTGCTACCCTAAAAGGTTGGCAGTTCGAATCCACCAGCTACTCCTTGGAAACCCTATGGGGCAGTTCTACTCTGTCTTATACAGTTGCATTGAGTCAGAATAGACTCGATGGCCATGGGTTTGGTTTTTTTTTTTTTTCAGTGGTCTAGGAGAAGCCCTGGTGGTGCCATGGTTAAAGCACTTGGTTGCTAATCAAAAAGTTCAGTGGTTCAAATTCACCAGCTGTTCTTTGGAAGAAAAGATGTGGCAGTCTGCTTTTTGTAAAGATTACAGCCTAGAAATCTTTACACAACTAGTATAAATCTTTATACAGCTGGTGATCAATGGTCTAACTTGTGACCTGTGGCCTAACCCTTGATCAGTGCTCAAACCTGTGACCATTGGTCTAATCTGCCACCCATGGGTTGCTCTATGTCCTATGGTTGAACAAAAGACCAGAGAGCTAACTTGTGACCAGTGATCTAATCTGTGACCTGTGACCTAACCCTTGATCTGTGGTCAAACCTGTGACCAGTTGTCTAACCTATGGTCTTCTGCACAGGGAGAAGTGAATTCAAACGGTGCTGGAAGGGCCAAGGGGCCTGCCGAAATTACTGTACCCGGCAAGAAGCCTACATGCACCTGTGTCCAGATGCTTCCCTGTGCTGTCTCCCCTACACGCTCAAGCCTCCACCGCGCCCCAAGGGTGAATATTCGTAGCTGGTTCTCGGACTGGCTCCCTAGCTTTCCAATAAAACGTATGCTGCCTGGCTGTCTCTTCTTGCTGCCTCCACCACCCCCAGAGGAGGAGGAGCCCTGGGTGAGGAAGTAGACACTTGAGTGGGTAAAGGAGGGTGAGGTGCTTGGGGACAGTGGGTACTAATGACCATTGTAAATGGTTCCAGTCCTGGCTACATCACTTTCTTCTGCCCACCTTCAGAAAAGTTACTTAGCCTCCATAAGTCTCCTCAACCTCCTCATCCATAAAATGAGGATAATTATAATTTTAGGGAATTAGGACATGACAGAAGGAATGCAAAAAAGAAAGGCAGAGTTAATAATAAGCCCCTGGCATTCAGAATGAGATGTTGCAGCAAGACATTTGGCTTGAAAGGCAAAGCCCTCTTGGGAGTGAAAGGGATTTTCTGTGTTCCTTTATCTCCTATTTTAGCATTTCAAGAGTCTACCTAGGTGAACAGGACCATGACATCTTATAAAAGTAAAATTTTCATATAAATAGGAAGGGGAGATAGAGAAAAAGTCCACCTCATCCAGGCCCAAGGCATTGTGGGGACAAGAAGGCAGAGAGAAGAGATGGTGCCAAGGAGGGAGGAGGCAGGCAAACATGCTTTCTAGGTTACCCTCTCTCAGGATTGTGGTTAGCTGAAAATAACAGGAAGCTGGACTTGCAGGGCATTATCTGGAGGTAGGCAGGGCAAGCATCTCTGGGATCCTCTTGGCCTTTCCCTCGGAGTCACAATATAGCTATCAAAACTTCAGGCTCATGTCCTTGTTTAAAGCAGGAAGGGAGGGAAGTGTGGTACCACCTATGTTTCTCCCTTTACCAGGAAAACAAAAACTTTCCCTGCAACTCCCCTTAGCCAACTCCTGCTTACATCTCATTGGCCAGAACTGTGTCACATGACTATTCCTAGATGTAAGGAAGGTTTAGAAAGAAAGTGTTTAGTTTTCCAGAGTTTTATAGCAGGCTTGAGCTTGGGAACAAGGGAGTTGGGCAGACCCTCAGTGTCTGCTCATCTCCTCCCTGAGATTGAGCCCAGAAAGGAGGAGGCACATTGGATAAGTTAAGTGGAAAGCCAAGGGCAGAAGGGCTCTTGCCCACCGCTCTTTGAGTCTTTCGTGGATGATAGCTGTTCAGGGTGGACCTGGCCTCAGTCCAGGTAAGAGAGGTGAACCTTCACAATCAGGCTATAAGACATTCAAAGTATGTATGTCACATCAGAAGGGGTGCTGATGATGTGGCTGGAGCAGGGTCTTGGAGTCTACCTGCCTGGGCAGGTGTTAACCCTTTAGTTCCTGGTATGAGAAGGACCTGGGGGTAGGCCAGAGGCAGCTGGAGTAAAGGAGGGGGGTCCCCCAGGGACTTGGGCAGCAGGTTTTTGCCAACCATGATAGAAGCGTTGAATTATTTTCATAACAAAATGTTCCACCTGAATATTAGTCCTGCTCCTGAACCTCCCTCAATTCCTATCTGGTCTGGATGTTGAGCTGAGAGCCATTGGGCCTGTTTTAGGGCCCACTGTGCTGGGAGCAAGGTGAGCTTGGTGGTCTGGAGGAGGGCTAAGAACCGGTTTGAACTGGTTCAGTCGTGGCCAATGCAGGAAAACTGGTACAGACCTGAATTTTTAAGATAACCAGAAACAGGAAAAATTACACGTGGAAGCCCTAGAATGGGAGACTCAGAATAGGCATAGTGGGCCCTTTTAGGAGCCTAAGGCATGAGATCCGATTATTGGAAGGACTATGGAGAGCAAGACACAGAATCAGAGCGGCCTGGTTGGCTGTCATCTTTGAGCAGGGCACCACTGTTTCTGACTCTGCTCAAAATCAGTAGGGCAAGAGATTTGGTTGCTATGTAACAGGTACATTGCCCTTGTTTTCCAAGAGGGAGATTAAGTTTCCAACAAGGCTTCAAGCTGTAATTTCTCCCGTTTCAGTTACTGTTCTGGTTCACCCAAATTTTGAAAGTTCGGATCTGTTCTAGTTTTGCTTCCTCGGCCATGACTGAACTGGGAAGAACTGGTTTGAAGCCCTGGCCTGGAGCCTAGAAAGAGGACAGGTAAGAACCCCAGAGAGGTCAACAGAGCCACCCGAGAGATGAAGTGAGGTGGCCTTAGCCTAGTATCACCACTAGGCCTCAGTGAGTCAGAGAGACACCTGAGCTGTTTACTAGCAATGGCCATAGCCTGGAAGCCAAAGGACACCTCCAGTGGTAGGCCCAAGTCACCCAGACCCCAGCAGGTGTCCATCAGCACCAGACCCTAAAAACTCCTCAGCCTTACCCCAGCTGCCATATTTGGAGGAGTAGGGAAAGGAGGGATCTGAAAGACTGAGCAATTATACCAGAGACTGCGTCCCTCCAAACACAAGAAACCTCAAGAGAGTACTTGCTTTATTGAATTGGACCAAGCTTTAAGCTGATTGAACTAAATTTAGTCCTGCACCCTGACCCTCTCCTCTTCAGTTGTTTCAGAAGGAAGGAAGAAGCTACATTTTCTTTGGATAGTCTGAGATGTGAGTAACTTTGTGACCCTGTTGCAATGAAGATGGTGATGATTGTGGGGAGTGGGGGGTCAGACAGACTCAAATTCACACTCCAGCTTGGCCATGTACAGGCCGTGTGACTAGGGCAAGTCATGTCCTGTGTCTGGTCCTCAAGTTCCTTCTCTGCAAAATGGGAAGAGTGACAGCTCCTAATGGGGTAGCTGTGGGGTCAAAAAAGATCATCGGGCACTTTGTGTGTGTTCTGTAAACAAAAGTGGCTAAAATTGTGACCACTTCTAATGACCAAGAGGTAGGACCCTGGATGCTGACCCTCCTCCTCCTTGTCTTCCTTCTCCTCCTTCTCTTTTTCCGCCTTCTCCTGTCTGCTTTTTTTTTTTCTTCCCTGCACTTTTTTTTTTACAAAACTTGAGACTTCCAGAAAAGCTGCAAATAATCCCCATATACTCTTCATTCAGTTTTCCCAAATATTAACGTTTTATCACTTTTATCTTTTACCTTCTCTCTCTCTAAACACACAGATACACACCTCACAGATTTTCTGAACTGTTTGAAACTAAATTGCAGACGTGATTCCCCTTTTCACCTGAATGCTTCAGTGGATTTATCCTAAAAGCAAAGGAGTTTTCTGATGTAGCCACTGTGCAATTATAAAAATCAGGAAATCAACGGTGATAAAATACCGTTTTTTTTTTTAACTTCAGACCTTATTCAGATTTCACCAGCTACTCCAATGAAGTCCTTTATAGCAAAAGAAGATCCCCAGATCCCATGCTGTGTTCAGTGGTGTCTTAGTCATCTAGTGCTGCCATAACAGAAGTACCCCAAGTGGATGGCTTTAACAAAGAGAAATTAATTTTCTCACAGTCTAGCAGGTTACAAGTCCAAATTCAGGGCATCAGCTCCAGGGGAAGGCTTTCTTTCTCTGTTGGCTCTGGAGGAAGGTCCTCGTCCTCAATCTTCCCATGGTCAAGGAGCTTCTCAGGTGCAGTGACCCCAGGCCCAAAGGACGTGCTCTACTCCTGGTGCTTTCTTGGTGGTATGAGGCCCCCAACTCTCTGCTTGCTTCCCTTTCATCTCTTGAGAGTTAAAAGGTGGTGCAGGCCACATCACAGGGAAACTCTCCTTACACTGGATCAGGGATGAGACCTGGGCAAGGGTGGTGTTACAATCCCACCCTGATCCTTTTAACCACAGGCAGAGATTATGATCCACAACACATAGGAAAATCACAAAATGGAGGACAACCACACGTGGTCTAACCAAGGTGACACACATTTTTGGGGAACACAATTCAATTCATTACAAGTGGTCATGTTTGTTTGATTTTCTTTACTGTTGAACAGCCCCTTAGTCTTTCATGACAGTGACATTTTTGAAGAGTCCAGGCCAGTTATTTTGTGGAATGTCCCTCAGTTTGAGTTTGTCTGTTGTTTCCTCAGGATTGGGTTCAGCTGATGCATGTTGGCCTGGGATGCTACAGAGTGATGCAGTGTTCTCTCAGTGCATCATGTCAGAGGCAGCCATTGGCCTTCTGAGGGCTAATGCCAAGATGAAACAGACTAGATAGTTTCCTGAAACTTACACCTTGCACATGCATGGTCATTTCCCACCCAGTGTCCGAACAAACCTTCATCGGAGGCTATATCCAACCTTTTAAGTAATAAGAGCAGAGACCCTGAGTGGCACAAACGGTTAAGCTCTTGATTACTAACAGGAAGGCTAGAGGTTTGAGTCTACCCAGAGGTGCCTTGGAAGAAAGGCCTGGAGATCTCCTTCCAAAGCCCTATGAAGTGCAGTTCTATTCTGTAACACATGTGGTTGCCATGAGTCAGAATTGACTCAATAGCAACTGGCTTGGTTTTGAGTAATAAGAATATACCTTACAGGTCAAGGACACGAGGAAATTCTAGGGTGGAAGATTCTCCAAGATACCTCACAATGAGGCTCCCAAGCCCAGAGAAGGAGAGTGACTTGTCCAAGTCCACACAGTCCCCAAGTCCCCAAAGCACAGAACCAGGGCTTGGACTTATGTCTTTGGACCCCAAGTCAGGGCTGCTGCTTGATAGAATGATAGCCACAGATTGGTAGAGTTAGGTCAGTAGTGTGAAGGGAAGCTTCAAGAAGAAGGTGGCTCCCTGGCACTGGAGAAGTGCAAGGTGAGGCCAGGTGAGTGGGGGATGCTAGAGAGGGATTTTTGCTCTGGATAGGTGCTCAGAAAACTATTTCAGAGCACAGACACCCCCTATAGAATCATCAAATGGCTAAGTAATGTTGTTGTTGCTGGGTACTATCAAGTCGATGCCAACTCATTGTGACTCCATGTGACAGGGTAGAACTGTTCCATATGGTTTTCTTGGCTGTAATCTTTACGGAAACAGATTGTGAAGTCTTTCTCCTTCAGAGCTGCTAGGTGGGTTTGATCCGTCAGCCAAGTGCTCAACCATTTGTGCCAGAGGGGCTCCTTGAGCTAATGATAATAATGATAGTATTATTAAATGCTCACCACTTTATATATACTATCTCGATTAGTTCTCTAAGCTTATAACATTGTTACTCTTGCCTTATCTATGGAGGCGTGGTGGCATAGTGGTTAAGAGCTCAGCTGCTAACAAGAAGATCAGTGGTTCGAATCCACCAGACACTCCTTGGAAACCCTATGGGGCAGTTCTACTCTGTCCTGTAGGGTTGCAATGAGTTAGAATCGACTCGATAGCAAGGGGTTTGGTTTTGGTTTTTTGCCTTATGTACAAGGCAACTGAGGATCTGAATGGGATTCAACCCCAATTCTCTGGCACCCTACTTTGTCTTCCAGAGTCACGCTTATTTGTACTTTTAAAATCACATTTTTTTGGACTTAAAACACAAGTTTATTATCCTAGAGTTCTGTTGTAAAAAAATCTTTTTTTCTAATTATAAAAATAATAAATGTTTATTGGAGAAAATTTAGAAAACAGAGAAGCATTAATAAGAAAACAAAAATCATTGGTATTTTAATACTGAGAAATACCAACAAATTAAAATATGTAAAATGTGACTTAAAAAATAAAAAAGAATCAATCTGTACATATTGTTCATATTGTGTTGTGTCCTGCTTTTTGCTTGCCAAAACATCATGAATGTTTCCATATGTGTTTAACATAGTCTTCCAAAACAAGATTTTTAGCACTCAAATGCCTTCTGAAAGTTCTTAAGAAAACTTCCATTTTTTATTACTTGGGTAATATGCTTAGAACATATTGTGGGAAAGTAAGAAAACATAGATAAGCCTCAAAAATCTATCACCCTTTTCCGAACCTCGTTAGCATTTTGTTACATATTCTCTCTCTCTCTCTGTTGGCTTGAAGTTCTTTTTTTTCCCCAATAGATTTTAAGCATTTTCATGTGCATCAGAGATTCTTCCTCTAAAGATGCTTCTTATTCTGATCAGGTTGATACTTTTGGGCTTACAAAGAAGGAAAACAAAGGAAAGTCCAATGATGGATTTTGTAGGGGGTTCAGTGTAGGATTTGGCGCCCGACTTCTACCCCTCACCGCTGCCCGACCTGGGTTTTTGATGGCTGAGTGTCCAGTGACATTGCTTATTATGCCAGGGTTAGGTTTAAGTCTGAGGGCCATGCAGCAATCACATATGCCGCAACCTACCCTTGAAAATTACTCAGCAAGGTGCCTTGCTGGAGACTGATGTACACAGCGACTTTTCCTCCACCAACAGGACACAGCACTTTTCTCTGCTGATATACCAGAGGAAGCGGCTGGTTGTGTCTAGGGGCCATTTTTACAAAAATAAGTATCATTCCACAATGGAAGCAAAATGCAGTGTGATGTCTTCATTGCCACATGCTTTCCCTGCTTGGGAACCAAGACAATTTCCATTTCTCTCTCCCTCAGGCACTGGCTCAAAGAGGGACTCCTCCAGCTTGTTTGGAATGTTATTGCTCATATTTGCCAGTACATATACTTGGCAAAAGACTCATATCCAGAATACATAAAGAACTCATACAAATCAATAAGAAAAAGAAACAAATCCAATGATAAGGTGGGTAAATATTTAAACATATACTTTACAAAATAAGGTACACAAATGGCAATAAACCCACGCAAAGATGGTTAGTTTCAGTTGTAAAAATGGCGCCGACTGTACAAATGGCGCAGCAGCAGAGTCAGACCTCCCTGTCTTACTTCACAAGGAGGGTGGAGAGTCATTATCAGCATCAACAGTCCAAAGCTGATTGCTATGAGGTGGAGGTCAGACATAACTCTGACATCAGCCTTCCTTCCCATGGTACTCTCTGCCTCTTTGCTGTGTTTGATAATTCATTGCAATGGCCATACAGACTTCACAGACTATACTGACAGTTATGGGATTTATTAGGGAAGTAAAAGGTTACAATTCAGGATCAGGAATGGCTCAGGATACAGTTCTTTGGTCAGGACAGCTTCTCAGCCATGCCTGTAGTGCTCTCTCTCCCTTTCTCAGCCCCTTGGCCCCTTGGCCTGGCCTCTGCCCTGCTAAGGAAAATGTTATGAAGTTCTTTAGCTCTGCTAATAAGTGATCGGAGGCACACTACTCTGCTAGTAAGCCTCAGCCTGAAGGTGCTCAGCTGTCTCACTCCATGGGTCTGCATGCCCTCGGTAGCTGCCTCACTCCGTGGACTGGGAAGCCCACCATACCTTCTCATACTGGTCCTGGTTCTGCTGCCTCTGCTGCTGCCCTTTCTCTGCTACTGCTTCTCGCTGTCTCTTGCCATCTCCAGTGTTACAGCTCTCTCTTTCTCTGTTTGCTGGATCTAGTAGGTCTCAGCTCGGGGACCCCAGGTCCAAAGGATGTCCTCCACTCCTAGCTCCTCTTTCTTGGTGGTAGTGAGGTCCTCGCTTTCTGCCTCTGGGATTGGCTCTCTTTTAAGCCTGGCAGGATGGCAAAACTGACCAATTCCCTCATTAGGATTCCATATACCTTATTTGTATGATCCCACCCCCACAGGAGTTCCATGTACCTTATTTGCATTATTAGCAAGCTGGCCAATTCCCTAGGTGGGCCACAAGTACCTTATTTGCATAGTCCCACCCAATCACTTTGTGGGAGTCACAAGACCATGGTGAGAAAGGCCATATAAAAGTGATTCATCACACCACATTGGTCATCAGGGAAATACAAATTAAAACCACAATGAGATACAACTACACATCCATAGAATGGTTAAAATTAAGAATGACCATAGCAAGTGTTGGTGAGGATATGGAGCAACTGGAATGTAATATATTGCTGGTGGGAACGTAAAGTGGTACAACCACTTTGGAAAAACAGTTGCAGAGTTACTCATAAAATTAAACAGACACTTACCACATGGCCTAGCGATACCATGAGAAATGAAAGCATATGTTTATACAAAGACTTCTATGTCAATGTTTATAGCAGCTTTATTCATTATAGTTCATAGCTGGAAACAAATGTCCAACAGGTGAATGGATAGATTGTGTTATAGCCATACAATACTACTCACTAAACAACATCAACAGATTACTGATACACATAACATGACCTAGTCTCAAAACCATTATATTGAGTGAAAGAAGCCAGACACAAAGGAGTACATACTGAATGATTGCATTTATATGAAGTTCGGAAAGACAAAACTAAGTTGAGTTAAAAAGAAAAAAAAAAAAGATTGGCAAAAAAAACCCCAAAAGATCTTATTATTTCTCTTTTTTGAGCATATGTAGTTGAATTTGAGTAAGTTATCTGTGTTCACGATGCAGCTTTTTTTGTCTCACATAGATAATTGAGGGAGAAAGAAGCATTATTTTTCCAGGATTCTGTTAATGGCTAGATCAGTGGTTCTCGAAGGGGAGACACTGCCCTCTGGGGGTTAGTGTGGGAATTTACTGGAGGCATTTTGATTGTCAAAATTTATGGAGTCCCTAAAAAAAAAAAAAAAGTTTTTTGTTTTTTGAGTGGCACAAATGGTTAAGTGCTTGGCTACTAGCAGCCAAAAGTTTGCCGGTTTGATGCCACCCAGAGAGGCCTTGCAAGGCAGGCCTGGCAATCTGTTTCCGAAATGTCACAGCCTTGAAAACCCTACAGAGCACAGCAATTCTACTCTGCACACATGGGGTCACTAGGAGTGAGAATGGACAACAGCAACGACCATACTGGAATTCAGTGGATTGGGGATCAGGGATACCAGACAGGCATGCAATGTGTATGACTGTCCCAGAACATGAAGTATTGACCATTTGCCAAACAAAATCCAAATGACCTGCTAGACATTCACGTAGGTTAGGACCCCATTTATAATTTTCTAATCCCAAAATCTAAGACTGTTTTGCAAGTATTTTTTCCTTGGTTTTAATGCACACTGAATTTTCCAAGAATGAAACTAATGTGCAAATCGAGAGACTTAATTTTGGTTAGAACTTTGGCAAGTTGCTCATCATTTTGAAAAACCAGGATACAGACGACAACACCGTGAGTGGTATTTGAGTTGCTGACATATCATACCTATTTAAGTCCGCATTTGTAGCTGTTGCCTTCACGCTATGGATAAGTACAAAATCTGTTTCATTATGCTTTTATTGTATTTACACCTTGGAATACATATTATGAATAGTTTTATCCCTCCTCTGTATTATTTCCGGGGCTTAATTTGATTTTTCTAGCAATTATGTGAGTAGGTAGGTTATAATGTTTATGAAGTCCATTTTAGGACAGATGGGGCATTACAAAATATTTATTATCAAAAAGGTCTAATAGGTCCTAGTGAGTATTAAGTTCTCACCAACAGATTAGTGGGACCTCATGAAGTGGTAGAGAGAGGGGTTGAGTCCTCTTCCCCAGAATTCTACCAAGAGGCCCATGATTTGGTGATGTTCATTTCTCTCTAGGCCTAGGGGCTCAGCATTTCATGTGGAGAGGAGAAGACATAGTCCTCCCCCTGAAGTTCATTGTAAGGATATACGGAAATGTAAAAACACATGATATTGTACACGCCCATCTATTTATACTCTTCTAGCCCTGATCACAGCTGGCACTGGCTGAAGTGAGAGTCATATGCAGACCAGGAGACTCCCCTCTTCCATGCCCCGGACATAGCTGATTGGACAAGAGATGGGCACTTCCCCAAGCCAAGCTAATCCCATTGGCTGGTCAGCGACCACATGGGTTGGTACAAAGATAAAAAAAAAAAAAAATTTTTTTTTTTATAGGTTGGTTCAAAATGATAAACTTGGATCAATCAGACTCTCTGTTACAAGAATTTGAATTGGGAAATTTAGAGAGAATAGGCTGTTTCTAACTGGAGTTGACTGAACAATTGTGTGGGTGGTGGGAGGAAAGGAAGTGGTAAAACACAAGTTTGAGGAGACAGAAGTTAGAGTAAGTAGAAGTGACTGAAGAGAAGACAGTCTTCTGCTTTAACACATAAATTATTCCTGAACTTGTGTTTTAAATCCAAACACTCAAGTATTGTATAATCTACTGTCAGACTTCAGCCACACTGCCATTCTTTCAGTGACTCTAACAAGCCAAACCACCACCCTCCCTCAAGGCTTTTGCATATGCTGTTCACTCTACCTGAAATATTCTCCTGCAAATCCCCTCCCAACTCTTTACACAAATGACTTTCATCCTACAGATCCCAACTTAGATGCTGCCTCCTCAGAGAGAGGGTTATTCTGATATTTCCACAGAGGCCCACTTCCCCTGTGATGCCCCCTGCCCACTGCAGTTATTCTCAATTATGCACTTATTTCTTGTTTAATGCCCTTTCCCTTCACTAACTAGGTTGTAGCCAAATACAGTTTTTAATATTTAGCTCTTTGGCATATAGCCAAAATGTGTATTTATCGTACCTCTATTACATTCTAATAGGGTGGGGTTGTTGTTGTTGTGGTTAGGTGCTGTTGAGTCAGTTCCAACTCATAGCGACCCTATGTACCACAGAACGAAACACTGCCTGGTCCTGCGCCATCCTTACAATCCTTGTTATGCTTGAGCCCATTGTTGCAGCCACTGTGTCAATCCATCTTGTTGAGGGTCTTCTGCTTTTTTGCCGACCCTATACTTTACCAAGCACGATGTCCTTGTCCAGGGACTGATCCTCTTGATAACGTGTCCAAAGTATGTATGACACAGTCTCACCATTTTTGTTTCAAAGGAGCATTCTGGTTGTACTTCGTCCAAGACAGATTTGTTTGTTCTTTTGGTAGTCCATGGTATAGTCTATATTTTTTGCCAATGCCACAATTCAAAAGTGTCAGTTCTTCTTCGGTCTTCCTTATTCATTGTCCAGCTTTCACATGCATATGATGCAATTGAAAATACCCTGGCTTAGGGCATGTGCACCTTAGTCTTCAAGATGACATCTTTGCTTTTCAACACTTTAAAGAAGTCCTTTGCAGCAGATTTGCCTAGTGCAATGTGTCTTTTCATTTCCTGACTGCTGCTTCCATGGGTGTTGATTGTGGATCCAAGTAAAATGAAATCAATATAGTGGGGAGGAGACAACAAATAAAATAAAGGAGAAGTATAATGTACTAAAAAAAGAAAAAAAAATTTTTTTTTAATAGATGATGATAAATACTATAGAAAAGTGCAGGCATGAATGAAAATAAAGGAGAGCAGTTTTTTTTTTTTTTTTTTCTGGGTGGTGCAAACAGTTAAGCATTGGATTCTTAGCGGAAAGGTTGAGGACTGAACTTGTAATGTTTTAGTAGCATCTGAAGTCATCTAACTTCAGGAAGAGGAAAGAGAACCACAAAACTGATTCCTATGAGGTGGAGGTCAGACATATCTCCACTTTCCAATTTTTTTTTAATCAATTCTGACACCAGCCATCCCTCCCACGGCACTCTCTACTTCTCTTTGGGGTTTGATAATTTGTTGCAATGGCCAAACAGAACTCACAGATGAATCATACTTACAGTTAGGTGGTTTATTAAGGAAGTAACAGGGCACAACTCTGGACCAGGATCAACAGGTTACAGCTCAGGATCAGGATTAATATGCTACAACTTGGGATCAGGATCAGGAAGCACATAGGCAAAGTCTGGAAGGCTCCCCTGAAGTGGAGTGCACATCCCTCTTTCTTCAGGACAGGACAGCTCTCTCATCTCCTCTTGGCAGTGCCAGCAAGCAGGCCCTTCTCTCTGTCACGCATGCCCTTTCTCAGCTGGGTGGGCCTCCCTGTCTTCTGCCTCCCTACTGTTGATCTCATTGCTGCTAACTGGCCCAGCTCATAGCCAGTGTAGCAGCTTTGCTCAGCTCCCTTAGCTGCACTCCTAGCAGCAGGTTTCTGCTATCACTACCAACTCCAATGCAGGGCACATTCTGGGCTTCTTGCTGTTTTCAGCATTGTAACCCTTGACCTGTGTTAGAACTCTTAGGAGATTCCTCACCTCCTTTCTCTCTGCTTCTTCTCTCTTTTTGCCTCTCTTGCCTTTTCTCCTTTCCTTCTGAAAACTCTGTGGGGTTGGCTGCATAAATAAGCAAAATAAAAAATGAAAACAAAACAAAACCCATTGCCATCGAGTTGATTCCAACTCATAGTGACCCTATAGGACAGAAACCAATTGCCCCATAGGATTTCCAAGGAGCAACTGGTAGAGTCAAACTACTGACCTTTTGGTTAGCAGCCGAGCTCTTAACCACTGTGCTACCAGGGCTCCATATATAAGCAAACTCTGCCAGTTTCCAGGCATGGGCCCCACCTCTGCAGGTCCATGAACTGACTAATCCCCTCAGTGGATCATAGTCACTTCATTTGCATAGTCTATAATATATTATCCAATCCCTGCAGCCCAGGACCTGACAAAGAGTATGAAAGCATCAGATTGTTTACAGCTTACTCAGGAAATGTCAATCAACATGGACAAAAGTAGCGAGCCCTCTGGGGTAGAAAACTAGGGCAAAGGTAACTCCTGAGGGTTTAGGGGAAAATCTCTCAAGCTGTTTTTCCAAAGAAACAAGGCAAAAGGCCACATAAAGGAACTCATTTCACCACAGAAAACAAGCCTCTGAAGACAGGCTTGGTGACCTGCTTCTGATGGGTCATAGCCTTGAAAACCCTATGAAGAAGTTCTACTTTGCACACATGGGGTCACCATGAGTTGGAATTCACTTGATGGCAAGTAACAACAACAGTTTAAAACAGGGTATCCAGGGAAGGCTTCAATGAGAAAGTGATATTTGAACAAAGACCATCCACAGATGTTCCCTTGTGCCTCTTTGTAATTCCTTCCTCATGCCCCTGCTTCCCACTTCTTATTTCACTGCCCCCCAGGTACTAATGTACAGTAACTGTAGATTATGTAGTTTGCATTTTCTAGATTTTTTTTTACAAATAAAGTTATACAGTATACGCTCTTTTTTTTGGCCTGGCTTCTTTCACTCAGCATTGTTCGGAGAATCATCCGTGTTGTCGTATCAGTAGTCCATTACTCTTTATTGCTGAGTAGTATTCCATTATACGGATCTATACAATTTGTTATCCATTCACCTGTTGATGGACGTTTGGATTGTTTCCAGTTTTTGGCTATTACAAATTAAGTTGTTAGGAGCATTTGTATACAAGTCTTTGTGTGGATATATGTTTTCGTTTGTCCTGGTCAAAAAATATCTAGACGTGGAATGGCTGGGTGATATGGTACCTGTACATTTAGCTTAACAAATTATTAAATTGTTATCCAGACTGCACCATTTTACTTTACCACCAGCAGTGTATGGAAATTCCAGTTGCCAACACTTGTTCCTTGCCAACACTTGTTATGGTTAATTGTTTTAATTTTAGGTATTCTGATATGCGTGTAGTGGTATTTTATTGCAGCTTTAATTTGCATTTCTCTAATGACTATCAACTTGAGCACTTTTTCATGTGCTTATTTGCTGCATGGGAGCCCTGGTGGCGCAGTGGTGAAGCATTCAGCTGCTAACCAAAAGGTCGACAGTTTGAATCCACCAGTCACCTCTTGGAAGCCCTATGGGGCAGTGCTACTCTGTCCTATCAGTCACTATAATTGGGATTGACTTGAGGGCAATGGGTATTTGCCACATATATATCTCTTTTGGTGAAGTGTTTATTTAAATCTCTTGTTCATTTTGTTATCGGGTTGCTTGTTTTTTTATAATTGAGTTTTGAGAGTTCTTTACATGTTCTGGATAAAAATCCTTTATCAGATATGTGGTTTTCAAATATTTCCTCTTCTAGATCTTTTATCATTGATCAGCTTTCTCATTTTTTTGGTGTTACATTTCTTTAAGGCACTCAATATTCATACTTTAAAAAAGCTTGCTTTTATTATATATTAAGAAAACAAAAATATTTTTAAAATGTGTAAAAGTATTAAAAAAAAAAGACAACGAACACTTCTATACCTACCATCCAGATTGAAAAATAAAACATCACTATTACCCCTTCCTGATCATGTCCCTTTTTCCCATATTCTCAGAGGTAACCACTATCCTAAATTTGTGTTAATTATTCCCTTTGATTTTATTGACAGTTTTGTTACACATGTTTATGTTCCTAACAAAATATTGATATGTGCACAATTTTGAACAATTTCTTAAAAACTCATGTCAGGATCTTGCTTGGCGTTTCACTGAATCTATAGAACAATTAGTGTAGAATTGACATCCTTAAGATCTTGAGTCTTCTAATTAATTAATCTTCCTATTAATTGAGGGTTTCTATATTGTCTTTCAAAGAAATTTTCTAATTTTTTCCATAAAATTTTTGTTTGAAATATTTACAGGTAGGCTACTAGAAGTTTGACTGTAACATGTTTAGGTTTGATTTTCTTTGTGCCTATCCTATCTGGAGTTCACTAACCTTGAATCTGTGGGTTGATGTCTTTCAAGAATTTTGTAAAAATCCCAGCCATTATCTTTTAAAAATATGTTTTTCTTTCTCATTCCCTCTTTTTTCTCCTTTTGGGACTCTAATTACACAAATGTTGGGCCTTTTGATATTGTTCCATAAGTCTCTCATGCTCTCTTCTCTTTGAATTTCATTCTTTTTTGTCTCTGTGCTCCAATTTGTGTAATTCCTATTGATATGTATTCAAGTTCACAGACTCTTTCTTCTACTATGCTCAGTCTGCTATTAAACTCATCCAATAAATTATTAGCTTCAGATTTTTTATTTTTCAGTTTAGAATGCCGAATTTATTCTTTCTTAAAGATTCCATTTGTGATAGACTGATACATTGACTATCGCCAGTGAATCATGTCTCCTAGTATCCATGCCCTTGTGTAGTTTTTTCTGCACTGACCCTGGGCCATGTGGCTTGCTTTGGCCAATGGGCTTCAGGAAGCATACATAATACAAACAAAAGGTTGATAAATGCTTGCATACTGAGGCTTGCCCTCTTGGACCAGCTGTCATGGAAGAAGCCAAGGTTAACTTCCTTGAGATGGAGAAACCATGTGGAGAGAGATGAAGTCACATGAGCAACCCTAGGTGAGACTATCAGAAGAAACACTCAATAAACTAACAGAATGGTGAGAAACAATAGTTATTTTAATCCACCAAGCTTTGAGGGTGGTTTTATAATGCAGCAATGGAAACTATTTCTCTGGGTGTGAATTTAGATTCTCCAACCTTTTGTCCATTTTAGCAATTTTTTCATCTAATTTCTTTGATATAATTATAACAGTAATTTAAATATTGTCTATTAATTCCAATAACTGGGTCATCTCATTTGACTGTTTTTAGTATTGATTATTGGTTATATTTTCCTTCTTCTGTGCATGTCCTGTAAAATTTTTTTCTATACCAGCAATTGTATTTAAAAGAACTGTATAAATATTATTTTACCTCAGAGAAAGGTTGTTAATTTTATTGTACCTCTGACTTCAAATGTTTTGAGAGTGAGATCAGTCTTATGTGTATTACAGGCCCTTCCTTCTAGCCAGGTGTTTGGGATCTGAGTACTGTGAGGCTATGAAGGATTTTTCTCTGCTTTGCAGCCCAGGCTTCTGCCTTCCATGTGTTCAGCAAACAGGTCATGTGGGAGAATTGGCACATGGGGGGAAAACTAGCTCTGCACTTGAAACTCCTAAGAGTTTCGATTTATCACGCCAGCTTATGAGATCATTAAAAGTTGCCCTGGTTTCTCTTCATCCCAGCAAAGCCCCTCTGCCTGTAGCCACCCCAATCCTCCATTCTCCTTTGCCCAGACTTGGTAAATGCTTCTCTGGGAAATAAGGGATGGGACAATTGATCTCTGCTCTCTTAGAAAGGGCTTATCCTTTCTAAAAATTAGTTCTTACAGATATTTTTGCACTTAGAGATCTTTGATGTCTTGAAAGAGATATGATTTTTAGTTCTTTTTCTTTGTCTTTCCTGGTTTTACAGTGGGAGCAAAGGGTGTGTGACCTTCTGGATCCAAAGTGGAGACAGACCTCCTTTATACAATCCACACATGAATTTTTACCTTGAGTTGTATGATTATTTGATTGATGGTTATCTCCACCATAAGACTAAGCCACATAAGGACAGGAACCTATCTATTTTTGCTTACCATGGTATCTTCAGTTCCAGGCAGGTGAGGCATTCCATTATATTTTTTGATTGAATAATGAATCTTCCTCGCTGGATAGCAAGAAACAATTACTCTATATTTTTGATGTTATTTTAACTGGTATTTAAACATTATTTTCTAGCTAAAGTTAAAAGAGCCATTAAGTCTCTAAGACCTGTTATGAAAAATAGTGTTCCCCCTTCCAGGCTTGCTTCTCACCAAAAGCACTACTTCTGTTTCTTTTAGCTGCTTGTTTTGGTATTTCCTCCACGTCTTTAAATAACATGCTTGTATTTCTTCTCCCTGAATTTTCATTTTTGGGCATTATCAATCAACTTCCTTCTGGGGAAGATGAGGATTGAATGCTCTTTCCTCACTACACCTGTATACCCTTCCCATCAATGCATCCTGGTATAGACATTCTTACACTCACAGATTTTCAACATCTTTAAAAGATATATAGCCCTTTAGATTCTTTGAAGAAGATCCTGCTGGATATATTACCCTGGCAAGGACACAGCATTGCTTATGTAGTATCCCAGCCGAAGATGTACAACCTACTGAATTTAGTCATGAGGAAACATCTGACAAATCCATACTGAAGAACATGCCAAAAATAACTGACCTGTACTCTTAAAAAATATAAATGTCATGAAAGACAAACAAAGACTAAGGAACTGTTTTAGATTAAAGGAGACTAAAGAGGCATGACAACTAAACACAGTTTGTGATTCTGGACTAAATTCTGTAATGAAAGGGGAAATGCTGTAAGGGTCTTTAATGGGACAAGTGACAAAAGTGGATTATATATTGTAGATTAGATAAAAATATTATATCAATGTGATATATTACATTATTATGTATATGGAGACATACACATATATAGGGAGAGAGAGGAAGAAAGAGAGAGAGAAAGAGAGATTGATTTAGAGAGAGATTCAATGGTGTAAGAATTAGGCCTAGAGATAAACATAGTTTCCTGCTTAACTCTTCAGCTCCTGTAATGATCCCAGAGGTGGGGACACCATTCTAACACTGTCTTCCCAGCTTTTCATTTGAGAGACTCAAATATAATAATCATTTCCTATTCATAGTTCTTATTCATATTGGCTATTTGCAAGTCCATATTCTCTATTCACTATGAGTCGGAATCGACTTGACGGCAGTGGGTTTGGTTTTTGGGTTTTTGGTATTCTCTACCCTCTCCTTGAGGTCATGTTGTCGCTGTTAGGTGCTTTCAAGTTGATTTTTGACTCATAGTGACCCAATATGACAGAGTAGAACTGCCTCATAGGGTTTTCTAGGCTGTAATTACGAGAGCAGATCACCAAGTCTTTTCTCCTGTAGGTTCAAACTGCCAACCCTTTGGTTAGCAGCCAAGCGCTTATCCATTGCACAACCAGGGCTCCTCGTTGATGTCATACAGACCAGTATTTGAATCCTAGGCACTGGGGAAATCACTTCACCTGCCTGAGCTTCATTTCTCCATCTATAAAGGAAAGGTGTTGGCCATGTCTTTCTCTCAGGTTGGTTGTGAGGAATAGATGAGATAAAGGATACAGAGCACCTGGCATAGAGAAAGTCCCGTTTCCTCCCTGGCAAAATTTCCCTAACCTAGCTTTCTTCTCCTCAAGCGTGATTGGGTAGACCACTGTTTCTCAAACATTTTGGCCTCTGGACATCTTTACACTCTTAAAAATTACCAGGGACCCCCAAAAGCTTTTGTTTATGTAGGTTAGGGGTTGATAAACTTTTTTGGGGGGCCAGATAGTAAATATTTTAGATTTTACAAGCCATACAGTCTCTGTCATTGTGGCATGAAAGCAATCATAGACAATACATAAAGGAATGGGCACAGCTGTGTTCTAATTAAACTATGTTTACAAAACTAGGTGGTGGGCCAGATTTGGTCCCTGGACTGTAGTTTGCTGATTCCTGATGTGAGTTGTGTCTATTTATATTCACCATAGTGAAAATTACAAAGATGAAATATTGTAATTAAAAATGAAATATTATAAATGTTACGATTAAAATATTACTGAAAAATAAGACAACAAAAAATGTTTTTAGTTCTTGTTGTGCTTCTACATAGGTGCAAGGAAAATTTTGGGATTTTAAAATAACATTTTATTAGATAATAATGAGGTTACAGGGGTTAATAACATAACCAAGAGAAGTAGTAAGAAGTTGGTAGAATTACTAAGAACAACTGAGTTAACCTCTCAAAATGAACATAGTTATATCTTAAATCTTCTAGATGCTAGACTCTAGAAGGACAAGAGTACATAAGAATCTTTCTTTAGCTGTCAGAGCAATGATGTCATCACACATGTAGTTTCTGGAAAACTCCATTGCACAATTGTGAGTGCACGAGATTGGAAAGCCAAATAACATCTTATTATAACTATGAAAATGGTTTTGACTTCACAGACCATGTGAAAGTGGACCTCCTGAGAACTGTTGGGGTCATTAGCAGGCAAACACAGGGATCATCCAGAGGTATTTTAATAGAGCTCAGAAGTCCACTGGTCAGACTCTGGGTAGCTTCATCCGCATTTTGTGGCTTTAGGCTTCAAAGCACTTAAGATAACCATGGCTTTCGTTTTGGCTGGTACTTGGGCTTCACGCAGCAGAATTTATTATTAGTGCAGTAAACATAGATCTTTTCCTTCTTGAAGCACTGATGGCGGCATTTACCATGAAGATTCCAACATTTTTGGGTGTGGCCTGACACAAAAGGGAAAGAAGAACAGAGCCAGTGTTAGCACTAAGAATTGGTAGGTCCTGGATTTGAAAGGTTTTGTAAAAGGATTGAAACAGACATGACAGAGGGTCCCCAGTTTTCCTTGCCTTTGACCCTGGCCTTACTCTCTTCATCCCTTTTTTTTTTAACTGTGGTAAAATACACAAAACATAAAATTTACCATTTTAACAGTTTCAAGTGTGTGACTGACTCAGTGGCATTAAGTACGTTCACAATGTACAATCATCATCGGGTTCCAGAACTTTCTTGTCACCCCAAACAGAAACCCCACACCCATTAAGTAGTCACTCAGTCACTTACACTTCCCCTGGGTGGTGCACATGGTTAAGTGCTTGGCTACTAGCTGAAAGGTTGGTGGTTCAAACCCACCCAGAGGCTGCTCAGAAGACAAGCCTGGCGATTTTCTTCTGAAAGATTACACATGGGGTCACAAGGAATCACCATGAGTTGGAATCAACTTAAGGGCAACTAGCAACAACAACCCACTCTCCCTTCCCTCAGGGAATGGCAACCACCATTCTGTCCTCTGGCCTTGTGGGTTTGCCCACTCTTGGTATTTCATACACATGGAAATGTATAACATATAGCCTTTTGAGTCTCTCCCCCCCACCCCCGGCCCTGCTTACCTTAGCGTAATGTTTTCATTGCTCATCCATGTTATTTTTGATGCCTCCCCTGCTCCTGAATCATGACTAACTGACAAACTACAAGCTTGCAACAACAGTTCTCAAAAGAACTGTTCTGTCAGTGTTTGGGATGAGATTGTATCAATGACACTGAGCAAGAGGCACAAAAAACTGCAACAGTTCCCAAGTGCTCCAAACCCAAGTTTTGTAGCGGTTAAAGACATATATATTAATGGAATGGAAGGAAGAGCCCATAAATTGATCCAGACCTATATTGTCAATTTATTTTTAACAAAGGTACCAAGGTGATCCAAAGGCGAAAGGAATGATGCCGGCATGTCCATGGGCCTTACCTCTCACTGTGCACAAAAATAAAACTTCTAGAAGAAAACATAGGAGAGAATCTTTCTGACCTTGGGCTAGGCAAAAAAATAAATTTTGTTTCATTTAACTTTTTTTCTTAATTGTGGTAAGTATATATATAACAAAACATGTGCTTTTTCAACAAAGGATTTTTTAGACTGGATATGAAAAGCATGGACCTCAAAAGAAAAAAATTCATACACTGAGCTTCTTCAAAACCAGAAGGTCTTGCCATGGAAAGGCGCAGTTAAGTAAATCAAAAGGCAATGTACAGACTGGAAGAAAATATTTGCAAAACATACGTATCATAAAGAACTTTTATCCAGAAGGTATAAAAAAGCTTACAACTCAACAAATCATCTGATTAAAAGTGGGCACTCCACCAAAGAAGATATATACCTGGCAAATAACCCAACGAAAAAACCCAGTGCCATTGTCATAGCTACCCCATAGGACAGAGTAGAACTGCCCATTAGAGTTTCCAAGGAGCGCCTGGCGGATTTGAACTGCAAATAAGCACCTGAAATTATGCTCTACATCATTAGTCATTAAGTAAAAGGTGAGCTCTCTGTGTTGGGCCCAGGTTGTTTACTTCTTTATACCAAGCTGAGGTCCCTTAGCCCAAAAAGCCTGAAGGTGTCAATCTCAAATTTTTACACAGCCAATTGTTCTAAAAATAGGCCAACGAAGTAGAGTTTTAGCCACTTAGAGCCTGCCTGCTTTACTTATCCCACGAAACTGCACCCCACTTCTGCTAGCCCCAGCCCTAGACAAGATAAAATCCTATCATTGTAAGGACTCTAGGATACTGCTGTCCTTCGGAGCTCTCTGACCCAGAGACTCTCCCGATCTAGCTGTAAAAGGACATCCTGTAGGCATGCATGAGCCCCACTTTTCTCTCCTCTCGCCTGAGTTCCCTTGCCCCCTTCCCCTTCTAATAGCCTAGAAACAATGACCAACTTAGTAGCATTGGCTTTCTAGCATCTAGATTGTAGTTTTGAAATACCATTTTCCCAATAAAAGAAATCAGAGCTTCAAAAAGAAACGGCTAATTCAAGGTCTATAATATCTTGTCACACCAGATAGCAAGTGTGAAGAGTGCAACTGCTTTTGTTAATTAACACAAGGACAAAGTGCTGAGAAACCCTGTTTTCTCAAATCCTGACTGCAGAAACTTTGTTTCTGAAGTCATATCAGCATGAGTGGAACAACACATTCTTCCCTAGAAAAACTGAGCCTTTAACACAGAAAAGTGGCCTTGATTTCAGAGCCAGTTCAAGGCTGCAGATAAGGAGTTTTTGGATACAAAATCCAACATTTATCTTAATTTTTTTTTGGTGTGTGTGCTTTAGGTGAAAGTTTATAGCTCAAGTTAATTTCTCATACAAAAATTTATACACTCTGTTATGTGACATTAGTTGCAATCCCCATAATGTGACAGCACACTCCCCCTTTCCATCCTGGGTTCCTTGTGTCCATCCATCCAGTTCCTGTCCCTTCCTGGTTTCTCATCCTGCCTCCGGACAGGAGCCGCCCATTCGGTCTAGTGTATCTGACTGAACCAAGATGCACACCCTTCACGAGTATTATTTTATGTCTTATAGTCCAGTCTAATGTTTGTCTAAACAGTGGGTTTCAGGAATGGTTTTAGTTCTGGGTTAACAGAGCATTTGGGGTGTCTTAATTTTGTAGTTGCTGAGGAAAAGGGAACCTGAATCTGCTTGTTAGCCCAGGCCTGACGTCAATCCCTTGAACATGGGCTTGCTTTGCCTTGAAGTCTATCAAATACGGCTTCATTTACATTTTATGAAACCCCATTCTTTCCCATAATCCTGTAGTTGTCCTTAGTTGCCTTCCAGTAGATTCCTACTCGAGATGACTCCATGTTTTACGGAGTAGAACTCCCCATGGAATTTTCTTGGCTGTAACCTTCAGGGAAGCAGATCACCAAGCCTGTCTTCCATGGTACCTCTGGGTGGGTTCGACCCACCAGCCTTTTTAGCAGTCGAGTGCAAACTGTTTCCCCAACCCGTTGTTGTTGTTGTGTGCCATGGAGTTGACTCTGACTTGGTGGCACATAGAGTAGAACTGCCCCATAGGGTTTTCTAGGCTGCAGTCTTTACAAGAGCAGATCTCCAGGTCTTTTCTCCCTTAGAGCCACTGGGGGGTTCAAACCTCCAACTTTTGGTTAGCAGCTGAGTGCTTAACCAGTGCTCCCAATCCTGTAGTAACCCTTTGTTTTTTTCTTCATTTGGTGTGATGTCCCACGGTTCCTTCCCTGTGCATTGCCTTTGCTCCCGGAAGTTGATACATCTAACTTTGTCAGGCTGTAGGTGTGTTCCCTGTGGTCTTTATAAGACGGCTTTATCACTAGGAAGCTATCGAAGACTACCAAAAAAAAAACTCCAAATGAAACCTGTTGCTGTAGAGTGGATTCCAACTCACGGAGACCCCATGCGCTACAGAGTAGATCTGCTCCACAGGGTTTTCCCGTCTGTAATCTTTATGGAAGAAGTTCACCAGGGTTTTCTTCTGTGGCACTGCGGGTGGATTTGAACTGCCAACCTTTAGGTTAGTAGTCCAGCGAAAACCGTTTCACCACCCAGGGACCTTTCAAAGACTACCAGGATTATGTAAAATAAGGCTTAGGAGCCATATTAAAGGGGCTCCCACTTGTCAACAATGGGGCAATTTGAGTTTCAATAAGAATAAATAATTGTAATGAATGAAAACGCATCAAATATATTTAAACTCATGAATTTATAATGATATGGAAAACTAGTTTGTTACTTTTGGAGAGTAATGGGAAGTAAATTATTATCTTGCAAATTTGTAAATAAAAATAGCCAAGCATTTATTTTGTCTTTCCCATATGAACTGTGGAGCCCTGGTGACACAGTGGTTAAAAGCTTGGCTGCTAACCAAAATGATGGCAGTTTGAATCACCAGGGGCTCTTTGGAAACCCTATGGGGCAGTTCTATTTTGTCCTGTAGGGCTGCTACGAGTTGGAACTGACCTGAAGCCAATGGTTTTTTTTAATATGAACTGTACTGCTGAATAACCAAATAATAGACGACAAAGAGTGTCTTTTTTATGTAAGTGTTCCAGCTAGCCACGGGGAAAAACACACACACACACATACAAACAAACAGACTATCAGCATTTTATAATCCCCAAAGAATTAATTTGTTTGAGGAAATTCACTCACATCCTGACCCTGTGGAAGGGTAACACAAAAGACAATTCCACTCCTCGGCATATACCCCAAAGAATTAAAAGCAGAAACGCAGATATTTGTACACCAGTGTGCAAGGCAGCACTATTTGCAATAGCCCAAAGGCGGAAATAACCTAAATGTTCATCAGCAGATGAAGAGATAAACAAAAAGTGGTATATACATGCAACGGAATATTACTCCTCCATAAAGAGAAATGAAGTCCTGATGCATGCTACAACACGGATGAACCTTTAAACATCATGCTGAGTGAAATAAGTCAGTCGCAAAAGGAAAAATATTGTATGGTATCACTTATATGAAATATCTACACTAGGCAAGTATACAGAGATTACTAGGCAAGTTTATAGTGGTTACTAGGAGAGACGTAGAAAGGAAGACCCAATGCTTATGGGACACAGAGCTTCTGTTAAAGGTGATGGAATGATTCGGGAATGGCTAAGGGTGATGGTTGAACAATGTGATGAACATAATTAATGTCACTGAACATGTGAAATTGTTGAAATGGCAAATGCTTTGTTACCTATATATTGACTTCCAGAACCATAAAGCCAAACCTGATGCTGTCGAGTGAATTCCAACTCATGTGTTACACAGTGGAACTGCTCCGTAGGGTTTTCTTGGCTGTAATTTTATGGAAGCAGTTCTCCAGGCCTTTCTTCTGTGAAGCTGCTGGGTGGGTTTGAACCACCAACCTTTAGGTTAGCAGCTGACTGCCACCCAGGAAACTGTATATTTATCACACACACATACAAATTCATGGGGTGGGCAGAAGCTTCTGTCAGATGGGGGGAAAGGGCAGGTAGTTAGTGCTGAGTTAGTGGAATGGGCAAGTCTGACCAGGGCCCTTCCCTGCTTAGACCTTTCCTTGGCATTCAAGGCCCATCAAAACCTTGGACTAGAATGCTTTGCCCCTAACCCACTCCTCCATTTTGTGCCAGGTCTCTGCAGGTGCCATGCTCTTTCCCATATCTGGGCCTTTGCATAAGCTCATCTCTCTGCCTGGGACACCCTTCCTAGTTCCACCTCTTTTTCCCCTTCTCATTTCCACTCATTTCTCAGGACTCAAGTGCCCCTCCAGGAGGATTCTCTGGACTCTCAGGCTGAGTTGGTCCCTCCTGGGTGCACCCCAGGCCCCTGGCTTCCCTTTATCACAGCTCAGGTCACCCTGTTTAACTGTTTCCCCGAGTAAACTCCCCCAGGGCCATGTCATTTATCTCTGTGGTCCCAGCTCCCAGCATGGGGCCTGACACAGAGCCAACAAAAGTAAATACGAGATATTTTGTAAAAGGGCCATTATTGACCTCCCCTCTTTCCTAATTCTCCTGTCCCTCCCACCCCCCCGCCACTCTTCCTTAAACACTGGGCCACCTTTGCATGGTCCCTGGAACTCAGCAGGGAGAAGAGGGGGAGGGGATGGGCTGAGTGGGTAGCTCTGGACACTGCAGTTGGTATTTAAGATCTGGCACCTGCTGTTGGCAAAGGTGACTTCCGGGTGCCAGGTAGGTTCTCCTCTACATGACTCTGAATGGTGACCTCCCATTGCCTGGCAGCCCAACCCCCGCGCTTGGGATTCCCTGGCCAGACCATGGTCTCTACACCCTGCTCGTCCCTTGAAGACACCCAAGTTACCTGGAGTGAACTGGGACAAGAGCAGCAGCACAGCCAAAGTCAGCAGAAGAAGCCTCATGGCTGGAGGTGGCCCAAGGTGAAGCCGCGAGTCGGATGTGATGACAAAGCTAATGCGGTGAGCTCTGACCTCCGTGGCTCCTGCTCCCTCTGAGCAACCGAACACTCACCACCCGCACGTGCCTTCAGCTGCCCGCGAGTACAGCCCCCACCCCCTCAAGCCCACAGCATGCAGTCACACACCCCTGAGCTGACACGCCTCCCTTCAACCATTTAGGTCAGCCGGGAGAGGTCCTGCAAAGCCAGAAGAGTCTATTTAAAAACCCAAATCAGACTATACCATGACCCAGCTTAAAAGTTCTTCCACCCAGTTCTAAACTGCCTGGACCCAAGGGACCACAAGGTGTCTTCTCTGCTCCCTCACCAGGACCCCATGGACCCTATTCCAGAAACATCTTGGTGTGGTGAGATTCATTCAAGGGTCCGGGGGAGAATATTAAGTGTTTATAATAACCAGGGAACCCTGGTGGTACAGTGGTTAAGAGCTCGTCTGCTAACCAAAAGGTTGGCAGTTCAAATCCACCAGGCGCTCCTTGGAAACCCTATAGGGCAGTTCTGCTCAGTTCTATAAGGTTGCTTTGAGCCGGAAGTGACTCGATGGTGACGGGTTTTTGTTTTTTTTTTTTTTGGTCATAATAACGAGAGCAAATATTTGTGCTTTGCGTATACAAACAGCAGCCTAAAGAGGGACTGTGGTCTGCAAGGGCCATATAGCGCATTGGGTGTTGGTATCAAGGGAAGAGGCCTCTGACCCAAGCGTGAATTAAATAATTCACTCATTCAATAAATACTGTTGAGTGGATTCCTCATGCCAGGCACTGTGATATGTGCTGGAGGTAGAGCAGTGAACAAAACAAACAGACCGACCAACCAACCGACCGACCCACCGATCCACCAACTGACCAAACAAACAGAGCTGGGGCTCAATGAGTGCAGCCCTGAGAACCCTCAGGTGTAAACTCAACTGGCTTGCCCTGTGTTGGTGGTGAAAACCTAGAGTTTGGCAGCTTTCCATTTTCTGTGCCCTTTCAGCATCCAGGGAACCATAGCATACAAGGATTTGGTTGATCTCTACAGCTTATCAGCTCCAACCCCTTTTACTGGTGAGACTGAGGCCCAGAGGGGGAGGTGACTGTCCCAAGGTCACACAGCAAGTGAGTGGGCACGAGTAAGCGCAAGTGAGGACAGCTAAGACAAAGAGATGAATATTTTAAGCTCTGTTCTCTCTCACTCTCAATGCTAGAAGCCTGTGAAACTGAGTCTTTTAGGCAGTAGGACTTCTCTTAGAGAGAAAAATCATCTGATAGATGCATTCTCCCTAACATCTGAATGGCCATCCTCTCTGCTCTACTCCTCAGGCCCCAAACAGGAAAACTGCACATGAAAACCAAACTAAACCAAACCTGTTGCCGTTGGGTCGAGTAGAACTGCCTCATAGGGTTTCCGAGGAGCTCCTGGTGGATTCGAACTGCTGACCTTTTGGTTGGCAGCTGTTGCTCTTAACCACTATACCAGCAGAGTTTCTGCACATGAAAAAAGGAGCTTAAATTTAAATTAGAACCATGATAATGGTGTATCTCTAGACCAGATAATGTAGGGCTTTGCAGGGTATAGTAAAGATTTTGGGTTTTTTTTTTTCTAGGTGTGGTGTGGAGTCTTGGAGTCTTTTAAGTTGGTCTATAACAAGGACTGACATATAGTTTAAAAAATATCCCTCTACTTAGGGGGCACTGAGCTTCTGTTAAAAAAAAAAAAAAGGGATAGAAAATCTGGAAATGGATAGTGGTGATGGTGGCACTACATGATAAATGTCATTGATGTCACTAAATTGTGAAGAATGTCCACGTGGTGAGTGTTTTGTTACATATACGTATACTCATCACAAAAAGTAGGAGCTCTGGTGGTGTGATGGTTAAGTACTCGGCTGCTAACCGAAAGGTAGATAATTCGAACTCACCCGGTGGCTCTGTGAGAGAAGAGACTGGTGATCTGTGGCTATAAAGACTTTTTGCTTAGGAAACCCTGTGGATCAATTCTACTCTGTCACACAGGGTCTCTATGAGTTGGAATCAATTCAACAGCCACAATAACCACATCATAAAAACTACCTCTCCGGATGTTGTGTGACTTCTCCATGCTGGTCCCTAAACTGTGAAGGGGGACAAAGGGAGGTGCATCAGCTAGGGATGTGGGGCTCCACTCTGTGGGCTCGGGTGTGTTGGGATGGTGACTGAGGAGGATGAGGGAAGGCAGGATGTTCCAGAGGGGGCTGCACCCAAGGGCAGCTGAGGGCACGTGTAAGCGACACGTGTCTCAGTTGATTAGAGAGAGCCAGAGAGTCCAGAGCTCTTCTCTCCTCAGAACTGACACCACTCCTGGGCCACCTCAAGTCATGAAGCTCTTATTGCTAACTTTGGCTGCGCTGGTGCTCTTGTCGCAGGTCATTCCAGGTAACCTCGACCTCTTCAGGGGAATGGTAGGGAGTGGAAAGCCGGCTCTGGGCAGGGAACCCCAGGGTTGGGAGGCTGGGCCGGCAGGGGACAATGTGACACAATACTTATGTGGAAAGATAAGAGCCCCCGAACTTGCCCCACATTTACTAGCTCTCGTTCCAGCAAACCACTTGGCTGTTCTGAGTTTCCATGTACACATTTCTCAATTTGAAGTAATATATCAAGTCAAGGGATCAACGTTAAACAAAATGAAATTTTGGCGTGCAGCAGATGCAGCTTCTTTGTTTTCTGTAGCTCATCTGAACTTTGCCAGGAACTTTCATCCTGTTGGTGGGAAATTGAGGACTGGAAAGGGCACAGGGGCTGTTCCTAGATTGAGCAGTTAATTATAGTCATCTTTTCTGGTTCTAGAACAGTTAGATTAAGTCATTCTGCCTGGGGTAAATGTTTAGTCTTCAATGTTTCTCTCTCCTTCCTCCTGTCGACTTGATGGCAACTGGTATGGCTTGGTTCTTGGTCTCCTTCCCGGGACCAGGACCGCAGCTGGATTTAGGGGAATGTTGATATGTCGTTACTTAATTCATTCAGTAATCATTGTTGAGTGGATTCCATATGCCAGGCACTGTGATATGTGGTAAAGATATAGCAGTGAACAAAAACAAATAAACAAACAAAATTCCGTTCCTCTTTGAGCTTACATTCCACTGAGGAAGGCAATGAGCAGAGTAAGCAGGGAAGGGGACAGCAAGTGTCAGGGCAGGTGGGTTTGCGATTTTAAAAGGAACGCTCAGAGAAGGCAACGTTTGAACTAAGACTTGAAGGGAGCGAGAGGGTGCAGCAATGAGGGCAAAAGAGTTCATTTATCAGGTGAACTCCTTGTAAAAGAGATGCTTCCCTTCATGCACTATCTGGTTACCCAAAGGTAGTTTATAGAGGAAAGGCATGATGAACGCTTGACTCTGTATTTGCTTACCAGTTTTAAGACATTGCACTCGCTCTTTATCAGCCTCTGAGATGGAGTAATTTTTCCTAAATATTATTTCCTAAATATCATCTACCACCACCACCGCCAGCTGCTGTTGGATTGATTCCAGCTCATGGAGACCCCATGTGTGCCGGAGTAAAACTGTGCTCCATAGAGTTTTCAATGGCTGATCTTTCAGATTTAGATCACCAGACATTTCTTCCGAGGTGCCTCTAGGGTACTCAAACCTCCAACCTTGGCAGCCGAGCACATTAACTGTTCGCACCACCCAGGGGCTCGTCCTAAATATTATATTTCCTAAAATATTGGACTTAATTGCAATTATTATTCTCAGTGAAGAACAATTGTCCAGTGGGAGCCTCTTCAATTTGGCTTCTGAGTCTTCTGGATAGATCCCTGTCAGTGTTGGGTAGCTTCCTTGGTATCTGGCGCTACAGAAGGTTTTCAGGTTTATCTTGTACATTTCCTGCCCAATAGGAGGAACCTGCCATCTCTCCAAGAAGTCTCAGTGTCTTTTGTGTTAGTGAAAAATGGTATTTTTTTATTGGTTTTGAAAATATGCACAGCAAAACATACACTAATTCAACAATTTCTACACATACAGTTCAGTGACGTTGATTACGTTTTTCAAGTTGTGCAATCATTGCATTGTCATTCTCCTTTTCTGAATTGTTCCTTTCCCATTAACATACACTCACTGCCCCCAAACTTATATCTGACCTTTCAACTTGGTGTTGTCAATTTGATCCCATATGGATAGTTCTTTAAAAGAACACAATGCTTAAGGCAAGCGTTCTTTACTAGTTAAGCTAACTTATTGTTTGATTTAAAGAACATGTCAGGGGATGTTTTTAGTTTAAGGTTTAAAGATGATCTCAGGGCAATAGGTTCGGGCATTTGTCTAGTCTCAGTGGCTCCAGAAAGTCTGGATTCCATGAGGATGAGAAATTCTGTTCCAGATTCCCCTCCCCCGCCTCCCGCCTTTGATCAAGATTCTGCCATAGGTTCTTTGATCAAAGTGTTCAGTAATGGTAGCTGGGCACCATTCAGTTCTTTTGGTTTCAAGGCAGTTGTTCATGGAGGCAATTAGCCACACGTTCTATTTCCTTCTCCTATTCCTGACTCTTCTTCTGTTGCTCCAGATAAATAGAGAACAATTGTGCCTCGAATGGCCATTTGCAAGCTTTTAAGACACCAGACACTACGCAACAAACTTGAAGGTAGAAGAGAAGCACTAAAAATGAAATTAGGCCAATTAACTGGAATGTCTCATGAAACCATGACCCTAAACCTCCAAACCAAGAAACCAAATCCCATGAGGTGTTTGGTTGTACACAATTAGCCTCAGCAGTGGGAAATGGTGTTTTAAGACTACAATGTAGGTGCTAGGGATACCAGTTTCAACCGGTTTGTCATTGTTTTTAAGCCTTTTCAGTGAACAGAGCTAGAAAAAAAATCTGTATATTTATTATCTTCACACATATTTTAAAATAAAATGCCTATGAATTTGTACTGGCATTTCCAATTCAAATTTAGAACTCAAGGTTTAAACTTAATCTATGTCACATTATTATTTTTTCTTTATACACTGAGAATTCTGATTTTCAAGGTCACAGGGAATGATAGAATTAGAATGTCCCATAATTGTTCATTTGATTTATCCCACATTACATACATAGTAGTCTCTGTATAATAATACCAATTATTATATATTACTGAATAGTTAAAATTTCTGCATATGTTCTCACTATTTTTCTCCTATTTTATATTGCACTGTGTGGTGCACTGAATTACTTAACATGGCCCTTCGAGCCATGCATGGTCTTGTAACTACCACAAAATGATAGGGCGGGGCTATGCAAATAAGGTGTTTGTGGCTCCCCTTTCTCTGTTTGGCCCTCTGTTATTGTTGTTAGTTGCTGTTGACTTGATTCCGACCCATGGAGATCCCATGTGTTACCGAGTAGAGCTGCTCCATAGGGTTTTCTTGGCTGTAATCTTAACAGAAGCAGATCACCAGGCATTTTCTTCCATGGTACTGCTGGGTGGGTTTGATCCAATCAGCCTTTAGATTAAAGGTTGAATACAAGCCTTTTGCACCACCCAGGGACCTTCGGCCCTCCTGAGTCTTCTCAAACCAGGACCCATTTCCCCTCAAGACTGACACTGATTCCCTTTTTTTCTCTTTGTATCAGGCAGCACCAAAAAATGCTGGAGTCTTCATGGCACCTGCCGTGATAAATGTATCAAGAACGAAATGGCCTATATTTTCTGCATGAATGGTAACCTGTGCTGTGTGAAGCCCAAGTACCAGCCAGATCTGCCCTGAGGCCAATTTAGTGCTTTGAAGCCTGAGATCCCAAAAATGAAGATAGCGCTGCCCTGAGTCTAACCCCCATGGTTTCCTGAGCTTTATTAAAACACCTTTGGCTGTCTCCTGTGTCTGTCTAATCTAATCAAGCTCAAGCAGAAGAGGTGTGGATAAGGAAATATATACAGGAGAGGAAAGGGGACCTACTATGTGTTAGGAGCTCTGTATTCTTTATTTCATCTCTTCCTTCCAGCTAACCTGAAAGGTAGATATTGACATCACTTTCATTTTAAGGATAGGGAAACTGAGGCTCAGACCGGTGAAGCGATTTACCCAATGCCATACACATAACTAACATGAAGAGGTGCTGTGATTAAATACTGTTCTGAAGACTCAAATAGGTTTGCAAATAGCTTCTTGCCTTCTGGTCCATTGCCAATATAAATGGAAATGTTTATTATATTTATTTGAATCTCTTACATGTAAAGCTGGTGGGGGTGGAGGGTGGGGAGAAGCAGTGTTACAATGGAGATAGAAGCTGAAGAGTTAAGGAAGAAATTGTTTTCATTCCTGGGTCTAATTCTTACTCCATTGCTCTTCTCTAATACATTATTCTCATTTTTTATGTTTAGTTTAAATTTCCGTTAAAGCCATACATCCACATGACAGCATGATAAATACTTTATTTTCAAATAACCCTTATGGACAAAGAAGTGCTTCTGTCCCTGGTATTGACCCCTTGCAACAGAAAACACGAACTGTTGGTATCCACATTAGTGCTCTTAGAAAAAGTATGGCTTGATAGGAAGAAAGAAAAAAAAAAAAAGCATATATTAAAAACAAAAATAAAATACCTTGAAGTGCATAAGGGAGCTGAACCCTGGAACAATCCTCCCGAGAGAGCTAGAGTTACTTGACATGCCCTAAATGTCCTTCCCCTCGTCCCAGGCTTTGTTCTGTCGTAGTGTGAAGGGGGCACAGATACACACTCAATAGTACCCTGCAGTGTGTGGGGTTATAGAGGAAAAATAACCCAGGTCCCCCAAACTCTCCTTATCCCACAGGGCATTATGTTTAAGCTGGGCATACCAGACAGGTCACAAAAAGGCACATACTCCATAAGGGAGTTCCCTACCCCCTGCTATTCTTTACATATTAAGGAACAAGGGACACAAACTTTTGGACAACTATTCCCAGTTAGAATTTCAGGCCGTCAAAGGGGCCTTGGAAGGGGAACCTACAGGGCACACCGTGTATCAGTCTGCTCTTTCATTAAGCTCTTTAGGCCTGCTGAGGCAGCTTCTCGGGAAGGTATCAAAAGCAGGGTGAAAATCTACTTCCAGGGCCATTTGGATTTGTTTTTCTTCATTTAGAAACCAAATTCAATTAGTGTACTACTAATCTCAGTAAAGACTGTCATTTTATAATACAAATATCTCTGGGTCAGTCATAAGGCTAGTATCATTTATATGTTGTTTTTCCTTGAATTCTGTCGCCCACCACCTGACACACAGCAACAATCAATTGGTTTAAGGACATAAAATCTTTAATTACCATGGAAATGACATTCTGTGGGCTACAATAGCTTGAGGACACTAGGGATATTTGGAAAGCATCAAAGTCAAATTCCAAGTATTTTAAAATTTTGCCTGAAGTCAGCCTTAACCCATTGCCTTCGAGTCAATTCTGACTCATAGCAACCCTATAGGACAGAGTAGAACTGTCCCATAGAATTTCATTCCTCCTTAAAAAGAGAGGAAACTTTTAATCTCTTCCCTGTCATGCTTGCCTACCTACTGCCAGGATCACAGTAACCCTACAGGACACAGTAGAACTGCCCCATAGGGTTACTAAGGAGGGGCTGGTGGATTCCAACGGCTAAACTTTTGGTTAGCAGCTGAGCTCTTAACCACTGTGCCACCATGGCTCCGGATCCAGAAGCATTAATGCCTTGATGATGAGTGAGTTAATGGGTTAAGCAGGCCGTTGTGAACTATTCCTGGCATGTTACCACCGTTTATAACACAGTTTCCACAGTTAAATAACTGATCTACAACTTGAATCCTAAAAATACTGAAATAACTTTATAAATTTTATAAATGCTCTTATAAATGCTCAACTAAACTGATGTCCGAGTCGATTCCGACTCATAGCGACCCTATAGGACAGAGTAGAATTGCCCCACAGTTTCCAAAGAGCTGATGTGGTATGTGTTTATTTAAGAGAATTTCCACTCTATTTATCAGTACCCAAAAAAACTCACTGATGTCAAGTCGAATTCCTACTCGTAGTGACTATACGGGACAGAGTAGAACTCCACATAGTTCTAAGAATCAAATTTGAATAAGAGCCTTATATGCTTACAGTAAAATACAGGAGTCACCTGCTTCCCTTTCTTTATTTCTTGCTTTCCAAAGGAAATCACTTTCACGTCTTTTGGCTGTTGCTTTGGATTTACTTCCATGTCTGCAGGCTTGCAGTACCACTTCTTAATTTTGCAGTTTTAGGTATTATCCACTGAATTCCCACTATGGAAGAGGTATTTCATCTCTTTTGAGTATGTTCAGAATCGTTAGGTATTTTGTCAATTTTATGTTCCTGGAGACCTCCCTCCCTGGGCATTTGGACCTGCTCCACTCTGAACTGGTTGCCACCACACCCAGTGACCTCTTTGGACGTCTATTCACATCATCCTGGGGGTTCGCTTTGATTTTCTCTTGAGATAGATGTCTTGTTTCCTGGACCCTGGGTCTTCTTTCTTGATTTACTCCTTTATTCTGTGAGAGCACCCCCTGGTAGCTTCCTGAAAATGTACTATTCTCGCACTTGATTAGTACGTTGGTAAGTTATATCATTCCATATTGGAAATGATTTTTCCTCAAAAATTTTGAACGCTTAATTTCATTGTCTTTCAACTTCTCATGTCGCTGTGGAGAAATACGAAGCCCTTCTGACTCTCGTCTCTTTGTATGTGATCTATTCTTTCTCTCTGAAAGCTGTTGAGACTTTCTCTTTGTCTCTAGGGTTCTGAACCTTCATGAAGATGTGCCTAAAATGTACCAGTACCAGTTTTCATGAAACTGTGCTCCATAGGGCTTTCAATGGCTGGTTTTTCAGAAGCAGATTGCCAGGCCTTTCTTCTGAGGTGCTTCTAGGTAGACTTGAACTGTCAATCTTTTGGTTTGCAACTGAGCACATAATTGTTTGCACCACCTATGTATAAAATAATCATGTAGGACTATTTTATCAATCTGGAAACTCATGTCCTTCAGTTCTAGGATTTTTTTTTATTGACTCACTTCTTTTATAATTTCTTGACCTTTGTTTTTTCCGTTTTCTATTTCTGGAATTCTTATTATTCAAAAGTTGGACTCCCTGACTGATTTTCTCATATTTTTCTCTGCTGTTTTTATCTCTTTGACTTTTTACTCTAATTTCTAAAGCTCTCTTTTTTATTTTTAATTCCCAAGTTTTTTTTTTTCTCAGTCCTAGATTTTTCTTTTTAAAATAGCATTTTGTTCTTGTTTCATAGTTTTAGGGGCCTCTCTAATTCTTCCTAGGATTTTAATGATCTTTTTAGAGGATATTACTTCCTGCACAATCTGTTTCCTTCCAACTGCTTTTTTCTCTTTGCTCTTTTTATGTTAGAAGCTTTCTTCATCTGGTTAGTGGTCTTGGGTTGTATAGTTGTATTTTGGAGAGATCCACCACTGGCTGGCTTATTTTATCAGAGGGCACACAGTGTCTGTGTCTTCAGGTTTTTTCTCTTGGACTGGTCATATTTCTAAGGAGGAAGCCTCCACAATCTCTCTCAGAATGTGTAAGTCTGCCTGTTGCCGTCCTCAAGAGGAAGATGGAAAAGAAAGCTGTATCTTAAAGTTAAATGTGTAAAACAAGTTATTTCTCCTGTGTTCAATATGAGGTCCCTGGGTGGTGCAAGTGGTTTGCAATTGGCTGCTAACCTGAAGACTGGTGATTTTAATCCACCCAGTGGGGCTGTGGAACAAAAGCCTGACAATCTGCTTCTGTAGTTTACAACCAAGAAAACCCTATGGAGCAGCTCTACCCTATAACACATGGGGTCACCATGAGTCTGAATCAATCCCATGGGCAACAGGTTTGGGTTTGCTCTCAATTGGTGTCACGTCCCTACATACCTGTTTCCTGCCTACTATGCATGCCTTCCCCATGAGGGCTGTACCCCTAATTCTCTGTTCAGCTGTGCAGAAAGTATAACTTTGTTCTTCTATAACAATCAGTGTCTCTCATGAACCTTCACTCCTCCAGGTAGTGGCAACCTGATCTCCATCAAATCTGGATCTCTTCCCCTGGAGCGTTTCTAAATTTCTCAAGGATAACAATTTGCCATGTTGTTATACATAGACATCTGACCTGTCCCTGTTGGTAGCCACTGAAACAGCCTCATTTCTTTACTGTCATGTGGACTTTTGTTGCTGGTCCATGCGCTTCTCAGCTGCATTAGCCCTCGTTTTCATTTTTTTTTTTTTAAAAACTATAGTGCCCTATCAAATCTCTCTTTCCTTAACTAATTTCTGTGACTACTTCTGGACATGATGAAGTCTCCTGCTCCTGTGTTTTGCTGGGTGGCAGTTTCAGGCCTGTCTTAAAGACACATCTCGCAGCTATTACGCCACTCTCCTGCTGTAGTTGCAAAATGGAATGCGGGGGTGGGGCGGAGAATGTACTTCTATGAAAGGAGGAACAAGCCTTCTCTGCTCTGAGATCTCTTGAAATCTTGGGGTTCTATCATCCACCACTTAGCACCAGCCCTGAAGGGTAGGGCTGGGAGTCCCTCTTTGCTTCCTTTCTGATTCTCCTCTCTGCCCTCCATCATGGGATATGAGGCTTCCCAAAGCTGAGTTATGACTGATCAGAAATTCTTTATGCCAGAGTTCTGTCAGCCCAGGCTCTTTAAACTTAATGTATTTTTTTTTTTCCCTACTTCAACATTTCTTCCCAGAATGCCTACTGACTGCTTGAAGTCATAAGGTAAAAGGAAGTGGTGGGGATGGGGTGTGAAAGGCCACTCCAGTTACTGTGTTAGAGTCTTTAATCCAGTGAAGTCAGGACTTGTACCTGTTTGGTTAGTACAACAGTAATAATAACTTTTAACTTAAAAGATACACACGTACATGTGTTCACAAATTTTTTTCATCTAATTCCAAGGTCTTTTATTTAAAGACAAGGCTTCTAATTTGAGATCTAAAATGCATCAGAGAGTAAGGCAGCTTTTGCTGCATAGAAACCACCCCAAAGCTCAGTGGCTTACAATAACAAGCATTTATTTTTATTGAGGTAGATCTGTAAGCTGTTAAGGCTAACAGCATAATCTTTTGGGCATCCTTGGGTAGATATGGTTGCCAGTTTTGGAGGACGGTTCCTTTAAAATTTCTGCAGGGATTCAAGGGATTTAGAGTGAGCTTAAAGTTGTTAGTTTTTTTTAAAAAAAAAAAAATTGGGGCCTTTACCAAGCTATGCAATGAGAATGGTCTGTCTTATCAGGAAACAGCTTTTAGGACCAGAAAGGGCAAATGAAACGACAGTGAAGTGAAGATTTGGAAATGGTGCTCAAGAGCCAGGTGAGACTGAAGAGAAAAACGAGGATAATGCTTATCCTTAATGTCAACACCAATACCAACATTCGTATCAGACTCTGTGTCAAGTACTTTACATACTTCACGCAACTGGCCGTAGATACTATTGTTGTCGTTATCAACATTATTATCATCATCAGTGGATGCTGTTGGTGCTCTGTCCAGACCGTTGTGTGGGTGGGGGCACCCACCCCCAACTGCTGGAAGTGTTGCTGCTAGGGCTCGCAGCTTTCCCCTTCTCGAGGGCTGCTAGAGTGGCAGAGAGCAGCTGAGAGAGCAGTCCTGGTTGGAAGCTGTCCTGCACTGAAGAAGGGAGGGGTGCACTCTCTCTTCAGGGGAGGCTTCAAGACCTTGCTTATGTATTTCCTGATCCCGGTTTCAAGTTGTTCCTGATTTTCCCAATGATCCTGATCCCAAGTTGTATCCTGTTACTTCTTTAATAAACCACATAACTGTGAGTATGGTCTGTGAGTTTTGTGTGGTTATTGCAATGAGTTGTAGAACCCAGCAGAGAAATAGAGAGTGCTGAGGGGGGAATGACTGGTGTCAGAAATGGTGAGGAAGTTGGACAGTGGAGATATGTCTGACCTCTACCTCACTGGAACCAGCTTATGCTGATCTGGATTCTTACCCCTCATGAAGTTAGACGATTCCTTATGCTACATTACACTCCTTCAAGAAATTATATGCATTCCAATTCCTGTTTCAGACTCTGCTTCTAGGGAAACTTGACCTAAACAAACCACTTTATAGATGGGAAAACAGAGTTTCAGAGAAGTTAAGTGATTTATTTAAAGTCACCCAATTAATAGATAACAGACCTAGGATACAACCCCGATATGTCTAACTTAGCATCTATGCTCTTAACCACGACAGTATCCTGCCTTAGGCACAATGATCTTTCTTTGATTTCTAGTTATTCATATGGATTCAAAGTGAAAGACCACATACATTACCCCTCAGTCTTTGAACCCAAGTATATCTATTTTAAAGTAGTCCTGGTGACACAAAGGTTAAGCGCTTGGCTGCTAACCGTAAGGTTAGCAGTTCGAACTAACCAGCCACTCTGCAGGAGAAAGATATGACAGGTTGCTTCTGTAAAGATTCACAGCCTTGGAAACCCTATGGGACAGTTCCACTCTGTTCTATAGGGTTGCTATGAGTTGGAATCACCTCGATGGCAATCGATTTTGTTTGGTTTATATCCTATTTTGGAGGGAATCTTGTAAAGATAAGCTACTGGGCTTTATCCTTTTTTTTTTTTTTTTTCCACTTTATCCTTCTTAAAACACTTATTTTGGAGTGTTTGATTGAGATCAGTCTTCCTGCTTTAAGAAGAAGAAAGTAAGGGTGTGATCATTAATGTTGTGTGTCAACTTGGCTGGGCCATGATTCTCAGTGGTTTGACAGTTATGATGTAGTTTGGTGGTCATATAATGATGTAATCACTTCCATGATGAGATCTGATATAATGTGATCACCTCCATGATGGGATCTGCTGTAAGTTGCCAGTCAGTTGAAAGGGAGTTTCCTTGGGGGTGTGGCCTGCATCCAATATAGGTGGACTTTCTGGCAAAGCTCGTGGGCTTTTGCTCACTCTGGATCCCGCACCTGGCTCCTGTTCATCTGACCTCTGGGTCTTGGGACTTGAGCTAACAGCTTACCTGCCATTCATGGGATATGTCAGCCTCTGCAGTTTGTGTTGCTGTGATGCTGGACGCTATGTAGTGACCAGATTGAATTATGTCCCCCCAAAAAAGTGTGTATCAATTTGCCTGGGCTGTGATTCCCGGTATTGTGGGATTTCCTTATATGTTGTAAATCCTGCCTCTATGATATTAATGAAGGAGGATGGGTGCAGTTGTGTTAGTGAGGCAGGACTCAATATACAAGATTGGATTGTGTTTTAAGGCAATCTCTTGAGATATAAAAGAGAAATGAGCAGAGAGATGAGAGACCTCATACAACAAAGAAAGCAGTGCTGGGAGCAGAGCATATCGTTTGGATGCAGAGTCCCTGCACGGAGAAGCTCCTAGTCTGGGGGAAGACTGATGAGAAGGCCGACAGAGAGAGAAAGCCTTCCTCTGGAGCTGACACCGTGAATTTGGACTTTTAGCCTACTTTACTGTGAGAAAATAAACTTCTCTTTGTTAAAGCTATCCACTTGTGGTATTTCTGTTATAGCAGCACTAAATAACTAAGACAGGCACCCATGGTGGACAAATTTCAGCTGAGCTTCCAGACTAAGACAGACTAGGAAAAAAGACCGGGCGTTCTACTTCTGAAAAGAATTAGCTAGTGAAAATCTTATGAATAGCAGTGGAACACTGTCTGATTTAGTGCTAGAAGATGAGCCTCTCAGGTTGGAAGGTACTCAAAAGACAACTGGGGAAGAGCTGCCGCCTCAAAGTAGGATCAACCTTAATGACGTGGATGGAGTCAAGCTTTTGTGACCTTCATTTGTTGATGTGACATGACTCAAAATGAGAAGAAACTGGTGCAAACATCCATTAATAATCAGAACATGGAATGTACCAAGTATGAATTTAGGAAAATTGGAAATCATCAAAAATGAAATGGAACGCATAAACATCAATAGCATTAGTGAGCTGACATGGACTGGTATTGGCCGTTTTGAATCGGACAATTATATGGTCTACTATGCTGGAAATGACAAATTGAAGAGGAATGGTGTTGCATTCATTGTTAAAAAGAACTTTCCAAGATCTATCCTGATATACAACATTGTCAGTGATAGGATAATACTCATACACCTACAGGGAAGACCAGTTAGCATTACTATTATTCAATTTGCACAGCAACCACTAAGGCCAAAGATGAAGAAATTGAAGAATTTTTACCAATTTCTGCAGTCTGAAATTGATCGAACATGCAATCAGGATGCACTGATAATTACTGGTGATTAGAATGCAAAAGTTGGAAACAAAGAAGGATCGGTAGTTGGAAAATATGGCCTTGGCGATAGAAACGATGCCGGAGACCGCATGACAGAATTTTGCAAGACCGATGACTTATTCATTGCAAATACCTTTTTTCACCAACATAAAAGGTGACTATACATGTAGACCTTGCCAGATGGAATACACAGGAATCAAATAGGCTTCATCTGTGAATGGAGATGATAGAAAAGCTCAATATTATCAGTCAGAACAAGGCCAGGGGGCGACTGCGGAATGGGCCATCAATTGCTGATAAGGAATTTCAAGTTGAAACTGAGGAAAATTACAACAAGTTTAAGAGATCTGGGTTATTTTGGATAGGGGAGAAGTTACAGAAGGACTTTCTAGGAGGGATGAAGACGTAATCTGTTGTTGGAGAGAGCAGTGGCTGGTTCCTGGGAAAGAAAATGATGAAACGAAGCACTGAGGAAGAGAGAAACTTCTGGAAATGTTAAGCAATGGTAAAGACAAGAAGCCAGTGAAGAGATCTTGGGAGGCCCAAGGAGAGGGAGGAACAAGGATAAATGTGGAAACATGCTCTGATAAAAAGATGAGTCTTCCTTATTATCTTTTGCCAGAGTGCAAACAGAGTTACATAGCGCGCATTCCAGACACAGAGGAGAGGTCTGTCCTCGAGCCTAGATTCTGTGTAAACACCATGGATTTTAGACTTGAAACTCAAGCTTTTGAAATTGTCAGGCTGGATTTGCAAAAGCACAGTGAGCAGAGAGGTCTCTGAGCCACTCACAATCCTAATGTCCCTGTTGTTGAAGTTGACTACGTGCAAAGGACAAGGAAGGAGAGCCAGGAGAGCTCCGGGGAGGGAAAAGGCCAACAGAGTCCAGGGCTCCAAGAGCCTTTAGGGAGGTGAGAATTCATAGCAAATAAGAATAGCCAACAATTACCAGGGCCTCCTGAACACCACGCACTATTCTATGTGCCTTACAAATATTACCTCATCTGATTTTCACAGCAAACCCCTGAGGTTAGTATTATTATTTCCATATTAAAAAAAAAAAAAAACTAAAAAAACATGGTGACCCCATGTGTTTCAGAGTAGAACTGTGCTCCATAGGGTTTTCACGAGCTGTAACTTCTCAGAAGATTGCCAGGCCTTTTTTCTAAGATGCCACTGGGTGTGTTCCTGATGTTCAATGGAGTACCCTGTACATAAAAACCAGCCTTTCAGTTAGCTGTCAAGGGCTTAACCATTTGCACCACTCAGGCTCCATTTCCATATTAAAAAAAAACATATTTCCATATTAGAGATGACAAAATTGAGGTTTTAAAAAAAAAACATTAATTGGCTTGTTCAAAGTCACATGGCTAATAAGCAGCAAAGTGGGAATTTGAACCCAGATTCATCTGGCTGCAAATCTTATGTTCTTTCTATTACCCTACACTGTCCTCGGTGATAGATGGTCAAACAGCATCCCAACAGACCTGAAGAAAGAGACAGCGTATCCATTGCCGTTGCTAATTACATGTAGCATCAGGAGTCAAGAGTTGGAATGTCATAGAAAGCCAGAAAATCTCCAAGGCTTATTTGGGCTGGTAGCAGTAGCCAGTAACTGTGTGGCAGTAGGTAATTCTTCTTTATTACTGAGTAGTATCCTATTACATTGATAAAACTCAATTGCTCTGTTTACTATTTGATGGATATTTAGGGCGTTTTCTCTTGTGATGGATAAAGCTGCTACAAAAATTCACTTATAAGTTTTGGTGTGGGCGTATAGCTTCCTTTATCTTGGATAAGTACCTAGGGGTGGAATTGCTGGAGCATATGGTAAGTGTGGGTTTAACTTTATATGAAATTGTTTTCCAAAAAGGTGATACCATTACAATCATATTTTTTTCTTTTTTTATTACACTCATACTTAATATTTGCTACCTGTTCATATTTCTTTGTGTACACTGTCTTAGGCTGGGTTCTCTAGAGAAGCAAAACCAGTGAAGTGTATATACATGATGGATTGATACAGTGGCTGCAACAATGGGCTCACGCATAACAACGATTGTGAGGGTGGCGCAGAACCAGGCAGTGTTTTGTTCAGAACCGACTCGACGGAACCTAACAACAACAACAACAACACACACACACACACCAAACCAAAAAAAAAAAAAAAAAAAAACCCACTGCCTTCAAGTCGATTCCAACTCATAGCGACCCTATAGAATAGAGTAGAGCTGCCGCATAGAGTTTCCAAGGAGCACCTGGCGGATTTGAACTGCCAACCTCTTGGTTAGCAGCCGTAGCACTTAACCACTGAGCCACCAGGGTTTTCTCATACACACACATACATATACGTAAACCAAATGAAACCCGTTGCCATTGAGTTGATTTTTACTCATAACAATCCTACAGGACAGAGTAGAGCTGCCCCATAGGGTTTCCAAGGAGTGGCTGGTGGATTTGAACTGCCGACCTTTTGGTAAGGAGCCAAGCTTTTTAACCACTGCGCCACCAGGACCTTATATATAACCACCACAGTCCACCTCTTGTCACCGTGGCACTTGTACACATTTCCTTAAACCATACATAATATCTAAACAAAGACAATTGTCCTAGTTATCTAGTACTCCTATAACAGAAATGCCACAAATAGATGGCTTTAACAAACAGAAATTTATTCTCTCACAGTTTAGGAGGTTAGAAGTACAAATTCAGGGCGTCAGCTCCAGGGGAAGGCTTTCTCTCTCTGTCAGCTCTGGGGGAAGTATCTACCCCTGGTCTAAGAGCTTCTCAGAGCACAGAACTCTGGTCCAGAGGACGTGTTCTACTCCTGGCTCTTCGTACTTGGTGGTAATGAGGCCTCTCTCCTCTCTGCTCGATTATGTCTTTTATATCTCAAAAGAGAGTGACTGAAGATACAACTTAATCCCGTAGACTGAGTCCTGCCTCATTAACAGAACTGGCTCTAATCCTGCCTCATTAACATCATAGAGGTTAGGATTTATAACACATAGGATAATCACATCAGATTACAAAATGGTGGAGAAACACACAGTACTGGAAACCATGGCCTAGCCAAACTGACACACATTTTTGGAAGACACAATTCAATCCATAACAATTATAAAGTCATACATGCATGTACCGTGATACAACTAACACACGTACAATTGAAAAAGCACTAGCCTCGTTTACATCTTCTATTTTATAAGTCAGGAAAACAAAAATATTTGATGTATACATACAGGGAAGAAATACTCATAACAATTACAATTATCATTTCTGCAACTGGTCATGTGGTCATGGCTGGTATTTAGAACTATCTTCTTCTACCATCCTTTCCATATTCCCTTTGCCCTCAGCAAGCACTTTAGCTGGTCGTGGTTCTCTGCCTGTGGGGCTAGCCAAGCTTTCATTCCTGAAGGGTCTGGGCCATTAGTAGCTATGTCAGAATTGGGTTGCTGTAGTTTTTCATTGTCTTTAATAATAGAGCATGGTAGTACTAAGATATCTCCGATGTTCCAGACTTACTCTTCTTTACCTCTATTATGTAATATCAATCCAATTTCCTCTTGGTAATCAGGATCAATCACAGCAGCCAATATGGTAACTACCTTCTTTGCCTGTTGATCCAGAGGCGTAAAACCAACCAACGAACCAAACAAACAAAAACAAACCCATTGCCATCGAGCCTATTTCAACTCATAGCGGCCCTATAGGACAGAGTAGAACAGCTCCATAGGGTTTCCAAGGAGCAGCTGGTGGATTTGAACTGTCACCTTGTTGGTTTGTAGCTGAGTTCTTAACCACTGTGCCACCAGGGCTCCATCCAGAGGCATAAGGGGCTCAAAGTGGCCAGGTGGCATTCTTAGCTTCCAGTTCAATGGAATCAGTGATGTGTCTCCAGGTGGGAACATTCTTCCCTTTGGAACTAAGACCTCTCTCTAGGCCCACAGAGCATAGGGTTGTGGGGACAGGAAGCAAAAATTCTGTGAGTGGGTCACTAGGGGTAATAGTGAGTGGTGCCACTCTCATTTCCACACCTTCATTCCTAGACCCATGAATCCTTGCTATGGGACAAAAAGCACCACATACTGGATGCTGGTTTAGAGCATATACAACCTCCTGGAGAATATTGCCCCAATCTTGTATTTTTTTTGTATGGTATTGGCACTTAGCTGGTGGCATAACTGTGTCTTTAGAAGGCCATTCCATGGTTCTATCAAGCCAGCTGCTTCAGGATGATGGGGAGCATAGTAAGACCAGTGAATTCCATGAGCACGGGCCCAATGTTGCACTTCATTTGCTGTGAAGGGAGTCCCTTGATCTGAGGTGATGCCATGACAGTAGATAAGGCATTCTGTAAGTCCATGGATGGTACTTTTGGTAGAAGCACTGGGTTCAGGGAAGGCAAATCCATATCCAGGGTGTCTATTCCAGTAAGAACAAAACACTATCACCAGGCTCCTGGATGGTCACCTCCAGGAATGGTGCCATATTGGGGACTCAGCATTGGTCTTTGCTTCTGGCAGATTGGGCACTCAGCAGTGGCTGTAGCCAAGTTGACCTTGGTGAGTGGAAGTCTATACTGCTGAGCCCATGCATAACCTCCATCCCGGTCACCATGGCCACTTTATTCATGAGTCCACTGGGCAAAGGTGGAAGTAGCTGAGGGAAGAGGATGACTGGTTTCCACAGAACGTGTATCCTATCCACTTTACTGTTAGAATCCTCCTCTGCTGAAGTCACCCTTTGGTGAGCATTCATATGAGACACAAGTATCTTCACTTCTTTGGCCCGTTCAGAGAGGTCTATCCAAATACCTCTTCCCCATACCTTCTTGTCACCAATTTTCCAATCATGATCCTTCCAAGTCCCTGACCATCCAGCCAAGCTATTGGCCAGAGCCCGTGAATGAGTATATAATCACACATCTGGCCATTTCTACTTCCAATCAAAGTGAACAGCCAGGTGCACTGCTTGAAGTTCTGCCCTTTGGAAGGATTTCCCTTCACTACTGCCCTTCAGGGATGTCCCAGAAAGGGATTGTAGTGCTGCCAATGTCCACTTTTGAGCGGTGCCAGCATATTGTGCAGAACCATCTGTAAACTAGGCAAGAGTTTTCCCTTTGTCAGTCAACTGATCATAAGGAATTCCCCATAAGGCCATAGGTGCAGACTGGGAGAGGGGAGGTAATGTGACAGACTATGGGTATTTGGGCCACTTTTTCATGCAACTTGCTTGTGCCTTCAGGTCGGGCCTGATCTTGTATATAACACTTTTTGTGCATGTCTGACTTCATGGCTCTGTGGGTCAGATAACATCCTGTTCATCATGGGCATCTCCGGCTGCATGGTGACTTGGTGGCCCATGGATAAGCACTTGCTCAGTCTCTACTAAGGCCCAGTAACAAGCCAAAAGCTGTTTCTCAAAAGAAGAGTAGTTATCTGTACAGAAAGGCAGGGCTTGCTCCAAAGTCCTAAGGGCCTGTGCTGTGATTCACCTACAGGGGCCCGCCAAAGACTCCAAACAGCATCTCTATCTGCCACTGACACTTCAAGCACCATTGGATCAGCCAGATCACATGGCCCAAGTGGCAGAGTGGCTTTCATGGCAGCCTGAACCTGTTGCAGAGCCTTCTCTTCTTCTCAGTCCCACTCAAAATTAGAAGCTTTTCGAGTCACTTGATTAATAGGCCAGACTAGCACACCCAAATGAGAGGTATATTGCACCCAAAATCCAAAGAGGCATCGTGTCTTCTTTTTAGTTGTAGGGGAGGCCAGATGAAATAGCTTATTCTTCACTTTAGAGGGAATATCTTGACATGCCCCACACTACTGGACCCTTAGAAATTTCACAGAATATGGAAGGTACTTGAATTTGTTTTGGATTAATTTCCCACTCCCTAGCATGCAAATGAAAACCCTGGTGGCACAGTGGTTAAATGCTATGGGTGCTAACCAAAGGGTCAGCAGTTCGAATCCACCAAGTGCTCCTTGGAAACTCTATGGGGCAGTTCTACTCTGTCTTATAGGGTCGCTATGAGTCAGAATTGACTCAACGGCACTGGGTTTGGTTTGGTTTTGAGCATGCAAATGTTTTGCCAATAAGTCTAGAGTCATCAACACATCCTCCTTACTAGGTCCAATTAGCAAAACGTCATCAATGTAATGGACCAATGTGACGCCTTGTGGAAGGGAAAGGTGATCAAGTTCCCTAAAGTCTAGATTATGACATAGGGCTAGAGAGTTGATATACCTCTGAGGTAGAACAATGAAGGTGTATTGCTGGTCTTACCAGCTGAAAGCAAGTTGCTTCTGGTGGTCCTTTGAAGCAGGCATGGAAAAAAAGGCATTAGCCAAATCAATAGCTGCACACCAGGTACCAGGAGATGTATTGATTTGCTCAAGCAGTGAAACTACTTCTGGAACAGGGCTGCAATTGGAGTCACTGCCTGGTTAAGTTTTTGATAATCCATTCCCATTATTCCAGATCCATCTGTTTTTTGCACAGGCCAATTAGGTGAGTTGAATGGGGATGTGGTGAGAATCACCACCCTTGCATACTTCAAGTCCTTGAAGATGGTAATAATCTCTGTAATCCCTCCAGGAATGTGGTATTGCTTTTGTTTTACTATTTTACTAGATAGGGGCTGTTACAATGGCTTCCATTTGGCCTTTCCTACCATAATAGTCCTTACCCCACTTGTCAGGGACCCAATGTGGGGGTTCTGCCAGTAGCCAAGTGTATTTATTCCAATTACACATTCTGGAGCTGGGGAAATCACTACGAGATGGGCTTGAGGACACACTGGACCAATTGTGAGATGAACCTGAACTAAGACTCCATTAATAACCTGACTTCCATACAAACCGTCTCTGACTGGTGGGCCACACTGACAGTTTGGGTCTCCTGGAACTAGCGTCAGTTCAGAGCCAATATCCATGAATCCCCAAAAGGTCTGATTATTTCCTTTTCCCCAATGAACAGTCACTCTTGTAAAAGGCTGTAGATTCCTTTGGGGAAGGCTGGGGGAAAGATTAACAGTATATCTTTTTGGCAGTGTAATAGGGTCCTGTCTCAAGGGGATCCAGCCTCCCCTTCATTCAAGGGATTGTGGTTCTGTAAACTTGCTCAAGTCTGGGAATTTATTGAGGGACCATGACTCTCTATTCTTGTGATTTGAGTTAGACTGCTGTTCACTTGACCTAGAACTCTCCTGCTTGTACAAATCAAGTAAATATTTAGTAGATTTTCCATCTATTTCACTCCCAGGGACACCATGACTAAGTAGCCAATGCCATAGGTCCATACAAGCCAGGCTATTCGGATTACTGCTTTGACTCCCCTGTCCATTACAGTAACCACACCCACTTTGCTTTGTCAATTGACTGCCACCACTTGGCCCTACCACCACGGGGTCCAATTAGCCCATTGTAATTAGGTATCTTAATTCAGTTAGGGCAGTTGCCACTGTCAAATCTGACTTACAGTAGTCTTCAAGGGTGCTGGGGCTCCCTTCACAAATTTGTTCTGCACCATTGTGATAAAAGTTGTGTCCTCTGAGCACCTCATGTGCGGGTCTATGGGTCTAACCTAACAAATCCACTCTAACATGCCAATTTCCCTAAGCCTTTGGAAACCTTCTTCTATAGTATACCAAGGCAGGTCTGCTACTTCAGTTTGATTTGGTGTAGGACACTGTGTAATCCATGCTTCAGTGAGTCAAGCAAATATGCTAGTAGATCCTTTCCTAACCTCTTGAGCTGAAACACTGAATGAAGAATCTGTGCTTAGTTGGCTCATATCAATAAACTCAGAATGATCCAACTTTATGTTCCTTGCACCATTACCCCACACACTTAATAGCCATTCCCACACATATTCACCAGGTTTCTGTTTGTACATATTAGAAAACTCAAGCAGTTCTTTTGAAGTGTAGCATACCTCCTCCTGGGTCACACTGTGTACTTCACCTTTTGGAGCTTGTTGGAACTTAAGTCTAGTATAGGTCTAGAATAAAAAATGGGTTGTGGGGGTGGTTCTTGGTTACATTCAGCTATGTCTTATAAGTAATCTGCCGCAGGCAATGCCCCAGGCAATGCTCCATACACCATTCCAGGCTCTTCAGACAGAGTTGGGTTAATCTCATCAGGTCGGGGTGGAAGAGACAATGAGTTTCCTGGGGAGTAATTTTTCAGATGTGAGTAAGAGTAAAAGGGCTGGTTCTGTTGAGCAAGAGTGATCCAATGGAATTTAGGGACTCAGTGTCCCCAGCTTCCTGATTATCTGCCCATATGTCCCCATTCCAAGTTTCAGGGTCCCATTTCTTCCCAATCAATATCCTTACTTTAACTTCAGACATCATTCGAAGTTGGGAATTCAATTGGCATTGTAAGTCAGCCACTTTTACGATAAGGCTCTGGGTTTGGTTTTCTGCAATATCAGCTCCATTACTACAGTAAATAAGGCTTTCTTTCAGGGCACAAGCGGCAACTTTCAAGTCTTTTATGCGGTGCTTGAGCTGTGACTCTGAAGCTCTGAGATCTTCTCTTTCTTTCACCACTTTCTCTAGCAAAAGTAGGACAAACTAACCAGCTTCCTTATACTTCTCATTCTGACAAAATTGTAGAAAAGTATCAAACATGCAGTCATCCAGAGCCTCGCCTCTCACCAATACTTGATTTATTGGTGGTGATATTTTGTGTATTTCTATTGCCATCTCACACCAAAGATTAGCAGTGCCCTCTTTACTACTGGAAGCAGAGCAGTCAACATCTTTAAGGCTGACCTGACTTGAGAACCAATTTAGAAAACTCATCCTTACAATTTCATTTCTGTAGAACTCCTGGTACCAAAAGTCTTAGGCTGGGTTCTCTAGACAACCAAAACCAGTGAAGCATGTGTGTGTGTGTGTGTGTGTGTGTGTGTGTATATGAAACCCTGGTGGCCCAGTGGTTAAGAGCTATGCCTGCTAATCAAAAGGTCAGCAGTTCAAATCCACCAGGAGCTCTCTGGGAACCCTATGCGACAGTTCTACTCTGTCCTATAGCGTTGCTATGAGTCGGAATCAACTTGACAGCAATAGTTTTGTTTTTGGTTAAGACCTCAGCTGTGAACCAAAATGTCAGCAGCTCGAATCCACCAGCTGCTCCTTGGAAACCCTATGGGACAGTTCTACTCTACCCTTTAGGGTTGCTAAGAGTCAAAATCGACTTGATTGCAATTCTTATGCATAGTGACCTTATAGTACAGAGTAGAACTGCCCCCATAGGGTTTCAAAGGAGCAGTTGGAAGATTCAAACTACGAACCTTTTTGTTAGCAGTCAAACGTTTAACCACTGAGCCACCAGCGCTCTCTCTCTCTGTATATACATATATATAAAGAGAGAGAGATTTATCTCAAGAAAATGTTTCACAGGGTCATAGAGGTTGGAAAATTCCAAGACTGTGGATCAGGTGTCAGACTGGAGGCTTCTTGTGACTCACATAGCTGAAGGGGCTGACCAACCCAAGATTGACAGGTCAGATGGCAGGCTGTTGGCTCACAGGCTGTGGAGGATGAAAAATCCAAGTCGGTAGGTAGGCTGCTAGCTCAAGTTCCAAGAACCAGAGATTGGATGGTGATGAGTTGAATGCAGGGTCCAGAGCAAGAACCTTGATGAAACATCCATTTATATACTGGAGGCAGGCCACACCCCCAAAGAAACTCTATTTCATCTGATTGCTGCTCATAGCAGATCTCATAATGATGTTGATTACATCATTATATAACTGCCAAATTACATCATAACTGGCAAACCACTAAGAATCATGACACAGCCAAGTTGACAAGTAACCATACCATCCCATACAATTCGTTCTGTTGACTATGTTGCTACATAATGCTCCACAATGCGTGTCCACCACATTTGACCTTTCAACTCTCTCAGTGATGGAATTCAGGTTGTCTTCAATTGCTTGCCACCAGGAACAATGCTTTAATGTATATCTTTGCACATAACCCTTCAGAGACATATGTGGGGATTTCTTTGGGATAGGCATCCAGGAGTGGAATTTTCTGCATCGGAGCAAATCCTTAAACTTAATCAAATCATATGCCACTAGATTCCTCCCCAGAACGGCTGCACCCATCTCAGAGGAAGGTCCAGATTTTGCAGGTCCTGACACTTTTACAATTTTGGAGCCTTCTTTAAGAAGGAGAACTCAAAATTACCAATTCAAATTTTTATTTTGAACGTTATTTAGAATGAGATGAGAAATCACAATAGATTACTGGAGACCTGGAAATTCAGGTCCTTTACTCTGAGATCTCTTTATCTAACTTATCTGAAATGCTTGCTAATATTTCCTGACTACAACCTGGTTTCCTCTTCCTTATCTAGAATGTTCTAGGGCTCCCAGCACTCACAGGCACCCAAGAAGGGGAGCCTGAGCTTTCATGAATTTCACAGTCAATCCCCTTTGATCTCCACTCCCGCCAGTAGAGCATGAGTATTCCTCTGTCCTCATTTTCCTGACGTTATAGAAAGCTGACATTATTTGACTTTCTAATGTTTGCCAGTCTAGTTCCAGACTGCCCCCTGGTTTTGTATGGCCCATAAGCTAAGAATGGATTTCACATTTTTAAATATTTGGGGAAAAAAACAAAAACAAAAACCAAAAGAAGAACAATATTTAGTGACATGTGAAAATACTAAGAGATTCAAATTTCTGTGTCTATAAATAAAGTTTTATTGGAACACAGCCCAGTCCATTTGTTTAGATGTTGCCTATGGCTGCTTTTGTGCTACAATGGCAGAGTTGAGTAGTTCTGATAGAGGCTGTGTAGCCTACAAAGCTTAAAATAGTTACTATCTGGGCCTTTATAGAAAAAGTTTGATGACTCCTGGTTTAGAGCATTAATTTTTCTAGGAGACAACAGTCTTATTTCAAGAAAGAAGATAGTCCTTCTGTTAATATGGCTTTATACCAATGAACATGAAGATGACATTTTACTCTGTTATACATGAGGTCTTCATGAGCTGCTGACTCTATGGCCGTCATAACAACAGTATGGCTTTATTTCTGCTCATTTTGAAATGATAGACTCTGTCGTTTGTTTATCTGGCCTTATGTATTAGTCAGCTATTACTATGTAACATTCCAACCCAAAACTCAGTGGCTTAAAGTAGCAATCCTTTATTACCACTCACGTGTTAGCGGGTAAGCTGGAGTTTGGCTACTCTAGGCTGGTCATGGCTAGATGGCTCTGCTTGGGACTGCAGTGGCTGGAGCAGCTCTGTTTCTCACTGCAGATCTGTGAGTCACCTGGGGTGGCCTTGCTCCATGTGTCTTTCATCTTCCTTGGACCAGTGGTGTGGTGTGGGCAGAAGCACGAAAGGGCAAGTGAAAACATGCATCGCCTCTTAAGGCACAGGCTCGGAACTGGCACAGTGTCACTTATGCTCATATATTATTGGCCAGAGCAAGCCACATGGCAAAGACCAAAGTGAAGGGGCAGTGAGGTACACTTCTTCTAGGATGATGCCTTGGCAAATACGTGGATTCAGGTAGGGTTGAAGAATTGGGGTCAACAATGCAATCGCCTTATGAGAGATACCTTAGTAGTAGTAAGTGACTTTTCATTTGCCATCTAGGAGGGATGCTGCTTGTTCCCTTTAAAAGTGGCTTGTTAAAAGTAAGGGCTGTGGCTTTCCTGCTAACCTCACCCCATGAATCCTGACATTCTAGTTTCCAGGGGTGATGGCCAGGCATTTCCCTCTGCTTCTACGATGAACTGCCACCATGTGGGATATCTTAAGAGTGATTTAGTTCTTTATTCCTGGAAAGAACGCAAGGAATATATAATAAGCAGTACTCTTTTTCCATCTTATTTGCCCTTTTTTCCCCCTCATTAATCGGAAATGAATTAATAGTAGAAACATTTTTCTTCCATTGGCTCCCCAGCTGTGTTATAAAACTCTTCAAAGGCAAGACTGTGTATTCTCTTTGTTAACCTCCCTTCCCCTTCCTCCAGCTTCCTTTGTAAGTGCAGGAGAGGGTGGGGTAACTGCCAGCTATTCGATGTGGGGGTTGATTACTTGCCTGTCTGTCTGACCTCAAATGACTGTTCCCTTTCTGGTTCACTGATTGTGGCTCTGCCATGTTCTTTGGGGCAATAAATACTAGAGTCTGGCCTGCCCAGAATGGAGGTCTCTGCCTGTCCCTCCAGCCTAGAAGCCTTCTATCCCTGAAGACCTATCATTTATGAAGCTCCTTCTCCTGGTTTTGACTGTTTCCCTAGTCCTGGCCCAGGTCACCTCAGGTAACCAGGATCTCTCCCAAGGGGTATGGGTCAGGGAACCTGATGCATGTTCAGGGAACTCTGGGGGCTCTGACAGCTTGGGCCAGGAGAATGGCCTCGCAGATTTCACTGAGGCCTTTGGTTGGTTTCTCTAGCCAAAGGGAAGTTTGGGTTCTCTGATACCATCTGACCTCTCCAGTGCCCACTATTTGACTCTGACCTTATCTCTCTGGTCAATTCTGGAGAAGGTGATCATGATGCCCTAGAAAAAGGGTTGGGGGAAAGAAACTTTGGCATGGGGTATAGAGGAAACAGGGGCTTTTCCAAAAGCATGCCTTGGGGGGATTTTTTTTTTCTTTTTTTATTGTACTTTAGATGAAGGTTTACAGAGCAAACTCGCTTCTCATTAAACAATTAGTACGCATATTATTTTGTGACATTGCTTACCAACCCCATGACATGTCAACACTCTCCCTTCTTGACCTTGGGTTCCCAATCACCAGCTTTCCTGTCCCCTCCTGCCTTCTAGTCCTTGTCCCTGGGCTGGTGTGTCTCTTTAGTCTCGTTTTGTTTTATGGGCCTGTGTAGTCTTTGACTGAAGGGTGAACCTCAGGAGTGACTTCATTACTGAGCTAAAAGTGTATCCGTGGGCCATATTCTTGGGGTTTCTCCAGTCTGTCAACCCAGTAAGTCTAGCCTGTTTTTGTGAGTTATACCTTTGTTCTAAATTTTTCTCCAGCTCTGTCTGGGGTGCTGTATCGTGATCCCTGTCAGAACAGTCAGTGGTGGTAGCTGGGCACCATCTAGTTGTGCTGGTGGAGGTTGTGATAGTTGTGGTCCATTAGTCCTTTGGACTAATTTTCCCTTGTGTCTTTGGTTTTCTTCTTTCTCCCTTCCCCAACGGGGTGAGATAAGTGGAGTAACGCCTTAGATAGCTGCTCACAAGATTTTAAGACCCAGACGCTACTCACCAAAGTAGAAAGTAGAACATTTTCTTTATAAAATGTGTTATACTAATTGAGCTAGATGCTCCCCGAGACCATGGTCCCCACAGCCCTCATCCCAGTAATTCAGTCCCTCAGGGAGTCTGGATGTGTCTATGGAGCTTCCATGACCTTGCCTGGGACAAGTTATGCTGGCTTCCCCAGTATTGTGCACTGTCTTACCCTTCACCAAAGTTACCACTTATCTACTGTCCATTTAGTGTTTTCCCAACCCCACCCCTCTCCTTGGAGGGGGTGTTAATTTTGGTTTATTGTTGTCTCCATGAAAATAGCTCCTAAAGTTCTGATTATTTCAGGATTCTGATTCCGTGCTCACACGCAACCTTGAATTAAGAATTGGGCTACCTTGGGTTGTAGCTTCCTGAGAGCAGCTGTTCCTAATTCCTTGGCTGGTTAAGACCAGTGAAGGATGCCTGGATGTTGTGGAAAAGGGAGTGTGACATCCTTGGGAGTTTCATAGAGGCCCTAGAAGACTTGCAGATGTCCAGATGGGTAGATTTCAGCTTCCTATCCCCTGTCATTGATATTGTCTGAGAAGACACCAAGGGGCAAGGGGAAAAGGTGTCTAATTGATACTGGGCACATAACTTATAGTATAAAAAAAAAAATAGAGGAGATAAAACCCTGGGGGATCCTGTCTTACCTGCCTCAAGGGATCTGGCCAGATAGGGGAAGAAGACTCCCAGTAAGTCCCAGGTCATTGAGTGGGGAGGACTTTGGGGGTCGTGACTGGAGGGTCAAGGTGGAAGAGAAAGGATAGTGGTCCATAATCCACCCTAATCCTGGAAGATACCTTGTGAGGACTTCTTCCCCCACAGATCTCTTTATCTCCTCTACCACTCTATTTTTGAATGGGCTTTGGCCTATCACTTCTGCAGCCCACTGCTTTATTTCAAGACTGACTCTTCTCCCTCCTTCCCTTTTGCTTGCAGTCATGAAGTGTTGGCGTAAGCAGGGCAGGTGCAGAACAACGTGTAAAAATGGTGAAGTATTCCACATATTATGCAACGTTGAGACTAAGTGCTGTGTGGAGCAAAAGTATGTGCCTTTCAGACTTGAAGCCTCAAACACAACTTGAAGCCCGGGGTGAACTTCTGCAGACTTGATGACTGTCTCCCAACCCTGAGTCCCAACACCATTTGATGCCACAGTTCTATTAAATAATTCTCGGCTGTGCCCTATTTCTCTTATGCAGTTTCATCTAGTTAGGCTTGTTGTGCTGTTGAGTCAATTTTCAACTCATAGTGACCCTGTGTGACACAGTAGAACTGCCCATAAGGTTTTCTTGGCTGTAATCTTTATGGAAGTAGCTGGAGCCACTGGGTGGGTTCAAACAGCCAAACTTTCAGTTAGCAGGCGAGTGCTTAGCCATTGAGCCACAAGTGCTCATTACAGAGAAGTGAATAAGGAAGGAAGGAAGGCGTGTGTGTGTGTGTGTGTGTGTTTGTATGTGTGTTAGTCAGGGAGAACAGGATATACCAGTTAGATCCTCCTTCTCTTCCCAATCTTTAGGGCCTGTTCCTAAGCTCTTTTTTCTCTGTATTCTTTCCCACTAGATGCTTTAAACACCATCTATACGTGGATCATCCCCAAATTAATATCTCCATCCCCAAGCTTCCTCTAACCTCTAGGCTGGTGTATCTGCCCTGTTAAATGCTATTTCCTTTTGGATGCCTAATGTACCCAGAATGGAACCTCACTTCACCAAGCCTTGTTACTGCTCCATTCGTTCCCTTCTCAGTAAATGATAGTGCCATGTATCTAGTTGCTCCCAACCTAGAAGCCATCCTTGATTTCTCACTTGGCCTCACTCCTTCATTCAATCTATCAGTAAGTCATATGGCTCCACCTTCACAGTATGTCTCAAAACCATCCTCTTCTTTCCATCTAGTTCGAGCCACAGTCATATCTCATCTGAAATTCTACAGTAGTTTCCTAATAGCTTTCTCATTTAATTCTCTAATTATATCTTTATACCGCAGTCAAAAAGTCAATTATATCCCGTCACTGCTTGGTGACAATGGCTTCCTGTTTCACTAAGAATAAAACCCAGGCTCCTTGCTATGTCCTGTGAGTTCCTGCCCTTCCTGGCCTCACTTACCCCTCGGGTGCACTTCTTCCTCCTTACACTCAGTCACTCTGACCTCTGTTGCTTGATCTTTCCTGCCTTAGGGGCTTGCCACATGCCATTCCTCCTGCCTAAGAAGGCTTTTCCCCTGATCTTTGTATGGTTGTTTTTGTCCCATCCTCCAGGCCTTAATTTAAATGTCACCTTTGATTATCATACTTAAAAAGGCCCTTCATATCACTTTGCTAATCTCTTTCTTGGAGTCCCTTAGTGGCACAAATGGTTAAGTGCTCGACTACTAGCCAGAAGATTAGTGGTTCAAACCCACCCAGAGGCACCTCAGAAGACAGGCTTGGCGATCTGCTCCTGAAAGGTCATATGCTTTAAAATCCTATGGAGCAGTTCTACTCTGCGCACACGGGGTTACTGTGAGTTGGAATTGACTATATGGCAACTAACAACAACAACTTCTTTCTTAGCATTTTTCAAAAATCAGTGATTATTTTCTTCACTTATTTGTTACTTACCCTTCTGCCCAGGAGAATTTGGATTTCAAGACAGCAGGGTCTTGTCTGTCATGCTCACTGTTCCATCCTTGGTGCCTGGCACACAGTAGGAAGTCAATAAATATTTGCTACATATATGGATATTTAAACTCTAAGAGCATCACCTTCCCACTCAAACAGGACTCGCTTGCAAAGTTCTCATGCTTCACCATGTCTGAGACTCAAGACTGAATGGCCTCCTCTTCACATTCCATCTCGAGAAAGCCATCAAGCCCACTTGATTTTTCCTTGCCAATGTCTTTGTACAGACACTACTTTTCCTCGCTGTTTCCAGGGCTACTCTCTCAGTTCAATTCCTCATTAACAACCTCCTTACCGTTTTCTCATACTCCAGGCCTTCTATCCTGAGTTTTGCTGCTGATCCTTTAGTCTCCCTACCAGGTCAGATTGTCCCACATTCTGACACCCAATCTTATAAGGGTTGCTACATTATTGAATGTGTCAACATCCCCTCAACATATATGATGATGAAATACCTTAATTTATTTTGTGTGTCATGGCTAGGATTCCTCAGAGACCAACCTAAACAGAAAAGGTAATTCTTGGAAAGATAACATGCAGCTCATAGAATTGACTGAAAGTCTAGACAATTGGGTTTGAAAGAACCAAGAGAGACTGGGAAGCAGAAATAACCTGCCAGAATCCCACCACCAGCATTGTCTCCCTGGTGCTTGATACCATCATAGAACTTGAACTCTTGGCATTGCAGCTGTCACCATGTGAGTACTTTCTCCACCATCCCTGTGTTGGATTTTTTCCTTTAAGATTCGAAGTCCTTTGTTGGAGCACCCAATTGACTGAGCCTGGATCATTCAGCTGCCTGCTAACTTCCAAGATGGTACTAGAGAATATTCACATTAGTGCTTTCTGTAGTGGGAAATGGGCTCTCCTTTCTATCAAGACTCAAAGAATGGAGCACCCTAGGGCATGCCATATAAAAAAGCACTCGTTCTCAGGGTCATGCTAGTGCCTTCTTGAATGTTTTGATCTAGGCACCTCCCTGGCTTCACCCTAGCCCTGGCCCTGCCAACTGATCCTGCACTTCTTCTTTGTAGCACCCACCACACCTCTATTATGTTTGCTCAAAGTCTGCATTTCATGATAAACTGTAATCTCCATGAAGACAGAGGCCGTGGTCGATTTATTTTCTGTATCCCACAGAATCAGGCAAAATTGGATATCCAACCAGTTTACTGATTTAATGAGAATTTTTCACTATGAGTTGGAATCGACTCGACTGCAGTGGGCTTTGGTTTTTTAGAATATATTTTTTGCTTAAAATAGACCGCAGAAATGTCTCACAAGAAAACTTCTTTCAGGACCAGGTTCATGCTGGGATACTATAAAACCCATTGCTCCTGAGTTGATTCCAATTCATGACGGCCCCATGTGGTAACAGAGTAGAACTTCTTCAAAGGTGTTTAGCTGTGAGCTTTGTGGAAGCAAATTGCCAGGCCTTTCATCTGTGGATCAGCTGGTTGGTTTCAAACTGCCAACGTTTAGGTTACTAGCTGAGCACAACCGTTTGCAGCACCCAGGGGTCTGTGGAACAGTATAAATGTTCGATAATCAACAACCTCAGAATGCTACTAAAATGCATATTGAGATTATAAGGCAAGGCACTTAACAGGAATGAGTGACGGTCACATCATCCACTGCTGTGATGGTCATTGGTCTGTGCTCCCAATATTAATGAGCAGATCGAAAAGTATACTTTTGTGAGTCAGGCGGTGTCTTTGTTCGCTGTCTAGAGTTAGTGAGGATGGCGTGCCTTGCCTTAAAACCAAGATTGTTGTGTATTAATGAGATTTGCGACATAAATGTATTTACTGTTTTTTAAATGGATATTGTAGCAGAATGATGTATACAGGATTTAATGTAGCAATTACCAGATTATTTTTTTTGTTTCCATTCTGCTTGAGTAGGCATCAGCAAAAAAAGTGAAAAGATCATTTTTTCTGCCTGTTATTGGAAGAGAAGCCAGAGCTTTGTGCTCTGAACCCTGGCCTCCCTTTTCCCCTGGGGAGTTAAAAACCTTGTGTGTGTGTGTGTTTCAGGAGCTACCCTGAAGAAAACACTTCCCTCTCCCTTGTTCTTTGTTAGGGAGGCCTAGGCACAAGGAGGGCAGTTAGATTGGATTGTCTTAAGAGAAGTGGAGTGAGGATTTTTTGCTTCAAGGGTAAGAGAGAGGGGTGTCCTGGCATCGGGGAGGTGTTGAATCCTCTCCAGAACTACGGGAGGAGCTGGGGATTTGATTCCAGTGGTGTTTGATAAAGCACCCCAAGGTGGCAGGTAGTTGGATGGAGTTGCCTGCATGGAAGGCAACCACTACGGAGGCACCGCCATGGCCCTGGTCCTGGGATAAGCAGAACAGGCCTCCACGGCTGGGCCTGTAGTTGGTGGAGCCAGCCATGGTGAGGATCATTTTTTCGGCTTCCCAGAGCTGCCCAGTGAGCAGCAGCAAGAGTTCCTCAGCAACACCTGAGTGTGAAGAGCAAGGGAAATGAAGCTAATCGGCACGGAATAAGGACCAGGTCCATCCTGGGTTCCCAAACCGTGGCTTTCTACTAGGATCAGTGGAGGAAGGCAGGAAATGCCAATAATAATTGACATGGAACATCTCACTGCCTTGGACAAGTGCTATCTTGGAGCTGGATTTCAAAAAATAAATACACTTCTCCTGAGGCTTGAGTGTGGCGGAGCATTCGTAGCTGGTAAAACCAGTCGTCAGAGAGTCGAGTCCAACTCATGGTGACCCCATGTGTGTGTAGAGGAGAGCTGCTCTACAGGGTTTTCAAGGCTGGGATCTTTTGGAAGTAGATTGCCAGGCCTTTCTCCTGTGACACCTCTGAGTGAGTTCAAACATCCAACCAGTTGGTTGGTAGTTAAATGCTTAACCACTCGCACCACCCAGGGACTCATAACTGGTGTGTGATTATTAATATTTTAAAGAGTTTTAGAAGAAAATGATCACTAGCATCCATTTTTTTTTATGAAACACTACTTGAAAGAGGACACTGTTGGGGATATGCTAGTGCAGAGAATTTCTCTAGAATTCAGCTCCTTTATAACAGCCCCTCAAGCTTTTACACAGCCTTGGCCCTTATATTATCTGTTTCTGAACCTCAGGCCCTCACCTGGACACTTTCCTACCTCTGGGAAAGTGAGAAGATGACATGGATGAATGGAAGTGAAAGATATCTATAAAAGGCCATAATTTTATGGCTCTCATTTCTTTTACCTTCTGGTCATATTATTAACCTCATAGGTCAGTGGAAAAATAAACCGACTAGCTGCTGTGGAGTCCATTCCGACTCAGAGCGACCTCATGTGTGTCACAATAGAACCGCGCTCCGTAGGGTTTTTAATGGCTGGTGTTTTGGAAGTAGATCTACAGGCCTTGCTTCTGAGGTGCCTCTGGGGGGACTCAAACCTCCAATCTTTTGGTTAGCAGCCGAGCCGAGTATGTTACTATTTGCACAACCCAGGGGCTCTAGGAGGAACAAAGAAATGAGATAAGGTAAAAGTTCCAGGCCTATGTGGACCCTATCCAGGGAACCTGATAACTGGTTGTTCCCTCCCACACTCCACTGTGGAATTCAGGCTGCAGAAAGTGGGCGGCCCTTTAAGAACCCGAAAATGCAACTGTACAGATTTGAGGGAGTGGGTAGTGTCCAGTCTTAGAGAACTGCCCAGGCCAGGCTGTACCCATGTGGGAGGAATTGTAAAGGCTGGATTAAGGTCCGTTTTGGTCTTGGTGGGTCCCAGGAGTTACCATGTAGCAACTGAGGTCAAGTCAGCTCTCTGGACAACCTTGCCTCATGTCGTATCTCCTGACTTCTTCCCCCCGGCCTGCTGGCCAAGGTGGCAGCCCTGCTCCCCACTCCCCCTTCAGCTGTTTCTCTTAGCCTTGGCCCAGATCTCCCAGCGTAACAGAGGAATCACTGTGCAACTGTCATGTTCCAGAGTCATAGAAGGTAGGGGCTTGAGGGGAACAAAGAACCGAGTGGGCAGATCTCTAGGCCATGACATTTGATGACTTGAGAACAGATATACATGCATGTGTGTATTTAAAACACACACACATGCACCAATGCCGTGCCTACATACAAACTACATACAAGTATAAATATACTACACAGATATATTCAAGTATTCACATTTGTAAATACATGCAAGATGACAATAATAACAATAATTAAAAACCAATGATAATAATAGCCAAAACCCATTGCCTTCGAGTTGATTCCGACTCATAGTGACCCTATGGGACAGAGTAGACTGCCCCACAGAGTTTCCACAGGAGCGCCTGGTAGATTCGAACTGCTGACCTTTTTGGTTAGCAGCCGTAGAGTTTAACCACTATACCACCAGGGTTTCCAGACGAGGTGGCAGAGTGGTTAAGGTGATGGACTGCTAATCCATTGTGCTCTGCATGCGTGGGTTTGAATCCTATCCTTGTTGTTCCTTCCTTTCCCTACCTTATCGTGGAGGTGAGAATGATAATAATAGTTGATAATTATTTAGCATTTACCATGTGTCAGGCACTTTATTAGGTAATTTGCATAAGTTATCCCATTTAATTGAATTAAATGGGATTTGTATTTCATCATAGGAGGCTCAGAAAATTTAACTTACTGAAGGTCAACAGCTAGCAATTGTCAGCCAAGACTCAAATCCAAATGTGTGTAAAAGCAAAACTCATTCCCTGAGCCTAGTCTGTAATAGGTGTTTAATGAATCCTCCTTTGTCTCCTTTCATAATCTCTTGTTTAAGTTCTGTCCAAGGCCCAGCCCTTATCCGGCTCCTTCAGAAGCTTGGCTGGAGGAACACAATCCACAAGAACCTTGCTCTCTCCACACTCTAAAAGGACTTGGGTTGCCTCCCCATTAGATCACCTCTTATAGCTTTACTCAGTGTGTTGTTGTTGTTGTTGTTAATTGCCGTTGAGTTGATTCTGACTTAGGGTGACACCATGTGTGCAGAGTATAGCTGCTCCATAGGGTTTTCGAGGCTGTGACCTTTTGGAAGCAGATCACTGGGCCTTTATTTTGAAGTGCTTCTGGGTGGGTGTGAACTGCCAACCTTTTGACTAACAGTTGAGTACTCAATGCGTACTCAATATACACGTTATTTATTTGCTCTATAAATATTTATTAAGCACCTGCAATGTGCCACGTATGTCAGAAATTGCTAGCTCTCCCCCAGTATTTGTCTTCCTCCTCTTCTTAGTAATATAACCCCTGAATTTTAGCTGGCCATGGTTGCCCAGAATTAAAAAACAAAGTTTTCAGCCTACCTGGTAGCTAGATATAACCATCTGAATGAGCTCTGGCCAATGGAGTGTGTGGAAGCCATGTGAGCAACTTCTGAGCAGTGTTCCTAAAGGCAAAGCTGTGCCCTTCATTTCCTCCTTTACCTGCTTCTTGATGGCTGGAATGGGGACTTGATGATGGCAACTGGATCATCAAATGGAGATGCCTGCTGAGGACAGCAGAGCATCAAGCCAGAAGGAACCTTGTTTCCTAGTGATTGTGAAGTTGTTTCACTGAACCGCTTGCTTAAACTTTTACGTGAGAAAGAAATCAATGTCTGCATTTTGAAATCATTTTTGCTTGGGAGAATATCTGTTAAAATTGCTGAATTAATATTCTAATATTAGGGTTGTAGCCAAGTTCTTGGGTTCATGGATCTGACATTCCAATGGTAGAGACAATGATTAAACATGGAAAATAATTCTTAAAAGATCAGATAAACCTATGAAGGTCATAAAACAAGTTACTATGATAGAATGACAGAGATTGGAGCACCATTATCTAGGGTGACCAGGGAAAGTCTCCCCAAGGAGGTGACATTTGAGATGAGATGGAACGATGAGAAAGAACTAGCCGTGGGATAGCTGAAGGCTGAGCTTCACAGAGAGAACAAATGGTAAGTGCGAAGGCCCTGAAGTGGGAAGTTGGGAAGTTCAAGGTTCAGGAAGACATATACATGTGTGTTCTTCTGTTTCAAAGCTGAGGATAAGTGTTTTTTAAAATATAAATATTTTTAAAAATGCTTGCCTTGAGCATTATACTCTTTTAAGAACTATGTGGGATCAAAGTGAAAACAGCAACTCGAAAGATTAGATAGGAAACTTAGGGGCAGTGAGTTTATATTAAAGGAGGAGGAACAATTCAGAAAAGGAGGATGAAAATGGTTGCATGGCTAGAAGACCGTAATCAGTGTCACTGAGTTATACACATAGGAACCGTTGAATTGGTGTGTTTTGCTGTGTACATTCTCAACAAGAGCAACAACAAAATAAAATATGTTTCTCGATATGTATTTGTATATTGATTAATGAATTCCTTTGTAGGTGTCTAAGGGTATTTAATTTGCCTGTCTCCAGTAGGGAAAGGAGCCCTTGTGGTACAGTGCTTAAGGGCTTGGCTGCTAACCAAAAGGTTGGCAGTTAGAACCCACCAGCCACTCCATGGGAGAAAGATGTAGCAGATAACTCACGGCTGGTTCTTCCGCAAAGATTTATAGCCTTGAAAACTGTATGGGGCAGTTCTACTCTGTCCTATAGGGCCACTATCAGTCAGAGTCAACTCAACGGCAATGGGTTTTTTTTTTTGTTTGTTTGTTTTGTTTCTTTCCAGGAAAGAAAGGCACTATAAGCATGGGTGCTGATCAGTTTCCCACACTCCCATCCTGTGCTTTGCTGAGACATCTGCTACACACTGTCCTTTGGCCTGGCTGACCTCATATAAGTCTCTCCCTGCTATAGTTCACTGCCCACAGCCGGGCCAATAAAAGCAAGGCTCACTCCTGCTGCCGAGAACACTATCCCCATCCCCTACAGCACAGCCAGCTCCTTCTCCAGGGACCTGCCTGCCATGAAGCTTCTTTTTCTGTTTCTTGCCATCCTTCTGGCCATGGAACCAGTGGTGTCAGGTAACTTGGGCCTCTCTCAAGTGGCTAGGATCCTGGTCATGGGCTTCTCCCTTTCCCTCTTCCCACACTGGGGGCAGAATCTGAAGCTTTTCCTCGTTTCATGCAGCTCTGAGAGGTTTTCTCAGAATCTTCTTATATCAGCGTCTCTCCCTGATTCTTTATTGCCAAGGTGGTAGAATAACAGATGCTTTGGGCATTTGGATGAAAGGGCAGGAAAGGCATTCAGGTGGGAGCTTGGCAGAGGCCTTAGGAGTAAAGGATTGGGTGCAGGTTGGGGCCTTTGGAAGGTTAGACGGAAGGCTGGGGGTGAATTGTGATGGGAGAAAAAGACCTTGGGGTTAAAGTGATAGAGGGACGATAGATTAGGGTGAGTTGGAGGGGAGGGGTTGGGCTTTCCTGATGGTTTCGGGTGGGCTGGACAGGGGGAAGGATTTGAGTTAAGTGGGGGTGGTGTTGGGGATTAAGCTGGGGCTTGAGTTGAGGCTGAGTGTCAGAACTCTATGGTGCAGTGTTTGGAGTTTAGTTTAGTGAGGGGCTACTGCTGGGAACTGAGGCTTGCAATTTGATTAGATTTGGGTTTAACTTGGGGCCGGAGTGGGGGATTGAGTTGAATAAAGCTGGGAGTTATAATTAAGATCTGGGGTTTGAATTAGGTAAATATGGGGTCAAGGAAGATTTAAGATTAGGTTGTGGCTAGAGGTGGGGCTTGTTGGGCTTAAGTTAGACAGGTCTGGGCTATGGATGAGGATCTGGGTCTGTTGGAATGTGAGTGAATCCTCACTCCCTCCCCCCCCAGGCGCCCAATATTACAGGTGTTCATTGACCTTTCCCATTATCCGCAAGCTTCATTAGGTGGGAACTGCATTGGCGTCAATTGTTCCCAAAATTAGGAGTAGGGGGTTGGGGGAAAGGAAGACAGGAAGACAGATGGGTGGGATATATGTAAACCTCCCTGAAAACCTTGGGATCCCAGTTGCAACAATTGTCTTAATTCTATCCCCTCTCCATGTCTTTTCTTTCCTTTTCTGGAACTGGTTCCAGCCTTTCTTACTCAACCCACTGCCTTTCCTCCCTGGCCCTCCTGCTCCTCCTGTACCTTCTCTTGCCTCTCCACCCGAGGGATACTAACTTCTGCTTAATGGTTGTTCCTATACTCAAAAGAGAGCTGTTGGATGGAAGGACACTGCAGATTGGTGTGCAAAAATGATGAAGACAGCATCTCACGCTGCCCAAGTCGTAAACGGTGCTGTGTCCCTAGTCGTTACTTAACAATCGAACCAGTAGTAATTGATGATGAACTGACCACCCGAACCACTACTCAGAAGCCCCAAAAAGGAAAAAACAGGAATAAAAAGAAAAATAATCGTGGATAGAAATGATTTTGCTTCAGGTTTCATAGTTCCCATATTCCATTAAAATTCGCAAATCTGTTTCCTGTGTCTGTCAATCATGAGAAAGGATACCCCAAATGGACTGGGGGTGGGGGGATGGCAGGGTGAAGTTTAAGAGGTGGCAGCAGGAAGTCAATGGGGTGATGACTACAGCCTTGAAGATAGTTTCTCCTCTCCCAGCCTAAGGGCCCCAGCAGAAGCTATTGGGTCATAGGTACACTGAGGAGGGCATGTGGGAAACCAAGAGATTTGAAGGCACAACAAATACATGGAGTGTTGGAGAATCCTTAGGCTAGGAGAGTCGATGCATATTGGGGGTGAATGGGCTGGAGGTGGACAGGGGCTGAGTAAAGCCCAAATCCTTGGATGTCTAGGGGAGTCAACTGAGATGCATTTTGATGCCCCAAGGATCAGAATTTTCCAAGTATCAAAAAAGACAGAACACATACACTTACCCTTTTATATATTAATTTATTTTTTACATTCTTTCAGGGGGTCATTTATTCATTCCTTCACTTTAGCTCTGCCACTACCATAGTCAGACTCTATACAAATAAACCGCTGAGAACTTCAGCTTTCACATCTGTAAAATCGGAATAAAAAAAATTTTTTTTTTTCTAATAGAATCGATCTCAGGATTATGGTAAGAATGAAACGAGAGAGTGCAGATCACACTGCCCAGAACATAGCAAGCCCCCAATAAATGTTAGTTGCTGAGACTGTTTATTGATTTATTCACACATTTACGAAATATGGGCTGTGTGCCGTCCAACTGTGTTAGGCTCAGAGGGAGATGGAAGCCTGTCTCATTCGGATTGGCAATTTAGCTTGGTAGAAGACTAACTCATAGGTGACATTTAGAATCCAGATATGGAACTTAGAGGACCTGAGCGTCTTCCTCTGAGTGGCACAAGCGGTTTGTGCTCAACTACTACCGCGCATGCACCCCTAGGCAGGAGGAGGGCCAAGGGGCAGCTGTTTGCAGGGGCTGTGGGCAGAGCTTGTATATTCGCTTGGAGTGTTTACCTCGTGCATGTGAGGCTCCTCACGGTGTGGGACAGAGCAGGGGACAGGCCTTTGAGAAGGGTGGTGGGCTGCAGGCTGGGCCAGTTCTACTGGTGCTGCAGTATTCCCACGGGGAAAACTGAGGAATTCAAGAATTATACAATCAAACCTGACCTTTCACATCATTATGAAGGAATATTTCATAATGGGTGATAGAACAGAGTTATCCCTTTTGCTAGCTTGATTTATAGCTTTAAAATATTCAAACGTGTGGCAGGGGGCTTCCACTGTATTCTTGCCCCAGGGATGTACCTCAGTTTGGATCCTACTGTGGCAGACAATCCATTTCCAAGGCCACTCCTGAGGCAGGAACTGCATAAACCGTGCCTTACAGCCTTGATGCCTCTCTTGTGAGCTTTTTGTGCCCTGAAGCCTGGATGAAAAGATCCAAAATACTCCCTCCCTGGCCTCTCTGCCTTCAGATTTCCTCTGCTTTAGTCTCTACTTTCAGAGGGACTCTTCCCAGGAGATTCATTTGACCGTGTTGCCCTTCTGCTTGTATATCATCCTTGGCTCCTCGCTTTCCAGGGTTCTGGGCATTCAAGGCCTTCACATGATGGTCCAGCTTCATCTCCCATGACTGTCCCTCACAGACCTTCACTTCAGCCATACCAGTCCTCTCACTGTACTGCCTTGCCTATGACATTGCCTTTGTTCATGTCTGCCTTGTCCCCCTCTGCCTTGTCCCCATCACCATGATGAACTCCTCATCCTTCAAAGCCCAGTTGATGTCACCACCCACGACAGCCTTCATATAAACTCTGTCCCACTATTTCTTAATAATTGCAGTAATAATGGCTTTAATGATAGTTCTCATTGACAAAGCACTTGCTTTGTGTCAGGCACTGTGCTTGGTGCTTCTAGGTGCAAAATCATCCCATTCTTATAACAATCCACTTATTATTCCTATTTTACTGATGAGGAAACTGAGGTTCAGAGAGGTGATATAATTAGCCAAGGTCACATGGCATTAAGATACAGCAGGGATTCAAACTGAGTTCTGGTTGGTGTCACAGACTATCACTCTTAAGAAATTACGGCACCTAAGAGTTTGGCTGCTAACCAAAAAGTTGGCAGTTCGAATCCACCATCCTCTCCTTGGACACCCTGTGGGACAGTTCTACTCTGTTCTATAGGTAGCTACGAGTCGGAATTGATTTGACGGCAGTGGGTTTTTGGTTTTGGTATCATGTTATAGTGTAATTATTTGAGCAATTGAACCCTCCTCCCCAACTCCTCAAACACACACGTATTAGATGGAAATCCTTAGGGATGGAGACTATGACTTATTTACATCTCTATGCCTAGTGCTTGGCATGGATTTGATATAGTGTTTATTGATTGAAAGACTAGTTGATGATGAATTCACGTGTGAAAGCATGAGTGGATTTGGTGGGGGACATGAATGGCTGTGTGGATAGGCTGATGCCAGATTCCAGGAATCGGGGGTGGGATGCCTTCTGGGATAAAGAGATCAGAGGACCAGTGTATCAGGTGTATTAAAAAAAAAAAAAAAAAAAACCATTGCTGTTGAGTCGATTCCAACTCATAGCAACCTATAGGACAGAGTGGAACTGCCCCATAGAGTTTCCAAAGAGTGCCTGGTGAATTCAAACTGCTGAGCTTTTTGGTAAGCAGCTGTAGCTCTTAACCACTACACCACCAGGGTTTCCTCAGGTGTATTAGCTCTGGTTAATGGTGGTAGAAGGAGCCCTGGTGGTGCAATGGTTAAGCATGGGGCTACTAACCGATTTGAACCCACCAGCAGCTCCAGGGGAGAAAAGACCTGGCGATATGCTGCCATAAAGATTATAGCCTAGGAAACCCTATGTGCGGTTCTACTATGTCACATGGGGTTGCAATGAGTTGAAGTCAGCTCAATGGCACCTAACAACAACAACAACAACAACAACAAACGGTGTCAGAAAGGATGCAGAGCATCTAGTGGGCCTTCCTCATGTTGGTTCTTATTATTAACCTGTTAGTTGCTCTTAGAACACACAGATTTCACTGTGTGGAAGGGGGCTGGGGAGAGTCTAAGGATCTCACCCTCAATGCCTGGGGCCTGGCATCAACCTCTCCACATACAGTTACTTGTGCCTCCAACAAATTCATTTATTTGGACATTAATTTATCGTCCACAAGTTATTATTTATTCATTCAGTGAGCAACATTTATTAAGACCCTTCTCTGTTCTTAACACTGCATGTACAGAGACAACGGTGGGTGTGGGGGGGGGTGTGGACAGAATGCTGGTATAAAGAAAGACTGTAGCACTCACCACTGAGCCACAGAAAGTTTTTAGAGGACACTTTCTCCATCCTCTCCCCAGACACTGTGTTGGAATTTCTGGATGTAGAAGCCGGACATGTGTAATTTTGAAAATTCCATTAGGTTATTCCTTTGGGAGATAAGGCCTACCCCCTTCCCCAATTCCCCTGCCACACTTCCTTTATTCCTGACAGTCCTTCAACTGTGAGAATATCTGACCCAGGCAACCTTGCGCTATCTACCCATTTCACAGATAGGGAAATTGAGACCCGAGGAACAAAAGTGATCTAAGATCACACAGTAGGTTTGAGGCAATATTGGGATTAACAAGCTGGTCTTCTGTGGCTTCTGGTGAGAGGGCTGAGGGAGCATGGAAGGTAACAATAAGTAGATGTGGGTGATACAGTGTGCGGCAGTGCAGAGCAACAAGGGGCAGACAGCCGGGGGCGGGGTGGGGGTGTGAGGAGCGGCAAAGCCCCTGACAAAAGCTTTGGGATCAGTTTGGACACCTTGAAGCCCCGATCTGGCTCCGCCATGGCCTCTCTCCAGGGGGAGTTGTAAAAGCATTGTGATCCCAAAGCTGGGAAAACTGGGCACCTTTCCTGCACCTTTACTGGGATTGACAAGCAGGCCTGCTAATGTAGCTGAAACTCAATTCATCCTCAGCTCTGTACACCAATACCCAGGATCTCAGGTACATCTGATACTGAGGTATTCATTTTCTATTTTTGTCCACACTCCAAAGGGGTGAAAACATTTCCTCTTTACCGCTCCTCACCCTTGCTTAGGGAAGGTATGCTCTCTGTTGAAAAAAAAAAGAAAAGAAAGGAAAAACAAGTAGGATTCTTTATTCAATGCAAGGACTTTTATCACGGTGTGTGTGTGGATGCACATTAGGCTTTCCATTGAGTCCATTTGGACATAGGGGACCCTTATGTGACTAGTGTCAAGTTCAAGGCCTGGTGAAGCTTGGGTGATGATGACCATTTGTGGAATGAGTGAGAGGCTCTTGAATGCCAGGTTTGGAAGTTTGGGCTTGTTGCTGCAGACAATAGAAAGCCATGGCTCTAGTTGTTCTTATCCAGGGAGCTGCAAACCTCTCCCAGCCAAGGCCTATCATGTAGTACATGGGCCAGTAGAAAGATACGGGCTTGGAGTCATACTGAGTGGAGTCTGAGTCCTAGCTCTGCCTCTTAGTTTGCCAGAACACTGCTTCTTTCTGAGCCTCAGTTTCCTAATGCAAGAAAAAGAAATAAAGATATCTACTTCAAAAAGTTGTATTAAAAACTGAATGAGCTGATGTGTATCAAGTGACTCATAGTGTATGTTTAGCAAATGTCCCTTTAACCACTAACATTCATAATCTAATTGTCTTTAATAATTCTTCTACATAAGTTGAGAACCACATTAGAAGTTGTTCTAATTTTTGCTTGAACCGTCAAACATAATTTAGAAAACTTAAGAGGGGAAGGAAAGTATATTGTATTTATTATGTTTTTACTCTTTCTTTTGGTCTTTTTTTACCTCCTGATGTTCCAAGATCCCTTCTTTCATCGTTTCCTTTCTGTTTTGAGAATTTCTGTTAGCCATTCTTTTAGGGTGGGTCAGCTAGTGACAAATACTCTGAATTTTCCTTCATCTGAGAATGTCTGGATTTCCTCTACATTCCCAACGGACATTGTCACTGAATGTAGAATTCTGCGTGGATAGTTCTTTTCTTTCTGTTCCCACACATTTGGGGAGGTAGAAGGGTGTCTTATTCCACCAGGTCGGGGGAGCTGAGCTCCCCACATGATCTCTATTGACTCTTCAGGATGGTGAGGGGCTTATTACCACTCAGCAGTAATAAATGTCCCAGCTCACGCCTGGGCTTCTCTGACACCACCTTAGGAGATGAGAAGGGACTGTGGTACCTCATTACAGCCTCAAGAGGGTAAAGTCTAGACTCTCTAATTAGCCTTTGCTGGTGGGGGTTTGGGAAGGGACTGAGCTATTTCGCTGGAGCAGAGTGATTATTGCCTAAAATTTTCTGTCTTGCTATGCTGCCCTTTCTTTGGTACTTGGGCTAGAGAAAGCAGACTTTTCTTGGAATTTTTAACTTCTGCATCCATTTGGAAAACCCTGGTGGTGTAGTGGTTAAGTGCTACAGCTGCTAACCAAAAGATTGTCAGTTCTAATCTACCAGGTGCTCCTTGGAAACCCTATGGGGCAGTTCTACTCTACCCTATAGGGTTGCTATGAGTTGGGATTGACTCGAAGGCAAAGGGTTTGGTCTTGTTTTTGGCACCCATTTGTGTTTTCATTTTTGCATCCATCCATCCAAGGCTGCCAGCTTTGGATGGCACCAGTCTGGGATGTATGGGGCAAAAAGAAAACCCAGAGAACACACAGCTGTGCCATTCCTCATCCCTGAGACCCATGGCTGATTTGCCTTCTTCTCTTCACCTTTCAGAGTCTTCTTATATTTGTTTTACCTACAAAACCCAGAGTTTTTAACTGCACTTATCAGGACAAATAAAAGAAAGTACACCTACCCCATTTCTTCTGAAAGTAGAAGTTGCCATCTGCCTTTAGGATTTTCCTAGGTTCCCCTACTCTTATGACCAGATCTATGCCACTGCTGAGTGGAGATTAACTATATGTATCTTTTTGACCAGGCAGACGTTACCCCCTTCCATGCATGGGTAACAAGGGAGTGTGCAGAACCTCTTGCAAAAAGGATGAACAAGCCTACCTCTATTGCAAAAATTATCAACCATGCTGCCTCCAGTCCTACATGAGAATAAGCCTGGTTGGCGGAGAGGAAAACAGCGACTGGGCCCGAGGGAACCGCTGGCCGTAAATAGCTGGAGTGCTGTTGATCACCATCCTCAACCCCTCTGGGAGCTCAGACCTGCTGTCAATCTCCCTCATTAAAATTCATGCACCTGCCCCTCTTGTCTGTCTTTCATTCACTGGGGATCATGGGGAGCAGAGACCAGGTTTTTCATGGAGAGATATCTGTTCCATTCTGGATGTAACCCCGTGAGAGAGAAGGCCGGAAAACTGGAGTGACACTTAGAGTGAGTATAGACAAGCCAGTGAAGATGGGGAGAGAATAGACTTGAGCCCAGTGGGGGGGAGTTGAAGGGTTTGGGCAGGCACGTGATGTTGTGCAGTGTAGGACTCAGAGGGAGATTAGAACCAGTAAGTAGGATGCATGGAGTAGTGGGTAGAGGTCTTGTGGAAAAATTTTGCTTAGTTCATGAAAGAGCCTCATAACCAATAGAGCTGTTGTAAAGTGGAATAAGCTGCCCTATCAAGGTTTCAGGTTGGGAAGCTGCAGGTCTGTTTGGTGGTCATTGTAAAATGAATTTGAATGTTGGACGCCGCTGGCCTTGATGATCTTTAAGATCCTTTGTTGTTGTTGTTAGATGCCATCAGGTTGGCTCTGACTCATAGCAACCCTATGTATAACAGGTCCTTTAATTCCTAATAATCTAGGAGTCTTGTGCTCCCAGTTACAAGCAACACTAACTTTTAAATATAAAATTGTCACTTTACTTTTTATGGCTCACCCACACTAATATCTAATTTTTCTATCCATATTTAGTTGCAAATTTTGTTAAAAGCAAAGTAACCACACTTGCCAATTATATTTCTTTACTTCTCTGCCTCTCCTTAACTTGTTGTAACTTGCCTTTGTGCTTTTCATTCTATTGAACTGGCTCTGGCCAAGACTGCCAGTAGACCTCCTTTTTCAAAGTCTCATGGATCTTGCTCAACTTTTATCTCCCTCTGCTTCTCTGTAGTATTTCCATCATAGTTCATTCCCTCCTTGAAAGCCTGAACTTCCATGGCTTCTGTGACTTTGTTCTTTCTTTGTTTTCCTCCTAAATCTGAGCTTCTCCTTCTGCGTTGTTTGGGGTTCCTCTTCTGTCAGTTGCATCATTACATTCTTTTGGGTTTCTCTTCTCTTTTGAGAATAAAGACTCTCCACATTCCTAGGAAAAAGCTGACAATTCTGTAGCCATGATAACAAGTAAATACCTATTCCCTCTCCCTTGCCAAGTGTTTTCAAGGAAAATTGCCTAGTCTTGAACCTTGGTATTCAGTGTAGAGAAAAAAAATCACCACTGAGAATTTACAACTTCAAACTGGTTCTCAGGTAATCTTGTACCCTGAATTCACGGTACCTGAGTGGTCTGAAAAAATGTCAAACTGATAATTTAGTTTAAAGTTATCCCAGACTAATAGTGCCAAAGACATCTGACAGAACCAAATGAAGGATTTACTGTGATAAAATTTCAAGAAAAATTCACAGATGAAAGTCCCAAATCACAAAACACACAAGGAAATAAGGCACCATAAATTAAGGCTAGCAGAAACCACACACCAGAAATTTAGACTTTCAAAGACTTCAAATATTAGAATTATCGATAACAATAGGCACGTTTGAAAATATAAGTTCATGAGACCTAAATGTCTCATCACAAACTGGGTATATTCCAATCCCCTGAATAATTAAATTGACCCTTTGGAAAACTGTTCCAATGTTCAATGGAAATGGTATGTTCAAAACTGTGGACTAAGAAGGTCTGAAAAGCATAAATAAAATGCAGAAGTAGGTTGATCAGATGTCTGTGGTACCCACTCCTCTCCCTTACTGCCCCTCCTTCATCATACACTAATGGTGTCATGAGGAATTCTTATGGTTGGTTAATAAAGGAAGAAAAAACAAGGCCAGGTTTGTGGAGTGGTCTGTAGGATATACTAGCACCAGTCAGAAGTGGATAGTTGCTGCAGTATAGCCTGATTTAGAGGTGGCCCTGAAAGACAGTGATGACAGGAAATCCTTCCAGTGGAAGGAGGGATGGCCTAAGTTATGGATCTGTAGTAATTCATGGGCAGTGGTAATGGGTTGTCTGGTTGGTCAGGGCCTAGGAAAGAGCAAGATTAAAGATTTGTTACTTGAGAAGGGGGCAGGACGTGAAGACATTTTTATTCTATCGGGGCACACATACAAAGCTCTCAATAATCAAGTGGACAAAATAAGCCATCATTTCACCCACAGTTGAGGGGCTGCCCCTACCCTTAGATGTCCATGTGTGATCAGGGCTTGGTCTAGGACATGATGGGCCCATGGAGCTAGCCTTTCAACTGGCTTCTATTCCAAACTTGAAGCACCTGGGGCAAAAAGAAGTCTTCATAGCTCATATCTTGGCTAGCCAGTCTCCAAGAGTGAGAGATAAATAAGGTTTCAGGGCCAAAGTTAGTAGTAAAATGAGTGCTTTTGCCTGAAGTGTCTGCTGTTCTATAAAGAAAGCTTTCAGTACCCGTTATGAATTGAATTGTGTTCCTCCAAAAGAAATGTAGAAGTCCTAACCCCTGTACCTGTGAAGATAACTTTCTTTGGAAATAGGTTTTCACTACATTAATGAGGTCATACCAGAGCAGGATGGGTCCTAAACCTAATCAGTTCATAATAGTGTCTTATAAAAAGAGCAAAATAGACACTGACACACACACAGGGGTAAGAGACTATGCAAGATCCATCTACAAGCCAAGAAACAACAAGGGAGGACCAGGGATACAAATATGGAAAGAGACAAAGATCTTCTCCCAGAGCCAACAGAGAAAGAGGCTAGCCCTACTGATGCCTTGAATTCAGAATTCTAGCTTCCAGAACTTCAGAAGATAAATTCATATTCTTTACAGCCACCCACTGGTGGTATTTTTTTTGTTATGGCAGTCCAGGATAACTAAGGCAGTGTCCTAGTAGCTATCGTCATTAATTCAAGGATTTAGAATTCTGATTTTGACCACTTATGCTGCCATAAAAAGGTAAGACTAACACAGAAATGCCTCTGGTATTCCACAACGCTCATAGAGAAGACTGAAAGACACATGCAAAGAACAATGTCGGAATACTTAACTACGTTAATATGGTTGTGCATAGGTCACTAGCAAACAAGGGACACTAAAAATGGGTTAAAACTTGTCATGGAAATAATTTGAGATTTCAAGAAAAGCACTGAAGAGTTCATCATTGGAAATAGTGGAAAAATTTGGACTTCTGAGTACAGCTGATTTTATTTAGAATCACACATTGATGGGGGTTGGGGATGGGCCACCATGATACTTTCAGAGCTTTGTGAATCTTTAGGACTTAGTTCAGCACTATGAGGACAGGAATGAGTGACAGCAGAGAAGAGCTCGTGTGGTTTGATGGACCTCTGGGAGAGAGCTCTGAGTTCCCAGTTCCAGGTCGGAATCGTCATCTTTTTAATTCTTGGTGCTTAATTCAAAGTAGGCTTGAGTGAAAGGTATTGTTGTTTCACTCACATCCTCAATGTTTGTTGACTCAAAATAGGGCATGAAAGTTGGTGTTGTTTTAAGAATTGGCACTTGCGATCCCAAGTCTTTCTTCCCAGGAATGCAGCAGACTTCACGGTTTTTACACGTGGCTTCCTTCACTTCACCATGGCTGCAGTTTTTCCTGCAGTGCCCTCCTTTGCTCAAGCATTTTTTTCGGCCAGCATACTCTGAATAATAAAAGGAAAGACCACTGATTTTAGATTATGAGGCTCGCAATTACACTAGCTTGACTGAATATTTAGCATCTCATAAGAACACCTTGAGTCATAATTAAACTATGGCTGCAAGACCCCCATTTCAGACCTGGGAAATACCATGTTTCTAAAACATCTATCCCTGGTCTCCCACCTGCCCATTTTTTACTTTTGTGAAAAGGAACTTTCTAGTCTTGAGGAATTGGATCTAGTTATAATGATGCTAGGGGAACCCTGGTGACGCAATGGGTAAGCGCTCAGCTGCTAACCGAAAGGTCAGTGGTTTGAGCCCACCAGCTGCTCAGGGGAGAAAGATGTCTCAGTCTGCTTCCTTAAAGATCTACAGCCTTGGAAATCCTATGGGGGCAGTTCTATTTTGTCCTATAGGGTCACTATGAATCAGGCCCAGAGATCTGCTTCTGAAAGTTCCCAGCCTTGAAAACCCTGTGGAACGCAGTTCTACTCTGCACACATGGAGTCGCCATGAGTTGGAGCTGACTTGAAGGCAACTGGTAATGACTGGTAAGGCTAGTGTAGGTATTCCTACGTGATAGGCTTTGCTTGCTTGTGTATTAGGCCTGTGCTTCTTAAATTTTTTTTTAAATTGTACTTTAGATGAAGGTTTACAGAACAAATTAGTTTCTCATTAAACAGTTAATACACATATTGTTTTAAGACATTGGTTAACAACCCCACAACATGTCAATGCTCTCCCTTCTCAACCTTGGGTTCCCTATTACCAGCTTTCCTGCCCCCTCCTGCCTTCCAGTCCTTGCCCTTGGGCTGTTGTGACCCTTTGGTCTCATTTTGTTTTATGGGCCTATCTAATCTTTGGATGATGGGTGAGCCTCGGGAGCGACTTCATTACCAAGCTAAAAGAGTGTCTGGGGGCCACACTCTCAGGGTTTCTCCAGTATCTGTCAGGCCAGTAAATCTGGTCTTTTTTTGTGAATTAGAATTTTGTTCTACATTTTTCTCCAGCTCTGTCCCAGACCCTCTATTGTGATCCCTGTCAGAGCAGTCAGTGGTAGTAGCCAGGCACCATGTAGCTGTATTGGACTCAGACTGGTGGAGGCCGTGGTAGGTGTGGTCCGTTAGTCCTCTGGACTAATCATTCCCTTGTATCTTTAGTTTTCTTCATTCTCTCTTGCTCCTAAAGTGGTGAGACCAGTGGAGTATCTTAGAGGGCCGCTCACAGGCTTTTAAGACCCCAGACGCTACTCACCAAAGTGTTTCTTAAATTTTAATGTGTATACACAGTACGTAGAAGCCTTGTTAAAATGCAGATTCTGATTGAGTGGGTGGGATAGGGCCTGAGTTTCTGTTTTTCTAACAAATTCCCAATGATGCCAATACTGCTAGTCCATGGACTACACTTTATGTTGCAAGGTATCAGGCCATAAAAAACCTCAATAGATTGCAGACGCTCAATATCGTACATCCTACATTGTACACATCATAAAAATCCCACTATCCCAGTGGAATTTTTGAGAAACTTTTCTCTCCTTAAAATTTAGTTTTCCAATCAAATGCAATGAAATAAGAATAAAAAATTCCATCTATATGAAAATTTATAATATGGTAAAATATAATATAAATATAATACTGTGGTAAAAATAAATCTCAGATTAAAAAGTTGTAACAAAACCAGAAATAGTGAAGTCATAAGTAACAAAATCAGCCTTCTGCAAAGGCTGATGAAGAAAAAAAAAGAAAACTAGTAAAAATAAAATCCACAGTGAAATGATAAAATGAAAACCAAAAAACCAAAACCAAACCCAGTGCCGTCGAGTCAATTCCAAATCATAGCGACCCTATAGGACAGAGTAGAACTGCCCCATAGTTTCCAAGGAGTGCCTGGTGGATTCAAACCGCCGACCCTTTGGTTAGCAGCCGTAGCACTCATCAACTACACCACCAGGGTTTCCAAAATAGAAACAGATACAGTATATTAAAAATAACAGATGAAACTGTGAACAACTATACACTAGACAAAACGGGTAAATTCTAAAAACATTCCACGATGGTATAGGAAGAAAACACAAACTTGAATAAATCAATAAGCCTTAAGAATTGAAATAGTAGTGAAAGATCTCTTCTCAAAGCCTCAGCTCTAGGTCATTTTAAAGGTGAGTTCTGTTTAATTTCAAAGAAGCAGTAAGTACTATCTTACATAAAATGTTCCAGAAAATAGAAAAAAAAGAAGAAAAGTTGCCTGGCTCATTTTATAAGGCTAGTGTAATCTTAATTCTAAAACTGGAAAATTATGGGTCCATTTTCTTTATAAATACAGATGGAAAAATAAATACCCTATATATAGTACTGGTCAACAGAATTCAATAGTGTATTAAAATACATGATGATCAAGTAAGCTTTAACTCAAATACAAAAAAAAAAAATTATTCAACATTAGCAAATCTATCAATAAATTCATTACCTTTATAGAACTAAGGGGAAACCCTGGTGGTGAAGTGGTTAAGTGCTATGGCTGCAAACCAAGAGGTCGGCAGTTCGAATCCACCAGGTGCACCTTGGAAACTCTATGGAGCAGTTCTACTCTGTCCTATAGGGTCACTATGAGTTGAAATCAAATCGAGGCAGTGGGTTTGGTCTTTTGTTTTTATAGAATTAAGGAGATAAATACTAGGATTATCTTATTTGATGTAGAAAAAAGATTTGATAGTGTTCATTACTTATTTATAATGAAAAATCTAGGTAAAGTAAGAATAGGAGGGAATTTCCTTGATCTGGTAAATGTTAGGTATCAAATTCTAGAGCTAGCATTATCTAATAGAGAAACTGTACTTCTCACTGAGATCAGGAAAACCAAGGTGTTCTCTATTATTATTATTTAAAACAATAGTGGAGGGTCTCCCCAATGATAAAAGAAAACAAAAAGAGTATAAGGATTAGAAGGAAAGAGATAAAAATCTCACTCATTCTAGCAGCCATACGTACTGTCATGGATTGAATTATGTCCCCTCAAAAAATGTGTGCATCCGTTTGGCTGGGCCATGATTCCTGGTGTTGTGTGATTTTCCTATTTGTTGTAAATCCCGCCTCTACGATGTTAATGAGGGAGGACGGGCGGCAGTTGTGTTAGTGAGGCAGGACTCAGCTTACAGGATTGGATTGTGTCTTGTGGCAATCTCTTGAGATATAAAAGAAGCGAGCAGAGAGACCTCATGCTGCCAAAAGGAAGCACTGGGAGCAGAGCACGTCCTTTGGACCCGGGGTTCCTGCGCAGAGAAACTCCTAGTCTGGGGGAAGATTGAAGAGAAAGACCTTTCTCTAGAGCTGGCAGAGACAGAAAGCCTTCCCCTGGAACTGACACCTTGAATTTGGACTTTTAGCCTACTTTACTGTGAGAAAATAAACTTCTCTTTGTTAAAGCCATCCACTTTTGGTATTTCTGTCACAGCAGCACTAGATAACTAAGACACAATACCAAGAAAAATTAAAAAAACTAACAAACTGTTACAATTAATAAGAGAGTTCAGGAGTTATGTCAGATGGAATATCAATTTACTTGAATCAATAGTACTTCTTTATACCAAAATAACTAACTAGAAAATATAATAAAATATATAGCATAGCTACAAATCATCTTGTTTGAAACTAACAATACCCAAGACTTCTATTTGGTATATTTTAAAACTGTAAAAGAGAGTATGCTCTTTCATGGGATGACTTTATTATAAAGATTCACTTCCTATAAATTAATCCATAAATTTAATGCAATTCCAACCAAAATCCCAGTGGGATTTTTGCGAAACTCGATTATCTTACTTTAAAATTTATGATTAGTAGCTAAGGTTACTTTAAAAAAAAAAAAAAAAAAAAAGGACAAAAATTTGCCCTATACTATGGTTTAGAGCTATGGCTGCTAACCAAAAGGTCAGCAGTTTGAATCCACCAGGTGCTCCTTGGAAACTCTATGGGGCAGTTCTGCTCTGTCCTATAGGGTTGCTATGAGTCAGAATCGACTCGATGGCAACGAGTTTTTATACTACATGACATATTATACTATTAACACTAATGTATTATGGAAACCCTGGTGGGGTAGTGGTTAAGAGCTATGGCTGCTAACCAAAAGATTGTCAGTTCAAATCCACCAGGCGCTTCTTGGAAACTATGGGGCAGTTTTACTCTGTCCTATAGGGTTGCTCAGTTGGACTCGATTGGTTTTGGTTTTTGGTAACATATTATAAAGTCATGGTAATCCAAAAAATATGAGATTGTCCCAAGAACAGAATAGAGAACTTGGAAATAGACCTTTGCTTAAATGGGAAACTTAATATGCATTAACAAAGACACCATGAATCGAGGAGAAAGCATAGATTAGTTAGCATGTAAAAACCTATTGCTGTAGAGTCGATTCCCACTCACAGCGACTCTATAGGACAGAGTAGAACTGCCCCATAGAGCTTCCAAGGAGCACCTGGTGGATTCTAACTGCCGACCCTTTGGTTAGCAGCTGTAGCTCTTAACTACTAAGCCACCAGGGTTTCCAGGTTTCTCACTCTATGAGAAAAATAAAAGTGATCTACACATTCCATTAGGTGACTTAAATGTGGAAGGCAAAACTAAAGATTTAGTAGGAGATTATGTCAGAGAACCCTTTTGAGACACTAAGAGTGGGAAAGAGCTTCCTTAACAAAATCACCAACACAACGCACAAAGCAAAAAATTTCTGAATTTGATGTGAACAGAATTAAGTGTTTCTGTTCAATAAAGGAAAGTTCATATACAGGCCTTAAGTATACAAAGGTGGTGAATTTATTGATAGATTTTTTAACGTTGGATAACATCTGCATTTGGGTTAAACCCTACATGATCATCATGTATTTTAGTACACATTGAATTCAGCTGGCCAATATTTTATTTAGGGTACTTTTGGAGCCCTGGTGGAGCAGTGGCTAAACATTTGGCTGCTAACTAAAAGGTCAGCAGTTGGAAACCACCAGTGGCTCCATGGAAGAAAGATGTGGCAGCCTGCTTCTGTAAAGATTTACTGCCTTGGAAACCCTATGGGGCAGTTCTACTCTGTCCTATAGGGTCACTACGAGTCAGAATCGACTTGATGGCAGTGGGTTTTCCACTTGTGTTTATGTAGAAACAGGACCTGTAACTTTCTGGTTTTAGAATCAAGATTACACTAGCCTCATAAAATGAGCCAGAAGATGAACACACTGGGGGATAACATACCAATGACTAAAAGCTGACAAGGTGATCAGATTGAAACTAAAGAACGCCTGCATATCAGCCACCCAGTAGAACATTGGCTAGAGGATATATAAATAAGCAACTAACAGAAAAGTCACTCATTTACCTATTCAACAGATGTTTGTTGAATGCCTACTGTGTACCAGGCACTGTTCAAGATGTGAGAGGATACATCCATTAACAAGACAGACCAAACTTCTGTCCTGAACAGCTTTATACCTATCAGACTGGTAAAAATAATGCTGAGTTTCGGAGGGCTCATGGTGATGGAAGAAACTTCACGCGCTGCTGTTAAGGGAGTATGGAGATCTTACCATCCCAATAAATGTCACTGATTTTTATTCCTCTTCTTTAAACTTAGGGGCTGTCCAAGAAAAAGCATGCAGACTTTATACTTCTTTCATCATCTCAACTCTTCCAGTGGGATGGCTCCAATTTTGTATCTCTTGCCAGAGCACCCAGACTTGAAACTCCAAAAGATGTAAAATTTCCTTTGCTCCCCACATGCTCTGTGGAATCCCTGAGTGGTGTAAATTGTTAATGCTCTTGACTGCTAACCGAGAGGTAAGAGGTTCGAGTCCACCACTTGGAAGAAAGTCTTGGTAATCTACTTCCTGAAAATCAGCCAACGAAAAGCCTATAGACCACAGTGCTACTTTGACACATATGAGGTCTTCAGGAGTCAGGGTTTCCAGGAGTCAGAGTTGACTGGCTGGCAACTTTTTCCCCCATATGCTTGTGTTTCTGTGATCTATGGATTGCTTTTTACAAATCTTTCACACCTGTCTCTTTTCTAGTCTCCATACCCCCACCAGAAGTCAAAGTAGGTATAATTGGTCTCACGTCACCCATACAGAATTATCCCTGACTGTTTCTGAAATTGCAACCAAAGAATTACTCAAAACCCTGAAAGCTGACAATTTCTGCCAACGGCATCCTGAAAGGTATATAAAGGGGAAATTCATGAAACAAAATACCTTGAACTTACCTTTAACCTGCGATTTGACTTCTAGGAACCTATCCTACATAAATGCTTGTCCAAATATGTAAAAATATTGGTAGAAGTAAGTGCATTGATGTTTTGTTTGCATTACAAAAGTGAGAAAATATCCCAAATAACTATACATGTATTATGGCTTATCCTACGAGGAACTTTACAGTTTTGTAAAGAATGAGGCAAATCCTTAGGTGAGGACAGAGAAAGATGGCCACAACACATTACTAAATGCAAGAAGAATTTTGCACAGAAATACGTATAGTGTGTTTATTTTTTTTTTGTAAAACAGAAATATTTAGATTCATTATTATGTGTTTGCTCATACATTGAAATAAACACCACAGAAGGAGAAGGAGAGTACTTTGAATGAGAAATTATTCAAATTCTTTTGGGTGCCAATTTCAAAGTTCTGGTCATGATTTTAAATATACTTAAAAAAAAAAGCCCAGTGATTATTTTCATGAGTGAGAGGGAGCAGAAAAGTCAGTTCTTTCTTCCACACAACAGCTCTGCAGACATTTTCTGACCTGTTCACTATATTCCAGAATATGGGAGAAATGACCCATCTAAAGCTATAACAGGAGTTTAGGGCCAAGAAAACACAGAAAAGTGGGGTTTGGGAATCACTTTCAAGAGCTAGTGCAAGTTGGAAAGAGGACTGAGGTGAGTCAAGCTCTCACCTGGGTTCTCAGGTGGCAACTTGGGATTTAGAACCAAGGGCAACTCTGGATGTAGGGGCTGCCCCGTCCTACCTGTAGGTTCTATACCTGTCAGGGACATGGTCCTAATGTGGGGGCCATGGAGATACCCAGATTGGGGGTTACAGCAACACATTGGAATTTTCATGGGCAGGAGCAGGAGAAAATAGAAAACAAACAAACAAACCTATTTTCTTAGTTTCTCTGGGTTCTGATTACCTGGGGTCACCAGGGGCAGAAGCATGAGGGCAGCAAGAGCCAGGAACAGGAGTCTCATAGCCCTTGGAGAGTAGGAGGCAGTGAGTCCGGGAGTCCAGAGCACTGGGGTAGTGTGAATCTGAACTAGACTTTATTGGTCTCTCTGGGGTGGGGGCCAAGGAATGGGGCACTGAACCAGATGAATATATAAAACCTTATCTATGTGGACTATCAGCCCCTTGGCTGGGCATTGACTGAGCATCTGATAAGGGTACTGGGAAGGCATGCAGAAATTTCTAAGTCAGATACTTTGAAGAGGTGTTTGGAGTTAGGGAGAGGGGGCACTTATACACTAGAGTATCTTGCCTTACCTCCCCAGGCCTCTCACTCTAGCATAAGCCTACCTTTGAACTGTCTATCTGCTTGTGTGTCTATACCCACTGGAGGTTCCTGGGTGGTGCAAATGGTTTGTGCTTGACTGGGGCCCTGGTGGCGCAGTGGTTAAGAGTTTGCCTGTTAACCGAAAGGTTGGCTGAACCAACAGGTTTGGTTTGCTTTTTTGACTAACTTAAAGGTTGACAGTTCAAGCCTGAAGAGAGCATGGCCCTGCCAACACCCTGAATTTGGACTTCTTCTAGAATTGTGAAAGAATAAATTTCTGTTGTTTTAAGGCACCTGGTTTGTGGTACAGCAACCCTAGGAAACTAATGCAATTAACAACTAACAAACTGCCCATAATTAAAGTGCACAATTTAATCATTTTTGACGTATGTATACTCCTGAAATCTTCACCACAATCAAGATAATGAACAGGTCTATTACTCCTCAAAGATTCCTCATGCCTCTTTGGAATCCCTCCCTGGCACCTCTTCTCCCCCTACCCCTCCATTCCCAGGCAACCTCTGATTACTGTCTGTAACATTAGTTCACGTTTCCCAGAATTTTATATAAATGCAATCATACAGCACGTACTCTTGTATCTGCCTTCTATCACTCGGCGTAATGATGTTGAGTTTCACCCATGTCGCAGTGTGTTTCAACAGCTCATCCTTTTCTGTCGCTGAGTAGCATTCCATTGTATGAATACACCACCGCTTGCTTATCCGTTCACCTGTTGATAAGAGTTTGGGATTGTTTCTAGTTTTGGCTGTTACCAGTGGAACTACTATGAACATTCACATACAAGTCCTTGCATGGACATAGGCTTTCCATTCCTTTAGATAAGTACCTGGGGGTGGACTGTCTAGAAAAAATGGCAGGTATCAGTTTAACTTGTGAGGAAACTGCCAAACTGTTTCCCAAAGCGATCACATCATTTTGCACTCCCAGTAACAGTGTATGAGGGTTTCTAGTTCCTCCACATCCTCGTCAACATTTGATATGGTCAGTCTTTTTAATTTTAGCCATTTTAGTACCTATGCAGTGGCATCTCATTGTGGTCTGACTTTGTCATTCCCTAATTACTAATGATGTTGATTTTGAACATCTTTTCATGTATTTATTTACCATCTATATACAGTATCTTTTTGGTGAAGTGTCTGTTCAAATCTTTTGCTCATTTTGTGACTGGATTGTTTGTTTGCTTTATTGTTACTCAGCTGTGTTTTATGTTTTTATTATTGCTATTTTTTTGCCTTAATTATTATTTTTTGTTGTTATTGAGTTTTGAGAGCTCTTTATATATTCTAGATATAAGTATTTTATCAGTTAGTTGAATTAAAAATATTTTTTCCCAGTCTGTGTCTTGTCTTTTTATTCTCTTAACAATCAATGTCTTTTGAAGAGAAAAAGTTTATTGTTTTGATGAAGTTCAGGTTTTTTTTTTTTCTTTATGCCTTTTATAGGGTCGCTATGAGTCGGAATCGACTCGACAGCAGTGGGTTTTTAGTGGGTGTTTTATATTTTTTTGGCATTGAATTTAAGAATGCTCTGCCTGACTTAAGTTAACAAAGGTTTTGTCCTATGTTTTCTCTAAGATGTTTTATAGTTTTAGGTTTCACATGTAGAGCAACAATCGATTTTGGGTTAATTTTGTATATGGTGTGACATATGAATCTAAGTCCAGCTTTTAGTATATGGGTGTTTTATTGTCCTAGCACCATTTGTTGAAGGCTATCCTTTCTCCACCAAATTGTCTTTACATCTTGTTGCAGATCAGTTCTCATAAATGTGTGGATCTGTTTCTGGACTGTCTATTCTGTTACATTAGTCAGAACTTGGCTTACAAGTTCCTGCATGATCCAGCCCCAGGTACCTATCTGATCACATTTTCTCCCATCATTCCCTTTACTCCCCCGTCTTCTAGCCATATCAGCCTCTTGTCTGTACCTCCAATGTGTCAAGGGCAATCTAATCTCAGGACATTTACCCTTATAGTCCCTTCTTCCTTGAATACTCTCCTCCTAGATGTCTCATAGCTCTCTCCCTTATCTCATTCAGATGTCTGATGTAATGTCACCTCAGCAGACAGATCTTTCCTACTACCTAATGTACAATACCTCCCACCCCATCATCATGCACTATCTCTTTTGCCTTGTTTTTCTCTGTAGCACTTATCATTACCTGCCATGTTATATATATATGCTTGTTATTTTCTTATCCTCTCTTTTTTGTTATTCAAATATAATTCTATGATAAGAAGTCTTTGTTTTATTCATTGCTCTTATTCTAATCCCTGTCACATGGCAGATGCTCTATAAATATTTGTGGGATGATTGAATGAATGAATGGAGTAAATACATGCAGCATTGTTGTTGTGCTCTTAGGTGCCGTTGAGTGAGCACAACAAAATCAAACACTGCCCAGTCCTTTGTCATCCTCACAATTGTTGGTATGCTTGAGCCCATTGTTGCAGCCATTGTGTCAATCCATCTTGTTGAGGGTCTTCCTCTTTCTCCTTGACCCTCTACTTTACCAAGCATGACAGCCTTCTCCAGGGGCTGATCCCTCTGACAACATGTCCAAAGTATGTGAGATGCAGTCTCGCCATCCTTGCTTCCAAGGAGCATTCTGGTTGTACTTCTTCCAAGGCAGATCTGTTCATTCTTTTGACGGTCCATGGTATATTCAGTACTCTTCGCCAACACCACAATTCAAAGGCATCAATTCTTCTTTGGTCTTCCTTATTCATTGTCCAGCTTTTGCATGCATATGAGGCTATTGAAAACACTATGGCTTGGGTCAGGCATACTTTAGTCCTCAAGATGACATCTTTGTAGCATTAAAAAAAAAAAATGAGCTTATTTAGAGACAAAAAGTCTAAGAAACTTCCTTGTGGAATTTCAGGCTAGAAATTGGTATGTAATCCAGCCTCAGTAAACTCTGTTAAGACATGTGCTCTTTTTCTTGTCATGACACGTTGATCAAGGCTGCTTTAGCCTTGGGCTCTTATCTCTAATGAGCCAGTCATGCTTGTTGTGATGGGGAAAAGAGTACATAGAGAACTCACACCTGTACTCCAAGGGCCAGAACTATACACTTGACTTATCAGCAAGGATACTGGAAAATATAAAATTACACATTGACAATTTGGTAAAGATTATTGCCTGTGCTACAATCTCGATTTCCTTTTTGTCCCAAGAAATGTTTAGAAAAAATGTTTCTTAACTTTCATGTAGTTTAATTGTTTTGATTATCTTTATGCTGAAGGTTTCTAATTTTACTGGACTATGATCAGAAAATATTGTGGTTGTTGTTAGTTGCCGTCGAGTCAGTTCCAATTCATAGCAACCATATGTACAACAGAATGAAACAATGCCTGATCCTGTGCCATCCTCATAATCATTACTATGCTTGAGCCCATCATTGCAGCCACTGTGTCAATACATCTTGTTGAGAGTCTTCCTCTTTTTCACTGACCCTCGACCTTGAATTCAGATCAAGGACATGATGAGCTTCTTGCCATGGAAAAGTGGTACACTGGTGATCTATGGTGTGCAGTTGTATCACAATTAACTCAATTATTACCTGTAGTTGCCTGAGACTGAATTGTTGAAACAAATGCCTAGGGACCAAGCAGAATCTGAACTTGATGGCTATGGTAGAAATGAGCAGGCCATCTAATGAGATTTGAGAACTATAAGGGCTGTGGAATATCTTGCTTTTTTACTTCAGTGCAGGGCTTGCAGAAAAAACCGACAAGCTGAGGTCTTTAATCTCTCAACAGAGTCGTGATCAGAGAATCAGAGAAATCATTGGTGGCTCCAAAGAAGCTTTTATTTCTTGTAGCTACAGGGCCACTCTTGCTGAAATTCAGACCCCAGATTTAATTTTTCAGTCCTGCTGGGACACTGACTGATATGTTGCCCAAAGTAATAAAGAGGCAGAACACTGTGGATGAGGGGAGCTGCAAAAGCCTTTGATGAAAGTTTGGGTGTTATTCCAGGCACTCACATATGTGGCAAACTCTTGGGGTTACTTAACTAGTTGGAGAGGATGCTGAACTATGACTGAAGTTCGTTTAAGTGAAAATGAAGGAATGAATTGGAAGCAGTGACCACAGAAAACTTCACAGAAAATTCTTTGAAGGAATTTTTCTGCAAAGTAGAACAGAGAGATGGAGCAAAGTTGACTGGTAAAATAGGGTTAAGAGAGTTTATTTTCTTAAAAAAGAAGAAATAATGACATGTTTTTAATCCCACTGGCATGAGAATATTCTGGTAGAGAGGAAAATCTTCATGCTATAGGTGAATGAGAGAGAATTGCAGGAGTGACACCTTTGAATAGGCAAGAGAGGGTGGAATCTAGTTTACAAGTGGAGAGATTGGCTTTAAATAGGAGCATGGCTATTACATCTATAGAAACAGGCAAGAAGGCAGAGTATTTGGGTATAGATACTGGTAAGGGGCAGATGTGGAGTTTTCTTGTTTTTTTTAAGTGAAGTACAAATCACGGTCATCAGCTGAGAGTGAGGGTGGTGTAGGAGGTGTTGATAGGCAGAGAGGAGAAGGTAGAAAATTGGTGATGGAAGAGTGAAGAGCAAATGAACTAGGAGAACATAGGACGGTTCTTGCATACTGAATGTCAAATGAAACTAGGAATTCTGAAAAGAGACTTTGAATGGAGGTGTGAAGATTGAATGAAGTAGCATATGTGAAGTTCCTATACCATAGTGAATGCTCTACAAAATGCTGATAGTATTAGATTAAAAAAAAAAAAAGTTTTTTCATTTCTGAGCTCTAACTCCAGCTGGATTGAGAGGGAGAGAGCTCACACAGGACAAAAAAGCATTAAAAATAATCTGAAGTAAGTCTAGGAAGGGACATTGAGTTTGGTTAGTTGCAGATGGAACTGACCGGAAGCAAATAGATTAGATGCCTGCTAAGCCTAGTAAGTCTTCGAAGGTGCCATATTGCCAAAGAACCATTAACACTGGATCAAAAAAGTCTTTGGCTGTCCAAGCTGTAAATGAATCTTTGGTTCCCCAATCTTCCATGAGTGGGGATAGGATTCAAAGGTTGTAGACCCTCCAAAGTGGGCAAATCACAAACACCTATTTCAAATATGGCCAAGGAGAATTATGGGTAAAGGTGGAAGTCCCCAGGGAATAGATTCAGGTATTACAGAGAACAAAAAAAACAAAAACAAAACCCAGTGCCGTCAAGTCAATATCCGACTCATAGCGACCCTATAGGACAGAGTAGAACTCCCCCATAGAGTTTCCAAGGAGTGCCTGGAGGATTTGAACGGCCAACCCTTTGGTTCGCAGCTGTAGCACTTAACTGCTACACCACCAGTGTTTCCTTTTACAGAGAACAAAGGACAAGGGAATTTACTACCGTGGGAAGAATCAGGGCCTTACCAAGAACTCTAGGATTAAGAGAATTTAATCCAGTCAAAGGGCGAGAGCTTCGCAATATGGGCCTAATGTCGTTTCATCATTGCTATGTACCAATGGCTGCTGGTCCTTTCCAAATGAGAATATTGATTACAGTTAATTTACTCTTGACCCAGCATTTTGTATGGTGTGTATGTGGGTGGACAAATAACTTGTCTTTTTAGTTCCTAGGTTGTCAGACTGAGGAGACCCACATTTAGACCTGATGGTGAAGTCTGTGCGTTGCTCAGGATCACTTGGCTTAGAACTGGGTTGTATGTTGTATTTTGTCCCTTGGGAAGGAATTGAGTGTGTTCTATACATAGAAAGAAGAGATTAAGGGGATAAAACCATTTCCGACTGTAGTAGAGTCTGTTAACCCATTCATTGCCTTTGCAGCTATTCCAACTCAGGGCTACCTCATGTATGTGCTCCACAGGGTTTTCAATGGCTATAGCGTTACAGAAAGGAGCCCTGGTGGAGTCAACGATTAAGTGCTTGGCTGCTAACAGAAAGGTTGGCAGTTCAAACCCACCCAGCAGCTCTGTGGGAGAAAGACCTGGTGATCTGTTTCCGTAAAGATTATAGCAATGAAAACTCTATGGCTTAGTTCTACTCTGTCGTATGGGGTTGTTATGAATTGAAATTGACTTGAGAGCACCTAACAACAACAGTCTTATGGAAGTAGATCACCAGAATTTTCTTCTGCAGTGCTGCTGGGTGGATTGAACCACCGACCTTTCAGTTAGTGGCAGAGCACAAACTGTTTGAATCACCCAGGGACCTAGAGTCTGTTAGCGGTCACCAAATATCTATACACTTCTCCCTCATTTTCCACCCTTTCTTGCAGTTAGGTTGGTGTCATGTGACTGGGTTCTGACCAAGAGAGATAAGTAGAAAAATAATGTAAAGCGCTTCCTGCCTTGGCCCTCAAGAACATTTTACATGATCTATCAACCCTCTTTTCCCTTGTAATGCTAATCTTGTTGTTGTTGTTGAGTGCAGTTGAGTAGATTCTGACTAATAGCGACCTCATGAGACAGAGTAGAACTGCCCCATAGGGTTTTGGGTGTGATCTTTGTGAAAGCAGATTCCCACAGAGATGTTGAGTGGGTTTGAACTGCCAAGATTTTGGTTAGCAGCCAAGCGTTTAATGATTTGAGCTATCAAGGCTCCTTGTGCTAATCTTAGATATCACGTATTTCAGATGATGTGACTACAAGATGGAGGAAGTCTGTGTGACCCACAAGGAACGTTGTACGAGCAAAACTAAATCTTTATTGTCGTGCTACTGAGATTTCAGGGTTTATTTGTTATTGCAGTATAGTCTATTCTATCTTGATTAATACAGCACTTGTCAAATATTCTTTGTATCCTCGTCTTGGAACATTCTTCCTGTGATTTTTTTCATGGTTATTTCCACCGAGATTTAGTTTGAATGTTGCATTCTCAGAAGGGCTTTCTCTGAATGTTCCATCAAAAGTAGGCACTTCCATTCAAGTCGTTATTTGTTCTAAATGCCTCCCTAGTTTCCTTTATAGTAACAATCACAACTTATAAATATATTTATTTCTTCACTTGTTTATTTGCTGCCGTCTTTACTAGACAACAAGCTTCATTAGACTGGGCACCAACCCTGTTATCTTTAACATTGTGGCCCCAGTGTCACCCACAATGTCTTTAAATGTGATAGACATTTAATAAATATTTGTTGAATAAATTAACCCTGTGAGGTCTCAGTTTTCTCACCTGTAAAGTGGTGATAGGATTCATTTCTATGTCAATTTTTGTTTTTGTTTTTGAGTGCTGCTATGTTTGAGTAAGAAGCCCTGGTACGGCAATCGTTAAGGGCTCGGCTGCTAACCAAAAGTTTGGTGGTATGAACCTACCAGCTGGTCCACGGGAGAAAGATGTGGCAGTCTGCTTCTGTAAAGATTTACAGCCTTGGAAGCCCTATGGGGGCACTTCTACTCTGTCCTATAGGGCTGCTACGAGTTGGAATTGACAGGATGGCAATGGGTTTTGTTTCGGGTTTCGTATGTTTGAGTAGTGCTTTATTCTTGGAATTCAAGTTTAACTGTTGTTACATTCATAGTTTTTACCTCTTGCTTTTTCTTAAGAAGGGAAATGCAGCTTCTGATATTCCAACATCTATAGTTTACAGGACAAGCCCTGCTGGTGCAGTGGTTAAGTGCTCAAAAGCTAACCAAAAGGTTGGCAGTTTGAACCCACCAGCCGCTCTGTGGAAGTAAGATATGACAGTCTGCTCCCATAAAGATTTACAGCATTGGAAACCTTATGGGGCAGTTCTGCTCTGTCCTATAGGGATGCTATGAGTCGGAATCAGCTCGATGGTGATGGGTTTATAGTTTACAGAGAATCACATCAGTAGGGAGTTCATAATCATTTAATAAGAAAAACTGACTGGATGAGGGCTATTGGGTCAGAAACCTTCTCAAGACTGTGGCTAGTACTCCTGGGATTAACCTCACCTACTGTTAAAAGCTTTTCATATTCAGGGCAAGATTTTCTCATTATTTCCGACAATGTGAAATCACACATTCAAACCATGAAGTGGAGCTCAAGGCTTCTCACCTTGTTGAGTCTCCAAGGAGATGTGCAAAGACCAATGCCAATATGGAGTCTTTGGGGACTCCCAAATGGCCCTTGGGAGTGAAACTCATAATAGGGGTAAACAAAGTTGTAAAATGAAACTTGCATCAAGTAGTTTACTCCTTCCTATGGTGCTTATAAGGAGCTTTGGTGGCACAGCGGTTAAAGAGCTTAGCTGCTAACTGAAAGGTTGATGGTTCAAACCCACTGGCAGCTCCCCTGGAGAAAGATGTGGCAATCTGCTCCTGTAAAGATTTAAAAAAAACAGCCTTGGAAACCCTTTGGGGCAGTTCTATTCTGTCCTATAGGGTCACTATGAGCTGGAGTTGACTTGGCCGCAATGGATTTGGTTTCTGTACAATGGTTATGCTGGGACATTTGTTTGAGCTTTTCATTTTCTTGTTCTTTTCTGCGTCCTCTCACCCTAACACATACATGCTCAGAAGAAAAACAGAAGGGCAAGTATAATTATGCAGGATTCAGCTGCCTCATAAATGGGCCCTTGGATTGCCAATCTGATCAGAGCTTAGGGTAAAGAAAAGAGGCCCATGGAGCCTGCAAATCAACAAGGCACTAACTTAGTCCTTAAGCAAACAGATCGAAGCATTCCTTAGTGCACACTTCTGGCCCAGTAGCATTCTGGAGCAGGACATCAGACAGAAGTTTAGGACCAAAGTTGACTTAGTAATAAACTGAATGCATTAATTTGAGGTGTCTTCTATTTTACAAAGAAAAGTCTCAGGCAGTGTCCTCATAGCTATTGGTCAAAAATCAAGGAGGTACTTATTTTGGAACCAGGAAGCAAGAATGACATAGGGATCTATCAGAGGCCTCTTGTTGGGAAGGCAGAGGCCCAGATGGAGAGAATAATGTCAAGGACATAGGACACTAGGAAATCAAAGGCACAAAAGAAATGGAAAAGTGTTTTTCTTGAGTGAAGAAACTTGATAATTGATGTTTCAAAAAAATTACTTTAAGGGAATTCTCATGGGAAACACTGTCCATTTTCTGGAATTCCTTTTAACAACTATTTAGCTAGTTTATTGTTGTTTTCGTTTAGAATTATATATTGGTGGGATTGGACACCACAGTATTTTCGAATCTTAGGAAACCTCAAGGTCTTAGATGAGTGACAGCACAGAGGAGGTCATGTGTTTTAATGGGCCATAGAAGAGGGACTGGAGTTGACAATCCCTGGTCTTAGAAGTCCCAAATTTTTACCGGCTTTTCTCTAAATTCTTGCTGGCTCAATTAATGATTACTGGTACACCTGGGATTTTGGCTTGAAAACCATAATCTAAGATTCGGGTTTTCCTGGTAGGTGCTTGGGTTGGTCTGTGTGGTTGAGAATCTGCCTTGTTTGGAACGCAGCAATGATCACCATTTTTACATGGCATTTTCACTTGTTCACCAGGTTTGCAGTCTTTCTTGCAATGTCCTTTTTGGGTCCAGCAAGATTTTTGGCCCCTGCAGACTGAAAAGAGTAGAGGAAGGGAATTAACTCAAGGTATTAATGCTCATAGTCAGGACAATTAGTGAACATATCTGTAATCTTTGCAACAGCCTTGTGTGTGTAGGGTCACTATGAGTCGGAATCGACTTGATGGCACTGAGTTTGGTTTTTAGTTTTGGTTGTGTGCATTAATAGAGATTATGTATGCAAAGCAAGGTTTGGTAAAATAGTCCATATTTCTGAGTATCTTATCATCAATGTCAAAGGAATCGCTATCCAGCAATAACTGGAATCATGTGTCAAGAAGTTGTGTGATTATGAGAAATTAGCTATACAAACTAGGCTAATTTAATTGAACCTCAGCTGAATTATTAAACATTTGTCAAGCCACATGCATAGGATATTTTACTAAAATTGGATTCACAATTGTCACTTACAATGTTTTAAAAACAATTGCTCTATGAGGCAGTAATGAAACAAAATTAGGGTCTAGCCAGACAGCTACACAGCTGTAGTAGATTATTTACTGGGGAAGTGGTTCTCACACCTGAGCAGGCATCACGATGTTCTGGAGGATTTGTTAAAACACAGATTGCTGGACCCCGTCCGCAGAGTTTCTCATTCAGTAAGTCTGGGATGGGACCTGAAAATTTGTGCTTTTAAAAATCTCTCAGGTGATGCTGATGCTGTTGGTCGAGGACCACGCTGAGAACCACTGTACTGTAGATAAAGTCTAGAACATCTTTGGAGGAATATCTACATACTAATGAATTCTTGAAAGGCAGTAACTCCTAATAGGTTTAACCAGCGCTGTAAAATGGACCTGACATCAAGTTTACTCCTCTCTATGGTATTTTACAGAGTCTAAGGATGAAACATCCCCACAAGTAGAGAGATACATGTTTTATTTTTGAGGTGCCTGTTTGTCACTTCACAGACCATATATGTGTAAGCCATAACATTTACCAAATCTCAAGGGATAGAGTAGTTGACGAGTCTTGCTTTTTGAGGCACTTCCATTGAGGCATCTGTCTTAGTTTCCTAGAGCTGCCAGGTGGTGGCTTGAAAGAACAGAAACTTATTTCCTCAAGGTTATGGAGGCTAGAAGTCTAATTCAGGGCGTCAGCTCTAGGGGGAGGTCCTTCTTTGTCTTATTCAGCTTCTAGTAGCTGCTGGCAATCCTTGGCATTCCTGGGCTTGTGGATACATCTGACTCTATCTGCACATGGCATCTCCCCCTGGTGTGTATCTCTGTTTGTATTTCCCTTTATAAGATACCACTCCGAAGGGATTAGGATTCACCCTACTCCGATATGACCTCATTAACGTAACAAAAGAAAACCACTGTTTCCAAACAGGATCACAGTCACAGATACAGGGGTTAAGACTTCAACAAATTTTGGGGGTGACGCAATTCAATCCGTATCAAGTCCTCAAAGGCTCTCTGTCAAAAATTGACTGTTGATTGTTAAGGGAATCTCAATAAATTTTTAAATGACACATACTTTAAGAAAAAAATGAAACCAATCAGAAAATGCACCTGTTATCATTGTACATTTCATCATGCCTTGATGTTATATTAGGGACCTTAAAAATTCCTTAAGGGTGATAAACAGAGTTTAAAAAAGTGCAGTTTGGGAAATTGATTCCATGCTTAGCTAACAATGGCTATAATTACCAACCTGTATCATTCCAGTGATACCATATATCATTTTCAATGAAAAAAGGATAGTCAAGAATTAGGTTACATGTTGGGGGGTAAAACACAGAAGAAGGACAAGCTGAAAGAAACCTAGATAAAAATAATGTAAAGTGCAAATCTAGAAGCTGTAAGTGGCAAGCCTTATGTTTCAGTTTTTAACCAAGCTTGTAGTCAAAGTGTAACATACTTCCAAAAAGGTGCACAAATTATTGGCATACAGCTTGATGAATCAACATAGCAAAAACTACTCATGTAACCAGCAGCAGAAGACACCTTCACGTCCCCTTCCAGTCATTAGCATTTTTCCTTTCCCCAAGGCAGCCCTATTCTGACTTCTAACACCTGACTTTTTAGAGGCTTTATTTTTTTTTATTAGCTATAACTGAATTAGATTGTCCCACACATTTTGACAGGAACTTTTACAAATGCCATTTATTTCTAGTATTTAATGATTTCTTATTTAGGTTAACGTTTACTTAGTAATATGTTATTTAGTTTCCAGATACATGAGTTCTTTGTTATTCATTTATCACTGATTTCTGATTTTATTAATTACGTTGGAGAATATGGCCTGTATGGTATTCTTTGGTTTAATGAGGCTTTCATTGTAGGGTAATATGTGGGATATTTTGTAATTTTTTGATGTGTGCTCAAAAAGAATGCTTAATCTCTGTTTGGCATAGAAATATCCTCATGTAAATACATATCCAGGCTTACTCAATACACTGGTCAGATCTTCAGTGTGTTGTTTTTAACCAAGTGTTAAAATTTGGGTTAAAAATCTCCAAATACTATTGTTGACTTACCTACTTTTCTCTGAAGTATTCTCATTTATCGTTTTATAAATTTGGAAGTGGAAACTGTAGGTGTCAATATGTCCTTGGAGCTCAATTATTTCTTTTATCAGTATATAAATCACCTCTTTGTCAACTATTATGTTTTGCATAGAATTATTCTCTGTCTCATATTAGCATTGCTACTCCAGCTTTATGTTAGTATATATTTGCCTCGTATGGAGCCCTGATGGCTCAGTGGTTAAGAGCTCAGCTGCTAACCAAAAGGTCAGCAGTTGGAATCCACCAGCTGCTCCTTGGAAACCCTATGGGGCAGGGTTGCTATGAGTCTGAATCAACTTAATGGTAATTTTTTTTTAATGACACTTTATTACTTTGATGTTTCCATATCTAATTATATCAAGTGGGTCCATGTTCTTTAGACAATGTACTGTTATTTTAAAGCCTTAGATTCTCAAATTTGATAAAGAAAGATCCAACAGTATATTGTCTAAAGAACATGGACGACTCGACGGCCGTAGGTTCTTCTAGGTTAAGGCTTTATTTAGTGATTTTAATCCACTTACATTTATTGCAATTAAACCTATATTTGTACTTATTTCTGCAATTTTATCCACTTTTTTTGCTTACTTATTGTTTTCATTTAGATAAGAGTTTCTTCAGCTGGTTTAAAATGCACTCATTCTTATTTTTATTCTTATGCTATTAGCACTAACAAAAGCCATATCAATGATTAAAAAAAAATCCGTGTGCTCAAATCTGTTCTGACTCACAGCGACCCCACATGGGTTAGAGTGGAACTGCGCTTCGTAAGATTTTCAATGGCTGGTTTTTTTGAAATAGATCACCAGGCCTTTCTTCTGAGGCATCTCTTGTTGAACTCGAACTACCGACCTTTCACTTAGCAGCAAGTGTGTTAACGATTTGCGCCCCCCAGGGACTCCATATTCATGATAACCTACCTTTATGAGTTTTTAAAACTTATTCATAATTATATTTTATTCCTTTACAAGACAAGTACTTTAGCACACTCATGTTCCTTGGCTTTCTCTCCACAGATTCTTGACCATCCTTCCCTCAGCATATGATTATCTAAAACGTTTGGGCACTTACGAACATTCCTCTTCTCTACATTTTTTTAGTCAACTAAAAATTACAAATTAATGATTCTTATACCTCATATCATTCCCAACATCCTTCTGAATTTGTTTTTATTTGAGTTCTTCCTCCAAGAGTTTTCAAAGTGGATATTTGTGTGGCAAACATTCTGAGACCTTCTACTTGTTAGAATATTTTCGTTATGCCTCTGTACATAAATAGCAGTGTGAATAGATAAAAAAAAATTCTAGGTCAAAAGTTCATTTCCTTCACTCTTTAAAGTATTTATTTTCTTTCATACCAGCGTTACAGTTGAGAAGTTGCCACACAGAGTACCAACTGAAGGGCATTTTTAGCACTGCTTTATACCAGACTGGTATTGGCAAGAGAATTGGCAAACAGATGAAAAGATCAGAGTAGAGAACCTGGAGATTGGTTTGAAACATATTGGAACTTGATTTACAATAAAGGTGGTGTCATAAAATGATAGCAAAAGGTTGTTTTTTTTTTTTAAGTTGTTTTCAGTAATCAGTCCTGGGAATACTGGCTCACTTTATAGAGAAAGATAAAATCAAATTCTTATCTTACTCTATATAGAAAAGTAGGCTCAAGGTGGATTAAAGACTTCAGTGTGAAAGGCAAAGTCGTAAACAACAGAAAAAAGGAAAATATCCTTATGACCTATGAACAGAGAAGTCCTTTAAAGCAAAACACTTGAAGTACAAACCGTAAGGCAAGTTTGCTGAATATGCTTACATCAAGATTAAAGATTTCTGTTTAACAAAGGGCACTGGGGACAAAATTAACAGGCAGAAGACAGTTTGGGTATATCAAGTTTCAAATGTTTAGAGTTGACAATGCAGTGATATTTAGACTACATTAAAAAAAAGAAAAAGAAAGAAAAAAACAAAACCCATTGTCATTCTGTTGATTCTGACGCATAGGGACCCTACAGGACAGAGTAGAACTGCCCCACAGGGTTCCCAGGGAGCCCCTGGTGGATTCTAACTGCTGACCTTTTGGTTAGCAGCTCTAGCTCTTAACCACTGCACCACTAGCCCCTGCAAATCCATAAGAAAAAGATAGTAACTTCAATAGAAAAAAAGAAAAATCATATCATCAGGCTATTTATAGAAAATGAAGCCCAAAGGCGAATAAGCATATGACATGTTCAAGCTCCGTAACAAGAGAAATATGAATTTAAATAACAATGACATATCACTTTGCACACATCACCCTGCAAATACTAGAAAGATGGATGATGCAAAGAATGTGCGTGGGGATGTTGTGATAAAAGGTAATCTCTTTTTTCCCATTACCTTCACCATTTTGTCTCTTACATATAGGTCTTTAATCCATCTTGACCCCTCAGGCAAAGCTGGTGGGAGTATAGGCTGGGTCTGCAGAGCAATCTGATGCCTCATTCAGCCAAATTAAGACTATGTATTCCTAAGACTTTCAGGCAGCTAACAGACACATGAGGAAACGCTTGCGATCAGTAGCCATTAGAGAAACACAAATCAAAACTACAATGAGATACCATCTCACCCCTATATTACTGGCATGAATCCAAAAACCAGAAAATGACAAATGCCAGGGAGCCTGCGGGGAGACTGGAATTCTTATGCACTGCTGGTGAGGTGAGAAGGAGGAAATAAAAAGGGCTTTGTATGGTCTGATGATTACAGTGTGTCATCAATTACAGGGTTGATTAACTTTGGACCTGAGACAACCTGTTAAAAAGATGTAAGAAATTAATAGATAAGTGGAGCCCTGATGGCACCCACCCACCCAGTGCTGTCGAGTTGATTCCGACTCATAGCGACCCTATAGGACAGAGTGGAACTGCCCCATAGAGTTTCGACGGCACAGTGGTTAATAAATACGAGTGTCAATTTTCTGTCTTCGATCTAGTAGCAGAACTGTTGTAGTCTATCACATTCTCCTCTTTGAAAAACTTTCTTAACTAAAAACTTTCTTAACTTGGCTCCCAGGACACCAACATCTGGTTTTTCTCCTACTTCACTGGCTGCTCCTTCTCAGCCTTGTTTCTCATCTCCCTGGTTGTTTAGCAGCCGAGTGCTTTAACCATTGTGCCCCAGGGCTCAGTCCTCTGGTCTCTTCCTTCTTTATCTATACTTACTCCTTTAGTGATTTCATCTAATTTCAAAGCTTTAAATTTTACACCCACTACCAAAACCAAAACCAAACCTGTTGTCGTGGAGTCAATTCCAACTCATAGTGACCCTGTAGGACAGAGTAGAACTGCCCCACAGGGTTTCCAAGGACAGCCTGGTGGATTTGAACTGCTGACCTTTTGGTTTGCAGCTATAGCTCTTAACCGTTACACCACCAGGGTTTCCTTACACCCAGTGATGACTCCCACTATAAATCTCCAGGCCAGACCCCTCTCCTGAGCTGTTTAATTTATATTGCTACATGGATAGCTGACAGAAAACTCAGTTTTAACATGTCCAAAACCCTGTTGCTGATTGTTTCTCCCCAAACTAACTCCCCCTACAGACTTCATCTCAGTGGATGGCAGCTCCATCCTTCCAGTTGTTCCAGCTAAGACCCTGGAGTCATCCTTGACTCCTTTGCTTTCCTCATATCCCACATCTTATTTGTCAGCAAATTCTATTGGCTCTGCCCTCACTCTGTCTCACCCTCACTTCTACCTCTACCTGAGTAACCCTTCTCTCTTGACTGGATTAATGACTAACCTCTCTTTGCTTCAATTGTTCACTTTCAGAGTCTATTCTCAGCTAGCCAGCAGCCTTGTTGAAAATTATAAAATAAAAGAAACATCGTGTTACTTCTCGGCTCAAAACCCTTCTATCACTTTCCATCTCTTACAAAATGAAGGCCAGAGTGTTGACCATAGCCTAAGGACCCTATGAAGGAGCCCTGGTGGCACAATGGTTAAAGCACTCGGCTGCTAAACAAAAGGTTAGCAGTTAGAACTCACCAGAGGCTCATCAAGGGAAAAGACCTGGCGATCTGCTCCTGTAATGATTACAGCCTAGGAAACTCAACGGGGCAGTTCTATTCTGTCATATAGGGTCACTAGGAGTTGGAATTGACTCAGCGCCACACAACAACAACAACTACAAAGGAACCTATACAACTTGGTCACTCATTACTGTCTGATCTCATTTCCTAGTTTTCTTTCACCCTGGTCTCCTGACTTAAGCTCCAACAGGCCAAAAGCCTTGCTGCATCTGGAACTTTGTGTTGTTAGCTCTGCTGGGACGGCTCTTCCCCTAAAGCATTCACTAATGAAATACTGCATCATAGATACAGACGATCGACACGGAGAACATTTATGGGAAATCACAGAACTCACCACTCTAATTCCAAAGCTATCTTAGAAAGCTTTTGGACTCTAAATATCAATATGGCTGAGACTTAAACTTTATAAACCTGAAGAAGTATGTAGTGTGTGCTATTCGTGACTTAACCTTTGTGTACACTCTTACTCACAACATATATCTCACACACGTCCCTTTCTCTTCCATTCGTAGTGTCCACCCCCGGGCTCGAGGCAAGTGCATAGAGTAGACCCAGAGATGACCCAAATGTTTCTCTGTGTAAAGAATGTTCATTTCGGGTTTTTCAAAGCCTTTTTGTCCTGGAGGACAGGTGATTTCTTCCAGCTATGTCTGACCCTAAGGGTTGTCATTAAGAACAAAATGATACACTTGCTCTTTACCTAAAAAGTTGACTTCTGGGAACTTCTTTAGAAAAATTTGCCCAAATATGTAAAAATATATGTGCAAAAAGTCAGTTGCAGTTTTTTGTTTGTTTTTTTGGTCTTATCAAAGAACTGGAAAAATCCCATTTTACCCTCAATAGGGATTGAGTGTATAAATTATGATCTACCCAAATGATGGAATAGTATGCGCCTTCCAGAACTATTGAGGCAGGTATTAGCGTGCTGACAAGGAAGATGTCTACTCTACATTGTCGAATTAAAAAAAGTTTTAGGGCAATACATAATTACCTTGTTTTGGTTAAAAAAGGAACTACATGTAGATAGAATTTATATAAATTCATATACACAGAGGAAAAAAGTTTCAAATATGAGACAGGCAAGTAGAATGTTACCTTGTCTAAAAGCTATTCAGGCCTTCATAAACAGTAATTTCAAAGCTCTGGTCCTTTTGTTTGTGAAATCTTCTTATAAATCATTAACAAAATCACAAACTTTTATGGTTGGAAGGGAGCAGAAAAATCTGTGCTCTTTTTCACAAGACTGCTCGAAGATATTTTCATCCCAGAATAGAACAGGGGCCTTGAGTGATGATACTTAATGTTCAAGAAAGTCTTCACAACTCACTATCTGATAGAGATTGGAAAGATAGCTGAAGTGAAGCAGGTTCTCAGCTGGGTCCTTGGATGTTGGTTTGTGCAGAATACCAAGGGCATCTCGGATGCTGAGGCTACACCTGACCACAAAAAGCATCTGTCTGAAGACCCCATGCGTCCAGAGATCATGGTCAGATACCACTGCCCATTATGGGGCTTTGGGTTTGTTCCGGGAGAAGAGTAGGTCAAGCAGATTCTAGCCACCCCTAAAAATCCTGCCTCAGTGGATGGAAAGGTATTAGATTTTCCATGGGTAGTTACTTGCCCTAATTCTCTTCCCCTCTTCCTTGGGTTCTGGTTACCTGTGAGTATCTGGAACAGGACCAAAAGAACAGCAAGGGCCAGGAACTGGAATTTCATGATCTTTTGGAAAGGATGTGGCATATCCAGGAGTCCAAAGCATTCTGCAACATGACTCTGGACACAGGTCTTTATTGGCCTCCATGGGGAGGGGGTGGGTCATGGGCAATGAACCAAAAAGACGTATAACACTGTACTATCAGTAACATTGGCCCTTTCATCAGTAGCATTAACTGAGTATTTACTACCCAGAGCCCTGTTTTAGGCACTCTTAGGGGTGCAAGAAGAATAAAAGAGAAGTAAAAATATCATGGAAATATATGAAGAGAGGAACTTTTCCCTCCCCCTTGTGGGAGTGTACCCATCTCTCTGATGCTGGCCCTTCCCACTCTATCATAGCACTCATACACTGCCTTGGAGCCAATGGAAACCCCCCTACGGGCAGTAACCATCTCTGTCTTTACTGTGCTTTCAGGGCCAAGGGCTTAATCTTAGAGGGGCTCAGAAAAGAATATCTCAATGAAGTTAATGAACACATGTTTATACAATGCTTAATATCCTGGTGAGTCTTAGAATCAGGATTTTTGGAATCAAGTAGGCAGATTTCCTTATTTCACAGCTAGGAACACTGAGGTTAAGTGAGGAGGAGTGAATAGCAGGCAAGAGAGGGTCACTATCATCCGAAATGCCCTCTCCTCAGGGTAGGTGAAGAGTACCAGGGATGCTATTTCTGACGTGGGCATTCTGAGAAAGAGCCCCATAACTTCACTGAATGTGTCAACATACAGAGGTGACTTTGGGGTCAGGACCCAGCTGTCAACTTGGCTCCAGCTCAGACTTGTGTCCGGCTCTACTTTCACTCTCTGCAAGCTCCTGCAGGAAGGAGTCATATAACCTTATGTCCGCCTTCCGGCTTGGCCAGAGAAATACCAATGACACTTGAGAGGAGGCATCTAATATCCTTGTTAGGGGTAAATTTCCAGGTGGTTTATTTCTTTTGGTCATTAATTTGTGATTAATTTCTTGTTTTATTGGATTATGGTCAGAAACTAGGGTGTGATATTCTTTAGATCTGGGAATGTATTGACGATTTATTTTGCCAGATAACCTGGGTTTTTTTTGGTATGATCTGTTTACAGGATACAAAGGACTCTATTAAATTAAGCATTTTTATTGTCTTAATCACTTGCCCAATGTTTTTATTTATTTTCTATTTACTTGAACTATGAAATACTCAGAGAACTGTATTAAAGTCTCCCAAGTATGACTGTGTATCTAATCAAGTTCTCCTTGTACTTCTGGTAGTGTTTACATTGCAAATTTATTTTTTTGTCTTAACTCACAGTTCATCATTTTTTTACAACTATTAGAGCTTCTCTGAGGTCCCTACGTGGTATAAACAGTTTGCACTTGACTACTCATCTAAAGGTTGGTGGTTTGAACATACCCAGCAGTACCACGGGAGAAAGTCCTGGGGATGTGCTTCTGTTAGGATTACAGCCAAAAGGGAACGCAAAATGTTACAGCCATTTTGGAAAAGGATATGGCGTTTCCTCAAAAAGCTAGAAATAAGAAATACCGGACAGGAGAAGCCAAGATGATGGAATAGACAGATGCTTCCATCGAGCCCTCTTTACAACAAAGACCCAAAAAAATAAGTGAAATGAGTATATTTGTGACAAGTTGGGAGCCCTGAGCATCAAAGGCAAGCTTAGACAATGAACTGAGGGGCAGGGGAAGGAAGAGACCTTTCAGAAGTGGACAGGAGTTATAGGACCTGAATCGCTGGGAGCCCTCAGGCACTATTCCCGGAGCTGCGGCAGCAGCGGCAGGCTGGTCCTAGCATTCGGCCGCAATTTCCTCAGGGAGAAGCAGCCAGCCACACAGCCCACTTACACCTCCGGAACCTGAGGAGAACGGCGCTCTTGGCAAAACTAAGCGCTTGCGTATATTTTACCATGCCCCCCGCAAGCCGGCCTCAGCGGCCGAATCCCTAGGCCTGAGATAGACCCTGGTGAGCACCTAGAGCCATCCTCCCAGCCTTGGGGAAGGAAAAAATTTGCAACTGGGGGAAAAGATAATTTGCTAGCTCCATTAACTGGGGGAGCTCAGGACAGAAGCGGCTCCTGTCCAGGCATAAACCGTCCGTGGACACCTTTCCCTTCTGCATGGACCTGTGTGGGCCTATTTTGGGAGAATAGGCCCTTGTTGGCAAACTCCAACCATTTCGGCTGTGCAGTGGAGAGGTGGGTGTTTGATGTTTGACATTGCTCTGCCTATTAAACAAGGTCCTCACCTACCCACAACAGGGACCTAAGGACTGGTAGCTCCACTCAGATCACCCAGCTGCCTGCAACAGGGGTTCAAAGATAACTGGTACCTTACAACAAAAAACTCTGGGTGCCCATGGTCCCTATGCAGAGCCCACCCACGAGCACACTCTAGGGAATAGAGACGCATTTTCCTCAGAGACACTTGGGGGTCAGTTCTCAGCCCCCTGACTTGTTCAGAGTGTGACCCCCTGCTGCAATCAGATACCAGTATATACGCCAATCACCCCTGCTCCTCTAAGACTGTAGGACAGAGCCTGTACCACACACTTGATATCAGCTACCTGGACACCTGAGCTGAATTCATACAAGAAAACTGAATGGGCTCCTAGACCGATATACCTGATAACAGCTCTAGCCAGCTGGGGACAGGACACCAGAGCTCCAAAGGTGAAAATAATCAAGCTAGCTCACTCAAGCAACCCATAGGGGTATACCAAAACAAAGCAAAGCAAGCAGCTACGACACAGTAAGCAAGCATAAACTAATACAATAACTTACAGATGGCTCGGAGACAACAGTCAATATCAAGTCACATAAAGAAACAGACAATGATCACCTCAACAGGCTCTCAAAACAAAGAATCCAGGGATCTTCTAGATGAAAGCACATTCCTGGAATTACCAGATGCAGAATACAAAAGTTTAATATACAGAACTCTTCAAGACATCAGGAAGGAAATGAGGCAATATGCAGAACAAGCTAAGGAACACACAGATAAAGCAACTGAAGAAATTAGAAAGATTATTCAGGAACATAATGAAAAGTTTCATAAGATGGAAAAATCCATAGACAGACAGCAATTGCAATCAGAAATTCAGAAGATGAACAATAAAATTACAGAATTAGATAACTCAATAGAAAGTCAGAGAAGCAGAACTGAGCAAGTAGAAGGTAGAATTTCTGAACTCAAAGATAAATCACTTGGCACTAATATATTTGAAGAAAAATCAGATAAAAGAATTTAAAAAAATGAAGAAATCTTAAGAATCATGTGGGACTCTATCAAGAGAAATAACCGAGTGATTGGAGTACCAGAACGGGGAGGGATAACACAAAATACGAGAAAACTGTTGAGGATTTGTTGGCAGAAAACTTCCCTGATATTGTGAAAGATGAGAAGATATCTATCCAAGATGCTCACCGAACTCCACGAAAGGTAGATATTAAAAGAAAGTCATCAAGACATATTATAATCAAGCTTGCCAAACCAAAGATAAAGAGACAATTATAAGAGCAGCGAGGGATAAAAGAAAAGTCACCTACAAAGGAGAGCCAATAAGAATAAGCTCAGACTACTTGGCAGAAACCATGTAGGCAAGAAGGCAATGGGATGACATAGTTAAAAAACTGAAGGAAAAGAATTGCCTGCCAAGAATCACATATCCATCAAAACTGTTTCTTAAATATGAAGGTGAAATTAAGACATTTCCAGATAAACACAAGTTGAGGGAATTCATAAAAACCAAACCAAAACTCCAAGAAATACTAAAGGGAGTTCTTTGGTTAGAAAATCAATAATATCAGGTATCAACCCAAGACTAGAACACTGGGCAGAGCAACCAGAAGTCAACCCAGCCAGGGAAATCCAAAAAACAAAGCAAGATTGAAAAAAAAAAAAGGCCAACACAGGGTAATGGCGATGTTATTATATAAAAGAAGACAACATTAAAATAATAAAGAGGGACTAAGAAATGTGATCATACACCTTCCATATGGAGAGGAAGATACGGCGATACAAAGAAATAAAAGTTAGTTTCAAATTTAGAAAAATGGGGTAAATAATAAGGTAACCACAAAGGAGACAGACTATCCTACTCATCAAAATAAAATACTAGGGAAAAATACAGACTCAGCAGAAACAAAATCAACAACAACAAATATGAGGAAAGGACAATATATAAAGAAAATCTACTCAGCACATAAAATCAGGTAGGAAAAAGAAACTGTCAACACACAAAAAAGACATCAAAATGATAACACTATATTCATACCTATTCATAATTACCCCGAATGTAAGTGGACTAAATGCACCAGAGAGTGGCAGAATGGATTAAAAAGCAAAATCCATCTATATGCTGCCTACAAGAGACACACCTTAGACTAAGAGACACACCTTAGACTTAGAGACACAAACAAACTAAAACTCAAAGGATGGAAAAAAATATATTAAGCAAACAACAATCAAAAAAGAGCAGGAGTGGCAATATTAATTTCTGACAAAATAGGCTTTAAAGTTAAATCCATCAGAAAGGATAAGGAAGGACACTATATAATGATTAAAGGGATAATATGCCAAGAAGATATAACCATATTAAATATTTATGCACCCAATGACAGGGCGGCAAGATATATAAAACAAACTATCAGCATTGAAAAGTGAGATAGACAGCTCCACAATAATAGTAGGAGACTTAAACACACCACTTTCGGTGAAGGACAGGACATCCAGAAAGAAGCTCAGTAAAGACACGGAAGATCTAAATGCCACAATCAACCAACTTGACCTCATAGACATATACGGAACACTCCATCCAACAGCAACCAACTATACTTTCTTTTCTAGTGCACATGGAACATCCTCTAGAATAGACCACATATTAGGTCATAAAGCAAGCCTTAGCAGAATCCAAAACATTGAAATATTACAAAGCATCTTCTCTGACTGTAAGGGCATAAAAGTAGAAATCAATAACAGGAAAAGCAGGGAAAAGAAATCAAACATTTGGAAACTGACCAATACCCTGCTCAAAAAAGACTGGATTATAGAAGACATTAAGGGTGGAATAAAGAAATTCATAGAATCCAATGAGTATGAAAACACTTCCTATCAGAACCTTTGGGACACAGCAAAAGCGGTGCACAGAGGCCAATTTATATCAATAAATGCACACATCCAAAAGGAAGAAAGGGCCCAAATCAAAGAATTAACCCCACAACTTGAACAAATAGAAAGAGAGCAACAAAAGAAACCCACAGGCACCAAAAGAAAACAAATAATAAAAATTAGAGCTGAACTAAATGAAATAGAAAACAGAAAAACAATTGAAAGAATTAACAAGACCAAAAGCTGGTTTTTTGAAAAACTCAACAAAGTTGATAAACCATTGGCCAAACTGACAAAAGAAAAACAGGAGAGGAAGCAAATAACCCAAATAAGAAATGAGAGGGGCAATGTTACAACAGATGCAACTGAAATTAAAAGAATCATGTCAGATTACTACGAAAAACTATACTCAAACAGATTTGAAAACCTAGAAGAAATGGATAAATTCCTAGAAACACACTACCTACCTAAACTAACACAAACAGAGGTAGAACAACTAAATAGACCCATAACAAAAGAAGAGATTGAAAAGGTCATCAAAAAACTCCCAACAAAAAAAAGCCCTGGTCCAGACAACTTCACTGCAGAGTTCTACCAAACTTTCAGAGAAGAGTTAACACCACTACTACTAAACGTATTTCAGAGCATAGAAAAGGATGGAATACTCCCAAACTCATTCTATGAAGCCACCATATCCCTGATACCAAAACCAGGTAAAGACACCACAAGAAAAGAAAATTATAGACTTATATCCCCCATGAACGTAGATGCAAAAATCCTCAACAAAATTCTAGCCAATAGAATTCAACAACATATCAAAAAAATAATTCACCCTGACCAAGTGGGATTCATACCAGGTATGCAGGGATGGTTCAACACTAGAAAAACAATTAATGTAATCCTCCACATAAATAAAACAAAAGACAAGAATCACATAATTCTATCAATTGATGCAGAAAAGGCATTTGACAAAGTTCAACACTCATTCGTGATAAAAACTCTCAGCAAAATAGGAATAGAAGGAAAATTCCCCAACATAATAAAGGGTATTTATACAAAGCCGACTGCTAACATCACCCTAAATGGAGAGAGCCTGAAAACATTCCCACTGAGATCAGGAACCAGACAAGGATGCCCTTTATCACCACTCTTATTCAACATTGTGCTGGAAGTCCTAGCCAGAGCAGTTAGGCTAGATAAAGAAATAAAGAGCAACCAGATTGGCAAGGAAGAAGTCAAAGTATCTCTATTTGCAGATGACATGATCTTATACACAGAAAACCCTAAGGAATCCTCCAGAAAACTACTGAAACTAATAGAAGAGTTCAGCAGAGTATCGGGATACAAGATAAACATACAAAAATCAGTTGGATTCCTCTACACCAACAAAAAGAACATCAAAGAGGAAATCACCAAATCAATGCCTTTTACAGTAGCCCCAAGAAGATAAAATACTTAGGAATAAATCTTATCAGAGATGTAAAGGACTTACACAAAGAAAACTATAGAATACTTCTGCAAGAAACCAAAAGAGACTTCCACTTACATAAGTGGAAGAACATACCTTGCTCATGGACAGGAAGACTTAACATTATAAAAATGCCTATTCTACCATTTAATGCAATTCCAATCCAAATCCCAAGGACATTCTTTAACGAGATTGAGAAACAAACCACCAATTTCATATGGAAGGGAAAGAGGCCCCGAATAAGGCATTGCTGAAAAAGAAGAACAAAGTGGGAGGCCTTACTTTACCTGATTTTAGAACCTATTATACCGCCACAGTAGTCAAAACAGCTTGGTACTGGTACAACAACAGATACATGGACCAGTGGAACAGAATTTAGAATCCAGACATAAATCCATCCACATATGAGCAGTTGATATATGACAAAGGCCCCAAAATAGTCTTTTTAACAAATGGTGTTGGCATAACTGGATATCCATCTGCAAAAAATGAAACAAGATCCATACCTCATTCCATGCACAAAAACTAACTCAAAATGGATCAAAGACCTAAATATAAAATCTAAATCAATAAAGATCATGGAAGAAAAAGTAGGGACAATGATAGGAGCCCTAATACATGGCATAAACGGAATAAGAATGTAGAAGAAAAACTAGATAACTGGGAGCTCCTAAAAATCAAACACTTAAGCTCATCCCAAGACTTCACCAAAAGAGTAAAAAGACTACCTACAGACTGGGAAAAAGTTTTTAGCTGTGACATTTCTGATCAGCGCCTGATCTCTAAAATCTACATGATACTGCAAAAACTCAACTGCAAAAAGACAAATAACCCAATTAAAAAATGGGCAAAATGTATGAATAGACACTTCACTAAAGAAGACTTTCAGGTAGCTAACAGATACATGATGAAATGTTCAAGATCATTAGCCATTAGAGAAATGCAGATCAAAACTACAAAGAGATTTCATCTCACTCCAACAAGGCTGGCATTAATCCAAAAAACACAAAATAATAAACGTTGGAGAGGTTGTGGAGAGATTGGAACACTTCTACACTGCTGGTGGCAATGCCAAATGGTACAACCACTTTGGAAATCGATTTGGCGCTTCCTTAAAAAGCTAGAAATAGAACTACCATACGATCCAGCAATCCCACTCCTTGGAATATATCCTAGAGAAAGAAATAAGAGCCTTTACATGAACAGATATATGCACACCCATGTTTATTGCAGCACTGTTTACAATAGCAAAAACATGGAAGCAACCAAGGTGCCCATCAAAGGATGAATGGATAAATAAATTATGGTATATTCACACAATGGAATACTACCCATCGATAAAGAACAGTGAGGAATCTGTGAAACATTTCATAACATAGAGGAACCTGGAAGGCATTATGCTGAGTGAAATGAGTCAGTTGCAAAAGGACAAATATTGTATAAGACCACTATTATAAGAACTTGAGAAATAGTTTAAACTGAGAAGAAAACATTCTTTCGTGGTTATAAGAGTGGGGAGGGAGGGAGGGTGGGAGAGGGGCATTCACTAATTAGATAGTAGATAAGAACTACTTTAGGTGACAGGAAAGACAGCACACAATACAGGGGAGGTCAGCACAATTGGACTAAACCCAAAAGCAAAGAAGTTTCCTGAATAAGCTGAATGCTTCGAAGGCCAGAGTAGCAGGGGCAGGGGTCTGGGACCATGGTTTCAGGGGACATCTAAGTCAATTGGCATAATAAAATGTATGAAGAAAACATTCTGCATCCCACTTTGAAGCGTGGCGTCTGGGGTCTTAAACGCTAGCAAGCAGCCATCTAAGATGCATCAATTGGTCTCAACCCACCTGGATCAGGGAAGAATGAAGAACACCAAAGACACGAGGCAATTGTAAGCCCAAGAGACAGAAAGGGCCACATGAACCAGAGACTACATCATCCTGAGACCAGAGGAACTAGATGGTGCCCAGCTATGACCGATGACTGCCCTGACAGGGAACACAACAGAGAACCCCTGAGGGAGCAGGAGAGCAGTGGGATCTGTGCAGACCCCAATTCTCATTAAGACCAGACTTAATGGTCTGACTTAGACTAGAAGGACCCCGGTGGTCATGGCCCCCAGACCTTCTGTTGCCCCAGGACAGGAACCATTCCTGAAGCCAACTCTTCAGACATGGATTGGACTGGACAGTGGGTTGAAGAGGGTTGCTGGTGAGGAGTGAGCTTCTTGGATCAGGTGGACACTTGAGACTATGTTGGCATCTCCTGCCTGGAGGGGAGATGAGAGTGTGGAGGGGATTAGAAGCTGGAGAAATAGACACGAAAAGAGAGAGTGGAGGGAGAAAACGGGCTGTCTCATTAGGAGGAGAGTGATTGGGAGTGTGTAGCAAGGAGTATATGGGTTTTGTGTGAGAGACTGACTTTCACTTAAAGCACAACAAAAATGATTAAAAAAAAAAAAGAAATACCATATGATCCAGCAATCCCACTCCTGGGAACATACCCTAGAGAAATAAAAGCCATCACAGGCATAGATGTATGCACTCCCATGTTCATTGCAGCATTATTTACAATAGCAAAGATGGAAACAACCTAGATGCCCATCAACAGATGAATGGATAAACAAACTATGATACATACACACAATGGATTACTATGCAACAATAAAGAACAATGATGAATCTGTGAAGCGTCTCACAGCATGGATGAATCTGGAAGGCATTATGCTGAGTGAAATAAGGCAATCACAAAAGGACAAATATTGTATGAGACCACTACTATAAAAACTCACGAAAAGTTTAAACACAAAGAGAAACAATCTTTCATGGTTACGAGGGAGGGGAGGGGTTAGGATTGAAAAACACTAAATAGACAATAGATAAGTGGTAACTTTGGTGAAGGGTAAGACAGTACACAATACTGGGGAAGCCAGTACAACTTGCACAAGGCAAGGTCATGTAAGCTCCATGTACACATCCCAACTCCCTGAGGGTCTGAATTACTGGGCTGAGAGATGTAGGGACCATGGCCTCTGGGAACACATAGCTCAATTGTCATAACATAGTTTATTAAAAAAAACTTCTACATTCTACTTTGGTGAGTAGAGCCTGGAGTTTTAAAAGCTTGTGAGTGACCATCTAAAATACTCCACCGTCTCACCCTGTTGGGAGCAAGGGAGAATGAAGAAAACTAAAGACACCAGGGAAAGATTAGTCCAAAGAACTAATGGACCACAACTACCACAGCCTCCACCAGACTGAGTCCACTACAGCTGGATAGTGCCCGGCTACCACCGCCAACTGTTCTGATAGGGATCACAATAGAGGGTCCCACACAGCTGGAGAAAAATGTAGAACGAAATTGTAACTCACAAAAAAAAGACCAGACTTACTGGCCCGACAGAGACTGGAGAAACCCCGAGGTTATGGCCTCCGGATACACTTTTAGCTCAGTAATGAAGCCACTCCCGAGGTTCACCCTTCAGCCAAAGATTAGACAGTTCTATGAAACAAAATGAGACTAAAGGGGCACACCAGCCTAGAGTAGAAGGCAGGAAGGTACAGGAAAGCTTGTAATAGGGAACCCAAGGTAGAGAAGGGAGAGTGTTGACATGTCGTGGGGTTGCTAACCAATGTCACAAAACAATATGTATACTAACTTTTTACGAGAAGCTGGCTTGTTCTATAAACCTTCATCTAAAGTACAAAAAAAAAAAAAAAAAAGATTACAGCCAAGAAAACCTTGTGGAGCAGTTTTACTCTGGAACACATGGTGTTGCCTTGAGTTGGAATGGACTCAACAGCAATTGGTGTAGCTTCTCTGTGGATTGTTGCATTTGTTTTTACATAATTTTTCACTTTGTCTTGCCCTTGAATTTCACATTAGCTTTTGTGTTCACATAGTAATTGTACTCTGGCTGTGAACCTGATTTAGGGTATGCAGCTCTTTCCTTTCAATAGTCTATAAAGTTACTGCACTGCACTTCCGACTTCCAGAGTTGCAGATGACAAGTCTGATGCTAGTTTGTTTCTCTTTCTTTGGTTGGTATCTTTTATCTTCTTCCTGGAAGCTTCTGATATTGCCTTTTTTTAATCCTGGAATGTAGTTTTTTTTTTTTCATTTGTTTGTTTCTTTTTGTTTTCCTGTTTATGTCTAGATATGTGCTTTTTATCATGAATATGGCTGGGACTTGGAGAATCCTTTCAACCTGGACATTTTTCTTCAGTTCTGGGAAAATTTCTTCCAATATCTCGAATCATAACTTCTACATGCTCATAATTAACACGTCAGACTTTCTGTAACTATCTTCTAAGTCTGTTTTCTTTTTGCAGATAACTTCTCTAGTTTGAATGTGCTAATTACTTACACATTTTACACAGTAATTACTTTCCGGGAGCTTTGCCATGATGCCACATATTCCATTTGTTTATAATCCCTTTCTTTCGATTTCCCTTCATACTGTAAGTTTTAAGCCACTCTGGCTTGTCTCTGCTTCTCTCAGAGCTAACTAAGGGAATCCCAGCACTTAGCCTTCAAACTATGACACCTTCACTGCTGGTCAAAAAGTACAGCAATATAAAATGAGATGTACCAGCTTGTGAGTTTGTCTGCTTGCTTCCTAGTGGGCTTGTTTCAGCTTGGTTGGTAGTGTTAAAAATAATAAGAACGCAAAGAAATTGAAACACAAGGTTATTCTGAGCAGTTATTCTATACGCATATAGGAAGGCCATTCTGATTCAAAAAAATGCAAATGACTTGAAGTAGGCTAGTTACAATGAGGCTTAGAAAGAGAAGAGGAGGGAGAAGAATAGATTAACACAATGGATTAAAGTTTACTGAAATCGATTGACATCAGGTCACAAGGTGGTCTCTGGTCCTCCACCTACCTCCGGCTATGATATCTTTTGTAATTTAGAGACTGATTTTGAACAGGAAAGAAAAGATTAATAAATTGGGTGAAAATAAGCCCATGGTAGGATGATTTTTTGGGTCAAGAATGTTTTTGTTATTGTTGTTATTAGGTGCCGTTGAGTCGGTTTCAACTCATAGCGACCCTGTGTACCACAGAATAAAACCCTGCCCGGTCCTGCACCATGCTCACAATCGTTGTTATACTTGAGCCTATTGTTGCAGTTACTGTGTCAGTCCATCTTGTTGGAGGTCTTCCTCTTTTCTGCTAACCCTGTACCTTACCAAGCATGATGTCCTTCTCCAGGGACTGATCCCCCGCCCCCCTCCCCCAACATGTCCAAAGTATGTGAGACACAGTCTCGCCATCCTTGCTTCTGAGGGAGCATTCTGGTCGTACTTCTTCTAAGACAGATTTGTTCGTTCTTTTGGCAGCCCATGGCATATTCACTATTCTTTGCCAACATCACAATTCAAAGGCGTCAATTCTTCTTTGGTCTTCCTTAGAAAAATGTTTAGAGGAATGTTTTTACAGTTAGTATTTAGATTAGTGGGTAAGAAAAACCTTAAAATCAAAGTAAGATGTCGGCTATTAATTTTTTCTTTGACAGTATCTGAAGCCTCAATATCCCTTTTGATGCCCAAATTGTCATAGCATTGGCCAATAGGTTCCCGTCAGGCTGGTTCTGTGTCCTTTTGACTTGACCTCATTAAATTTTGAAAGCTTCCTTCTTAATGCTTAAAGTGAAAACTCTTTTTATCAGTGATATAAATACTATTATTTTTCTTTGTTATGCAAAAAGGCGATTATGGGCATTTCTACAAGAATGGAACAAAATGATCTTGTTATTTCTGATTTCAACAAAGTTTTGAGAGACCTTAATCACTGAAATTAGTAAATGATGCCATGCTATAGATTGGCTAAACCAAGAAGAGAATTTGGAGGTGAGAACTATGAGCTGTCAAAAGAGATTTATCTTTAAAAACACTTCTAAAGAGTCACTTTTTTAAGAATCTATAAAATCATTGGGAAATCTTAAAAATGTTGTAGTCATTGTTGGTTGCAGCTTTATGGCTTTTGCCCAATGTCACTGGAACATTCATGGAATATAAACCAAAACCAAACCCACTGCTGTCAAGTCAATTTCAACTCATACGACCTTACAGGATAGAGTAGAACTGCCCCGGAGGGCTTCCAAAGCTGTAAATCTTTATGGAAGCAGATTGCCACATTTTTCTCCCACTGAACAGCTGTTGGGTTCAAACCACCAACCTTGTGGTTAGCAGCCGAGTGCTTCAACCACTGTACCACCAGGGCTCTCATAGAATATAATCCTTTGCCGTCAAGTTGATTCTGACTCATAGCGACCCTATAGGACAGAGTAGAACTGCCCCATAGGGTCTCCAGTGAGCAGCTGGTGGATTTGAACTGTCCACCTTCTGGTTAGCAGGTAAACAGTGAACCACTGGGCCACCAGGGCTGCCTCATAGAATATAGGTAGACTTTTATTTGAGAAGCCATCAGCAATGGTCTCAGAGTAGGGAAGTCTTTTTTTGTCCTCCTGCAGTGAATGTTTTTAGGTTTGAGTGTTGGTTAGTGTAAAATCTTTTCTTCTTCCAGGCAAGGGAGTTTTTTTACTTTGTGAGAATGTGCCTTTACTGTCTGGGAACTAAGATTGGAGTACAGAAGATTCCAGAGACAATACTCTTACCTTCAAATATTGCTTGTCCTCAGTATGGTGGTAGAATTCTCACCTTCCATGCAGGAGACCCTGGTTTCATTCAGTGGTAAAATTCTTGCCTTTCATGTGGGAGACCCAGGTCAAAGGAATATTATACTCTCTCAGGAATAAAATCAAACATATATAAATAAAAAATATGCAAAGAGCCTCATCAAAATCACAAGTTTAAAAAAATAATTTAAATGGTGTCCCTGTTTTCTAATACACTTTCACTTTTAAAAATGTTTTTATTTGAGAAGGGGAATATCTAATTTTAGTTAAGTGGCCTCAAGTGTTCATGCTAAGCACAATATAAAGAACACAAGATATGCAAATGGACTTCAAGCTGATAATAAGTAACCATAAAAAGGCATTAGGAAACTCGTCTGTAAAGTTTTTAACATTACTCGGTTGAGAGACATTATAGTTACATACAGCTTGCGTCAATACTCCCAGTCACGGGAAAGTTTTTGATTTTTTTTTTAAAGCAAAGTTTGGGTTAAAAGAAGTATATATTTATTCTCTCTGAATTTGCCACAGTGGAAAACGAAAATAAGGACAGGATATATATTATTCATGACTTTTGATTTATTTATTATTTTTGCAAAAAGGTTAAACACCTAAATCTCTTATACTTGGTTTATGGATCAAATAAGTTTTTATTATTTATAATAATATTTAAATTAAAAAAACCCAAACCTTCTGCTGTTGAGTTGATTTTGATTCATTTAAGGGGAAGTAAATGTAAACATAGGTCTTCAATTAAATCGAGGCATACTTTAAACACATAGAGTCTGTAACTTTGGTTCTCATAAACTTCAGACAATATTTCATTTATGTGGATTGATTGTTTCACCACTTAAACCATCCATCTGGGTGTAGCTTTATGATGATCTTGTTTCTGTGATAAGTTGTTATTATGAACCGTGACTTGATTGTCCTTTAATTAGCTTAAATATATTTTCTAGAATCCTTCATTGCTTTTGGATTTTTGGAATACTTCAATATTGGTTAGAAATTTGTGTTTGATATTTTTAAAGAAATTAAAATTTGGAAAGAGAGAAAATAAAGTCCATAGTTGCCACATAGTCTTTATTTTTAAATGCTTACGATTTTTATGAGGACCCCTGATGGCCTAGTAGTTAAGTGCTCTACTCCTAAATGATAGGTCGGCAGTTTGAACCCACGAGACTGTCCTTGGGAGAAAGGTGTTGGTGAAGAATATTGATTATACCATGGACTGTCAGAAGAACAAACAAATCAGTCTTGGAAGAAATACAGCCAGAATGCTCCTTAGTAGCAAGGGTGTCAAGACTTCATTTCACTTACTTTGGGCATGTTATCAGGAGGGACCAGTTCCTGGAGAAGGACATCATGCTTGGTAAAAGAGGAAGACCCTCAACGAGATGGATTGACACAGTGGCTGCAACGATGGGCTCAAACATAGCAACGATTGTGAGGGTGGCACAGGACCGGGCAATGTTTCGTTCTGTGTACATAGGGTCTCTATGAGTCAAAATTGACTTGGGCGCCTAACAACAACATGAATATTATTGATATACGTTAACTTGTTCTTCAAATGGAGTCCCTGGGTGCCCACCAGAATTAAGGTAGTTATACCAATCAAAGTGTTACATACATTGTCTTAAAATATGCTTGATATTTTATGTTTTAAACATTGGAGCTTTTAAGTTTAAATAACATAGTCATTTAATCATTGTTTGCTAAATATATATTGTATATATGCACCTAAGTACCGCAGATATCAAGATATATTAACACTAGTGAAAAAAGAAATTTGAATTTAAATAGAGGAGAAAGGACTGGTGGATCAGAGAAAAGAAAATTGAACTCAAGATATGTAGTTTGTTCTCAATATGAGCTAGCAAATTTTTTTTGGCTTTCTGTATGTTTTGTGCAGGTGGCTCTCCCTTCACATAGTGTGTTCTCACACATCTCAAAGAGCACTGACTGTCATTATCCTTTTGGGAATATTTTATGACTTAGACAATTGTAAAAACAATTAGGATTCCCTTGCTTCTGGAATAGCTATAGGTGTAGAAGCCCTCCTGCTGACCCAGGTGGGCACGCCATCGAATAAGTCTGCTGAGGGATTCTACATCAAGTTTTAGCCCTGGAGATTATTGCTCAAACCTCACTAGAAGGGGCCCATCAAGTGCTGACTCCTAACATGGGTTTTCTAGTCCTGAGGCTGTCTGTTTCAGATATCTCTCCCTACCTATTTAACAACATCTAGCTTTTAATTTGTTTTTCTTTTAGATACAGAGACCGATGACCCATTTGTCAGTGGTGGCAGTTTATAGGAGCTTTCTGGTTTTGTCTTAAAATTACATGGACAACTTTAGACTCACTTTGTCTTTGATCTTCCTCCAGCTAAAATTTGGCTGTTTTCCAACAACCTTCAATACCTGCTACAATGGATTCATTCTGAGATAATTGCTGAAAATTTCCAATGAGAGAGCATTCAACTTTCTTGTTGATTTTGCTTTGGACTCCACTTGTGCATTCCTAGAAATTAGGTTGTAATTTTCCACCCCCCTCCTGTAAGTACACAGTCTCCTTCTGCCAAGAATTTGTTCATTTTCTCATCATGGAATAAGTCCTTACTTGAGAGTTACCAAACAACACAGAAAGACTGAGCAAAATTGCTAATCTTTTTCCTTCCTATAAAGAAGTTCATCACTATAGTCAATAGTGTTGGCAATAAGCAGGATCTCATGGTCTGATATTTGCTATATTTTTCTACAGAACGTTGTGGATTGGTCATTGAACTTCAATTGTAATGTAAAGAGCATTCAGTTTCAAAGATTAAGACTGAAATGATAAGACTATATCTAGGTGCTTTTGCTGCACTCTCGACTATGAAAAGGAGCCCCAGTGGCACAGTGGTTAAGTGCTCGGCTGCTAACTGAAAGGTTGGTGGCTCAAACCCACCAGCCACTCCTCAGGAGAAAGATGTGGCAGTCTGCTTCTGTAAAGGTTACGACCTTGGAAACCCCACGGGACAGTTCTGCCCTGTCCCATAGGGTCACTATTAGTAGGAATCGATGATGGCAATGGGCAATGGGTGACTATGAAAGCCCAAAAGTATAACACCAATAAATTCATTCAACTGTCTTATTAATATACAAAAGTCCTAAAAGTTTTTAAATGCTTGATCACATACCATCTGGCACTGAGTGAGAAACTCCAAGGACTTTCTTCTGGGACAGTACTCGTAATAGTTGAATAACTGAATATTAAAGACTCTTTAAATATTCAGAGATTGATACAAGTCCAACCTTGCAGAATTGATGCTTCTTCGTTTCATTGTGGTAGAAAAATTTAGAGGCACCTCATATAGTTACCAATGCCCCTGGTTGTAGGGTTGTCAAGGTGGCACTATATTATGTGGATACCCACATCCTCAGTTAAACTAAAAATGTCTTACTTGCAGAATACAATGTCATTTTGTTTCTGGTTGAACTTGTAACTTTAAGAAACATGCTCTGAGTTCTCCTTAGTATACTGTGAGGACAGTGATGACAGCAGCACGTCAAAGTTGTGAGTTCTCCTACCATATCCCGCAGGCTCAGCATTGGTGAGTCCATCATCAACCAACGAGATTCTACCACATACTTCAGCCAGGTGGGTTTGGCCAAACTCCAAAAGAATGAGGCATTTCAGAAATGGACACCACAGTCCGTTTCAAAGAACCCCTCTTCATGCCTCTCTCCAGTGCCCTGACTATTCCTTCCACTCCACTTTTGCTATCTTGATCACCTTGTCCTTCTCCATTACTCTTTGAGACTTGATCACATTTCTCTGAAAGCGTCTTGACCTCCTGAACAGCTGAAACGTTCTTCCAGGACATGTGTCTTGGTTCAGGTTCCCTGAAAACAGACTCTGAGACAAATTTGCATGTAGAAGATTTATGTAATATCTGTAAGAAATTAAGAAGCAAGGCTGAGCAAAGGAAGAAGTTAACCTAGACTGTCATTGCAACAGACGCCTCAGCTGGAGCTGGGATGGTCCTTCAGAGTTCACTGCAATTGAAGCAAAGAGGCTGGGACTTTGTTCTTTCTCTTTGACCAGACTTTGGAGGTAGAGTTGTTGGGGAGAGGATGATACCTTGGGTGTGGCAACTTCTTTATCAGTACAGAGCAATTTCCAGAGAAGGACTCAGTTGTGAGCTGCCACCTGCCAACACTCCTGGCAGCTGGGAAGAATGATTGCCTCCATACTGACGGGGATTCTAGACGATGCACCTCAGTATATCCACTGTAAGATGTATGGGTTGGGACCTTTCTGGAAACCTCTTGATGTTGGCCAGTTAAATCCAGCGGACGCCCTGAAAACACTGTGGGTAGCTAGAGTGGACAAGACTTGTGCCGTCCAGGATACTAGAAGAATAAAACCAAAAACCAAACCCACTGCCGTTGAGTCAATTCCGACCCATAGTGACTCTATAGGACAGAGTAGAACTGCCCCATAGAGTTTTCAAGGAGCGCCTAGCAGATTTGAACTGCCAACCTCTTGGTTAGCAGCCATAGCACTTAACCACTAGGCCACCAGGGTTTCCACTAGAAGAATAAGGGCAGAAATTGGTTCTCAAAGATTAGCCTCTGCTGTTTTCTTTTTAAAGGCGTATAATAATTTATTATTATGCCAGGCTTGCAGTCATGATGGGTGGCTTTGAAGGGCTAGTTTATAAATCCTCACCCAAAATGGGTATCCTGAAGGAGGACCAAGGCTCGGCATTAATGGATTGAACCAATCTCTTGTACAAATTCTCACATAGATGAGAGATGTACAGTGAGAGTTACCATCTGATTGAAGAGACAAGGAAGTTTGCAGAAAAGTTAGACTATAGGAAAGGAACAGTAGAGGCTCAAAGAGAAGTGTGAAGGGGCCCTGATGAGAAGTTTCGGTTAAGGGAAGCAGATGTAGAAGGATTCTTAGTATTTGGAGACATAAAAATAAATTAATTAATTAAAATTGAAAAAATCCAGCATTTCTTCAGCTTGTGTTTTCTTGACTTTAAAATGCGCATTATTGTAACCGTGCTGGAAGAAACAGTACTTAGCAGTGACACAGAGTGTTGTACAATTTGCGACCTTACCTGATAAAGAGCAAATGTTCTCACCTGGATATTAAAAAGTAATGCATACTAGGGAAGTGAAATCTGGACAAAAAGAGCTAAGGTATCATCTGCAAATTCAAGTCTAAGGTAAAGTGTCACTTAATGGCATTTTAATGGCAGCAGGGAGCGGGGTTGTGGGTGTAAAATATTACACACCCCGTATTTTATTTGTTAATAATTCACTTTTGTCTTTCTATATTGTAAGTTTTAAACTTGCTTCTCCCTCTCCACCGTCTTTATAATAATTGAGATTCCAGCACTTGTCTTTGAAACGGACAGTAAATCCTATTCACTGTTGGCAAAATAAATTTCAGCAAAATAAGGAGAAAAATGTTCTTTCCCCCCATGAGGTCTGCCAGGAAAGCAGATCATCTACGGTTTAATAAAACAATTCTTACAAAGATTAATGCTAACAGGGAAGTTTTGGAAGCCATCCAGACTTCAAAGTTTGTTGCAGTGTCCTGTGAATTAAACTGAACCTCCATGAGGTCTGTAATTCCAGTTGTCATATTTATCATATTTCTTATGTTTTACCTTTTCTCAAAGATGAAAAACCAGGATCTTTCCACTCCTCCCACTGACACAAAGCAATGAGCAAAATGACCCCAAGGGTTTCTTATCTAAGCCCAAAGTCAGATACATTTAAATGAACAATGACTACTGAGAAAACATGGATTCAACAGTATCGTTTTATGAGTGTTTCTTCTACTGGTCTCCACCTTTGCCCTGAGTCTGTGAAGAAAATGGGCTTTGTTCAAGACTCGAGACAAATCAGTGTTCCCATCCTTGTTCTCTGAGCTGTATGACCTTGGGGAAGTTAACACCCCTCTTTGAACTTCTGTCTCAGAGTCGTTTTTTCAAGGAACCTGACTCAAGACATGTCTTCCTTGTCTGTATCTGTAATTACTGCACATTTTGTTGTTTAGAACAAAGACTGACAAAAAGTAGTTGCCTGATAAATATTAATTGACCTTCTCACCTTCCATCTTTCCCTTTCTTCCTTCTTCCCTCCATATTTATTCCCACCTGGGTCTTCCTCATTCATGTGGTACATACTGGGCTTGATTCATGGGAAGTGCTCATAACTGTTTCTAACAGGAAGGCAAGCACAGCTTATTATTTTCAACGTTTGTTTTCTAAGAAAACCCTTTCCATTATTATTTTTGTCTCACGCAAAAAGACAAGTGGTTTTAATTTGCCTGTATCCCTTTCCGGGAAGCAAGCCCACTTTTGTTATGGGTACGAGCCAGTATTCCACTCTCCCACACTGTCTAGCTACTAGGCTGACCTCAGATAAGTTCCCTCCCTCTGTATTTCACTAACCAACAACCTACTCTGCTTCAGGAGCTGATAAAGTCAGAGTTCAAAAACAACATCCCATCCTTTATGAATCAGCCGCCATGGAGTTCGTAACTGTGTGACGAAATGGTGACTGCTAGATTGAGAGACACTGAAGCAATATAAAAATCATATATTATACCAACTCTACATAAGGTTTTTGGGACCATTTGGAAAATTGGAAGGTGGATTGGGTATTAAATTAAATGAAAATTTGTTAAAATTGGAAGATGAAGATGGTTAATTAAATGAAGCAGATTCGGAAACAGTGGATACAGTAGAATCTCATTTTAGTAAACTATATGCATAGAAAAAGATCCAGACTAATACACAGCAAGGTATTATCTGTGGCAATCTCTGGAGGGTAGTGATATGTTTGTATTGTATCACTTTTGCTTACCTGCATTTTTATTATTTGATGAAATATTATTGCTTTTGTAATAATAATATTAGTTTAAAAATGACCTAAGCATTAAATATTAGATGTTAGAAAAACAGCGATAGAGGAAAGCCAAAGAAACAAAGACAGGAGGCATAATTAAGTTCAGGAGCTCAAATTGATGGAACAGAAATAGATTACACTAACGACAAATACCCTGTGTAAAATTAACAAAACCAGAAGTCTAATTCTTGCTAAGGATAAACAAGATAAACACATTTCTAATAATCTTATCAAGAGAAAATGAAGAAGAGGGAAATAATTAAAAACAATAAAAAGATACGGCAATAACTATAGGTATAACAGATTAAAAACAATAAACCTCTATGACAGACAAAGGCTGTAGTCTTTGATCTTCATCAGTAAGTGCTTCAAGTCCTCTTCACTTTCAGCAAGCAAGGTTGTGTCATCTGCATATCGCAGGTTGTTAATGAGTCTCCCTCCAATCCTGATACCTTCAGTATAGATTACACCTCAATATAAAGAAAACAAAAATCTTTACAACTGAACCAATAAGCAACATTGTGATAAGCGAAGAAAATATTGAACTTTCAAGGATGTCATTTTACTTGAATTCACCATCAACACCCCTGGAAGCAGCACTCAAGAAATCAAAGGATGTATTGCATTGGGCAAATTTGATGTAAAAGACCTCTTTAAAGTGTTAGAAAGCAGTCACTTTGAGGACTAAGGTGTGTCTGAGCCAAGCCGTGGCATTTTCAATAGCCTCATACGCATGCGAAAGCTGGACAATGAATAAGGAAGGCTGGAGAAGAATTGATGACTTTCAATTATGGTTTTGGCGAAGGACATTGACTATACCATGGACTGTCAGAGAACAAAGAAATCTGTCTTGGGAGAAGTGCAGCCAGAATGCTCCTTAGAAGCAAGGATGGTGAGACTTTGTCTCATGTACTTTGCACATGTTATCAGGGGGGACCAGTCCCTGGACAAGGACATCAAGCTTGGTAAAGTAGAGGGTCAGTGAAGAAAAAGTAAGACCCTCAACGAGATGGATTGACACCGTGGCTGCAACAATGGGCTCAAACATAGCAAAGATTGTGAGGATGGCGCATGACTGGGCAGTGTTTCATTCTGTTGTACATAGGGTTGCTATGAGTCCGGACTGACTCAACGGCACCTAACAACAAAAACAATATGATGAACAAACATGCATAATAAATTTGAAAAATGCTTAAAGAAATATAAACCTCAATAGATCAACCAAGCATGAAGACATTGAAATGCTACTGATAGTCATCTTCTCCTGCTAAGTTCCAGACTCCAGTTCTAGTTCTAGTTGGTTTTGCTTAGAATAGTGTTTACTCACTCATTTTTGCCCTGGCATAATTATTAATAATGCTCCTTTTTATTCTCTAGTGTGTTCTGGTGACATGAATTATAGACAAATTAAATAGTGACCTTAGATGTAGCAAGCTTTGAAAAAGTAATTAATTCCTGTCTTATACAAGTTGTTCCAGAAAGTAGGAGAAGTATAACAGCTGCCTGGATGATTTTAGGAGGTTAGTGTTATCTTGATTTCAACAACAGATAAGAACAATAAAGAACAGAAAATAATGGGCCATATTGCCTTGCATATGGTTGTCGTTAGGTGCCATGTAGTTGGTTCCTAGCGACCCTGTGTACAACAGAACGAAACACTGCCCGGTCCTGTGCCATCCTCACATCTCTGTGTGTATCTGCCAAAATCTAAAATAAAACTGTAGAAAACCCAGTCTAACAGTGTGTTGGGAAGAGAAGGGAACTTACTAAACATATGAAAGATCTTGTACCAAAATATTGGGGCAAATGTTTTATCTACTCATGAACCTTTAGGTGCCGTCCCTTTAAATTGGAAAGAAAAGAAGGATTCTCATAATACTGCAAATATTTATCATATCAGTGGAGGGCCTGGTCAATGCTATTAGGAAAAATTAGGAATAAGTGCAAGCACTGAAAAGGAGGAAGTATAATTGTCATGAATATTGTGAATGTTATTGTGAATATTATAGGTGTTATCATAGACCAATGGACAAAATCTAGATCTCAGAAACTTAATATTCAATAAAGGTGGCAACACAAATCAATAAGGAAGGAACAGTTTGTTGAGTAGATGGTATTGAGAAACCTGGCTCATTCACCAAGTTAAATCATTTTCCAAGGTAGATTCCAGGTGGATTAAAGACCTAAGTGTGAGAGATAAAAATACAAAGTTAAAAAGGAAAAAATAAGTCAAAAATGTTTTTGTAACCTTATAGTAGAGAACTTCTAAACCACTCTTTCAAAGGACAAACAATAAAGATTGTGTAGAATTTAAATCATATCAGAATTAAGGGTTTCTGCTCAACAGAGAACATCATGGAAAAAGTTAACAGAGAGATGGCGGATTTAGAGATGTCATTTGCAGGTATGTGCTATAGGGTCGCTATGAGTCGGAATCGACTCGATGGCAGTGGGTATGGTTTTTTTTTTGGCACAGGTTGGGCAAGTTCCCCCATATCTGCCCCAACATGTTCTGCTATTGACCAAATGCTTAGAGACAGCCAGGTTCATTCTGAGGCGGGGTGTGCACTCACCCATACACACTCAATCATGAGCACCCATGCTAGAGGCCCTTTGTGTTTTGTTCCTGAACACACGTCTCTTATACATGTACATGTATGTATACACATATATGTTTTCATCTTCGCATTATATCACAGGTATTATCAAGATCTGCAGCAAGGGATGATACCCCAAATATTTAACAATAAGCACAATGACATAAATTAATATGTAAATCAACATATGGATCAAATATTTTAAATACGATCCCTTTTAGCCTCTAAAAGAACTAGAGTATGTGTCATTCAGCTTTTTACCATATAAGAGGACACACAATTTTCCCACCTAATCATTCTAATAACTTCCAAATTATTTGTTGATTTTTAGAAATTGTTGATGTAATTTATTTCACTTGGGTTACTGGATAAACGTTGCCTTGATTTGAGTCAGGTGCCTGGGTGGCAAAAACGGTTTGCATTTAGCTGCTAGCTGAAAGGTTGGTGGTTTGAATCCACCCAGCCACACTATTGAAGAAAGTCCCAGCAATTTGCTGCTGTGAAAGATTACATCCAAGAAAACCCTACGGAGCAGCTCTACTTCGTAGTACATGGGGTCACCATGAGTTAGAACGGACTCAATGGCAATGGAATTTCCTTGTTGTTATTTTTAAAATTTGGGTTATACATTAGCATAAGGAAGGGCATCCAAGTCTTCTCAAAACACATTTATTAAAATGATAGTCACTGTGACTCTGGTGCTTTATTGCAGCCTGTGGGTAGCTGGGTGGGTGCCCTGCTGGTCCCTAGATACCTTTACTTGCTACCAGACACAGACCTGAGTGCCTGTGCCAGGCCCTTGCCAACACCCCATTGCCCATGCTGCCTGATAAGTACCCTTCTCTATAGCTCCCAGCAACCTGAGTATTCTTGGAGCAATTGGGGCTGCTGCTCATGCCCGTACTTCTGTGTCCACCACTTCAGTACCCCTAAAAAAAAAAAAAGTTAGTGCTAAATACCCTCCTGCTTCACCCCATATTTGTGCTTGCTCTGTTACTCGTTTCTACTGATGCCACTGTGTGAAGCCATCTGGTGACATGACGACTCAATAGCTAGGGAACTTGTTTTCATCAAATTGGTTCTGAAGCATCTTAATACTTTAATGATTTGTGTGACCAAACTGGTGTGTTTCTCCTGACTACTAGTCCTCCAAGTTCTCTGCTGGCCTCTGCAAGGCACTTATATACAACTCCGTTCATTCACAGATCCACAGTTGCCTACACAGGCACTGCAATGTGTATTTCACAAATATCACACACATCCCATACGGAGAAGAAGCCCAAATGTGTTTCACTCATACACGTGCAACAGCACAGGGAAGACAACTTATACCAGCCACACATGGACACACATGTTGACACAGGCTCCTTGCCCTGAGGATACCCCAAGGCACAGTTCCTGTCACAAAGGCAGCATTCGATCACTTTTGGCCGTTGGTATTACTATTCTCCTGCAGTTGAGTTTTTTCATAAAAGTAAGAAAACAAAAACAAATAATAAAAATTAGCACTATTGTTTGCTGCACAACCATTATGTGCCAGGTACTTTATTAATATTACGTCATTGACTCATCAAATCTTTACAAGCAGATGTCATTATTCCCTCATCTCAGATGAGATACTGCGTCTCTGAAAGCAGCGGTGATCTAGCCAAGGCCCCGTAACCATTAGGCAGAGCCAGTGTTCACAACCCACATCACACGACTCATGAATCAGGTAACCACGTGTGATTAGTGTCTTAGTTATCTGGGGCTCCTACAACAGAAATACTACAAGTGGATGGCTTTAACAAAGAGGAATTTATTCTTTCACGGTCTGTGAGGCTAGAAGTCTGAATTCACGGTGCCAGCTCCAGGGGAAGACTTTCTCTCTCTGCCAGCTCTGGGGGAAGGTCCTTGTCATCAATCTTCCCCGGTCAAGGAGCTTCTCCGTGCAGGGACCCTGGGTCCAAAGGACACACTATTCTCCTGGCTCTAGTTTCTTGGTGATATGAGGTCGCCATGTCTCTCTGCTTGCTTCTCTCTTTTATATCTCAAAAGAGATTGGCTTAAGACGCAGCCTAAAGTTGTAGATTGAGTCCTGCCTCATTAACATAACTGCCTCTCATCCTATCTCATTAACATCATAGAGATAGGATTTACGACACATAGGAAAATCACATCAGACGACACAGTGGGGGATAATCACACAATCCTGGGAATCATGGCCTAGCCAAGTTGAGGATATTTTTGGAGGACACAATTCAATTCATGACAATTAGGTCTATAGAGAACCAATGTGCAATGTATATTTTCACTCCCGTAAAGAGGGTGTGAAAAGCACCACAGATGGGTCTTTGACTCTGTTATATAATCTCTGGGATTGCAGAGTTGGGGCCTTGACTCAGAAGTATCTATCGGCAAGTATCAGGTGAATAGCCTTTGAAAATATTGTGTCAGTGGTGTACAAAAAAACCCACTGCCTTTGAGTCAAAAGCAAATTTGTGATGAGCTATGCGTAAGAATTCTCCTTTAGCATAGAACAATTTTACCAATTGTTGGTCATCAGCTTTAGCACTTGTTTTTCTAAATGCTTTACAATTTGGGAGTTATTTTTCAACTTTCCTTTTTGTCTTTTCCCAAGTGATAACTAACATATAATCAATTTGGAGCTTAAATGTGCAAGCTTGGAGCCCTGGTGGCACAGTGGTTAAGAGCTCAGCTGCTAACCAAAAGGTCGGTAGTTGGAATCCACCAGTCGCTCCCTGGAAACCCTATGGGGTGGTTCTACTCTGTCTTATAGGATCACTATAAGTAGGAATCAACTTTACAGCAACAGGTTTGGTTTTTGTTTTTCAGCATAAGCTTTGATTTGAAAATTTTCTTGCATGGCTCAACATATTTCCTGTGAATAGCCATCAATTCTGTAAGTTATATTATTCTTATAGGTCAAATCAGTGCCAAAAGAAATAGTCCTATATTTCCAAGTAATGTTTCCAATATAAGACACACACATCTTTTATTATCTGTTATTAAAGTTTGTTTATAAAGAATACTTTGTTGGAGGGTATATATAAAACTATTAAATTTTGAGGAATTGGGTTCAGTTTATTCCAAATCTTGGGGACAAATCCATTCACCTGACCATTTTCTCACACCTGTCAATATCAATATATTGATTGAATTACTGTACCTGTCTATGTGCCAGTCTCCTTGAATGACAGGCACTCATCTAAAATATTGTTCCATATTGGCATAAGAGAAAATGTTCACCCTTTACAAGTAACATGAATTAACATAAATATAAATAATATAAAGTATATTGGTTCAATTTTCAATAGTTTCAATCTGCAAATACCAACTTTCAGCTTTCATATCCGTGATATGATCAACTTTTTTTTGTATAATCCTTTAATCCCTCCATAGACAGTACCACGCCCAATTCCTAATTGTTTACATAAGTAGATACAATCCTGTGGTTCAGCATTGTTGTTTTTAGCTACTGTTGAGCTGATCCCGACTTACGGCAACCCCGTTCACAACTGTCTGGTCCTATGCCATCCCCATGATCGGTTGCACATCAGACTGTCCCAATTCACAGGGTTTTCATCTGACGGTTTTTGGAAGTAGACAGGTTTTTCTTCCTAGTTTGCCTGAGTCTGGAAGCTCTACTGAAACCCATTCAGCATCACAGCAACACGTAAGGGCTCACTGGCAGATGAGTGGTGGCTATGAAGAAGGTGCACTGGCCAGGAATCGAACCCAGGTCTCTTGCATGAAAATCCACCACCGATATTTGGGTAGCTCATGGTTTTGTGGTTATACAAGTGAAGGCTCATGACAATTCTTTAGCTGTATTTTGTCACAGCAGAATTTCATTCCCAGCTGTCCAATTCCAAATTCTTCACCAATTTAATGTCAATTTCACTCACACTGCTAAATCCTGTACTAGATTATGATTCAATGCCGTTTGCCTCTGAGTTACATGTTTCTGCAATTGCCCCAAGACACTAAGTTTTTTGTCAGTATTTCTGTATCATAAGAATTTGCAATTCCAGTCCCCATTCTAATTCCTCCTAACATTATATTTAATAAGCCTCTTTTAGTTTGATCATGGCTCCCTTTGTTTCCTCTGTAAAAAATTTCTGTAACAATAAAGTCCATTGTGTGCAAGTATTGAATTGACTCACGTTGGCAGCAGTAATACTAGGAGATATAGTCCATTTAATTATCCCAGGGGACCTTAAGTATGGGGATTATAGATGGCTAGGTTCTAAACAGAGTAGAAGGAGCCCTTGGTGGTACAATGATAAGCGCTCAGCTGTTAACTGAAAGGTTGGTGGTTTAAACCCACCTAGCAGCTCAGTGGGAGAAGGAGAAAGACCTCACAATCTGCTTCTGTAAAGATTATAGCCGAGAAACCCTATGGAGCAGTTCTGTTCTGTAACGTGGGGTCTCCATGAGGTCTCCATGAGTCCGAATCAACTCAATGGCACCCAGCAACGACAACAAATGGGGCAGGCTCACGCTTATGGGAGGATATATTTTGAGCCTTTTGGGAGAAACCAATCCCACCATTTGGGCTGGGGTATTTTTTCCTCATTTTCACATCCATCTTCAGTTTTCTTAAACCAGACTCCAATGGCTGTAAAAGATAGAGAACGGTTGGAGTCCTGTGGAACATAACTTGTGTATAATTGTATTCTGCTAGATTGCTTAATTATTTCTCCCAATCAGTATATTCAGTAACACAATGGGTGGTGATATTTAAGATGTGTCATTTAGTTTTCAGGTAATATTGATATCAGTCTGTGGGAAGATTTGAAATTTTCATTCACTCTAAATTTAAATCACCCAGTCAGTGACTCTGAAGCATATAGACAGAGGAAGAGGTTTCTTGAGTCTTTACTTCATATTCAGGACAACTTGCAGTTGATTTGAAATTTCATGAGGTTAAGGCACTCATTTTTAAAAGAAGGAGGACTAATACTATAAGCTCCATGATCAAATGATATGAAATAAATTATTAAAATTATAATGGCCAGGATAACTAAAAAGAAAGTAACAATATTCTGCCTTTTTTTCCTTTAGCCCGTTAGAGAATCTTTTTTTCCTTTAGCTTGCGTATTATTGCAAGTTACTGTCTAGAAAATCTAACCTTAAGGTCCTTAATGGCAGTTACAGCCCGTTCAGTCATAGATGCCAGTCTTAGTGTGAAGCACGTATCAAGCTGGGTTTCTCCCTCACTGAGATAATGGTGTGAGTCATCAGCAACACCTGATAGGGTTCTTCCCAGCAAGGTGACAGTTCAGCCTGCCATCGGATTACTTCGATGCGGATTTCGTCTTTATCAAGGACGTACCCCCTCGGGGGGATTTTTCCAGCATCTGGCCGCACGATGGCGTATTGAGCCTACGGAAACAAGTATAGCCGATCCTTAGTGTTTTCCATCGTATCAAGTAAGGGGCTAGTCTTAAACCTTAAACTCAGAGCTTCCAAACATTAACTCAGGGGAGAAATGCCATGCTTGCTAGAAGTAGTTGACCTTATTTTTAATAGAACAACTATGAAGTTCTGGACTATCCTAAGCCAGTGGATTGCTATAACTCAGCCAAAGAATTCTTTAGGGTATGGTTCATTTGTTCCACTTGCCAAGAAGACTGCAGGGTAATAAGGAGCAAAAGAATCCAAAAACACAGAAAATTAAGCAATAGGTCTAAAATCAGGGCCTAATTTTTGAGTAAACACACCACTAACAGCTCCCATATTCTCATGACAGAGAAGGTGGGATGGTTTCTCAAAGTTATAACCGAAACCAAACCAAACTTGTTGCTATCGAGTGGATTCCGACTCATAGTGACCCTATATGACAGAGTAGAACTGCTCCACAGGGTTTCCACAGAGAGGCTGGTGGATTTGAACTGCCAACCTTTTGGTTAGCAGCCATAGCTCTTAACCACTGTACCATATATTTCCTGTAATTTGGGGTATTTTCCAGCAGCTGGTGAGACTGCCACTTTCCCTCATCCCCCTTTTGTTTCAGAATGCACATATTATCAGCGCAGCTGCCCCAGGAGCTCCAAACACACTCCATCAGGAGTACAAAACAAGGTAGTCCTTAGTTTCATAGCAAGTCCCTTCCAAACAGGTTGAAAGGTGTGTCAGGAGACCAGACACTGTCGTGTTTCTCAAAAAAGGAGAAATTCACATGAAAATCTTGGAGGAGAAGGGACAGGTAGAAAGTTGTCCAGAGATTAAAATGATGAAGGTCAGTAGAAACTGGAGAATATGTGGCTCCTGTACCGACAAGAAACAGTGGGGAAAGATTAACACAGAGAAAAGAAACAGGCACATAAAGTTTTCCCATTTCTAGCTTGGAGTTCCCCAGTTATGTCCATGTTGCTCAGTAGTTGGAACCATTTGCCAATTATTTCTTGTCTGATTTCCTAGAAGAAAATATTCTGGGTGAGGTGCCAAGCCTTCGGAATTAGGTTGCATCTCTTGCATCTTCGTCAGTCCCGTCTGGCATGCCTTTTTCCAATAATCCTGGCTTGGCTTTCCATTTCCCCATCTTTTGTTGGCGTAGTGGTTAAGAGCTATAGTTGCTAATCAAAAGGTCAGCAGTTTGAATCCACCAGACCGTCCTTGGAAACCCTATGGGGCAGCTCTACTCTGTCCTTTAAGGTTGCTATGAATCGAAATCGACTCTATGACAAAGGGGATTATTTGTCGGTGACCCCAGAGAAGGTTTGTTCCCTTTGAAAATTTAAATTTCTTTTTGTCTTCTTTATTTTCCTTCATATTCCCTGAAAACTTTATCGCCGCCCCCATATCTGGGACACTGTCTGGCCTTGCTGTCCAACAACATTTTCCTTTGCTTGCGCTTGAATTCCCAGCACCAATGCTGCCACAAAAGTGGAGACAACTGAAGGCCAAAGGGAGGGGTTTAAGTAGCCTATTTATCTGATTAGGTCAAGGGTACTTTCAGGTGATGTCAGTGAAAATGGCAAGGGACATCCGAAAATTCACCCCTTCATAAAAGTGATGAAAAAAAAAAACTGGCAAAAGTTATCAAAATTAACTTTTCTAGAACTCTGGAAATTAACAAGGTTTGCAGCAACCCAGGGAGTATTTAATAAAGAAAAACAGTTGAATTTCTGTAAGAACAGCAAGTTTATTGACACCTTAACTTACCCTTGGCTCATCCCTTCCTCCCCAGCCTAGTAGTGGTCTTGAAAATCACAATTTGCATTCCAGATGGAGTGGAACAGAGCTGGAACTTTTTCAAAGCTTTATTCCCAAAGAGCCACTATTTGACCTGTCTGATGGTTCCCTGGATGACCTGACAAAGACTTGTCTTTATTTGACCTCTCTCAAACTCCCCGAGTGTCAAAAGCCTCTCTCCTAGGGGCTTTTGTTGAATGCTTATTAACATCATGACTGCCTGAGATGATGGGTAACAGAGCAAGCAATAGACTAACAAAAATGCTTAAAAGAAAAAACCGAAGAATGAGAAGTCCGCAAAACTACAACCCACTGCCGACGAGTCAATTCCCACTCATAGTGACCACATGGGATTTCCAAGGCTGTAAAAAAAAAAAAAATCTTTACGGAAGCAGACTGTCACATCTTTCTCCCACAGAGCAGCTGGTGGGTTCGAACTGCCAAAATTCTGGTTTGCAGCCGAGCGCTTTAACCACTGCACCACCAGGGCTCCTTGAGATGTACATAGGAGCTTTGAAAATCTAATGTATTACTGGGACTCTAAAAGGCAATATACAGTTGTAGGGCTGTATGCATATTCAGGAAAGGCCCGAGAAGGCCCTAAGCTCTAACCTCTGGCTGACCATGAGGTCAAGTGAGCAAGAAGTGAAGGCTAATACAGTGATGTAAAGCAGTTGGCTGAGTGATGAAGGCATTCTCCAGCACACACACACAGCCCCTCAGCAAAGACTAGGAGATTTATTGGTTCCAGGTGCTTAATGAAATCTCTGCCTAATCATTAGCTAACCACCAAGCTATTCAAGTACAGACTTCAGTGACTGTTATGGATTGAACTGTGTCTCCCAAAAATATATGTTGTAAATCCTAACCTCTATGCCTATGGTTATAATCCCATTTGGGAATGACTTGTCTTTGTTATGTTAATGAGATCGGATTTAGCATAGGGTATGTTTTGAGTCAATCTTTTTTGAGATATAAACAGATTACACAAGCAAGTGAGTGAGCAGAGGTGGGGTAAGATAGATGCCAGGACACATGAAGCTCTCCAAGGAACCAGCAAGCAGAAGCTAAAGAGACAAAGACCTTCCTCCAGAGCTGACAGAGAGAGACAGAGTTCCCCTAGAGTTACTGTCCTGAATTCAAACTTCGATCCTCCTAAACTGTGAGAAAATAAATTTCTGTTTGTTAAACCCATACATTTGTGGTATTTCTGTTATAGCAGCACTAGATAACTAAGACAGAATTTAGTACCGGAAGAGTGGGGTGCTGCTCTAACAGATACCTAAAATGTGGAAGCAGTTTTGGAGTTGGGTAATGGGTAGAGGCTGGAAGAGTTTTAAGGTGCTTAATAGTAAAAGCCTAAATTGCACTGAAGAGACTGTTCGTAGAATTATGGGCATTAAAGGCAATTCTGGTGAGGGCTCAGAAAGAAGTGAGGAGAGTTATAGAGAAAGTTTCTATCATCTCAGAGAATACATACGATGCCAGTAACAGAATGTTGCTAGAAATGTGGACGTTAAATGTGTTTCTGGCAAGGCTTTAAAAGAAAATGATGAACATGCGATTGGTAAATGGAGGAAGGGCAATGCTTTCCATGCAGTGGCAAAGTACTTGTCTGCATTATGTTCAAATGTTTGGTGGAAGGTAGAACTTGTAAGTGATGAATTGGATATTTAGCTGAGGAGATTTCTAAGTCACATTTTAAAGGAACCACATGGTTTCTTGCCACTTACAGTAAAATGTGAGAGGAAAGAGATGGACTTAAAAATGAACTCTGCAAAATGAAAACAGAATGTAAAATTTGGAAAATTCTGTTGTAGAAATTAAGGACACATGTTCTAGAATTATCACCAAGGATGTGGCTACATAAACTCGTTAAAGAGATTAAGCTTGTGACTGATGGGTATAACCAACCACCACAGCAGAAAACCCATCAGGTTAGACTGAAGGTAACAGATAAAGAACGAAAGGAGAGAACACTGCCTCTTGGAAGTCTACAGGCAGGGAAACAGGCCAAAGGAGCTACCTCTGTTGTCCTTCAAGAAAAGAAAAGGACCATCCTTGGAGCAGCTCGAAGATCAGTAGAACTGCCGGAAGGAGCATGAGAAGCAGAGTTGCCTTCATCTCAAAGGGTGGGGCCATGGCCTCTGGGGTTTCAAAAGGGTGAGACCATGGTTTCCTGAACCTCAAACCGGGAGGGGCACAGCCTTTTAAGTTTCAAACAGTCTGATCTTCTCTCACTTGGTTTCGGAGTGTGGGGCTGCTATTAAGGTGTGCCAGGCGGGTGGGGCCTATGCCCAAAGCAGAGGGGGCAAGGTTGCCATGTCCAAGGGACAGAGGAGGTGAGTTGCCATTCATATAGACTAGGAGAACGGGGCCGCCTAAAGCCTAGGGAGCAGAGTTACCGTCCAGTTGGGCCTGAAAGGTGGAGCTAAAGCCCAGGGTTGAAGGGCCTCCACCCAGAATCTAGAAAGCATGGTCAACACCCAGAGTCTGGAGGGCAGGGCCATTGCCTATATGGTCTCAGAGAAGAGAGGATTATTTTCTAGGCTTGAGAGCTAATGTAAATTTTTCTGCTGGGTTTTGGACTTGCTAGGTGCCTCTTAGCCCCCCAGGTTGGAAGGCACTCAAAAGATGACTGGGGAAGAGCTGCCTCCTCAAAGTAGAGTTGACCTTAATGACGTGGATGGAGTAAAGCTTTCAGGACCTTTATTTGCTGACGTGGCACGACTCACAATGAGAAGAAACAGCTGCAAACATCCATTAATAATTGGCACCTGGAATGTACAAAGTATGAATCTAGGAAAATTGGAAATTGTCAAAAATGAAATGGAACACATAAACATTGATATCCTAAGCATTTAGTAAGCTGAGATGGACTGGTATTGGCCATTTTGAATCAGACAGTCATATAGTCTACTATGCTGGGAATGACAACTCAAAGAGGAATGGTGTTGCATTCATCGTCAAAAAGAACATTTCAAGATATAACCTGAAGTACAACAGTGTCAGTGATAATATCCATACGCCTACAAGGAAGACCAATTAATACGACTATTATTCAAATTTACGGACCAACCACTAGAGCCAAAGATGAAGAAATAGAAGATTTTTATCAGTTGCTGCAGTCTGAAATTGATCAAACATGCAATCAAGATGCATTGATAATTACTGGAGATTGGAACGTGAAAGTTGGAAACGAAGAAGAAGGATCAGTAGTTGGAAAATATGGCCTTGGTGATAGAAACAATGCTGGAGATCGAATGATAGAATTTTCCAAGACCAACGACTTCTTCATTGCAAATACCTTCTTTCACCAACATAAACAGTGACTATACTTTTTTTTTTTTTTTATACACATGGACCTCACCAGATGGAACACACAGAAATCAAATTGACTACATCTGTGGAAAGAGACGATAGGAAAGCTCAATATCATCAGTCAGAGCAACGCGAGGGGCCGACTGCAGAACAGGCCATCAATTGCTCATATGGAAGTTCAAGCTGAAACTGAAGAAAATCAGAGCAAGTCCACAAGAGCCAAAATATGACATTGAGTATATCCCACCTGAATTTAGAGACCATCTGAAGAATAGATTTGGTTCATTGAACACTAGTGACCGAAGACCAGACGAGTTGTGGAATGACATCAAGGACATCATACATGAAGAAAGCAAGAGGTCACTGAAAAGACAGGAAAGAAAGAAAAGTCCAAGATGGATGTCAGAGGAGACTCTGAAACTTGCTCTTGAGCGCCGAGCAGCTAAAGCAAAAGGAAGAATTGATGAAGTAAAAGAACCAAACAGAAGATTTCAAAGGGCATCTCGAGAAGACAAAGTAAAGTATTGTAATGACATGTGCAAAGAGCTGGAGATGGAAACCCAAAAGGGAAGAACACGCTCGGTGTTTCTCAAGCTGAAAGAACTGAAGAAAAACTTCAAGCCTTGAGTTGCAATAGTGAAGGATTCCATGGGGAAAATATTAAACGACGCAGGAAGCATCAAAAGAAGATGGAAGGAATACCATTATAATAAAAAGAATTAGTCGATATTCAACCATTTCAAGAGGTGGCATATGATCAGGAACCGAAGGTACTGAAGAAAGAAGTCCAAGCTGCTCTGAAGGCATTGGTGAAAAACAAGGCTCCAGGAATTGATGGAATATCAATTGAGATGTTTCAACAAACAGATGCAGCGCGGGAGGCGCTCACTCATCTATGCCAAGAAATATGGAAGACAGCTTCCTGGCCAACTGACTGGAAGAGATCCATATTTATGCCTATTCCCAAGAAAGGTAATCCAACCAAATGTGGAAATTATAGAACAATATCATTAATATCACACACAAGCCAAATTGTGCTGAAGACCATTAAAAAAGCAGCTGCAGCAGTATATCGAAAGGGAACTGCCAGAAATTCAGGCTGGATTCAGAAGAGGACGTGGAACCGGGGATATCATTGCTGATGTCAGATGGATCCTGGCTGAAAGCAGAGAATACCAGAAGGATGTTTACCTGTGTTTTATTGACTATGCAAAGGCATTCGACTGTATGGATCATAACAAATTATGGATAACATTGCAAAGAACGGGAATTCCAGAACACTTAATTGTGCTCATGAGGAACCTTTACATGGATCAAGAAGCAGTTGTTTGGAGAGAACAAGGGGATACTGATTGGTTTAAAGTCAGGAAAGGTGTGCATCAGGGTTGTATCCTTTCACCATACCTATTTAATCTGTATGCTGAGCAAATAATACGAGAAGCTGAACTATATGAAGAAGAACGGGGCATCAGGATTGGAGGAAGACTCATTAACAACCTGCATTATGCAGATGACACAACCTTGCTTGCTGAAAGTGAAGAAGAGGACTTGAAGCACTTACTAATGAAGATCAAAGACCACAGCCTTCAGTATGGATTACACCTCAACATAAAGAAAACAAAAATCTTCACAACTGGACCAATGAGCAACATCATGATAAACGGAGAAAAGATTGAAGTTGTCAAGGATTTCATTTTACTTGGATCCACAATCAACAGCCATGGAAGCAGCAGTCAAGAAATCAAAAGATGCATTGCATTGGGTAAATCTGCTGCAAAGGACCTCTTCAAAGTGTTGAAGAGCAAAGATGTCACCTTAAAGACTAAGGTGCGCCTGACCCAAGCCATGGTATTTTCAATCACATCATATGCATGTGAAAGCTGGACAAAGAATAAGGAAGACTGAAGAAGAGTTGATGCCTTCGAATTGTGGTGTTGGCGAAGAATATTTAATACACCACGGACTGCCAAAAGAATGAACAAATCTGTCTTGGAAGAAGTGTGGCCAGAATGCTCCTTAGAGGCAAGGATGGCGAGACTGCGTCTTACATACTTTGGACATGTTGTCAGGAGGAATCGGTCCCTGCAGAAGGACATCATGCTTGGCAGAGTACAGGGTCAGCGGAAAAGAGGAAGACCCTCAACGAGGTGGATTGACACAGTGGCTGCAACAATGAGCTCAAGCATAACAACGATTGTAAGGATGGCACAGGACGGGGCAGTGTTTCGTTCTGTTGTGCATAGGGTCGCTATGAGTCAGAACCGACTCGACGGCACCTAACAATAACAACAACAACAGGTGCCTCTTATCCCTCCTTTTCTTCCATTTCCTCCCATCTGTACTGGAAATGCCTACCTTGTGCCTGTTCCACCGTTCTACTTTGGAAGCAGATAACTTGTAGTCTAGATTTCACGGGTTCGCAGATAAAGAGGGATTTTGCTCCAGGGTGGAATACACCTAAAGTCTCACCAGTATTTGATTTAGATAATTCAGAAGATGAGATTTTGGACTAGGAGTTGATTTAAGACTTTTGGGGTGATGTGATAGGGTGAAGGCATTTTAAATGTTACAAGATCATGAATTTTGGGGGACCAAGGGGTGAAATTTATGGATTGAATTGTGTCCCCCCCCACCCCAATACCCACTGTAAATCCTAACTGTTACACCTGTGGTCCACCACATGTCTGTCGGTTTGTTGTACTGTGGTGGCTTGTGTGTTGCTGTGATAGTGGAGGCTTTGCCACCAGTATTTCAAATACCAACAGGGTCACCCTTGGCAAACAGGTTTCAGTGGAGCTTCCAGACTCAGACAGGCTAGGAAGAAGGATCTGGCAGTCCACTTTTAGAAAATATTCTGGTATCATTGCTGATGTCAGGTGGGTGATGGCTGAAAGCAGAGAATACCAGAAAGATGTTTACCTGTGTTTTATTGACTATGTAAATGTGTTCTACTGTGTGGATCATAACAAATTATGGATAACATTGCAAAGAATGGGAATTCCAGAACACTTAATTATGTTCATGAGGAACCTGTACATAGACCAAGAGGCCATCGTTCGAACAGAACAAGGGGATAATTCGTGGTTTAAAGTCAAGAAAGGTGTGTGTCAGGGTTGTATCCTCTCACCATACTTATTCAATCTGTATGATGATCAAATAATCCAAGAAGCTGGGCTATATGAAGAAGAATGTGGCATCAGGATTAGAGGAAGACTCATTAACAACCTGCAATATGCAGATGACACAACATCATGCTTGGTAAAGTAGAGGGTCAGCAAAAAGGAGGAAGACCCTCAAGGAGACGGACTGACACAGTGGCTGCAACATAACAATGATTGTGCAGGACCAGGAAGCATTTCTCTCTGTTGTACATGGGGTGGCTATGAGTCAAAACTGATGCAAGGGCACCTAACAACATGTCTGTGGTTATAATCTCATTTGGAAATTGGTTGTCTTTACTATGTTAATGAGACAGGATTAGTATAGGGTGTGTCCTGAGTCAATCTCTTTTGAGATATAAAAGAGATTAAACAAGCAAGCGAAGGAGGAGCAATGGAACCAGGAAGCAGAAGCTGAAAAGATAAGGACATTCCACAGTTGACAGAAACAGAAAGCCTTCCCCTAGAGTTGGTGTCCTAAATTTGAACTTCTAGCCTCCTGAACTGTGAGAAAATAAATTTTTGTTGTTAAAGCCACTCACTTGTCTTATTTCTGTTGTAGCAGTGACCACACAAGACAAATGTAGAGACTTTACAGAATTAGTTCAGAAAAATAACTAAACAAACAAACAAAAATTACAACTAACAGTGACAACAACAAACCTGGAGAGGGAGAGGAGTCTGATTTTCAGAGTCACCACATTGTAGTAACCAAAATGTCCACTTTTCAATAAAAATATGAGAAGGCAAGAAAAGAAAGAAAAAAGTATGGCTCATGCACACAGGTGGTGGGGGGGGGGGAAGAAGACAAAAAACCCAGTCAATAGGAGGTTCCCTGAGGAAGCTCAGATTTTCTACATGGAGGAATCCTCTTCTAGCATTTTGAAAAAGCTTTTTCACTCATTTTCATATCTTCAGCCAAAAGACCGGGCCATGCCTATCCAGCTTCCACATGTTTCACAGGAGTTAAAAACTAATATGACTCCCTTTAAAAGCTCCTCATGGTTCCTCATGAGCACAATTAAGTGCTCTGGAATTCCCAATCTTCTCAATGTTATCCATAATTTGTTATGATCCACATAGTCGAATGCCTTTGCATAGTCAATAAAACACAGGTAAACATCCTTCTGGTATTCTCTGCTTTCAGCCAGGATCCATCTGACATCAGCAATGATATCCCTGATTCCATGTCCTCTTCTGAAACCAGCCTAAATTTCTGGCAGTTCCCTGTTGATACACTGCTGCAGCTGCTTGGAATGATCTTCAGCAAAATTTTGCTTGCGTGCGATATTGTTCTATAATTTCCACATTTGGTTGGATTACCTTTCTTGGGAATAGGCATAAATATGGATCTCTTCCAGTCAGTTGGCCAGGAAGCTGTCTTCCATATTTCTTGGCATAGATGAGTGAGCGCCTCCCGCGCTGCATCTGTTTGCTGAAACATCTCAATTGATATTCCATCAATTCCTGGAGCCTTGTTTTTCACCAATGCCTTCAGAGCAGCTTGGACTTCTTTCTTCAGTACCTTCGGTTCCTGATCATATGCCACCTCTTGAAATGGTTGAACATCAACTAATTCTTTTTGGTATAATGACTCTGTGTATTCCTTCCATCTTCCTTTGATGCTTCCTGTGTCATTTAATATTTTCTCCATAGAATCCTTCACTATTGCAACTCGGGGCTTGAAGTTTTTCTTCAGTTCTTTCAGCTTGAGAAACACTGAGTGTGTTCTTCCCTTTTGGGTTTCCATCTCCAGCTCTTTGCACATGTCATTATAGTACTTTACTTTGTCTTCTCGAGATGCCCTTTGAAATCTTCTGTTTGGTTCTTTTACTTCATCAATTCTTCCTTTTGCTTTAGCTGCTTGACACTCAAGAGCAAGTTTCAGAGTCTCCTCTGACATCCATCTTGGACTTTTCTTTCTTTCCTGTCTTTTCAGTGACCTCTTGCTTTCTTCATGTATGATGTCCTTGATGTCATTCCACAACTCGTCTGGTCTTCGGTCACTAGTGTTCAATGCGTCAAATCTATTCTTCAGATGGTCTCTAAATTCAGGTGGGATATACTCAATGTCATATTTTGGCTCTTGTGGACTTGCTCTGATTTTCTTCAGTTTCAGCTTTATATAGATCAAGAGGCAGTTGTTCAGACAGAACAAGGGAATACTGATTGGTTTAAAGTCAGGGAAGTTTGCATCAGGGTTGTATTCTTTCACCATACCTATTCAATCTGTATGCTGAGCAAATAATACGAGAAGCTGGACTACATGAAGAAGAACGGGGCATCAGGATTGGAGGAAGACTCATTAACAACCTGCATTATGCAGATAACACTACCTTCCTTGCTGAAAGTGAAGAAGAGGACTTGAAGCACTTACTAATGAAGATCAAAGACCACAGTCTTAAGGAGGGATTGCACCTCAACATAAAGAAAACACAAATCCTCACAACTGGACCAATGATAAACGGAGAAAGGATTGAAGTTGTCAAGGATTTCATTTTACTTGGATCCACAATCAACAGCCATGGAAGCAGCAGTCAAGAAACCAGAAGACACATTGCATTGGATAAATCTCCTGCAAAGGACCCGTTTAAAGCGTTGAAGAGCAAAGACGTCACCTTGAAGACTAAGGTGCTCCTGACCTAAGCCGTGGTATTTTCAATCACATCATATGCATGTGAAAGCTGGACAATGAATAAGGAAGATCAAAGAAGAATTGGCGCCTTTGAATTGTGGTTTTGGCAAAGAGTATTGAATATACCATGGACTGCCAAAAGAATGAACAAATCTGTCTTAGAAGAAGTACAACCAGAATGCTCCTTAGAAGCAACGATGGCGAGACTGCGTCTTACATACTTTGGACATGTTGTCAGTAGGGATCAGTCCCTGCAGAAGGACATCATGCTTGGCAAAGTACAGGGTCAGTGGAAAAGAGGAAGACCCTCAACGAGGTGGATTGACACAGTGGCTGCAACGATGAGCTGAAGCATAGCAATGATTGTGAGGATGGCACAGGACCAGGCAGTGTTTTGTTCTGTTGTGCATACGGTCGCTATGAGTCGGAACCGACTCGACAGCACCTAACAACAACAACAACAGCAACAACAAAAGCTCCTACTTCTCCTGTTGCTCACAGGATAAGCACTGAATTCCCCAGACTGAATTTATTTTCTTACAAAGTGATTAGTCTTTGATTTTTATCATTTTGATTATGTCTTTATCTCATTCTCTGCCCCTCTATCCACAGAAAGAATGAAAATCCCAAAAGTACATACTGTCAGACATATGGGTTATTAGAGTCATAAGCCTCTATGCCTTATTAGATGTATGACCTAGGAACATTACTTCAATTTTTTTAAAAGTTCCTTATCCTCATCTGTAGAGTGGTAATACTGTACGTGACTTTAAGGGTTGTAGCAAGTATTCATATGTGTACTGTAATATTTAGTACAGAGAATGACACATGGCAGATTCATGGTAGATATGAATTGCCTTTATTTATTTATTTAACTGTACTTTAGATGAAGGTTTACAGAACAAACTAACTTCTCATTAAACAGTACACATATTGTTTTATGACATTGCTTAACAACCCCACGACATGTCAACACTCTCCCTTCTCAATCTTGGGTTCCCTATTACCGGCTTTCCTGTTCCCTCCTGCCTTCTAGTCCTTGCCCCTGGGCTGGTGTGCCCCTTTAGTCCCGTTTTGTTTTATGGGCACATCCAATCTTCAGCTGAAGGGTGAAACTCAGGATTGATTTCATTTCTGAGCTGAAAGGGTGTCCGGGGACCATGCTCTTAGGGTTTCTCCAGTCTCTGCCAGATCAGCAAGTCTGGTCTTTCGTTTTGAGTTAGAATTTTGTTCTACATTTTTCTCCAGCTCTGTCCAGAACCTTCTATTGTGATTCCTGTCAGAGCAGTCAGTGGTGGTAGCCTAGCACCACCTAGTTGTATGGGACTCAGTCTGGTGGAGGCCATGGTAGATGTGGTTCATAAGTCCTTTGGACTAACCTTTCCCTTGTATCTTTAGTTTTATTCATTCTTCTTTGCTCCCAAAGGGGTGAGGCCAGTGGCATATCCTAGATGTGAATTGTCTTTATTTTTGCTTTCTGTCTTTTCCTCCTTCCCTTTCAATTTTTCTTCCCATCTCTTTGTTAATCCATGATGCCTAGTAGAGGGTTGGACGTACAGTAATTGCCACTGATGGAGGGGGATGTTATACTGTCAGGAGAGTAAAGACAATTATACAAAAAATGATCCTTTATTTCTTATAGTTATGCATTTGTTTTCTCATTGATTGATTAAATGATTGATTGATTCAAATCTGTGTCACACAAAATGCCAATTGGCTCTAATTTGCCACCTTGGCGTGACTGTTGCTGACAATTCTGCCATATTTACATAGAATGCCCAATTGAGATATGTAATACATGTTACCCTTTTCTCTGGCTGACCTCAGGCATGTCCCATCCCTTTTAGTTCACTGAGCAGAACTCTGGCCTATTTCCAAAACCAATAAAGACAGGACACTGCCCTGCTGCAGTGATCTCTATTCCATCTCCTGAAACACAGTCCTCCATTCTCTTGGGACCTGTCAGTCATGAAGTTCTATTTAATGACCATTTCCATCCTTCTGATCCTGGTTCATAAGACGGCAGGTAACTCAGGCCTCTCTCAAAATTCTGGGGCCTTGCATATTGTATTGGCATCTTGGCGACCTCTGAGGTGACTCTTACTCATATATAGTAGGCAACACCTAAAATCTTTCATGGTCTCAGGTTGTGGATGTTATCTCCAAGGCTCATCTCATGTCAAGATCTCCACTGGTTTTGCTCTGCCAAGAAAGACTTAAGAGGTTGCTGCTCTTGGTGGTGGAATAGTGGAGAGTAGGAGCATGAAGCATTTTAGGTAGCGCTGCCATTGGAATGGGAGTTTGGTCGATGGGCTAGGTGTGAAAAACTGGGTCCATGGTCAGGAGTCGTAGGAGGAACCAAGGGTTAATTTCAAGGACGGAGAGTGAGTTGTGAGGAAGGTGTACCTTAGAGATAAAGTGATACTGAGAAAATGAGCAGGGATGAGCAATTCTGTTTATAGAATTGGACTGTACTAATATTATGAAGTAGTCTGGAGAGGGAATAGTATTTTTTATTTAATGGAGCTGGAGATGGAATTGGGGGAACTGGGAGCTGGCGTAGAGTGAGGTTTGTAGTTAGGCTGTATTTTGAATTGATGCTGTGAATTAAGATTAGGTGGCTTGGTTGGTGTTGTGTTTGTGTTATGTTTTGAAATTAGGCTTCGGTGGTTAGCAGAAGAGGTAAGGCTGGGAGATGGAGGTGATGTTTGGTTGACTTAGGCTAGGGTTGGAGATGATTAATTTTGAGTAATATGGTCGTTTCCATCCGATCAGGGTTGTAGTTATTGGAATGGGGAGAATAAACACAGGATGAAAAATATCCAGTATTGTTTTCAAATTCTTACGTCTCTTGAGTGTGATATTCAGGGAATGAAGATCAATAAATGTAACTGCAGTGAGGATTAATGAAGTCAGGAGGCTTGAATGTCCTCAAGTGGCTTCCTTCAAACCTTGGCATTTACAGACAGACATGGGAGCAGTCTCAACCCCCAGCCTTGTAGAGGACCAAGTTTGTCTCTCCTTTCTTAGGAGTGAGAGTTCAGAGTCATTCTGTCTAGGATTTCCCCCCCTCCTTCTTCTATGTTTTCTCCTTCCCCTCCTCTTTCTCTTCGCCATCTTCCTTCTATTTCCCATTCTTCTACCCTCTATTTCTCACCCTCTTTCATCCTCTTCACTTGGAAGACTTGTCCCCATGCTCAGTAAACACTGTTGGAATAGTAGTAGAAACTGTAGATTTGCCAAAAGAAAAAAAAAAAAAAAAGGTCAGCATTTTATGCTTCAAAAATTGTACACAGTGTAGCTTCCTTAATAATTATTTAATACTTTCACTTGGCAAAATTTATGGCCAGGAACTGTTCTGGAAAACTCTGCCACTAGGATGATCAAAGTTATTTTCTTCTTTCATCACTCCAAATATAAACATGTGTTTGAAAGCCAAGACTACATTTAAAAAAAAATATTTCTATCCCTGGTGTTAAGCTGAGTGCTTTGTAAAGAGTACATTTTAGTAAATGTTTATTGCATTAATAAACAGATAAGTGATTTATGTCTAATAAGTATATGGGTATGAAGAATCTTTGAAGTTGGGGAAAGGATCATATTTTGTGTGTACAGGTGGAAGAGAAACAATGTATCACATTTATTTTAGCCCTGGATGGAGCAGTTAGAGAGAAAATAGAACATATCTTTTGTTTCTTCATTTTTTTATCTTTTAATTTGCTCTTTAAATACCTCCAATTGGGAAAATAAGCTGGGCAGGGTCTATAGGTGAATGTGAGAAGGTCAGGCAGGGCTGTGGTTCTCACTTCAAGCAGGAACCCATCAGTATTTTGGAAGAAACTTTTGCAAAGCCCCATTGCTCTGGGCTCTCCCTAGACCTACTGAATTAGAATCTCTAGAATGGAGACTTGGTGTGAGTGTATTTTAAAATTTCCAAGTTATAACAAAGTATGAAAAATCTTAACATTCTCCCCCTCTATAAAACACGAGATTTTCTGCCTCAGTGCAAACCTCTCTATTCACATTTCTCAGAGGGGAAGACTAGGTCCAGAGAGCTTAAATACAAAATGGTATACAGGGTGAGAGGCAGTGCTGAGATTCAAAAGATCTCTTCTGATTTCGATTTGAAGGTGGAGGAATTATCAAAGGTGACATTAATTTGATGTGGGTGTTAGAATTTGTAACACAGGGCAATAAGGCAATATAGGGTCAGAGCAGGAGAGAGAAGCTACAGATGTCCTTGACAAAACCTTCTTATGAGCCGTTGTAGGGAGCATTCTCCTGGGGTTGCGTTGACCTACTCTCCGTGTGAAGAGAGTAAGAAAAAGGCAGTATAGCCTGCCTGATCCTCATTCTTGGTATCTATGTTCTTATCCATCACCCCAATAAGGGGTCTTGTGTGCTCCAATTTCCATCCAAGGTGTTTGGGAGAGGGCAAGTCCTCAAGGTCAAGTGTTAGCCAGAAGAGTATGGGTGTCACTCAGGAGAGGTCTCCCCTGCTGACATCCTCCTCCTTTAAGCAGAATGGTGCCAGGAAAGAGAATGGGTCCCACGATGAGGGTGAGGATTGGGATGGGGAACGCATTGGTACCATGATCCTGAAGGATGTCTGGCTGGGTGCCATTTTTGGTCCCCTTCCTCTGGTTAACCAGCAGACTGGCTGATGCAGCAGCAATTCAGTGCCTCCTCTGGATGTCTGTGGCAGTTCATACATACACCAGGACCCAAATGCTGTGGGATGTCTGCCGCGGAGGCCTTTGTTTTTCTTCTTCCTTTCTTCTCCTGTCCTCCCACCTCACCTAAACATGGACAATTTTACTTTCTCAGGTCAAAAAAAATTAGTGAAGTGTTACTTTTGTTCCATGCAAGAAATAAAATAAAACTTCCTTTTAATTTTATTAATGTGCCCATTGGAGACCTCTATATGCTTAGTCTGGCACAGAGTGGATGCTGATAAATGGATGTAGAATGAGGGAATGGGTGGATTGTTGAAAAGGTCTCCCAATGCTAAGCTAAGGAATTTGGACTATCTGTTGGAAGCTGTAGAAGACCCTGTGCTTGCAGAATTCACAAAGGAAGATGCCACCCTGTCCTAGAAGTCCTATTACATAGAGAGGCTGTGTGACCCAGAGAGGAAAGAGCATGGGCTTGATGTCATATAGACCAGAAACTGAATCCTGGTTTGGTCAGGTACAATTTATGTGAATGTGGACAAAACAGGGTATGTCTTTGAATTTCGGTGTCTTCATCTAATGAATGAAGATCATAGTAAGTTTTCTTGAGGCTTCAGTGAGATGTTGTTTATAAAATGCCTGGTACATAGGATATGCTGGGCACATGGTAGTGTTGTTGGTATTATTTTCTTTCCAAAGGGTCCTTTGTCTTTTGAAAGATCCAATGGGCAACTAATACTACTGCTGACTAGTATTTATAGAAAACTATGTATGAGAACCTTTGCCACTGAGGTGTTTTTAGACAAAGATCCTGTAAACACATGCACATAGCTGGCTGGCTGATAAGGTTATCAATATTCACAGATGGGCTTTAGCTAAATGTGGAAAATATGTGGCAGAGTTTTGCACAGTGAGCACATGCAAACATGCACAATTTGTGTGTGAATGTGGACCTGTGAACAAAGCGAGTTGTGCATATGTGCCTGTGTATATGCCAGTGTGTAGCCCATGTATGTACAATGCTTGTTTCTGTGGGGCCAACGGACAAAGGAAGACATGTGTGAAATATATTTGCTCTTATGTTTCAAAGCACAAAGGTACACGTGCACATGGGCTCTGATATATGAGTGCCCTGTCTGAGAGTAGATCCTGGCATCTCTAATGACCCGTGTATGTGGGGACACAACTCTGTAGGCACTTGGAGACATCCCCAATATGTGCTCAGCTCTTGACGCATGAGCCCTCAGGAAAAGACTGCCATATCAACACCACCACCTAATATGTAATTACTTCTTACCATGTGCCAGACACTACTCTGAGCACACTGTATGTGCTCATTTAGTCCTCACAAAAAACTTAAGAAGTTGGCTTAGTTAGTAGGCCCATTGTGGAGATGAGGCAATGGAAGGCCAGAGAGATGAAGTAATATGCTTAAGGATGGAGAACTTGTAAACGGTGTGTGTGTGTGTGTGTGTGTGTGCCCGTTGCCGTTGAGTTGATTCCGACTCATGGCAATCCTGTGTGTGTCAAAGTAGAAATACTCCAAAGGGTTTTCAATAGTTGTAGTCTTAAGGAAGTAGGACACCAGGCCTTTTTTCTGTGACACCACTGGGTGGATTCAAACCACCACATTTTGGTTACTAGCTGAGCACAAATTGTGCTACCCTGGGAACTTTGTAAATGATAGAGCCCAGATTTGAATCCAGGTGGTTTCGATTCCAGGTCCTGTGCTTTTAATATTCTCAGGGCTTATCCTCTTTAAATCATGCTTTCCCATTCCTGTTAACACTACCGCATGGAAACTAACCATGGTCATGTCTTTCCCAGGTGGCCTGTTTGGATTCAATTATGACAAGAACCAAAAACCTTGGAATCCGTGCCAGCTTTATCAAGGCGCATGCAGAAACACCTGCAAAAAATATGAAATTCAGTACTTACTGTGCCAAAATGGTAAAAAGTGCTGCCTGAAAGTTTCTGTGAATATCGCCAATTCTAACAAAGAGAGGGGGGATTGCAACTCCACCTCCGACTTGTCAGCCACAAACACTTGAAGCTCTTCTGAAATTCGAAGATCACCAGCTTCATCCCCTCCTCAAATAATTCCTCCCCTGCCCTGGAATCCCCTCCTCATAAAATGCATTCCTTTTCATGTGTGTATCTTTCATTGATGAGCAGTCTTTATCTGTTGGATGGAGGGAAGGCTAGGTTGGGAGCTGGAGAGCCACAGAGAACAGGGCACTGGTCAAGAAAGCAAATAGGATGCTGGAATAACTCAGTAGATGTAAAGGGTGCCAAGGGAAAGAGGAGATTGCCTTTCTGCTCTGCTTTGGTACCACAAAGAGGGTTGTGATTCCTTCTGGAGGCTTCAGAGGGAAGGTGACAACTGGATAGGGTGTAAGTGATCCAGTGAACATGGAGGGGAGATCACTGAGTCCTCTGAGTAAAGACGGAAGGATCAGGACAGGGACAACAGGGCTGCCTTAATAGCTAGAAGACTAACGTAGCCTGTTCGGTTTGGAGTGGTGTATTCAGGAAGAACAAGAACCAGATGGATGGATGGATGGAATTGGAGGTGGGATCTGTGGGGCAAATTAGAGCAAAACTTTGGAAATGGATAGTGGTGAGGGTTGCACAACATAATGAAGAGAATTAATGCCACTGAATTATACACATAAAGTGTTAAAATGGCAAATGTATACATATATATGTATATACATATATATATATATACACATACATACCACAATAAAACAAACAAACAACATTTTCTTAACAGGAGAGTTGTTGGAAAGTGGAGTCACAGTCTTGGCACTGGGTGTTTTTCCAGTTTTGAGGCTGGAAGACCATTTCCTGGATTTGGGACAGAGGCGATGGTGGCTATGGTGGTAGAGAGGGATTTTGCAGAGAAGCTAGCCATTGCACTTAATGGACTTACGGTCTTTTCATTTCTGAGAATTGAGAAAATTGTTTCTCTACTCCAAACTTAAAAAAAAATTTTTTTTTTTTTTTTACTCCAAACTTAGTCATAACTGCTATTTGATATGCTGTGGGATTTTCATTGCGCTGTGTGTGCTCCTCTTCTAATTTCATCCCCCACCCCCACCTGCTTGGACACAAACTCCCAGAATTAGTGTTTTACGCTAGTCCTGTCTAAGTTGTAGATTCCCCAATTTCACCTCAACGAAGAGAAAGCTGGGCTTTTTGTGCTTATCTAACTTTTGTGCTTATCACTGAAAAGGCCCTAGTTTTGGTCACCAATGCTTTCCTTATTGAAAAACTTGAGCATTCTTCACATTTTGAAGGAGCCCTGGTGGTGCAGCGGTTAAAGGGTTCAGGTTCAACTGCTAACTGAAAGGTTGGCGGCTCGAAACCACCAGCAGCTCCAAGGGAAAAAGATGTGGTAGTCTGCTTCTGTAGAGATTTACAGGCTTGGAAATCCTGTGGGGTCACTACGAGTTGGAATCCACTCAACGACAGTGAGTTTTGGTTTGTTGCTTCTAGCTAGCATTTCACAATGTTTCTCATTTCCTCTTTGAAACTCTTGCTTGCCTTGGCCTCCGGTTTCTGAATGTTCTTTCTTAGTCATTTTGGGGGTTTCTTCTTTGTCATCTATCCCTTGGTATTTCTTTGCCATTTTCCCTATTCTTTTCTCTCTCTTTTTTCACCGTACACACTTTACCTGGCCAGATTGTTCACAACTAGTTACACAAATCAAATATTAAAGGCAGTGCACTAAATGATGAATTTATACAATCTAGCTTTAATTTGCATGGAGTTTAAGAGTCCAGTAGGAAAATTTCATGATATTTACATCTTTGAGATTCACCAATAATCAGACGTATTTGTCAGACAGGAGTTCAGGGCTTGGCAGTAGCCAGGTTTCAAGGAGAGACACAGCAATTTTACGCCATATGTAGTCTTGGGTTCAGCATACTAGTTTAAATATAATCTTTCTAGACTTTTGACCTTAGCAGGATTTGGAGAGGGAAAATGGTTGTGGAATTCCAGGTTAAAGTACAAATTCCCATTTCCCTGGTTTCCACATGCCTTGGAGTCAGAAAGGTTTGTCCTCTGTTCTGCATCACTGCTGAGTTAGCTCTGTGATCTTGGGCAAATGCTGTATTTATATGTTCAGCATAGATTGCATCTCAGAGGTACAGAGTCACAGACTGATTACATATTTGTTATGTCCTCTTGGATTCCTCAACCATCTCCAACTAAAACGTCCAACACTGAACTTCAAACCTGTTACCTGGTCTTCCTCTTGTTTTTACATCCTCGGTCACGTGCCCTGTTGTTCAGAAACTTGGCTGTCATTCTTGATTCCCCCGATTCATCTCAAGCCACCACATCCAAATCACTAAAATTCACTTTTAGTTCCAACTCTAAAAGTGATCTTAATTAAATGATTAAATTGGCCCTTGGATAGTCAAAAGTAGAGGACTCGCTATTCTTAAAGTTAAAAGTCTCGACTGATTAAGAAACCTTTAGTGTTTTATTCCCTTAAATGTAAGTTTTGATTCTTTTAAAAGGCAGTGGTGGTTCAGTGGTAGAGTTCTTGCCTTTCAAGGGGGCCAGGTCCAATTCCTGGCCAATGTTCCTCAAGCGCAGCCACACTCATCTGTCAGTGGAGGCTGGCACATTGCTACGATGCTGAACGAGTTTCTGTGGAGCTTCCAAACTAAGACAGACTAGGAAGAAAGGCCTGGAGATCTACTTCTGGTAATCAACCACTGAAAATCCTATGGATCACAACAGTCTGATTCACAACTGATCATGGGGATGGTTCAGGACCAGGCAGCGCTTTATTCCATTATGCATGAGATCACCATGAGCCAGGGGCCGTCTCAATGGCAGCTGACAGTAATAAGAAGGATCTCCAATGTCATATTCCCCTTTGTCCTTCTCAACAAGTAATATGATTCCCTTTCTTTTCAAATGTATATTTTGATTGTTATCAGTACTCCTCTCAAATTTTATCTTTGAAGTTTGCTATTTTATGATAAGGTCCACCTTATCCCCAGCATAGCATTGGTTTCTCTCACTTCTCCTTCTTGAGTTTCATTTTCTCCACTACTTATCAACACAAATCTTAGAGGGGATTTTAGGTACATTAAGTTATAAAAGAAAAGTCTGTAATTTAGATGTGTTAAGCAATGGGGCTTAGGTAGTTCCCAGCTCCTGGCTGGTGGGCATTCTCTTCCGTCCTTCCTGCAGAAGTCCCAATAAATGACAAACGCTTGTTTTAAATTTTTGAGTCTGGTCATCCTTGCTCAACAATTTGGCATAGTTTGTAAGATCCTAAGGAGAGTGGAGGTGGAGTACAGGATGTAGACTGAATGCACGCATGGGTTTACTTTCATATCCTCCTCCGTGTCTTCCTTTTGCTGCCCGGAGATGCCATGGCTCCACACTTGAGCTCAGAAATGCTTGGTATCTCAGGTAAGGATTATAAACTGACCCGTCTCTACGTTGCTGCCATCTGTTATCCCTTACCACCTAGATTTCAGAAAAATCAGGGCTGCTGCTTTTGAGGTTAGATCAACACTGTGTAGTGTCCTCAAACACTAAAGAAGAAAGTCCCATCTCTGATTAGTTTATTTTTAACTACTATGGTACCCCCTCGATATAATTTGAAATTAGTGACCATAAATTATCCTCAAACTGGTGTTTCCCCCCAACCCTACTTTATCTTAGCATAAAGATGTTCTAAGATATCTAAGAGAAAAATCTGGAAATCTCTCATCTTGGCCAGAATGAAGTCATAGTATCTGTGGAAAGAAGAGGTTTATGAAAGAAGGTCAAAATTCTAAATTCTCTCTTTCACAGCAAAGATATGTGAGGCTGCAAGTATCATCAGTGAACCTCAAAACAAACAAACAAACTCAAAGCCCTCTCAGATACAAGTAAAAAGTTTACTGGCAAAAGACCAAACCCTGTCAGGTCAGAGGAAATACGGGCCTTAGTGTCTTCACCAGACTACACTGGAAGAAAACTCTGGCTGTTAGAAAAACCTTCACACTTCGTTTTGTGACTTAAAAACCAATCTAGTACTAGAGTTTCATATGCCTCCAGATTTCCTACAGAAAGATCCCAGTAACTCTATCAATTGCCTCAACATAAGATTAAGCCTCAAAGCATTGGTCCTAAAATTTCTTAGTGTTTAGAAGAGCACACCCTAGAAATAATGGCAAATAGATGCTTTTCCACTTACAGTAAATAGACCAAAAACTTTTCACCAGATTAAGCCTATTTTACAGAAATGTACTCTTCTGTGTAGTCCCTGGGTGGTATAAGCAGTTAACGCTCCTTAGCTGCTTACCAAAAGGTTGGAGGTGCGAGTCCACCCAGAGGTGCCTTGAAAGAAAGACCTGGTGATCTACTTCCAAAAAATCAACCAAGAAAGCCCTGTGGAGCACACTTCTACTCTGACACACACAGGTTGCCGTGAGTCGAAATTGACTCAATGACTACTGATACTGGTGACTAGGGATGTGCGCCTTTGGAAGATTTTCTATTGACTAGGAGCAGAGATTAACATGTAAAAAATCAATGGCATTGCAAAAATTCTTGTTTGAGAGTCATGCAAAGTATTCCCGCACGTAACAATGGAAACGGGTAAGATGCAACAAATGCAGTTGGGTGCCCTCAATTTCTGTCCAGTAGCAAAGACAGCCCTGAATGTTACAGCTTATCGCCCTATGAGATTTTAAGCAGATGTATATCTTTCTGCAGATTTATTTCAGAATTCTTTTGACCGATTATATTCATCACTGTTCATCATAGTCTTAACAGCTCTCAGGTTTCTTCATTATTTATGAGTTGGATGAAATCATTGACATTTCATTTTATGTTTGTATGTGTCACATTTTTAACTTTTAAAAAATAATTACACTTTGACACAATGAAGACACAAACGATAGAAATACAAAATGTGTTGAATCTGAAAATATTGTGAAATCACTTCTTGTCAAATTGGTCTATAAATTCAATGCAATGTCAATAAAAATCCAAACAGATGCAATGCCAATTAAAGTCCTGATATATTTTTAGGTTTGGTGATTTTTAGGAAGAAAAGCGGAGTAATACTGAATGTTTCAGCATGAAACAAAATTTTAGAAGTTAAACTGCTTTTAAACTACCAATAATTTTTTTCTAGTAGAGTTGTAAGGTCTTAAAGAGCTCCGGCGGCTCTCGTCAGGTCTGGAATACAGTAGGCCTTCAGTATGTGTGGATGCATGAAAGAAATGAACAATTTCCAACTTTACTTTCATCACCTATTGAGTTTCCTAAAGTTTAAATGTTAAGCTCTTTATCTGGGATATAGTTTTCTTATTTTTGTGACAGGTAGGAATATAATTGCATTTTACCGATAGATATGACCAAAATTTCTGCCTGTGTTTATTGACTGATCTCTCTTTTCCTCACTGATTTTCTGCTCATACCCATTATACAACAGAATTCCCTGTATACATGGGTCTTTTTCTAGGCTCCCTGTTTTTTCTGTTGGTCCTTATGCTTATCCCTGCATCGATATTCTTCTATCTTAACAAATATAGCCTTATAAACAGTTCTAATACATGGTAGGGGAAGTCACCATCCTAACTATTTTTCTCAGAAGTTTCTTGGCAGTTATTGGCCTTTCATTCTCTATATAACTTTTTATTCAGTTTTTCAAGTTTCATGGAAAATATATCAGGACTTTAATTGGCATTGCATCTGTTTGGATTTTTATTGACATTGCATTGAATTTATAGACCAATTTGACAAGAAGCGATCTTCACAATATTTTCATAGTACTTATAACGAGGGACTATTTATCCATTTCATTTGAAATTTTTTATGACTCTTGATGGAACCCATCTCAGGACTTGGCTTCTAGGGTTGCTGAGGTTAAGAAAAAAAAAAAAAAAAAAGAGAGAGGCGCATTTAGGGAGTTTTATGGCCAAACCTGGCAACAGCATGCATCACGTTTCTCCTCATACCATTGACCAGAATTGCGTTGTCAAGAAACGACAAACCTTGACTGAAAATTCTTTGACTTTGTGAGAATTAGATTAACTCATGGTCCCCCTCTTTGAGCAAGATGCAGATATTAAAGGCTGCTGTGCCTCAAAGAGAGGTATGCTCCCCAAATTCAGATTTGACTAGGGAGAGCACCAAACGAGAAGAAGGCTCCTAAAGTGTGGAGCCAGAGGTCACAGAGAACAATGACAACAAAGTTCTGTTTCTCTTTCCATAGAACCTAGGCCTCGTAAATAAAATTTCCTCTATCATCATAGTGGTGGCCTTTATCATGTCCGCCTATTCGGATTTCAGAATAGCTATGGAACAATGACTGCCGTGTGCCTTTTATTCTTGCTTTTTTGAAATGGATTCTTTGTTGAAATTGTCTAAGCATTGTTTAGTAATTTTAAATTGAGTGGATATGGGGAGGGGAGGGAGTAGAGAACTTGACTTTTGGTTAATCTCCTCTGGAGAGGGGCAATGTTCTATACACTGGAGAGATGTTATTGTTGTTACATGCTGTCTAGTCGGTTCCGAGTCATAGCGACCCTGCGTACAACAGAACGAAACACTGCTCCGTCCCGCACATCCTCACAGTCATTGCTATATTTCAGCTCATTGTTGCAGCTACTGCAACATCGCCTTGAGGGCCTTGCTCTTTTTTGATGACCCTCTGCTCCACCAAGCATGTTGTCCTTCTCCAGGGATTGGTCCCTCCTAATAACATGTCCACAGAGTCTCGCCATACTTGCTTTTAATGAGCATTCTGGCTATACTTCTTCCAAGACAGATTTGTTCATCTTTCTGGCAGCCCATGATATATTCAATATTCTTCACCAACACCATAATTCAAAGGCATCAGCTCTTCTTCAGTCTTCCTTATTCATTGTCCAGCTTTCACATGCATATGAGGCAATAGAAAACACCATGGCTTGGGTCAGGCACACCTTAGTCTTTAAAGTGACATCTATCCTTTTTAATACTTTGAAGATTTCTTTTGCAGCAAATTTGCCCAATGCAATGCATAATTTGATTTCTTGACTGCGGCCTCCAGGGGTGTTGATTGTGGATCCAAGTAAAATGAAATCCTTGACAACTTCAATCTTTTCTGTTTATCATAATGTTGTTTATTGGTCCAATTGTGAGGATTTTTGTTTTCTTTATGTTGAGGTGTAATCCATAGTGAAGGCTAGTCTTTGATCTTCATCAGTAAGTGCTTCAAGTCCTTTTCACTTTCAGGAAGCAAAGCTGTGTCATCTGCATATTGAAGGTTGTTAATGAGTCTTCCTCCAATCCTGATGCCATGTTCTTCATACAGTCCAATTTCTTGGATTATTATGACAGGGATAGTACAATGCAAATTTGGTGGACTGTAGCAAAGAATGCTTACATATTTTTAAATTCTACATCTTCATCCCAGGCACACAAGAAGCCACACATTCCAACCTGCCTTGCAGTTAGCTAGTTCATGTAACTAGTTCTGCCAGTGGAATATGGGCAAACAAATAAGCCACTTTAAAGCCTTTCTTCTAAAAGCTCTGGTGTCATCATCTCTCCCTAACCTTTATATGGTGCAACTGAAAGCTAAGAATTTAAATATGGTACAGCCATAAAATAGGGAAAACCAAGATTCCTGAGTCATCACTTTGAATTACCATCCTGAGTCTTCCAGGAGAGTTAGTTTACCAGCAATGAAATATGATGTTAGCAAGAAACTAAGTTTTAATTATGTGATCAATGAGATTTGGGGGATTGTTTGTTGTAGCAAATAGTATTAATTATCCTAATTCATGTATTTCAAATAATCCGTGGGAGAAACTCTAGGCACCCCAGTCAAGGACATAGAAATTCTCTCTCATCATCTGGTCCACTCTAGATTCCTGCAGTTCATTTGCATCTTCAAGCACTGTCCAGTGAATATTGTTATATCGCTTAATTTACAGTTATCTGTTGGATGGGAGGAAACTCTGGTAGCATAGTGGTTAAGGGCTATGGCTGCTAACCAAAGGGTAGGCTGTTCAAATCCACCAGGCACTACCTGGAAACTCTATGGGCAGTTCTACTCTGTCCTACGAGTTGGAATCAACTCGATGGCACTAGGTTTGGTTTTGGTTTTGGTTGGATGGGAGGATACACAGGGACCACCTGGTGGACTTTCCTGGGAGATAATGGGATTGTTGGGGCAGTGTATGACCTCTCTTGATAGAAATTTTTACCTTTCTTACATGTTATTTTCTTTATTCCATTGAATTTTTAGTATTTACTGCAGCCTGCACATTTTTCCAATTAATTTTTGGTCTTTATTGCCTGGGAAGAGGAAAGAAAAGCACATAGACTCAAGGTTATCAAGGATCTAATCATAATAATAAATGTGAAGATGTATCTGTAAACTTAGCAACAACTGTGGGCAATAAATATGATTATTTGTATAAGGCGTCTAGCCCCAGGTCTGGCATGTACCCTATTTCTCTGAAACTCAGATGCATACTTTTTTCTTGCACATTTGAGCACTTCTAAAATTTGGATGCATTGTGACATCAATGTTGAAAGTACCTTGTTAACCACCACACATTGGAGCAAGTTGTGACAGAGTTACCTGGACATGTCTGTCAAAAAAGCTGTGCAAAGAAGATGAATGCTATTTTCTTCTCAGTTGAGTGATTTGCATTGTTTCAATCATCGGTGGTTTAATTTAAATTAGGAACTCAAATTATATTTAAATGGCCATAAAATAATTTCCTTATGAGATAGCAGTGACATAAAGGTGAGGTTAACCACAGCAATCCAGGAACAGAGCCACAGGAAGAGAATTACTGTAGAGAAATGAAAAAATATCACTGGAGGGATGAGCATACCTTCAAAAGTTATTTTTAATGTCTAAGCGAGGAAGAAACTACATGCAGATAAAATTCTGTTTTATTTTTTCTTTGAGACATCTGAGAATCATTGTCATGTGCTGGTTAAGGTAATTATGGGCAGTGTAAATACAAATTGTAAGGAACAGACTTTTCATGCAATTACTTGTTTTTGCGTTGTCCAATTTGTTGATTTGTTCACTCATTTGTTCCAATTTGTCTCACACAAAATAACAACTGCTCTAATTTGCTTTTGCCTTTTACTGGGAAGGAAGGCCAACCTTGGCATGGGTACCAGAAATCTCCCACACTAACACAGGGTGCCCAGCTTATCTGTAATACATTTTATCCTTCTGCCTGGCTAACCTCAGGTATGTCCCATTCCTTAGTTTACTGCCCACAACTCTGGCCTACTTCGGGACCTAATAAAGGCAGGGCACTGCCTTGCTGCAATTATCTCTATTCCATCTCTTGAAACACAGCCGTCCATTCTGTTGGGATCTGTCAGTCATGAAGTACTATGTAATGACCATTGCCATCCTTCTGATACTGATTCACAAGACTGCAGGTAATCGGGCCTCTACCAAAGTTTTGGGGTCCTGAATGTGGTATTGAGATCATGGTGATATGGTGTTAAAAAGCTTAGGGATGTTATCCCCAGGTTCATATCATACCAGGATCTCTTAATGGCTTTGTACTACCAAAATAGATTAAAGAGTTTGGTGCCCCTGGGTGGTGGAATGTGAAAAGGATTGGACATAGAGTATTTTAGGATAGTACTGTCACTGGGGTGAGAGCTTGGGAGATGGGTTAGGTAAGAGGAATTGAGTCCAAGTAGGGGATTTATGGATCAAGGGATTTCTTTGGAGATTGGGAAGTGAATTGTGGTTCAGAGAGGATAGGACCTTTGGGTTGGGGTGATGGTAGAAAAATGAATAGTGATGAACTTGGAGTGAGGGATTGTGTTTATGGAATTAGGCTGGGCTGATGGTCTGGGATAGGATGGACTGAAAATGATACTGTGGTTGAATGGACCTGGCAGTGAAGTTCAGTAGAGCTGGGAGTTGAATTAAAGAAGGTTTGTAGTTAGTCTGGTTGGTGGGCCGAAGCTGTGTGTTGGGGTTGGATAGCTTGACTAGTGTGTTTGCCTTGGGACTGAGGGTTGGGTAGGCATAGAATGGAGATAGGTATAGGATGTGGAGTTAGGTTTTTACCAGATGTTTGTTCAAAGTAGGTGAATGTGGGGTTGATATGGACACAGTTTCGGTTAGCCTGGGGCAGAAGCTGAAGACATGTGAATAGACATATCCGCCTATCACAACAGGGCTGTTGTGGGATGGAGATCAGTCATCCCTGGATAAAATGTATCCACTTCCTTTTCTTTTGAGTGTGACTCTCATTGAACATAAATACACTAGATAGAGGAGAAGACAATGCAGGTAAATGAAACTGGGAGGCTAGAATGTTTCCAGATGTGTTCCTTCAAACCTTGGCATTTCCAGTAAAAAACAAACAAACAAGACAAAACAAAAACATAGGAGCAGACTTGACCATCCTTATGGACAGCTAGGTTTGTTTCTCCTTTCTTTGGAGTGAGTTCAAAATTACCATGTCTAGGCTTTCCTCCACTTCCTTCTCCTCCCCTTGCTCCACCATCCCTTCCTCTTATCTCCCAATTTTCCTCTTACTCTGTATCCTCCTACTCCCCTCTTCCTTGCCCCTTTCTACTCTTTAACTTCAGGGATAGTTGTTTCCATGTTCAGTAAAATGTTGGAATAGTAATGGTTTCTGCAAGTGGGTTTACAAATAAAATGAATACAGAACTTTATGCTTCACCCAAAACCCAGTGCCATTGAGTCGATTCTGACTCATAGCGACCCTATAGGACAGACTAGAACTGCCCCATAGAGTTTCCCAAGAGTTATAAGAAGTTCTGCTTCCTTAGTTATTATTCAACAAGCACTGCTGAAAGAGTTTGTGGCCAGGAATTATTTTGGACAATTTCTTCTAATAAGAAAATTAAAGCCATTCTCTTCTTTCATCATCTCAAAATACACACACATATGTATGTGTGTGTATATATATATATATATACAATATTAACCTAGTTTAAAGCCAAGGCTGTCTTATAAACCTATGTATCTCTGTTGTTGAGTGCTTTGTTCATTTATCTCCTTAAACCCATTGCCTTCTAGTCAATTCTGACTCATAGCAACCTTATACGACAGAGTAGAACTGCGCCATAGAGTTTCCAAGGAGCGCCTGGTGGATTTGAAATGCAAACCTTTTGGTTAGCAGCCTGAGCTTTTAACCACTATGTCACCAGGGTTTCTTTTTTCTTCTTAGTAAATACTTATTAAATGAATATATGTATATAAATGATTTATGACTAGCAAATAAACATAGTGGGCCACCAGTGGGCAAGACCTTTGAAGTTGGGGGAGGGTGCCTTTAGGGGTGCACAGTTAGCAGAAGACAATGTGGCAAGCATAGCATGTTTGGGTTCTGGATGGAGCTCAGAAAGGGTCTTGATTGTTGCTGAGTTGTTACTATTTTATGATGTATTAGTTTGATCCTAAGCCATGAATAGCTTAATGAGGGGAGATGGTTGGGCAATATCTAACGGTGAGTGTTAGAAGGTCAGGACTAAGAAGAATTATAGAATTTACATCACACAAAAGGTCACTGTAATTCTTTTTTTTTTTTTTTCAGAGAGTGGAGGAAATTCTTGAAAAGCATCCTTGCCCTGATCTCTACCCAGGTCTACTGAATCTCTGGAGACAGAGTTTCAGTGTAAGAATTTTAAAAATGTACTCAGACTATCAGGTTATTCCAGTGTATTGATGCCTCCATAACTTCCCTCTCTACACACACCTGCTAGATTATGATCTGATGTAAATTCCTCCAGCCCCATAGCTGAGGTAGAAAGGCTACGTTCAGAGAGTTAAAGCATAAGATCACAGTCAGGGACAATGCTGGATTTGAAAGTGGTCTCCTTGACTTCTGGTCAGAAGAGGGAGGGACTACAAAGGTGACATTCTGGCATGGGAGATGCATCGTGACTCAGGGCAGCACAAAATCAGAGCAGCTGGTCCAGCGTGAGAAGTTGCAAAGACCCTTCAGAAATTTTTAGGGGCTCCTTGGGTGCCACTGTAGGTAGCATCCTTCTGGGTCTGCCTTGACCCACTCTCCATGGGGAGAGAGTGAGGAAAAGGCAGCATAGCCTGCCCGATCCTCATTCTTGGCCTCTACTTTCCTACACATACTTCTGATGACTGCAGAGAGGGGGTTTTGCGTGCTCCAACTTCTATCTAGGGTGTTTGGTGTTAGCCAGAAGATCACCCTCTGCTGATCTCTTCCTACAAGCAGGATGGTAGCAGGACAGAGATCAGGTCACATGATGAGGGTGAGGATTAGGGTGGGGAAAATGGTACTATGATTCTGGAGAATGGCTGGCTGGGTGCCACTTTTGGTCCCCTTCCTCTGGTGAACCGGCAGTCTGGCTGATGTAGCTGCACTCAGTGTGGCTTCTGGATTTCTGGGGCAGTTCATACACACACCAGGAAATAAAGTCTATTCACTTCCTTCTTTCCTTTTCTGTCTCCTATTCTCATCCATGATTAAACATATTTATATTCTTTGTTCGAGAAAGAAAGGAAGAAAACTCCACATAAAGAACATTACTATCAAGAAGGATGCACTTTACAGCTGCTTCGGGCTGTGTTTTATCAGTGTAGGTGTTAAAGACCTCTGCGTGCTTAGCTCTAAGCACATAGCCTGGAACAGACTAAAAAAACTCGTTGCTCCAGTGTGAATTCCGACTCATAGTGGCCCTGCATGACAGAGTATAACTGGCACATAGGGTTTCCAAGGCTGTAAATCTTTATGGAAGCAGACTGCCACATCTTTCTTCAGCTGAGGGCATAACCATTGTGCCACCAGGGCTCCTTTTGGAACAGACTAAACCAAAAACCAACCCTATTGCCATCAAGTTGATTCCAACTTATAGCGACCCCACAGAGTTGACAAGGAACAGACTAGGCACTGATAAATGGGCATGGAATGAGAGGGTGCTTGGGTGATAAAAGAAGATGCTGCGATTCAGGCTAAGGAGTTTGGATTTTATATTGAAAGCAGTGTAAGCTACCTGTGTCTTACTGGAGTTATTTAAAGAGATGCCAGCCTCTCTCAGCAAGTTCCACCACATATGAAGGCAGTGTGACACAGGCAGGACAGAGCATGAGTTTTGAGTCATGGAGACCAGAAATTGAATCCTGGCTCTCTCCCTTACCAACTTGGGGACCTTTGCAGGAACCCAGTCTCCTATGTGTCTCACGTTTCCCATTGGAAGAGTGGAGATAATAACAAGCCTTTTTTTTTTAAATTGAACTTTAGATGAAGATTTACAGAACAAACTAGTTTCTCATCAAACAGTTAGTACACACATTGTTGTATGACATTTGGTAACAACCCCACGATACGTCAACATTCTCCCTTCTCAACGCTGGATTCCCTATGACCAGCTTTCCTGTTCCCTCCTGTCTTCCGGTTCCGGCCCCAGAGCTGGTATACCCCTTTAGTCTTATCTTGTTGCATGGGCCTGTTCAATCTTTGGCTGAAGGGTGAACCTCAGGAGTGGCCTCATAACTGAGCTGAAATGGTGTCTGGGAGCCATACTCTCAGAGTTTCTCCAGTCTGTCAGGCCAGCAAATCTGGTCTTTCTTTTTTGGGTTAGAATTTTGTTCTACATTTTTCTCCAACTCTGTCAGGGACCCTCTATTGTGATCCCTAATACAGGTCGTTTTAGATTTTCATTGAGGTAACATAGAAAACATTCTATGTACATGTTGTGTTGAATGTATAATAGTCGTTATTATTATCATTACTTCTTTTCCAAAGGCCTCTTTTGAGAATCTCCAAATATTACTAATGATTCATATTTATAGAATGCTAACAATATGTCAGGAACAGTATCACTAAAATATCTTCAGGCAAAAGGTCTGTGTACACATGTATATACCATGTGACAGGTTTGTTGGTGTGTACATTGATTGCAGCATGGTTAGGAATGCACACCAATGGTGTGCATAGTGAGCACATGTGTATTCGTTCAGTTAGTGTATGATTGTGGATCTGTGAATAAATTGAGTTGTGTATCTGTGCCTATGTCCATGTCAACCTGTGCTCCATGGAAATACAGTACCTGTTTCTGTGGGGGACAATGCACAGAGGGTTTCATGCAGACAACGTGCTTATTCTTATGCTTCAAAGCACTCACTAATATTTGTGTATCCTGTCTTGGAGTAGACTCTGGCTCTCTTTGAAGAATTGATCATTGGAAGCAAACACTGTGGAGGCACATGAGAACATGCCTAACATTTGCTCACAGAGGCAGCCCTTGCAGTCTGTGCTCTTGGGAAAAGACCCTTATCTGACAATAACAATAGGAACCACAAAGTCTGACATTTAGCTACTTCCTACTAAGTGCCAGACACTATTCTAGGCAGTTTACATAGATTAGTTCATTTAATAATCACAACAACCTCAAGGTCTTAAGGTCTCTTAACATCTCCCTTGTAAAGATGAGGGCAATGGAGGGAAAGAGAGCTGAAGTTGCCCAAAGAGCAAGACTATAAATGACAGAACCCAGGTGTGAATGTAGGTGATTTTGACTCCAATTTCTGTGCTTTTAACATTCTGCGTCCTCTGTTATCATGGTTGCATAGAGACTAACACGGCCATGTCCTTCCCAGGAGGCATGAAGCCATCACCCAGAAGACATTCGAAAGCAGCCATTGGACGTGTGGAGAGGACATGTGGAGAAGGCAAAGGAATATGTAGAAAGAAATGCAGAAAATCTGAATTTTCGCATTTCTTTTGTGTGACTGGCCAAGACTGCTGCCTGAGACTTGCAACCATGACTGCTCCTACATCAGAGAAGGTGATTAACTGGGCAAAAACAAAGATGACCACACCCCAAACCCTAGAACCTTAATGAAGATTCTCAACCTTTGCTTCTTCTGGAAATTCTCTTGTCGAATCTCTTTATTATAAAAATGCATTCTAGCCTCCTGTGTCTGTCTTTCATCTGTAAAGATGCATGGTTGGAGGAGGGAAGATGGGTGGGAGCCATAGAATTTGGAAAAAGGCACCAGCCAAGGAAGCATATAAAATGCTGAGATATCTCAGTAGATGCTGAGGGTAGAGCAAAAGGGAGAAGATTATCATATTTTACCTTGCTTCCTTACTATATTGGGAAATAGATGTGTGCAGGCATTTCAAGAAATTGGGTATCCAAATGGCCAAAAAACACATGACAGGGAATGCTCATTAGCCATCAAGGAAAAGCCAATCAACATATGCCAGAATGGCCGAAATTAGAACACATGACAATCCCATGTGTTGGCGAAGATGTGGAGGCACTGTGGCTCTAATCAACTACTGGTTGGTATGTAAACGACAAACTGAACGTATGCAACCCATATGCTTCAGCAAATCCACTTTTAGGAATATACGTAATAGAAATGAGTACGTATATTTAGCAAAATACATGTACAAGCATGTCCACAGCAGCATCATTCATCTTAGTTTTAAAGCACATCAACAAGAAAATAGATAAATATAGTACACTGCCATGAATAGACTGCTGCTCCTTGCAATAACATGGAGGAATATCTCACAAACACTATCTGAGTAAAGAAAGCCATGATTTCCTTTTATATAAAGTTTAAAAAGAAAAGAGTAGTATGGCATTAGAAACCACGATAGTGATAACCTTTGCAAGGGGAAATGAGGGAATCATCTATGTGCTGGTAAAGTTCTATTTCTTGGCCTGGGTGATGATTACATGAGTTTGATCATTTTGTGATAATTCATAAGATTTTGTACTTATGATTTGTGTACTTTTCTGTACACATGATATGCTTCAATTAAAAAAAATTATTTCTTAAAAAAGAGGTGTGAGTAGGACCCTCACAAGGCTTTGCACACTGTTTGCCCTCCAGTGGTTATGTCCCTATCTTTTAAGGGCCTAATTTTTCTGAATGTAAATGAGTCACACATTCTGTCCAAGAGAAGGCTTTCTCTTGAATCTTCCCAGTTAAGCCAGGCAAGGCTTAGGTAAAAAGCTTTGAAATCCTAATGGATTATCATATCAAAGATTTATTTATCACTCAAAAGTTGAGGATCCAGCGTGAGTTATCAGCAAAAATGATGTATTTATTGAGGTGAAGATGATCTATAAAGAAAGTCTCTGTGACTATCAAAGACTGTAAAAGGGCCACACATTCTTCCCTTTATTGCATCCACGTCCGTGCAATGAGATGTTGCAAATCCTTCTATCAAGAGATAAAGCCTATTTTCCCACCACTTGACTACTGGTTTGGCCGTGTGACTTACTTAGGCCAATGGGACATTTGCAAAAATGATGCAAGCATAAGTTTGAAAAGTTCTTATGCGTTGGGGCTCATTCCATTGCTGCACTAGGGACCCTGAAACCATCATGTGAATGAAAACTAAACCATCCTGCTAGAAGTTGAGAAGCCAGTAGAGGAGATCTAAGGTGCCCCAGATGTCATCTAATCAAATGCCAGACATGTGAATGAGGCCATTCTGAATCATCCAACCACCAGTTGACGTGTCAGCTGGGCACAAACACTTGAGAGAGCCAGCAGGAATCAACCAAGCTATGCCAGACCTAAAGAAGTACCAACTCAATTCACAGACTCATGAGATAAATAAAATGACTCAAACCTGAAAGTTTTACGGGTTCTTTCTTTCTTTTTTCATGCAGGAGAAGCTAACTGATATGGTGACCCACTAACTGCTGGTTGGAAAATAAGGATTCAAGGTTCTGATCCTGGGTAATATGTCCGATGACTCAGGGTCCACAATTCCTTCCTTTCTGTGGCTGCACCATTTCAGAGTACTCTGCTTCCAGTTGCATGTAGGAGGAGAGAGACACAAAATTTGGCTGTTGAATTGTGCTGGGAGGTACTCCGGGTTGTCGGGGCAGTCAGAACCTTCATTTTTAGCAGCAATTTGGGAGAATCTGCTGCTTAAAAAGTTGAAATATTATAGTCTCTAACTGATTGACAGCCCTAATCATAATCACTAGAGGGACCGTTTTTTTTTCCTGTAAATTTCACTCCAATATAAAGTACATGAAAATAGATCAGTTTATGCTTGCTAACTGCATAGAAGTAGGTGTGGCATGTACTATATATTCTCGATTCTAAGATGCTGGGATTTATCCCCACATTTTTATATGATTGAAATAGGATGCATTTTACCACCTATATCACAAGGAAATGAGTGGAACCCCTCAGTGAAGCTACTTGTGATGAGATTGTCTATGCATGTGAGGTAAACGGCTCTTGTCAATCGCTTTGGTAAAGACAAGTATAAAGTTTTAACCGACACCTATAATCAGTTAGGAGTTCTTGGGTGGCACAAATGGTTTGCATTAGACTACCAACAAAAAGCTTAGTGGTTTGAACCCACCCAGAGGTGCCCCAGAAGTAAGGCCTGGTGATCTACCTTCAAAAGGTCATAGCCTTGAAAACCATATGGAGCACAGTTCTATTCTGAAACACATGGGGTCTCCATGAGTCAGAATCAACTTGACAGGAACTGGTTTGGTTCTTGGTATAATCAGTTGAGCTATTTGCATTGGTGGTTTGAGCCTACTCAGCAGTGTCAGTGGAAGAAGGGTCTGGCAACCTACTTCCATAAAAATGAAGGCAAAGAAAACCTTCTGAAGCAATTTTGGTCTGTAACACATGGGGGTCTCCATGAGTCAGAATCGACTCAACAGCAATGGGTTTGGGTTTTTTTGTTGTTTGTTTCAGAGTGCTTGAATTTTAGTTTAAATTTGTATTCCAATTATAACTAGAACTGTCTTGAAAACTGTTCCGTGAGGCAGCAATGAAACAAAGATCAGTGTTATACTACCAAAGCACCTTCAGGTAGTAAAGTTACTCTGAGCAAAGTGAAGGAGTCTCTGGGTGGCACAAACAGTTAAGTGCTTGACTACTAGCTGAAAGGTTGGAGGTTTGAACCCATCCAGACGTACCTTGGAAGACAGGCCTGGTGATCTGCTTCAGAAAGTTCACAGACTTGAAAATCCTATGGGGAAGCTCTACTCTGCACACATGGGGTCACCTTGAGCTGGAATTGACTCAATAGCAACTAACGACAACAACAAGCAAAGAGAAAAGTCATCGTTGGAGGAATGATCACATTTCAACATGTTTTGGTAAAGCTAAGATGCCTGCAAGTTATTCATGAGTAAACAAAATTTTTAGTTTTTATTTGAGACGTTGAAAGAAGAATTACCAAAGATGAAAAAATTGAAGATTTTTACCAACTTCTGCAGTCTGAAATCGATCAAACATGCAACCAAGATATATTGATAATTACTGATGATTGAAATTTGAAAGTTGGAAACAAAGAAGATGGATCGGTAGTTCAAAAATATGGCTTTGGTGATAGAAACGATGCTGGAGAGCACGATGGAATTTTACAAGACCAGCAACTTCTTCACCACATATATCTTTTTTCAACAACATGAATGGTGACTATACACGTGGACTTCACCAGATGGAATACACAGGAATCAAATCGACTACATCTGTGGAACGAGACGATGGAAAAGCTCAATATCATCAGTCAGAAGAAGGCCAGGGAATCATATGCATCAATTACTCATATGCAAGTTCAAGTTGAAGCTGAAGAAGATTACAGCAAGTCCACTAGAGCCAAAATACAACGTTGAGCATATCCCACCTGAATTTAGAGACCATCTCGAGAATAGATTTGCTGCATTGAATACTAATGACCAAAGACCATACAAGTTGTGAAATGACATCAAGGAAGCAAAAGGTCATTAAAAAGACAGGAAAGAAAGAAAAGACCAAAATGGATGTCAGAAAAGACTGGGAAACTTGCTCTTGAAATTAAAGTAGCTAAAGCGAACAGAAGAAATGATGAAGTAAAACAGCTGAACAGAAGATTTCAAACAACAGCTCAAGAAGACAAAGTAAAATATTATAATGAAACGTGCAAAGACCTGGAGTTAGAAAACCAAAAAGGAATAACATGTTTGGCATTTCTCAAGCTGAAAAAACTGAAGAAAAAATTCAAGCTTCAACTTGCAACACTGAAGGATTCTATGGACGAAATATTGAACAACCCAGGAAGCATCAAAAGAAGATGGAAGGAATACACAGAGTCACGGTACCAAAAAGAATTGGTTGATGTTCAACCATTTCATGAGGTACCATTTGATCAAGAATTGATGGCACTGAAGGAACAGGTCCAAGCTGCCCTGAAGGCGCTGGTGAAAAGCAAGGCCCCCGGAATCGATGGAATACCAACCGAGATGTTTCAATGGACGCAGCGCTGTAGGTGCTCACTCATCTATGTCAAGAAATTTGGAAGACAGCTATGTGGCCAGTTACCTAGCCAACCAACTGGAAGAGATCCATATTTTTGCCCTCCAAAGAAAGGTGATCCAACAGAACGCAGAAATTATCAAACAGTATTTTAATGTAACAAACCCTGTTGCAGTTGAGTTGATTCTTACTCATAGCAATCTCTATAGGACAGAGTAGAACTGCCCCACAGAGTTTCCAAGGAGCACCTGGTAGATTCAAACTGCCAACTATTTGGTTAGCAGATATAGCTCTTATGCCAGCAGGGTTTCCATTAATGCAATATGTAAATTAAATTTTGCTGAAGATTGTTCAAAAGTGGTTGCATTGACAGGGAATTGCCAGAAATTCAAGCCGAATCCAGAGAATGTGGAATGAAGGATATCATTGCTGATGTCAAATCTGTCTTGGAAGAAGTACAGCCAGAATGCTCATTAGAAGCAGGGATGGAAGACTTCATCTCACATTCTTTGGTCGTGTTATAAGGAGGGACCAGTCTCTGAAGAAGGACATCATGCCTGGTAAATTAGAGGGTCACCAAAAAAAAAAAGAAGACTCTCAACCAGATGGATTGACACATGGCTGCAACAATGAGCTGAAACATGGCAATGAGGACAGTACTCTGGGCAGCTTTTCATTCTATTGTACATAGGGTCTCTGTGAGTTGGAGCCAACTAGATGGCACTTAACAACAACAAGAAGAATTACCTGTCAAGAACCTACCAATGTAATCACAGGCAACAGAACTGACAAACCACAAGGGTTAGTAGACAGAATGATCTAAACTCAGAGAATTTTTATAAGGGATTCTTGCACTGTGAAAAATTATCACTGGGGCCTGTGACAGCTGTCTATAAAAAGTGCACTGCTCTCTTTACTATAGTTATTATTCAGTGTCACTTAGTTTAATTAAGGAAACATGAACCAAAAGAACAATCAAGCTGAGAAATGCATCCAACATATGGCATTTATTGACGTGCTATAAAATTATATTTTAAATAACTTAAGAGGTCTATTTTAAATAACTTAAGAGGTCGAGATCCCAGAGAGGTTTTGAAAAGTGGACAGTAGGCATCACATCACGCAAAATCATGGCTAATGACCATTGCCATTGCCAAGTCTAAAACTTACTAACTTGTACCTTTTTAATTTTTGTACAAAATATAATTTTTGTGCATCATTTTCACTGACAAACCAACCAAAACCAAATCCATCGCCATCAAGTTGATTCCGGCTCACAGGGACCCTAAAGGACAGAGCAGACTGCCCCATAGGGTTTCCCAGGCTGTAAATCTTTACTGAAACAGGCTGCTGCGTCTTTCTCTTTCAGAGCATCTGGTGGGTTCGAACGCCCAGCCTTTCAGTTAGCAGCCAAGCACTTAACCACTGCATCATCAGGGCTCCTTTTTCAAAGACAACCAAAAATCAAACCAAACCCGTTGCTACTGCCCCCTTAAATGCAACCTGGGATAACCTCTACTCCTGTCTGGATTTACCGGTTAGGGCTGGACTCATTAAGCATTTTAACCACACGGGGGCGTGCAAAACTCTTCCTGTCACCACATTTTCCCCTTTAAGGCGATTGGTTCTGCATGGGAAGCACAAAGGGAAAGCTTCTCTTACTGCAGCGTCATTTTTCCACACCGAAGAAGCAGAGTATCTGAACTCAGCCATCGTGGTGTCAGAGTCCTGCTACTGAACTAGCTAGCTCTGCTGTTTGGGGAAAGTCACTTAAACTCTCTGTGACTTACTTTCCTCTTCTGGCAAAGGGAGATAATACCAGTTGTTACCTCACCGAGCTGTTAGAGCAAAATTAGGTTATGTGAGTAAAGTGATAGGACCAGGCCTGGCACATAAATTCTTGATAAATGTTGAGCGTGGTTACTATTTTTCTCTTCTTCTATTTGGTTGGGGCAGAAGAGGTTGCCAATTTTTGGATTGTCAAGTGTGATTAGGGACTTGGGGAAAGGTATAGATTCCAAGAACCAGACCATGTGGTGGAGCTTTAGTATAACTCTTGAGCTAAAGAGGAGACTACCTGGATCACGCTGGCCGATCTCAACCTTCCAGAGTGAGACCTTCGATAAGGTTTTGTGCCAAGGTGGAATTGGCATTATCCTTGGAAGTCTTCCATGTTTAGGGACTAGTGGCACCTGGCCAGAGATTCAGAAAATCAGGATGCAGGTCCTATAAATTTCTCTTACCACGAGAACCAATATTATGAGTCATATCCTGGGACAACCTAGAGCGCTACTGGGCTACAGAGGGCTGGAGAGAGGAGACAGTGATAGCAGAAATGAGCATATTTTCTTTAATGGATCCTTCTCCACACTGGACCCAGCAAGGATCTGAGGATCATGTAGGTATCCTAGAGGGCTTTCAATGACTTGTTATAATGACTTAGAATCCTGTAGTCAGGAGTCCCAAGTAGACCCATAGCCTTGCTTGACAGTTCTTCTTTTTTAGGATAACTTTGAAACGGGTACTTTGATTTAGGGACACAGCAAAATTTCTTTCTCCCACATGTTCCCCTCCTCTTCTCATCTTCTTTGCAAGTTCCCCTGCATCTGCCAATTTTTCGGTAGCACTTTTTGACCCATCCATCTGTCAAAATAAATAAAGAGATGAATAAATAAATGAATAAAAAAGAGTAAAGACTATTGTACTGCCTTAGTTTCCTAGGGCCATCATAACAGAATAGCACAAAGTGAGTAACTTTTAAGAACAGAAACTTACTGTCTCATAGTTCTGAAGGCTAGAGGTCTGAATTCAGGGTGTAGGCAGTGCTATGCTCTCTTTCTGTTGGCTCCAGGGGAAGATACTTCCTTGTTTCTTTCAGTTTCATGGTAACCCCAGGCACTTCTTCGTGTTCATTGGCTTGTAGATGGATCCCTACATGGCGTCTTTTACCTGTGTGTTTGACTTTGTTACCGGCTTGTTCTCCCCTTTTGTAAGACACCAGTCAAGAGGTTTTAGGACCCACCCTACTTGGGCATGACCTTGTTAACCTAACTGATAACATCTGCAAAGTAAAACCTCGTTTCCTCAAGCAAGGTCACATTCACAGGTGCAGGTGTTAGGATTTCAAAATAGTTTGGGGGGACACAATTCAAAACATAACACTAGAGTAAAGCCTGTTAGACTACGAATGTTGGTAGTCGTACTAATAATGGTCAGAGTAAACATTTGTCTTGAAACCTCAGCATTCCTGGGAAGATTAAATAAATCTATGCATGTAGAATGCCTTGGAAACCCTGGTGGCGTACTGGTTGAGTGTTAAGGCTGCTAACCGAAGGATCGGCAGTTCAAATCTGCCAGGCGCTCCTTAGAAACTCTGTGGGGCAGTTCTACTCTGTCCTATAAGGTCGCTATGAGTCGGAATCGACTTGACGGCAACGGGTTTTTATGTAGAATGCCTACTGCTGGTCTTGACGTGTAGTAAAAAAAACTACAGTAGGTACAAGTAATTATTTCTTTTTCTCCAACTAGCTTATTGGAGTTTATTCCTATGGTTATGATGTCTCCATCGCTGTCATTTTTCAGTCTCACCACCTCTAGTACCTCCTCTTCCCTAAATTTAGGTGCTTGCCAAGGAACAGGCCTAAGCTTTCAATTACCTGTCTTTTCTCTACGTTCATTATTCATTCAACAGCTATTTGTTGATCACCTACAATGTGCCGGGCACTGTTCTAGGTGCTTATAACAAAGCAATGAACAAAGCAGACAAAGATCCCTGGCCCTGTGGAGCTGACATATGATAGACAGCCAGCAAAATAGATAAGTAACTTTATAGTAGTATAGAGGATAGTAAGTCCTATGGATAGAATAAAAAGTATAATAGGGTAAGGGAGCATCAAGAATGTCATAGCCAAAGGGGGAAAGGTTGCAATTAGAGGTCAAGATAGGATTCATTGAGAAGGTGACTTTTCAAACATAGACTTGAATGTGGTAGCAAGAAATAGAACCAAGCAGATATTGGGAGGGAGGCTGTTACAGGCAGAGATCAGGCAGTTAAAGGCCCTGAAATGGGAACAAGGTCAGTGTAGCTGGAGAGGAGTGAATGAGGGAGAAAAGGTAAGAGTGAGGTTGGAGAGGTAACAGGGAGTCAGAACAAGTAGGGTTTTATAAACTTTTACTTTTACTCTAAGGGAAGTGGGGGGCCATTGAAGCATTGTGAGCCCAGCATACTACTTACATCTTAAAGCAACCATTCTGGTTGCTCTATTGAAGATTGACTGTGGAGGGAGCAAGGCAGAAATACGATGATCTCAATAAGAGGACAGGGTAGACATCCAGTCATCCACGCAGGAGATGACTATGGCTTGAACCAGGGTGGTACAAATGGAGGTAGAGAAAGGTGGCTAGATTCTGGATATATTTTCAGGTTAGAGACAAAATGATTTCCTGGTCAGTTTTACTTAGGATGTGAGAGAAAAGGAGGAGTCAAGATTTTTGGCCTGAGCCAAAGAGTGGACTTCATGCTAAGTGAAGTGAGGAGAGTTGTGCATGGAGCAGGCTTGTGGTACAGTATCAGGGTTTATCTTTTGGACATTTTGAGGTTGATATGTCTATTATTCATACAAGTGAAGATGTCTATAAAGTGATTGGATATGTGAGTCTGTAGGGTATAAAATGGAGATAGAAATGTATATATGATCATCAAGGTTATGAAATTGTGTGGAATGACCAAAAGAATATGGCCAAGGCCATTTGTAAGTCAGAAACAAGAGCAGAGAATGGGTCAAGAATTCTGAGAATGAGCAATAAAAACAGCATAGTGAGTTGATGTGAAAGCAATGTGAAGGAGCAATGGAAGCAAGGAGGAGAAGGTGATCAGCTGTGTCAAATGCTGCCAAGTAGGATGAGAACTGAGAACTGGCCATTGTATTTAGCAGAGTCAAGAACAGTTTTGTTGGAATGGTGGGAGTGGAAGCCTGATTGGAATGGAGAGGAGATAGTGAGAACAAGAAATTCAAGAGCTCAGTTGCAAAAGGAAGTAAAAAAAAAAGTTGATACATGGTGGGAGTGGGGGTAGAACCAACACTGCTTATTTAACCAACATTGAGTCCTTATATGTGTCAGGCAGAGTCCCTGGGTGGCACAAGCGGTTTGCACTCAAGTACTAGCCAAAAGGTTGGCAGTTCAAACCCACCCAGAAGCACCTCAGAAGAAAGACCCAGCAATCTGCTTCCGAAAGGCCACAGCCTTGAAAACCCTATGGCGCAGTTCTACTCTGCACACGTGGGTTTGTCTTGAGTCAGATCTGACTCAACAACAACTAACAGCAAGAACAACAGGAGAACAGACAGGGAAGAACTTGTCTAACCTAGGACAGTTAGCGAAGGCTTTACAATTGACCTGAAATATGAAGAATGAATGAGGAGAAATAAATCAGGGAAAGAAAGGATGGAAGAAAAGACCAAGCATAAGTAACAGCATATATATTGGCCCAGTGGAAAGAAAAAGGAAGGTGACAAGGGACAGAAGAAAGACAAGGAAAGCCAGACTGTGATTACTAAGGGGGAGATGGTGCACTTTAGTCCTCAAAGAGACATCTTTGCTTTTAAATACTTGAAAGAGGTCTTTGCAGTATATTTGCCCAGTGTAAATACTTCCTTTGGTTTCTGAACTGCTGCTTCCATGGTGCCTATGGTGTAAATTGAGACTGAGGATATGTAATGGACCAGACCAGATGGGACAGGATCAGTAAAAATTTTGGATTTTATATTAAAAGCAAAAGAAGGTTGTTTAGAGGTTGTAAGCTTGTAAGGTTGTATCTACGTGTGTTCGTGAATATTTGTGTTTTAACTGATCATATTTGTGATTTAAAAAAATAATTGCCAAAGTAAACAATGCTATTAAGAAGGCCGCAAGAGAAAAGGATGTTTGTGCTAAAGAATATGACTTACATAATTTGGCAACAACACCAACAACAAAACAAGTGTACGTAAGTGTTGTTGTTGTTAGATGCTGTGGAGTTGGTTCCAACTCATAGTGACTCTAGGTGCAACAGAACGAAACACTGCCTGGACCTGCACCATCCTCACAATGGTTGCCATGTTTGAGCTCATTGTTGCAGTCACTGTGCCAATCCAACTGTTGAGGGCCTTCTTCTTCCTCACCAATCCTCCACTCCACCAAGCACAATGTCCCTCTCCAGGGACTGTCCCTCCTAATAATGTATTCAAAGTATATGAGATGAATTCTTGCCATCTTTACTCGTAAGGAGCATTCCAGCTGTACTTCTTCCAAGACAGATTTGTTCATTCTCCGGGCAGTCCGAGATATAGTCAATATTCTTCACCAATACCATAATTCAAAGGCATCAATTCTTCTTCAGTCTTCCTTATTCATTGTCCAGCTTTCACATGCATATGAGGGGACTGAAAATACCATGACTTGTGTCAGGTGCACCTTAGTCCTCAAAGAGACATCTTTGCTTTTAAATACTTGAAAGAGGTCTTTGCAGTATATTTGCCCAGTGTAAATACATCCTTTGATTTCTGAACTGCTGCTTCCATGGGCATTGACTGTGGATCCAAGTAAAATGAAATCCTTGACAACTTCAAACTTCTCTCCGTTTATCATGATGTTGCTTATTGGTCCAGTTGTGAGGATTTTTGTTTTCTTTATGTTGAGGTATAATCCATACTGAAGGCTGTAGTCTTTGATCTTCATCAGTAAGTGCTTCAAGTCCTCTTCACTTTCAGCAAACAAGGTTGTGTCATCTGCATATCACGTCGTTAATAAGTCTTCCCCCAATCCTGACACCAAGTTTTTCTTCGTATAGTCCAGCTTCTCGGATTATTTGCTCACCATACAGATTGAATAAGTATGGCAAAAGGATACAACAATGATGCATAACTTTTCCGATTTTAAACTACTCAATGTGCCCTTGTTTTGTTCCAGCGACTGCCTCTTGGTCTATGTATAGATTCCACATGAGCACAATTGAGTGTTCTGGAATTCCCATTCTTCGAAATGTTATCCATAATTTTTTATGATCCACACAGTTGAATGCTTTTGCATAGTCAATAAAACACAGGTAAGTATCTTTCCAGTATTCTCTGCTTTCAGCCAACATCCACCTGATATCAGCAGTGATACCCCCTATTCCACGTCCTCTTCTGAATCTGGCTTGACTTTCTGGAGGTTTCCTGTCAAAGTACTGCCACAACTGTTTTTAAATTACCTCGAGCAAGATTTTACTTGCATGTGGTATTAATGATATTGTTCGATAATTTCCGCATTCTGTTGGATCACCTCTCTTTGGAATGGGTACAAATATGGCTCTCTACCAGTCAGTTGGCCAGGTAACTCTCTTCCAAATTTCTTGGCATAGACAAGTGAGCACCTCAAACTCTACATCCATTTGTTGAAACATGTCAATTTGTATTCCATCAATTCCTGGAGACTTGTTTTTCATCATTCCCTTCAATGCAGCTTGGACCTCTTCCTTCAGTACCATTGGCTCTTGATCATATGCTACCTCTTGAAATGATTGAATGCCAACCAATTCTTTTTGGTACAGCCTCTTTTGATGCCTCTTGTGTTGTTCAATATTTTACCCATAGAATCCTTCAGCATTGCAACTTGAGGCTTGAATTTTTTCTTTAGTTCTGTCAGCTTGAGAAACGCCGAGCATGAATAGGCATATATGTGTATGGGAAGGTACAGGTGAGTACGTATCTGTGCACAGATAGAAGTATCTATATGTATGTATACATACATGCATATATATATTCATATAGGACACAGTTACAGATACTTCTCAGACACCAAACACCTTGCAAGAATGATTTTTTGGGTTTGAAGGCTTAGGACTTCAGTTTCATGGGATGACTCAGTCAATTGACCTCACAAAGTTAATTTTCTGCATTCTAATGTGGTGAGTAGTATCTGGGGTCTTAAAAGCTTGTGCCCAGCCGTCTAAGATGCAAGTATTGGTCTCTACTCATCAGGAGCAAAAGAGAAAGAAGGAAACCAAAGTCTCAGAGAAGAAACTAGTCTACAGGATTGATAGCCTACCTAAGCCACAGCCTCATCTACCCTGAGACCAGAAGAACTAGCTGATGTCCAGCTACCACTACTGACTGTTCTAATCAGTGCCTGATAGAAAGGAAGAAAAATGCAGAAGAGAATTCAGATTCTTAAAAGGTCCATTGTAAACGTTCACTTAAAGCTCAATAAAAATTATTAAAAAAAAAAAAAAAGTCCAGACTTACTGGACCAGCTGAGACTAGAGGGCTTCCTGAGACTATTGCCCTGAGATACTCTTTAAACCTTGAACCGAAAATATCCCGTATCCCATGAGGTCACCTTTTAACAAAATAACAGATTGGCACACAAAACAAAGGATATTATCCATTAGTATGGTGCTCCATTAAAAATCATCTATATGAGACCAAAAGGTCAACAATTAATCTACAGCAAAGATGACAAGATAAGGGGGCAGGGAAGCTAAAGTACTGGAAATGGAACAACCAGAACCCAGTTAAAGAGAATGTTGGCCCATTGTGAAAAATGTGACTGTCACTGAACAGTTTGTGTAGAAACTGTCAAAAGGGAACCTAATTTGCTGTGTAAACTTACACCAAAAAATTACTAAAAAATAAATAAATAACTGAAAATCTTAGAACTGATGGGGGGCCAGAGAAGATGGAGGTAGACAAGAAGGGAGGCCATTGCAGGATTCAGTTGAGAGATGGTGGTATCTTGGTTTAAATTACAGACCCCTTCCACTTATCTTTGCGCCAAACTTGCTCCTCGGAGATTATTCCCAATTTTCTCTTCTCACTGGGACTTTTAGACAGCAAACATAAGGGTCATAGTGACTCTTCCTTTTCTATCCCAATATTCCATGAGTCACTATGCAGACTCTTCCTTCAAAATGTCTCTCACATCTGCCACTCCCTCTTCTGTTCCAATTGTCCTTAGGACATACTGAAGCCTCCTCAGAGTTAGTCTAGGATTCAGTGTTTGGCAAAGACTTTCAGCTTGAAGAGCTGATCCAAAAGAATATTTGACTTGCAACAGCAATGACCCAAAAGGAAATCATGGAAATAAAAATTGTAAACTTCAATTAGACAGACTTATAAAACAAAAGGAGACTAAAGGGGCCCAAGAGCCCAGGGGCAAGGACTAGAAGGCAAGAAGGAACAGAAAATCTGGTAATAGGTTCCCCAAGGTCGAGAAGGGAGAGTGTTGTCATGTCGTGGGTTTGTTAACCAATGTCATAAAACAATATGTGTGCTAACTGTTTAAAGGGAAGCCAGTTTGTTCTGTAAACCTTCATCTAAAGTTCAATTAAAAAAGTGAGAAAAAACAGTTGCATGAACAACCACTGCTACCCTTTCTGTTGTTGTTGTGTGCTGTTGAGTGGATTTCGACTCACAGCAACCACATGTGTTACAGAGTGGAAGTGCCCCATAGGTTTTTCTAGGCTGTAACCTTTACGGAGGATCCCTGGTGGCCCAGGGGTTCAGAGCTCAGTTGCTAACTCAGAGGTTAGCAGTTGGGACCCACCAGCCCCTTCTCAGGAGAAAGGTGTGGCAGTCTACTTCTGTAAAGACTGCAGCCTTGGAAACCCTGTGGGGCAGTTCTACTCTGTTATATGGGGTCGCTGTGAGTTGGAATCAACTCAGTGGCACACAAAAGCAATGTGCTGTGGATATAACCCCATTTGTGAATAGGGTTTTCTTTGTTACATTAATGAGGCCATGTCAGTGTAGAGTGTATCGAACTACTCAATTTTGAGTTATAAAAAGAGCAGATTAGGCACAAAGAAGCAAGCACAAAAAGATCTCCATGCCACAGGGAGATCACCAAGGAATCAAGGAACACCAGGACTACAGAAACTGAAAGAGATCTTCCCCCAGAGACGACAGAGAGACTTCCCTAAAAATGGTGCCTGAATTTGAACTTCTTGCCTCCTGAACTGTGAGAAAATATATTTCTATTCTTTAAAACAAACAAAATAGTAAACTTTAGAACATCCTGGAAGTCTCGGGAAAATATTTCCATTAGAAAGCTATGCACTACCTGCCCCTGAAGCCTGTTATAGTGTTAGAGTTTTGGCCATGTTCAATCTGGAATCCAGAATCTTCAGTCCTAACCCCAGCTCTATACCTTGGGCCTATTTTTACAGATTTGTAGATATCTGAAGACAACCTGAAAATTGTTCACTACATTTTCTAACACAAGAGCAAGATGCTTCCTCTGATTTCTCTAAACCCAGACCAACTTCTCTAAAGGAGCATTCAGAGCCAAATGACAAGGGGGGGTGAAGTAATAGGACTGGTTACCACAAGATGTTGTATAAACTGGAAGTAGGGTTGAAGTGAGAGATGCCTGTGTTGAGACCCTGTTGACAGATGGGCTAAAGGCAATAAAGACACTAGGGATACTGGGGTTGCTTCTATCTATGAAAGGGACTTCATACACAACACCCTAGCCTCAGTTGATATTCCCTAGTGTTATGGATTGAATTGTGTCTACACAAAAAGTATGTCAACTTGGTTAGGCCATAATTCCCAATATTGTATGGTTGTCCTCCATTTTGTTGTCTGATGTAATTATCCTATGTGTTGTAAATCCTAACCTCTTTTATGACATTAATGATGCAGGATTAGAGGCAGTTATGTTAACGAGGCAGGACACAAACTACAGGATTAGCTTGTATCTTGAGTCGGTCTCTTTTGAGGTATAAAAGAGAAAAGCAAGCAGCTAGGAGAAGGGACCTCCTATCACCAAGAAAGAAGAGTGTGTCCTTTGGACCTGGGGTCCCTGCACTGAGAAACAACTAGCCCCAGGGGAAGACTGATAATAAGGACCTTCCTCCAGAGCCAACAGAGAGAGGAAGCCTTTCCCTGGAGCTGACACCCTGGATTTGGACTTCCAGCCTCCTGAACTATGACAGAATAAATTTCTGCTTGTTAAAGCCATCTACTTGTGGTATTTCTATTACAGCAGCACTAGATAACTAAGACACCCAGGTTCCCTAATGAGAAGCACTATCATGATAGGGGGCGATGGGCTGCCCTTATTGTAGATGCATATTCACTAGAAGACTTTTCACCAGCTGTCAGCCATCTCTATGGACTGCACTCACTCCCATGCATGTTCGGTTTCCCAGTGATTCTATAGGTAGGACCCTGTTCTTGCTCTCTTTTCCCTCCTTTCCATAGTTCTGGTTACCTGGAGCAGCCTGAGCCAGGACCACAGTGACAGCTAAGGCCAGGAACAGGAGTTTAATGTCTCTTGAGAAGGGTGAAGAACAAGCCGGCAACATACTGAATGTGCAGAGAAGGTGAGTCTGCTCTCCGGGTTTTATTGACCTAAGTAGGGCTGAGTCACGGACAACAAATCAGGCAAGGGCAGAATGTTGCACTACCCAGAACATCAGCCTGCAGGACAGCAGTGTAAATTGATCACCCAATGTTCAGAGTCCTGCTCCAGAAGTCTCTGGAGAGGTTGAAGACATCAGGGTAGGAGGTGCAAGTCCTACAAAAGTGTGGGGTGTTGTGGAGAGATTGGACCCACTTTCCAAGAAGACTTTCCTATTCCTGTCCTTGAGTAGTTCAATCTCCTCACCAGTGTTCTCACAGCCTCTGTGCTTCCTTCTCTCTCTCATAATGTTGATCATGATGTTTTGGGACTAAGTGTCTTTTCTAGTTCATCCCTGTCCCTCCCTCACCAGATTGACACCATCAAGGAGAACTGTCAGCAGCCTAGATGAGGTTCAGGACATCTGTTTTCCCCTTTGGATCTGGGCAGGAGCTTCAGTGAGCACCACCGCCATCCACTGAATTTCCTTGTTTGTCAGCAACTGAACCTCACAGAATCCTCTCAAGATAGTAGGTAGGTAGAATTCTCTCAGGGTTACACAGTGCTTAGGAAGGGCGGTCTGGATTCAGACCTGGCTTAATAATAAAACACCAGGGATCTTTTATTATCTATGCAGTGTAGGAGTTAAGAGCATTAAAGTCAGAAAAGAGAAAAAAAAAAAAAACAACCTAGATTTGAATCCTGATTCTGCTAACTGCTAGCTGTATGACTTGGAGAAAGTTATTTAAAATTCCTGAGTCTCCATTATCTTGTCTATAAATTAGAAACTGTAATATTTATTCCTTAGCTAACAAAGGTTTTATAGAATTAGGTGATTTTTTGGAAAACAGTACTTTGGACAGTGCAGGCATGAAGAATAAAGTTACAAATAAAAGTAAAATAGAGCACACGTTCTATCATCCCAGGGGATTATACCTAAATAACGATTGAGGCAGCAATGGGCTAAAGAGAGTCTGAAAGGCATGTTCTGTGCAGGCCCAGAGGGCAGAACTAAATGCCCTGGGTGGAAGTTACAGGGGGGTGAGGAAGTAGGTTTAAATTCATGAGAAAAATCTTGTATACAGAATTCCTTATCTATGCTAGATGCTACTTCTTTGTCGGATATGTGGTTTGCAAATACTTTCTCCTAATCTGTGACTTGTCTTTCCATCTTCATGAAAGTGTCTTTTATGGAGAAAAGGTTTTAATTTAGATGAAATCCACTTTGTCAATTTTTCCTTTTATGAATCATGCTTCTGGTGGAAGTCTAAGCTTAGTCCTTGATCTCAAAGATTGTGTTCTATTTTTTCCCCAAGGATTTATAGTTTTGAATTTTTTTCTTATTTAAGTCTGTGATCAATTTGGGGTTAACTTTCACATCAAGCACAAGACTTAGTTCAAGATTTTTTATTTTTGTATTTTTGCCTATTGCTGTCCACTTGCTCCAGCACCATTTGTTGAAAAGGCTATCTTTCTTCCATTGAATTGTATTTGTGCTTTTGTCAGCCATCAGTTGGGCATATCTGTGTGGGTCCATTTCTGGATTCTATATTCTGTGCCATTCATCTATGTTTCTATCCCTCCACCAATACCACATTGTCTTGTTTAGTTACGTAATAAGTCTTGAAATTGGATAGACTAATTTCTCCCACTTTATTTTTATTTTTCGAAACTGTTTTAGCTGTACTAGTTCTTTTGCCTTTCCTTAAATATTTTTAAATATTCCTGTCTATAGCTACAATAAATCTTGCTGGGATTTTGATAGGAATTACATTAAACCTATATATCAATTTAGGGGTAATTGTCACCCTTACTTAACAACGATTGTAAGGATGGCACAGGACCGGGCAGTGTTTCGTTCTGTAGTGCATAGAGTCACTATGAGTCGGAACCGACTCGACGGCACCTAACAACAACAACAACATCACCCTTACTATACATTTAGGTTCATGTACCCATTCCAAAGAAAGGCAATCAAACAGGATGTGGAAACTATTGAGCAATGTCATTAATATCACATGCTAGCAAAATTTTGCTGAAGATAATTAAAAAATCACTTCAACCGTACATCAACAGGGAGTTGCTGGAAGCTCAAGTCCAATTCAGAAGAGGACATGGAATGAGGGCTATCATTACTGATGTCAGATGGAGCTTGACTGAGAGCAGAGAATACCAGAAAAATATTTACCTGTGTTTTATCCACTACACAAAGGCATTCGACTGTGTGGATCATAACAAATTATGGATAACATTATGAAGAATGGGAATTCTAATTATCAATTCTAATTCGTAATTCTTAATTATGCTCATACAGATCCTATACATGGCTCAAGAAAGAGGCAGTTGTTGGAAAAGAACAAGGGGGATACTGCATGGTTTAAAATTGGAAAAAGTGTGAAGCAGGGTTGTATCCTTTCACTTTATGAATTCAATCTGTATGCTGAGCAAATAATCTGAGAAGTTGGACTATGTGAAGAAGAATGCAGCATCAGGACTGGAGGAAGACTCATTAACAACCTGCAATATGTAGATGATACAACCTTGCTTGCCAAAAATGACGACAACTTGAATCACTTACTGATGAAGGTCAAAGACTATACATAGCCTTCAGTATGGATTACCCCTGAACATGAAGAAAATAGAATCTTCACAACTGGATTGATAAACAACATCATGATAAATGGAGAAAAAATGTAAGTTGTCAACGATTTCATTCTACTTGGATCGACAATCAACATCCATGAAAGCAGCGGTCAAGAAACTGAACAACATATTGCACTGGGCAAATCTGCTGCAAAAGACATCTTTAAAGTTTTTAAAAGCAAAGATGTCACTTTAACTACTAAGGTGTGTCTGACCCAAGTCCTAGTCTTTACAGTCACCTCACATGAATGTGAAAGTTGGACAATGAAAAAGGAAGACAGAAGAATTAATGCATTCAAATTGTGGTGTTGGTGAAGAATATTGAGGATAACATGGACTATCAGTAGAATAAATAAGTCAGTCTTAGAAGAAATACAACCAGAATGCTCTTTAGACATGCGGATGGCGAGATTTCAGCTCACTTACTTTGGACTTGTCATCAGGAAAGATCAATTGTTAGAAAAGGGCACGATGTTTGGTAAAGTTGAGGGTCTGTGAAAACAAGGGAAACCCTCAATGAGATGGATTAACACTATAGCCACAATAATGGACTCAGGGTGGTACAGGACAAGGCAGTGTTTCATTCTGTTATACATAAGGTCACCATGAGTCAGAGCCAATTCGACAGTAACTAACAAGTTCATGATCCATTTTAAATTAGATTTTGCATAAGATGTGCTATTTAGGTCAAGGTTTATTTTATTTTTTATGGATGTAGAGTTGCTCCAACACCATTTGTTGAAAAGACTACCTTTCCTCCATTACACTGCTGTTGCACCTTTGTCAAAAATGAGTTGAGCATAGTTATATGGACCTGTTTCTGAGTTCTCTGTATTCTGTTTCATTGGTTTATGTGTTTTTCCCTCCACCAGTGCCACAATGTCTTGATTACTGTAGCTATATAGTGAGCTTCAACGTGTGATAGAGTGGCTCCTCCTACTTTATTCTTCTTTTTCAAAATTGCTATACTATAGTAGGTACATGGAGTCCTGGTGACACAGTGGTTAAGAGCTCAGCTGCTAACCAAAAGGTCTGCAATTTGAATCCACCAGCCGCTCCTTGGAAACTCTATGGGGCAATTCTACTCTGTCTTACAGGATTGCAATGAATTAGAATTGACTTGACAGCAATGGGTTATAGTAAGTACATGTATGTACAACCATATAAAATTTAGAATAAACTTGCCTTATCTCTCATTTTTATAGGAATTACCTTAAACTTACAAATTAACTTGGGGAAAATTGACACCTTTACAATGTTGTCTTTTACAATTTATTAACACAATGTGCCTCTCCATTTCTAGATCTTCTTTGATTTCTTTCATCAACATTTAAAAATTTTTCAGCAAGTGTGCCCTGTACATGTTTTTTATACTTATTTCTAAGTATTTATTTTACTTTGGAGCAATTGTAAATGCTATTGTCTTTTTAATTTTGGTTTCCATATGTTTCTCATTAGTATATAACAATATGGTTAATTGTGTAATGACCTTGATGAGCTCATTAGTTTGGAGTATTTTTGAAGACCCAACCCAGTGCCATCGAGTCAATTCTGACTCATAGCGACCCTATAGGACAGAGTAGAACTACCCCATAGAGTTTCCAAGGAGTGCCTGGCGGATTCGAACTGCTGGCCCTTTGGTTAGTAGCCGTAGCACTTAACCACCACGCCACCAGGGTTTTTGAAGATCCCTTAGGATTTTCTATGTAGCCAACTATGCTTAACAACTGCATCACCAGGGCTCCTTCAGTATGATGTTAACTTTAGATGTGTTTGTTATCTTTAAATCTTTCAAGATGTTAACTTTAGATCTTTATTGTTGAGAGAACTGCCCTTTATTACTAGTTTGATGAGAGTTTTGTCATTAATGGGTCAGGAATTTCATCAAATGCTTTTTCTGAGGCAACGTATATGATCATATGATTTTTCTTCTTTAGCCTGTTGTTTAGCGTGTTGGAGGCAACCACTGTTATGATTATTTCCACCATAGTTTAATTTCATCTGTTCTAGAGCCCCATATAAATGAAACAACTATTATAACACTCCATTCTCCATAGTGAACAGTTACAGGCATAACCGTCATGGGAGTGTGATGTGACGGTACAGCACATGCACTCTGCATTGGCAAAAACCCCTGCCTTTTTTTTTTTTTTTTTACTATTTAGCAGTAGTGCAACTACGTGTGTTACCGAATCCTCTTCGCTTCAGCATTCTTATCCTCTAGCTGGTTTAAGAACAGTATTCAATTATGGGTTCATTGCAAAGGATTAAATGAGATGAAGAATGTGGACAACTTAGCAAATACTAAATGTTCAAAACTGTTAGCTGAAAGTATAAATTTTTTAAATAGCCAGTATAGGTAATGTACTGGTATTTTCATCTGATTCACTATTAATAAGGACATTTAAAGTTCCAGTTGTGTCTGTGTTTTCTGGAGCATTTGGTGTTGGGTTGCATAAAACTATACCACAGGGATTCATGTAGCATCATAAGAAGGGGAAAGGTAAGAATACATTTTTGCCTATTCATATCCTAAACACACAGACACCCTAATGCAACCTAAAATAAACGATAATGCAAAGTGCCTCTGAAATTCTTTTTTTTTTAATGTGAAAATGAAGTTGTGAAGGAGTGAAAGCATGCTTCCCTAGGAGGAAAAGGAAGAATGCGATTCCTGTCCAAGGCTGTCTCCACTTGAGACCACCCAATCCTGAAACTCCAAATGGCTTATCCCCAAACACTCGGTGATCTCAACTACTTACTGATCTCCTTGGAGGGCAGGTGCATGTCTAGAGAAGTTCAGAACAAGAACGTGCATAAAAGTGCTACTGTCATGACATGCACAACCTTCAGTGGTGTGACCCTTTCACAGGACCCTGTGGTAATTCTGGACAGCTTCTGCTGTTATCATTGCTGCTTCTTTCTGTTTTTTTCCCCTTATCTGGGCAGATCATTTCTTTCCATTGGACTGAAGCAGACTCGCTTCATGCTCTCTAACTGGATGACCTTGAGCATATTACTTCACTTTTGGGTAAACCATTTTCCTTCTCAAAGATTTAATATACTCATTTGTAAAGTGACAAGTTGAGACTAGGTTATCTCACCGACTCAGGCTCCTGACCCAGATCCCATTAACCGTATCTCTGCCCTTACCTGGGCCTCAGTTTGCACATCTATAAAGTGGAGGTTGGAGCCCCTGGGTAGTGCAAACAGTTAACACACTCTACTGCTAACTAAAAGATTGGAAGTTTGAGTCCACCCAGAGGCTCCTGAGAAGAAAGGCCTGGTGACCTTCTTGTGAAAAATCAGCCATAGAAAACCCTGCGAAGGACCCTTCTACTGTGGCACACATGGGGTTGAAGTGGCACCTGGCTGGCTGTTGACTGGTGAAAGTGGAGGTTGGGCTGGGGTCATAGATGATAAAGAAGCCAGTTCTCCTGGGAAGGACACTGCAATTGTGCTCAGGATCAATGAGAAAGAATTCTGCGGTTAGATAGAAATGCTTGCCTTGAGCACAGAAATGGGCAGAGGCATCACGTGTGCTGTATATTTGGCATGTATTTTTTTACCATTCCTAAGATTATCTAGGAGGTATTTTACAGGACATTATATATGTATGTGTGTGTGTGTGTGTGTGTGTGTGTATATATTTTATATGTTTTTTTATATGTATGCGTGCGTATATATATACAGAGAGATAAGAGAGCCCTGGTGGCCCAGCGGTTAAGACCTCAGGCTGCTTACCAACAGGTCAGCAGTTTGAATCCACCAGCCACTCATTGGAAACCCCATGGGGCAGTTCTACTCTGTCCTACAGGGTCACTCTGAGTCAGAATGAACTCACTGGCAACGGGTTTGGTTTTATATATATATAAAACCCACTGCTGTTGAGTCGATTCCGGCTCATAGCGACCCTACAGGACAGAGTAGAACTGCCCCATAGAGTTTCCAAGGAGCGCCTGGAGGACTTGAACTGCTGACCCTTTGGTTAGCAGCCATAGCATATATATATATTTATATAAATTCAGGAGCCATGGTGGTGCAGTGGTTAAAGCAATTGACTGCTAGCTGAAAGGTTAACAATTTGAAACCACCAGCGGCTCTGCAGGAGGAAGGTGTAGCAGTCTGCTTCCACAGAATTTACAACCTTGGAAACTCTATGGGGTCGCTATGAGTTGGAATTGACTTGACGGCAGTGAGGTTTTTTATACATAAATTATATATTATACATAATTTATATATATTATATATAATATTTTATAAATATAATTCAGGATAAAATGGTTTTATTAAACTTTTAATATGGGCCTCAGATCTGATCTGTGTGCACAGAGAGACATAGATAATACAGGCTAGTGAGGATAAATGATAAGATTAAAATTTTCAGTACAAAATATAAAAATTTCTGATAGAATAGGATTGATAGTAAAACAGATCCAGCATGTACAGCCCCGAAATCTATTTTACAACTTAATCTATTTTTCTTGGCCCTAAGCCTTTATTTCCATTGAGATTTCAAGTATAATCAGTCAATTCCACTGATTTTCCAGGGAGAGTGTACTTTAAGAATTTTTTTCTCAGTGACAAAGAATTTAACAAATACCACATAGACTTTCTCTCTGTCTCTCTCAGTTTATCCTTATATCCCCTTACTCCACCTCAACTACCCCCAGTCCCACACACCCACCAATGACAGGGCAGAGAATGGGTGGTTTAAGACAACCAGATACACAGAAGTGGGGGTATCCTTGTCTTACCTGAGCTAGTCCATAGAAGACACTGTGGCCATTGTTCTTTGGAACTCTTCTCATTGGAATGGGTGTATCTAATACTATCTCAATTATTTAACACTTGGGTGGTCCTGGGCACCCACATGATTCCATGCATTTTCCTGACAACTTGGTTCTACTGTAACTAAGTGACACCCTCCTTATCTCTGGCTTTGGCAGTTCACCTGGCATCTCTTCACTACAGAGCCACTTTTCTCATCTTCATGGAAATTTCTTAATGAAGTTCTTGGTCTTCCCTTATCTGCCTTCTACTTCCTCGGCCCACTCAGATGGGAAACTTTGAGATTCCTTGCACCTCAAAGAAAACTCAGCAACACTAGACATGTGTGAGGGGGAAAGTCTCTACCCTCTCCTGCTAAGATACGCCATTCTGCTGTCTTGTCAATCTTTATTTGCTTCTCGCAGTATGCGGTGGTATTGCACACATCTGAGGAATACAGCTCAGCAGACATCTCCAGGGGATGAAGTGCTGAGCACCACTCTCGGGCAATTCCACAAGTCTCTCTTGTACTCCTTTGCTTTGGTAAAAAAAAATTGCGTTGGTAGGGTATCTCAATTCTACACTGTGTACCTCACTCTCTCTGATCCTTTTAAAAAGTTTTCTCAACTGAGAAGAAAACATTCTTTTGTGGTTACGAGAGGAGGGAGGGAGGGAGGGTGGGAGAGGGGCATTCACTAACTAGATAGTAGATAAGAACTACTTTAGGTGAAGGGAAAGACAGCATACAATACAAGGGAAGTCAGCACAATTGGACTAAACCAAAAGCAAAGAAGTTTCCTGAATAAACTGAATGCTTCGAAGGCCAGTGTAGCAGGGGCGGGGGTCTGGGGACCATGGTTTCAGAGGATATCTAAGTCAATTGGCATAATAAAATCTCTTAAGAAAACATTCTGCATCCCACTTTGAAGAGCGGCGTCTGGGGTCTTAAACACTAGAAAGCAGCCATCTAAGATGCATCAATTGGTCTCATCCCACCTGGATCAAAGGAGAATGAAGAACACCAAGGACACAAGGCGATTACGAGCACAAGAAACAGAAAGGGCCACATGAACCAGAGACTACATCATCCTGAGACCAGAAAAACTAGATAGTGCCCCGGGTACAACTGATGACTGCCCTGACAGGGAACACAACAGAGAACCCCTGAGGGAGCAGGAGAGCAGTGGTATGCAGACCCCAAATTCTCATAAGACCAGGCTTAATGGTCTGACTGAGACTAGAAGGACCCCGGTGGTCATGGCCCCCAGACCTTCTGTTGCCCCAGGACAGGAACCATTCCCGAAGCCAACTCTTCAGACATGGATTGGACTGGACAGTGGGTTGGGGATGCTCATGAGGCATGAGCTTTTTGGATCAGGTGGACACTTGAGACTATGTTGGCATCTCCTGCCTGGAGGGGAGATGAGAGGGTGGAGGGGGTTAGAAGCTGGCGAAATGGACATGAAAAGAGAGAGTGGAGGGAGAGAGCGGGCTGTCTCATTAGGGGGAGAGTAATTGGGAGTGTGTAGCAAGATGTGTATGGGTTTTTGTGTGAGAGACTGACTTGATTTGTAAACTTCCACTTAAAGCAGAATAAAAATTCTTTAAAAAAAAAGTTTTCTCTCTCTATATATTTTGTTTCTTGGGAGGGTTGGAAAGAGTTAATGGAAAAGCGGGATGGCGTAAGGAAGGGCATCAATAAGACCTCTCTTCCTATCTTTTACTCTCCTGTCTTAGTCATCTAGTGCTGCTATAACAGAAATATCACAAGAGGATGTCTTTAACAAAGGGAAATTTATTCTCCTGATGTCTAGTAGGCTACAAATCCAAATTCAGGTCATCAGCTCCAGTGAAAGGCTTTCTCTGTCGGCTCTGGAGGAAGGTCCTTGTCATCAATCCTCCCTTGGTCTGGGAGCATCTCAGCACAGGAACCTCAGGTCCAAAGAATGTGTTCTGCTCCCGGCTCCACTTTCTTGGTGGTATAAGGTCCCTATGTATCTCCTCTCATTTCTCTCTTTTATATCTCGAAAGAGATTGGCTTAAGACACTGCATAATCTAGTAGACCTCATCAATATAATAGTCTCTAATCCATCTTATTACATCATAGTGATAGTGTCTTGGTCATTGAGTGCTGCTATAACAGAAATACCATAAGTGGATGGCTTTAACAAAGAGAAGTTTATTCTCTCACAGTCGAGTCGGCTATAAGTCCAAATTCAGGGCGTCAGCTCCAGGGGTATCTTTCTCTGTCAGACCTGGAGGAGAGTCCTTGTCATGCATCAGTCTCCCCTTGATCTGGGAGCATCTCAGCACCTTAGGTCCAAAGGACACGCTCTGCTCCTAGCTCTGCTTTCTTGATGGCATGAGGTCCCCAACTCTCTGCTTTTTCCTCTTGAGAGATAAAAGGTGGTATAGGCCATACCCCAGGGAAACTCCCATTACATCGCATCAGGGATGTGACCTGGTAAGGGTGTTACAATCCCACCCTAATCCTCTTCACATACAATTACAATCACAAAATGGAGGACCACCACAAAATACTGGGAATCATGGCCTAACCAAGTTGATACATACATTTTGGGGGAGGACATATTCAATCCACGACAGATAGGATTTAGAACATATAGGAAAATCAAATAAAATGGTGGGCAATCACATAAAATGGTGGACAATCACACAATACTGAGAATCATGGCCCAGCCAAGTTGACAGATATTTTCTGGGGACACAATTTAATCCATAACATCCCGATTCCAAAATCTCTTCTGTCTCACAGTCGACATAGTCTTGTGGGTTTAGCTAAAGTGGCTTCTTTGTTTCACCGAGGTTAGTATTAGGGTGATCACTCAGACGTAAAGAATTCTCTACTGGATGCCACGAGCTATTGGTCTGCTACAAGGGGAATCTTGACATTACATTCTGCTATCTTTGGGTATGTACAAAGTGCTGCATAAGCACAGAGGAATAATTGCTCCATCAAGGGTTAAGGAAGACTTCCTTTTGAGGGTTCTTTCTTTTCCATCAATCCGTTTTTCCACTTCTATAGGATTATAGCTCGTCTCAAAAGGCCTCAGTTTTCTCTAGTAGTTTCCACAACAGGGCATTGTTACATTATGTATACTCAGTGATACAAATTAATGGTCTGGTGTTCTGTGTGGCATGACATTCTCCCCCTCTCTGGTTCATCACCCATGACAGGCCATAAAGGTGACCACTTAATGTCCTAGCTGTGCAAAGTGTTCTGGACTCCTCAGGGCACAGAGCCTCCTCCCTCCCAGGAGCCATGAATCTCCTGATGCTGGCCTTCACTATCTGTGGGTCTCTAACTCTGGTGGCCAAAGGTAATGGAACCCTAGAAATTAGGGATGATAGAATTAGGATGAGTTGTTGCATTTGGGCTCCCCAGGTATCTGGAGGGAAAAGAGAGCCCACAGGAATAGCTTTGAACAAACAACCAAAACCAATAATCAGTTGCCATCAAGTAGACTCCAACTCCTGGCAAACTCATGTGTGTCAGAGCAGAAGTGTGCTCCACAGGATTTTCAATGTCTGATTTTTTTTTCAGTAGATTGCCAGGCCTTTCTCCCAAGGCACCTGTGGGTGGATTCAAACCTCCAATTTTTTTGATTAGTAGCCAAGAATGTTAACTCTTTGCACCACCCAGGTACTCCCTAAGCCAATAAAGAGCAGCAAAAATACTCTCATTTGGGCAATTCCATACCCCAATTTTCTGAGAATCTGTTAGGAACACTAAACAAACTGGGAATTCCTCTGAGACATTTCTGCAAAATCAAGAATTTATTCAAGGCCTCAAGTAACACTATATATACAGACAGAGAGAGAAAGAGCACTAATTCCTCTGTCACCCAGCAGTTAAGCCCAGCTCTACCTCATTTCATTTCTATTTTAATTAGTGCCACCTATTTCATTGTTGTGTCCTATTAGTTCAGCTCATGCTATCAGCTGGAATTCTTCTTTGTCCCTCCTCTCACGTTCTGGGTATAGCAAACCAGTCCATTGACACTGTTTGTAGATTCTGTAGAACTCTGAGATAGAAGAGAGAAGATCTAAGTTTGGGGGAGAGGTGAGGGTAAGTGGAGTGAAGGCAGGATAGAAGACCAGTGACCACTGGGGAGCTTCCAATTTCAGATCAACATGCATACAACTGTTACCTCTTTCAAATAATGCCTTTTTAAAATAATACTTGCAATTGACTTAAAAAATCAAGCAATTAATAAGTTTATAAGGGTTTAAGGAAAAGTAAAGCACTCTCCTTCCCAAATATAGTAGTTCTTCAGTCTTTCCCTTCAGAATCAATCACTGTTACCAATTTCTTATATATGCTAACAGAAACGTACACACATATATGTGTATGTACATATATATATTTGTGGTAGGATATACAAGATCTATCTATTTATCTATCTGCCTTTTAGAGTTTTAAAAATTCTGATGTAAACAAACCAGTGGATTGTTCTGCGATATGCACTAACAACGTGTCTTGGAGTCTTTTAACCAGTCCAGTTGCCATCAGGTTGACTCTGACCCATGGCAATCCCATGAGCTTCAGGGTAGACCTGTGCTCTGTAGCATTTTCAAGGGCTAAGTTTTCAGAAGTAAATCACCAGGTCTTTCTTCCGTGACGTCTTGTGTGGACTTGGACCTCCAATCTTTCAGTTAGCATCTGAGCTTGTTAATTGTTTGTCCCCTGCTCCCTAGAGACTTAACAATATATAAATTTACTTCATTTTTAAAAATTAAGAAACAGAACTCTGGGGAATGACTCTACTTACTTTATTTAATTGGTCCATAAATGCTGGACAACCAGTGTTTAATTGTTTAATCTATCTGGAGTTCATTTTTGTATGTTTTAAGGCAAGATGGCATCTGACAGGTTTGTAAAGCAACTTGGAAACCATTCCTGACTCCATATTGTTCTCCCACAACTGCTCAATTTTTGTACTCTTCTTCACAGCTAACACTTCTTAAGATTTTTGTCTACAGGTGCTGCTACCACTTTTATCATTCACATTTCAACCAACTTCAGTTTAGTTCCTTCTCTTCCTACCAGTCTGAAACTGCTCTTCTCAAGGTTACCAGTTAGGACTCCAGCTGCTAAATACAACGGACACTTTTCTGCCCTTATTTATTCAACTTTTCAGCAATATCTGACTACAACTGACCACTCCTCCCTTCAAAAAACATTCTCCTGTCTTAGCTAATCTAGTCGTATCTGAGATGACTCTCCCCCTGTCTTTTTGCCAGTTGCCTTTCTCGTGCACACTAGACTGGCTCTGCAGCTGGCAGTATCCTGAATGCTTTCTTACTTCCCTGTCTCACTTCCCCATTTCCCCACTGATGTTTTTGGGGAATTGCCTCTCAACTAATCTATTATGGTCAAATTCTTGTTCAAGGTTTGCTTTTGAGGGAACCCAAACTGAAATTCCAGTGTCTCATTCTATTGTTCTGGTCCTACATACATAGTTGCTCCTTTTTAGTCTTTTCTTCTACCTGAAATCTAAATATTGACACTCACCAGAATTTAATTCTGGCCCTCTTTTTTCTCTTTTTATTATAAGCCACTGTGATGGTTAAGGTGGTGTGTTAACTTGTCTGGGCCATGATTCTCAGTGGCTTGGCAGTTATGGTGTAGTATGGCAGTCATAAGATGTCATGATCACATCAGTGATGAGATTTGACATAATGTGATCACCTCCATGATGAGATCTGCTGTGAGTAGCCAATCAGTTGAAAGGGAGTTTCCTTGGGTGTGTGGCCTGCATTGAATGCCACCTGGCCACTTTTGGCTCCTTATGCCTCTGGATCAACAGGTAAAGAAGGGAGTTACTGTATTGGCTGGTGTGAGTGATCCTTATTACCAAAAGGAAATTGAATTGATATTACGTAATGGAGGTAACCTCCACGTGTCTGTCAGTTTGTCGTACTGTGGGGGCTTGTGTGTTGCTGTGATGCTGGAAGCTATGCCACCGGTATTCAGATACCAGCAGGGTCACCCATGGAGGACAGGTTTCAGCTGAGCTTCCAGACTAAGACTAAGAAGAAGGACCCAGCAGTCTACTTCTGAAAAGCATTAGCCAGTGAAAACCTTCTGAATAGCAGTGGAACATTGTCTGATATAGTGCTGGAAGATGAGCCCCCCAGATTGGAAGGCACTCAAAAGGTGACTGGGGAAGAGCTGCCTCTTCAAAGTAGAGTCGACCTTAATGACATGGATTGAGTAAAGCTTTCGGGACCTTCATATGCTGATGTGGCACAACTCAAAATGAGAAGAAACAGCTGCAAATATCCATCAATAATCAGAACCTGGAATGTACGAAGTATGAATCTAGGAGAATTGGAAATCATCAAAAATGAAATGGAACACATCAACATCGATATTCTAGGCATTAGTAAGCTGAAATGGACTGGTATTGGCAATTTTGAATTGGATAATCATATAGTCTACTATGCTGGGAATGACAGTTCAAAGAGGGATGGTGTCACATTCATCATCAAAAAGAACGTTTCAAGATCTATCCTGAAGTATGATGCTGTCAGTGATAGGATAATATCCACACGCCTACAAGGATGACATCATTGCTGATGTCAGATAGATCCTGGCTGAAAGCAGAGAATGCCAGAAGGATGTTTACCTGTGTTTTATTGACTATGCAAAGGCATTTGACTGTGTGGATCATAACAAACTATGGATAACACTGCAAAGAACGGGAATTCCAGAACACTTAATTGTGCTACTGAGGAACCTTTACATAGATCAGGAGGCAGTTGTTCGGACAGAACAAGGGGATACTGATTGGTTTAAAGTCAGGAAAGGTGTGCGTCAGGGTTGTATTCTTTCACCATACCTATTTAATCTGTATGCTGAGCAAATAATATGAGAAGCTGAACTATATGAAGAACAATGGGGCATCAGGATTGGAGGAAGACTCATTAACAACCTGCATTATGCAGATGACACAACCTTGCTTGCTGAAAGTGAAGAAGAGGACTTGAAGCTAGTGGACATTCTGGCAAGGCTCATGGGCACTTGCTCACTCTGGATCCTGCAGCTGGGTCCTGTTCTTCTGACCTCTGCTTCTTGGAACTTGAGCTAGCAGCTTATCTCTCTTGCCTGCCAATCTTGGGATTGGTCAATCTTTGCAGCTTGTGAGCAAGAGCCCTGCTGTCTGACCTGCTGATCTTGGGTTCACCAGCCCCTGTGGCTGTGTGATTTAGGAGAAGCCTCTATCCTGACCCACAGACTTGGGATGTTCCAGCCTCTACATACTCGTGAGCCATTTCCTTGATACAAATCTCTCTATATACATTTATATGTTTGACTGGTTTTGCTTCTCTAAAGACCCAGCCTAAGACACTCACTATGCCTTAGCCATTTCTGTGGCTTTAATATTATAAGCAATGACTCCAAAACTTATATCCAAAGTCCAAACTTCTCTTCTGAGATCCCACAGGTATATTCAACTGCCTTCTTGACATTCTCACTCAGCTGTTTCCTAAACGCATTATACATTATATGCCAGAAAGCAAATATTTCAGCCCGTCTTTTTTTTCCCCCAAATTTTACTCTTTCTTCATTTTTTACTACTCTGTAAATGGGAAGTATCATTAACTTAAAAAAAAAAAAACCTGTTGCTGTTGAGTCGATCCTGACTCACGGCAACCCCATGTGTTACAGAGTAGAACTACTCCATAGGGTTTTCTTGGCTGTAATCTTAACAGAAGCAGGTCACCAGGCCTTTCTTCCATAGCACCACGGGGTGGGTTCAAACTGCTAACCTTTAGGTTAGTAGTCAAGCACAAGCTGTTTGTACAACCCACGGACCTTACTAACTACCTCTACCTGATTTCAGAAATCTTGTAGTCCATCTTCCTCTGACCTCATATCCGAACAATTGATGGCTTCTCCCAAATCTATCCTTTGCTTTCCACAGTAACACTCACAGCCCTAGTTCTGGTCACCATCATGTCTTACTTGGCAAAAGCCTCTAGCTTATCTCCCTGATTTCATTCTTCCCTTTCCCTAATCTAATATCCGCATGGAATTCTGATTAACCTTCTAAAACATAAGTTAAGATGATGAGTTCACATTGTGTTTGGGGGGAAAAAAATGCAGCCTAAAGGAACTTAAGGCCTGGCCCTGCTACTTCAAGCTCGTCACATGTCATGTTCCTTTCCTCTTTGCATGTTACACTCCAGACTCATCAGCCTTCCTCAAGTCCCTTAAACACACTACTAGCTTCTCAACTCTGGGACTGAGCTTTTTTTACTTCCTTTCTGGAAACCATCTTTGCCTCCTGTGTACCTTACTGTCTCCTTTTCATCCTTCTTGTCTTGTCTTAAGTATCAGCTCTAAGTATGTCTGTCCTGTTTCTCTCTTTTTCTCTCTCCCTCCCTCTCTCTCTTTCTCTCTCTCACTCCAGTTTCCTTGATGGCACTTGTAACAATTATTAATATGCAGTTTTGCTTTCCTTGTTTGTTGTTTGTCTCTCTCAATGACCTGTAGAATTTGTTATTGCTTTAGACTAGATGGTTGTAATTGCCAAATACTTGAATGAATAAAATGTTTGCTATATTTGTTGCTAGAGTTATAACTGGTCTACTTGTTCATTCTCTACAGCTAACTGGAAAATCCAAAGATGCTGGGAGAAAGATATAGGACACTGCAGAAAACGATGTTTCCAAAATGAAAGATACAAACTTCTTTGTAAGAACAAGCTAACATGCTGCATTCCCATAACAGCACAATCGTCCACTCCAAAGCCACCACCTCGTGTGATATATATAGAAGATATAACAGTTACAACGGAAACTTATCCTCTTCTCACTATGGATGACTTTATTACTTTTAAAATTCTTACCCCATCTCAGGCTAAAACGACCAAGAAAATCTCTTCTGAGAGCACTGTCAGTATCAGATAACTACATAATGTTTCCTCTTGGGTAGGGGACACTAGAGATACCACTGAGAATAATAATATCAGTTAATTACACTGACGCAATCTCACTAGAAGCATTTCCATTGGGGTTGGAAGATCACAGGGGTAGCCATAATTGCTAATGCAAGACAAGAGCCAAGACAGTTACCTTACAATGAGAAATGTTTAGAGAAAAAATGCATAGGAGATACAGGGGTTCTATTTATGGGGCTTACCTTCTTTGCCTGTCTTCCTTTGATTTATTAAAATATATGGGCTAAGTTTTGCTCTCAAGTGAACATTTGTGTGCCTATTTTTCCATGCAAAAAAAAAAAAATGAAGGCCATTGTTTGAAGTTGTCTATTATGAATTGAGACGAGGATTTTGATTTTACTAATTCCTGATTCAACACTATCATATATAGAAGAACATAATAGAGGCACGTACAAAGAAAATTCCAGATAAGTCCTCCCCCCTCCCCTGCTTTTTGTAAGCTGTAACCTTAAACCCTTTCTGTAGCATGTGGTCAAATTCTGTTTAAGGCTTCAGCTAGAGATGAACCCAGTGGCCTCATCCATCCAGCACAAGCACTGATCTTACTGGATAGAGATAAAAGTGGGACTGACTTACAGAGCACATCATTTTAAATTAAAAGCTCCATCACAAGTTCTACTTATCTTTTCAATGTTCTCCCCTTCTCAAAAGTCCAACTCGCAACTATGGTGGCCTCATAGCATCCCTCTTTAGGTCTCGGTGTTATCCATGAATGTTAGTCATATGTACTGTATCTCTGCTTTGTGACTGTAAGCATGTGAGTGCTGTGTGTATGGCAATAGATGAGTCCTATCTGACACCACGGAGAAGCAGTTATTAAGGTTGATTAGTTATTAATGTGTCGGGCTAAGGCTAGGGATGCAGCCTTAATTGCAGCCTCAGATGCCTGAATGTCTCAGAAGCAAGAAAAGTTATCCCTCTAAATCTTTTTTTGTGGTCCATAAAAAGATTCGAGTGATCATGGCTGTACTTTGGATATGGACCATCGCACTACTGGCTTTTAGTAGATCTCATATTCTGATAGGTCTTACACCTCCAGTTAAGTTTGCCTGAGAAAGAGGGGCCTCCCAGGACATTATATTTTGAGTGCTAAAGTTGGAAAAGCCCTGGGCAAACAGGGACAAGTTGATCACCCTTTCTCCAGTGTCCCTCTGCCTAAAATGCTCTTCTTCCATTTCTTTGCATGGCTGACACCTCATTATGCAGGTCATATGTCAACTCTTCACAGAGGCATTCTTTGACCATACAACCCTCCCTATACTACCTGCCTGCGTCAGTTCAGAGTACTCTCATATGTCACCTTAGAGACCATCTTTGACCATGCAGACCATTCTTCACTCTACTTTGTATTATTTTCTTCTTATCACTTAAATTCTTTGAAATTTTTTTTCGAATTTATTTTTCTGCCATTTGAATTATTTATTTGTGGTCTGTCACTGCCACTATAATGTATACATAATCCTTATCTCTTGGTCTTGTTTGTGACTGTGTCCCAAGCTGCTAGACCAGTGCCTTACTTAGATGCTCAATAAAAATTTGAGAACAAATTGTTCATGCAATTATCTCAATAAATCTGGTATGGCTACACAATACAAAGCTGCATTCTTCAAACTGGGATACCAGTTGCAGAAAGATTTTCCAAAGTATGTGCCTTGGTAATTTAAGGAAATCCATTTTCAGACCCTCAATTTTAACAAACTCTTCTTTCCTCCACTTTCACAATTTCCCTTCTCCCACTCTGAAAAGAAACTTATCTCTCACCCATCCCTTATTTGACAATCATGGGTTGCCCAGCATGTAAAAATCTTCAGGTGCCAAATAGTGAATAACTGAAATATTTGTACTGGTATTGAGAAAGTGAGTAAAGATAGACTTTGGATCCCCTCGTGTGATTTCAATTTTCTGTTTACAAAAGAAATGATGGGAGAATCAAGTTCATAGTTGATAAAACATTAAATAAAAAACTTCAATTATAGCTTACTAGGAGATTTTTGGCATATAATTTGTAAGAAGTTTAAAGAACCCTGTGATCAGCCTATATCTATCTACCTACCTGTCATCTATTTATCTGATCTTACACCTTCCTCATCAATTTATTTATGTGAATAGTTTTCCCAGCACTTATATTTTTAAAAATAAAAAATGGGAAAAAAATTGATGCCGAACTTCATCTCATTCCAGTAAGAAATAACTTTCCTCCATATATACATGAATCATGTATACATTTTCATTAACAATGAATTATATATACATTTATTAAGAAGGTGTATTTATAGTAAAAATGTTACTTTTGTGCATTAACAATTATTTTTCATGTTTTATGTAATTTTGATCAATTTTGTTCCATATAATTACAATGATGACTCAATCTTGAACATTTTTAAATATTTAAAGCCTATGTTCACAGAGATTTCCAACAATAAATTATAACATATCTCCACGTTTTGCTGCAGAGAAACATGGTAGAACGATCAATAGATTTTCAAATATAAAAATGTATAATATTAAGATACAATTTTGTAAAGAGAGTGGAATAAAAATAAAAATTCAAGAAAAAAAGGATGTAATATTTCTAATTGCTAAAGAATTCACCAGATATATTTAATCTAATTTTTTACATGTCAATATTTACAATACACCATAATAATCTTTTACCAGTATTTAAGTTTATGATGAGATATATTATTTCTCAACTTAAAGTAGTGTTAGGAGAAACAGCTTTTCAAAATTCAAAGAAGTTTGAAGATGACACCTAAAACTGATATGTTATTGTCAAATATTTTTGGTATGTTATTTTAGTTGCTGCTAAATCTGCTGCAAAAGAGTTCTTTAAAGTGTTAAAAAGCAAAGATGTCACTTTGAGAACTAAGATTTGTCTGGCCCAAGCCACGGTATTTTCAATTGCCTCACATGCATGCAAAAGCTGGACAATGAATAAGGAAGACCAAAGAAGAATTGATACATTGAATTAAGGTGTTGGTGAAGAATATTAACTATACCATGGACTTCCAGAAGAATGAACAAATCCGCCTTGGAACTGCTGGTTATGCAGTCACCACTCAATTTGAATTAACTGAAAGGGTCGCATTCCCACAATTCAGACCTATTCAGCAAGCAGAACTGCATGCCCTGAGCCTGCCAGTTATTCAGAGGACAGTCCATGAACGTTTTCACAGACAATAGATATGCTCTTGGAGTAGTTCTTGATATATTTTGTTTTGTTTTACATCAGGGAATTATGTTAATTTACAAACTACTCATGCTGTCCAAAGTCTCCTTAACTCTGAACTCACTCAACACTTCTCTTCCTCCAGACTAACTTCTTATGAGGTCCTTCTATTCCCTCCACCTTATTTACATCTCAAACAGTGTAATATTCTCAACCCAGCTACTTTGTGGCCTTTACCTAGTAAAGGAGAACTACATGACTGTGAACTGGTAACTTCACAAATGGTCACACCGCTCCCTTACCTACAGGATATTCCTTTAACAAATTCTGATTTGGTACAGTTTGTGGATGGATCGTACGGCAAAAACCAGGAGAGTTAATTTTCAAGCTGGTTATGCAGTTACCACTCAATTTGAATTAATTGAAAGGGAAGAATTCCCACAATTCAGATATGCTCAACCAGCAGAATTTCATGCCCTCACCCGAACCTACCATTTATCCAATGGACAGCAGATATGCTTTTGGAATAGTTCATGGTTTTGGAAAACTATGGAAACTCAAAAGAGTTCCTAACTGCTACCAGTGTTCCCATTAAAAACAGAAAAGAGATCAATGACCTTTTTTCTGCCATTTTACTGCCTTCTGAGATTTCTGTACTAAAAATAGAGGCTTACATAAGATGCTCTGAACCCGAATACCAAGAAAATGCACTCAATGACTTCCATGAAAAGGCAGAGAGCACAGAATCCCTTGCACCAATGTCTTATTGAATGAATGTTGTAACAACCACAATGTGAATAGTTCACTGCATTCTTTAATACCAGAACCCTACCTTCTGCAGTCCAAAAAATTTGACCATAAAACAAGGGTCTGCCCCAGACTCCGAAAAGAGTTACTAGGTCCACAACGGATGTAAATTTAATCCAAATTTTGGGTTCTGAGAAAGCCAAGATGGCCACTTAAAAGAATCATTAAAAGAACCTTTATTTTGAACTTTACACTTCATTGCTCTTCCTGCATTGATAAAATGACTCAAACAACAAGTAGATATTAGTGGGGGAATTTCCAAAAAGCAGCCCAAGCAGTTTATAATCAATATTTGACTTGTCTCACCTGTAAACCAGGAAAATCTATTCCAGTTGCCAGAGGATTTTCACTCTCCTTCCAGGTCCTTTTGAACAATTGCAATTAGGTTTATCCAACTCCCCCAAGCATGTACTGTGTTTTAGTCATTGTTTGCAAATTTTCTGGATGGGCTGAAGCTTTTCCATGCTGAAAGACCAATTTCCTTACTGTAGCAAAAAAAGCTCTCAGAAAATGTTTTTTCCTACCTATGGAATTTCAGTCACCATTTTTAGTGACCAGGGCACTCATTTTACTGGACAGATTATACAGGCATTGACCAAGATTTTGCATACTGATTGGTATTATCAATGCACATACAATCTCTAATCACCTGACAAGGTTGAAAGAATCAATGGAATTCTTAATTTAAAACTTTCAAAATTAATGGAAACCACTGTACTTCCCTGGCCTAAAGTCCTCCCTTTAGCCCTCATGGCCATTTGTAGTACTTCTTTTGGAAAACATAAACTGCCCCCCTATGAAATTATGACTCAAAGACCTGTGTCTTTATGCACCATGTCATCACTTGAACATTGCCATACACTGAAATGACTCGTTATTGTAAGGCTCCTATGCAATATGCCAAAGGTTATTCTCAACAGGTCAAAGAGGCTTTTTCTCCCCTAACTCAGAGGATCAAATTCATCACCACCTATCTCCAAATGATTGGGTATTATGGAAATGATATCAATGCAAAATTGCTCTCAAACTTCATTGGAAAGGACTTACTGAGTACTAATAACCACTAACGTTGCAGCCAAATTACAAGGCTTTCTACCAAGGGTACACATTTACCAGCTAAAACTGGCCCCATCTGATTCTTAGTCCTATCTGTCTATTGGAGAGATAAAAACTCAGACTAACCAGGAAGAGAAGTTGCGACATCATGAGGTAAACAGCTTTTACCCAAGATCATGGATCAAGAAACTATGGGATTTCTTTTTCTCATTGCCACTCTTACTTTTGTTACAACATTCTTCTGCTGTCTATTTTTCACAGTAAAGACCCTTATCTTTCTCTCACTTTTACTCTTTGCCCTGGTGTGGAAAGATAACTCTTGTTCATATCTCCCAGGCCATTGAAAGAGGAAGAAACTTCACCAATTGATGGATTTGTCACTACAAGCTCCATTCTTTTCATGACTCTGAGACCCACAGGCCCTTCCCATAAATAATTTTTCCAGAGTTCCCAATACCACTATAGATAGCAACAAGAGCACTACTTCAGTGGTTGCTGGGGTTCGACTTTTACACCCTAATATGCCTGCGCCTTTCTTAAACTTTTTGACCCCTGTTGTCTGAAGGGCACAATTAGCATCAAAACAAGTGAGTGCCTCAAAAGACATTATTAGATATACTACTGTTCATAATCTTCCATGGCCTTATATTTACTGGGACAAAATTTGCATCAAGGAACCACTATTATAAGAACTCAAGAAATAGTTTAAACAGAGAAGAAAATATTCTTCAATGGTTACTACAGTGGGGGGAGGGAGGGAGAGGGGTAGTCACTAATTAGATAGCAGACCAGAACTACTTTAGGTGAAGGGAAAGACAACACACAATACAGGAGAGGTCAGCACAACTGGGCTAAACCAAAAGCAAAGAAGTTTCCTGAATAGACCAAATGCTTCGGAGGCCAGAATGGAGGGGCAGGGCTTTGGGAGCCACAGTTTCAGGGGACATCTAGGTCAATTGTCATAATAAAATCTATTAAGAAAACATTCTGCATCCCACTTTGGAGAGTGGCGTCTGGGGTCTTAAATGTTAGCAAGCGACCATCTAAAAAAAAAGCGACCATCTAAGATGTATCAATTGGTCTTAACCCACCTGCAGCAAAGGAGAATGAAGAACACCAAAGACACAAGGTAATTATGAGCCCAAGAGACACAAAGAGCCACATAAATCAGAGACGACATCAGCCTGAGACCAGAAGAACTAGATAGTGCCCAGCTACAACCGATGACTGCCCAGACAGAGAACACAGCAGAGAATCCCTGAAGGAGCAGGAGAGCAGTGGGATGCAGACCTCAAATTCTCATAAAAAGACCAGACTTAATGGACTCACTGAGATTAGAAGGCCCCCGGAGGTCATGGTCCCCAGACCTTGCGTTAGCCCAAGACAGGAACCATCCCCAAAGCCAACTCTTCAGACAGGAATTGGACTGGGCTATAAAATAGACAATGACACTAGTAAGGGGTGAGCTTCTTGGTTCAAGTAGACACATGAGACTAAGTGGGCACCTCCTGTCTGGAGGGAGATGAGAAGGCAGAGGGGGACTGAAGTTGGCTGAATGGACACAGGAATACAGAATGGAGAGAAGGAGTGTGCTGTCTCATTAGGGGGAGAGCAACTAGGAGTATATAGCAAGGTGGATAGAAATTTCTGTATGAGAGACTGACTTGATTTGTACACTTTCACTTAAAGCACAATAAAAAAAATTTTTTTTTAATTGCCTCAAAGAAACAATCTAAAAAGGCCCACACCAAACATGGTTTCAGGGAATACCTAGTTCAGTTGGCATAAAATATTCATAAAGAAAATGTTTTACATTCTACTTTGGTGAGTAGCATCTGGCATCTTAAAAGCCTGTGAGTGGCCATCTGAGTTACTCCACTGGTCTCACCCCTTCAGGAGTAAGGGAGAATGAAGAAAACTAAAGATAAAAGGAAAAGATTAGTCCAAAGAACTAATGGACCACAACTACTGCAGCCTTCGCCAGACTGAGCCCAGTACAACTAGATGGTGCCTGGCTACCACCACAGACTGCTCTGACAGGGATCACAATAGAGGGTCCTGGACAGAGCTGGAGAAAAATGTAAAACAAAATTCTAACTCACTAAAAAAGACCAGACTTACTGGTCTGACAGAGACTGGAGAAACCCCAAGAGTATGTCCCCTGGATACCCTCTTACCTCAGTAATGAAGTCACTCCTGAGGTTCACCCTTCAGCCAAAGATTAGACAGGCCCATAAAACAAAACAAGACTAAAAGGTCACACCAGCCCAGGGGCAAGGACTAGAAGGCAGGAGGGGACAAGAAAGCTGGTAATAGGGAACCCAAGGTAGAGAAGGGAGAGCGTTGATGTGTCATGGTGTTGTTAACCAATGCCATAAAGCAAATTGTGCACTACCTGTTTAATGAGAAACTAGTTTGTTCTGTAAACCTTCATCTATATAACAATTAAAAAATTAGAAAAATAAACTTGAAGTGGTGAACTATGGAAAAAATAAAATAAACATAAAAAGGCCCAGCCTAATTTCACAACTATGGCAAATATTCAGAAAAAAGACAATCTCACTTGGATTCCTTCCCATATGTGATAATGTCTTTGTAGAATCAAGGCTTGAAAATGCAAAACAAAGTATTCTAGAAAATGAAACTGATAATAATCAGACCCTAGTAGGTACATTATGTGTTCCATCCAGGTATGCCTTTATCTGTGGAGGAACTCATTCTCCTGACAAGGTGTGCACATCAGTAGTAACATGTCTTAAAGGCTGGCTTTTGATGGGATAATGAACTACTGCAGTTTTGGTGACTCCTTTGTTCATTCATAATCAATTGGAAATGGCCCATTGGACTGCTTCTCTTAATCTTCACCTTAGAATTAAATGAGAATCACCAGAGGTATTCATGATATAGGTTTTGCTTCTTTTGATAGATCCTTCCTACTGTGGCTAGGAGTCAGCACTAATGAACACATGATTAGAAATTTGTCAATTATGTTAAAAGATATTCTGGAGTCTACTTCTAAGGCAATAGCAGCCTTTCTTGGTTACCTAGCACTGTTATAACAGAAATACCACAAGTGGATGACTTTAACAAAGAGAAATTTATTCTCTCACAGCCTAGTAGGCTACAAGTCCAAATTCAGGGTATCAGCTCTAGGGGAAGGCTTTCTCTTTCTGTCAGCTCTGAAGGGAGGTCCTTGTTGTCAATTTTCCCCTGAACTTTGAGCTTCTCCACACAGAAACCTCAGGTCCAAAGGGCGTGCTCTGCTCTCAGCACTGCTTTCTTGGAGGTATGATGTCCCCCTGTCTCTCTGCTCACTTATCTCTTTTCTATCTCAAAAGAAATTGGCTTAAGACACAATCAAATCTTGTATATCTCATCAACATACCTACTGCTAATCTGTCTCATTAACATCATAGTGATAGGATTTAAAACACACAGGAAAATCATAGCAGATGACAAAATGGTGGACAATCATACATTACTGGGAATCATAGCCTAGCCAAATTGATACATATATTTTTGGGGGACACAATTCAATCCTTGATACAGCTCAAGAAAAGCCTTTAGATTCCTTAGTCAAAGTTGTCCTAGATGACACGATATCCCTCAACTATCTCCCTCCTGAGCAGGGAAGAGTCTATGCAGTGACTAATACAACATGTTGTACTTGGATTAATTCTTCTGGGGAGGTCAAGACTCAAGTACATGAAATAGAAAAGCAAACCACCTGACTTAAACAGATAAAACCTGACTCAGGGTTGTTTTTTGGCCTTTTCGATTTTAACTGGTTAGAGTCATGGGGAACTTGGCTTCAAAGTGCACTCCAAACAGTGGGCATTGTCCTCCTTATAATTATGGTCTCCCTGGTGGCATAGTGGTTAAGGGCTATGACTGCTAACCAAAAGGCTGGCAGTTCAAATCCACCAGGCACTCCTTGGAAACTCTATGGGGCAGTTCTACTCTGTTCTATAGGGCTGCTATGAGTTGGAATTGACTTGACTGCAAACGGTTTGGCTTTTTTGTTTTCTGGTGTGTCATATCCTTTCAAAAGTCTTAAATGTGTGTTTACAACCTCCAAAGCATCATCAAATGATCTCATTAAGGCTGGAATGACAAAGGAAAAATGAAGCAGAGGTTCGCCTCCAAGAAATACCAGCCTAACATAGTGGCCTGTGACTATTCCACCACAACTGACCTAAGCATCAATGTGGTAACTTAAGAGTGGTGTTCTTACCTTAAATTTTTATCACACCTCTCAATAACTGCGAATATGATCAAAAGGAGAGATATAAATAACCTGGCTAAAGTAGGCCCAAAATGAAGTTACTCCTGCTGATCCCCACGTCAGCAAACTGACACCTAAGTTTTTATCTCATTTAAATTCCTAACTTCCCCAGGAGCCAAAATCCAAATCAATCAATTGACTCTCCCAGAAACAGAAACCTAAGATAGCCAATCTGAACCTGACTGATCAATTTAAAATGGTCCAAATTTTCCCTTGATCTCCAAATAAGAACAGAAAATGCCTACCAGCCAATCCAAAAATTGACCAGTACATCTTCTTTGTTACCTGTTTACCTGCTTTTCCACCTTTACTGTGCTTTGGAAAGCCCATCTGACTTCCAGACTAGACATTCTCCGGATCATGAACTGAAAAACAAAGCCAATGAGTTCATATACAAATTTAATATTGTAGAAATTTCCTTTTTAACATTCTACTAAAGTTGATGATGCCTGAGAAGTTTTCTAAAAACCTTCTAAGGTTGGCAATACAGTAAAAATGTGAATTGTATGTTTAACATACATGGAATTTCAATCAGTGAGGAAAAAGTTAGACTCTTTAAAATAGGCAACAGAAAACTTAGATACCTATTTAGACAAAAAAGAAAATTAGATAACTGCTTTATATCATATTCAATTATAATTTTACATGGGTTAATTAATTAAACATGGAAATATAAAACACCAAAATAATATGTAGCTAATAGCTTCTATAAACTTGAGTGGGAAAGGCTTTCTTAGCATAAAACTAAGGCAAGAGAACAAGGAAAATGTAGATAAACTCCTTAAATTTAAGTAATTATTAATTAGAAATACCAACACAAATACATTTACCATAATGATGAATAAACTATATCTTTCATTTATAATTAAAACAGGAATGCAATTGAGAGGATTTAGAACTTTTAATAGTCTCCAAAAAATTTCCTTGAGTGGAACTGTGTCAGTTGAAATAGACTAAGAAACCCCGTGGGGAAAAATTCAGGCTTGGTGTATTCTTGGGGGTTGACATATACACACACAAGTACATTTTTTAGCCCACTGGTAGACTGGCTGTAGCCACATTTTAAAAAGAGTGATAGAAAGTTCCATCTGCAGGTGGGGCCAAGATGGCAGAATAGACAGATGCTTCTGGTGAGCCCTCTTACAACAAAGACTCGAAAATACAAGTGAAATGAGTATATTTACAACAAGCTAGGAGCCCTGAACATCAAAGGCAAAGTTAGAAAACGAACTGAACGATGGGGAGGAAGAGACAGTTCAGAAGTAGAGAGAACTTAGAGGACCTGAATCACCGGAAGGCCTCAGGCACCATTCCTGGGAGCAGTTGCGGTGGGATGATACTAGCGTTAGGCTGCAGTTTCCTCAAGGACAAGCAGCCAGCCACACAGCCTACTCACACCTCCGAAACCAGAGAAGAACGGCACTTTCAGCAAAAGCTAAGTACTTGCAAATATTTTACCACGCCCTCTGCCCCCAAGCTGGCTTCAGTGGCTGTTGATTTCCTGGGCATGAAATAGGCCCTGCTGAGTGCCTAGAGCCATACTCCTGGCCTTGGAGAAGGAATAAATTTGCAATGAGGGGAAAAGATAATTTGCCAGCTCCACTAACCAGGGGAGCTCAGGACAGAAGCGGCCCCTGTCCAGGCATAAACGGTCCATGGACTTAAAGCATGGACCTATGTGGGCCTATTTCAGGAGAGTGGGCCCTTGTTGGCAGACTACAACTCTTTCAGCTGTACAGTGGAGAGGTGGGTGCTTGATGTTTCACACTGCATTGCCTATTAAACAGAATCCTCACCTACCCACATCAGGTGCCTAAGGACTGGTGGCTCCACTCAAGCCACCCAGCCACCCACAACAGGGGTCCAAGGATAACTGGTACCTCCCAGTCCTTACAACCAAAAGCATTGGGTGCCCATGGTCCATCTGCAGAACCCACCCACCTGTACAGTCTAGGGAAGAGGGGTGCACTTTCCTCAGATACACTTGGGGGACTATTCTTAGCCTTTTGCCTTGTTCAGAGCATGGTCCCCTGCTGCAACCAGATACTGGTATCTACACCAATCATCCCTGACCCTCTAAGACTGTAGGACAGAGCCTGTACCACACACTTGATGATCAGCTACCTGGACACCTGAGCTGAATTCGTACAAGAAAAGTGAATGGACTCCTAGACTGATATACCTAATAACAGCTCTAGCCATCTAGGGACAGGACGTCAGAGCTCCAAAGGCGAAAATAATCAAGCTAGCTCACTCAAGCAACCCATTTGCGCATATCAAAACAAAACAAAGCAAGAAGCTACAATACAGTATGCAAACATAAAATAAACTAATACAATAACTTATAGATGGCTCAGAGACAACAGTCAATATCAAATCACATAAAGAAACAGGCCATGATAGCTTCAACAAGCTCTCAAACAAAGAATCAAGGGATCATTTAGATGAAAGTGTATTCCTGGAATTACCAGATGCAGAATACCAAACCAAAAACCAAACCCAGTGCCATCGAGTCAATTCCAACTTATAGCGACCCTATAGGACAGAGTAGAACTGCCTCGTAGTTTCCAAGGGGTGCCTGGCAGATGCAGAATACAAAAGATTAATATACAGAACCCTTCAAGACATCAGGAAAGGAATCAGGCAATATGCAGAACAAGCCAAGGAACACAGATAAAGCAGTTGAAGAAATTAAAAAGGTTATCCAGGAACATAATGAAAAATCTAATAAGCCAGAAAAATCCATAGACAGACAGCAATCAGAAATTCAGAAGATTAACAATAAAATTACAAAAGTAGACAACTCAGTAGAAAGTCAGAGGAGCAGAATTGAGCAAGGAGAAGCAAGAATTTCTGAACACGAAGATAAATCACTTAGCACTAATATATTTGAAGAAAAATCCGATAAAAGAATTTGAAAAAACAAAGAAACCTTAAGAATCATGTGGGACTCTATCAAGAGAAATAACCTACAAGTGATTGGAGTACCAGAACAGGGAGGGATAACAGAAAATACAGAGAGAATTGTTGAAGATCTGTTGGTAGAAAACTTCCCTGATGTCATGAAAGATGAGAAGATATCTGCCCAAGATGCTCATCAAACACCACATAAGGTAGATTTTAAAAGAAAGTCACCAAGGCATATTATAATCAAACTTGCCAAGACCAAAAATAAAGAGAGAATTTTAAGACCAGCTAGGGATAAATGAAAAGTCAACTAAAAAGGGGAGTCGATAAGAGTAAGCTTGGACTACTCAGCAAAAATCAGGCAGGCAAGAAGGCAATGGGATGACTTACATAAAGCACTGATGGAAAAAAATTGCCAGCCAAGAATCATATATCCAGCAAATATATCTGTCAAATATGAAGATGAAATTAGGATATTTCCCGATAAACAGAAGTTTAAGGAATTTGTAAAAACCAAACCAAAACTACAAGAAATACTAAAGGGAGTTCTTTGGTTAGAAAATCAATAATATCAGGTATCAACCCAAGACTAGAACACTGGGCAGAGCAATCAGAACTCAACCCACACAGGGAAATCACAAAAATAAATCAAGATTAAAAAAAAAAACTCAAAACAGGGAAACAGCAATGTTATTATGTAAAAGAAGATAACATTAAAACAATAAAGAGGGAATAAGAAATGTAATCACAGATCTTTCATATGGAGAGGAAGACAAGACGATACAAAGAAATTCAAGTTAGGTTTAAATTTAGAAAAATAGGGGTAAATATTATGGTAACGAAAAAGGAGACAAACTATCCTACACATCAAAATAAAATACAAGAAAAAAATAGAGACTGAGCAGAAATAAAATCAACAATGACGAACATGAGGAAAAGACAATATGTAAACTACTCAGCACAAAAAATTAAGTGGGAAAAAGAAACTGTCAACAACACACACAAAAAAAGACATCAAAATGGTAGCACTATATTCATACCTATCCATAATTACGCTGAATGTAAATGGACTAAATGCACCAACGAAGAGATAGAGAGTGGCAGAATGGCTTTAAAAACATGATCTGTCTGTATGCTGCCTACAAGAGACACACCTTAGACTTAGAGACACAAACTAAAACTCAAAGGATGGAAAAAATATATATCAAGCGAACAACAATCAAAAAAGAGCAGGAGTGGCAATATTAATTTCTGACAAAATAGACTTTAAAGTTAAATCCATCAGAAAGGATAAGGAAGGACACTATATAATGACTAAAGGGGCAACATACAAGGAGGATATAACCATATTAAATATTTATGCACCCAATGATAGGGCTGCAAGATACATAACACAAACTCTATCAGCATTGAAAAATGAGATAGACAGCTCCACAACAATAGTAGGAGATTTCAACACACAATATTTGGTGAAGGACAGGACATCCAGAGATCAATAAAGACACGGAAGATCTAAATGCCCCAGTCAACCAACCTGACCTCATAGACATATACAGAACACTCCACCCAAGAGCAGCCAAGTATACTTTCTTTTCTAGTGCACATGGAACATTTCCTAGAATAGACCACATATTAGGTCATAAAGCAAGGCTTAGCAGAATCCAAAACGTTGAAATATTACAAAAAATCTTCTTTGACCATAAGGCCATAAAAGTAGAAATCAATAAGAGAAAAAGCAGAGAAAAGAAATCAAACACTTGGAAACTGAACAATAAATACCCTGCTCAAAAAAGACTGGATTATAGAAGACATTAAGGATGGAATAAAGAAATTCAGAGAATCCAGTGAGAATGAAAACTCTCCCTATCAGAACCTTTGGGACACAGCGAAAGCAGTGCTCAGAGGTCAATTTATTTCAATAAATGCACACACCCAAAAAGAAGAGAGGGCCAAAATCAAAGAATTATCCCTACAACTTGAACAAATAGAAAGAGAGCAACAAAAGAAACCCTCAGGCACCAGAAGAAAGCAAATAATAAAAATCAGAGCAGAATTAAATGAAATAGAAAACAGAAAAACAGTTGAAAGAATTAACAAGACCAAAAGCTGGTTCTTTGAAAAAATTAACAAAATTGGTAAATCTTTTGCCAAACTGACAAAAGAAAAACAGGAGAGGAAGGAAATTACCCAAATAAGAAATGAGATCAGCAATATTACAATAGACCCAACTGAAATTAAAAGAATCATATCAGATTACTAACATTGCAAAAATATCTATTCTACCAAAAGCGATATATAGATTTAATGTAATTTTGATCCAAATTCCAACAAGTTTCTTTAATGAGATGGAGAAAAAAGAACACCAACTTCATATGGAAGGGAAAGAGGCCTCAGATAAGCAAAGCATTACTGAAAAAGAAGAACAAAGTGGGAGGCCTCACTCTACCTGATTTTAGAATCTATTATACCGCCACAGTAGTCAAAACAGCTTGGTACTGGTACAACAACAGATACATAGACCAACAGGACAGAATTGAGAATTTGGACATAAATCCGTACACATACGAGCAGTTGATATTTGACAAAGGCCCCAAATCTATTAAATGCGGGAAAAGACAATCTTTTTAACAAATGGTGCTGGCATAACTGGATATCCATCTGGAAAAAATGAAACAAGACCCATACCTCACACCATGCACAAAAACTAACTCAAAATGGATCAAAGACCTACATATAAAATCTAAAATGATAAAGATCATGGAAGAAAAAATAAGGACAACCTTAGGAGCCCTAATACATGGCATAAACAGTGTACAAAACATTACTAACAGTGCAGAAAAGAAACTAGATAACTGGAAAAAAAAAAAAAAAAACTAGTGATAACTGGGAGCTCCTAAATATCAAACACCTATGTTCACCCAAAGACTTCACCAACAGAGCAAAAAGGTTACTGGGAAAAAGTTTTTAGCTATAATATTTCCAATCAGCACCTGATCTCTAAAATCTCTAAAATCTACATGATATTGCAAAAACTCAACTACAAAAAGACAAATAACCCTATTAAAAAATGGGCAAAAGATGTGAACAGACAGTTCACTAAAGAAGACATTCAAGTAGCTAACAGATACACGAGGAAATGTCACGATCATTAGCCATTAACCAAAAAAAACAGAAATGCAAATCAAAACTACAGTGAGATTCCATCTCACTCCAATAAGGCTGGCATCAATCCAAAAAACACAAAATAATAAATGTTGGAGAGGTTGTGGAGAGATTGGAACACTTACAACTGCTGGTGGGAATGTAAAATGGTACAACCACTTTGGAAATCGATTTGGCGCTTCCTTAAATTGCTAGAAATAGAACTACCATACGATTCAGCAATCCCACTCTTTGGAGTATATCCTAGAGAAATAAGAGCCTTTACACGAACAGATATATGCACACCCATGTTCATTGCAGCACTGTTTACAATAGCAAAAAGATGGAAGCAACCAAGGTGCCCATCAATGGATGAATGGATAAATTGTGGTGTATTTACACAGTGGAATACTACACATCGATAAAGAACAGTGAGGAATCTGTGAAACATTTCATAACATGGAGGAACCTGGAAGGCATTATGCTGAGTGAAATTAGTCAGTTGCAAAAGGACAAATATTGTATAAGACCACTATTATAAGAGCTCAAGAAACAGTTTAAACAGAGAGGAAAATAATCTTTGATGGTTACAAGAAGGGGGAGGGGGGAGGGAGAGGGAGATTCACTAATTAGATAGTAGATAAGAACTACTTTACATGAAGGGAAAAACAACACACAATACAGGAGAGGTCAGCACAACTGGACTAAACCAAAAGCAAAGAAGTTTCCTGAATAAACTGAATGCTTCGAAGGCCAGCATAGCAGTGGCAGGGGTTTGGGACCATGGTTTCAAGGGACATCTAAGTCAATTGGCATAATAAAATCTATGCAGAAAACATTCTGCATCCCACTTTGGAGGGTGGCGTCTGGGGTCTTAAACACTAGCAAGCAGCCATCTAAGATGCATCAATTGGTCTCAACTCACCTGCAGCAAAGGAGGATGAAGAACACCAAGGACACAAGGTAATCATGAGCCCAAGAGACAGAAAGGGCCACATAAACCAGAAACTACATCAGCCTGAGACTTGAAGAACTAGATGGTGCCCCGGCTACAACTGATGATTGCCCTGACAGGGAACACAACAGAAAACCCCTGAGGGAGCAGGAGAGCAGTGGGATGCAGACCCCAAATTCTTGTAAAAAGACCAGGCTTAATGGTCTGACTGAGACTAGAAGGACCCCGGTGGTCATGGCCACCAGGCCCTCTGTTAGCCCAAGACAGGAACCATTCCCAAAGCCAACTTTTCAGACAGGGATTGGACTGGACAATGGGATAGAAAAAGACGCTGGTGAAGAATGAACTTTTTGGAGCAAGTAGACACTTGAAACTACGTTGGCATCTCCTATCTGGAGGGGAGACAAGAGGACAGAGGGTGTCAGAAACTGGCTGAATGGACACAGAAAGAGAGATTGGAGGGAAGGAGCAGACTGTCTCATTAGGGGGAGAGCAATTAGGAGTATATAGCAAGGTGTATATAAATTTTTGTATGACAGACTGACTTGATTTGTAAACGTTCAGTTAAAGCACAACAAAACTGAAAAAAAAAAAAAGAAAGTTCCATCTGGAAGAGATTAAGCAAGCTGAAAAAGAGTTTAATGTATATAAGACATCATTGGGCGATGCAAATTGTTAACACACTTGGCTGCTTACTGAAAAGTTAGAGGTTCAAGGTCACCCAGAGGTGACTTGCAATAAAACCCTGGGGATCTACTTCCAAAAAATCAGCCATTGAATACACTACAGAGCACAGTTCTACTCTGACTCACACGGGGTCACTGAGAGCCAGGATCAGCTCAGTGGCAACTGGTTTTTACATAAAAAAAAAAAAACTAAGACGGTATTATTTCTGAATATAGCATTGGTGCTGACAGTGTTCATTCAATCACCTTTGAAGCATATGGAGAGAAAAAAGCCCATGAAAGAGCTATGTTAATAAATTATTGGTGGTAGGAGCATAGCTCCGGTTCTTCTGTCCCCGGTAAGATGGCTGTGAAATCTCTTTGTTTTTTCAATCATCTTGCCTTAGCAGGCAAAGCATGCACGTAAGGACGGAACAATTTGTTCTGTGCCATCTCCACTACTGCCTTTCTTTCTTTACTGATTTTTAACCATGGAATCGAGCATAGCAATGATTGTGCAGACTGTGCAGGCCTGGGCAGTGTGTTGGTTTATTGTACATAAGGTGGTTATGAGTGGGAACCGGCTCCACGGCACCTAACGACGACGACAATTTTAAATTCAGATCTCTAGCTCATTACTCTTTCTTGATCTGCAAATCCTCATATCCAACTATGTACATATTAATTATTTTTATTTGGAATGTTTGTACAGACTTCTCAGATGAAAACGTCCTGAACTGAAATTAGATGTTTCCCCTGAATGTGCTCTGTCTCCTGACCCTGTGCTCTCCCCAGCTCAGTAAAAAGCATCACTTCCATCTTGTTGCTCAAATCATTAACTCACCAATTATTTTTTATTTCTTTCCCCTCTCCTAACCCATCAGCGTGTGCTGTCAAATCAGTCTCCAAAATGATCTTAAATTCATCAATTTCTCTTCCCTGCCACCATCCTAGAGAAAGAACTATCCTTGCTTACTTGAATGATTATAATATCTTCACAACTTGTCTTCTGTTTCCACATTTTTCCTTCTTAAATTCATTATTCATGCAGTTGGATAACCCAGAAAGTTATCCTTAAAAATGTAAATTGAATCAGATTGTTCCCCCTCATAAACTTTGTTGTGTTTTACCACCTACTTGGTAGATTATATCCCTTTCACTGTTCCTCTCTGTGGGAGGATTATACGTACCGACACTGTTGAATTCAGGCATGGCCGTATGGCTTTTTACAGCCATAGATTGAGGAGCTACTCCAAGGAAGCAGAATCAGGGCCTGAAGGCTTAGGTCCACTTGCACTCTGCTCCAGAATGATTTCAAGTTTGCTATGTGAGTCCCTGGGTGGCATAAGCCATTAAGTGCTTGATTACTAACCAAGAGATTGGTGGTTTGAACCCACTCAGAGACCCCTCCAAAAAAAGGCCTGGCGATCTGCTTCAGAAAGATCACAGCCTTGAAAACTCTATGGAGCACAGTTCTGCTCCGCAACACACGAGGTCTCCATGAGTCACAATTAACTCTAAGACAACTAGTTTGGTTTTGTTTTTTATGCAAGATTGCTTGTGTGTCTTCCATTATTCCCCTTCTCAAATGAGAAGGTTTAATGTAGTTAGCCTATTCCTGTTCCATCATTGAATGGAGGGGCTTTGAGAGTACATAACTTACCTGTAAATATTTAGTACATAGATCTTCATATCAAAGGACATATACCTGATCCTCATTTAAAGTCTATAATGCACAATCCAACGATCCTGGACATTAAGCTTGAAATAGTACCTAGTTGGGAATTTTGGATCTTATTGGGAACATTCTGAAGGTGGTTCCCCCAGTTGCCATCGAGTCGATTCTGACTCATAGTGACCCTACAGGACAGAGTAGAAGTGCCCCATGGAGTTTCCAAGGAGCGCCTGGTGGATTCCAACTGCCGACCTTTTGGTTAGCAGCTGTAGCCTTAACTACTATGCCACTAGGGTTTCGTCTGAAGGTGGTAGGGGGACAGAAACAAATACTTAGTGATGTAGAGTGTCATATTACTGTTCATTAATATTTCCCAGCCCTCTTCATAGGAAGATTATATATTTACATCCTGTGAAAACTAGGCCTGGCCGTGTGACTTGCTTTGGTTAATGAAATGTGAGCAGAAGTGATAAGCTGTCACTCTCAGCTGTAGCTTTTAGAGGCCAAGCATGCTTCTCTACTCTCTTTTCCCTCTGTCAAAATTATCAGCAGTGTTGTAGGTATAGGATGTTCTGTCAACATGGGTCCTGGCATAGGAAAACTGCAGCTAAACCATAGTGGGCATGTAGCATAACCAGTAAGTAAACATTCCTGGTTGTAAGTCACTGATCTGGGAGTCATCTGTTACTGAAGCATGATGACTAGCCTGAAGGTTGCAATGGTCCCCGTTCCACTCTTCCCCTCACTCAATTTTCTCTAATTACACTAATTTTCTTTCAGTTTTTGAGTATCCCAAACTCTTTCCTGTGTTAGAGTTCTGGCCCTATTTTTTTTTAATCTATCTTAATTCCCAGAATTCTCTTTTCATGGCTCATCATAGCTAGCTTCTTCTTTTTGCTCAGATCTCATATTCAGTGTCACCTCCTGAGATGGGCCTTTCCTGGCCATCCATATTCATATTTGAACATTCCTGTGTTCCACTGGAAACCCGGGTGGTATAGTGGTTGAGTGCTCTGGCTCCTAACCAAGAGCTCAGCAGTTTGAATCCACCAGGTGCTCCTTGGAATCTGTATGGGGAAGTTCTACTCTGCCCTATAGTGTTGCTGTGAGTCAGAATCGACATGACCGCAGTGGGTTTGTTTTTTTTTATGTTCCATTATTATTATTTTTTTTTTTGTCTCAGCCTCTTGGTTCCTTTTATAGCAATGATCATAATCTGTACTCATTTTATAGACCTGTTGTTTATTTTTTATTATCTACCTTCATCACTAGACCATAAATTCCCTTAGGTTAGAGACCATATCAGTCTTTGTTGGCCACGTATCTTGTGTTTACTGAAATATTTATCGGTACAGTGGGTATTCAGGAAATGTTTGTTTAATGAATTAATATAATTAATCCTTCTGAGCCTCACTGGGGTTTTTGTAGAAAAGATATGAAACGGTGGTTGAATGGTGTTTTTTAATTCTACCAAGTCTTTTAATTCAAGATTATTTATTGTTATTCCAACAGCATACACCTCCTGCCTTCTTGCCAGTGAGGGAAATACAGCTTCTAACAGCCTAACATCTATAGTGCATAGAGAACTATATGAGCTGGGAGCACATAATCATTCCGTAAAAAAATACCTGATGGCTTTGGTTACTGAGACAAAGTTTTCTTCCAAAGTCATGCACTGGACCTACCTATTCTAACCTCATAGCCCCTCCATCTACAGATGTGTAATTTTTCATCCTGTGAGTTAATCTCATAATCTAGCCTTGTAGTGGAGGTGGAAAGTTGGTAAGTGGAAATGAAATGGGGTTTGTCTCACCTACACTGCGTATTCTAGGATGTATATTGTGTTTTTCCTATTGCATTTTTCTGTGTCCCCTTCTCTCACCATAAATATTCAGCAGTGCAAGCGTGGAGCAGAATCCAGCTCTCTCCAATTTGGGGCATTTTCCACACTTAGATGACCAAATGCTATCAGAGCTGGGTTAAAGCAAGTGGTTCAGAAACTTTAGCATACATCAGAATTACCTGGCAGGCTTGTTAAAATCCAGATTGCTGTTTCTCACCCCTAGAGCTTCTTAATCAGTAATTCTGAGGTGGAGCCCAAGAATTTGCATGTTTCACGAGTTCCCAAGTGATGTTGATGCTGCTGGTCCCTAGATGACACATTGTAAACCACTCACTAGGTTAGGGAAATGGATGATGGGGCGAAGCACTCAGTAGGGCTCTAGCTGAGATTTTAAGGATATATAAATAAATAAAGGATTCTCCAACTCACAGCTGGTCCAGATCAATTCCTCGGGTAAAAGAACACACAAGAATTTGGATTCAACAATGAGTTAGTAATAAAAAGTGTGCATTTGCCTCATATGTCCTCTCGTTCTATAAAGAAAGTCACCATAGTCCTGCTAAAGGCAGTTAGGAATTCAGTAAGGAGCCTTGGTGGTGCAATGGTTAAGTTCGGCTGCTAACTGAAAGGTTGGAGGTTGGAACACATTCAGTCATTCTGCAGGAGAAAGATGTGGCAATCTGCTTCCATAAAGATTAAAAATAAAAACCTACTGCTGTCCAGTCTATTCTGACCCATAGCAACCCTATAGGACAGAGTAGAACTTCCCCATAGGGTTTCAAGACTGTAATCTTTAAGGAAGCAAACTGCCACAGCTTTCTTCTACGGAGCAGCTGACGGGTTCGAATTGTCGACCTTTCAGGTAGCAGCCTAGCACTTAACCACTGCTCCACCACGGCTCCTTTCTGTTAAAAAAAAAAAAAAAAAAAAAAAGCTATTGCCATCAAGTCGATTCCGACTTATAGCAACGAGTCAGAATCGACTCGACGGCACTGGGTTCTGGGTGTAGGACAGAGTAGAACTGCCCAGTAGGGTTTCAAAGGAGTGGCTGGTGGATTTGAACTGCCAACCTTTTGGTTAACAGCCAAATCCTTAACCATTGTGTCACCAGGGCCCCATCTGTAAAGATTACAGCCTAGGAAACCCTATGGGGTATACTCTGTCACATGGTGTCACTATGAATCAAAATCAACTCGACAACACCTAACAACAAGAGAAATTCTAAGGCTCAGCGTTCTGATCTTGGCTGCTTATTTTGCAACCAGGAAGCATGAATAACATTAGAAGCCTCCTAACACATGTTAGAAAGAAAGAGGGAATAGAAAGGGAAGGCAGTACTGCAATACTCAAGGAGCAGACTAAGCCTATGCGTAGGGCAACTGCAAAGCAGGGAACACCCAAACAATGAAAAAAAAAAAAACGTTTTGGACAAAAAAGATATTAGTATTTCAAAATAGTATTTAAGAAAGGGGCAGGAGTTCCAGAATGACTGCATAAAGGAGCTTCACAAATCCTCTCCCCCCAAAGCAATGATATACTTCCAGAATGATGGTTAGTGTAAGAAGCTCAAGGGCTCTCACCAGAGAAATGACCATTTAACTGGTGAAAATTATGAAAACAAAATTATTTTAAAAAATCCATTTAAAGTAGTATCTGGAAATTGTCCCAAGTGTGTATAGAAAATAAAGAAACATTTATTCTAGAAAATCTACTAAATCTCAGTAAGAACAGCGAGTCTGTGGCATTTGACATTTGACCCATGAACTGTTTCCGGTACTACTACCACAACCACCATCACCACCAAGAGAGGGGTGTTGAAGTCTCCTAGCATAAGAGTAGATTTGCCTATTTCTCCTTTCAGTTCTTTTGGGTGTTGTATTTAACATTCTGGTGGTATGTGCACGCCTATTTAGGACTCATTATGTAATACGTCTTTTTTTCCTTAAATTTTATTGTATTAGATTAATACAGCTGCTCTTGATTTCCTTTGATTAGTGGTACAGGGTATATCTTTCTCCATCCTTTTACTTTTAGCCTATCAGATTCTTTGTATTTAAAGGGGATGTCTTATAGACAGAATAAATCTGGGTCTTGTTTTTTTGGTTTCTTTTTTTTCCTCCCTGACAATTTCTGTCTTTTAACGTGTGTTTACACCATTTTCATTTAAGTGATTATTGATATATTTGGATTAAAATATATCACCTGTAGCAGAGAGAAAAACGGCTTCCAAAGAGGTCATATCCTAATCTCATAACCTGTTAATATGTTATGTTTCATGGAAGAGGGGAATTAAGATTGAAGATGGAATTAAGGTTGTTAATCAGTCGGCCTTCCACCACTCGTCTGTCAGTTTGTCATACTGTGTGGCTTATATGTTGCTGTGATGCTGGAAGCTGTGCCACCAGTATTTCAAATACCATGGTGGACAGGTTTCAGCGGAACTTCCAGACTAAGACAGACTAGGAAGAAGGACCTAGCAGTCTACTTCTGAAAAAATTGGCCAGTGAAAACCTTATGAATAGCAGCAGAATGTTATCTGATATAGTGCTGGAAGACAAGACCCTCAGGTTGGAAGGCACTCCAAATATGACTGGGGAAGAACTGTCTCCTCAAAGTAGAGTCGGCCTTATTGAAGTGGATGGGGTCAAGCTTTCTGGAACTTCATTTGCTGATGTGGCATGATTCAAAAAAATAAGAAACAGTTGCAAACATTGGAAGATGGAATGTGCAAAGGATGAATATAGGAAAATTGGAAGTCATCAAAAATGAAATGGAATGCATAAAGATTGATATCCTAGGCATTAGTGAGCTGAAATGGACTGCTATTGGCCATTTTGAATTGAACAATCATATAATTTTTTTTTTATAGTCTACTATGCTGGCAAAGAAAAACTGAAGAGGAATGGCGTCACGTCCATAATCAAAAGAACATTTCAAGATCTATCCTGAAGTACAATGCTATAAGTGATCAGAAAATATCCATACATCTACAAGGAAGACAGTTAATACGACTATTATTCAAAATTATGCACAGACCACCAAGGCCAAAGATGAAGAAACTGAAGATTTTTACCAACTTCTGCAGTCTGAATTTGATCAAATATGCAATCAAGATACATTGACAATTACTGATGATTGGAATGCCAAAGTTGGAAACAAAGAAGGATCAGTAGCTGGAAAACATAGCCTTGTGATAGAAACAACACTGGAAATCACATGATAGAATTTTGCAAGACTAAAGACTTCTTCATCGCAAATAACTTTTTTCAACAACATAAACAGCAGGTATACACATGGGCCTCACCAGATGGAACACACAGGAATCAAATTGACTACATCTGTGGAAAGAGTCAATGGAAAACCTCAATATCATCAGTTGGAACAAGGCAAGGGACTGACTGTGGAAAACACCATCAATTGCTCATATGCAAGTTCAAGTTGAAACTAAGAAAATTAGAGCAAGTCCATGAAAAGTAAAATACCACCTTGAGTATATCCCACTTGAATTTAGAGACCATCTCAAGAATAGATTTGACACAATGAACACTAATGATTGAAGACCAGACAAGTTGCGGAATGACATCATATGTGAAGAAAGCAAAAGGTCATTAAAAAGACAGGAAAGAAAGGAAAGACCAAAATGGATGTCAGAAGATATGCTGGAACTTGTTCTTGAACTTAGGGGAGCTAAAGCTAATGGAAGAAATGATAAAGTAAAAGAGCTGAACAGAAGACTTCAAAGGGCAGTTTGAAAAGAAAAAAAAAAGACAAAGCATTATAATGAAATGTGCAAAGACCTGGAGATAGAAAACCAAAAAGGAAGAACATCCTCGGCATTTCTCAAGGTGGAAGAACTGAAGAAACAACTCAAATCTCAAGTTGCAATACTGAAGGATTCTATGAGCAAAATATTGAGTGACACCAAACCATCAAAAACCCATTGCTGTCAAGTCGATTCTGACTCATAGTGACCCTATAGGACAGAGTTTAACTGCCCACATAGAGTTTCCAAGGAGCACCTGGTGGATTCTTTTGGTTAACAAACCTTTTGGTTAACAGCCATAGCTCTTAACCACTATGCCACCAGGGTTTCTGTTGAACTACACAGGAAACATCAAAAGAAGATGGAAGGAATACATGGAGTCACTGAACCAAAAAGAATCGGTCAACATTCAACCATTTCAGGAGGTAGCATATGATCAAAAACTGATGGTACTGAAGGAAGACATCCAAGCTGCACTGAAGGCATTGGTGAAAAACAAAGGCTCCAGGAATTCACGAAATACCAATTGAGTTGTTTCAACAAACAGATGCAGTGCTGGAGATGCTCACTTGTCTACGCCAAGAAATTTGGAAGACAGCTACACGGCCACTGGCTGGAAGAGATCCATATTTGTGCCCATTCCAAAGACAGGTGATTCAACAGAGTGTAGAATTATTGAACAATATCATTAATGTTACACATAAGTAAAATGTTGCTGAAGATGATTCAAAAACAGTTGCAGCAATACATTGACAGTGAACTGCCAGAAGTTAAGCCAGATTCAGAAGAGGACATGGAAAGAGGGATATCCTTGCTGATGTCAGATGGACTGAAAATAGAGAATACCAGAGTGATGTTTACCTGTGTTTTACTGGCTATGCAAAGGCATTTGACAGTGTGGATTATAACAAATTATGGATAACATTGGGAAGAATGGGAATTCCAGAACACTCAATTGTGCTCATGAGGAACCTAAATATAGACCAAGAGGCAGTCATTCAAACAGAACAAACAAATAGCGCATGGTTTAAAGTCAGGAAAGATGTGCGTCAGGATTGTACTCTTTCACTACACTGATTCAATCTGTACACGGAACAAATAACCTGAGAAGCTGGACTATACGAAGAAGAATGTGGCATCAGGATTGAAGCGAGATTCATTAACAATGTGCAATATGCAGAAGACACAGCCTTGCTTGCTGTTATGGATTGAATGTGTCCCCCCAAAATGTGTGTCAACTTGACTAGTTCATGATTTCCAGTATTGTGTGGTTGTCCTCCATTTTGTGATCTGATATAATTTTTCCTAGGTGTTGTAAATCCTTACCTCTATGATGTTTATGAGGCAGGATTAGAGGCAGTTATGTTAATGCGGCAGGACACGATCTACGGGAATAGGTTGTACCTTGAGTCACTCTCTTTTCAGATACAAAAAAGAATCAATCAGAGGTAAGGGGCCTCATTACAGCCAAGCAAGACGAGCCAGGAGTAGAGCACATCTTTTGGACCCAGGGTCCCTGTGTTGAGAAGCTCCTAGATCAGGGGAAGATTGATGACAAGGACCTTCCCCAAGAGCCAACAAGGAAAGAAAGCCTTCCTCTGGAGCAGGAGCCGGAGCTCTGAGTTCGAACTTCTAGCCTTCTAGACTGTGAGAATAAATTTCTGCTTGTTAAATCCATCCACTTGTGGTATTTCTGTTATAGCAGCACTAGATAACTAAGACACTTGCTGAAAGTGAAGAGGACTTGAACCATTTACTGATGAAGATCAAAGACTATAACCTTCAGTATGGATTGCTCCTCAACATAAAGAAAACAAAAATCCTCACAACTGGACCAATAAGTAACAGCATAATAAATGGAGAAAATATTGAAGTTGTTGAGAATTGCATTTTACTTGAATCCACAATCAACATCTATGGAAGCAGCAGTCAAGAAGCATAGCCAAATGCTCCTTAGAAGCAAGGATAGCAAGACTTCATCTCACTTACCTTGGATATGTTATCAGGAGGGACCAGTTCCTGGAGAAGGACATCAAGCTTGGTAGAGGGTCAGCAAAAAAGAGAAAAGACCCTCAACAAGACAGATTGACCCAGTGGCTGCAACGATGGGCTCGAGTATAACAACGATTATGGGTATGGCCTGGGACTGGGCAGTGTTTCGTTCTATTGTACATAAGGTCACTATGATTTGGAACTGACTCAAGGGCACCTAACAACAAGAAAATCACTTTTAAACAACCTTTGAGCTAAATTAATATAGAATATTGACATGAACTTTGCACTGTTTTAAAGAATTATCTCATTGAGATCAAATTGTCAACAGTTAATTCTAAAGTATAGATGAGAAGTTGAGGGGTCATGAGCCGAAGTCAGTGGTGGTGAAGCAGCACAGGTAGAGACAGCAAGGATAGTGACACCATGTAAAGGACATAGAACCAAGGTTACTGAATTGTACGTGTAGAAACTGAAGAATGAGTGTATGTTTCCCTGTGAATATTTTCACCAAAACAAAAACAAAAAGTAACCCAGTTGGTAGCTGGGGCCAAGACAGTGAGCTGGGCAACAGGCAGCTTGCATGAAATATTTTAACCAAATGCAATTTCACCAACACCAACACTATGTATTGGCCATAGATCTTTATGTTATAGGGGCAGTAGGTTGATGTTGTTGTTTTGGGGTGCCGTTGAGTCAATTCTTGACTCAGTGACCCCATGTGACAGAGCAGAACTGCTCCACAGGGTTTTCTAGGCAGTAATCATTCCAGGAGTAGATCGCCAGGCATTTCTCCCTGGGAGCCACTGGGCGGCTTTGAACCACCAGCTTTTCAGTTTAGCAGCTGAGCACTTAACAGTTCCACCATCAAGGCTCCTCTGTAGGTTGATATTACCTGTCAAAATTCTTCAGCGAACTTAAACCAACGGTAGCAGTACTGATCACCAGTCCATAAAGCTCTTCTAGTTGCTTTTATGGATGGTGGTATGAGCATGCAGTTCTTCTCCTGACCTTCTGTGATATTACACGGTGCTCAGGATGTGCCTGCAGACTGTCAGCACAATTATATCTTGATGTTCCAAGAAATGGATCACTAGTTCGTTCCTGCAGGGTGTGCCATGTTTCTTGGCGAACTCAGGGTGCTATTTGAGATCTGCTGAGGTATGAATGTGCACTTAGCATACCCATTTATTTGTTATTACATTGTATTGTGTCAGAATGATAGTTTGGGGGCATCAATGTGCCCTTGTAAATAAAAAAAAAAAACGAACCTCACAAACATACAGTGGTGGAAAGTAGAAAAACTATGGCCAATGATATTTAAACAGAATATTTTTGATGGGGTCTGTAGGAAGGATCCTTAAAGTGGGGAAGGGGGAAAAGATTCAAGTGGCATGTATTTCCACATCCTCCTGCATAGACCATGGTCATAATGCTGGAGGCAACACAGCTATCTCATAACCACGAAGCAAAAGCACATGGTAAGAATGTATGAACAGGGGGCAGACAGCATCTGGGTACCTGATGTCCTTGTGAAGCTATGATAGTATCTCTGGATTTTATGTCATATGAGAAAAATGAAACCATAATTTGTACATGACACCTTTGTTAATATTTTTACATTACATGCACAGCCTGTTGTACTTCCTAACTGATACATCGTGTATTATAGATAGAATGTTTATTAGGAGTATAGCCCTCACCTTTATTAAAATATAGTTCTCATCCTATTTCTTTTCTTTTTACTGTCTACAGTTGGTTTCAGAAAATATGTGGGGGAATAAAGTATACCAGAACATCTTTTATTGGAAGTTTACAGTATATTATTGAGTGAGGGGGAAGTAGCTTAATAACCCAAAAGGAGAATCATTCCAATTTGAAAATCAAACAAAAAACATAAATTGTATGCCTGCAGTTTATCCTGAGTTTATTTCCTAAATTTATGGATTTAGTGTTTTATGCATCTGAGTTTAAACTTCATGAGACCATGGGCTATTTCTGCTTTTCTCACTGCTCTATTTCTAGCTCCTTGATCAAGACAGGCAAAGAATAGGGGCTCTATAAATGTTTGTTGGAAGAATAAAAATATGAATGTATCTATTATGACCTACATTCATATTTTTATTCTTCCAACAAACATTTATGGAGCCCCTATTCTCTGCCTGTCCTGATCAAAGAGTTAGAGATAGAGCAGTGAGAAAAGCAGAGTCGGAATCAACTCGACGGCAGTGGGTTTGGTTTGGTATTATGACCCACAAACACACAATCTAAATAGCTCTACATTAAGGAGAAAATACTGAAGCTGTCAAGGGATTTCATTTTACTTGGATTCACTACCAACACCCATGGAAGTTTGTTGTTGTTAGGTGCCCTCGACCCAGTTCCAACTCATAGTGACCCATGTACAGCAGAACCAAACACTACCAGGTCCTGCGCCATCCTCACAATCATTGTTGTGCTTGATCCCATATTTGTACCCACTATGTCAATCCATCTTGTGGAAGGTCTTCCTCTTTTTCGCTGACCCTGTGCTTTACCAAGCACAATGTCCCTTTCCAGGGACTGATCCCTCCTGATAACATGTCCAAATATGGGAGACATAGTCTCATCATCCTTGTTTCTAAGGAGCATTCCGGCTATACTTCTTCCGGGACAGATTTATTTGTCCTTTTGGCAGTCCACGGTATATTCAGTATTTTTCTCCAACATCATAGTTCAAAGGCATCAATTCTTCTTTGGTTGTCCTTATTCATCATCCAGCTTTTGAATTCATATGAGGCAATTGAAAACACCACGGCTTGGGTCAGGTGCACCTTAATCCTCAAGGTGACATCTTTGCTTTTCAACACTTTAAAAGAAGCCTTTTTAACAGATTTGCCCAACGCAATGCATCTTTTGGTTTCTTGGCTACCGCTTCCATGAGTGTTGATTGTGGATCCAAGTAAAATGAAATCCTTCACGATTTCAGTCTCTTCTCCATTTATCATGATGTTGCTTATTGGTTCAGTTGTGAGGAAATTTTCTTTATGTTGAGGTGTAATCCATACTGAAGGCTGTGGTCTTAAATCTTCATCAGTAAGTGCTTCAAGCCCTCTTCACTTTCAACAAGCAAGGCTGTGTCATCTGCATATCACAGGTTGTTAATGAGTCTTCCTCCAATGCTGATACCCCATTCTTCTTCATATAGTCCAGCTTCTCGGATTATTTGCTCAGCGTACAGACTGAATAAGTATGGTGAAAGGATACAACCCTGATGCACACCTTTCTTGACTTTAAACCACTCAGTATCCCCTTGTTCTGTTCGGACAACTGCCTCTTGATCTATGTACAGGTTCCTCATGAGCACAATTAAGTGTCCTGAAATTCCCATTCTTCGCAATCTTATCCATAATTTGTTATGAACTACACAGTCTTTCCAAAGTCCTTAAAACGCAGGTTAACATTTTTCTGGTATTCTCTGCTTTCAGCCAGGATCCATTTGACATCAGCGATAATATCCCTGGTTCCACGTCCTCTTCTAAATCCAGCTTGAATTTCTGGTAGTTTCCTGTTGATTTACTGCTGCAGCCGTTTTTGAATGATCTTCAGCGTAATTTTACTTGCATGTGATATTAATGATATTGTTTGATAATTTCCACATACGGTTGGATCACCTTTCTTGGGAATAGGCATAAATATGGGTCTCTTCCAGTTGGTTGGCCAGGTAGCTGTCCTCTAAATTTCTTGGCATAGATGAGTGAGCACATCCAGTGCTGCATCCATTTGTTGAAACATCTGAATTGCTATTCCGTCAATTCCTGGAGCCTTGTTTTTCACCAATGCCTTCAGTGCAGCTTGGACTTCTGCCTTCAGTACCATCGGTTCCTGATCATATGCCACCTCCTGAAATCGTTGAAAGTCGACCAATTCTTTCTGGCATACTGACTCTGTGTATTCCTTCCATCTGCTTTTGATGCTTTCTGGGTCATTTAATATTATCGCTGTAGAATCCTTCAGTCAGTATTGCAACGCGAGGCTTGAGTTTTTTCTTCAGTTCTTTCAACTTGAGAAATGCTAAGCATGTTCCTCCTTTTTGGTTTTCTATCTCTAGGTCTTTGCAAATGTCATTATAATAATTTACTTTGTCTTCTTGAGCTGCCCTTTGAAATCTTCTGTTCAGCTCTTTTACTTAATCATTTCTTCCTTTTGCTTTAGCTACTCGACCTTCAAGAGCAAGTTTCAGAGTCTCTTCTGACATCTATTTTGGTCTTTTTTGTCTTTTTAACGAGTTTTTGCTTTCTTCATGTATGATGTCCTTGATGTCATTCCACAACTCGTCTGGTCTTTGGTCATTAGTGTTCAATGCATCAAATCTGTTCTTGAGATGGTCTTTAAATTCAGGTGGAGCATACTCAAGGTCATACTTTGGCTGTAGTGGACTTGTTCTAATTGTCTTGTTTCAACTTGAACTTGTTTATGAGCAATTGATGGTCCATTCCACAGTCAATCCCTGGCCTTGTTCTGACTGATGAGCTTTTCCATCATCTCTTTCCAAAGATGTAATCGATTTGTTCCCTGTGTATTCCATCTTTTGAGGTCCACGTGTATAGTTTTCATTTATGTTGATGAAAAAAGGAGCTTGCAGTAAACAAGTCATTGGTCTTGCAAAATTCTACCATGCAATCTCTGGCTTCATTTCTATCACCAAAGCCACATTTTCCAACTACTGATCCTTCTTCTTTGTTTCCAACTTTCTCATTCCAATCACCAGTAACTATCAATGCATCCTGATTGCGTGTTCCATCAGTTTCAGACTGCAGAAGCTGATAAAAGTCTTCAATTTCTTCATCTTTGGCATTAGTGGCTGGTGCATGAATTTGAATAATAGTTGTATTAATGGTCTTCCTTGTAGGTGTATGGTTATTATCCTATCGCTGACAGCATTGTATTTCAGGATAGACCTTGAAATGATCTTTTTTGACAATGAATGTGGTGCAATTCCTCTTTGAGTTGTCTTTCCTGATGTAGTAGACCATAAATTGTCCAATTCAAAATGGCCAATTCCAGTCCATTTCAGCTCACTAATGCCTAGGATGGAAACCCTGGTGGCATAGTGGCTAAGAGCTACGGCTACTAACCAAAAGGTTGGCAGTTCGAATCCACCAGGTGCTCCTTGGAAACCCTATGGGGCAGTTCTACTCTGTCTTATAGGGTCGCTATAAGTTGGAATTGACTCGACGGCAATGGGTTTTTTTTTTTTTTTTTTTTTTGGTTTAATGCCTAGGATATGGATGTTTATGCATTCCATTTCATTTTTGGCTATTTCCAATTTTCCTGGATTCGCACTTCATACATTCTATCTTCTGATTATTAATGGATGATTGCAGCTCTTTCTTTTCATTTCGACTCTTGCCACATCAGCAAATAAGCTCCTGAAAGCTTGACTCCATCCACATCATTAAGATCTGCTATACTTTGAAAAGGCAGCTCTTTTCCTGTCGCATTTTGAGTGCCTTCCAACCCGAGGGGCTCACCTTCCGGCACTGTATCAGACAATGTTCTGCTGCTGTTCATTAGGTTTTCACCAGCTAATTCTTTTCCGAAGTAGACCACCGGGTCCTTCTTCCTACTCTGTCTCAGTTTGGGAGGTCAGCTAAAACCTGTCTGCCAAGGGTGACCCTTCAGGTATTTGAATACTGGTGGCACGCTTCCAGCATTACAGCAACAAGCAAGCTCAGTACGACAAACTGACAGACCCGTGGGGGTTCATGGAACCAGAAGTCAAGAAATCAAACAACATATTGCATTGGGCAAATCTGCTACAAAAGACCTCTTTAAAGTGTTAAAAAGCAAAGATGTGACTTTGAGGCCTAAGGTGCACCTGACTCAAGCGATAGTGTTTTCAATCACCTCATATGCACACAAAAGCTGGAGAATAAATAAGGAAGACTGAAGAAGAATTGATGCATTTTAATTACGGTGTTGGCAAAGAATATTGAATATACCACGGATTGTCAGAGGAACGAACAAATCTGTATTGGAAGAAGTATAGAATGCTCCTTAGAAGCAGTGATGGTGGGATTTTTGTCTCATGTACTTTGGACAGGTTATCAGAAGGGACTAGTCCCTGAAGAAGGACATCAGGCTTGGTAAAGTGAAGGATGAATGAAAAAAGGAAGACTGTTAATGAGGTGGATTGACACAGTGGCTGTAACAATAGGCTTAAACATAGAAATGATTGTGAGGATGGCACTCAACCAGGCCGCATTTCCTTCTATTGCACATAGTGTCACTATGAGTCAGAACCAACTTGGCAGCATGTAACTGCAGCAACAAAGTGTAAACAATCCTTTGGGGGAAGCTGCGGAATTTCTTTTAGATCGCCTTTTCTGGTTTTTCTTTATTGAATAAGTTTTATTTCTCTTATTATAATAAAATCAGTAAAATAAACCTCAATTGTAAAACAAAAAAAAAATTTTTTTTTTTCAATTGTAAAGTAATGATAAATTACAAGAAACTGGAGAAAATAGACGAATCTTGTATTCCGGCATCAGAACTCATTTAGATTCATGAGGGATAAGAATTAGGATCAGCACAAAGCTGGTTTCTATGATGTGGAGGTCAGACATACTTCCACTCTACAACTTCTTCACCATTCCTGACACCAGCCGTTTCCCTCCTGGCACTCTCTACTTCTCTTCTGGGCTGAATAATTCATTGCAATGGCCACACAGAACTCACAGACCATACTCACAGTTATATGGTTTATTAGGGAAGTTACAGGCTACAACTTGGGATCAGGACCAACTTGGAAGTAACAGTATCGACTTGAGATAAGGATCAAGATGCACATAGGCGAGGTTGGGAAGGCTCCTCTGAAGTGGCTAGCACATCCTTCCTTCAGTGCAGGACAGCTTCCAACCAAGACAGCAGCTCTCTCAGGTCTTTCTCAGCCACGCTAGCAGGCAGGCCCTTCTCTTGGCTGTGCAATCAGGTCCTACTCTCAACTGTGCATCCCCCTCTGGCCATGTATACTCCCTCTCGGCTGTGCATGCCCCTTTCGACTGTGTAGGCCTCTCTGCTTTTGGCCTCCCAGGCGTCAGCATTTACTCTGCTAACAGGCCCAGCTCACAGCAAGTGAAACAGCTTGCTCAGCGGCTGCTCTCCTAGCAGCAGCTTCCTGCTATCACTGCCAGCTCTACCCCAGGGTCCCTTCAGGTCTGTCACTGCTGGTTCTGCCAAGAGGCCCTTTCCAGGCCTTTCACTGTCTTCAGTGTTACAGCCTTTGATCCCTATTTCAGCTCTTTTAGGAGATCCCTTGCCTCCTCTCTCTCTGCTTCTCTTTTCTGTTTGCCTCTAAAAGCCTCTACGGAGCTGACTGCTTATATAAGCAAATTCCTTGTCAATTTCAAAGCATGGCCCTCTCAGCAGGACCACAAACCTACCAATTCTCTTGGTGGACTGCAAATCACTCAATCCTATTGCGTGGATTGTCAAACCACTTTGCATAGCAAATTGACCAATCCCTCCTACAATGTGCATAAAATAGACCAAAAATATCAAACCGTCAAGTCGTTTACAGATTACCTAGCAAATGTCAATCAACCTGGGGAGCCCCCTGTAACAACTGTCTTGGGTAGAAAACAACCCGGGAGCTTCTCCCCTCCAAGTTGCTTCTCCAAAAAAACTAGGGTAAAAGTAACAGCTCCTCAGAGCTTAGGGAGAAAAATCTCTCAAGCTGGTTTTCCAAAGAACCAAGGCAAAAGACCACATAAGGGAACTCCTTTCACCACAAATCTTTATCCGTGTATTATTACTCCTATAAAACAAGAGATTAAAGTGATCAGCCAGCTTCAGTTTGAACACCTTTATTTCCTCAAAAAGTCTCATTACCTATTTAATCAAAATTAATTTTAAATGGATTAAGAGCCAGAGGTAAGAAATAAAGCCACCGAAGACCCAAAATAACAGATGAGGATATTTTAGAAATAATACGATAATTTGGCAAGGTTTCTGGGTGTAATAAACTCCTCCATAAAAATTCAGAAAATGTGATAGGAAACAGGGGAGTGTGCATACACTTAAGTCTTCTCTCCAAGAAATAACAATGAAATATAAAAACAAATAAATTGATATATAACTATGTTTTAAAATACAGGGTAGGGAATCTCGCTGGAGCAAAAAAAAAAATTTTTTTTTAAGGCAAAAATTTAATGAGATCGGGTTGAAAAGAGATTCTGAAGCCTAGGAGGTATATGAGCAAGCAATACTATAGGAAGCGGGAAAGGTGTTCTACCCACGGAGGTTAGACATACCTGGAAGAGGAGATGCCCCGGGACAGCCAACAAGGGAATTACTCGGAGTGCTGCGGTAGGAGCATTCTGTAGTTTGATCCCTGAGGGTACAACGCCCCTTCCACTAGGCCTTACAACGTGGTTGTTAGTTGCCACGGAGTCGATTCCAACTCCTGGTGACCCCATGTGTAGAATAGAGTTAGTTGTTCCATAGGATTTTCAAGGCTGTAACCTTTCAGAAGCAGATTGCCAGGCCTATCTTCTGAGGTCTCTCTGGGTGGGTTCAAGCCACCAACCTTTTGTTTAGTAGTCCAGCACTTAACCATTTGCCCCACCCAGGGACTCAGCCCTATAGTAAAAGAATGGAAAGGAACATCTGTCTCCAAGAGGAAGCAGTGAATGTTGGAGTTTGGATGGTTGACATGCCCAGAAAAACAAGCCCCAAGTAACATCATTAAGCAGATTTTATCTCTCACTTCTTACTAAAAACAGTGCAGAATGCAAGACTCAACAATGGCTCCCATGATTGCTCTCAAGCATATAATTAACATACTCAGAAGGATAAGAGGGGTGGCACGTTCATGAAATGAAACAAGTGCTTATGAAAAAGGACCAGCTGGAGATATTAGTGAAGAAAAACATAACTGCTGAAATATAAACTTTAATATTTGTATTAACAGTGCAATGAACCCAGCTAGAGAGTAATTTACTAGTTTGTAAAAGCTGGATGGAACATTCTAGATTGCAGATAAGAAAGAGGGAATGGAATAGTAAGCATGACAGAAATGTTAAGAAATACAAGGAACAGACCAAGAAATTTCAAAATTCACGTCATAGGAAAACATGGACGATAAATGATAGGTGGAGTGGAAGAAACACTGAAGATACAAAATTATAGAAATAAAAAATAAATGAGTTCTTTAATTGAAGGTGTCCACTAAGAATACGATAGGATAACAAAACAAAACAAAATCAACCAAACTGACCTCCAGTTCCACCAAGACGGAGTAACCCCATTCTTCCCCAGTCCTCCCTCTTACAACTAAGATACCCTGGATATAACACTACGAGCGAGCACAGGAAGACTCTAAAAGGTGGAAAGAAGGAGGTAGTGCCTAGGGTCCTCAGGATTTGAGGACTACATGGTGCTGAGTTCCCTGGGTTCCTTATTACTTCATATATATTTAAGACAGGGTGCTACAGAATATTCCAGCCCAGAACTGCCAACAGACAACTTCTGAAAAAACCTGTTCCCTTTACCAAAAGACTGGGAAAGTGGTGGCCTAACAACAGAAAGCTTTTTTTGGCAATACTCACACTGTTGTTGTTGTTGTTGTTGTGTGCTATAGAGGTGATTCCAACCTACAGTTACTCCATGCGACAGAGTAGAACTGATCCATAGGGTTTTCTTGTCTGTAATCTTTATGCAAGCAGATCCCCAGGTCTTTCTCCCACAGAGCCACTGGGTGGGTTTGAACTGCCAATCCTTCAGCTAGCAGCCAAGCACTTAAACTTTGCACCATCGAGCTCTTTGATATTCACACTACTCCAGCCAAGCACCAATGGAAATACTCCCCTTCCCCCACCTGGATCCCCAGTTACAGTAGGGCTGATAAGGGAGCTGACCTTTCACCCTATTCAAGCCATCACAGAAGTGGATGACAGTGCTCTAATTCATTTGCCTAGAGGTGTTTGGTACCACCAAGCAGGGATCTTATCTTCCATCCCCAGGCTGGCAGAAGCAGATAGCACTCCAGTTTTCCCATGAGATGGTGTTGTTGGTCCAAACAGGAAGCTGATCTTATATCCTACACCCAGAGGAAGCAGATGGCAGTGCTTCAATTTCCCTGCTGGGATACTCTTGGGGGGTCAGAGCTGGGGCTGATCTTCCGTACCTAGCCCAGAGAAATCAGTTAGTGTCAGCGGGATCCAGTAGTGAGCTGAGCCTCAACCCTCTGTTGGTAGCAAGGAGATTTAATGAGGCAGTGCATGGTAAGGTTAAGAAACATCTCACTTCAAAAACAAAAAAGAAAGCATAAATGGGGAACAGAAGATAAAGTACAATTGAGATAAGTAAAACAAATACTAATACATGAGATATTAAAATCGAATGTCTCATTAATTCCATTAAACTTCATTAGACTAAATACACCAAGCAAAAGACAGTGATTGTCAGGTTGGATTTAAAAAAAACAAGATCCAATTTTACGCTACATATAAGAAATCCACTTTAAATATAAAAACATAGGTTGAGATTAAAAAGGTAGAAAAACTATTCAACATTGAGCCTATGAAAGCTAATATCAGACAAAGTAGAATTAAAGAAAAAAGTATTAATAGAAATATATGGGTATATTTCAAAATGATAAATGGATCAAGCCACAAAGAAGACATAACAATTATAAATGCGTATGTATCTCACATCAGAACTTCAAACAAAAAGAAAATGCAAAAGACTGATGATAGTCAAATTTACAATCATATTTGGAGATTTGATATCAATCCTTCAGTATGCTAGATAGAACAAGTATGCAAGAAATCAGTAAAGACGTAGATTTGATCATCCGGATCAGAAGACTTCACCTTATTGACATTTAGAGAACACTACACACAACAACTGCAAAATACACGTTTTCCCACAGCATGTGGAACATTCATCAAGATAGACTATATACTGGATAATGAAACATACATCTCAAAACGTCAAAAAACTGAAATCATACGAAGTAGTTTTTTTTTTTTAGTTTCCCAGGCCAAAATGGTATTGAATTTTTAAAACTACAATAGGAAGAAATGAAAAAAACCCTAAATATTTAGAAATTAAATAATGTTGTTGTTGTTGTTGTTAGGTGCCAACAGGTTGGTTCCAATTCATAGCAACCCCACGTACAACGGAACAAAACACTGCCTGGTCCTGCGCCATCCTCACAATTGTTATGCTTGAGCCCATTGTTGTAGCCGCTTTGTCAATCCATCCCATGAGGGTCTTCCTCTTTCTTGTTGATCCTCCACTTTACCAAGCATGATGCCCTTCCCCAGGGACGAATCCCTCCTAATAACATGTCCAAAGTATGTGAGACATTAGTCTTACCATCCTTTCTTCCAAGGAGCATTCTGGTTGGGCTTCCTCCAAGATCGATTTGTTCGTTCTTTTGGTAATCCATGGTGTATTCAATATTCTTCGCCAACACCACAATTCAAAGGCTTCAATTCTTCTTTATAGGATCTACCAGTCCAAGAATAAATCACAAGGGAAATAGGAAAATATTTTGAGGTATGTGATAATGAAAATAGAACATAGCAGAATGTGTGGTATACAGTAAAAGCAGTGCTTAGAGTAGCTTTAAACGCTTATGTTAGGGACAAAGAATGACATAAAGTCAATGTTTAGTCTCCCACATTAAGACGCTTGTAAAAAGAAGAGCAAATTGAACTCGGAGTAGATGAAATGATACCATTAATATAAAAGTACACATCAGTAAAATAGAAGCTGACAAGCAGTAGAGAAAATTGATGAAGCCAGAGGTTTTATGAATCATTTCCAAGGTAAATAAAATTGAAAAATTCCTAGTGAAACTGATCAAGGAAAAATACAAATTACTAACATCAGGAATGAAAATGAAGACATCACTACAGAGCCTACAGATATTCGAATGATAATAAGGGAATACAATAAACATCTTGAACAGGCTGAAATCTTTAATAAAATAGGCATATTCTCTGAAAATAAAATTACTAAAATTGATACCATAAGAAACAGAAACTCTTAATAGCTCCATATCTACCAAAGAAATTGGATTCATAAGCCCTAAAAAAAAAAAAAAAAAAAACAGGCCAAATGTTTCACCTGTGAACGCTATCTAACATTTAAAGAAGAAAGAATACAGATCCCACTCTTAGCGATCCTATAGGACAGAATGGAACTGCCCCACAGGGTTTCCAAGGAGTGTTTGGTGGAGCTGAAATGCCAACCCTTTTGGTTAGCAGCTGAGCTCTTAACCACTGGGCCACCAGGGCTCCACCAATAGTACACCGTGAGAAAATCAAGGATCATTTTATGATGTTACTATTAGCATGACCAGAGCTTGTTTATATCTTCTTGTAGCCATTTGAAGTGCGTGTTTTTCAAGGGTTTGGCCATTTTTATCTAAGTTGTCAAATGTACTGGCATAAAGTTGTTCATAATTCTCTTTTAACATTTGCAATGTCTGTAAGATTCGTAAGGATGTCCTTTTTATTCTGATACTAGTTATTCATGTCTTTTCTTTTTTATTGATTAGTTTTGCTAGATGCTTATCAATTTTTAAAATAATTTCTCAAACAGCCAACTCTTGGCTATTGATATTCTCTATAGTACATTTGTTTTCTATGTGACTGCTTTCTGTATTTATCTTTCTTTTTATCTTGCTACTTCGGATTTGTTTCTTTTTCTTTTTCTAGCTCCTCGAGATAAAATCTAAGATTATTGAACTTCAGGCTTCACCTTCCCCCAACATATACATTCAAGGTTTTTAAAGTTTTATTAAAGACTGCGTTAGCTGTACCCCCTCCAGTTTTGATATATTTTATGCTCACTGTCATTCAATTCAAAATATTTTCTAATTTGTAATTTCAGTTCTTTATTGACTCTTGTGTTATTTAGTGAGGTGCTTAATTTCCTAGCAGTTCTGAATTTTCTAATTATTACATTATTCTTGACTATAATGTATTCCTGTTGTGATCAGAGGATACGCTCTAAATTATTTCCATTTTTTAAAAATTTACTGAGCTTACTTCACAGCCCTGGTGGCATAGTGGTTAAGTGCTACAGCTGCTAACCAAAATGTTGGCTGTTCAAACCCACCAGGCGCTCCTTGGAAACTCTATGGGGGAGTTCTAATCTGTCCTATAGGGTTGCTATGAGTCAGAATAGACTCAACAGCAACGGGTTTGGTGTTTTTGTTTTGTTTTTTTTGTTGTTGTTGTTTTTGGCAATAGCCCTGGACAGGTCAGTGTTGGTAAATACAAAATTAAAAAAAAAAAAAGTATGTTCTGTAGTTAGCTGCAGTGTCCTCTGTATGTTAATTGTTGATAGTTATCCAAATCTTTTATGTTCTTCCAGATTTATGGAGTAGGACAAGAGATGTGTGGGTCTAAATGCTTCCTAAATTGACTTTCGACTTTTAACCAGTCCTTCTTTTTTTTCTTTTTTGTTCCACTTTAACTTTCAGGGATGCCAGATGCTGTGAATTTCTTCTGTGTATTTTGAGAGTTTCATTTTTAATATTGTGTTGTTTTTTATCCTCCCAACTGCTAGTATATGATTTCGTTCTCTGTGCTCTTCTATATCTGATACCACTTATCTATATGCTTTCCAAACACTAAAATATGTTTCAGAATTTGCCCCTTCAATTATTTTTGCCCTTATGGGTTGAAGTGTTTTTTAGTCCATTCACTATCTCTTTATTGGACTTAAAACAAAAAACCAAATCTGTTACCATCAAGTCAATTCTGACTCATAGAGACCCTATAGGACAGAGTAGAACTGCCTCACAGCATAGGGTTTCCAAGGCTGTAGTTTTTATGGGAGCAGATTGCCACATCTTTCTTCTGCAGGATGGCAGTTGGATTTAACCACTGACCTTTCAGTTAGCTGCAGAGCACTTTAACCACAGAGCCACCAAAACTAAAACCAAAGACCAAACCCATTGCCGTCCAGTGGGTTCCAGCTCATAGTGACCCTATAGGACAGAGTAGAACTGCCCCATAGGATTTCCAAGAAGCAGCTGGCTTCTCGGAACTGCCACTGCACCACCAGGGCTCCTATTATTATTGGACTTGGGAAGGAATAAAGGCGAGTGTGCGTATTTAGCCCACCATCTCATCTAGAAGTCCACAATTTTAAACGTGGAATGTTTTCATTATCATTGAATTTTAAATATTTTCGAATTTTCTTTACGGTTTATTCTCCAATCCATGTAGTATGTCTTAAATTTCTGAACTTACAATGATGTTAAGGAGCCCTGGTGGTGCAATGGTTAAGCGCTTGACTGCTAACCATGAGAGAAAGACTTGGCTCCCTACAGCCTAGAAAACCTTGTGGGGCAGTTTTGTCTGTCACATGGGGTCACTATGAGTCGAAATCAACTGCTCCTAACAACAACCATAATGTAATGAATTAAATTAAGTGGTGTTATATTAATCATTGGGTAGTTCCTGAGGCATGCTTTGTAGTCTAGGATGGGAGCAAATTTTATCAAAGTTCTAGATATGCTTCATTACCACATGTATTATCTAACTCTAATCTACTCAGTATCGTATGCATTCTCTGGGAAAAGCCGGGCATTTGTTCTGTTGAAATACATATTAAAGGCTGACAATAATTTCTGTGAAGAGCCATCTCTGGTAAATATTTTAGGCTTTGCAGGTTGCTCAACTCTGCCTATGTAGCATAAAAGTGGGTACAGACATACATACATGAAGGGGTGGGGCTGTGTTTCAATAAAACTTTATTTACAAAACAGGTAGCAGGTAGAATTTGACTCATGGGCCATAGTTTGCTGAACCTTGCTCTATACATTCGCATTTTTTGTCCATATGCTTTATGGATATCTAAAAGAAATATCACTCTATGATTCAAAATTCTCAGTCTCTCCTAGTAAATATTATCAACTTTTTCCCTCACATATAGTAAAAGTGTAATGTAGCTTCATACAAGTTCACCTTTTGTTGATGAATGTGGAATATCATAATTTTATATTAATATCTCTTTTACAGTATTAAAGATAGCAGGAATTTTGTGTGGTAGACGTTAGTAATTAGTCTGCTTTTATTCCTTCCTCTATTTTCACAGTGAAACTGTGACTAAATATAAAATTGGAGATTTATGCACAAATACACACACGACACATATCAGCATGTTGGTACCACATAAAGCAAAAACTATCTGAAAATAAAGAAAAATTTTATTAAAATACACAGAAAATTATTGTCTTATCTGAATAGGACAGATCTAACCTGTCACTGTCTAGTCGATTCCAACTCATAACAACCCGGTAAGACAGAGTAGAACTGCCCCATAGGATTTCCAAGACTGCAATTAAAAAAAATTTTTTTTCTTAATCTTTATGGAAGCAGACTGCCACATCTTTCTCCCATGGAGCAGCTGGTGGGTTCGAACTGCTGATCTGTCACTTAACCAGGCTCTTAGGACAGATCTAGTAGAGAAAGATTGGCATTTCCATAGACAAAGCAAATGCCACAGAAACCAGTTAGCTAGTCAATGGGAAGAGTGGGAAAAGGTTTTTGCTTTCCACAATAGAAAATACATTTTTGCTTATTTCCATGGAACATATTCCATCATAAAACTTTTGTCTACAGGTGCATCTTGAAATTTTTTAAATAAATTTTTACAGCCCACATTCTCTGGTCATTATTCAATGTGAATTAAGCAATAAAAAGTTGATTAAAACTAAATTATTGTCTTTGTGTGCCGTCAAGTTGTTTCCAACTCTTAGTTGGAACTCAGAGTAGAACTGTCCCAAAGGGTTTCATAGGTTGTAATCGTTACGGAAGAAGCCCTGGTGGCGCAATGGTTAAGCACTCAGTGGCTAACCGAAAGGACACTGTTTGAACCCGCCCACTACTCCCTGAGAGAAAGATGTGGCAATCTGCTTCCTTAAAGACTAAAGCCTAGGAAACCCTGCGGGGCAGTTCTACTCTGTCATATAGGGTCACTATAGGTCGGAATTGACTCAAGGGCATACAACAACACAACAACAGCCTTTACAGGAGCAGACTGTCAGGTCTTTTCTCTTGCAGAGCTGTTGGGTGTATTCGAACCAGAGCTTAACCATTGCAGCACTTAAAATCTTTAAATCAGAGGAGAAATTATGCAAGTAAATTACCCAAAATCACTCAGGCTGTAAGTAGATAGATTAATATTTGAACCTTGATCTGCCTTATTCTAAGTCCTTACTTTAATAACTATCCTGTACTGAGTATTGATTATAAGGTGTTACTAAGTGGGTACGGGGAGCGTGGACCGCACTGGCTGACACTGTCAAAAGGGATAACACAAAATGGCTGTCTACAAAATTTTTGTAGTGTTTTCACAAAAATTTATTATTTTTATAAAAATATCCCTATAGTTAGTTATAACAATAAAAAAAAATTTTTTGTAAGCCCAACTTACATTTATCACTATACCCACAAGGCTAAAACTCTAATTTACTTTTTGAACCTTCTAATGTACTCCATTCAGAATTGTCATTATTACCCGATTACAATGATGCTTCGAATCATGTGACTTAGCACATGCTAAAGCGCTCCCTGTTGTTTTTCTTTCTGCTGGTGTTTTTACTTATTTTTTTTTTAAGGGTAAAATTTTAGTTTTATTGTTAATTTAAGTTTTACTGTATACCTACAATAGTAAATTAACACATATAACAGTAAAAATTCTATTCATAAGAGCAATAAATGTAACAAGAAATGTGCAGAGAACTTTTTGAAGAAAGGTATTCGATTTTATGGATGTACTTTAAAAGAAACGTAAGTGGAGATTCTGTGTTTCTAGGATGGGAAGACAGTATTGTACTGATGACTATTCCCTCCAAGTAGATTTAAACGTAGGAGGGCAGTGGTGCATCAGTGGTAGAATCCTCACCTTCCACATGGGAGACCTGCATTTGATTCCCAGCCAGTGCACCTTATGCATGGCCACCACCCCTCTGCCAGTGGTGGACTGCATGTTGCTGTGATGCTGAACACTTTTCTTTCTCTCTTTTTTATTGTGCTTTAGATGAAGGTTTACAGATCAAATTAATTTCTCATTAAACAATTAATACATACATTGCTTTGTGACATTGGTTGCCAACCCCATGTCACGTCATCACTCTCCCTTTTTTTTGACCTTGGTTTCCTCAGTTCTTTTCTTCCAGCTTTCCTATCTCCTCTTGCCTTCTCATCCTTGCCCCTGGGCTGGTGTGCCCATTTAGTCTCGTATACATAGTTGAGCTACATGTTATTGTTTGTTCCATCAAAAAAAAAAAAAAAAACCTGCTGCCGTCGAGTTGATTCCTACTCATAGCGACCCTATAGGGCAGGATAGAACTTCCCCATAGGGTTTCAAAGGAGTGCCTGGTGGATTTGAACTGCCAACCTTTTGGTTAGCAGCCATAGCTCTTAATCACTAGGCCCCCGGGTTTCCATAGGCCTGTCTAATCTTTGGCTGAAGGGTGAATCTCAGTAACTTCAGTACTGAGTTAAAAAGGGCCATACTCTCGGGGTTTCTCCAGTCTCTGTCAGACCGGTAAGTCTGGTCTTTTCTGTGAGTTAGAATTTTGTTCTACATTTTTCTCCAGCTCTGTCTGGGACCCTCTGTCGTGATCCCTGTCAGAGCGGTTGGTAACGGTAGCAGGGCACCATCTAGTTGTGCTGGACTCAGTCTGGTGGTAGTTGTGGTCTATTAGTCCTTTGGATTAATCTATCCCTTGTATCTTCGGTTTTTTTTTCATTCTCCCTTGTTCCAGACAGGGTGGGACCAGTAGGTTATCTTAGATGGCTGCTCACAAGCTTTTGAGACCCCGGATGCTACTCACCAAAGTAGGATGTAGAATATTTCCTTTATAAACTACGTTATGCCAATTGAGCTAATGTCCCCTGAAACCATGGTCTCCAACCCTCAGCCTAGTAACTCAGTCCCGCAGGGAGTTTGGATGTGTCTATGAAGCTTCCGTAACTTTGCCTTGCTAGTCATGCTGACTTCCCAGTATTGTGTGCTGTCTTACCCTTCACCAAAGTTGCCACTTATCTACTGCCTATTAAGTGTTTTTCCTTCCCCATGCCTCCCCTCTCTGACAACCATCAAAGATTGTTTCTTTCTATGTGTAAACCTTTTCATGAGCTTTTACAACAGTGGTCTCATACAGTATTTGTCCTTTTGTGATTGACTTATTTCACTCAACATAATGCCCTCCAGATTCATCCAAGGTATGAGATGTTTCTCATATTCATCATTGTTCTCTATTGTTTCACAGTATTCTATTGTGTGTATGTACCATAGTTTGTTTATCCATTCATCTGTTGTTGGGCATCTAGGTTGTTTCCATCTTTTTGCTATTGTGAATAATGCTGCAGTGAACATGTGGGTGCATATGTCTATTCATGTGATGGCTCTTATTTCTCTAGGATATATTCCTAGGAGTGGGATTGCTGGATCATATGGTATTTCTACTTCTAGCTTTTTAAGGAAGTGCTGTATCATTTTCCAAAATGGTTGTACCATTTTGCATTCCTACCAGCAGTGCTTCAGAATTTCAATCTCCCTGCAACCTCTCCAGCATTCTTATTTTCTGTTTTTTTTTTTTTTTAATTAATGCCAGTAATGTCAGGGTAAAATGGTATCTCATTGTAATTTTGATTTGCATTTCTGTAATGATTAGTGATCGTGAGCATTTCCTCATGTGTCTGTTAGCTTTTGCTGGTGTTTTTATACTCACTGGTTTATCAAATTTTCTGGTGTTTTAGCTACAATGTTGTAGTTATTAGCATGGGGAGGTGACACCATGAGGTACTGCACTGGGTGATACCAACCCTAGTGATGCCACTGATGCTGCACTATGGTCCTTTTTTTCCTTTATTAATTTTATACGGATGATTCTGTCTGGTGTGATTAGCATTTTGCTAAGGAGTAACTCCGTCCTCTACCTAAATTTGTCAATTTATGTTAGTGAAAATTCCTTGCTTGAACACTCACAAACAAAATAAGCATGTGTTTGAGGGCTACTCTCTTTGTTCCACAGAGGCACGTAATAATAACACTGACAGTGAACAAACACAGTCTACTTCCTTGATTGAGTGAGAAGTAGCCCATTAGATGAAGAGAAATATATAGCAAGGGAAATTAAAGGGCTGTAGGCATAGAATCCCCAACTGTGCCCAATATCTGCAAATTCTGGGAGATACTTTTGAAAATTTTTTCACAAAGGGCAATTTGGATCAAAGCATGGGAAAACAAGCTACTGCAAGCAAAAATGGGTTCGTGTTACAGACTTGAAGTGAAAAAAATTGTAACATCATAGAAAAAAATCTTAAGCTATTCCACCAATTTTTTTTAATGGAATGAAAAGACGAATTCTATGGGCAAAATATTGAAAAATGCAGGAAGCATCAGAAGAAAATAGAAGGAATGCACAGAGCCACTGTACCAAATAGAATTGGTCAGTGTTCAACCACTTCAGGAGGTAGCATATGATCAAAAACTGATGGTGCTGAAGGAAGAATTTCAAGCTGCACTGAAGGCACTGGCAAAAAAGCAAGGCTCCAGGACTTGACAGAATATCAATTGAGATGTTTCAACAAATGGGTGCAGCACTGGAAGCACCCACTCATCTATGCCAAGAAATCTGGAAGACAGCTATCTGGCCAACCAACTGAAAGAGATCCATATTTGTGCCCATTCCAAAGAAAGGTGATCCAACAGAATACGGAAATTATCAAACAACATCATTAATATCACATGCAAGTAAAATTTTGCTGAAGATAATTCAAAAACCTTTGCAACAGTATGTAGACAGGGACTGCTAGAAATTCAGTCCAGATTCAGAAGAGAACATGGAACAAGGGATATCATTGCTGATGTTGGATGGATCTTGGCTAAAAGCAGAGAATACCAGAAAGATGTTTACTTGTGTTTTATTGACTATGCAAAGGCACTGGACTGTGTGGATCTTAATAAGTTATGGATAACATTGTGAATAATGGGAATTCCAGAACACTTAATTGTGCCCATGGGGCACCTGCACATGGACAAAAAAGTGGTCATTCGAACAGAACTATGGGACTGCATAGTTTAAAATCAGGAAAAGCATGCATCAGGGTTGTACCCTTTTCCATACATATTCATTCTGTATGTTGAGCAAATAATCTGAGAAGCCAGACTATATGAAGAACAGCATGATATCAAGATTGGTGGAAGACTCACCGACAATTTGTGTATGCAGGTGACACAGCCTTGCTTACAGAAAGCAAAGAGGACCTGAAGCATTTACTGATGAAAAGCAAAGATTACAGCCTTCAGTAAGGATTATGCTTCAACATAAAGAAAACAAAAATACTCACAACTGGACCAATAAGCAACATCATGATAAACAGGAAAGATACTGAAATCCTCAAGGATTTCATTTTACTTGGATCCACAGTCAACCCCATGGAAGCAGCAGTCAAGGAATCAAACGATGTATTGCATCGGGCAAATCTACAAAAGATCTCTTTAAAGTGTTAAAAACCAAAGATGTCACTTTGAGGACTAGGGTGTGCACTACCCAAGCCATGGTATTTTCAATCGTCTCATATGCATGCAAAAGCTGGGCAATGAATAAGGAAGACCAAAGGGGAATTGATGCCTTTGAATTTTGGAGTTGACGAAGAATATTGAATATACCATGGACTGCCAGAAGAAAGAACAAGTCTATCTTGGAAGACGTATAGCCAGAGTGTTCCTTGGAAGCAAGGACAGCAAGACTTCATCTCACATACTTTGCACATGTTATCAGGAGGAACCAGTCCCTGGAGAAGGACATCATGCTTGGTAAGGTAGAGGATCAGCAAAAAAAGAAAATATCCTCAACAATATGGATTGACACAGTGGCTGCAACAATAGGCTCAAATATAACAACGATTGTGAGGATGGTGTAGGACCAGGCAGTGTTTCATTTTGTTGTGCCTAGGGTCACTATGAGTCAGAATCAACTCCACGGCACCCAACAACGACAATAACGATAATGTTCTTGTCGTCTTTCATGTATTAGCTGTCAAACTCCAGATTGGAGAGTGAAAAAGTAGATAGCCTGGATAGCCCTATATCAACTGAAGAAAACTGAATTTGTGGTTATCAACCTCCAATAAAGAAAATTTTAGGCCCAAATGGCCTCACTGGTGAATTCTACCAAATAGTTAAGGAAGAAGTAATACCAAGTTTACAAAAACTCTTCTAGAAAATTGAAAGAAAATATTTCCCAATTCATCCTCTGAGGTCAGCTTTACCTTTATCCTAAAAGCAGACCAATATCCTAAATGAACATAGACGTTAAAATATTTAACATTCTAGCAAATCAAACAAAACAATATTTTAAAATAATATAGCATGAAAAATTGGATATTATTTCAGAAAATCAAGGTTGATTTAAACTTGAACTACCAATGCAATTCAACATTTTAACAGTGCAAAAAACAATTTAATCATCTGAGTAGAAGCAGGAAAAAAACTTTCCACAAAATGCTATATCCATTTATGATTAAAAAAAATGCTCAGCGAAGCAGAATAGAACTTCCCTAACCTGAAGGACAACTACGAAAAACCTACAGCTATACTTAATAGTGAAAGACTGAATATTTTCCTATTAAATTTGGCAACAAGGCAAAGATGTCTGCTCTCAGCATTTCTATTCAAAACTGTACTGCATGTTCTTGCCAGTACAGTATGGCAAGGAAAATAAATATAAAGTATACAGTTTGGAAAAGGAAAAATAAAGCTCTCTTTATTCACACACACTACACAAAGTGTTTGTAGAAAAACCTATGGAAGTTAAATAAAAGTTTATAGAATTAATAAGTGAATTTAACAAGTTTTCGGTATACAAAGTCAGTATAAAAAACCAACTTCATTTCTATATGCGATCAACAATTGGAAATTAAAAGAAAAAAACACCTTATGCTATAGCATCAGAAGTAAGAAATACCTCAGAATAAATTTGACAAGACATGTGCAAAACTAAAACTCATCACTGAGAACAGTTAGTCAAGATCTGAATAAATGGATAGGTAAATCATGCTTATGAATTGACATATTGTCAAGATGTCAATATTCCCCATATTGATCCTATAGATTTAATGCATTCCAAAGTCCCAACAAACCTCTTTCTAGAAATTGGCTATCCAGTTCCAAAATTGAGACAGAAATGCAAACTACCTAAAATCACCAAAGTGCTTTCTAAAAGAAGATAGTGGACATCAACTACCTGATTACAAGATTTATTTTAAATCCATAGTAATTAATACAATTTATGTTGGCATAATGATAAGCATTATGAGAGTCTAGAAATAGACCTACATATTTAATAGGAAAATATAATACTTTCAGAAAATATTGCTGAGAAATTGGCTAGGCATAGTGAAAAAAAAAATGACCCTTGACCCCTACCTCACACCATATACAAATTTAAATAAAAAATTGAACATAGGCTTAAATGTAAGACCTAAAACCATTAAACTTCTTTTAAGAATGTTTCTTCTGAAAACAAAAGAAAAAAAAAAACTATGTGACCTTTATTCAGCAAAGGCTTCTTCAAAATGGTACAAAAATGACAAATTATAAAATAAAGATCAATGAATTGGACCTCATTAAAATAAAATGTTTGCTCTTTAAAAGACATTGTTACATAAATGAAAAGAAAAAATATTTTCAAATCATATATCCGACAAAATTCATATACTTAGAACATATAAAAGACTTAAAATTTAACAGTAATAAGCAAAAAAAAAAAAAAAACCTAATGAAAAAATGAGCAAAATACATGAGCAGACACTTTAGGAAAGGAGATATACGGTGGCACATGAACCCCGCTGCTGTTGAGTCAACTCTGAGTCATAGTGACCCTTTGAAATATGGCAGTACATAATACATTTTAAAACGCTCAATATTTGTAGTTACTAGGGAAATGCATACCAAAATCACCATAAGCTGCCACTACATACCCATTAAAAAAAAATAGCTAAATTTGTTTAAACTGACCATGTCAAACATTGGTGAGGATACGGAGAAAAATGAACTCTCCTACACTGCTGGTGGAAAAGTAAAATTGCACACCACTTTGGAAAACAATTTGGCAGTTTCTTAGTAAGTAAAATATACACCTACCATGTGACTCAACCGGAGTTCTACTCTGTCCTATGGGGTTGCTATGAGTTGGAATGGACTCCATGGCAACAGGGTTTTTTTTTTTTTACGGGTACCATGTGACTCAGACGTTCCACCTCTAGCTATTTATCCGAGAGCAATGAGAGCATATGTACACAAAAAAATTGCACACAGATGATCAATAGCAGCTTTGTTTGTAATGGCTAATACCTGCAAATATCAGAATATCCATTAAGAAACGAACGGATAAACAAAATTTTATATGTCTATAAAATGGAATATTAACAATAAAAAAATGAACTACTTACACGATAATTAAACAAAAGAAGCCAGTAAAAAATGCTTAGTGTATTTTTTTTTTTATTTACCAGAAATTGTAAATAATCTACAGAGACAGGAAGCAGATCATTATTTGGGGAGCGTGGAGTGGGGTGAAGAAAGGAGTGGGTTTCCTAGGGGCACAAGAAGCACGTGAGGGAGAAGCATGTATGTATGCATTACCTTGATTGTGGTGATGGTTTCGCAGGCATGTACATATGTCAAACTCATCAAATTGAACACTTTAAATAAAGCGGCTTAATATACCTCAGTTATATTTCAACAAAATTATAAAAGAAAAGGGAAAATTACACCGCTTCACAAAGAACAAAAAGCCTAGACTTCTACGGCTTCCAGGGACAATTCAGGGGCCCCCTCAAAGAAAATTTAAAAACACAAACTTCTCTTTGCCTACCTCAAGTTCAGTCCCATTCCGGGCAAACAACTATTGTTGAAATGGTGTGTATCCTTCCAGCCCGTTCTACTTAATGCATTTATTGACATGCATACTCAGTATAGCTTTTTCACTTCCCTTAGAATCATTGCTATACATGCGGTTCTACATTGTTGCTTTTTCATTCCATAACACATCATGCCGTGGTACATATATCCGCCACACTCGTTTTAACAGCTGATTTATAGTGTTAAATCACATGAATGCACTTAATTTATGATTTTCTCATGGACTCAAACAAGGACTTAAAGACATCTTTATGCATATATCTTTGAGTACTGATTTATTTCTTTAAAAATACTTCTTAAAATTCCAGATCATCAATAAAATATTAACTTGCTCATTCAACAGTTGCTTAGGTCTTTCTGTGTCCGGTACTGACATACGGAAAAGAATATCTAGTCGCTGTTCTGAAAGTCATTGCATTTTAGACGTGAACAGACTGTTACAATGCAGGAAGTGAGCTCTCTGAGAACAGCGACACAGGAGGCTGTGAAAAAGCAGGTAGGGGTACCCCACCTGGTGGTTCAGCTTAAGTATCCTTTCTCTCCAAATTACCATACACTGCAGTGGGGCTGGCACCTTCTCATCTAAATCTTTCTCCTTCCCGCAAGGCATGCCTACCACAGGGCTCTGAACAGTGATGCCTCAATTAGAGCTGCTGGCCAATGGTTGGCACAGTATCCTGTATCCTCCTGGTCCACTGGCTGAGCCCAACCCCACCTAGCAAAGACAATAAAGACTTGTGTTCAGAGTCACTCTCACCAGAGAGTTCTGGACTTCATAGAACCCACTGCCTACACTCTTTCAAGAACCATGAAGTTCTTATTGTTCACCCTTGCAGTCTTTATGCTCATGGCCCAGTTGGTCTCAGGTAAACAGAATCTGGGGAAGAAGAAACACCGAGTAAGAACAGGTTTCCACACAGAGTCTCCATTATCAAACTCTCCATGGGAGTGGGGAGGGTTTTTGCACAGGAAGGGCAAAGGAGGCTCCCATACTTCTTCAGAAAGACTCACACCAGAGCAATGTCAGTGATTGGAGCTGGGGAGGGTACTGTGAACCCTGTAGTCACCTCCAAAGGTAGAGAAGCCCTGAAGTCCCAAACTTGTCTCTGTCCTCTGACCTAGGGCAGCCCCATCCAGGTCTGCCTCACTTCACTTTGTGTGCCACCCGGTATTCACTCAGGCAGGAACATTCTGTAATATTACTTCTCCCAATTATTTTTTCTTGGTCCTACAGAGAAGACTGCTCTCTCTCTCTTTGAAATTCTTGGATCTATGAAGTGGGCAGGGAACACAGTTTTTAAATACCTATAAAACTGTCAGATGGAAGAAAACTGTTCTGGGTGGACATGGGGAAAAGATTCAGAATTCGGCTCTATTGTGTAAGCATTTCTTTCTTATTTATATTTATAAAATTGAGTCAGGCAACTGCAAGTATTTTGGAAATAGAAAAATTGATTACAGTTTTATCACTCCGTATATTTTCTACATTGCGACCAAGGGAAATGGATGTTTCTAACCTGTTTCTTTGTTTGCTTTTACTTATTGTATCAAGAAAATTTTTACAGGACTGTAAATATTGCTATAAAATACAATTTACAATAGATGTTTATTATTCTGTCATATTTTTGTTCCAATATTTACTTAAGAGACCTCTATTAAATTATTTTTTCCAATGTTTCACTATTATAAATAATGTTATAACCTTCATAAATCATTGTGGGATTGCTGATACATAGGCAGATTGTGACAGCTTCATTTCTAGTCCACAGGGTACAATTTCTTTTAAGTGAACTGGTATGCATTAGGAAAACCCGGTGGTGTAGTGGTTAAGAGCTATGGCTGCTAACCAAAAGGTCAGCAGTTCAAATCCACCAGGCCCTCCTTGGAAACCCTGTGGGGCAGTTCTACTCTGTTCTATAGGGTCCCTATGAGTCAGAATAGACTCGATGGCAACAGGTTGTTGTTTTGTTTTTTTTTTTGGCATGCATTATCAAATGGTTACTATTTGTGTATTAGTGCTTTCTTGTTAACTGGTTGAAATTATACGTGATAAGTATATTACCTTTGATATTTCATATTATTGTAAATATTTCTTAACCCTTTGGTAACCCAATTATTTTCTGCTTTGAATATTTTTGTTGATACCATGTGATTTCCTTAATGGAAGCAAGCTGAATCATTCAGTGTGTCTGAAGTTTTGGTAGGTAACACGAATTTTTTTCTTGCCCCTCCCACAAGCCTACCCTATGTGTTTAGTGGTACATATAACCCAGCAAAGGGTACATATAAAGTACCACTAATTATACTCCAGAGTCCCCACTGGAGTACATATGTGTAACAAATAAAAATTTTCAAAGTTTCTGTTTTTTCTGCCAAAAATCCAGACTCCTCATACAATACCCTGTAAAAACAGTAATTTGCAGCACACACCGATTTCTTCAGTTTCAGTCATAAAGGCCCTTGTCTTGCAGCAACACATACTGTTAGTGGTACAGCAGCTTTCCAATAAACCCCGGAGGCTGAAAAAGCTCATGGTCACTATATTTACCTTTGGGCACGAAAGAATTATTAATGTGTTGGTTATTTTTAATACCTTTTATTGATACATAATTTACATATCAAAAATTTCATATATTTAAAATTTACAAGTTTTGCAAATAGATTTTAGTTTATTTAGAGAGTTGTGCAAACATCACCATAATCCAAGTTTAGAACCTTTACATCACCTCAAAATGAAACCTTATACTCATCAGCGGTCACCCTTTATCCCCTGCCACCTGCACACTCCAGCCCAAGCAATCACTTACTGGCTGATTTATAAATTTTTACTGATTTATTAAGGCACAAAATCTTCATTTTCATGTCAATTCTCCTGGTATTTTCCCTTGCATTCTCCATTAGCTTAGAAAGTTCTTTCCCAGGTTGAGAAAGTTTTAAGTTCTCATAGACACCCATGCTTTCTATATTCTATGGCTCTGTTTTTTACATTGTACTCAATCCCATCTGTAATTTTTTTAATACATGGCACAAAGTAAGAAACTAACTTTTTGAGGAAGAATCAGCTAATAGGTAGAGAGTTGTATAGTAACTCCATAGCTTGTCTCTAGAGATAGTTGTTTCTGCTCTCTAGAAGTTGCAGAACTGTTCAAACTGATGGTAGATAAGAGGAAGTTAATAGTGTGAGGGCTGCCTTGGAAGCTGTTTCTGGCCTATTGCATCCTTGAAATTCTGAGTTTCAATTTCATGATTTCTCCCTCTGTCTCTGAGACATTGTTGACACATATCACATACGCATATGGTGACCTTTTTCTAAATGGAAAGACCATGAGAAAACTTCTCAGTTCCCTTTCTAGAAAATTACAAGCAATTCAGGGTTATTCTGAAATAGTCATGATTAGTCAAGTCAAGTCAAGGAGCCTGGGTGGCACAAGCAATTTGAGATCGGCTGCCAACCCAAAGGTTGGTGGTTTGAACACACCCAGAGGTTCTGTGGAAGACAGGCCTGGCCGTCTGCTTCCTTGAAGAGTACGGCCAAGGAAACCCTATGGAGCAGTTCTACTTTGTAACACATGGGGTCACCATGAGTCAGGGGCCAACTCGGTGGCAGCTAACAACAGCAGCAAAAGTCAAGTCTACCCCAAGATCTGATGGCATTAGAAATGGAAAAAACTCACTTGGAAAGGATATTTGGGAGGGAAAATTGACAAAATGCCCATTGAACATAAGCAGAGGAAGGAAGGAGACTGTTGACTTGATCTGAGATTTCGATCCACATAGCCCAGCTGAGGAGAGACATTTGGTGTCATCTCCATGGAGAAGATGTTTGTGGCAGTAAGGAGAGAAGGGGTCACAGAGTTGTTGGAGAGGACATTTAAGTCCAAGGACCATTGTGGAGAAGCTCTGAGAATGCAGAAGAGGAGAAAAAGTAAGAAGAGTCATGAAAACAACAGTTCCTCAGATACTTCAAGATCTTCCTCAGTCCACGGCTGTTCCCTTTGCTTCTAACACTCTTCCTCTAGCCCGTAGCATAGCTGGATCATTTTTATCTTTCACATTTAGATTTAATTTCCTAGATCACGTTACCAAGTAGCTTTATTCACTTACTCTCTTATTTCTTTTCTTTATTGCACTTATAAAAATCTGTAGTTATTTTATTACTTGTTTATTTTCTCCTTTCTGAGGTAAACTCCTAACATTTTATCTGCCATGCTTATTCTCAGTTGAATAAACAAATAGATGATTCAACATACAGCAAAGCAAGAAAGAGTTCAAACATCTCTGCAAGGTCCTTTACGTGTTAAACAGTACAATGGGAAATTTTATATATGTATATAAAATGCAGATATATACAGGCACACTCTGCAAAATGACTCACTGAGGAATATATTTCTGGTATAATGGCTCATATTTATTATTCCTAAAATTGCCAAGAATGTGCTGTATTTCAATACTATATATGTACATACGTAAAATCAATGTTTGTATACAAAAAGTTTATATGTGCCTGTTCATTACTCAGTACGCTTTAATGACACAATATCTAAGACAAGTTTAGATATATTACAAATATTATTGTAGGTCCTGAGAAACATTTTGAGACATTTTGAAAATCTAACCAAGTATCAGCAAAATCCGTGTGTGTTTTGGATAATGCTTAGAAACATAACAGGAATGATTTAAACATTTCATATTTTAAAATCGGTATCTTGTAAGTTCTGTTTGGGTGTTTAAGTGTGTTTTGGTTACGTTCTAGGAAATTGGTTGGGATTTTGTATCGATGTTATATGTGTTATATTTTTTTCTTGTTTAAAATAATAAGAAATAGGATTCAGGTGAATTTCACATACAGAATTATGATTTCAGAAATGAGAAACTGATGTATATATCTATAAATCTATATGTGTATGCATATATAAAATCTCATTCCTCAGAAAAGATTTTCATTATTAGGAAAAATAAGGCTAAAAAACTGGTAAGAGACTTGAACAGTCAGTGCTCAAAAAAAAACACTTGCTGTTTTATATTTGTTTTGTTAGATACCTTTGAACTAATGGTCTGTATAATTCCTTCATGCAGAAATGTGGCTTTTGAGAAAATGTGATCACAAAACCGGATATTGTAGAAGGAAGTGCAGACTTGGAGAGTTTCAGAAACCTTATTCTAAATGGAAATGTAGCAAATATAAAGTGTGCTGTATCATGATCAACAATGACAAACCTAACCAATCAAATCCCTGCCAAAAATCCTCTATATCAACTACTAAGAAACACCAATAATCAAGCACTATGAAACAACAAACTGCAGAATGATGACCACTGCTTTTCCTTGAACATACTGGTCTCTGTCTCCAGACCTAGGTTCCTCGGTTCGTTAAAGTAAAGGGGCTTATTCTGATGTCAGTCTTCTTCGCCACCTCTTTCCCACCACCCCTCCCCCTAGCAATGTTTTGGAAGGGCATCACAACTCAACAGCATGAGTAGTTCCAGGTTGGGATCAAAATAAGGTAGAGGCCAGGCACAAGTGAGGGTGAATCCCAAAACTCCATTCTGGACTGATGGATAAAAGTTGTGTCCTCCCTGCAGAAAATTCTCAGCCCACAGGGCCCACAATCTGCTGATAGCAATGATGGCTAAATTTTAAGTATATCAGAAACACCTGAAAGGATTCCTAAGACACAGATTATTGGGTTTTACCTCCAGGGATTCTGATTTAGTAGCCTGTGGTAGGGCCTCAGAATTTGTATTTCTCAAAAGTTCCTAAAAGATGATGTTGCTGGTCCAAGGAGCACATTTCGAAAACCACTGGCCTATCATATGGAATGATGGAAGTCCTTCTATTGATGTGATTTTCTACAGATCGAAGACTGCATTTTCTATATATTTTTGAAATGGTTAGTAACACAAAAGCATCCCTACAGAATGCTTTCATAATCCTTTCCTTAATAGACTTCCTACAACAACCTTGAGATGTAGGTATTATGACCTCATCTCAGTGAAAAAGTAATTTGATTTGTAACTGTTAGAGCTGAGACAGATTTAGTTGAAGACTGAGAACATTCTGTCACCACACCTTGATGTTCTCCGGTTGTCTCCTCTCCTTGGAAAAGCCCGATCACGTAAGTATCCAACTCAGAGAGAATGGAAGGGAGGTCAAGATCTTTGTAGTGAGACCTGAGTACTGGGCACTCATTTTAAGCCATAGGACTTTTCTCTTAAAGAGCTCTGCCCACACCACTCAGAGAACATGGCCAGGGGCATCACAGAGTCATCCATCCATGCCTCAGGCTCACTTCCCTCAGAGCTGGAACAGAAATGGAGCTGCTTTCACTTTCTGGACACCTATTATAGCCAAGTTTGTCTTCACTGACCCCAGTTTGCCTACTGATGAAATAATAGGGTTGGGCTAAATGTCACTCTCCTCACCCTTATCATGCTGACATCCTTCTGATCTAAAAATATGAGCTAAGCTTATGCCTTGTGAGGCTAACTTTACCTTTGACCTCAGAAAAGGCAAAAGATGTAACAAAGGGAATCGGAGGTAGGAGAAAACGTTGGTGGAAGCCCATGTATGCCATCATAGAATCTTTTTTCTTCTTCACTTGACCCCATATTCAGTTACTAATAGATTCATATGCCTTCAACACCCTCTAATATGTGCCATGACTTCTATCTCCACTGCCACTGGACAAGCTGAGCCTTCAAATTCTTCCCCAGAAGCATTTCAATAGCCTCCTCATTGATCACTCTGCTTTCCTTTCACACACATATTCATCCATCCTCTATATTGATGCCAAAGGCACTTTTCTGAAACATCAATGCAGTCATTAAACTCCCCTCTGACCATCACTGCTGATTTCATCCTAATCAACATTTCAGCCCAACTTTCATTGTTCTTCATGCTCAGATCTTAGATTACATTCCAGTTTTATTCTTATCACTCTTCCACTGGACAACCTGTACCTCTGCCACACACTTGAACTCACTGAATTGCTTCCTGGTCTTGAGTCCTTGTACATATTCCTCTCTCTTTACTTACCCCTGCCTTGTAAAATCTCTCTTGGTTCTCCTTCAGAAGAAATTTATAATAACACTGCTCCATTCAAAACAGAACTAATGCCACCTCTCCTGTTCCATTACCATGACTTATCCAGAATTTTATTTTCTCATGTCACATACTATATTCTATATATCTCCTTATAGCTCTCCTCTTCTACTAGACTTTGAAATTTTATTCAAGGACAGGAACAATTTTCTCTTCTGTTATCATCCCCTAAATAGACTATACATTAATTTTTGTTGAAGGAGTAAAGGGGGTTCTTAAAGAACTGGAAGACTTTTGGGTGCTACTGAATCTCACTTTTATTTTAGTTCTTCCCCCAAGGAAACAGGTCTCTGCCTCCTTCAAGAAACACATCTATAATCCATGTCATTATATAGTATAGGAAATTTGAGAGGCGGATCTTTCCAACTAGTAGAACATTCTTGCCTCTTACATTCCTGTAGGCAGAACTCATGAACTCACATAAGCAGGTGTATGGATCCAGATGGGTCATATCAGCAGAGGAGGTTATTCATGATCCCACCACATATTCACTCGTGGACAATGGACAATTGATTTCCCGTCTTTGAGCATAACTTCATGAACTTGAAAAATAGAGAAAATATTTACACCTACTCAGGGTGCTCTGAGGGTTTCCAGAGAAGTATATTAAAATAATAATCACATAATAGGGACCTAATAAATTTTTTTTAATATTAGCAGGTTCTGATTTGTGAATAGAAAGTGCACATTTCCTTGAGGCCCTGCCACAAGATTGCTTGAGTATGTTCTGCGTGGATATGTGTCACCGATCAAATTGTGTCCCCCAAAAGCACGTGCCAACTTGGTTAGGCCATGATTCCCAGTATTGTATGGTTGTCCTCCATTTTGTGAATGTGATTTTCCTGTGTGTTGTAAATCCTGATCTCTACCTGTGGTTAATGAGGCAAGATTAGATTATGTTAAAGAGGATTAAGGTGGGATTGTAACACCCTTACTAAGGTCACATTCCTGATCCAGTGTAAAGAAAGTTTCCCTGGGGTGTGGCCAGCACCACCTTTTATCTTAAAAAAAAAAAAAAAAAAGATAAAAGGGAAGGGAAGCAAGCAGAGAATTGGAAACTTATTGCACCAAGAAAGCAACACTGGGAACAAGGCATGTCCTTTGGACTTGAGGTTCCTGTGCAGAAAAGCTCCTAGTCCAGTAGAAGATTGATGGCAAGGATCTTCCTCCAGAGCTGACAGAGAAGAGAAAGCCTTCTTCTGGAGCTGAGGCCCTGAATTTGGACTCGTAGCCTACTAGGCTGTGAGAGAATAAATTTCTCTTTGTTGAAGCCATCCATTTGTGGTATTTCTGTTACAGCAGCACTGGGTAAGTAAGACAGTATGGATGATTATAAATCACATCTCATATGGGGGAAGGCTCATTACTATGGAGAGAAAAGTTAGGACAAAGGTGAGATTTGTGGGCTCTCTTTGAAAAAAAGCCAGATGGGGTTTTAAAGACACCTGGTAGAACGCACTGTGCTTTCTCCTCAGAAATCACCTAATTACCACCTTGAAAACATCTTAGAGCCATGATCACTTACATGATGAGTAAGGAATATATTCTTAGCACTGCAGCCTGAAACTTTGCCCTCCTGTCCTCTTAATTGACACCCATGCATGAATCTAGAGGCAAATAACCTTTCCCTGCTTTGGGGTTGACTTGTGGAGTCTAGGAGGGAGAAAGAAAAGGATCCTTCATTTTGTGAGAACCCATGATATACTAGGCACATTGACACACAATTTCATAAAACAAAAGCATTATATAATAATTATGATAGCACGATTAAAGATGAGGAACTTGGATTGAGACATATCTGGATTTGCCTCATACTTCTTTTGTTAATCATGTGGTCTCTACTTCAATTTCTTCATATCTAAGAGATATAATCACACACCTACCTCCTAGAGTTACCCTAAAAATGTAGTAAGAGTCTAAAAATTGAGTAAGTTGAGGCACATAGAATACAGAGCACAGTTTCTGGCACCTACAAAAATGCTAAGAGATTTAGGCCAAAAAAAAAAGGCCTTGAGGTATAATCTATTCTCATTAAGTTTTGATGAATCTGAGGTTCAGGGAGGAAAAGGATCTTGCACAAGAACAAACAACCACATCTTGTCCTGGGATATCTTGTCCTTTCCGAAAGACCCTGTGTGTTGCAGGGCTGGAGGTGATATTACCAGTCGAAATTCTTCAGCTGACTTAAACCAGGAGTAGCAGTACTGATTACCAGTCCACAAAGCTCTTTTATCTTCCACATCTCTAGCCTGCTTCTTTCATCGATGGTGGCATAAGCATGCAGTTCTTCTCCTGACCCTCTGTGATGTCACATGATGCTCACTCAGGATATGCCTGCAGACTGTCAGCACAACTATATCTTGATGTTCCAAGAAAGGGATCACCGGTTTGTCCCTGCAGGGTGTGCCATGTTTCTTGGAGAACTCAATGTGCTATTTGAGATCTGCTGAGGCATGAATGTGCTCTTTGCATATCCATTTATTTGTTTACTATTACGTTGTATTGTGTCAAAATTATAGTTTCAGGGCAAAAAATATGCCCATGTAAACAACTTTTCCAAACCTCACAAACACACAGTGGTGGCGTGTGATGCAATTAGTGCCAATGATATTTAAGCACGGTACTTTTGGTGGCATCTCTGGAAAGTATACTTAAATAGGGGAAGAGAGAAAAAATTCAAGTGGCATGTGCCCATTAGTCTTTGTCCCTCCACTTCCTCCTGCATGGACCATGGTCATAATGCTGGTGGCAACACAGCCATCTCATAACCATGAAGCAAAAACACACGGTAAGAATGTATGAAGAGAGGGGTAGAAAGTGTCTGTGTACCTGATAGTATGGTGAAACTATTATAGAATTTTTTGGACTTTATGTCATATGAGAAAAATAAAACCTGAATTTGTATAAGACAACTTTGTTCTTGTTTTTCATGTTCGATATTACAGCCTTTAGTGCTTCCTAAGTGGTACATCATGTATGGGAGATAGAATGTGATTTAGGAGTGTAACCCTTTCTTAAGTCTATAAAGAGGCAGTCTTCTTCAATTTTTTTATTCTCTTTACTAGGTTTCACAAACAGTTTGCTCTTGACTGCTAACCTAAACTTTGGTGGTTCAAACCCACCCAGTGCTACCATGGTATTGCAGTACCACAGAAGATAAGCCTGGCTATCTGCTCCCATTAAGACTACAGTCAAGAAAACCCTATGGAGCAGTTCTACTCTGTAATACATGGGGCCGCTATGAGCGGGAATTGACAGCAACTAAAAACAACAATTTACTATTTCCAGTTGGTTTCAGAAGATAAAGAGGAGAAACAATAAAGCACCTTTAACTGGAAGGTTACAATATATTATTCAGTGGGAAAACACAGTAACTCTAACGCATAGTTGAGTAACTCTAATGAGAGTATCATCTCAATTTTAAAAACAAATGAACAAACAAAAAACATAAATTACTTACCTCCAGTTTGTCCAGAGTATATTTCCTGCAATCATAGATTTGGAGTTTTATCCACTTGTGTTTAAATATCATGAAATATTTTTATTTCTTGTTCCTTGATCAGAACAGCAGAGAGTATGTGTGTATAAATATTTGCTGAAAGAATAAAAATATGAATGTATTCATTATCAGCTACATGAACATACACACATACATCTTTAAAGCTCTACATTACTGTATAAATAATGCTTTGGCAGAGGGAGTTATTCAGTTTCTTTTAGCTCGTCTATCTGCTTTGATTTTTCTTTACTGAACAAGTTTTACTTCTGCTATTAGAATATAATCAATAAAATAAACTTCAATTACAAAATAGTAGCAGTGAAAAAATGAATAAACCCTTATCCTATATAATTGCCCCTATAAAATAGTAGATTAAAGTGGTCACCCCGTTTGTTTTGACAATTCTATTTCCTCAAAAAGCCCACACTACATCTTGAGTCAAAATTAATTTTAGATGAATTAAGAGTTTAATATAAAAAATAAACCCATCAAAGACCCAAGAGACTCAATGAGATAAAATTATTTGGCAAGGTGCTCAGGTTACAGGATCTGACAAAGGGAAAGACCTGATCCAATCTTAAAACTTGAGGTGAGTGGTAAACTGAATTTAGCTAAAAGTGCGACATAGTCACCCAACCCAGTGCCGTCGAGTCGATTCCGACTCATAGCGACCCTATAGGACAAAGTAGAACAGCCCCATAGAGTTTCCAAGGAGCCCCTGGTGGATTCAAACTGCCAATCCTTGGGTTAGCAGCTGTAGCACTTAACCATTACTCCACCAGGGTTTCCCAAGAAAACCAGCTTAATTGCATATCAGATTGACTCTCTACTGTAGAAACTTGAGAGAATAAAGGATGTGTTCTAAGATACTCCACTGTACCCACCCCATCTATAGCAAAGGACAATGAAGAAAACCAAAGACACAAGGGAAAGATTAGTCCAAAGAACTAATGGGCCACAACTACCACAGCCTCCACCAGACTGAATCTAGCACAACTGGATGGTGCTTGGCTACCACCACTGACTGTTCTGACAGGGATCACAACAGAGGGTCCCAGACAGAGCTGGAGAAAAATGTAGAACAAAATTCAAACTCACAAAAAAAGACCAGATTTACTGGTCTGACAGACACTGGAGAAACCCCAAGAGTACAGCCCCAGACATCCTTTTAACTCAGTACTGAAGTCACCCCTAAAGTTCACCCTTCAGCCAAAGATTAGATAAGCCTATAAAACAAATGAAATACATGTAGCTCAACTATGTGCACAAGACTAAATGAGCGCACCAGCCCAGGGGCAAGTACAAGAAGGTAGGAGTGGACAGGAAACCTGGAAAAATGCAAATTAGGACCCCAAGGTTGAGAAGGGGAGAGTGCTGATGTCACAGGGTTGGCAACCAACGTCACAAAACAATATGTGTATTAAGTGTTTAATGAGAAACTAATTTGCTCCTTCATCTAAAGCACAATAAAAAAAATTTTTTTTAAGAATGAAGGGTGTGCCCCTTTTCAGAGGTAATTATTTAAAGCTCCACTGAATTTTGATATGCCTGTCATACAAAAAACAATTACAAGACACATCAAAAAAAGAAAATGTGACTCATTGTCTAAAGAGGAAGTGATCAATAAAAGTGGACCTAGAAATCACCTAGTTGTTGGAATTATTGTCCAGGAACTTCAAATAACTCTGAGAAAATATGGTAAAAAATCTAGTGGAAAAATTGACAGCATAGGTGAAGATATGGGGAATTTCAGCCATGAATCATTCAATGGGCTTAACAGGAACACCAGCAAAATGATCAGTGAACAAACCAACAAACTACCCAGGAAACTCACACTGTGTTGTTCCACATGTCCCTAACATCAGCAAAAGGATCAGTGAACAAACAAACAAACCACCCTCTGTTCAGCAGAAATTCCATTGAACATTTCAATAGCAATGTCCCAAATGACACACACAGAGGAGAAAAATGAAGAAAAAAATAAACTCAACATCAGAGATACCTGAGTCAATAGCAAATAATATGACAAGGATTTAATTGGATGCCAAGAAGAAGGGAAAGAGAAAATGAAGCGGGAGAAATATTTGAAGCACTAATAGCATAGAACATTGTGAAAAGGATTAAAGACCTCCACAAAATGATCCAAGAGCATCAACAAACTCTAAGCAAGACAAATTCAAAGAAAACCACATCTCAACAGAGCAGATGTCAAACTGCTGAAAACCAAGGACTGAGAACAGATCTTAAAAGCAGCCAGGGAGAAAAGACACATTACTAAAGCGGAATAATGATACAAATGATGCCAAGCTCTTTCAAGAAAAATTAAAACAGTATAATAACATCTTTAAATTGCTGTCAAACCACTGCCAACTTGGAATTACATATCCTGAGGGATGGGAACTCCTTTAAAATGAAGGTGAGACTTTCAGTTCTGGAAAGATGGAACAGACATACTTTTCCCTATTCGTCCCACTAAATACACCTAAAACCCTAAAATTATGTATATGGAAAACATAGGATGGCTCTGAAAGGTGGACAGAAGAAGACAAACAACCTAGGGACTTAGGGACATGAGAAACAATACAGTGTGAATTTCCTGGGTGGTTGGTTGGTTGGTTTGATTGTTGCTTCATATGTATTAGTCTGGGTACTGGAGAAATCAGCAATCCAAAAACACTAACAGGCAGACAAATAGAGCACCAAAGAAAATCTGCTCTCTCTAGCCAAAGGACCAGGAAAGGGCAGTCTAGTAAGATAGAACACTTTTATAAAATCATTACTCTACTCTAGCCTCACACCACAGAAAAAATACTGTTTCCAACTTCCACCCTCATGGGAAAACCTTGAGTAAGGAGCTCAGACTTCAATTGTCACCAATAGAGGGGACATAGGACAGAACTGGGAGTCTAGAACAGTAAAAACTACCCAATTTGAACAACGGAGAGAAAATAGACCAAAATAAATGAACAAATTGTGGATAACATTGTGAAGAACAGGAATTCCAGAACACTTAATTGTACTCATGAGGAACTTGCGCATAGATCAAGAGGCAGTTGTTCGAACAGAACAAGGGAATACAGCCTGATTCAAAGTCAGGAAAGGCACGTGTCAGGGTTGTATCTTTTCACCATACTTATTCAATCTGTATACTGAGCAAATAACCTGAGAAGCTGGACTATATGAAGAAGAGCAGGGCATCAGGATTTGAAGAAGACTCATTAACAACCTGTGATATGCAAATAACACAATCTTGCTTGCAGAAAGTGAAGAGGATTTGAAGCACTTACTGATGAATATCAAAGACCACAGTCTTCAGTATGGATCACACCTCAACGTAAAGAAAACAAGGACGGAGGAGCCAACATGACAGTATAGACAGAAGCACGACGCTGTCCTTCCACAGCAGAAACTAAGTAAAACAGAGACAAACATCAATCCTGGAACTCTCAGTGTCAAATGAAGAGATGAAGAACTCAACCAAGCACCAAATGGAATAAGAAACTGACAGAGAACAGAGAGCGACAAGAGACACAAGTGGAGGTCCCCTATCAGCTAATACAGCACAGGTACACCATCTTGGACTCCCACCCTCCACCCTTCTTTACTCTGCTTGGCCTCTGCTGCTTTGCAGTAGTCTTGGGAACTCCTTCTAGCCAGGCTGTACTGCACGTCTTGGGAGCCACTTTCCCGGTCTGTGAGCATGCTCCCTGGCAGCGTTTTTGTTTTTTTTTTTTTTTCCTCTCTCTCTTTTTCTTTTTTCCTTTTTGTCTTTTTTCATTTCTCAGTTTCTAGTCTCTCTCTGTTTACCTTCTTTTCCTGTCCTCTGAATACCTGGTGCTGTGTACCTTCTCCACCCCTTCTAGCCAAGGTGTACTGGTCAGCTTTGGAGCCACTTCCCCAGACTGCAAAGCCATGCTGGTGAAATCCATGGGGCCCTTTCTTCTTTCTCCCTCCTTTTTTTATTTTTTATTATTGTTTCTTTTCTTTTTTCCTTTTTGTTTTTCTTCATTTCTCAGTTTCTTGTATCTCTCTACTTTTCTTCTTTCCTTGTCTCCTGAATACCTGATACTGTGTGCCATTTCCACCCTTTCTAGACAGGCTGTGCCCCAAAACCTGGGAGCCACTTTTCTGGTCACTGGTGGGATACCTGGGGGAATATCTTTCTTACTTTTTATTCCCCCTCTAATTTTTATTAATTAAATTTCCTCTTTTTCTTTTTTCCTTTTTGTTTTTCTTCATTTCTTGGTTTCTTGTCTTTCCACACCAATGGCAATCTCCATCAGCACTTTTTTTTTTTTTTTGGCTCCTGTTTCTCTCTCCTCTATCTCTTCTTTCCCATACCCAACTTAGCTCCATACATCACAGCCTTGCCTCCCCCGACTATCTGCACTGTGTGCTGAACATCACACCCCTAAGCAGCACAGGCACAGTCTACCAAAACTTGCCCTGTACTGACCCCTGGCCAGCCTTGTCAGCCACAGTATGTGCCACAAACAACCCATCCCAACCCCTCCCCTTCAGCTAAACCTGTCCTGCTGCACCATATCTAAGTAACTGGCCTGCCCATTGGACAAGAAGGTGAAAACTATCATGCCCCCAGATAAACAAAGAACACACAGTCTGCCTGCTCAGACATAACCAAATAAAACAAAAAAGCATGACTAAACAAACAGATCTACAATCAATAAATGAAGAAAATAACTAGTGAATGTCCCAAAGGCAGTAGAAAATATCAAGATATATTTAAAAAAAAAAAAAAAGGGACAGGATGATTCCAGTAGGCATCCAAAATAAAACACCAGATGACTTTCCAGTAGAAGAAAAGGCACTGAAACTACCTGATAGGGAATTCAAATCTCTAATATTCAGAGCTATCCAATAGTTGAAGAAAAAGCAGACAAAAATGAGGAAAAAAATAGACAAATTCACGGAAAACATAGACAAATTCATGGAAAATACAGACAAAAAAATGGAAGAATTCAGGAAAATAATAACAGGAACAAAATGTCAAAGTAAATTCACAACTAGAAATTGTACAAAACCAATAATTAGAAACCCAAAAGAAAAACAACAAGATTTCAGAAATGGACAGTGTCATAGAGGGTCTGAGAAGCAGGTTTGAAACAATGAAAGACAGGATCAGCAAAATTGAAGATAAATACGTGGATACCACTTCATTTAAGGAAAAATCAGAAAAAAAGGACAAAGAAAAATGAAGAAGCCTTGAGAATGATGTGGAATACAATCAAAAGCAAAAATTTACAAGTGATCGGAGTTCCAGAACAGGGGGAGAAAAAGGAAAACACAGAGAGGATAATCGAAGAAATGCTGACAGAAAACTTCCCTAATATCATGAAAGGTGAAAAGCTGACCATCCAAGAAGCTCAACAAACCCCATATAGGATAGACCTCAAAAGGAAATCACCAAGGCTTATCATAATCACACTTACTAAAACCAAAGACAAAGAAAGAATCCTGAGAGCAACTTGAGAAAAATGAAAAGCCACATACAGAGGGGAAACAATAATGCTAAGCTCTGACTACTTGGCAGAAATCATGCAGGCAAGAAGGCAATGGGGTGACATACATAAAACCTTGAAAGAAAAAAATTGCCAACCAGGAATAATATATCATGCAAAACTCTCATTCAAATTTGATGGTGAAATTAGGAAATTTTCAGAAAACCAGAAATTAAGGGAATATGTAAAAGCCAAAGCAAACTTACAAGAATTATTAAAGGGAGTCCTTCGGTTGCAGAACAAAAAACATCAGACAACAGCCTGAATCTAGGATGCAAGACCACATCATCCAGATACCAACCTAGGAAATGAACGCTCAATGATTAATCAAAACTAAAAGATTTACAACAGGGAACCAGAGAGGTTAATCTGTAAATGACAACAACGTCAGAACAATAAAAGAGGGAATAAGTGATGCAGTTACAGAACTTTCTAGTGGAGAGGGAGGCAAGGAGATACTAAGTAATGAAAAACTGGTTCAAACTTAGGGAGATAAGAGTAAATTTCAAGGTAACCACAAAGAAATTTAACAAACCTACTAATCAAAATGAAGAAAACATTGTCTCAGTAAACACAAAATCTACAAAAACAAAAGAAATTAAAAAAAAAAATCCACAAACAAAAGAAATTCAGCACAGGAGAGTAAGAGGAACAAAGAAAATGTCAGCACCACAAAAAACAAAGAAGCACTACAAAATGATAGCAATAAACTCACACATATCAACAATTACACTGAACATAAATGGCCTAAATGCACCCATAAAGAGACAGAGACTGACAGAATGGATAAAAAGAAAAGGATCCATCGATATGCTGTCTAAAAGAGACATGCCTTAGAAACAAAGACATAGATTTATTAAAAATCAAAAGATGGAAAAAAATACATCAAACAAATAGCTACCAAAAAAGAACAGGAGTGGCAACACTAAGCTCAGATAAAGTAGACTTTAAAACAAAATCCACAATAAAAGACAAAGAAGGGCACTATATAATGATTAAAGGGACAATCCATCATGAAGACACAACCATAATAAATATCTACACACCCAATGACAGGTCTCCAAAATACATAAAACAAACTTTAACGGCACTGAAAATTGAAACTGACAGTTCCACAGTAATAGTGGGAGACTTCAACACACCACTCCTGGTAAAGAACAGAACATCTAGAAAGAAACTCAACAAAGATATAGAAGATCTAAAGGACACAATCAGCCAACTTGAACTCATAGACACATATAGAACACTCCACCCAACAGCTGCAAAGCACACATTCTTTTCCAAAATACATGGAACGTTCTCCAGAATAGACCACATCTTAGGCCACAGAGCAACCCTCAACAAAATCCAAAACACTGAGATAATACAAAGTATCTTCTCTGATCACAATGCCATCAAAGTAGAAACTAACAACAGAAAGAGCAAGAAAAAAAAAAATCGATTACATAGAAACTAAATAACACCCTGCTTAAAAACCACTGGATAATAGAAGAAATAAAGATGGAAACAAAAAATTCCTAGAATCAAACAAGATTGAAAACACATCATATGAACACCTTTGAGACACAGCAAAGGCAGTACTCAGAGGCCAATTTATAGCAATAGATGTGCACATCAAAAAAGAAGAAACGAACAAAATCAAAACATTAACACTACAAGTCAAACAAATAGAAAGAGAACATCAAAAGAAGCCCACGGCTACCAGAAGAAAGGAAATAATAAAGATCAGAGCAGAAACAAATGAAATAGGGAATAGAAAAGCAATAGAAAGAGTCAAGAAAACCAAAAGTTGGTTCTTTGAGAGGATCAACAAAATCGACAAACCACTGGCCAAACTGACAAAAGAAAAACAGGAGAGGATGCAAATAACCCAAATAAGAAATGAAATGTGGGACATTATGACACACCCAACTGAAATAAAAAGGATCATAACAGAGTATTATGAAAAACTATAGTCCGACAAATTCGAAAACATAGAGGAAATGGACAAATTTCTACAAATACCCTACCTACCCAAACTAACACAAAATGATGTTGAAAATCCAAACAGACCTATAACAAAAGAAGAGATTAAAAAGTTAATTTTAAAAAACTGCCAACATAGAAAAGCCCTGGCCCAGATGGCTTCACTGGAGAATTCTACCAAACATTCGGAGAAGAGCTTAACCAGTACTACTCAAACTATTTCAGAACACAGAAAAGAAAGCTATACTTCCAAATTCATTCTATGAAGCCAGCATAACCCTGATACCAAAACCTGGCAAAGACAACACAAAAAAAGAAAATTACAGACCAATATCTCTCATGAATATAAATGCAAAAATTCTCAAAATTCTAGGCAATAGAATCAGCAGCGTATCAAAAAAATAATACACCATGACCGAGCAGGATTCATACCAGGTATGCAGAGATGGTTCAACATTAGAAAATTAATCAATGTAATCCACATAAATAAAAGAATCACATGATCACCTCAATCCATACAGAAAAGGCATTTGACAATGTCCAGCAATGATTCCTTATAAGAACTCTCAATGAAATAGGTATAGAAGTGAAATTTCTCAGCATAATAAACAGCATCTATACAAAACCAACAGCCAACATCAGTCTTAACAGAGAGAGGCTGAAAACATTTCCCTTGAGAACAGGAACAAGACAAGAATGCCCGTTATCACCACTCCTACTTAGCATTTTGATGGAAGTCCTAGCTAGAGCAATAAAGTAAGAAAAAGAAATACAGGGCATCCAAATTGGTGATGAAGAAGTAAAGCTGTCCCTATTTGCTGATGGTATGATACTATACATAGAAAACCCAAAAGACTCCACCAGAAAACTACTGGAGCTGATGGAAAGATCCAGCAGAGTAGCACGATACAAGATAAACATACGAAAATCAGTTGGATTCCTATACATCGATAAAGAGAATGACAAAAAGGAAATCAGGAAAACAATACCAATAGCCCCTGAAAAAATAAAATACTTAGGAATAAATCTAACTAGGGGGGTAAAAGACCTATACAAAGAAAACTACAAAACACTACTGCAAGAAATCAAGAGAACTACATAAATGGAAAAACATAACTATGCTCATGGATAGGTAGAGTTAACATTGCGAAAATGACAATTCTACCCAAAACGATTTAAAATATAATGCAATCCCGATCCAAATACCAATAATATTCTTTAAAGAGTTGGAAAAACTAATCATTAATTTTATATGGAAAGGAAGAGGCCCAGGAGAAGTAAAGCATTATTGAAGAAGAAGAATAAAGTAGAAGGACACACACTACCTAACTTCAGAAACTACTATACAGCTACAGTAGTTAAAACAGAATGGTACTAGTACAACGACATATAAATTGGCCAATGGAACAGAATTCAGAACCCAGATGTAAATGCATCCGCCTATGGTCATCTGATCGTCAACGAGGGCCCAAAGCCCATCAAATGGGGAAAAGGCAGTCTTTTTAACAAATGGTGCTGGCAAAACTGGATGTTCATCTGCAAAAAAATGAAACAGGACCCAGACCTCACACAATACACAAAAACTAATTCAAAATGGACTTCACTAAAAGAGAAAAATGACCACCGACAGACTGGGAAAAATTTTTCAGTTACGACATCTCCAGCCAGCACCTGATCTCTAAAATCTACATGAGTCTGCTAAAACTCAACCACAAAAAGACCAACAACCCAATTAAAAAATGGGCAAAGGATATGAACAAGCACTTCACTAAAGAAGACATTCAGGCAGCTAACAGATACATGAGGAAATGCTCTCGATCATTAGCCATTAGAGAAATCCAAATTAAAACTACAATGAGATTCCATCTCACTCCAAAAAAAAAAAAAAAAACCCACTCCAACGAGGCTGGCATTAGCCCAAAAAACACAAAATAATAAATGTTGGAGAGGCTGTGGAGAGATTGGAACGCTTATACACTGCTGGTGGGAATGTAAAATGGTACAACCATTTTGGAAATTGATTTGGCACTTCCTTAACAAACTAGAAATAGAACTACCATAAAAGACCCAGTGCCGTCGACATACAACCCAGCAATCCCACTCCTTGGAATACATCCTAGAGAAATAAGAGCCTTTACACGAACAGATACATGCACACCCATGTTTATTGCAGCACTGTTTACAATAGCAAAAGCATGGAAGCAACCAAGGTGTCCATCAAAGGATGAATGGATAAATAGATTATGGTATATTCACACAATGGAATACTACGCATCGATAAAGAACAATGATGAATCTGTGAAACATTTCATAACATAGAGGAACCTGGAAGGCATTATGCTGAGTGAAATTAGTCAGTTGCAAACGGACAAATATTGTATAAGACCACTATTATAAGAACTTGAGAAATAGTTTAAACTGAGAAGAAAACATTCTTTTGTGGTTACGAGAAGGGGGAGGGAGGAAGGGTGGGAGAGGGGTATTTACTAATTAGATAGTAGATGAGAACTACTTTAGGTGAAGGGAAGGACAATACTCAATACAGGGGAGGTCAGCAGAGCTGGACTAAACCAAAAGCAAAGAAGTTTCCGGAATAAACTGAAGGCTTCAAAGGTCAACGAAGCAGGGGCAGGGGTTTGGGGACCATGGTTTCAGGGGACAGCTAAGTCAATTGACAAAATAAAATCTATTAAGAAAACATTCTGCTTCCCACTTTGAAGAGTGGTGTCTGGGGTCTTAAACGCTAGCAAGCGGCCATTGAAGATGCATCAATAAGTTTCAACCCTCTTGGAGTAAAGGAGAAGGAAGAACACCAAGGACACAAGGTAATTATGAGCCCAAGAGACTGAAAGGGCTACACAAACCAGCGACTACATCATCCTGAGACCAGAAGAGCTAGTTGGTGCCCAGCGACAACTGATGACTGCCTTGACAGGGAACACAACAGAGAACCCCTGAGGGAGCAGGAGAACAGTGGGACACAGAACCCAAATTTTCATAAAAAGACCAAACTTAATGGTCTGACTGAGACTAGAAGGACCCCAGCAGTCATGGTCCCCAAACCTTCTGTTGCCCCAGGACAGGAACCAGTCCCGAAGCCAACTTGTCAGATGTGGATTAGAGTGGACAACGGGTTGGAGAGAGACGCTCATGAGGAGTGAGCTACTTGCATCAGGGGGACACTTGAGACTATGTTGGCATCTCCTGTCTGGAGGGGAGATGAGAGGGTAAAGGGGGTTAGAACCTGGCAAAATGGTCACAAAAAGAGAGACTGGAAGGAGGGAGCGGGCTGTCTCATTGAGGGGAGAGTAATTGGGAGTATGTAGTAAGGTATATATAAGTTTTTATGTGAGAGACTGACTTGATTTGTAAACTTTCACTTAAAGCACAATAAAAATTATTAAAAAAAAAAAAGACTAATTCAAAATGAATCAAAGACCTAATTTGAAAACTAAAAAGTATAAAGATCATAGAAGAAAAAATAGGGTCAACACTAGAGGTCCCAATACATGGCATTAACAGGATACAAACTGTAACTAACAACACACAAACTCCAGAAGATAAGCTACATAACTGGGATCTTCTAAAAATCTAAACATTTATGGTCATCAAAAGAGTTCATCAAAAGAGTTCACCAAAAGAGTAAAAAGAGAACCTACAGACTGAGTAAATATTTTTGGCTATTACAAATCAGACAAAGTCAAATCTCTAAAATCTACGGGAAAATCCAACACCTCTAAACCAAAAAGATAAATGATCCAATGAAAAAATAGGCGAAGGTAATAAACAGACACTTCACCAAAGAAGACATTCAAGCAGCTAACAGACACATGAGGAAGTGCTGGCAATCACTAGCTGTTAGAGAAATACAAATCAAAACCGCATTGGGATACCGTCTCACCCCAGCATTACTGGCACAAATCAAAAAAAAAAAAATAATAATAACAAATGTTGGAGAGGCTACGAGGACATTGGAATTCTTATGCACTGCTGCTGGGAATGCAAAATGATACAACCAGTTTGGAAAATGATACGACACTTCCTTAGAAAGCTAGAAATAGAAATACCGTATGATCTGCAGTCCCACTCCTAGGAATATATCCTAGAGAAATAAGAGTCGTCACATGAATAGACATATGCACAACCATGTGCATTGCAGCATTGTTCACAGTAGCAAAAAGATGGAAACAACCTAGATGCCCATCAACAGATGAATGGATAAAGAAACTATGGTACATACACACAGTGGAGTACTACACAATGGTAAAGAGCAATGATGAATCTGAGAAGCATCTCACAACATGGATGAATCTGGAGGACATTATGCTGAGTGAAATAAGTCAATTCCAAAAGGACAAATATTGTATGAAACTACTACTATAAAAACTCAAGGAAAGGTTTACACACAAAAATAAACAATCTGGTTACGAGGGAGGGGAGGGGTAAGGAGGGAAAAGCACTAAATAGACAATAGATAAGTGGTAACTTTGGTGAAGGGTAAGACAGTATACAATATTGGGGAAGCTACCACAACATATACAAGGCAAAGTCATGGAAGCTCCATAGACCCATCCAAACTCCCTCAGGGACCAATTTACCGGGCTGAGGGCTGTGGGGCCCATGGTCTCGAGGAATATCTAGCTCAATTAGCATAACATAGTTTATAAAGAATATGTTCTACATTCTACTTTGGTGAGTAGTGTCTGGGGTCTTAAAAGCCTGTGAGCGGCTATCTAAGACACTCCGCTGATCTCACCCCTTCCGGAGCAAAATGAAGAAAACTAAAGACACAAGGGAAAGAGTAGTCCAAAGGACTCATGGATCACAACTACCACAGCCTGCACGAGACTGAGTCCAGTACAACTAGATGGTGCCCAGCTACCACCACTGACTGCTCTGACAGGGATCACAGAAGAAGGTTCTGGACAGAGCTGGAGAAAAATGTAGAATAAAATTCTAACTCACAAAAAAAAGACCAGACTTACTGGCCTGACTGAGACTGAAGAAACCCCTAGAGTATGGCCCCCCACACCATTTTAGCTCAGTAATGAAGTCACTCTTGAGGTTCACCCTTCAGCCAAAGATTAGACAGGCCCATAAAACAAAACGAGGCTGAAGGGGCACACCAGCCCAGGGGCAAGGACTGGAAGGCAGAGGGGCATAGCAAAGCTGGTAATAGGGACCCTGAAGTGGAGAAGGGAGAGTGTTGACATGTCATGGGGTTGTTAACCAATGTCGTAAAACAATGTGTGTACCGTTTAATGAGAAGCTAGTTTGTTCTGTAAACCTTCATCTAAGTATAATTTTTTTTTTTTTAAGTGAAGGTGTTGTTGAAAAAGAAAACAAAAATCCTCATATCTGGACCAATAAGCAACATCAAAATAATGGAGAAAAGATTGAAGTTGTCAAGGATTTCATTTTACTTGGATCCACAATCAACATCCATAAAAGCAGCAGTCAAGAAATCAAACAATGCATTGCACTGGGCAAATCTGCTGCAAAAGATGTCTTAAAGCATTAAAAAGCAAAGATATCACTTTGAAGACTAAGGTGCTCTTGATCAAAACCTTTTTTTTTTCGTATGCATGTGAGAGCTGGACAATGAATAAGGAAGACCAAAGAAGAATTGATGCCTCTGAGTTACGGTGTTGGCAAAGAATATTGAATATACTGTGAATTGCCAAAAGGACAAACAAATCTGTCTTGGAACAAGTACAGCTAGAGTGCTCCTTGGAAGCCAGGATGGCAAGACTACTTCTCACAGGTTTTAGATATGTTGTCAGAAGGGACCAGTCCCTGGAGAAGGACACCAGGCTTGGTAAAGTAGGGGGTCAGGGAGAAAGAGGAAGACCCTTAACAAGATAGATTGACACAGTGCCTGCAATAATGGGCTCAAGAATAACAACAATTGTGAGGATGGCGCAGGTCTGGGCAGGTGTTTCATTCTGTTGTGCATAGGGTCTCTATGAGTTGGACTGACTCAACGGCACCTAACAACAACAAATGAACAGAACCTCAGTAACCTATAGAACTATTTTTTTTTAAAAAAAGATATAACATTCATGTAATTGAAGTCTCGGTCGTGGGGTGGAAACAGGAGAAAGGGTGTGGGGCTGAAAACTTATTCCAAGAAATAATGGCTATAGATCCACCAATTTGGTAAAAGGCAAACCTACAGATCCAAGAAAATTTTTTAAACACCTCCAAACAGAATTTAACTCCTTCCAAAAGTGCACACCAAGACACATCAAATTCAATCTTCTGAAACTAAAGACAATGAAAAAACTTAAAAACAGCCAAAGAGAAAACGCCGCTACATAGAGGAAAAATCAATTCAAATAACAGATTTCTCATCAGAAACAATGGAGGCCAGGAGAAAGTGGCATAACATTTTCAAAGTGCTAAAGAAGTGTCAACTCAAAAATCCACACCCAGAGAAAATAAAGACATTCTCAGTTGAAGGGAAACTGAAATAACTGGTCACCAGTAGACCTACCTAAAAGAATGGTTAAAGAACGCTCTCCCGACAGAAAGGAAGTGGTTTTTAAAAATGGAATCTTGGAAAACCAGAAAGGAAGAAAGAATAAATTAAAACCAAAGAAAGAAGAAGGAAGAACATAAGATAGAAAAAATCAATGAAATGGGGGGTGGGGGTGGGGGAATAAAGAAAATCAATGAAAGAAAAACCCATCTCTTTGAAAAGATCAGTAAAACTGACAAAACTTCTAGTGCCTTGGTTACCTAGTTCTGCTGTAACATAAATATCACAAGTGGGTGACTTTAAAGAGCAGGTGCGCCGGACCCATACAAGCCATGGTATTTTCAATCCCCTCAAATGCATGCGAAAGCTGGACAACGAATAAGGAAGACTGAAGAATTGACGCCTTTGAATTATGGTGTTGGCGAGGAATACTGAATATACCATGGACTGCCAGAATAACGAACAAATTTGTTTTGAAAGAAGTACAGCCACAATGCTCCTTAGAAGTAAGGATCACGAGACTTTGTCTCACATACTTTGGACATGTTATCAGGAGGGATCGGTCCCAGGAGAAGGACATCATGCTCGGTAAAGTAGAGGGTCAGTGAGAAAGAAGAAGACCTTCAGCGAGATGAATTGACACAGTGGCTGCAACAAGGACTCAAACACAGCAATGATTGCGAGGATGGTGCAGGACCAGGCGGTGTTTCATTCTGCAGTGCATAGGGTCGCTATGAGCTGGAACTGACGAGATAGCATGTAACAACAACTCTCTCTCAACACACATACACGTGCATACACACTTAGGTAGACCTGCATCAGTTTGAAGAAGTTGACATCTTTACAATATCAAGTGGTTCAATTCACAAATAAATTATACCCCCTTTCTTATTTAGGTCTTTTTATAGTCCACTCAAATAAATTTGTTGTTTTTAGTATACAGATCGAGAACATATGTTGTTACATTTATTACGGGGAATTTGATGGGATTTTTGGCCATTGTAAAGTACATCTTTAGGAAAATTTGATGTTTTATATTTTGTTGTTGATACATAAAACAAAGTTTTTTTTTACTTTTACATAAAAGTTGATTTTCTATAGTGATCTTATATCAAGTCATCTTACAAAATTCAGTTTTAAATTCTAATAATTTTCAGATTTTCTATTTTCTATATGCATGCATAATCATATTATTAAAGAATAATGACAAAATTTGTCCCTTCCTTTCCAAACTTATACTTTTTAATTATTTTTATTATATTAATACGCTGCACAAGATCTCCAGTACAACGGAGACAGTGATGCAGGTAGTGATAGCGGGCATCCTTGTCACGTTCTTGATCACAGGGAAAAACTTTGAAAACTTAACCATGTTGTGTTATACTTTCTATCCTTTTAAGCTACACTTTATCAGATTAAAAAGTCCCTTTTTATTCCTACATTAAGACTTTTTATCATAAATATTAAATTTTTTAATATTTGAACTGTATCTTTTGAGATAATTGCACCATTTTTCTTTTTTTTACTTAAAGCTTTGAATTATACTAGTGAATTTTTAAATGTTAAATAACACACTCATGGAATAAACCCTGTTTGGTCGTGTTTATACACAGGTGTTTCTTATTTGTGAATATTTTGCTTACAATTTTTGGTCCTAGGTTTATGAGAGGTTGATTTAAAATGGACAATTCTTATAATGTCATTGACAGGTTTTAGTATTAAATGTTATGCTGGCCTCATAAAAAAAATTACAAATATTTCCTTTTTTTCTCTTCTTTGGTCTCTGGAAGTCTTTTTGTGAGATTAATAATATTTCTTCCTTAAAAGTTTGGAAAATTTCACTGGCCATCTTAAATCAGGTTATTTTTTTGGAAAAGGTTTCAATAATGCATTCAAGTTAATAAATACTAAGGCATTATAGTTTTCAACTTTCCTCCTCACAGATTTCTTATGTTTCTGAGAAAATCGCCTATTTTATTTGAATTATTCAGCTTCTTAATATAAAATTTTTCTTAAGTCTGGTTTTAAATTTTACAATGTCTGAAGCGTTTGTACTGATGCCTCAATTTTTATTATTTTTTTTATGGTTAGTTGCTGTTGAGTCCATTCCAACTCATGGCAACCCCATGTGTGCAGGATAAAACTGCTCCATAGGATTTTCAAGATGTGACCTATGGGAAGCATATTGCCAGGCCTGTCTTCCTAGGCGCCTTTGGGTAGGTTCAAACCACCAACATTTCTGCTAGTAGTCAAGCGCTTAACCATTTGCTCCACCCAAGGACTCCAGTTCTTATTACAGTTATTTGACGTTTTGTTTTCTCTGTTTTATAATCATTCTTCCCAGGGGGTTGTCAATTTTATTTTTTTAATAATTTGGCCTTATTGATTATTCTCTACTATATTTCTGCTATTTCACTGAGTTCTGATTTTATCTTAATTATTTCCTTTTTTTCCAGTTTGTGCATTTGTTGTTTTCTGGATTCTTGGGATGGAGACTAGATCATTGGTTTTCCAAATTTCTCCCTAACATATTCATTTAAAGCTCTCAATTTTTCTTCTTTTCTTTTTTAATTTATTGTGCTTTAGGTGAAAGTTTACAGCTAAAGTTAATTTCTCGAACAAAAACTTACACACATTGTTGTGTGACTCTAGCTGCAATCCCCGTAATGTGACAGCACAGTCCCCCTTAACACCCCCGGTTTCCCATGTCAGTTCTCCCAGCTCCTGTCCCTTTCTGCCTTCTTATCCTGTCTCTGGACAGGAGCTGCCCGTTTAGTCTCGTGTTATCTACTTGAACTAAGAAGCACAGTCTTCATGAGTATTATTTGATGTTTTATAGTCCAGCCTAATCTTTGCCTGAAGAGTTGGCTTCGGGAATGGTTTTAGTTCTGGGTTAACAGACAGTCTGCGGGCCAATCAGACCATTAAGTGTGGTATTTCTACATGAATTTGAGTTCTGCACCGTACTTTTCTGCTGCTCCATCAGTGAATTTCTGTTGTGTCCCCTGTGAGGGTGGTCATTGGAGGCTCTGGTTTATGTGGCCCTTTCTGTCTCTTGAGCTAATATTTTCCCTGTGTCTTTGGTGTTCTTCATTCTCCTTTGCTCCAGGTGGGTTGGAACCAGTTGATGCATCATAGACGGCCACTCGCAAGCTTTTAAGACCCCAGCACTAATCACCAAAGTGGGATGCAGAACATTTTCTTAATAAACTGTTGTGCCACTTGACCTACTTGTTCCCTGAAACCATGGTCCCCAGACCACTGCCCCTGCTACTCTGTCCCTCAAAGTGTTTGCTCGTGTTCAGGAAACTTCTCAGTTTTTGGTTTAGTCCAGTTGTGCTGACTTTCCCTGTATAGTGTGTTGTCCTTCCCTTCACCTAAGATAATTCTTGTCTTTTATCTAGTGAATTCCCCTTTCTCTCCCTCCCTCGCCACTCTCATAACTATCAAAGAATGTTTTCTTCTGTGTTTAAACCTTCTCTTGAGTTCTTATAATAGTGGTCTCATATAATATTTGTCCTTTTGTGACTAATTTCACTTAGCATATAATGTCTTCCAGATTCATCCATGTTCTGAGATATTTTGAGGATTCATCACTGTTCTTTATTGTTGAGTAGTATTCCATTGTGTGTATATACCATGATATGTTTAGCCATTCATCTGTTGGTGGGCACCTAGATTGTTTCCATCTTTTTGCTATTGTGAACAGTGCTGCAATGAAAATGGCTGTGCATATATCTATTCATGCGACGGCTCTTATTTCTCCAGGATATCTTCCAAGGAGTGGGATTGCTGGGTCGTATGGTACATCTGTTTCTAGCTTTTTAAGGAACCACCAAATCAATTTCCAAAGTGATTGTACCATTTTCCATTCCCACCAGCAGTGTGTAAGTATTTCCAGTCTCTCCATAACCCCTCCAACATTTATTATTTTTGTTTTTTGGGTTAATGCTAGCCTTGTTGAGGTGAGATGGTATCTCACTGTAGTTTTGATTTGCATTTCTCTAATGGCTAAAGATCGTGAGCATTTTTTCATGTATCTGATGGCCACTTGAATGTCTTCTTTAGTGAAGTGCCTGTTCATATCTTTGCCCATTTTTTAATTGGGTTTTCTTTTGTTGTTGTTGCTGAGGTTTTGCACTATCTTGTAGATTTTAGAAATTAAAATCTGGTATGTCATAGCAAAATTTTTTTTTCACAGTCTGTAGATCATCTTTTTGCTCTTTTAATGAAGTCTTCTGATGAACATAAGTGTTTGATTTTTAGGAGCTCCTAGTTTTTTTTTTTTTTTTATTAGTTATCTAGTTTCTCTTCTGGTGTTTGTGCATTATTAGTTATGATTCATATTTTGTTTATGCCATGTATTATTGTTACTAGCATTGTCCCTATTTTTTCTTCCACGATCTTTGTTGTTTTAGATTTTGAACCATTTTGAGTTACTTTTTGTACCTGGTGTGAGGTATGGGTCTTGTTTCATTTTTTTGCAGATGGATATCCAGTTATGCCAGCACCGTTTGTTAAAGAAAAGGTCTTTTCCCCATTTAACGGACTTTGTAGCTGCTCATCGGTGGATGAATTTAATTCTGGGTTCTCAATTCTGTTCCATTGGTCTATGTATCTGTTGTTGTACCAGTACCACACTGTTTTGACTACCATAGAGGTATAATAGGTTCTGTTAGTAGTGTGAGGTCTTCCACTTTGTTCTTCTTTTTCAGTAATGCTTTACTTATCCCGGGCCTCTTCCTTTTCCATATGAAGTTGGTGATTTGTTTCTTCATCTCATTAAGAAATGTCATTGGAATTTGGATCAGGATTGAATTGTATTTTGAGATTGCTTTGGGTAGAACCAACATCTTCACAATGTTGGGTCTTCCTATTCATGAGCAAGGTACGTTTTTCCACTTATGTAGGTCTCTTTTGGTTTCTTGCAGTAGTGTCTCGTAGTTTTCTTTGTATATGTCTTTTATGTCTGGTTAGATATATTCATAAGTATTTTATCTTCTTGGGGACAATAGTAAAGGGTACTGATCTGGTGGTTTCCACTTCGAAGTTCTCTTTGTTGGTGTAGAGGAATCCAACTGATTTTTGTATGTTTATCTTGTATCCTGATATTTCGCAGAAATCTATTAGTTCCAGCAGTTTTCTTGTGGATTCTTTGGGGTTTTCTGTGTATAAGATCAAATCATCTGCAAATAGAGATACTTTTACTTCTTCCCTATCAATTTGGATGTGCTTTATTTCTTTTTCTTGCTTTATTGGTCTGGCTAGGACCTCCGGCACAATGTTAGATAAGAGCGGTGATAAAGGGCATCCTTGTCTGCTTCCTGTTCTCAAGAAGAATGCTTTCAGACTCTCTCCATTTAAGATGATGTTGGCTATTGGCTTTGTATAAATGCCCTTTATTATCTTGAGGAATTTCTCTTCTATTCCTATTTTGCTGAGAGTTTTTATCATGAATGGGTGTTGGACTTTGTCAAATGCCTTTTCTGCATCAATCGATAAGATCTTGTGATTCTTGTCTTTTGTTTTATTTATGTGATGGGTTACATTGATTGTTTTTCTAATGTTGAACCATCCCTGCACACCTCATATGAGTCACACTTGGTCATGGTGAATTTTTTTTTATATATATTGTTGAATTCTTTTGGCTAGAATTTTGTTGAAGATTTTTGTGTCTATGCTTATGAGGCATAATGGTCTGTAATTTTCTTTTTTTGTGGTGTCTTTACCTGGCTTTGGTATCAGGGTTATGCTGGCCTCATAGAATGAGTTCAGTATGCCATCCTTTTTTATCTCTGAAATACCTTTAGTAGTGCTGGTGTTAACTCTTTTTTGAAAGTTTAGTAGAATTCTCCAGTGAAGCTATCAGGGCCCAGGCTTTTTTTTGGGGGGGGGACAGGGATTATTTTAATTACTTCTTCGATCTCTTCTTTTGTTATAGGTTTATTTAGTTTTTCTACCTCAGTTTGTGTTAGCTTGGGTAGGTAGTGTGTTTCTAGAAATTTGTCCATTTCCTCTAAGTTTTCAAATTTGTTAGAGTACAATTTTTCATAATAATCTTATACGATTCTTTTAATTTCTGTTGGGTCTGTTGTGATACCACCCATCTCATTTCTTATAGGGTTGCTATGAGTCGGAATCGACTTGATGGCACTGGATTTTTCTGGATATTTCTTATTTGGGTTATTTACTTCTTCTCCTGTTTTTCTTTCATCACTTTGGCCAGTGATTTATCAATTTTGTTGATCTTTTCAAAGAACAAGTTTTTGGTCCCTTTAACACTTTCAATTGTTTTTCTATTCTCTATTTCATTGGTTTCTGCTCTAATTTTTATTCTTCCCTTTCTTCTGGTGCCCGTGAGCTTCTTTTGCTGCCCTCTTTCTCTTTGTTTGAGTTGTAGGGTTAATGTTTTGATTTTGGCTCTTTCTTCTTTTTGGATGTGTGCATTTATTCCTATAAATTGACCTCTGAGCACTGCTTTTGCTGTATCCCAAAGGTTCCTGGTAGGATGTATTTTCATTCTCATTTGATTCTGTGAATTCCTTTTTTCCATCCTGATTTTGTTGTTCGGTTTCCATGTATTTAATTTTTTTTCCTCGCTTTTTCTCTTATTGATTTCTTCTTTTATGGCTTTATGTTCAGAAAAGATGCTTTGCAATATTTCGATGTTCTGGATTCTGTTAAGGCTTGTTTTGTTGCCTAATATGTGGTCTATTCCTTCTGAGAAGGTTCCATGCACTTTGGAAAAGAAAGTATACTTGCTTGCTGTTGGGTGGAGTGTTTAGTATATGTCTGTGAGATCAAATTGATTGATTGTGGCATTTAGATCTTCTGTGTTTTTATTGAGCTTCTTTCTGGATGTTCTGTCCTTTGAAAGTGGTGTGTTGAAGTCTCCTACTATTATTGTGGAGCTGTCTATTTCTCTTTTCAATGCTGCTAGAGTTTGTTTTATGAATTTTGGAGCCCTGTCATTGGGTATGTAAATATTTATTATGGTTATGTCCTCCTGGTGTATTAACCCTTTGATCATGTCCTTCCTTGTCCTTTTTGGTGAATTTTGCTTTAAAGTCTATTTTGTCGGAGAGTAATATTGCCACTCCTGCACTTTTTTTTGTTTGTTTGCTTGATATATTTTTTTCCATCTTTTGAGTTTTAATTTGTGTCTTTGAGTCTAAGGTGTGTCTCTTGTAGTGTTTTTTTAATCCATTCTGCCACTCTCTGTGTCTTTATTTGTGCATTTAATCCATTCACATTGAGCTTAATTATTGATAGGTATGAGTTTAGTGCTGTCATTTTGATGTATCTTTTTTTGTGTGCTGTTGACAGTTTCTTTTTTCCACTTAATTTTCTGGGCTGTATTTTTATGTTCTTTATGTATTTTCTTTTCATTGTTGTTGATTTTGTATTTGCTGAGTCCTTATGTTTTTCTTCTTTTTTCTTTTGATGTATAGGATTGTTAGTTTCCTTAGTGGTTACCTTAATATTTACCTCTATTTTTCTAAGTTTAAACCAATCTTTTATTGCTTGATATCACCTTGACTTCCTCTCCCTATGAAAGTTCTATGACTACATTATTTAGTCCTTCTTTTTTGTTTTAATGTTGTCATCTTTTACATATTGATGTCTCTGTTTCCCTATAGTCAGTGTTTTAGCTTTGATTTCTTTTTGTGACTTCCCTATCTGGGTTGATATCTGGTTGTTCTGTCTTGTGTTCTAGTCTTGGGTTGTTATCTGACGTTATTGATTCTGTAACTGGAGGGCTCCTTTTAGTATTTCTTGTAACTTTGGTTTGGTTTTTACAAAATTCCCTTAACTTCTATTTATCTGGAAATGCCCTAATTTGATTATCATATTTCAGAGACAGTTTTGCTGGATATATAATTCTTAACTGGTAATTTTTTTCCTTCAAGGCTTTATATATGTTATCCCATTGCCTTCTTGCCTGAATGGTTTCTGCTGAGTAGTCAGAGCTTAGTCTTATTGACTCTTCTTTGTAGATGACTTTTCTTTCATCCCTAGCCACTCTTAAAATTCTCTATCTTTGGTTTTGGCAAGTTTGATTATAATATGTCTTGGTAACTTTCTTTTGGGATCTACCCTGTGTGGGTTTCAGTGAGCTTCTTGGATAGATATCTTCTCATCTTTCATGATATCAGGGAAGTTTTCTGCCAACAAATCTTCAATAATTCTCTCTGTATTTTCTGTTACCTCCCCTCCCACACACACACAAACAGACACTGCATTCTGGTACTCCAATCACTTGTAGGTTTTCCTCTTGATAGAGTCCCACATAAGTCTTAGTGTTTCTTCACTTTTTTTTTCTTTATTCCAGCAGACTGTGGGGTGTGCCAGGCATGCAGGGGGCATGCACAGAGGCGGTCCCCCCCCACAGCACCTAGACAAAGAGGCTGTGCCTGCTCTGAGGTCCCAGTTTAGGGGAGCTGGCAAGTTATTTTTTCCTGTTTGTTATTGTATGTTAAGCTGTTCCTTCTACAAAGCCGGGAGAATGGCTTGTGTCCTTGACGGGTCCCACTTCTGGCCTGGGGACAGGGCAATCAGTGAAGCTGGGCCAGAACTGGAGCAGAGCGGGGAGGGAGAAAGTAAATGGGAGAGAGGTACTTCCCAGAGGGGGAAGGGCTTTTTCCATCCCATGAGGTAGCTTAGATGATCGCACTTAGCTTTTGCACATCCACCACTGCTTTCCCCAGTTCTGAAGGCTTGCACAGACTCTCAGTTTCTTCTGGTGTGGAAATCTCATTCAGAGCTCTACTGCTTGCCTCAGCCAGCACACTGGCTGATCCAGCTTGCAGGGTGCTGGCCGGGTAAGGTCTGGCAAATTCTTGCTGCTTCTGAACTGTCTCTTCCTCCCCCTGCTGCTCAGTCCAACTCCTCAACTTTGTCTTTGATATCCAGGGCTCCTAGATTGTCATATATAATCAGTTCACTTGTTTTTTCAGATCTTTGTTGTAAGAGGGACCACAGGAAGCATCTGACTACTCCACCATCTTGGCCCCATCCCCTAACGAAATCAATTTTTCTTCAAACATTCATTTAGCTATATTTTCATTAGTATTCAGCACAAAATGTTTACTGTTATTAGTTACAGCTCTTTTGATACACAAATTATGTGAAAATGATGTTTCATTTTCAGGCAGTTGGATATTTTCTAGTTTTTTTCTTGTTATTGATTTCTAAACTTCCATTGTAACCAGAAACATACACATGATTTGAGTCATTTAATCATTTGAAATTTGTTTTGACCTTAATCACTGAAAATTGTTGAGATTGGCTTGCTGTATGGTCCTACATATGGTCTTCAAACATTTAAATTCCACAAGTCATTACTAGTTTTTTTGTATCATCTATATTCATTAACATTTTCCAACATGTTTACTCTTTTCAATGTACTTTATTCTTTCCTGCATTTCTGGGTTTGTTTGTCCCCATTTCCTTCTACCTGAAAAATTCCTTGAGTATTTTTTTGTGTATAGGTCCACTGGTAACGAATTCTAAAAATTCATGAATCACACTCACTTATAATTCTTTAAGTATAGTACATGTAAAGACAAAATGCAGTACCATTACTCAATATTTCACTGAATTTTGACAAAATGAATACACCCATGTAAGTAGAACACAGATCAAGAGACAGAACCTTATCAGCATGCCACATGTTCCCACTTGCTGCCCTCCAGTCACCGACTCCTCAGATATAACTGGCATCCCAATATCTAACAACATAGGTCAGTTTACCTGTTTTTATTTTCTATGTAACTGGACTCATCACTGGTTCTTTTGCTCAAAATTATACTCTTTTAGAATTATTCTTGTCACAAGTCACTGTAGATTGTTCATTTTCATTATTCTATATATTGCATTTTTAAAAAAGCATACCACAATTGAGCTATCCCTTCTAATGTTGATGGACATTAAAGTAGTTTCCAAATTTCAGCTATAGTATTGTATATTCTTATACAGGTCTTTTGGTGAATGTATGTATGCATTTCTGCTGGGTGGAATTTTATATGTTCAGCCTTAGTCAGTTCTACCAAACAGTTTTCCAATGGAGTTATACCTACTTACTCTGCACCATCAGTGTATGTGATTTCTAATTGCTGAATAGCCTTATCAAAACTTCTTATTTTCTGTATCTTTCTTTTAAGTCATCTGTTGGATGTGTAACAGTATATCACAGTGGCTTTAATTTTAACTTCCCTATTGACTAATAAAGTTGAGCACCTTTTCATATATTTATAGGCCATTAACACATCCTCTTGAGTTAAGTGTCTGTTCCAGGTTTTGGTCATTTTTATCAGGTTAATCTTCCCCCTATGGACTTGTAAACATTTAAAAAAAATTTTTTATATGAGTCCTTCATCAGGTATATGTGTCGTGAATATCTTCTCCCACTCTATGTGTTGTCTTTTCACTCTTTTGCTGGTGTTTATTGATGACCAGATAGTTTAAATTTTAATACACTCCAAATTATATTTTTCTTCATAAATTTTGCTCTGCATATCCTGTTTAAGATATATTTAAGACTTTCTCCTCTACTTTTCTCTAAAATCTTTGTTCTTTTACTTTTCACATTTTGATCTGCAACCTATCCGGCACTTATTTTTGTATAAGTTGTGAGGCAGGGGTCAAGGTTTATTTTCTGCTATATGAGTATCTGAGTCACTATATGAATATCTGAATCATTGAATCATTAGGCACTAATTATTGAAAAAGACATTCTTTCTTCAGTGCACTAGAGGGTCCCCTGCCGTAATTAGGTGACTGTACAAAAATATACATGATTCCGCCACTGGTGTACCTGTATATCCTTTACTACTATAACTTTATATCTTGATATTGGATACATAGCCTCCAGCTTTGTACTTTTCCTTCAAGATTGCCTTAGCTATTATTGATCTTTTGCATATTCGTATGATTTTAAAATCTAATTGTCAATTATTGCCTGAAGGAAAACAAACTTACTGGAATTAAAATGAGTTTGCATTGAATTTAAAGATTTACTGAATTTGTAGAATATGTAGATTAATCAATGATGTTACAGTGCTCAATCTAACAATCCTATGGCCTAGTACATTCATTCTTCAATTTCCCTCAATTTTCTTTTGGGTTTCTACCTAGATTTTGAGGATTTAAATGCTATCAAAATTTTTTACATTTCTGATTCTACTCACATTTTCTAGTATATGGAAAACACGATTTTTTAATTTGATAAATTCATTTATTAAATTTAATAGTTCAAGTGTATATTATTTTGTATTTTCCATGGTATCAGTGACCATGAAAATGGTTTCTTACTGGAAAACCCTTGTGTATGTTGTGAGTTTCAACATTCTTAAAGGAATAAAAGAAGATAAAGTAAAATGTTATTTCCTTGTTCTTAATTGCTCTAACAAATAACAGTTTGTTCAAAATAATAATAGCAACAATGCATTGATGGACTATAGCTCATAGATAAGTGGAATGAATGTCAGTAATATCATGAAAGACAGGAGGGAAAAATTGACACTGCCCATAAAGTGGTATGGTGTTATTTGAAAATGGACTTAGATTAGTTGTAAATGTATATTGAAAACTCTAGGAAAAGTACTTTAAATTTTTCATAAAGAAGCATAATGAACTTGCTAAGAGAGGACAGAAAATGAAATCACAAAAAAAGCTCAATTAAACCCAGAGAAGGAAGAAAAAGAGCAGAAGACAAAAAGAAAAAGAAATAAATAACAAATAGTTACAAATATGGTAGATATTAATCCAACTATATCAATAACCACTTTAATGGTCTAACTCCACAATTAAAAGGCAGAGGCCGTCAGATGGTAAAAAAAAAAGAGAGAGAGAGAGAGATGCATCTATATATAGTCTACCCAAAAAAAAAAAGAAAACACTTTAAAAACAGAGATAAATCAATAATAAAGAAATAGAGAAAGATATACCATGATAACACTAATTAAAAGAAATCTGGAGTAGGTATGTTAATTTCAGACAAAGCAAATTTAAGAGTAAGGAAAATTTTAAGGGATAAAGGGAGGCATTATATAATGATAAAGAAGTTAGTTCTCTAAAAAGATATAACAATCCTGAATGTGTATGTACCTAACAACCAAACCAAGCCAAACCCAGTGCCATCAAGTCGATTCTGACTCATAGCGAGCGCAGAGTGTCAAAATATGTGAAGCAAAAACTGATAAAACTGCAAGAAGAAATGGACTAATCCACTTCATAGTTGGAGCCTTCAACAGCCCTCTATCAGTAATTGACAAATCCAGTAGGCAGAAAATCGTAAGGATATAATTGAATTGAATCACACTATCAATCAACCATATCTAATTGACATTTATAGAATACTTCATCCAACAGCAACAAAATACACATTTTTCTCAAGCTCATCTGGAACATTCACCAAGATATAGCACATTCTGGGCCATAAAACACACCTTAACAAATTTGAAGTAACAGGAACCATAGCAAGAGTGCTCTCAGACCACAACGGAATTAAACTAGAAATCAAAAACAAAAAGATAGCTAGAAAATCCAAAAATATTTGGAGATTGAACAACACACTTATAAATTAAAACTGGGTCAAAACCTCTCTCTGTACTATCTTTTCAGCTTCTGTGAATTATTTAAAAACATATATAAGTGTTAAACCGTGCCACTGATAATAAATATTTGTTGAAAGAAAAGATGGGTCAAAGAAGAAGTTTCAAGAAAAAATTAAAAAATACTTTTTAACTAAATGAAAACAAAAATAGAACTTACCAAAAATTGTGGGATGCAACATAAGCAGTGTTTACAGGGGAAATTATAGCACTGAACACCTGTGTTAGAAAAAAAGAAAAAGCTAAAATCAATATTCTAAGCTTCTACCTTAGGGAAGTCAAAAAAGAAGAACACATTAAATCCAAAGTAAGCAAGAGAAAATAATAGAAAATTACAGCAAAAATAAATAAAATTGAAAACAGGAAACTACTAGAGAAAATCAATGAAGCCAAAACTGGTTCTTTGAAGAGGTCAATAAAATTGATAAACATCTAGCCAGCCTAACTAAGAGACGAAGAGAGAAGACACAAACTACTAAAATCAGAAATGAAAGATGGGCATTCACAAATGATCCCACGGACATTAAAAGGATAAAAAAGGAATATTATGAACAACTCAATGCACAAAAATTTGATAACTTAGGTGAAATGAACCAAGTCCTTGGAAGATACAATCTACCAATAAACATACACAAGAACAAGTAAATAACCTAAATAGGCCTATAACTATGAAATAAATTGCATCAATAATTAATAACCTTCCAAAACAGAAAGTTCCAGGCCTTCATGGTTTTACTGCTGAATTCTACCAAACATTTGAGGAAGAAAAGATACCAATTCTCTGCAATCTCTTCCAGAAAATGGAAGCCGGGGGAATACTTTCTGACTCATTCTATGAGGCCAGAATTAGCCTCATAACAAAGTCAAAGACATTATAAGAAATTAACACTATTTTTTTTTTACCAATATCTGTCTTGAACATAGATGCAAAAATTCTCAGCGAAATATTAGAAAATTGAATACAACGTACAAAAGAATTATACCTTGAAAAGTTAGATGAGAAGCTTAAAAGGCAGCAGATTTATGTTAATGGTAGTGAAATAATTTTGAAAAGGATAGCGAGAATGGTGGCACAACTTGGAGAATGTAACTAATGTCACTGAATTGTACATGTAGAAATTGTTGAATTGGTGTATGTTTTGCTGCGCATATTTTCACTAAAAATAAAAAAAATAATTGTACACCATAACTAAATGGAATTTTCCCAATTATGCAAGGCTGGTTCAAGATTCGAAAATCAATTAATGTATTCCATCACATCAACAGCCTAAAGAAGAAAAAGTACGTGCTGATATCAATAAATGCAGAAAAAGAATTTGACAAGACCTAACTCTGATACATGATAAAAACTCTCAGCAAACCAGAAATACAGGGGAACTTCCTCAACTTGATAAAGAACAACTATTTAAAATAAAAAACAAACCTAGAACATAACATCATACTTAATGGTGAGAAACTAGGCACTTTCCTCGTAAAATCAGGAACAAGGCAAGGATTTTCCCTCTCACCATTCTTATTCAACACTGTACTGTAAGTCCTAGGTAATGCAATAAGACAATGAAAAAAAAAAAAAGGTATACAGATTGGGAAGAAAGAAATAATGATATTTCTGTTAGCAGATGAAATAATTGTTTATATAGAAAATCCCAAGGATTAAAAAAAAAAAGAACTTATGAAACTAATAAACAATTACAGCAAGTTTGCAGGGTACAAGGTTTGTATACAAAAGTCAGTTGCTTTCCTACATACTAGTAATAAATAATAGAATTTGAAATTAAAAACACGTTTACATTCATACCAAAAAAAAAGAAGAAATACTAAAGTAAAAATCTAACAAAATATATACAGGCTTTACCTGAGGGAACTACAGAACACTGATGAAAGAAATAAAAGTAGTCAAAATAAATGGAGAGATATTCCATGTTGATGGTTAGAAAGGCTCAATATTGTTAAGATGACATTTCTTCCCAACTTGATTTATAGATTTAATACAATCCAAAATCAAAATCCTGGCAAGTTATTTAGTGGGTATCTACAAACGGATTCTAAGTTTACATGGAAGGGTAAAAGACCCAGAATATCCAATGTAATATTGAAAAAGAACAAATTCGGAGGGTAGACACTACCCAAACTCAAAACTTAATATAAAGCTAACAGTAATCAAGACAGTGTGATAATGGTGAAAATTTTGTATCTGTTCACATTGCAAACACTCAGGGAAATAGAAGGAAACTTCCCCGACTGAAAAAGAAGAGCGGGGATTACATTGAATCTACTTTGGGGAGAAATGACATCTTTAGATTTGATCTTTAAATTCAGTGCAATGCTGCATCTATTGATATGAAAAAACTACAACCAATATTATACTTTATGATGAAAGACTAAATGCTTCACCCACTCAACTTTTCAGCAATGTGAAGATATCTGCTTTCACCATTTCTATTCAGAACTGTAGTGCATTTTCTTGCCAGTAAATTAAGGCAAGGAAAAGACATACAGGACATCTAGTTTGGAAGGGAAGAAAGAAAACTCTATTTGTAGACAACGAGTTCATCTACAAAGAAAAGCCTATTTACATAAAAACTTGTAGAATGAACAAGTAAATTTTAAAAGATTTCAGAATACAAGGTCAATATGTAAAAGTCAACTTTATTTCTATATGTAATCAATAAACAATTGCAAATTGAAAGTAAAAACTAAAACCATTTGTGTCGTTGTTGTTAGGTGCTGTTGAGTTGATTTTTGACTCATAACGACCCCATGTGACAAAGTAGAACTGCCCCATAGGGTTTTTTTGGCTGTAATCTTTACAGAAGCAGGTTGCTAGGTCTTTCTCCTGTAGAGCAGCTGGCTGGGTTCAAACGGCCAACATTTCAGTTAGCCGCTATGTGCCTAACCATTGCTGGACCAGGGCTCCTTAAAACCATTTATAGTAACATCAAAAATAAGAAATACTTAGGGATTAATTTGACAAAACAAACAAACAAAAAAACCCACTGCCACTGAGTCGATTCAGACTCATAGCGACTGTATAGGACAGAGTAGACCTGCCCCAGAGGGTTTCCAAGGAGCAGCTGGTGGATTCAAATTGCAGATCTTTTGGTGAGCAGCAGAGCTCTTAATCACTGAGTCGCCAAGGCTCGGAATAAATTTGACAAAGATGTGCAAAATCTATGCGCTGAAAACTAAAAAAAAAAATTGCTGAGAGAAACTTGTAGATCCAAATAAATCAATGGGTAAATCGTGTTCAGGTGAGGAAGGTGTAGACCCAGGCAGTGTTTCCTTCTGTTGGAGGCAGGGTTACTCTGAGTTGGAATGGACTCAGGGGGACCTAATAACAACCACAAGCCGTGTTCATGCACTGAGAAACTCAATATTGTTAAGATGTCGATTCTCCTCAAACCAATCTTTAGATTCAATTCAGTTCCAGTTAAAGTCCCAGCAGGCTTTTTTGTAGAAATTGAGTAGCTGATTCTAAACTTTATACGAAAATGTGAAGGACGTAGAATAGCCGATAAAATAATTTGTAAAAGAAAAAACATAGAAGACTTAGATTAATTGATTAGAAAACTTACTTTAAAGCTATAGTAATAGAGAAATTATGATGTTGGTGTAGCAATACACATATACCTCAGAATAGAAAGTACAGTAATAACTCACACATTCAATTGGAAAAGATAATACTATCAGCAAATAGTGCTGGGAAATTGGACAGCCATAAGGAAAAAAAAAAATCTCCCTTGTTCCTTGCCTCATGCCATTTACAAATTTAACTCAAAAACTTAACATAGATTTAAGCGAAAGAGATAAAACTTCTTTCTAGTTTTCTTCTGAAAACATAAAAAAATTCTTTTTGACCTTGGGTTTAACAAGAAGCAAAAACTATAAAATTTAAAAATCAGCAAAGTGAACTGAATCAAAATAAAATTGATCATTAAAACACATTCTTATAAAAACGAAAAGACAACCCACAGGCTGAAAGAAAATATTTGCAAATTATTTAGTATCTAACAAAGTTGTTCTGTCTAGAATTCATAAAGAAATCTCATATAATAACAATAAACAAAATCAGGAAAGAGGGGAAAGATTTCAACAGCCACTTTATCAAAGAAAATATGTGAATGGCAAATATTACACGAAAAGATGGTCAATATTTTAGTCACTAGGAAAACGAGCGTTAAAATCACAATGAGATATCACTCTGCACTCACTAGAACGGCTAACGGTAAAAAAAACTGACCACGCCAAGTGTTGGCAAGGACACGGAGGAAATTAACTCTCAACTACTGCTGCATTAAATAATGCAATTTAGTGTACATCGATTAAATCTCAATAAAATTACAAAAGAAAAGGAAAAAAGAGAATTACCTCACAAAGAACAAAAACTCTAGGACCCCATGGCTTCCACTCATAATCCAAAGGGCCCCTCAAAAAAAATTTTTTAACACAAGTAAATTTTTCTTTGCTTGCCTCAAGTTTAGTCCCATTAAGAGAAAAAACTATTGTTAAAGGTATCCTTACACTCCCTTTACTTAATATATTTATTTACATATATACACATGTATAACTTTTTTACATAAATTAGAGTCACTACTCTATATAGTATTTTACGGTCTTGCTTTTCCTTCCATAGTATGTTTAGAAAGACATTTCATGCCGTCATACATAAATCTGCTACACCTTTTTTATTGTGGTAAAAATATACATAACAAAACACATGCCATCTCAATAATTTCTACATAAAAAATTTATTCTTCAAGTTTTGCACCCATTCTCACGAGCATTTTCCAAATCATTCCACCATCATTAACATAAACTCAATGCCCCCTAAGCAAAAGCCTCCTCTTTCCCCCTCCTTCCCACCCTTGGTAACCACTAACAATCTTTGGTTTCTATATATTTGCTTATTTCATATCAGTGAGAGCATGTAGTATTTGTCCTTTTGCAAATTTGTCCTTTTGCTCAGCATGATGTTTTCAAGGTTCACCCATGCTGTAGCATGCATCAGGACTTCATTTCTCTTTATGGCCGAGCAGTATTCCATTGTATGTGTGTACCACATTTTGCTTGTCCTTTCCATCTGGTGATGGTCATTTCGGTTGTTTCCACCTTTTGGCTATTGCTAAAGTCTGCAATGAACATCGGTGTTGTACCTATTTCATAGATGCATAGCATTAAATCATATGGTTGCATTTCATTTTATGATTCTGTACTGCAGGACTCAAATAGAAATGTAAAGACATCTTTCTACATATATCTCTGGGCACTTAATTGTTTCTTTAAAATATATATATTTTTTTGAATCCTCGATCATCAACAAAGTATTAACTTGCTCATTCAACAGTTGCTTAGGTCTTTCTGTGTCCAGTACTGACATACAGAAAAGAATATCCAGTTGGTGTTCAGAAAGGCATCCCATTTTAGGGGTGAACAGGCTGTTATAATGCAGGAAGTGAGCTCTCTGAGAACAGTGACACAGGAGGCTGTGAAAAAGCAGGTAGGGGTACCCCACCTGGTGGTTCAGCTTAAGTATCCTTTCTCTCCAAATTACCATACACTTCAGTGGGGCTGGTACCTTCTCATCTAAATCTTTCTCCTTCCCCCGAGGCATGCCTACCACAGGGCTCTGAACAGTGATGCCTCAATTAGAGCTGCTGGCCAATGGTTGGCACAGTATCCTGTATCCTCCTGGTCCACTGGCTGAGCCCAACCCTACCTAGCAAGGAGAATAAAGACATGTGTTCAGAGTCACTCTCAATAGAGAGTTCCGGACTTCATAGAACCCACTGCCTACACTCTTTCAAGAACCATGAAGTTCCTATTGTTCACCCTTGCAGTCTTTATGCTCATGGCCCAGTTGGTCTCAGGTAAACAGAATCTTGGGGAAGAAGAAACACTGAGCAAGAACAGGGTCCTGCACATGGAGTCATTATTATCTAACTGTCCATGGGAGTGGGGGAGGGTTCTTGCACAGGAGGGGTGAAGGAGGCTCCCTTACTTCTTCAGAAAGACTTATGACACAGTAGTGTCCCTGATTGGAGCCAGGGGAGGGTAATGTGAACCCTGTAGTCACCTCCAAAGGCAGAGATGCCCTGACTTCTTCCCAAACTTGTCTCTGTCCTCTGACTTAAGGCGGCCCAGTCCAGGTCTGCCTCACTTCACTTTATATGCCATCCGGTATTCACTCGTGCAGGAACATTCTGTAATATTATTTCTCCCAAATTTTCTTAGTCCTACAGAGAAACTCTTCAGTATTTTTTTATTCTGCGATGTGGTGAACAGGACAGGCAAAGCGGTTTTTAAATACCTGTAGGACTGTCAGAGGAAAGGGGAAAGAAAACTATCCTCAGTGGACATAGGACCACTGTAAGTCCTACGCCATATTACCACTCTATTTGTGGATTTCCTTCATTTTAATTAATTCTACAGTTTGTATTTATAAAAATTAAGATAAACACACTGCAAGTATTTTGGAAATAGAAAAATTGGTTAGAATTCATCACTCCTGACATTTTCTCCACAGTGACCAAGGGATATACATGTTTCTAACCTTTTTTTTTTTTTTTTTTTTTACTTAACACTGTATCAAGAAAATTTTCACAGGTCTTTAAATGTTCCTTGAAAACTCAGTTTGCAATATATTCTTACTATTCTTTCGTATTTTTGTACCAATATTAGAGAAGCCCTTGTTATGTGTCATTTGGATGATTTTTCCAAATGTCGTTCTTATAAGAAACATTGTACAATCTTGTTAATATATCATTATGGGATTTTCTGATTGTATAGATGAATTTTAGAAGCTCCATTGCTCAGTCAAAGTGTATCATTTATTTTAAGGAACTGCCATAAGTTGCCAGATGGTTCCTATTAGCATACTAGTGGTCTGTCTTTAACTTTTTACATTTGTTTTAACAAATTAATAAGAACTGTGTTCTTATTTGTTTTAAATTTGTTTGACAAGTTAATAAGAATTTTAGCCTTTCTATCTCACATTTGTTGCAAATAGTTCCTGATATATTGTTTTTTCTAAAAAATGTTATTGATTTATTGGAAGCACAGTATTTTCATTTTTATGTTGTCAAATCTGTTGATATGTTCTCTGCATTACTCCATTAACTCAGAAAATTCTTCCACATGTTGAGAATATTTATTCACCCATTCACTATTTTTTTATGGTTCTATTTTTTTTTTTTTTTACACTTGACTCAATGCCATCTTTAATTTATAGCACAGTGTGAGAAACTAACATTTTGAGGTAGAACTTTCTAATAGGTAGAGAATTGTATAATAACTCTGCCATCTGCCTCTAGAGATAGTTGTTTCTGTTCTCTGGGAGTTGCAGAACTGCTCGAATTAATGTTAGATAAAGGGAAATTGGAAACCTTGGTGGCGTAGTGGTTAAGTGGTACAGCTGCTAACCAAAGGGTCGACAGTTCAAATCTACCAGGTGCTCCTTAGAAACTCTATGGGGCAGTTCTACTCTGTCCTATAGGGTCACCACGAGTCAGAGTCAACTCAACGGCAGCAGGTTTGGTTTGGGGTTTAAGAGGAAATTAATAAGGGTATGAGGGTTACCCCAGAAAATGTTTCTGGCTTATTGCATCCTTGAAATTCTATGAGTTTAGATTTCATGATTTCTTCCTCTGACTCTGGGACGCTGATCACATGTATTATCACATACTTGCATGGTATCCTCTCAGTAAATTAAAGGGCCCTGAGAAAACTCCTCAGTTTGCTTTTTATACAAACACAGGCAATTGAGAGCTATTTTGTGAGATTAGCCAATCTTACTCCAAGACCTGATGGCATTATAAATAGAATACTTAGAAAGGACATTTGGAAGGAAGAATCTGAAGAACACCAGGACCCGAGGAAGATCAGGATGGAAATGAAGGAAACTTCATCTGAGATTTCCATTCACATAGCCCAGCTGAAGAAATGTATATGAATGTCATCTCCATGGAGAAGTTTGGGACAGTGAAGAAGGAGAAATGATAGACGGAGTGGCTGAAGAGGAAGTTTAAGTCCAAGGACCATTATGGAGAGTTCATGAGGATGCAGAGAATAAAAAAAGGAGACAAAGTAAGAAAAGTCATGAAAACAACAGAAGTCAAGTAATCTTTCTGTTCCTCGGATACATGACGCTCTTCACCAGCTCGTGGCCTTTACCTATGCTGTTCCTTCTTCCTCGAACACACTTCCTCTAGCTCTTCACATAGCTGGGTCCTTTTTGTCCTTCATGTCCAGGCTTGAGTGTCGCTTCCTCAGGGATAACTCCCTAGATCACCCCATGCAGAATTCCGATTTCAGGAATCAAAAGTTATCTTTCTATAACTTGATATATTTCTAGCAAAACAATATATAAGACAATTCCAGAGTTACATTCCAAATATAATCTATAGATCTATTTATGTGTGTACGTAAAATCTCATTTGATCCTCAGAGGACGATTGAGAGACTGGTAAAAGATACTAGCAGTGGTAATAAACAGTAATCGAAAATGATTGCTCGATTCCCTTACCCGTATTATATCACATTGTCTCGTTTATTTGTTGCACTTATCAAAATCTGTAGCTGTTTTGTTTATTCTTTTGCCTCATCTCCAACGCAAGCTTTTCAAACCTTGTCTGTCCTGTTCATTTCTTTATTCCCCACATTTTGTAGAGTTCGTAACAGGTTAGGCACTCATATATTCGTTTGGTTGAATAAAGGAATGAATTAAGCTAGGAAGAGTTCTAACACCTCTTTAGAACTTTCTCTGTGTTAGACCATGTAATTTGGGATTTTACTTATGTATATAATATGTACCCATGTACAAACATATCCTGCAGAATGTTTCCCTACTAAATATATCCCTAGCAGAATGACTTTTGGTTTTTATTCACAAAGTCTTTTAGAACGTACTGATAAATCAATATTATATAGATATACTGTTATTGTGTGCTGTCGAGTTGATTCCAACTCATAGTAACCCTCTGTGACAGAGTAGAAGTGCCCCATAGGGTTTCCTAGGCTATAATCTTTATGGAAAGAGGACCTAGCGGCACAGCAGTTAAGTGTTCATCAGCTAACCTAAAGATTGATTGTTCAAACCCACCATCCACTCTGAGGGAGAAAGACATGACAGTCTGCTTCCTTAAAGATTACAGCACTGGAAACCCTACAGGGCAGTTCTACTCTGTCTTACAGGATCACTGTGAGTTAGAATTGACTTGTGGCAACGGATCTGGGTTTGGTTTTATAATCTTTATGGGACCAGATGGCTAGGTCCCACGAAGTAGCTGGTGAGTTCGAACTGCCAAACTTTTGGTTAGCAGCCGAGCACTTAACCACTGAGCTAACAGAGCTCCTTATAGGTATATAGTTACTTATATATTCCATATCTAGAGTACCTATGTATCTATACCTAGATAAATATAGGAAATTTTTTTAATTTATCTTTTATAACTTGATGCATTTTTAGCAAAACAATATATAAACAACTCCAGAGTTACATTCCAAATATAATTTGTAGGACCTCAGAAACATGTACACACAGTTTGGAAATCTTACCAAGTGACCACAAAAGTCATGCATGTTTTGGATAATGCTGAGAAGCATTACAGAAATTATATGAATATTTCATATTTTTCTAAATGGTAGTTTTTTACTTCTATTTAGGTGTTTAAGTGTGTTTAAGTTACATTTTGGGAAATTGGTGGAGGATTTTGTGTTTATGTGAAATAATAATGTATCATGTATTTTCCCATTTAAAATAATGGGACCTGCAAATATAGGTTAGGTTGTGGATATCTCTACATACATATTTGCAGATGTTTACGTATATTAATTCAGACAAGAGAACACACAAGCGACACAGTCATGGAAGCTTCTTATGCACAACCAAACACCTCCTAGGATGAAGATACTAGGCTTGAAGGCTAAGGACCATAGACTCGACAGGTATCTACATCAATTGGCATAACAGTGCATAAAAACAATGTTCTACATCCTACTTTGGTGAGTAACGTCTGGGATCTTAAAAGCTTTTGAGCCGCCATCTAAGATACAACAATTGGTCTCTTCTGGTCTGGAGCCAAGGAAAGTGAAGAAAACCCAAGACTCAAAGGAGCAATTAGTCCAAAGGACTAAGAGACCACATGCACCACAACCTATACGATCCAAGACCAGAAGAACTAGATGGTGCCTGGCTAACACTACCCACCACTCTGACTGGGATCACAATAAAGGGTCCCAAAAAGAGCAGGAGAACAATGTAGAACTAAAAATCAAATTCATAAAAAAAGACCAGACTTACTGGCCTGGTAGTGATTGGAGGAACCCCTGAGACTATGCCTAAGGCAACCCTCTGACTTGGAATTGCAGCCATTCCCAGAAACCACCTTCCAGCTAATCAATAGACAGGACCATAAAATAAACAATAACATCCGGAAAAAAAAAGTGCTCCTTAGAACTAACAATTACACGAAACCAAAACGGCAACATTTGTCCAAAAGAAAGATGAGAAGGCAGGAAGGGGTAGGAAAACCAGGCAGAAGGAAATGGGAAAGCCAGGGCGAAAATGGGAAGAGTGCTGGCAGAGCGTGGGAATTGCAATCAATGTCATGGAACACTCTGTGTACAATTTGTTGAATGAGGAACTAATTTGCTCTGTAAACTTTCACCTAAAAGACAATAAGAGATTTAAAAAATAAATAAAGCTAACAACACCACCTAAAAATAACAATCAAAAAAATGGGAAATAGGTCCCTGGTGGGTGTTTGCAGAATTCTGATTTCAGGAATGACAGGTCCATCCATATATCTAAAACACTATGCGTGTATATATTTTTAAAATCTCATTTAATCCTCAGAACAGGTTTACACGATCAGGAAAATATAACAAAGCAACTGGTAAGAGACTTGAAAAATCACTGCTCAAAAAACAATTACTATTTTTATCTTTTTGTGATAAATATCTCTGGTTTAATGATCTGTAATTCCTTTATCCAGGTAATTGGTATTTGAAAAAGTGTGCAAACAAATCTGGAAATTGCAGGAAGAAGTGTAGAAATGGAGAAATGCAAACACAGCCTTCTACTTCAAGGTGTCCCAGAGCCAAAATATGCTGTATTCTCCCTAACAAAGACCACTTACATTCCAGTGATTCATGTGAATTCACAAACCCTCCAGAAGTTGTTGGAGCTGAAGTTCAAGAAGATGCGGCAGCCATGACCACTGCCACTTCTTGAAAATATTCTGATCTCTGTGTCCTGACCTAGTTCCTCTGGTTCATTGAATTGAACACACTTATTCTGGTGTCAGTCTTCTTTTCTCCTCTCCCCTTCCTACTGCCCATCCCCCAACAAAGTTTTGGAAGGCCATCACCACTCAATAGCACTAGCAATTCGAGGCTAACCAAAAAAAAAAAAAAAACCCACTGCCATTCAGTCAATTCCAACTCATAGCAACTCAATAGGACAGAGTAGGACTGCCCTCATGCCATCCAAACAAAATAGAGGTCCAGGCACAAGTGAGGGTGATCCAAAAATCCCATTCTAGACTGATGATAGAAGTTATGTGATCTTTGAAGAGATCACATAACTGTGCATCAGAAATACCTGGAAGGATTCCTAAAACAAAGATTTCTGTTCCTCAACTCCAGGGATTCTGATTCACTAGGACTGTGGTAGAGCCTGAGAATTTGCATTTCTCACCAAGTTCCTAAAAGATGCTGTTGTTGCTGGCCCAGGGAACACACTTTGAGAACCACTGGCCTATAAAAAGGAATGATTAAAGTCCTCCTGTTGATGTGATTTTCTACAGATTGAAGACTGCATTTTCCATGTATTTTCGAAATGCTTAGTATTACAATAGCATCCCTACACAGTTCTTTCATACTTCTTTCCTTAATAGACTTCCTACCAACAATCTTGGGATATAGGTATTATGACCTCATTTCAGTGAAAAATAACTTGATTTGTAAGCATTAGAACTGAGACAGATTTAGTTGACGACTGAGAACATTTTTTTTATTGTGCTTTAGATGAAGGTTTACAGAGCAAATTAGTTTCTCATTAAACAATTAGTATATATATTATTTTCTGACTTTGGTTACCAACCCCACCATGTGTCAAAACTCTCCCCTTCTCAACCTTGGGTTCCCCATTATCAACTTTCCTGTCCACTCCTGCCTTTTCGTCCTTGTCCCTGGGTCAGTGTGCCCATTTACTCTTGTTTTGTTTTATGGGCCTGTCTAATCTTTGGCTGAAGGGTGAACCTCAGGAGAGACTTCAGTACTGAGATAAAAGGGTGTCCAGGGGCCTTACTCTTACTGAGAACATTCAATCACTACACCTTGATGTTCTCCAATTGTCTCTTCTCTCTGGAAATCTCCAATCATGTAAGTTTCCAACTCAGAGAGGATGAGAGATCAAGAGCTCTGTAGTGTGACCTGAGTACTGGGCACTCTTTTTAAACCATAAGATTTTCTCTTAAGAACTCAACCCACACAACTTGGAGAACATGGCCAGGGGCATCACAGAGTCATCCATCCATGCCTCAGGCCCACTTCCCTGAGAGTTAGGAGAGAGAGAATAGAAAATACAGCTTCTTTCGCATTCTTGACACCTATTATAATGAAGTTTGTCTTCATTGACCTCAGTTTGCCCACTTATGAAACAATAGGGTTGTAGTGAATGTCTTTCTTCTCATCCTTGTCATGCTAACATTCTTCTGATTCTAAAAATACAAGCTTAGCTTATGCCTTGTGAGGCCAACTTTACCTTTGACCTCAGAAAAGGCAAAAGATATAGCAAAGGGATCTGGAAGTGGGAGAAAACGTTGGTGGAAGTCGATGAGTGCCATCATAGAATCCTTTTTCTTCTTTGCTTGATCCCATCTTCAGTTACTAATAGATCCATGTGCATTCTGCTTCCTCTAATATGTTCCACGACTTCTATCTCCACTGCCATGTGACAAGCTGAGTCTTCAAATTCTTCTCCGGAAGTATCTCACCTTTATTTATTCTAGATCTTCCCTGAGGAGACAGGCCTCTAGCTCCTTCAAGAGGCACATTTATGACCTATGTCATTATATAGTACAGGAGATTTGAGAGCTGGATCACACCAACTAGCAGGACATTGTCATCTCTTACACGCAATGGTATCCTTGCAGGCGGAACTCATAAACTTACACAAGTAGGAGTATGGATGCAGACGGGTCACTTCAACAGAAGATCATAGTAGAATAAAGATCATGAGCTTTAGAGTCAGATATAGCTGAAGTTATTTATGTCCCCGCCACATATTTACTCTTGGACTATGGGCAATTGATTTTCCATCTTTGAGCATAAGTTTATGAACTTGGAATATAGAGAAAATATTTATTCCCGCTCAGGGTGCTCTGAGGGTTGCTAGAGTAGTATATTAAAACACTAATTACATAATAGGGACTTAGCTCTACAGGCTGCTGATTTGTGAATAAAGAGCAGAAAGAGCACATTTCCCTAGGGCCCTGTCACTGGACCATGGCTGCTCTGCATGGGTATGGGTGATTATAAGCCACATTTCATCCCGGGGGAAGGCTCATTAGTATGCAGAGAAAAGCTAGGGCAGAGGTGAGGTTCATGGGTTCTCTTTCAACAGCCAGATGGGATTTTAAACACTCCTGGTAGAACGCACTGTGCTTTCTCCTCAAAAATCACCTTGATCGCCACCTTGGCAACATCTTAGAGCCATGATCAATTACATGATGGGTGAGGAATACACTCTTAGTGCCGCAGTCTGAAGCTTTGTCCTCTTGTCTCCTGGCTGACACCCTTGCTTGAACCTAGGAACAAATAACCGTTCCCTGCTTTGGGGATGACTTGTGGATTCTAGGTGGGAGAATGATAAGAAATTTTCATTGTGTGAGGAACCATGATACACCAGGCACACTGACACACAATTTCATTAAACAAAAGCATTATATAATAATTACGGTAACATGATTAAAGCTAAGGAAACTGCAGTAAAATATATGCAGGTTTGCATCTAGATTTGCCCCTTAATTCTGTTACTTATGTTGTGATCTCTATCTCATCTATAAAATAGATATAATCACACATGTACCTCTTACAGTTCCTCTAAAAATTAAGAAAAGGCTCATAAAACACTGGGCACAGCCTCTGGCACCTACAAAACATTAAGAAATGTAGGCTTCATAAAGGCCTGTAAGGGGCCCTGGTGCTACAGAGGTTAAGAGCTCAATTGCTAACCAAAAGGCTGGCAGTTCGAATCCATAAGCCACTCCTTGGAAACACTATGGGGAGTTCTACTCTGTCCTACAGGGTCGCTATGAGTCAGAGTTGACTCAATGGCAACAGAGGTTTTTAAGGAATAAATTAAGGAGCCCTGGTGGTACAATGGTTAAGCACTTAGCTGCTAACTAAAAAGTTGGTGGTTTCAACTCACCCAGCAGCTCCATGGGAGAAAGGCCTAGTGATCTGCTCTCATAAATATTACAGCCTAGAAAACCCTATGGAGAAGTTCTACTCTGTCACATGGGGTCGTTATGAGTCAGAATCAGCTCGATGACACCCAACAACAAGAAATAAGTTATCCTATTTCAAATGTGAAAAATCTGTGATTCGGGAAGGAAGAGGGTCTTGCACAAGAATAAATAGCCACATTTGGAAGACATTTCTGCCTGCTTCCAAGGCCACAATATCTCTAACCAGTCTGATGCTAATTCTGAAGATATCCTCAAAGCCGACTTGTACCTCTTTAGCTTATCATCTTGCATAGCCATAGAGCCCCCAAGAATGAGCTACACAAAGCGCGGGTGTGCATGTCAGCATGGATGCAGGCTCAAGTCACTGTGAATAAATCAGTGCCTTAAAGAAATTCAGTGAGATTTAGATTTCAATGCTCATTGATACCTGATCCTAATTGGATATTCATTTAAAAGTTTGACTCTTCCCCTAAGTTGAGAGTAGGATTCCTGAGTACTTTTTGACAATACACACTACGCATGGCAGTTTGCTACTTTGCTGTACTGTGGTGGCTTGAGTGTTACTGTGATATGGGAAGCTTTGCCACCAGTATTTCAAATACCTGCAGAGTCACCCTTGGTGAACAGGTTTCAGCAGAGCTTCCAGATTAACACAGACTAGGAAGAAGGACCTGACAGTCTACTTCTGAAAAAATGGGCCAGTGAAAACCTTATGAATAGCAATGGAACACTGTCGGATATAGTGGTGGAAGATGAGCCCCTCAGGTTGGAAGGCCCTCAAAATACAACTGGGGAAGAGCTGTATCCTCATAGTAAAGTTAGCCTTACTGATGTGGATGAAGTCAAGCTTTTGGGACCTTCATTTGCTGATGTGGCATGACTCAAAATGAGAAGAAATCACTGCAAACATCTATTAATAATCGGAACACGGAATGTCCAAAGTATGAATCTAGGAAAACTGAACGTTGTCAAAAATGAAATGGAACACATAAACATCCATTTCATAATCCTAGGCATTAGCGAGCTGAAATGGACTGCTATCAGCCACTTTGAATCCAACAATCATATATTTTACTATGTGGGCAAAGACAAATTGAAGAGGAATGGTGTCACATTCAACATCAAAAAGAACATTTCAAGATCCATCCTGAAGTACAACATTGTCAGTGATAGGATAATATCCATACGCCTACAAGGAAGACCAGTTAATACTACTATTATTCAAATTTACACACCAACCACTAAGGCCTAAGAGGAAGAAATTGAAGATTTTTACCAACTTCTGCAGTCTGAAATTGAACAAACATGCAATCAAGACCCATTGATAATTATTGGTGACTGAAATTTGAAAGTTGGAAACAAAGAAAAAGGATCTGTAGTTGGAAAAATACGGCCTTGGTGACAGAAACAACGCCAGAGATCACATGATAGAATTTTACAAGACCAATTACTTCTTCATCACAAATACCTTTTTTCAACAGCATAAATGGCAACTATACATGTGGACCTCACCAGATAGAATACGTAGGAATCAAATCGACTACACTTGTGGAAAAAGATGATGGAAAAGCTCGATATCATCAGTCAGAACAAGGCCAAGGGCCAAGTGTGGAACACACCATCAATTGCTCATATGCAAGTTCAAGTTGAAGCTGAAGAAAATTTGAACAAGTCCACAAGAGCCAAAGTTCAATCTTGGATATATTCCCACCTGAATTTAGGGACCATCTCAAGAATAGGTTTGATGCATTGAACGCCAATGACTGAAGACCAGAGTTGTGGAATGACATCAAGGTTATCATACATGAACAAAGCAGGAGACCATTAAAAAGGCAGGAAACAAAGAAAGGACTAAAATGGATGTCACAAGAGACTCTGACATTTGCTCTTGAACATACAGTAAAAAGTGAAGAACATACAGTAGCTAAAGCAAATTGAAGAAAAAATGAAGAAAAGGAGTTGAACAGAAGATATCAAAGGGTAGCTCAAGAAGACAAAGTAAAGTGTTATAATGACATGTGCAAAAACCTGGCCTGGAGATGGAAAACCAAAAGGAAAGAACACACTTGGCATTTCTCAAGCTGAAAGAACTGAAGAAAAAATTCAAGCCTCAAGTTGCAATATTGAAGGATTCTATGGAGAAAATATTAAACGATGCAGGAAGCATCAAAAGGAGATGGAAGGAATACACAGAGCCACTGTACCATAAATAATTGCTCAACATTCAACCATTTCAAGAAGTAGCATATAATTAAGAACCAACGGTACTGAAGGAAGAAACCCAAGCTGCACTGAAGCCACTGGTGAAGAACAATGCTCCAGGAATTGATGGAATACCAATTGAAATGTTTCAACAAACTAATGCAGCACTGAAGGTGCTCACTCAGCTATGCAAAGAAATCTGGAAGACAGCTACCTGGCCAACTGACTGGAAGATATTCATATGTGTACCCATTCCAAAGAAAGGTTATCCAACAGAATGTGGAAACTGTCAAACAATATCATTAATATCACACACACAAGTAAAATTTTGCAGAAGATTATTCAAAAGTGGTTGCAGCAGTATATCAACAGGAAATTGCCAGAAATTCTATCCAGATTTAGAAGAGGACTTAGAACAAGGGATATCATTGTTGATGTCAGATGGATCCTGGCTGAAAGCAGAGAATACAAGAAAGATGTTTACCTGTGTTTTATTGACTATGCAAAGGCATTTGACTGTGTGGATCATAACAAATTATAGGTAACATCGTGAAGAATGGGAATTCCAGGACACTTAAGTGTGGTCATGTGGACCCTGTACATAGACCAAGAGGCAGTCATTCGAACAGAGCAAGGGGATACTGTGTGGCTTGAAGTCAAGAAAGGTGCACGTCAGGGTTATATCCTTTCACCATACTTATTCAATCTGTACACTGAGCAAATAATCCAAGAAGCTGGACAATACGAAGAGGTATGTGGCCTCGGGATTGGAGGAAGACTCATTAACAACCTTCAGTATGCAGATGATACAACTTGGCTTGCTGAAAGTGAAGAAGACTTGAAGCACTTATTGATGAAGATCAAAGACCACAGCCTGCGGTATGGATTACACCTCAACATAAAGAAAACAAAAACCCTCACAAGTAGACCAAAAAACAACATCACGATAAATGGAGAAAATACTGAAGTTGTCAGAGGTTTCATTTTACATGAATCCGCAGTCAACAACCATGGAAGCAAGAAATGAAAAGACATATTGCATTGGGTAATTCTGCTGCAAAAGACTAAAGTGTTCAAAAGCAAAGATGTCACTTTGAGGATCAAGGTGCACCTGACCCAAGCCACGGTGTTTTCAGTCACCTCATTTGCATGTGAAAGCTGGACAACAAATAAGGAAGACCAAAGAGGAATTGATGCCTTCCAATTATGGTGTTGGCGAAGAATATTGACTATACCACGGACTGCCAGAAGAACAAATCTGTGTTGGAAAAAGTACAGCCAGAACGCTCATTAGAAGTAAGTATGGCAAGTATCCTCTCACATACTTTAGACATGTTATCAGGAGGGACTAGTCCCTGGAGACAGACATCATACTTGGTAAAGTAGAGAATCATCGAAAAAGAGGAAGATCCTCAAGGATATGGGTTGACACAGTGGCTGCAACGATGCACTCAGGCATAACAATGATTGTGACGATGGCGCAGGACCGGGCATTGTTTCGTTTGGTTGTACATAGGGTCACTATGAGTCAGAACCAACTCAACGGCACCTAATAATAACAACAATCCAGCCAATGGACCTAGTCGTGAACACCGGCTCCTTGTTTTGACAGTGGATACCAAATGAGGAGTCTGAACTCTTGCCTCCCATGTAGGCAGCAGACAGCACAAGGTAGCACTCCTATCCCCTACGGGTTGTAGAAACCTAGTAGAAAGGCTGGACTTCCAATCCTGCCCCTACCGCATGCAGTGGTAACAGGCAGCCTAGGGCAGCACTCTCCTTTTTTGCCAGTGCATTGACAGTGGAGACCTAGTGGGGAGTCAGGGCTCCTACTACCCAACCAGAGATAACAAATGGCCTGAGGCAGTGTTACCTTTCTTTGTTGATGTCTGTCAGTGGAAACCAAGTGGGGAGTCTAAATATGTGCCTACACCCCTACTCAGTATTACATATGGTCTGAAGTAGTGCTCCCCTCTCCAGGCAGCTCATTGTCAGTGAAGACCAAGGGATGGTCTTGACTTCCATCCCCACCAAGCAGCAGTACACAGAGACCCTCATCTTCCCAGCTAGACATTAGAGAAGGATATGGAAGAGGAGGGAACTGGAGAAAAAGTCTTCAAATCTGAATAAGTGATTGACCTGCATGTGAATCTGACGAGAATTAACATCAGAATCAACACTTTTCAAGCCAAAAGGCTGAAAGCTGAACTGAGGTTTTAAGAGTGGCCTCCAAGTACCACACAAATGAAGCAGACCAGAAAAGCACTAGATTGTTCTGAAACTACGTTTTCACTGGAACCGCACCCCACAAAATTAGGCTAGAACCTGTGCTAAACCTAGATAGGGTGGTTGCTTTTAAAATGGGTGCTTTAAATAGGATCCAGAGTGATAAATAATCCCCATAATATCCAGAATACAACCAAAAATCACCCACCATACCAAAAACCAGGACAATCACAACGTGAATGGGAAAAGACAATTAAGGAACACCATCACTGAGATGACTCCATGTTGAATAATCAAACAAAAAATTTTAAGCAACAATTATACAAATTATTCAATGAGTAATTATGAAGACTTTTGAAACAAATTAAAAACTAGAAAAAATCTGAGCAAAGAAATAGAAGATAGGAACAATCACCAAACGGAAATTATAGAATTGAAAAATAAAATCGTTAAAGTTAAAAAAAAAATTTTACTAAATTGGCTCAATAGTAGATTGGAGATGACAGAGGAAAGAATAAGACAAATCAATAGCACTTTGCAAACTGAACAGAGAGAAAATAGACTAAAAAGATTAACAGAGCTTCAGAGACCTGTGGGACAATAAAATGGTCTAATGCTCATGGCACTGGAGTCCCAGAAAAAGAAGAAAAAAGGGTGTGAAGCTAAAAAAAAGTAAAAAAATACTTAAAGAAATAATGGCTAAAAATTTCCCAAATTCGACAAAATGCATAAGCCTAAAATTCAAGAAGCAGAGTGAACCCCAAACAACATAAACCCAAATAAATCCATGCCAAGACACATCCTAATCAGACCTCTGAAACCTAAAGACAAAGAAAAAAATTGTAAACGTGGTTAGAAAGAATACATTACCTGTAGGAAAACAAAAGAAAGAATTGTCAAAGCCAAATTCTAAATCCAGCAAAAACATCCTTCAGGGATAAATGGGGAGAGAAAGACATTCTCAAACAAAGGAAAAGTAAGAGAATTTGTCACTTTTTTTAGACCTACCCGAAGGAATTTCTCCACACAAAAAGTAAATGACAATAGAAGGAGGCTTGGAACTTTAAAGAGAAAGAAAGATTAATAAAATAGGTAAAAATCATGATAAGTTTAATAGGCTATCCTTCATCTCATGTGTTTTTCAATAATATTTGGTGGTTGAAGCAAAAATTGTAACATTGTCTGATGTGGTTCAAAGGGAATATGGAGGAAATATTTATGACAATTTTAAGTGGTATAAGGTGAAGGGAATTAAAGGAAGATAAGTTTTCTACACTTAACTCAAACTGGTAAAATGTTGATATCAGTAGATTGTGATAAATTGTGTACATATAATAGCCAGAGCTACCACCAAAAAATCTATACAAAAAGAGACAACCAAACACGTAATAGATAAACCAAAAAGGAATTTTTTTAAATGTTCAAGGGAGGGAGGAAAAAGAAAGTAAATTAAAAACAGAGGAAACAAACAGAAAACAAAATATAAAATGGTAGACTTAATCTCTAACACATACCAAAAAGATATACTATGCAAATATTAATCAAAAGAAAGCAAGAGTGGCTATCCTAGTATCAGTTAAGATGACTTTAGAACAAAAATATCACATAATGATACAAGGATCATTCAATCAAGAAGATATAGCAATCCTAAATGTCTACAAACTGAACAACAGGGCTTCAAAATACACGAAGCTAAAACTGATAGAACTGGAAGGAGAATAGACAAGTCTACAGTGATAGCTGGCGACTTTCACAATTGACAGACCAACTAGACTGAAAATCAGCAATGATATAGATGAACTCAACAAAATTATCAAACAACAGAATCTAATCAACGTGTGTAGAACACTCCACCCAACAACAGTAGAATACACTCCTGGGTGTTTATCCCAGAGAAATGAAAACATTTTCCCCATAAAACCCATACAGGAATATTCATAGCAACATTGTTTGTAGTAGCCCGAAACCTGGAAACAACCAAAGTGGCCTTTAACAGCTGAATACTAAAAAAAAAACCATTGCCCTCGAGTTGATTCCAACTCAAAGCGACCCTATAGGACACAATAGAACTGCCCCATAGGATTGCCAAGGAGCTGCTGGTGGATTCCAACCGCCGGCCTTTTGGTTAGCAGCTGAGCTCTTAGCCACTGAGCCACCAGAGCCCCTACTCAGCGATAAACAGGGATGGACTATTGTTCAATGTAACAATTTGGATGGATCTCAAGAACATATGCTGGCGGGGGGGGGGGGTGCTGGGTGTGACTATAAAAGAGTAGATGAGGACGATCTTTTTACTGATGAATACTTATGTATCTTGATTCATTAGTGGTTGCGAGAATCTAGCAGGGCCGAATAATCCAGTATTAGGCCAGTTATTATAAACCAAAAACCAAACCCGTGGCCGTCCAATAGATTCCTACTCAGAGCAACCCTATGGCGGTGAGATGTCCAGCCTCTAGGGAAGCGCTCTCCAACAGAAGTTGCTGTGAGAACAGAAATGTTCTAAATCTGCACTGCACAAAATGGTAGCCAGTAAGCCACGTGTGGCTTTATAGCACTTGAAACATACTCTAAAACAATTTGAACACCAAAAGAACAGAAAAAATGAATTTTAAATTGTATATATTTAATTAATTTAAGCTTAAATGACCATACAAAGGCTGATGGCAAAGGTGAAGAGAGTTGATCTTTGGAACCTCAGAGGGGAACCTCTCTGAAATTCCCATTTGCTTCCATGGATATCGCCCGTGTCAGATTTCTTTCAGTATGAAAGATAATCCCGTATAGAACACCTGTAACCTAAATGCTACACTTGTCAACTTTTTTTAACCTAGGTAAACATCTCCCTCTAGTGGAGACTTTTGACCCAATAAAGGTCAGAAATGTTAGTGTTACTCTAGATTTTCAGTTATAGGACACACTCACACACAAGCGTGCACACACGTATACATTTAAATAATAATGAAATAAAATAACAAAGGTAAAGGAAGCTTAAATATGGTCAAGCAAAATTAAAAGATCAAAATCATATTCTCAAAGAAAATGTACATGGGGCCAAAAATATACCTTCTTGCAGCTTTTTTTGATTCCACAATTGACTAAAAGAGAAATGTCAGATGATAGGATGACAGGAAATATTGCAGCTTTTAAAATTCAAAATATAGTGGTGACAACATAGTTAATGTAATTGATGTCACTAATTGTACACCTGAAAAGTGTTGAGTTGGCAAATGTTACGTTATCTGTATTTCTACAACGATTAAGAAATTATATGGTGGCATAAGCATATCTCGTGTCAAACAAAACAGGTAATACTCTTCTTGTCTTCCTCCGCCTTCCACCTTTTCTTCTAGCTGTGGGATATAGCTCATGTCTTATGAAGTATATGTAACTGGTCAAAAGTTCTGACACGTTTTGTAACTGGTCAAAAGTTCTGACACGTCCGTATCAGGAAATATAAAGACACCTGTATTGTGTGGTCTGTCAGGCTCATAAAGGCAATATGCAGGAGTGAACCCAGACCGAAAGTAGCAGAAAGAAACAGGAAACGTGAACGGCAATAAAGTTCAACAGTGGGGGAAAATAGCAGCTGCCACAAAGCTCTCATGGAGTCTGGGGGAGCACAGAGAAAGTTTGGGTTTTCATTTTTTAAATGTAAAAAATTGTTGCTATCAAAATCATAGGCAAGCTAAGTGGCAGTGATCATAAAAACCCCAACTTTTTACAATCTGCCGCTGGTCAGACACTGTTTCAAAACAACCACACAGATCAGTATATTTCCAATTTGAAGATGTTTGTAAATGAGCAAATTCTGGCTGAGAAATTTTAGGTGACTTAATACACATCTATGAAGGTGCGGGGACAGAGAATAATAATATCAATGTGACCATTACTGAACTAGGCACTGGGTTAATTGATTTATATTCCTGATGCTGTCTAATCCTCTCAACAACCCTTTATCTTAGTTCTTATGTTCTCTTTTTTAATGTGAACGCTTAGGTTCAGTGAGCTTAAGTAATTTGCCAAAAATCACAAAACTGATAAGTGACAGGCCTAGGATTAGGATTAAGTATTAAATCTTACATTTTTTCTATGATAATTGCTTGAGTATCGCCCATTTCTTGAAGACAATACTAGGGAAAATTGTTTCCTTATATGCCGTACCTTTATCTAAAACAAAGAGGAAAATTCACTGGTAACAAACGTCCGTGTCAAGTCACAGGCATGTCAAGTCACAGATTATAGGCTACATCTGGCCTCTTCTCTTACATTGGTGGGGCCCAGGGAAGAATGTCGATGGAGGCCCATATACCATATACATGTAAAAGTTACACATCATGGTCGTAAACTATTAAATAAGACATAATCTACCCTCTGGCCTTGACAGATATACTTTACAATGACCTGAAATTTTACATTTTCAGGCTTCTTGGAGTGTTGGCTTCTACTTTGTCCTACTAATGATGAATTCTCTTGGTTTCACTTAATCCAAGCCTCTCACCAATTTACTGGATTTTAAAATTATTTTGTCCTTGGCTACGTCTTCTATTCAAACTTTCTTTTCAAGATTTCTCCCAAATGCCGTTCATATATTGTGGAACAGTTTTTAGTCTACTTTTTTTTAGTGATTATGTGAATATCTTCTTGGGATTAGTTCCTCAAAGCAGATATGTTGGATTAATGGAAAAGGACATTCTTAAATCTTTGGGTAAACATTGTCAATCTGATTTTCACAATGGCTGTACAAATTTTACAATCTACCTGTACTAGAGGAGGAGGGTTGTTTTCTCATCCTCCTTGCTAACACTCAACGTTATCATTTGCTTTTCTTTCTTTTCCCTTTAAACTTCGCCAGGGCATGTTTTAATGACTGAATTGATTGAGATGGGTCAGTGTGGAAGGTTCATGCCAAAGGCTGTCAATATGTCTCAGCCTCACTGGTTGTCTGTTATACTATCATAGTTATGGCCAATCCAATTCTGAGGCAGCAACATTAGGACTAGACTATTCAATGGGATCATTATTCAAATCTGGGTAAGGTATTTTTCTTAAGGATAAAGGCTAATTTTGAAAGAATCACTAGTGCTTCTTTCATCATCAAATAGATGAATTTTCACTGTGCTTCTGCCTTATGCTCTGTTGTTGTCGTTAGTTGTTGAGGAGTCAACCCCCAACTCAAGGTGACCCCACAACACCATGCACAATGGAACAGAAATACTGCCCAGTCCTGTACCATACTCATGATCATTTGGGCAGCCATAGAGTTTTCACCGAGTGATTTTATTTTTGTTGGAAATGAAGGAAGAGTTTTGTATCAGAGAGGGTAGATATGGTGCAAGTCAGAGTCAGGATCTGAGGATAGAGAAGTTTGAAGGCCAGTGTATCCCAGAGAATATAAACTTCTCTGGAATAAGCAGAGGTTTGAAGAGAACCTTAGACTTCTAAAAGCCATAGAATTGGTGGGAGTTTGAGACAGTTTCACTAGATATTTCTTGATAAACAAGAAATCTCACAAAGCTGATATTTGGGTTAAACAATATAGCTATTTTCATTTTATTAAAGAAAAATTGGTTAACATTCAATCATTTCAGGAGGTAGCATATGATCAAGAACTGATGGTACTGACGGAAGAAGTCCAAGTTACAATGAAAACATTGGCAAAAAACAAGGCTCCAGGAATTGAGTGAGGGAATACCAATTGAGATGTTTCAACAAACAAACACAGTGCTGGAAGTGCTCACTCATCTATGCCAAGAAATTTGGAAGACAGTTACTGGGCCAAAAAAATGGAAGAAATTCTTATTTATGCCTATTCCAAAAAAAGGTGATCCAACCAAATTCGGAAGTTATCAAACAGTATCATTAATATCACACATAAGTAAAATTTTGCCGAAGGTCATTCAAAAGCTGCTGCAGCAGTGCACCAACAGGGAACTGCCAGAAATTCATGCTGGATTCAGAAGAGGACATGGAACAATGGACATCATTGCTGATGTCAGGTGGATATTTGCTGAAAGCAGAGAATAACAGAAAGATGTTTACCTGTGTTTTATTGACTAAGCAAAGGCATTCGACTGTGTGGATCAAAACAAATTATGGATAACATTGTGAAGAATGGGAATTCCAGCACACTTAATTGTGCTCATGAGGAAACTGTACATAGATCAAGAAGCAGTTGTTCAAACAGAACAAGGGGATACTGCATGGTTTAAAGTCAGGGAAGGTGTCTGTCAGGGCCATATCCTTTCACCATAGTTATTCAGTCTGTATACGGAGAAAATAATCTGAGAAGCTGGACTATGCGAAGAAGAGCTCGGCATCAGGGTTGGAGGAAAGCTAACAATCTGTGATATGCAGATGACACAATCTTGCTTGCTGAAAGTGAAGAGGGCTTGAAGCACTTGCTGATAAAGATCAAAGACCACAGCCTTCAGTATGGATTACACCTCAACATAAAGAAAACAAAAATCCTGACAACTGGACCAATAAGCAACATCACAATAAATGGAGAAAATATCAAAGTTGTCAAGGATTTCATTTTACTTGGATCCACAATCAACATCCACAGAAGCAGCAGTAAAGAAATCAAACAACACATTGTATTGGGCAAACCTGATTCCGACTCATAGCGACCCTATAGGCAAAAGACCTCTTTAAAGTGTTCAAAAGCAAAGATGTCACCTTGAAGACTAAGGTGAGCCTGATCCAAGCCATGGTATTTTCAATTGCCTCATATGCGTGCAAAAGCTGGACAATGAATAAGGAAGACTGAAAAATTGATGCCTTTCAATTATACTGATTATACCACGGACTGCCAAAAGAATGAACAAATCCGTCCTGGCAGAAGTACCACGAGAACGTTCCTTAGAAGCAAGGATGGCAAGACTTTGTCTCACATACTTTGGATACGTTATCAGGAGTGATCAGTCCCAGGAGGAAGACATCATGCTCTGTAAAGTAGAGGGTCAGCAAAAAAGAGGAAGACCCCCAACAAGATGGATTGACACAGTGGCTGCTACACTTGGCTCAAGCACAGCAAAGATCGTGAGGATGGCGCAAGGCAGGGCATGTTTCGTTCAGTTGTACATAGTGTTGCTACAATTAGGAGCCTACTCAACGACAACAAAGGAAAAAACTTAGGATGGAATACAACCACATGTTTCCAAGAGTTTTCCTTGTATAGTAGGGATGCTGCTATTACCTGTCTTTGTTTTGTATATCTCCTAATTTTTGTTAATAATGCACAAGTTACACGAGTGATAAAACCATTTTAAAAATACTATTCTTAATTCAAAGTGGAATAAAAACAAAACCAAAATCTTTCAAATAAATACAACTTCCCTGGATGGCACTTCTAAATGATCAAATAATTTATGTGCCTAACTCCTCAACTCAATAGAGCCCAGTGGGCGAGTTATGTATGATTTCAGTTATTTTGTAAGTAGCACATTATAACAATTTGTACTTTTAGAAGACCCAGTGGACTTTGAGGCCCTTAGAATTAACAGTACGTACTGATTTTTTTTTTACTGATTAGTGATTACTTCCTTACTAAAAAAAAGTCATGTTCTTTATTAATACAATCTTGTTCATGGGAACATCTACTGTTTAACTCTAAGAAGACTTTGAGAAAGAGAAGACTCTACTCTTTGGGCTCAGTCCAGGAGATCCTCAGGGTCGCAGATTCTCTGGCAGCATGGGACAGAAAAGACATACCCATATGTACATACATACATACACACACACACGCGCGCACACGCACGCACACACATACCTTATTGGAGTGGGAGGGAGAGACACCATTTTTTCTAAGATGTAATGTTGATGTTATGTGTGGAACAAAGGAATGTAAGTTTTTTAATCAAGGAGTTGGTCTCTGAAAGTTATGTTGGTGTAGAAGACAGTGCAGGTAGAACACAAAATGTTCTCTCCATTGCACAGGCAATACATCTGTTAATAAATAAACTCTTGAATCTTCAAAACTCAAAGATTGACTTATCAACCCCAGACTGTTTATATCTTTCTCCCTATCCAGAATAGAGTCCACAATTTATTACTTTGATAACTCACTTGCCAGTAACTGGGACTCCTTTGTTCCTTTTCTTTTAATATTTCATTCCTGGGGCAACATCACAACCCTGTATCACCCCCACTATCTATTGTGTGCATTTCTGAAATTACATAGAAGAGTATTGCTGGTGGACATTACACAACAGCATACATTGGTATCATTATAAATTCATAGTGATCAATCTCAAAAAGATGATCTATACTCTCTAGAGGGTATTATACTGGCTATCTTACAGTCAGAGCCCAAGAGGTAGATTGTTAAGGGCTATACCCAAACCAAACCCACTGCGGTTGAATTGAGTCTGACTCACAGAGACCCCATCAGGTTTCAAAGGCTATAAATCTTTATGGAAGCAGACCACCACATCTTACTCCCACGGAGCAGCCGGTGAGTTCGAACTGCCGACCTTTCAGTTAGCAGCCAAGCACTTTAACCACTTTGCCACCAGGTCTCCTCGCTAAGGGCTATAATGATGATCTAATCCCTAAAAGTATATTATATATCAGTCCCTTGGTTGGGATCTCAAATCAATAGCCATGATTCAAAAGAAAACAATTCCAAAGAAAGTCTGCTAGGCTTTCAAAGGAGCTGTGATACCATAAAAATCGAAGCCTGGATAACAACATCATTCATCCAGTTCCCTGGACTTGCATTAATAGGACATGTGTTGCTAAAGTAGCACAACCCCCAGAAGAAGAATCCTCCCCCAGCCTCTCCCAAGATGTGACTACTGAGGACAACAGACAAGGGAAGTTTTCCCAGACAGCAGAATAGAAATCATCCAGACTGACGAAGGAATTCTCCACACTAGCCGGGAAGGGACTCTTAATATTATTGTCCACCAGGATGGTATTTTATAGTTCGTGACCTTTGTCTTTTTTTAACTTTTTGCTTTTTCTAAATGAATTTTTATTACAGTTATCCTATTATTCTTCCATCATTGTATATTGCTTGTCTTGTGAGTAATTAAATTACTGGAAATAAAATTAATGGGAATGAAAAGAGACTACCATTTGGACTAAAGAGGTAGACACAACACCCAGAGAACCTAGACTTAAAGCTGAATGCAGTAAATGGAATAGGATTCAATTTTTTCCCATTGGGAATGGATGAGGCTATCTTCACTTGAAGACGGAATTGTTTCCTCATGCGAGGTTGAGCTCATTTGAAACTGCATATATGGCCAAAAGAATGTGCTTGTGTGATTATCAGCCAGGGATGGGGTAGTAACACTTAACACACATTTTCCCTTTTCCTGAGGCCAGATTTATTCATTTCCTTCAGAAAATCATTCCACAAACACTCTTTGTTTGAAGATTGTATAACCTCAGTTTCCAGTTTTTTTATGGATAGGCACATGACAAGGCCTGGCCAATTTTAACCCTTTCGTGACCCAATTATTTTCTGCTTTGAATTTTTTGTTGATACCATATGTTTTCATTAATGGAAGCAAGCTGAATCATTCAGTGTGTCTGAATCTTCGGTAGGTAGTATAGATTTTTTTTCCTGCCCTTCCCATAAAGCATTTAGTGGTACGTAAGAATTACTACTAATAATACCCCAGAGATCCCACTGGGGTCTATTGGTACATATGCTAACGATAAAAATTTTCAAAACTTCTATTTTTCCTACCAAAAATTCAGATACCTCATACAATACCCTGTAAAAACAGTAATTTGTGGCACAAGCCCATTTCTTCAGTTTCACAAAGTCATAAAGGCTCCTGCCTTGTGGCACCACACACTATCAATGGTAGAGGAGTTTTCCAATAAACCCCAGAGTTTGAAAAATTTCACAGCACTATATGTACCACCAGGCATTAAGAGCACCATCTTGTAGAGAAACTAAAATTGTAGATCTAGGATATTTGGAATGGATCTAAGTAAATCCATTGATTTTCTCAGATGTTTTGCTCCTATATATTTAGCTGTGTTATACATGAATGTCAGGGTCTCTGGCAAAACAAAAATAGAATCCAAAGAGATAAGCAAGTCAGGAGATTTGAGCAGTTAATGGTATTGACACACAGAGAGGGTAAAAATAATATTCAAAATTTAATAACCTTCTATAAATTTAAAAGGATTGAAATCATAAAAAGCATGTTCTCCAACCACAATGGAATTAAATTAGAAATCAGTAGCAAAATTTTTTGGAAATTTACAAATATCTGGGAATTAAGCAACAAACTCCTAACAACCAATAAGTCAAAGAAGAAATCAAAATGGAAATTAGAAAATACTTTAAGATAAATGAAAACGAAAACACAACATACCAAAACTTATGGGATGCAATGAATGAAGTGCTTAGAGAGAAATTCAAAGCTGTAAATGCCTGTATTTAAAAAACGTAAGATCTCAAATCAATAACCTCACCTTCCACCTTAAGACACTAGAAAAAGAAGAGCAAACTAAACTCAAAGGAAGCAGAAGAAATTATAAAGATTAGAGAAGAAGTTAATTAAATAGAGAATACAGAAAATCAACAAAATCAAAAGTTGGTTCTTTGATAAGATCAACAAAATTGACAAACTTTTGAAAGACCAACCAAGAGAAAAAGATAGAAGACTAAAATTACAAAATTAATAATAATAAGAATGGCATTACTAGTGACCTTACAGAAATAAAAAAGATTATAAGGGAATGCTGTGAAAACTGTATATCAATAAATTAGATAACTCAGATAAATGGATAAATTCTTAGAAAGACACAACCTAACTAAACTGACTCAGAAAGAAATAGAAAATCTGAATAGACATATAACAAGGAAAGTGATTGAATTAGTAATCAAAAAATTTCTCACAAAGAAAAGTCCAGGCCTACATGGCTTTACTGGTGAATTCCACCAAATGTATAAAATTAATATCAATTCTTTACAAGTTCTTCCAAAAAACAGAAAATTAGAAAACACTTCCTAACTCATTCTATGCTCTAATATTACTCCAATACCAAAACCAAAGACTTCACCTCCAAAAAGAAAACTACCAGTAGGAAATGTGCATTAAGAGATTTATGGAAAAGAATTAAATTACGCAATTGTGGAGAATGGCTAGTCTGGAATCCATAAGGTAGGCCATCAGGGAGGGAAGGCCGGAACTCTTGGGCACTAGCTGAAACTGCTGTCCACAGACAGAATCTCATGTTCACCAGGGGAGCCTCAGTTAGGCTCTTAAGACCTGTCAACTGATGGAATCAGGCCCACCCAGATAATCTAAGATAATCTCTCTTACTTAAAGTCAACTGATCACAAACTTTAATCACAGCTACAAAATACATTTGCAGCAATATATGGATTAGTGTTTAATTATTTTAATAACAGGAGTATAACCTGTGAAGAAGAATGGGGCATCAGCATTGTAGGAAGACCACAACCTCCAGTATGGATTACACCTCAACATAAAGAAAACAAAAATCCTCACAACTGGACCAATAAGTAACATCCTGATAAATGGAGAAGCTGTCAAACATTTAACATCATGATAAATAGATAAACTGTCAAAGATTTCATTTTACTTGGATCCACAGTCAACACCCATGGAAGCAGCAGTCAAGAAATCAAACGACATATTGCACTGGGCAAATTGGCTGTAAAAGATCTCTTTAAAATGTTAAAAAGCAAAGATGTCACTTTAAGGACTAAAGTGTGCCTGACCCAAGCCATGGTATTTTCAATCACCTCGTATGTTTGTGAAAGCTGGGCAATGAATAAGGAAGACTGAAGAAGAATTGACGCTTTTGAATTGTGGCATTGGCGAAGAATATTGAATATACCATGGACTGCCAGAAGAACAAACAAATCTGTCTTGGAAGAAGTACGGCCAGAATACTCCTTAGAAGCGAGGATGGTAAGACTTCATCTCACATACTTTGGACATGTTATCAGGAGGGAGTGGTCCCTGGAGAAGGACATCGTGCTTGATAAAGTAGAGGGTCAGCGAAAAAGAGGAAGACCCTCAACAAGATGGATTGATGCGGTGGCTCTACCAGTGGGCTTATAGCAATGATTGTCAGGCTGGTGCAGGACTGGGCAGTATTTCGTTTGTTGTGCATAGAGTTGTTATGAGTTGGAAACGACTCGATGGCACCTAACAACAACTACTTAGCTAAACTGACACATCAAAAGACCATCGCACTCCCCAAAGTGATCCACGAATTCGACACAATCCCTACCAAAATCCCAGAAATTGACAAGCTAATTCTAAAATTCTTGTGAAAATTCAAGGGGCCCAGAATAGCCAGAACAACCTTGGGGGGAAGAAAAAAAAAAGTCTGGACATATAGATCAATGGAATAGATTCCAGGAATAAACCTTACATTTATGGTTAATTGAATTTTCACAAGAATGCCAAGATAATTCAATGAGGAAAGAATAGTTTTTTCAACAAATGATGTTGGGGCAACTGAATATCTACATGCAGAATGGTCAATAGTTGTTGTTTGTTGCCATGAAGTCAGTTCCAATTCATGGCAACCCTGTGTGTGCAGAGAACTGCTCCATAAGGTTTTCAAGGCTATGGAAACAGATTGCCAGGCCTGTCTTTTGAGGAACCTCTGTGTTGGTTCAAATTGCCAGCCTTTCAGCTAGTAGTCAATCACTTAACTGTTTGTGCCACCCAGGGACTCCTAAAGGGCCAATAAACACTGAAAGAATGTTCGACACCATTAGTCATTGGAGAAATGCAAATCAAAACACAGCAAGGTACCACTTCATACTCACTAACCCATTGCCACTGAGTGAATTCCAACTCACAGAAACCCTGTAGGACAGAGAAGAACTGCCCCATAGGATTTCCAAGGCTGTAATCTGGTGGCATAATGCTTAAGTGCTAACCAAAGGGTCGGCAGTTCGAATCCACCAGGCGCTCCTTGGAAACTCTGTGGGGCGGTTCTACTCTGTCCTATATGGTTGCTATGAGTCAGAATTGACTTGACAGCACTGGGTTTTTTTTAATCTTTACGTAAGCAGACTACCACACCTTTCTCCTGTGGAGCAGCTGGTGAGTTCGAAGGGCCAAACTTTTCAGTTAGCAGCAGTAGTTAAACTACTGCATCACCAGGGCTCCTTTCATACTCACCAGGATGGTTATAATTAAAAATGCATATAATAACAAGTGTTGGCAAGGATGTGGAGAAACTAAAACCCTCATACATTGTTGATGGGATTGTAAAATCCCACAGCCACTTTGAAAAACAATCTGGCAGTTCCTCAGAAGGTTGCCATATGATCCAACAATTCCACTACTAGGTATATACCCAAGAGAATTGAAGACTTATATCCCCACAAAAATTTGTATAAGAGTGTTCATAGCAGCATTATTCATGAATAAATAAGATGTGGCATATCCATCCAATGGAGTATACTTGGCCCTAAAAGGGAATGAAGTGTTTACGGTCAAACTTCTAGGGATTCTTCTTGTTGGATTTTTGGATCTAAAGTCTTAATTTATATTACCTTATTCATTCTTGGAAACGCTGGTGGCGTAGTGGTTAAGTCCTACAGCTGCTAACCAAGGGGTCGGCAGTTCAAATCCTCCAGGCGCTCCTTGGAAATTCTATGGGGCAGTTCTACTCTGTCCTATAGGGTCGCTATGAGTCAGAATTGACTCGATGGCACTGGGTTTGGTTTTTTTTTTTTGGTATTCATTCTTAGAGGTGGGTACATGTCTACTTAGATCCAGCTGGACAGACAGCCAAAGTAAATAAACTACAGCTTCTTCCCACTAGCAGCCCACAGTCTACAGGATGACATCAGGTGTGATGAGATGGAACATGCTGTGACTCTGAAATTCCATGTGGGGGTAACGTGGGTGGCCTCAAATTTTCTGTGCCCGCCCACATGACACAAAGTTCACAGTGCAGAACTTTGGGGACACACATCATATCATACCATCTGTTCTGGTTCAGTGTATAAGGCTCCAAGTCTCTGCAGAAGGTGGCATACTGTGCAGTTCTCTGGACCAAGAGCTTTAGCTGTTACTCTTTTGGGAAGCCTAGCCATGAGGCTCCTCCTGATTATCGCAATTCTGCTATTCCAGAAGTCCACAGGTAACCCAGAGCTTTCCAGGGGCTCACTCAAATCAACAACGAAAGGGTAATAATTTCAAGAGCCAAAGGGGATTTCATTATCCATATGAGGGGAGATAGGACCCTCAAGGATGACTGAAGTCTGCCCAATGTCATCAGAAATTCCCTCTTACCAGGGCCTTCTACCATAGGACTGTTCTCAAATGCGCACTCACAGAGTTGAAAAGAGGTCACAATTTCTTCTGGGAAGGCTTCTTTGTAGGGAAGGAATGAGCCTTTGGGCACAGGCTTACTCTGGGACCCAGTCATATTTTTTTCCTCTCAAGTGTACGAGTAGTAGAAAAAGCACCAACTTTGGAGTCAAGTTTAAGAATTCTGAAACATGCCTTCAATGCATACTAGTTTGTCAATTTTGGAGAAATGGTGAAGACTCTCTGAGCCTCAGTTTCCTCATCTGTGGAGATAATGACATCTGGCTCATAGGAGTGTTATTCACTGATGTGACACGTGTGAAGCACCTAGCATAGGCCTCGGCACACGCTAAGAACTTAAAAATGAGAATGTTTTCTCATTCAAAACCAAATTTCTTAAACAACAACTAAATAAATAAAAAATAAAAACTAGGATGCAGAAGCTAGATTCGCTTTTCGGCTATTTTTACTAACCAAATTTTATAATGGTAAATAATATTAATCTTGTAACAAAAAGGTATTTACCCTTGTAATATAGAAATAAACCCAGAGTTTCAAACGTTAAAAAAAAAAAATCTCTTATATTTGTCACTATCTATAAAAATAGTAATGGTCTGTCCCTAGATCCCTAAATTCCTAAGCATTAAGAGTCCAAAACCTGGAGTTGAAGGGATCGTTTTTGTCCTTAGTCTTTGTCCTCTGGGGTCTAGCCCAGAGGAGAGTACAAGCCCAGATGCCGAAATACGAGCAGCCCAACTCTTGGATCACTGAAAGCATTTGGGATTAACAAAGGAAAGAATATACATGGAGGTGAGCAAAGGTCTGGGATTGAACATTGGGGGAATTCTTGCCTCTGGAGCTGGAAGGAGAATGAGAAGTCACAGAGGGATAAACCAAGTCTGAGAATTAGAAGGACATCCAGATAATTGTGATGACATAGAAGCCAAAGGATGAGATGCATTTGCAAAAGTATAAAGTTCTGAAAAGTAGTAAAGGAGGGAGTCCCCGAGTGGCTCAAAGAGTTAAGCACTTGACTACTGAGCAAAAAGTGGGTGGCTCAAACCCACCCAGAGGTGGTTCAGAACAAAGAGCTGGCAACCCGCTTTTAAAAGGTCACAGCCTGGAAAACCCGATGGAGTACATTTCTAATCTGCACACACGGGGTTACCCGGAGTTGGAATTGACTCCGTGGCAACCGGTTTGGTTTTCTGTTCGGAACAGAGCAGGAAGACAATGGGAGAGAAACACCTGACTGGGTAAGATGAAAGTCATCCTTGACTGTGGTAGTGGGTGTGGCCCCCAAAAATAGTTGGACTCAGACATGAATCCATCATAACCACTTACCATTCTCTGGGCATCAGGGATAGGGCAGCAGTAAGGTAGTGATGGCCTAGGAGCTTTCAGGGTGGAGGCGTATTTGCTGGGATTCCCAGATAGAACATACTTCCATAGCCTGTAAGTAAGGATTGAGCTCCTTTATTTTCTCCGACAAGATCTGATTGTCTTGGTGGAGTCCATCAGATGTTGAAGCAAAGTCCAGAATCTTAGAGGACCTAAATATAACTAACCCAGTTAGACATAAACATTGAAGTTCACCTTCCTGGAGAATCTTTCTTGGGATATTATGGGGAAATGCCTTGTGGATCTGCCCTGCCCCTAACCCATACAAATCTCTTCCGCCTTCCTCACGACCCAAGTTGCCTTTCACTCTCAAGTACTAACCTTGGCCTATTGTTCTTTTCTGTGCACAGTCACCGAACAGCGTAAAAAATGCTGGATTGACTATGTGCAAGGACGCTGCAGGAAGATATGCAAAGTTACTGAAATTCGTGAGCTGTTGTGTAAAAATGGGGGGTATTGTTGCCTCAGTATCAAAGAAGTGGAAGCCCGTAAAAGAATTACAAACCCTCCGCGTCCAAAGCCTATAACGTATGCACTGACTTTGCCTCAAGATTACGATACACCAATGGAAAATATCTCAAGCCCTAACCCAGATTCTCCATAAATCAAGTACAAGTTTTTCTTCATTTTTTTCTCAGCCTATTCCAATGAACTAAGGTAAAGAAATTTATATCTTTTCATTTCTGGTTCCTTGGTTCCCAGAATGATCTTCAAGCACATTCTAATAAAGCTCATTAGCCCGTCTTCTGACTCATTTGTTCTTTAACCAGAAATTGAATGCTTACTCTACCTGAGGTGATGGATTGCTAAGGACAACTCAGAACCGACCCTTGCAAAGGGGAGGATACAACCTGTGCACTAAAATAAGCCCATAACACTGGAAGACTGGAATAAGAAATTCAGGAAAAATTGACATGAAATTTGGGAGGGGAAAGGTGAAGCTGAGTGTTCAGGAAAAATCCACGAGTGTGTTTAGGATCAAAGTGGTGCCTTATGAGCTGGTAGGATTTCAGCAGATGAGTGTTAGTACGGAAGGCAATTTGAGTAGCTAGAATGGCATCAATAAATGAAATGAAATTGGAAAAGACAAGACATTTCTGGAGAATATACATGCACTTTGGTTGGCGAACAGAGCACTCAAAGTTGAGCTATGAAGAAGTCTATTTTCTTAAGCTTTTGTGTTCTGGAGTTTGGAAAATAGAGATGAATAGGACTCCGCTAACTAACTTAACAATAGTATCAAGGGAAACTATTCTACCAAAGCCTAACAGTTTGCACTCAGCTACTAACCTAAGGGTTAGTGGCTCCAATCCACCCAGTGGCACTATAGAAAAAAGGCCTTGTGAACTGCTTCCATAAAGATTACAGCCAAGAAAACCCTACGGAGCAGTTCTACTCTGTAACATGTGGGGTCGCCATGAGCCAGAATTGACTTCACAGCAATGGGTTTGGTTTTTTGGAACCGGCCCTGGGTGGGGTGGGGAAGTACCCAATTCCAGCCCGCTCTAGGCTTCCTGTCTCAGCTAAAGGTAGGGGGGAAAAAAAAGCCAAGCACTAGTGAAGGATACAGCCCAGGGCACAGGCTCACTAAAAGACTGAGATCTAAACATAGCATCAGGGATGGCTTCCCCTTCCCCCACATCCTATGATCACAATATTAGCAAGTTGCTACTTTTACTCTCAAGTCCAAAATTGTTTTCAGTCATCTCCATTGAGTCTAAACATAGTCCTTAGCAGTTCAGTCATCTTTTACCGCATTATGTATTACCTGTTCCCAATCCAATGGTGATAAAACAGAACTAGGTGAAGAAAGAACTGGGTAAGCATAATTAAAATTCTCATTTGGAAAAAGGGGAAAATAGGAATCAATACATGGCCCATAGCACATAACACATGCCACTGGACAAGAATATTGAGGTCTTCCTGCCCTGCTGATGGAATTGTTCCTTGCATAATCGAACAGCAGTTCCCAGTCTATTTTTTCCATGGCTCATGCTTCTGCCGTCTGGAAGAAACTCCTTTGTCCTTCGTCTTCCATGGTGTTTAGTCATCTAGTGCTGCTAATTTCTGGGTAGTGCTGCTATAACAGAAATACCACAAGTGGATGGCTTTAACAAAGATAAATTTATTTTCTCACAGTCTAGTAAGCTAGAAGTCCAAATTCAGAACGTCGACTCCATGGGAAGGCTTTCTCTCTGTGTTGGCTCTGAAGGAAATTCCTTGTCATTAATATTTCCCTGGATTAGGAGCTTCTCCACACAGGAATCCCAGCTGCAAAGGATGCGCTCTTCTTCCGACACTGCTTTCTTGGTGGTATGAGGTCCCCAACTCTCTGCTGGCTCCCCTTTCCTTTTATCTCTTGTTTTTTAAGATAAAAGTGGTGCAGACCACACCCCAGGGAAACTCCCTTTACACTGGATCAGGGATGTGACCTGAGCAAGGGAGCTACATCCCACCCTAATCCTCTTTAGCCACAGGCAGAGATTATGATTTATAACACATAGGAAAATCACAAAATAGGGGACTACCACACAATACTGGGAATCACGCCCTAACCAAGTTGACATATATTTTGGGGGGACATAATTCAATCCATGACACATGGCCACTTGTGATTTCCATTCTGGGAACTGCACTACTTCCCATGCCATTCATGTGAATTCAGGGACTGGAGATCTAAACATTCATAGACTGTTGGTTGATCAGGTTTGAGGTTTCTGTGGCAACATGGCCAAAACTGCTTCCACAAGGGCGAGGGGAAAGGTTACTTCTAAGGGATTTACCAATAGGGAGTTCACACAAATTACCCGAGCAACATTCTTGATCATACTATGCATACCCAATGGGGTTTACATAGTAAACCCTGCATGCATCACCAGGATTTTAATGTAAAAATTATGGAGGCCAGCCAAGCAAAGAAAGCAGGATTCTAATGCAAACCTGTGGGGGAGAAAGCCAAGCAAAGGAAACCGGATTCTAATGCAAAAGCTGCTGGGAGGAGCTAAGCAAAGAAAGCAGAATTCTGATGCAAAGCTACTTGAGGTAGTGGAATTTTCCACAGTCTGGGGATCTGTGTTATTCCCTCACTTTCTTTTTGGACATTGATCATCCAGAACCATTGTCCATTTTGAACTATAGCCCGGCTCAGAATTGTCTGGTATATTCTCAGGGAAGGGGCAAATATTGGACCTAGGAATTGCACCCCCTCTTCTCTTAGCCAGCAAGTTGGGTGAAGGGGTACAGGGATTGTGAGTGATTATTGCCTATGCAGTATGGTTTACAACTGACTATTCACTAAATGCCAGGAATGACGACTTGAAGAGGAATGGCATTGCAGTCATTGTTAAAAAGAATATTTCAGTATCTATCCTGAAGTACAACACTGTGAGTGATAGCATAATATTCATACACCTACAAGGAAGACCAGTTAATACAACTGTTATTCAAATTTACACACCAACCACAAAGGCCAAAGGTGAAGAAATTGAAGATTTTTACCAACTTCTGCAGTCTGAAATTGATCGAACATGCAGTCAGGATGCACTGATAATTACTGGTGTGACCCCGAATACTCTCCAGCATGTTTTTCTTATTTCAAAACGGGCAACTGAGAGCTTGACATAATTAACACCACGATGAGCCTGTAAGTTTTCTCCTTCCTCTGCTTGCCCCCTCCTTCGCATACCTCTGTTAATGACTTTCTTTTGACCAAATGTTAATAACTTCATTCTTTGTTTTAAACTGAGCCAAATAACCTTTTGTCATGTCTGACCACCTGTTGCATACAACCCCCACAGGAAAGTTGGAGCCCAGATATCAGATATGTATATCTTTAGCCTAGTAAATGAGGTCTGGCAGGTAACTTTTGTCACTATCCTGTAACTAATGACCCCTCTTGAGCACATCTCTGGCCAATTAACTACAAAGACATTTCTAACCCTTGTAAAATTCTATGTAAGCTGTAATGTAAAATTGCTCTTTGGGACTCCATAGAGACAGCCTGTGTTGCTGCCGAGTCCCCGGTGATGTATGCATCTTATTAATAAACTTTCTCACTCTTTCTGACTTAGAGTATGTTCCATTGGCTCAACTGCTCCAGGGCATGGACCCTAATCAGGTAACACTGGTGACTGGACTGCAAAAGTTGGAAACAAAGAAGGATCAGTAGTTGGAAAATATGGCCTAGGTGACAGAAACGATGCCAGAGATTGCATGATTGTATTTTGCAAGACCAACGACTTCTTCATGGTAAATACCTTTTTTCATCAACATAAACTGACTATATACATGGACCTCACCAGACGGAATACACAGGAATCAAATTGACAATATCTGTGGAAAGAGATGATGGAAAAGATTAATATCATCAATCAGAACAAGACCAGGGGCCAATTTTGGATCAGACCACCAATGATTCATATTCAAGTCCAAGTTGAAACTGAAGAAAATTAAAACAAGTCGGTGAGAGCCAGAGTATAACCTTGAGTATATCCCATCTGAATTTAGAGACCATCTCAATAATAGACTGAACATATTGAACACTAACGACCAAAGACCAGATAAGTTGTGGAATGACATCAAGGACATCATACATGAAGAAAGCAAGAGGTCATTAAAAAGACAGGAGAGAAAGAAAAGACCTACATGGATGTCAGAAGAGACTCTGAAAGTTGCTCTTGAATGTCAAGTAGCTAAAGCAGAAGGAAAAAATGATGAAGTAAAAGAGCTGAACAGAAGATTTCAAAGGGTGGCTTGAGAAGACAAAGCAAAGTATTATGATGACATATGGAAACCCTGGTGGAGTAATGGTTAACCATATGGGGCAGTTCTACTCTGTCCTGTAGGGTCGCTATGAGTCGGAATCGACTCGACGGCAGTGGGGTTTGGGTATGCAAAGACCTGGAGTTAGAAAACCAAAAGAACACACTCGGTATTTCTCCAGCTAAAAGAAGTGAAGAAAAAATTCAAACCTCGAGTTGCAATACTTAAGGATTCTACGGGGAAAATATTAAATGACACAAGAAGCATCAAAAGAAGATGGAAGGAATATAAAGAATCACTATACCAAAAGGAATTGGTCAACGTTCAACCATTTCAGGAGGTAACATATGATCAGGAACCGATGGTACTGAAGGAAGAAGCCCAAACTGCACTGAAGGCATGGGGAAAAAAAAGGCTCTGGGAATTGATGGCATACCAATTGAAATGTTTCAACAAATAGATGCAGCACTGGAAGTGCTTGCTCATCTATGCCAAGAAATTTGGAAGACAGCTACCTGGCCAACCAACTGGAAGAGATCCATATTTATGCCTCTTCCCAAGAAAGGTGATCCAATCGAATGCAGAAATTATTGAACAATATCATTAATGTCACACGCAAGTAAAATTTTGATGAAGATCGTTCAAAAGTGGCTGCAACAGTATATCGACAGAGAGCTGCCAGAAATTCAAGCCAGATTCAGAAGGGGAAGTGGAACCAGGATGGTTGCTGATGTCAGATGGATGCTGGCTGAAAGCAGAGAATACCAGAATGATGTTTACTTGTGTTTTATTGACTATGCTAAGGCATTCAACTGTGTGGATCATAACAAATTATGGATAACCCCCTGGAGAATGGGAATCCCAGAACACTCAAATGTGCTCATGAGGAATCTGTACATGGATCAGGAGGCAGTCATTCGAACAGGACAAGGGGATATCGAGTGGTTTAAAGTCAGGAAAGGTGTGTGTCAGGGTTGTATCCTCTCACCATACCTATTCAATCTGTATGCTGAACAAATAATCTGAGAAGCTAGACTATATGAAGAAGAACAGGGCATCAGGATTAGAGGAAGACTCCTTAACGACGGGTGTTATACAGATGACACAACCTTGCCTGTTGAAAGTGAAGAGGACTTGAAATACTGATGAAGATCAAAGACCACAGCCTTCAGTATGGATTATACCTCAAAGTAAAGAAAACAAAAACCTTCACAACTGGACCAATAAGCAACGTCATGATAAACGGTGAAAAGATTGAGGTTGCCAAGAATTTCATTTTACTTAGATCCACAATCAACACCCATGGAAGCAGCAGCCAAGAAATCAAAAGATGCACTGCATTGGGCAAAACGGCTGCAAAGGACCCCTTTAAAGTGTTGAAAAGCAAAGATGTCACCTTGATGACTAAGGCATGCCTGACCCAAGCCGTGGTGCTTTCAATTGCCTCTATGCATGGGAAAGCCAGACCTCTCCTGTTGGAGGTCTTCAGTTAATCCATTTAAAACATATTAAGTGTTCTTCCTGAGGGCAAGCTGCCCCTCCCTGGTTTACCTATTAACAGTCGTGGGTCATTTTCTCAGAAGCAGAAGTGGAGTCTAAGACAAAACAGAGTCTGATCCATGAGGTCCGTCTCTTCTGAGAACCTAGTTTCTTTGAGATACATAATTTTCTGCATAGTAAGGGGGTGACAGTTTGATTACAAATATTAAAAAGGCATTTCATACAACACTGTCTTGAAGACTAATTAAACTAATTACTGATTTCCCTTAAACATAGCTCTCAAGCTAATCTTTAGAGTCTGTTTCTCAAAACAGACTGAATTCTTCAAAAAAAGAACAATGCTCAGAGTAAAATGGTCTTATTAGTTTACCTGGACCACTGTTTGACTCAAAAGTAGCTTCAGGAACAAGTTTTTTTGCTGTACTTGTTTCTGAAAACTCGAGATTCAAAAGGACACCCAAAGGCAATGGCCTGTGTGGGTTATCCCAACCTCCATGAAAGCCAGAAATCTGGATTCCAGGAAAATCATAACTCCTTCATGGTTCCCTCCTTTGGATCATGATCTTGCTATAGAATCTTCGACCAAAAATGTTCAGTAATGGTACTTGGGCACAATCTGGTTTTTAAGATCCTAGGCACCATACAGTGAACTAGGAAGTAGAAACACTAACAATAATATTAGGCCAATTTTCAGACATAGCCAATGAAACCATGACCCTAAGGTCTTCGAACCAAGGAAACAGATTTCATGAGGTGTTTGTTTATAGATAAGCAGCATCACTAACTGCTTTTGACGTCAACAACTTTTTGCCTCAACAGCAACTACATACTGCAGAACCTCTGGTGGCATATTAATATAAACACAGCAACACTTATCTATTAAGGCACAAAATTGTTGAGAGAACTAATGGGAAATGGAATGCCATTCTATTTTGTAAAATCACAGCTTGAACAAATTTCAGACACTTCTCTGGTTGATATTTACAACTTTGCTAAGTTTACCAATAAGAACTTCTAATTCAAGAGTTACAATATCTACATATACATCCACGTTCATTGTAGTACTGTTTACAATAGCAAAAAAATGGAAGCAACCAAGGTGCCCATCAATGGATGAATGGATAAATAAATTATGGTATATTCACATAATGGAATACTATGCAAGGATTAAGAACAACGATGAATCCGTGAAAGATCTCATAACATGGAGGAATCTGGAAGGCATTATGCTGAGTGAAACTAGTCAGTTGCAAAAGGACAAATATTGTATAAGACCACTACAAGAACTCAAGAAAAAGTTTAAACACATTAGAAAATAGTCTTTGATGGTAACGAGGGTGGGGAGGGAGAGAGAGGGGTACTCACTAATTAGATAGTAGACAAGAACTATTTTAGGTGAAGGGAAAGACAATACACAATACAGAAGAGGTCAGCACAACTGGACTAAACCAAAAGCAAAGAAGTTTCCTGAATACAACCAAACGCTTCGAAGGCCAGAGTAGCAGGGACAGGGGTCTGGGGACCACAGTTTCAAGGGACAACTAGGTCAATTGGCATAACAAAATGTATTAAGAAAATGTTCTGCATCCCACTTTGGAGAGTGGCATCTGGGGTCTTAAACTCTAGCAAGCAGCCATCTAAGATGCATCAATTAGCCTCAACTCACCTGGAGCAAAGGAGAATGAAGAACACCAAAGACAGAAGGTACAGATGACCCCAAGAGACAGAAAGGGCCACATAACCCAGAGACTACATCAGACTGAGACCAGAAGAACTAGATGGTGCAGGGCTACCACCAATGACTGCCCTGACAGGAAACTCAACAGAGAGTCCCTGATGGAGCAAGAGAACAGTGGGATGCAGATCGCAGATTCTCATAAAAAGACCAGACTTAATGGTCTGAATGAGACTAAAGGAAGCCCAGAGGTCATGGACCCCGGATCCTCTGTTAGCCCAAGACTGGAACCATTCCCGAAGCCAACTCTTCGGACAGTCATTGGACTGGACTGTAAGACAAAAAATGATACTGGTGAGGACTGAGCTTCTAGTTTCAAGCAGACAAATGAGACTACATGGGCAGCACCTGTCTGGAGGTGTGATGAGAAGGCAGAGGGGATCGGAAGCTGGCTGAATGGACACAGGGTGGAGAAGAGGAGTGTGCTGTCTTATTAGGGGGAGAGCAGGTAGCATATCGAGGTGCGTATAAGTTTTTGTATGAGGGACTGACTTGATTTGTAAACCTTCACTTAAAGCACACACACAAAAAAGGAGTTACAATATCTAAATCCATTAGTTAGATAATTTAGGAGAAAAGAAAATGGTTTCTTATAACCAGAAAGTAAGACCTTAAAACACCAGGAATATTCCCACACAAAACCCATAGTATTCTTTGACTCAGTCTTATGTGGTTATTAATTTCTATTTTACGTGATTCTGGATGAGTCACAGTCTGTGAACCCATCAGCTTCTACATAAGAGTTCTGGAAATCTTCAGTCAGCCTAGTCACAGTTCTTTTCATAAGTCCGATATAGTCCACCTTTCCGCTGAAAGATTTTGGTCAAACATTTTCAGCAAATCAGTAAATAAAAACTTATCTGCAGATGGCAAATCTAAACGTAGCCCTGATTAATTTATGAACATAATACTCTTAATTACAAAATTCAAAGCCAAATAAAGTCAGTTTAAAAAAAACTTAAGAAAAAATATTTCTAAATATAATGTTTAACCTTATTTTCAAAGAGCTTAAGATATAATACATTACATAATAATTTTGAGAAATAATATCATATAGTCAGGATAGACCAGAATTATCAAGTCTCTAAGTACCTGGGTAGTAATTTAAAAAAAGACTTCATAGGTAAATTCCCCAGTCAAACCACTGGCTTTGATGCTAGACTAAAAAAAAGTAAAGTTGTGACCAAGTTAGCAACAAAGAAATAATAAAATTATGGCATAATATTATGCATTTTCTGTCTGATGTTAGGCCAAAACATAAGAAGAAATATTAACATATAAATTTTGACCCAAAGAGAATCAGTCATTTCTCTTGATTTTGACAACACAATCCATATAATTTATAATATATTAGGAGGGGGGCCAGGATGGCAGGATAGCCAGATGCTTCCTGTGGTCCCTCTTACAACAAAGACCTCAAAAAACAAGGGGATGGGTTATATATGACAATCTAGGACCCCTAAACATCAAAGACAAAGTTGAGGAGTCAGACTGAGCAGAAGGGGGAGGGAGAGAGACAGTTCAGAAACAGCAAGGAAGTGCCAGAACTGACCTGGCCAGCAGCCTGTGGGCTGGATCTTTGGGTGAACTCAGGCTGAGGCAAGCAGTAGTACCCAGGATGCGTTTTTCTATGTCCTGAGCACTGGAGAGTATGCACAAGCCTCCAGAGCCAGGGGAAATGGGGCTGGATCTTTGAAAGTCAAGTGCAAGCATCTAACCTACTTTGCTAGATCAAAATAACTCTTCCCCCTCTGGGAAGTGCCTCTTTTTCCCTCACCTGCCCCCTCCTCTCTCTGCTCCATCCCTTCAGTGTCCAGCGGTTGCCATGCCCCCTAGGCCAGAAATGTGACCTGTTGCACCTGAGCCAGTCTCCTGGCTTTGTTGAGAGAACAAAATAAACAAATGAACAAACAGGAAAAAAGAAACCACTAGCTCCCCTAAGACGGGAACTCAGGGCAGCCACTGCCCCTTTGCCTAGGCACAGGCATAAGGGGTTCATGGACTTTGAATGCCTTTTGCCCCTGCCTAGGCCTGTGTGAGCCCATTCAACAGCATAGGCCCTTACTAGCATAATAAAAAACAACAGGGTATATACCTGAACCCTATTTTCAACTGCAACAGCTAAGGGGGAGAGGCAGATTCATGACATTTGACACCACCCTACCTATTAAGCAGGGCCACCTACCCACATCAGGAGTCAGGACTGGTGGCTCCGTGACTCCACCTAGCCACCCATGACAAGGGTCCAAGAATAAGTGGTGCCTCCCAGTCCAACAGTTGGCTCCCAGTAGCCAACAGTACTGGGTGCCCAAAGTCCAGCTGCAAAACCCACCCACCCCTGCACTCTGGAAATATTTTGAAAAAAAACAAGTGATACATCAATACATACAGTATGGTATTATTTGTGGTTGTTAGAAATTAAAATAACACTGTATGAAGTACGAAGTATAAAGTACTGATGTGCATGTGTGTGTGTTCAAAGTTTAAAAACACGGACAGGAAATGCATGTTAAGTTGAGCATAGTTTTTGCTTAGGGGAATTGTGAAATTGAATAAGTGAAAGTAGATGTTTTATTTCTTTTATTTAAAAATCTGAAGAAAAATCATGAAATCATTTGGGGATATTAAATAAGGACATTTGTTCTATTATTCACTGTAATTTTTTAACAACTTTATTGAGATATAATTCACGTACCACACAATTCTCCCATTTAAAGTGTACAATTCAATGACTTTTAGTATATTCATAGAGTTGTACTCTATCACCAAAAGCAATTTTAAAACACTTCAATTACCTCAAAAAAATACTCCATATCCCTTAGTCATCACCCCCCGTGGTAGGCTGAAAACAACCCTCCAAAGATACCCCCATCCTAGTCGCTGGAACCTGTGAATGATACCTTATGTAGAAAAAGGGTCTTTGTAGGTGTGATTGAATTAAGGATCTTGAGATAGGGAGATTATCCTGGATTATCTGATTGGGCCATAAGTGTGATCACATGTATCCTACATAATCAGAGGAGAAGACCATGTGAATATACAGCAGAGATACAAATTTAAGAGACAAGGAACAAATTCTCCCCTACAGCCTTTTTATAAGTCCCTTATAAAATACATGGTTTGTAAAACTTTTCTCCCACTTGGTGAGTTGTCTTTTCATTTTCTTGATGATGTCCCTTGAAGCACAAAAGTTTTTTATTTTAATCATGTCCAGTTCTCCATTGCACTTTTTAACTTTTCAAAATAAATACATTTAAAAGTAAAGAATTAAAAAATAAAGCGATAACTTTAGTGAAGGGTAAGACAGCATACAATACTGTGGAAACAAGCACAACCTATACAAGGCAAAGTCATGGAAGCTCCATAGACACATACAAACTACCTGAGGGACTGACTAACTGGGCTGAGGGCTGTGGGGACCGTGGTCGGGGAACTTCTAGCTCAATTGGCATAACAGCGTTTATAAAGAAAATGTTCGACATTCTACTTTGATGAGTAGCATCCGGAGTCTTAAAAGACTATGCGCAGCCATCTAAAACACTCCACTGGTCTCACACCTTTGGGAGCAAGGGAGAATGAAGAAAACTAAAGATACAAGTGAAAGATTGGTTCAAAGGACTAATGGACCACAACTACCACCGCCTCCACCAGACTGAGTTCAGCAAAACTAGATGGTGCCCGGCTACCACCTCAGACTGTTCTGACACGGATCATAATAGAGAGTTACAGACAGAGCTGGAGAAAAATGTAGAACAAAATTCTAACTCATAAAAAAAGACCAGACTTACTGGCCTGACAGAGACTGGAGAAACCCTGAGAGTATGGCTCCCAGATACCGTTTTAGCTCAGTAATGAAGTCACTCCTGAAGTTTACCCTTCATCCAAAGGTTAGACAGGCCCATAAAACAAAATGAGACTAAAGGAGCACACCAGCCCAAGGGCAAGGACTAGAAGGCAAGAGGGGACACGAAAGCTGGTGATTGCGAACCCAAGGTCAGGAAAGGAGAGTGTTGACATGTCATGGGGTTGTTAATACACATATTGTCATAAAACAATATGTGTATTAACTGTTCATTGGGAAGCTAGTTTGTCCTGTAAACCTTCATCTGAAGTACAACAACAACAAAAAAGTATATATTAAAAAAAGTAAAGCTAGGCTGTATGTAATCTCCAGAGGATATGCTGTCTATGTGCATGTTATCAATGGAGTTACTTGAAATATACTCTTTTTTTTTTTCAATTTAACATGGTCTGGTTTGTTTTCTGTTTTGTTTTGTTGATGCTTTCACAAAGTGGTAATGCTTACCATGTCACTATTCTTAACTAGAGAATAAAGATATGTTGACAAATTTTTATTTTATTACTTCAAGTTGGTTTACTAGATTTTATGCACTATGTGAGTCGAAATCGAGTCGATGGCAGTGGGTTGGTTTGGTTTGGTATCTACTATGTATAATTCATTTTAATTTGTAGAAGTTATAGATAATTGCCCTCCAATCCTTACCATGTTGAAACATACCAAGGAATGCTACAGGATTGCTATCCTGTCATTTTCATGCTTCCACTTTGATATAGTATAGGATTCCAAATAGATGTGCTTAAGCTTTGTGTGACTTGATTCTTGAACACTCAGGAAATACTATTTAATTGCATCTGGACTTTTGACATTTGTCTAACATAAACTATTTGAGTGAGATTTATTCAATGATAATATTTGAACTATTTTTCCTTCTAATTATTTCCCACTAGTTTAGCCATATTTTCTGATAGTATTAATTGGATGTTTTTTGAAAGTTTGAAAAGTACTACGGTAATGGATATTTATATATTCCCAAGGCCACTGAGTAATTGAGATTAAATTAGAATTTACCCATGAATGCACAATAATATCATAAATTTGCTTCAACATCATAAAGTTGGCTTGTCTTAAGCCCTTGTTGTGTCTAAAATCAATTGTTGAAGTGAGGCTTAATTATTGTCACTGTCATTTTTTTTTTTTTTTTAACTAATTAAGAATTACTAAGGAAGAGCTTCCTGGGTGGCTTGAACGGTTAAGTGCCCCACTACTAACTGAAAGTTTGTGCAGTTCAAACCCACCCAGAGGCCTTTCAGAAGTAAGATCTAGTGATCTGCTTCCAAAAGGTCACAGCCTTGAAAACCCTCCGAAGCAGTTCTACTCTGCAGTTGCCATGAGTCAGAATTCACTGGAGGAGAACTAACAACAATAAGCATATTAAAAGTTACTATTTAAAGAAAGTTTATAAAAGAATTACTAAGAAACAAATCCTCTGTACTTCTGTGCCTGAGAAAATGCCCTACACACTATTCATCATGCCTTAGACATCAGGCCATAGGAAACATAAACCCACTAAAACTCAATTCAGAAAAGAAGGGCCTGTTATAAGAGATTTTAGCAATTACATGAGGCCTAAGGGACTAAACCAGGTTCTGGAAATCAATCTCTCTTTCTCTCTCTCGCCTTTCATTCCATCTTTTATCATCCATCAGTGCACCGGAACCCAGGATGGGTGCTCAAAGCAGTAGGTTCAGCCTCTACATACATATTAGTCACCCACCCTGGTCCAATTGCTTGTGGCTAAGAAGACAGGCCCTCTGTTTTCTGGGCAGAGCCCATAGAATTAGATTCTCTGAGAACAGCTATGAGTAAATTTTCTAAGAAGAGGGGGTGCAGGTAGGTAGGAAAAGATTAATATCTCCGGTACCTCTCAAGACCATTGTCCAGGATTCTCAGAGAAATGGGTGATACCAGTTGTTATGACTGAGTAGAAAACTGTACCTGGAACAACCTGGCAATTCTTAAATGTCTATGAATATGATTTTAGAGAATACTCTAAGACAGATCCAAGAGGAATAAGGAAGGTTGAAATAATACCTCCTGTGCCAAAAGGTTGAATAATGACAACACAGGAACTTAATTTAATTTTGTATATAAAAATAATAAAACATGCATCTAACAATACCAGATCTACTTCTTCTATAAGTATGGAAGAGATGTTGTTGTTGTTAGTTACCATCAAGTCGATTTCAATACCAGAGGGGTGATAGGGAACGAGTTAACGCAAAGATTAGATCCACTCAACCAAAGTAGAATTCAGGGCTTCATTTTTCTGTCCAGCTAATTATACTGTTCTCTCAAACTCAGGAGACCTTTCCCCAGTTAGCCTAACACTTGTTGCTAGTTGCCATCAAGTCGATTCTGAGTCAGCAGCCCCATGTGTGCAGGGTAGACTTGCTCCACAGGGTTTTCATGGCTGTGAACTTTTGGAAGCAGATCGTCAGCCCTGTCTTCCAAGGCACATTTGGGTGAGTTAAAACAGCCAAATTTTCGGTTAGTAGTCAAGCTCTTAACTGTTTGCTTCACCCGCGGACTCTTGGTCTGATACTAACTAAACCAAAACGGATTCTTGTATCTAATTTATCAATGGACTCATTTAGACGTATGTGAGTCCATGTATGTGAGTTAGGATACCTATAGACTGAAGTCAATGGGCCAACATCATCTACATATCACAGTGACAGAATGTACCCTCTGTAAAAATGCCGCTGGTGGCTCACAGTGAATGAATCCTGGTGGTGCAGTGATTAAGCACTCAGCTGCCAACCCAAAGGTCAGCAGTTCAAACTCATCAGCTACTCTGCAGGAGAAAGATATTAGTCTGCTTCCATAAGATTATAGTCTTGGAAACCTTTTGGGTCAGTCCTGCTCTGTCCTATATGGTTGCTGTGAGTCAGAATCAACTTGATGGTAAAAGCGTTGGTTTTTGGCTTTGGTCCCACAGTGATGGAAAACTGAAAAAAAGAGGGCATTGTGAAATATTGCAATGGAGAAAGGGCTTTCTATGTGTCCCTTGTTCAAAGCCCTCTGAGAATTAGGTTGAAAATAGTCATACATTAGTTTCCATAGTGCTGAAATCAATAAAAGTTTCTTTAAAATTCTGCAATCTAGCCCAGTCTTTTTTCCTATACAGTTCTCCAGAATTCTCAAAAGCCAAGCTAGCTAAAAGGAATGTTCTTGTGTACTCTCAAAATTTTAACATGTCTTCGAAATATTTAATTTTCTGTTCTCCCAGTGAAACAAGATGGTGAGCTGCTCATGGAAGACTAAGGGCATTGATTTCTTTATCCCAAATGAGTAAATGTTAGCTCCATAAAAGGTGTTTAGGATCAATGCTGGGCAACAACAGTGGATGTCACCACAAAATTTTCTGTTCCGTTCATTTAGAGAGCATTTCCTACCATTACAGCCTACTGAAATTTTATGTGGCTCATGAGGAACTTCTTAACTGTGTCTTCATTTTTGAAGCCTTAAATTTTACCCTACTGAAACAAAAAGAATATGCAAAGCTTTCAAATATCCTACAGGTAATACTTGTCCCAAAATTGTGTCAACTCGATTATGTCAAATTGCTACTAGATGTGGCATGACCATTAAATAAGCTTCAAATGACGTATTGGAATTATCATTACATCTCATCACTGCCCTTCAGACCTACCCCCAAGAAAAGCTATGAAGATGTTCAAACATCTTCCTCCTTCTAATTAATTCTTGGTTGTTAACAAAACCCTGTATATTTATCACACACACACACACGCACGCCCAAAGTTCTGCTTAAACGTAAGAAAACTCATAAAAAGAGGAGACATGGCCTGAAAGGCTGTGAAACATTGTCTTGCGTATAAAATAAAGAGGCTAACCCCCACCACTACCAACGTGTTCGTTTCATCTCTATATCACCCATCTTACCTAATGTAATGCCTGGAACATGGTAACTATTCATTTATGTTTGAAGTATTCAAAACCATGAGTGAATACCTCAATAAATAAATTCATTGAAAGGCATAGGACTTTATTAGTTGGAAGATCAAGTTCACAGAAGGAAGTCCATAAATCTCTTGCCCCAGACTGCTGGATTAGTCAGTACTTTTGATTTAAGAAGAGTGGAGACCAGTGGAACAAGAGTTTGATTTATAATTGGATTGTGGAAACTGTGATGGTCGGTAAAATCATATAATCCAGACTCACATTGGAGTTTTCTGCAAGTTGAGGTGGATGTAGAACTTCCTTTGACTTTTTGTTATCTGCTTCATCAACACAACATAATTTCCCATTTCGACACGATGATTCATATATTTCTCCCATTTTGCATTTCTTCCTGCAGTAGCCTGTTATATTATTAAAGCATTTTTTGGGTCGTATCCCATCTGTGCACAGGAAACAACATTGAACCAAGGTTAGTTGTTTCTAAGGCAGGGAGATTGTCCCTGTCACGGGAAGACAGTAACAATTTGGGAGTGGAAGAGGTATGTGGTTCTCCAGGAGCTAGGGCCTCCTGTAATTTCAAAGTGAGTCCTACGCTGATAAGAGAAAACTCAGAGCCCACTCCTTGAAAATCATCCCAAATTAAGGGCATCCAAGACCCCAAGCTCCTAGTCAATGCCCAATTGGTTCTGAGAAGATTAGAACTTACATAAGAAAAGGGAGGAGAAAGCTCAATTCTGGTTATCAATAGGAGCTATGTACCATCGGTAGAACCCTGGCAATGCTAATTCTCTCCTCCATGCTCCAAAGTTAGCACTCTGTCAGCCATAACTGGATTCAACGTCCTCGGAGAGTACTAACTTTTCACTACCAGCCCAATTCAGAGCCAAATCAACTTTAAAAAGAACATCACAGAAGACTTTTTAAGTTAACGGTATAATTAGGTTTCACACTGACCTGGACAGCAGAAATCTCTCCTTGTCAATACCACCCTCATGGGTCTCAGCAATAAATGCGTTGAGAACTCCTTTTTCTCTCTCTTTCTCATTCTTGCTCTCTCTCTTCCTCTCTCTATCCTTCTTCTGATCCCAGATAAATATGTTCCAGGTATCAAACCCAATTCTATATATATCTATCTCCTTAAAGATCCTAGATTTTCACAATTTTTAGGGACATACAAAGACACATCTTCCTACAGCAGCACGGGAGAGGGGAACTCTCACTGACAGCTTTTACCATGAACTTGGTGCTTCACTTTTGTAAACTCATGTAATCCTAACAACAACACTATGAAAGAGAATTGTTATTCCCACTTGACAGATGAGAAAACTGAGGCTCAAAGAAAATAATTAGCTCGATTCACACAACTTGTAAATAATGACTCTAAACTTTGTGTTGTTCCCATTACCCTCGCACTACTGTTGTATAGGTTGAAAATGAATCTGAATGGAAAAAGGAATAACCAGGTCCCTGGGTGAAACCTGTGTTCAGCATTACAAAGGTAATTCTCTCCTTTGAGGAGGACCCCTGAGAGGGCTGCCCTGATCTCTTCTTACTTCCCTGGATTCTCTCTTCTAAGGCATAGGCTCAAGTCAGGCACCCAGGAGAATGGGTATTTTTGGTATCAACAATCTTTAAGGCTTTGTCCCCACTCTTACGGACAGTAATACCTCCTAGGATTTCATGGTATATTTGGACAAGTTACCTGTGGGTACCTCAAACAGCAGAATAATAAGAACCAGAAACAGCTTCATGTTTACAGAAGAAAGTGACAGCAAAATATCTTTGTCCAGTGATCTATGTTATACAGTCTTTCAAGGTGAGCCAGAGTTTTGGGTGCTGTCGGCCTTCCGAGCTCTCATTTTAACCCACATGGACAGACAAGAAATCCAAGTCCACCCCCACCTACACTACCAAATATGGAGCTCACAGTCACAGAATGTTCCATCAAATCACACCTACTACCCCTTCCTCAGGATGTGAGCCCCTAAAGAGCCGGTGCTATGATTTCTCCACCTGCGCCATCAGCCCATTTTGGTCAAGGTTGGTTGATTATATGTCCTCGTTCGCCTGGGACAGTACTGATTTGTCCCAACTGTTCCAAGAGCTCATTCAGTTAGTACCACTTTTCACTCTCAGAAGTAACCTGGAAATCGTTATCTAGTCAATGTAGGCTCATGAGTGCACACAATGATAATTTTTAAAACATATGAAACTTCCAGATAGGCATTCTAGGAGTAAGATTGTTTTTAGGTGTGGTTAGATAAATTGATACTATTTTAGAGTTTCCTGTAAAGCCTTAGCCATTCATGACAGCTCGATTTTACAGCTGAAATCTTTCAAAAGATAAAATCTCTTTCACACAGTATTCAACTCATTATGAACTGGCCCCTGCTCACTTCTCTAGGGCCGTTTCATGGAACCATGTATGTTCCAGCCAAACTAGTTGTGGTGCCCCTATCTGACTTGTTATTTCCATAATCTGTTTCTTTGCACTTTTAAATCCTTCTTCTTAAATTATCTTATGCTCCCCATTCCCTCCTAATCCCCTTGTGAGCTCCTAATTTTCCTTCAAAACCAAGTTCAATGATCTCCACATCTGTGATAGGTTCTCTGACCCGAATAAGAGAACTGCAAACTCCCTTCTTTGTGCCACCACTGTAGGTTGTACATATTTTTGTTGGTGGTCTCACCATGTCATATGCCAATTATATTTCTCACCAATAATCTATAAGGCCTTCAAAGGCAGACTCTGATCTTTTTCAATTTGGAATTCTTAATGCATAGCACAAAACTCATGCTATATGCTTGATATACAACTACTGAATGAATGATTGAAAAATACTCAACAAATTACAGCTAAATAAAATATCCCAGGACAGTAATAAAGTTAATTAAGACACCATTTCCTTAAAAAGGCTACTTATATCGTTTTGCAATTTCTGGCACCAGAATCTTGAAGGTACGGTAATTACAAAAAAAAAAAAAATCTAATCCAAATTTCTATCTGTGCCAGTACCTGGAAGAAGTTTGGAATTTGTGTTTTTTTTATATAAAGATTTGTTGATGATGATTAAACTCTTAGTGAGGAACAAGTATTGTATATAGTTTACCATATTTGCCGGTAACCAGAGCCCTTGTCCCCCTCAAGTAGTAGCTGTAGTCCTTGTAACCCTCAAATGGCACAGAAAATAACCCATAATGTTTTGAGCACCTGCTATGTGTGTCAGGCATTGTATCGGGCACTAGAAGTAAAGCAGAGAATAAGAGAGACAAAATCCATGCCTTCATGCAGCTTAACTTCTACTGGAGAGAAGGGCACCAACACATAAACAAGTTATTTCAACTAGAAATGGACCCTATGAAGAAAATTAACCAAGTAATTGGATAAATGGTTCTTGAGACAAGAACCAAATAAGTCAGGATGAACATAAGAGCCCTCTATGAGAAGGTGACAAATGAGGTAACCCATGACTGGTCCGATCACATGGAAATAGTCCAGGTACCAAAAACCAAACCAAGTCACCTCTGACTCATGGCAACCTATGTGTTACAGAGTAGAACTGCTTCATAGGGCTTTCTGGGCTCTTATCTTTATGGAAGCAGATCTCCAAGCCTTTATTCCATGGCACCAGTGGGTAGGTTGGAACTGCCAACCTTTAGGTTAGTAGTTGAGCACAGACCATTTGCACCACCCAGGGACCTTTATTCTAGGAACAGAGAACAGCAAATGCAAAGACTTTGAGAGGAAATCAAGCCTGAGCTGTTCGAGGGAAGGCAAGAAGGGCAGCCTAGGTGGGTGTAGTGAGTAAGGAGGCCAATAGTGCAAAATGAGGAGGCAGAAGCACGCAGAACACAGGTCGTATCAAGCCTTGCGGATTTTGTCATTGGAATGGGAAGCTATTGAGGGGTTTTAACCAGTCCCATGATCTGATTTATGTTTTAGAAGGGTCATGCTGTCTATGGAGAACAGAGGGAAGGGAGAAAGGGGAGAATAAATTGACCTGTTAGGAAGTCACCGCAATACTCAGGTTAGAAATGATGGTAACTTGGGATAGGTCAGAAGCAGTGGACATGGGGAGAGGTTGTTGGATTCTGGTTATATTCTGGAGATCGATTTGAGAGAATGTGCTGATAGAGTGAATATGTGGAGGATGGGAGAGAAAGAAAAGTGTAAGAGTCACTGATTATACAAAAGGACAAATGGTGTACATTTCACTAATATGAAGTACCTAGAATAGGCAAAGGTATAGAGATTAGAGATTAATATCAGTTACCAGGGGCAGGAGGAGTGGGGAGAGGGGGTATCACTGTTTAGGTAGCACAAAGTTTTTGTTTATGGGGATGGAAAATTTGGCAACAGGTATTGGTGATGGCTGCACACCATGATTGATGTACTTGGTTTTATTGAATTATACACGTGAAAAGTGTTGAATTGGCAAATGTTGTGTTCTTTATATTTTTACAACAATATTTTTTTAAAAGAATAAAAAAGTCATCAATTATGAAAAACAGTGCATTATTCCCTGATTCTGCGAGGAAATCCTGCTTTCGGATCTGACTACAGTCTCTCAAAATGAAAAACCCCTCTCTCAATTGTAACTGGATGCTCATTTGTACATAAATCTTGCCAACAAAATATAAATGGTATAAAAAGAACTTTGTATTGTTTTCTCGGTCTTTCGCACTGAGGAGCTGTGGATCAAGGAAATACTCTTTCGAAAAACATGTATTAAGTGCCTGTTATGAGCACAGGAAGCAAAAGAATCACCTGTGGATTCAAAGATCAACATCAAATCTACAGTTCCGACTCCTAGCGGCCCTACAGGACAGAGTACTACTGCCCCATAGAGTTTCCAAGGAGTGCCTGGTGGATTCGAACTGCCGAACTTTTGGTTAGCAGCCGTAGCACTTAACCACTATGCCACCAGGGTTTCCACATTTCTGGAGGATAACCAATTGTTCGCTTGTTCTGTAATTCACGTCCACTCATTGGAGTAGAGAAGTTGGTTCCATTTGTAAAGACGTAAAGTGGAGATAGCCCAAGGAAGAAGACTTAGAAAAATATGAACAGGCGATGTGCAGCTATGCAGGAAATAATTTGCCACCTTTGTGTCCAATAAGAATGAAGAAGCTAAGCTACAGTTTAGTACATGGGAATTCTTTTAATGTTTTCAACTAGAGTCAAGAGAGATGAGATACTTCGTTCTTATGAACTTTGACCTCAGCCAAGTATGGTTCTTTGGAAGGTCCCCAACCCCACTTCCACCCCCTCCATGTTTAAGATCTCGAAGGAAAAGAAATTCCCTCTCTTAGTAGATGTCTATCATCCTTTTTCCCTGCATCCGATAGCTCCCACTCTAGCAGAGCTCCAGGAGCGTATTTCAGCCAGTCAGCAAAGATGTATTTCTTAGTACCAATTGCTACCCTCGAGAGCATCCTCAGTTTTATAGTAGCTCCTGGTTTCTACAAGTGACTCAAGTTTCCTCTACCTCTGCCTCTGTGGTTGAATCCATTTCTCCAGCAGTGTGATTGGAAGAATTCTAGCACAGCTCTTCTTCCTGGGGCTTTTAGCCACATCTGACACTGCCCACCCTTTCCTTCTGTTTAAAGAGACTCAGCCTTCTTAGCATTTCAGAGCTTTAAACTAAAGGCATTTGTCCCTTTTCAAGAAAACTACTAGAGATTGCAGAGTGTAAAGATGGTTTGGAGGCGGCATCCAACTTCCTCATCTAACTTCACAAGGGGGGAAGGGAATCACTAACAGCATCAACAGCCCAAGGCCGATTCTTATGAGGGAGGTCAAACATACCTCCTCTCTCCAACCTTTTTACCAATTCCTACAGCAGCCATCCCTCCCATGGCACTCCCCGCTCCTTTGCTGGGCTCAGTGATTCGTTGCAATGGCCACACAGAACTCACAGACCATACTCAAGATTTGGGGGTTTATTAGGGAAGTAACGGGTTATAATTCGGCATCAGAAATGACTCAGGATACAGTTCTGCGATCAGGACAGCCTTTTCTCAGCGATGCCCTCAGGCAGCCTCTCCCTGGACGTAGGGTCTTTGGGCCCCTCAGGCCTCTTGGCCTCTAGGGCTTCTTGGGGTGGCCTGGCCTCTGCCCTGCTCAGCAAAGTGTTATGAAGCTTTTTAGCTCAGCTGACAAGCTCCCAGAGGAACCCCACTCTACCAGGAAGCCTCCTGCCCAAAGACACTAAGCTCTTTTGCTGTCTGGATGGGGGCACCCACTATAATCGCCTTGCTCCATGGGCCTGGAAGCCCACTGCACCATCTCGCACAGGTATCTTGGTTCTGTGTCTGTGGTTTCTCTGCTGCCTCGCCATCTCTGGCGTTACAGCTCTCTCTCTCTCTTCTGGGTCTAGGAGTTCCTCAGTACAGGGACCCTGGGTCCAAAAGATGCTCACATCACTTCTTCTTGGTGACAGTGAGGACTCCCCTTTTCTGCCTTTGGGATGACTCATTTTAAGCTTAGCAGGATGACAAGCTGACCAATTCACTCGTTAGGGTTTTGTAGAACTTATTTCCATGGTCCCACCCCCACAAGGCTTCCAAGCACCTTATTTGCATTAGCAACTAGCTGTCCAATCCCCTTGGTAAGTCACAAGCACCTTATTTGCATAGTCCCACCCAATCATTGTGTGGGAGTTACAAAGACAATGGCTAGAAGGGACATATTAAGTAAATCACTGCACCCGACGGAATAACAGCTCTTCAGCAATATCTAATACAGTTCCATTCTCTTTCCACCTGCTCATCCCAACAAGCAATGCTTTAAAACAGTCTGTTGAGCCTTTTCAGCGTTATCACCTCAAAATAAGCAGTGCCTCTAAGAGTCTTCATCCATCCCTATGCACCAGTATTCTGCTATTCCACCACCGATTTCTAATTACGATAACTTTTTACACAATAATGTCATTAATAATAAAAACCAAAATGTGTGCTACATTGAAGAGTTGCAAAAGAATTTCACACTAATCTTTTTTACTAATAATAATAGCTAACAGTTCCTGAAGAGTTACTATGTACCAGGTACTGTTCGAACCTATTTAATCCTCAAAACAACCCAATGAAGTAGATATTAAGATTCTCATTATACACAGGAGGAAACTGAGGCATACAAATACTAAGTAATATGTCCAAGGCCACACACCTAATAAGTGGTAGGATTTGAAGCTCCAGAGTCCAGCATCCACACTTGTAACCACCACACCCTGCTGCCCTCAGAGAATAGGAGCTATTTGGGTCCCACGTTTTAACTGTAGAAAAAGAGGTAGGAGTGTTTTTATAGCTAACATTTAATGAGCTCTCCCTGGTTATGAATTAATCATAGGGCAGAGTGTAGGTCTTTTTATCACACAATTTTATGGGCACAAAGCTCAGGAATACTTGAATCCATCCCTCCTTCCCATGAGGTTCCCAAGGAAGTTATACATGCAAAAGAGTGAACTCCTTGGTACACAGAGCTGGAGCATATGGCATACTTAAGGGGGCATTTCTCCACCCTATAACCCTTCATTTAAGCCCAGACCCAAATCTTACCACATACTGGCTTGCCACATGAGGTATAAGACTGGAGAGATGAGCAATCTCAAACAATAATGTAAAAGTTAAAGCAAGTTGCCCTGGTCTTCTCCACCATGACAGGGGACATTGGTCTTACTGCCCATTTAGCCTGAAAGAGGCAAGAAAAGGAGAGGAAACCAAAAAGAAAAATAAAATCATGGCTGAGCCTGCTCCCCATGCACAGAAAAAGCTCTAGGCTAGCTTACCTGTTTTCACTGTGTAGATAGAAGAAGAAACCAGAACAATGAAAGAGCCACGCCCATGAGGGAAGGTGATCTTTTCAAAGACAATGACTCCACCTACTAGTAATTGTGGCCCAGTCAGTAACCTGGAATTTGATCAAACAGATTTACAACTCCTCTCAAGCTGACACGGAAAGAGGACAAAGAAGAGGATTTGGAGAAGGCAGCGTTTCTCTGGGATGAAGGGAAGGGAAACCTTCCAGACCCCAGAGTCCTGCACTTATTAGGTACCTAGCTTTGCAAGTGGTTTATGCCATTTAATCCTCAAAACAGTCAATGTAGCAGGAACAATTTTGGAGAAAAGCGACTTGTCCAAGATCACATAGTTGGTAAGCACCAAAGCAAATACTATAACTCAAAGTGTCTAGTTCTCTCAGTCCTATCCCTTTCCATCTCACGCTATCGTCTCTCCTGAAGGCCTGAAAAAAAGGAGTTGCCTTCTATGCAATCCTGACTTCACTGGAACTCCACGTGCGCAGAATAGAACTGTATTCCACAGTGCTTTCCAGGCTGTGACCTTTCGGAAGCAGATCACTAGGCCTTTCTTCCGGGGCACCTCTGTGTGGATTTGAACTGCCAGCCTTTGGCTAATAGTTAAATGTTTAATGCTTTGCACCACCCAGGGACTCCTCTGAAAGACTAAAAAAAAAAAAGAGAGCCCTGACTTGGAAAACTTACCTTAGTGTTAAAATTTGAGTGCATGAAGCATGAGGTAAAAACTAAAAAAAAAAAAAAAAAGATTTAGCCATCAAATAAGACAGACGCAATGGGCCAAGATTCCACAGGTTCAATCACGGGCATGAAATTAAATGCATAAACCAGGCAGTAATTTTAGGAAAGACGAAGAAGGACATAAAGAGAAAGCCATGTGATACAATTTCCTGCGTAGCATTAGAATTATTTCATACATATTTTTTAATATTTTGTTCATTTATTCTGTATCATCCCACTAGAATGCAAGATACGTTAGAAGACAACTTTGTTCGCCAGTCTATCTCCATTGTCTGATATATAGAAAAAAAACAAAAAACAAACCCATTGCCATCGAGTCTATTCCAATTCATAAAGACTCTATAGGACCGGAGCAGAACTGCCCCATGAGGTTTCCAAGAAGTACCTGGTGGATTTGAACTGCCAACCTTTTGGTTAGCAACCGAACTCTTAACCACTGTGCCACCAGGGTATAGGAAGCACTTAGTAAATATTTGTCCAATGACTGAATGAAGAGCTTGCCTATGGACAATAGGTAGAGATTTATGCTGGATTTTTCAGGTGCTTTGCTATCATCCCTGAGCTTCTTAAGTCTCAGCCATCCCTGCTCCATATTTGTCCCGGAGTCGGAGACTATTATGGACTGAATTGTGTCCCCCAGAAACGTGTATCAGCTTGGCTAGGCCATGATTTCCAGCATTGTGTGTTGCCCACCATTTTGTCATCTGATGTGATTTTCCTGTGTGTTATAAATCCTACCTCTCTGATGTAATGAAGCAGGATTAGACGCAGTTATATTAATAAGGCAGGACTCAATCTATAAGATTAGGTTGTGTTTTGAGTCAATCTCTTTTGAGATATAAAAGAAAGAAGCATGCAGAGAGACGGGGGATCTCGTAACACCAAGAAAGTAGTGCCAGGAGCAGAGGGTATCCTTTGGACCTGGGGTTCCTGCACTGAGAAGCTCCTAGACCCAGGGAAGATTGATGACAAGGACCTTCCCCCAGAACCGACAGAGAGTAAAAGCCTTCTGGAGCCCAGAATTCGAACTTCTAGTTTTCTAAATTGTGAGCAAATAAACTTCTGTTTGTTAAAGCCATCCTCTTGTGGTATTTCTGTTATAGCAGCACTAGATAACTAAGACAGAGACCGGGCCACATTTTGGAGGTTTAGGAATCCCCAGATTCACTGAAGAAGGTAAGGGAGGCTAAGCAAGTCAGTCTGCAATGAGGGGCAAGCATGAGAAATAGATTTCATCCTTTGAGAAGGCCACATTAATTTGTCCCAATACTGAGACAGATCCTTTGGCCATGTCTGACCTCACCGAGAAAAATTGATTGCCAATGTTCACCATGACATAGAAATGGGGGGAATGATTACACGCATCCTTGCATAACTGCCAACCTGGAGAGCAGCATTATAATGGGAAATGCAACAAGTGCACCAAGTACAATCTGGATTTCCATGAGCTAGTGAGGTAATATTGAAGTAACATTTTGTCACTGACTTGTGATCCCACCTGCAAAGCACTATTCCATGGCCACTGCTCAAATTCTCCTCTCGCAGTTCTCAAGAGTTCCTAAGAACACCCCGTGTTTTCTAGCATACAATTCTGTCAAGTCATCCTACTTCTGGTTGAAATTTACCACTCTTGAAGGTATTTGAGAGTGATATTTTATACCCACCATTTTACCAGTTCCTCCTGTAATGATGTCGATTTTTCACTTGGGTTCCAGGTACTATGATTCTTGGAGATGCAGAGACTTGAGAGCCAAAAGGGCACCATTTTGCCATCAGTCCTCACGAACCACAGCCAGCCATTCTTGGGGCACTGATCCTAAGGCCTCAGGTTTCACGAAGTCCCTCCTAAAAACAGCTGCTTCAGCTTCCGCTTTTACCTGCACTGCCTCTTCCACAAGGATCAGGCCTAGCCAATTCTTCCATCTCAGCTTCCAGGGACCCGTGAATTAACCTCCCTTTTACAGGACTTTCCTCGCTCTATCCCCCACCTTCCTGCTCCATACAAATGAACTCTTTCATTTATCCCATAAACAAAGTCTGAAAACCTACTATGTTCCAGGAATTCTACTATGTCCTAAAACTATGGACATATATTCATGGAGCTTAAATTCAAGACTGGAGGCAGATAAAAGTTACGTACAAATAAATAAAACTTTTATATAAATATGTAGTGTATCGACGGTGATGAGGGCTCTGACGAAAAATAAGACATGGAAGGCTGAGACGGGCCGTACAGAAGGGGTACAGTTTTAAATAAGGTGTTTGAGAAAGGGCTCATTGAGACGGTCACATTTGAGCAAAGACTTGAAGGTTATCTGGGGTAAGAGAATGTCAGGCAAAGAAAAAACCAAATACAAAGGCCTTTAGTTGGGACCACCCCCAGTGTGTTCAAGAAACAGCAAGCAGACCACATGAATAGAGTGAAGCAATCAGAAGAGAGGAAGATATCATGGCAGAAAGGTAACAGGGAAGGGAGGACTCTTAGGGAGGCCATAGTAAAGAATTAGGCTCTTATTCCAAGTAAGAGGGAAAGGTATTGGAGGGTTCTGAGCAGAAGAGTGACATGACCTCACATATTTTGAAAGGATGCCCATGGCTTCTGTGTTCAAAATAGACTGGGAGTGAGGGAAAGTATAAAAGAAAGAAAACTGTTGTGCAGGTATAGCAATAACCTAAAAATGAAAGCTGATGGGGTTAGATGGAGTGTAGCAGAGCAGATGGTGAGAAATGGTGAGATTCTAAGTGTCTATTGAAGATAGCTTCAACAGAATTTATTGATGGTTTGACATGAAAGAAAAGCATCAAGGTGATATCACAGTTTTGGATGGAGCAACCGGAAGAATGAAGTTGCCATTCACAGAGATGGATAAGACTGAGGAAAAGTTCAGACTGATCTTCTTTTTGAGGGGAAGAAAGATATGCTAATTTTGAGATGTTTAATAGACATAGAAGTGGAACTGTCTGGTAGCCTGTTGGGAGCAACTTTACGCCATAAGACTGGATAGAGTTGGTAAGACTGAGTGTAGAGAAGAGAAGAGAGTAATGACTGAGCCCTGGGGCTCCCCAGCGTTAAGAGGTCTTAAGAGATGGGTAGGAACCAGCAAAGGACACTGAGAAGGTGATGTGCTGGGGGCCAAGTGAATTAAGTAGTCAAGCAGGAGGGAGTGTCAAATGCTGCCGATATGTCAAGATGAAGAATGAGAACTGACCAGTGGATGTCACACTAATCCCACCAGAATCCCACTTTGCCACAGCCAGTTTCTCAGCTCCTTGACCTCTTAATGTATGTCTGCTAGATGATAGGTGCATTTTATATGCATTCCTTCCCTTAATCCCCACAAGAACACTATGAAAAATTAACTACCTTTATTTTTCAAATTGGAAAACTACTGTTTAGGGAGTTAGTAGAGTGTCCAAAGTCTGTGGGCGGTGCAAACAGTTTGCACTTGACTACTAACTAGGTTGGCAGTTTGAAAACACTCAGCAGCACCACAGAAGAAAGGCCTGGCAATCTGCTTCCATAAAGATTACAGCCAAGAAAACCCTATGGAGCAGTTCTACTCTTTAACGAGTGTTGAAATCAACTCAACAGCAATGGGTTTGGTTTTTGGTTATTTGGCAATGTGCCCAAAGTTCCTGGATGGCACAGATGGTTAAGCGCTCAGCTACTAACTGAAAGGTTGGAGAATCAAACTCACCCAGAGGCACCTTGGAGGACAGGCCTGGCAATCTGCTTCCGAAAGATCACATGAAAACCTTACAGAGTGCAGTTCTGCTCTGCAACACGTGGTGTCGCCATGAGTGGGAATCAACTTGATGGCGACTGGTTTGTTTTTTTTTTTTGGTTTAATGTGCCCAAAGTCACACAGCCAGTAAGGAATGAGTGAGGATTAATACAGGTCTGTATGAACCAAAAAGTAAAGGCCTTAGCCATGGTACTAAATTGCCTCTTTAGCTCCCTGTTAAAAGTGATCAATCTTTGGGAGATTGAAGACAAAATATCCAAATAAAATATGTTGCTTTATTCACAGAATTTATCGGCCATGTGCTTGGCTGAACATCCTGCCCCACCCACTGCCTTGTATCCTACACACTGCTCAGAGAGCAGCCTCGTATTGAGAGAATCCACATTTCTGTTTTCCACAGATGACATTGTTATAGCCTGGAGGTAATATTGCCTGCCCACTTCAGTATATTCCTATGTCTGCGTCAACTCTTTAATGTCAGAGAGTTTTGTGAAATCCTGGGCTGGGCCCAAGGAGCACACAGCCTCCTCATCTTCAAAGGCCTTTGTGGCTAAGCAGTAGATTTCTTCTTCAGTAGGTTGAGATGGATAATGAAATGTTTTTAGTCATTGTTAGTTAAAAAAAAAAAAAAAATCACCCCTCAGCATTTGTCAGGGCACCTCCCACGCTATGGATCTATGGATCCCACTCTGATCCATGGTCGCACAAATTGTTTTTGATACCTTACTTGCAAATGGATTCAAAATATATTTCACTTCTCAGAAACATTTTCTGAATTCTACTCAAGATTTTATTTTTCCAAGCTGTTGGACAGGCTGAACCCAGACAAGAAATGGGGTAACTAATTCCCTCTGACAAAAATTGGGGGAGTCAAAGCAAGATTTTTTTGTTGTTGTTCTTTGTTTAAAGGTGAGGGGAAGTTGAATTAGCATTTCACGCTAGGAAAATCTGAAAAATAGTTAAACAAAAATGAGAAATCACCCATAATGGCACCCCTAATCACATGTTAACATTTTGGTGTTTACTGTTCTGAAGTAACTTATTTTGACAATTGGGTAAGAAGTAAGATGTGGCAAAGGAGGCCTTCTTGCTTGTTATCCACACAGCTTAAAACAAAGTCTGCCAAATGACACTCCCTAATCTCACACACACACACACACACACACACACACAAAGCCTACACTCAGCCCTTCAACTCAAAAAATAAGCCTATTGGCAAAACAAACATACACCAGTGCAGAGAAACTCCATGAAAGTTGTCTCTACTAATCTACCTTCATATCTATATTTTCAGGTAGTTTCAGCAAAATCAACATAAAAAAGGACTCCATTGACTACTAAGAATAAATGACCTTAAAGAAAATAAAGCTAATACTGGGATTGAAAAGAATTACAGAAAAAGTATAACAGTGGTGGATGTGACTATGTAAAAATGTATAACATCTTCACAACAAAATGCATACCGGAGAAGATACAAGCCAGTATAAGGTTAAAAGACAAGCAGGTTGGAATAAAATTTCTATATGCATTATATATCATAAAATGATTAATACCCATAATATATAAAGAATGTCTACAAATCAATAAGAAAATGATAAATGATCTATTAGAAAACAGGCAAATGATATTATGGTAACAAAACATATAAGCACCTCTTTCAAAAAGTAAATATAAATTCAGAAATACGATATTCCCTTTTGAGTTGTTGTTAGGTGCCGTCAAGTCACTTCTGACTCGTAGTGACCCTATGTACAACAGAACAAAACACTGCCCAGTCCTGCACCAGCCTCATGATCGTTGTTAGCTTGAGCCCGTTTTGAGAACGTGCATTTAATTCCTAAACTGTCTTGCAAGCTGGATTTATTAGGATTAATATCAAAGGAGGTTGCAATTTGCTATACACTGCATTCCTTCTCATTCCACCGTATTCAAGCAACCCAAAAAGTACCAGGAATGTTTCTTATATTTTATAAAATGCACATTTGTACCCCTATTTTTGTGTTGGGACCATAATTGTAGAACACAACATAAAAGCATAAAAATGGCTAGGTTGAGAATTAATATTGGTTTGTAAATTACATTTGCTTCAACATTAAAGATGTAAGTGAATTAGCCTTAAGTATGACATCTGGCTATCGTTCTCCTTTTTGTCCAGAGCTATAAAAAGATTAAAATGACTCCTACTAGGGTGTTTAGGATTACAAAAAAAAACAGAAAATAACAAATGTTGACAAGGATATGGGGAAATTGGAACATTTATGCATTGCTGGTGGGAATGCAAAACATCACAGCATTTGTGGAAAACAGTGTGACAGTGCCTCAAAAAACTAAAAATAGAACTATCACAACCAAAAAAAAACCCATTGCCGTGGAGTCAGTTCTGACTCCTAGGGACCCAAGAGGACAGCATAGAACTGCCCCATAGGGTTTCCAAGGAGTACCTGGTGGATTCAAACTGCTGACCTTTTGGTTAGCAGCCATAGCTCTTAATCACTATGCCACCAGGGTTTCCAGAATTATCATATGACCCAGTAATTCCACTTCTAGGTTTATACCAAAATGACTTGAAAGCAGAGACTCAAAGAAAGACTTGCACACCAATGGTCATTGCAACACTATTCGCAACAGCCTAAAGGTGGAAACAACCTAAATGTCCAACACAAAATGTGGTACATAAATACAGTAGAATATTACTAAGCCAGTAAGAGAAATGAAGTCTTGATACATGCTAGAATATGGATGGAACTTGAAGACATCATTCTGAGTGAAATAAGTCAACCACTAAAGGATAAATATTGCATGACCTAACTTATAAAAAGACAAGAACAGGCAAATGTATAGAGAACAAAGTTTATTAGTGATCACCAGGGGTGGCATGGAGGAGGAAAAAGGAGTTTATTGCTTATGGAATACTGCGTTTCAGTGTACAGTAATGAAAAAATCACATTAAGGGTATGGTTGCACAGCCAAGTATTGTTATTGTTGTAATCGCTGTGGATAAGTTGTAAACCTGTGAAAACTGAAGTGGTAAAAGTATTGTGACAGATATATTTACAATGACAAAAAAAAAAAAAAAGAGTAGATGCTAATGATGCTTATATAAGTACAGCCAAACATTTCCTGGAATTTGGTTGCTTGGCTGGAGGTTTAGAGTCATGGTTTCTTGGGACTTCTCAGTTAACTGGACGAATATCATGTTTAGTGTGTCTTTTCTATCTCTTAGTCTGTTGCACAGTGCCTCAGGTCTTAAAAACTTGCAAATGGCCATCAAAAGTACAACAATTGGTCTCTATTCACTGGAAGCAACAGAGGAAAAAGGAGAGTCAGGAATAGGAGGAGGAAATGGAATGTGTTGCTAATTGCCTCTATGAACAACTACCTCCTCTGCCACGAGACCAGAAGAAGTGGATAATGCCTGGCTACGGTTACTGAACATTGTGATCAAAGACTTTATAGAAGAATCTTGATCAAAAGAGAGGAGATGCAGAACAGAATTTCCAAATTCTCATGGACTCTAGACTTTCTGGATGAACCCCTGAAACTATTGTCCTGAGATCATCTTTAAACCTTAAACTCTTAAACCAAAATATCCCCCTGAAGGTTTCTTAAACCAAACAGTAGTTTAGCTTAACTAGTAAAGGGTGTCTGCTTTAAGCATTGTGCTCTTTTAAGATCTATCCATATGGGATCAAATTGACAATAGCAACTCAAAAGATTAAATAGGAAACTTAGGAGGCAGTGAGTTTATGTTAATGGAAGAGGAACAGCTCAGGGAAGGACACCATGTGAAAATGGTTGCACAACTCAAAGAATTTAATCAATTTCCCTGAATTGTTGCAGTGCACTGAATTGCTATTATATGGCCCTTCTATCCATGGTCTTGTAACTCCCACAAAATGACAGGGTGGGACTATGCAAATAAGGGTCTTGTGGCCCACCAAGGGGATTGGATAGCCTGTTAATGCAAATAGTAGGGGTGGGACTATGCAAATAAGGTGCATGGAACTCTAATGAGAGGATTGGTCAGCTTTGCCATTCCACTAGGCTTAAAACAAACAAATCCCAGAGGCTGAAGGGGGACCTAATTACTATCAAAAGGAGAGTCAGAAGTGGAGCACATCCTTTGGACTCAGGGTCCCTATGCTGAAAAATCTTCTAAACCCAGAAGACAGAGAGAGCTGTAACACTGAAGATGACATGAAATGGCGTAGGCATGGGACTGGCAGATGTCTGTGGTGTAAAAGAGTTGAGCACCTTTGGGCAGGAGGCTTCCTGGAGGAGTGGAGTTCCTCTAGGCACTTATCAGCAAAGCTAAACAAAGAGCTGCAACGCTTGCCCTAGAAGGGCAGAGGCCAGGCCTGAGTAGGGAACGAGGCTGAGAGCAGGGCCGAGGCCAAAGGCAGGCACTGGGCCTGAGCAGGGCTGGGCAGCAGAGACCAGTCTGTGGACACAGCTGAGAAGTAGATGTCCTGAAAAAAGAACTGTATCCTGTATCCTGAGTTGTTCCTTGTACTTCCAAATTGATCCTGATCCTAAACTGTAACCTGTTATTTCCCTAATAAAGCCCATAATTTTGAGTATGATCTGTGAGTTCCGTGTGGCCATTGTAATAAGTTATCAAACCTAGCAGAGAAACAGAGGGTGTTGTGGAGGGGATGGCTGGTGTCAGAACTGGTGAAAAGGGTTGGAGGGTGGAGGCATGTCTGACCTCCTCCTCATAAGAATCAGCTTCAGGCTGAGGATGCTGATCTTGAATCTCCTCCCCGCTCCTGAAGTTAGACGATATCTAATGCCACCACTTGACAATGGTACATGTAGAAATCGTTGAATTGGTGTATGTTTTACTGTGTATATTCTCAACAACAACAAAAATAAAATAAATTATCTTTTTTTAAGATTAAAACATTTGAGATAAGCAATATCATGGTTTTGTCTCTTTGCTACAGTGTGTTTCAGATCATTTTCTAAAATCGACATGAAGTTTTGTTTGGTTTTATATTTTTGGGTAATTGAATAATGCCATAGTAAATCAAACTCAAACCAAACCCATTGCTGTTGAGTTGATTCCGACTCATAGCAACCCTCTATAGGACAGAGTAGAACTGTCCCATAGGGTTTCTAATGAGTGGCTGGTGGACTCAAACTGCCACCCTTTTGGTTAGCAGCCAAGCTCTTAACCCCTGCAACATCAGGGCCCCAATACCATGATAGGTGGGTCAAAAACAGGAGAGGCAGGGCCTGTGACCTCAAGGCTGAATGCTATAGCATGCCAAAACCAGAATTTTCTCCAAATGGTGTGCACATTTGCATTTGTGTGCGGGATTGCTCATGGCTGCATAATACTTTCAGCAATTTTGTTGTTGAAAATTTCCAGAAGTCAGTATTATATAAAACAAAGGAAAAAGATCACATGTTAGTAATGAGAAATAAACAGTTAATTCAGAATTAGTGAATCTGATTTCAGCCAATTGGCCTTAGAGGTGGTCAGAATTTATACCTAGAGGTGGTTTCCAGCATTGAAAAGATTAAAGTGATTTACGGGGGAAAAAAGTTAAACTCAAAGAGTCTTGGGTGACTCAGGTTGACTGTTTCTGGTATGACTTAAATAGAAAACCACTTAAGGGTCTATGATAGGTAGGCTAGCCCAGGGCTGGTCTTTCTATTTTGAACTAGAAAAATAAATAAATAAATAAGCAAACCAGTTGCCATCAAATTGATTCCAACTCATGATGACACCATGCATGTCAGAGTAGAACTGCACTCCATTGGGTTTTCAATGGCTGTGATCTTTTGGGGGTAGATTATCAGGCCCTTCTTACAAGGCACCTCTAGGCAGATCCAAAGAGACAACCTTTTGGTTAGTAGCCAACCATTTGCACAACCAGGGAGTCCTATTCTGTACTCTAGGTGAATCTAAACATGAAGAAACCAGCCCTGCCAATCAACAAATGACATGCCCAATGCCTTCATGCTTCAGCCTTTATATATCTAAACCCAAACTGATCTCTGCTAAATAGTTCTCTTTTCCACCTTCAACAACAAAAAATTTACAGCAGTAAACAACAAATATGTTATATATACAAAATTTTAGGCCAGTTCTAAAGGTAGAAAAAACAAGAGAGTGTTAATAATGTTTGTGGTAGGCAGAATAATGGTCCTCCAAAGATGCCCACCTTCTAATACCCAGAACCTGTGAATATGTTATGTTGTGTGGCAAGAGAGAACCAAAGTTACACATGGAATTAAGGTTGTTAATAAGCTGATCATAAAATAAGGAAATTATCCTGGGTTATCTGGATAAGTCCAATGTAATTACAAGGGTCATTTAAATATGGAAGAAGAAGGCAGGAAAGTCAGTGTCAGAGAGAGATTTGAAGATGCTACATGGCTGTCTTTGAAGATGGAGGAAAGGACCATGAACCAAAGAATCCAAGCAGCTAGAAAAGGCAAAGAAACTGATTCCCCTTAGAGCTTCCAGAAGAAACGCAACCCTGCCAACACCTTGATTTTAGCCCAGTGAGATCCATTACCAACTTATAATGTAAGATAATAAAGTTGCATTGTTTTAAGTCACTAAGTTGGTGGTAATTGTTTTACATCAGCAATAGAAAACTAATACAATATGGAATCTCCAGTCAAGATATCAGCATTCCTCAGAGTGATCTAGAAAAATTCCATAACTGCACCAAGTGATCAAATAAAGTTTGTGCTATCAGAAAGGACAACTTTGCCAATAGACTTCCATACCTGAATGGAGATTTTATTCACAGAGGATAACTGGTATCACATAGCCTAGAAAGTAAGCCTGTGAAAATTCAGTTGCAGGAATTCTACTCTGAGAAGCTCCCCAGGTTTTAAAATCTGAACCAGAATACATGGCTCATGCTTTGGTAGGACACCCCAAAAAAAAAAAGAGATCAACAATTTACAGCCAATTACCAAGTAAGGAAAGCTTGTGTTCCCAGAAGGGTTCCATATCCACCTCCAGATGTTCAAAAACATGAAGAAGAAAAAAAAGTTTTTTCTATCAAAACAATTTTAGTGTAAAAAATATTATTTTGAAAACCCATCTATCAAGAGAAACCTCATGTATGTGGTTAAAGGCTTAACAAAATGCCTATCTCACCTAGGGTTATTCCTGATTAGCTATAAAACAATAGTTAACAAACTGTTGTAAAATTTTTGGAGCAATAGAACTGATACATCTCAGGAGGTGTGGATAAACTGTCAGGTCAGCCAAAATTGTGTTCTTAACCCATTTCCCTTAGATCTGGCCAAGAAGCAGCAGAAGATATTAGGCATATTTTTCTCAGTCGAAATACTCCATTCAATACTCCTGCAGCCTTTGCAAAACCCATTGCACCCATGCCTCTTTGCCCTTTTTTTCAATCATAAACCCTTACATGGACAGCCCTAGCTCTTCTCATTGTCCTTCATTCAATTGCCAAATTCAGGCATTCTGGGTTTCAAGTACCTCCTACTGGTCAAAACCAGATCCTCTTACTAGCTGCCCAAACAATTCAAATTTCAAAACTGTAAGATCGCTCCCCAGAAATAATGAAGATGATGATTCCGTAATTGTTCTCCGAGCTCCATGGACATCTGGAACCCCAAAGTATTAATGAAAGAATTCTCCAATATCAGGGAGACCTTTAAACTTAAAAAAAAGGGGGAGGTGTTGCCTCGAGACTGTTATCTTTTTAACCCCATGTGGACAGCTCTCAACAAATTTATGTACACAATAATGCCTTCTGAAATTAAAAATGACTTTAATGGACAGGCAGGGTGTACCAGCCACACCCCTAGCACTCTGGCCAGGCAGAGGCTGTATCAAGAGAGCTCTCTATAATGCCTGGTCCTGAGTGAATCTTACTTTGGACAAACCAGTTGTAACAAACATTTGAGGATAGTCAGGGATACTTGAGGATGGACTGGATAGTAAATGCTCTTAAGGAAGACTTATTAATTTTTCCAGGTGTGATGATCTGTTGGCTGTTTTGAAAAAATATTTTATTTTAGAGATTTTACTGAGATATGTAGGCATGAAATGTCAGGGTGTTTTTAATTTTCCTTAAAATATTTCAGCAAAAAATAATAAGGTAAGTTCCAAAAATAAGGAGGAAGAAAATATTTTAAACAGCTGACCTGCTTTTTAAAGGATTGGGCTACCATTTATTGAGAATGTTATTCCTTTACTGAAATCTTATCTATTATACCCCTAAAAAAAAAAAAGATCTTGTCAAGTCAGTTCTGACTCCTGGTGACCCCATGTGTGTCAGAGTAGACCTGTGCTCCGTAGAGTTTTCAATGGGTGATTTTTTTTGGAAGTAGATCATCTGACCTTTCTTCCAAGGTGCCTCTGGGTGGACTCAAACCTCCAACCTTTCTTAGCAACTTATCTACTTAACCATTTGCACCACTCAGGGAGTCCATTACAGCCTATAAATTAAATAGTGGAATGTTTATTCACACCATTTATGTACCACAGCTATATTAGAGACGTTTTACTTGAAGATAAGAACTACATATCTGACGTAAAATAAACAAAGCAGAATACAATTAACAAAAACAAAAAGAGAATGTACTTTAAAAACCCAGGTTAGGGAGAAATCAATACATGTAAACAAAATAAAGGAGGAAGCACAGCAATGTAAGTCTTTTAGAAAGCAGGCTTTGAAGATGCCTCTGAGAAAGGCCGTGAGTGCCAAGGCCTATTCGTTGCTGTTGGCAGTAGTGGTGATGTTCTGTCCTTTGTCATAAAGGCTCTATAGAACTTTAACTGGCATACATAAACTGTACATATACTGTACAAATTCATGTGTGACTTATGTGCACACTTGTAAAACCATAACATACCAATCACCCCAAAAAGTTTCCTCCTGCCCCTTAGAAATCCCTTTTTCCTGACCCTCCACTCCTCTCATCCGTTCAACCACTGATCTGTATTCTGTCATTATAGATGAGTTTGCATTTTTTTGAATTTTATATAAATAGAATCATACTTTTGGTACTCTTTTTTGCATGGTTTCTTTCACTCAGCATAACCATTTTAAAATTCACCCTTGTTGTAGCATGTCTGTCTGCTGAAGCCTGTGGAACCAGAGAGAAGTGGCACTGAATCCACAAAATTTAAGTGCAAGCATCTCACCTACCATGCAGGATCAGAAAAACCCTTCTTTCCTAGAAGAAATAACTCTCTCCCATTTACCTGCCCCCTCCTTACTCTGCTCCAGTCTCAGTTCAGCTTCAGCAATTGCCATGCCTCCTGGGCCAGAAGTGGGACCTGTCACAAATTCTGAGCCATTCTCCTGGCTTTGAAGAGGGAACAAGTTAACAAACAAGAAAAAATAACCTGCCAGCTCCCCTAAGCCAGGAACTCAGAGCAGTCACAGCCCCTTTGCCTAGGCACAGGCATAAAGGGTCTACGGACTTTGAATGCCTTTCACTCCTGCCTAGACATGTGTGGGCCTCATTAGCACAGTACAACAGGGTACATACCTAAAGCCTATTTTCAACTGCAACAGCTAAGGGGGAGTGGCACATTCATGACATTTGACACCACCCTCCCCATTAAGCAGGGTCCTCACCTACCCACATCAGGTGCCTGAGGACTGATGGCTCCACCCACTTCACCTAGCTGACCACATAAAAAAAAAGGGGGGTCCGAAAATAAGTGATGCATCCCATGCTTATAGACAACAGCACTGGGTGCCCAAAGTCCAGCCGCAAAACTCACCCACCTACCTGCTCTAGGGAACAGGGACACATCTTCCACCCAGGCATTCAGGGGCAGCCATCAGCCCCCTACCTCGCTCAGCACATAGCTGCCTACTGAAGCCAGATACCTAGGCCTATTCCAAGCACCCCTATGTAGCCCTGCCCATCTAGGACTGTAGATGAGAGCCTGCATCACACACTTAGTGATAATGACCTGGACACCTGAGCTGAATCCACACAAGAAAAGTAAATGGACCCCTGGGCTCACATACCTAGCAAAAGCTCTAATCACCTGGTAATGGGACGTGACAGCTTCAAAGACACCAATAATCAAAGTGGCTCACAAGACCAGCCTATCTGGCCATATCAAAACAAAACAAGAAGCTAGGACACAGTAAGCAAACATAAAACAAATAAATGTAATAACTTATTGATGGCTCAGAGACAGCAGTCAATATCAAATCACATAAACAGGCAAACAAACTATGACGGCTTCAGCAAGCCACCAAAACAAAGAACCAAGAAAACTCCCAGAGGAAGGGAAGATCTTGGAGCTACCAGAGGTAGAATTCAAAAGATTAATATAAAGAGAGCTCTTCAAGAGATCAGGAAGGAGATCAGGTGAAATGCAGACCAAGCCAAGGAACACACAGACAAAGTAACAGAGGAACTTAAGAAGGTTATACAAGAGCATAATGAGAATCCATAGACAGCAGACAGAAATCCAAAAGATTAACAATAGAATTTTAGAACTAGAAAACTCAATAGAAAATCATAGGGGCAGAACTGAGGCAATGGAAGACAGATCAGTGAGACTAAGGTAAAGCACTTGGCACCAATAAATTTGGGGAAAAATCAGGTAAAAGAATTTTAAAAAATGAAGAAACCCTAAGAATTATGTGGGACTCTATCAAAAGGAATAACCTACAAGTGATTGGAGTACCAGAACAGGGGGGATAACAAAAAATACAGAGAAAATTGTCAAAAATTTGCTGGCAGAAAGCTTCCTGGATATCATGAAAGAGGAGAAGATAGCTATGCAAGAAGCTCATCAAACCCCATACAGGGTAGATCCCAAAAGAAAGTCACCAAGACATATAATAAATCTTGCCAAAACCAAAGATACAGAGAGAATTTTAAGAGTGCCTAGAGATAAACGAAAAGTCATCTACAAAGGAAAGTCAATAAGACTAAACTCTGACTACTCAGCAGAAACCATGCAGGCAAGAAGACAATGGGATGGCATATATAAAGCCTTGAAGGAAAAAAAAAAATGGCCAGTCAAGAATTATATATACAGCAGAACTGTCTTTCAAATATGATGGCCAAATTAGGGCATTTCCGGATAAACAGAAGTTAAGGAAATTTGTAAAAACCAAACCAGAATTACAAGAAATACTATAGAGAGTCCTCCAGTTAGAAAATCAAGAACATCAGATAACAAACCAAGAATAGAACACAGGACAGAACAACCAGATATCAACCCAGATAGGGAAGTCACAAAAATAAATGAAAGCTAAAACCCTGAAAATAGGGAAACAGAGACATCAAAATGTAAAAGATGACAACATTAAAACAAAAAATATTGTAGTCATAGAACTTTCATATGGAGATGAAGCCAAGATGATATCAAGAAATAAAAGATTGGTTTAAACTTAGAAAAACAGAAGTAAATATTAAGGTAACCACAAAGGAAACTAAAAATCCTACACATCAAAATAAAAAAAAAACACAAAGACTCAGCAAATACAAAATCAACAACAAAAGATGAAAAGAAAATACATAAAGAAAAAAGACTCAGCACAGAAAATTAAGTAGAACAAAGAAACTGTCAATGACACACACACAAAAAGAAAAATACATCAAAATGACAGCATTAAACTCCTATCAATAAGCTGAATGTAAATGGACTAAATGTACAAATAAAGACACAGAGAGTGGCAGAAAGGATAAAAAAAATGATCCATCTACATGCTGCCTACAAGAGACACACCTTAGACTCAAAGACACAAACAAACTAAAACTCAAAGGATGTAAAAAAAAAAAAAAAAAAAAATCAAGAAAACAACAATCAAAAAAAGGGCAGGAGTGGCAATATTAATCTCTGACAAAATAGACTTTAAGCAAAATCCACCACAAAGGATGAGGAAGGACTCTATATAATGATTAAAGGGTCAATACATCAGGAGGACGTACCATAATAAACACTTATGTACCCAATGACAGGAATCCAAAGTACATAAAACAAACTCTAACAGCACTAAAAAGAGAAACTGCTCCACAATGATAGTAGAAGACTTCAACACAACACTTTCAGTGAAGGACAGAACATCCAGAAAGAAGCTCAATAAAGATACGGAAGATCTAAATGCCATAATCAACCAACTTGAGCTCATAGGCATATGCAGAACACTCCACCCAACAGCAGCCAAGTATACGTTCTTTTCCAACCCACATGGAACAGTCTCCAGAACATACCACATATTAGGCCACAAAGCAAGCCTTAACAGAATGAAAACATTGAAATGTTACAAAGTGTCTTTTCTGATCATAAGACCATAAGAGTAGAAACCAATAACAGAAAAAGCAAGGGAAAAAAATCAAATACATGGAAACCGAACAATGTCTTGTTAAAAAACTACTGGTTTATAAAAGAAATTAAGGACAAAATAAAGAAACTCACAGAATCAAATGAGAATGAAAACACACCCAACCAGAACCTTTGGGACACAGCAAGAGCAGTGCTCAGAGGTCAATTTATAGCAATAAATGCACACATCCAAAAAGAAAAAAGGGCCAAAATCAAAACATTAACCCTACAATTCGAACACATAGAAAGAAAGCAGCAAAAGAAGCCCACAGGAACCAGAGAAAGAAAATAATAAAAATTAGAGCAGAAACCAATGAAATAGAGAATAGAAAAACAATTTAAAGAGTTAACAAGACCAAAAGCTGGTTCTTTGAAAAGATCAACAAAATCCACAAACCATTGGCCAAACTGACAAAAGAAAAACACAAGAGGAAGCAAATAACTCAAATAAGAAATGAGATGGGTAATATCACAACAGACCCAACTGAAATTAAAAGAATTGTTACAAAATACTATGAAAAATTGTACTCCAACAAATTTGAAAACCTAGGGGAAATGGACAAATTTCTAGAAACACACTATCTACCTAAACTAACACAAACAGAGGTAGAACAACTAAATAAATGCATAACAAAAGAAGAGATTGAAGAGGTAATTTAAAAACTCTCACCAAAAAAAAATCCCTGTCCCTGACGGCATCATTGGAGAATTCTACGAAACTTTCAGAGAAGAGTTAACACCCGTACTACTAAAGGTATTTCAGAACGTAGAAAAGGAGGGAGTACTCTCGAACTTATTCTATCAAGCCAGCATAACCCTGATACCAAAACCACGTAAAGATGCCACCAAAAAAAAAATTACAGATCAATATCCCTCACTACCACAGATGCAAAAATTCTCGACAAAATTCTAGCGAAAAGAATCCAACAACATATCAAAAAAAAATTCATCATGATCAAATGGGATTCATACCAGGTATGCAGACATGACTCAACATTAGAAAAACAATCAATGAAATTATCACATAAATAAAACAAAAGATGAGAAGCACAGGATCTTACCAATTGATGCAGAAAAGACATTCGACAAAGTCCAGCACCCATTCGTGATTAAAAAAAAAAAAAACTCTCAGCGAAATAGGAATAGAATGGAAATTCCTCTACATGATAAAGAGCATTTATACAAAGCCAACATCATCTTAAATGCAGAGAGTCTGAAAGCATTCCTCTTGAGAACCAGACATGGATGCCCTTTATCATCACTTATTCAACATCCTGCTGGAGGTCCTAGGCAGAGCAATAAGGCAAGAAAAAGAAATAAAGGGCATCCAAATTGATAAGGAAGAAGTAAAAGTATCCCTATTCGTAGATGATATGTTGTTATACATGGAAAACCCTAAAGAATCCACAAGAAAACTACTGGAACTAATAGAAGATGTCAGCAAAGTACCAGGACACAAGATAAACATACAAAAATCAGTTGGATTCCTCTACACCAGCAAAGAGAACTTCAAAGAGGAAATCACCAAATCGATACCATTTACAATAGTCACCAAGAAGATAAAATACTTAGGAATAAATCTAACTAGAAATGTAAAAGACCTATACAAAGAAAACGACAAGACACTAGTGCAAGAAATCAAAAGAGACCTACATAAGTGGAAAAACAGCCTTGCTCATGGATAGGAAGACTCGATATTGTGAAAATGTCGATTCTGCCCAAAGCTATCTACAGATACAATGCAATCCCATTCCAAATTCCAAAGACATTTTTTAACAAGATGGAGAAACAAATCACCAACTTCATATGGAAAGGGAAGAGGCCCTGGATAAGTAAATCATTACTGAAGAAGAACAAACTGGGCGGCCACACACTACCTGACTGGAGAACCTATCATACCGCCACAGTAGTCTAATAGCCTGGTACAACAACAGATACATAGACCAATGCAACAGAATTGAGAATCCAGACATAAATTCATCCACCTATGAGCAGCTGATATTTGACAGAGGTCCAAGTCTGTTAAATGGGCAAAAGACAGTCTCTTTTAAAAAATCCTGGCATAACTGGCTATCCATCTGAAAAAAAAATGGAACAAGGCCCATACCTCATACCATGTACAAAAACTAACTCAAAATGAATCAAAGACCTAAATATAAAATTTTAAATGATAAAGATCATGGAAGAAAAAATAGGGACAACCCTAGGAGCCCTAATACATGGCATAAACAGAACATGAAACATGACGAACAATACATAAACACCAGAATAGAAACTAGATAACTGGGAGCTCCTAAAAATCAAACACGTATGCTCATCACAAGACTTCACTAAAAGAGTAAAAAGACAACCTACAGGCTAGGAAAAAAATTTTGGCTACAACATATCTGATATGGGCCTAATCTCTAAAATCTATAAGATACTGCAAAACCTCAACAACAAAAAGACAAATAACCCAATTAAAAAATGGGAAAAGGGTATGAACAGACACTTCACCAAAGAAGACACCCAGGCAAATAACAGATGCATGAGGAAATGCTTATTCAAAAGTATGTTGACATACTGCAGCAGTATATCGACAGGGAACTGCCAGAAATTCAGACTGGTTTCAGAAGAGGACGTGGAACCAGGGATATCATTGCTGATGTCAGGTGGATCCTGGCTGAAAGCAGAGAATACCAGAAGGATGTTTACCTGCGTTTTATTGACTATGCAAAGGCATCTGACTGTGTGGGTCATAACAAATTATGGGCAACATTTTGAAGAATGGAAATTCCAGAACAATTAATTGTACTCATGAGGAACACTTACATAGATCAAGAGGCAGTTCTTTGGCAGAACAAGGGAATACTGATTGGTTTAAAGTCAGGAAAGGTGTATGTCAGGAGTGTGTCCTTTCACCATACTTATTCAATCTGTATACTGAGCATATAATCCCAGAAGCTAGACTATACGAAGAAGATCAGGGCATCAGGATTGGAGGAAGACTCATTAACAACCTGCGTTTTGCAGATGACACAACATTGCTTGCTGAAAGTGAAGAGGACTTGAAGCACTTACTAATGAAGATCAAAGACCACAGCCTTCACTATGGATTGCACCTCAACATAAAGAAAACAAAAATCCTCACAACTGGACCAATGAGCAACATCATGATAAATGGAGAAAAGATTGAAGTTGTCGAGGATTTCATTTTACTTGGATCCACAATCAACAGCCATGGAAGCAACAGTCAAGAAATCAAAAGACGCATTGCACTGGGTAAATCTGCTGCAAAGGACTGCTTTAAAGTGTTGAAGAGCAAAGATGTCACCTTGAAGACTAAGGTGTGCGTGACACAAGCCTTGGTATTTTAAATTGCATCATATGCATGTGAAAGCTGGACAATGAATAAGGAAGATCAAAGAAGAATTGACGCCTTTGAATTGTGGTGTTGGCGAAGAATATTGAATACACCATGGACTGCCAAAAGAACAAACAAATTTGTCTTGGGAGAAGTACAACCAGAATGCTCCTTAGAAGCAAGGGTGGCGAGATTGCATCTTACATACTTTGGACATGTTGTCAGGAGGGATCAGTCCCTGGAGAAGGACATCATGCTTGGCAGAGTACAGGGTCAGCGGAAAAGAGGAAGACCCTCAACAAGGTGGATTCACACGGTGGCTGCAACAATGAGCTCAAGCATAACAACGATTGTAAGGATGGCTCAGGACTGTGCAGTGTTTCGTTCTGTTGTGCATAGGGTCGCTATGAGTCAGAACTGACTCGATGGCACCTAACAACAATGACAACAACACACAATGGAATACTACACAACAATAAAAAGCCATGATTAATCTGTGAAGCATCTCACAACATGGATGAAGCTGGAAGGCATTATGCTGAGTGAAATTAGTCGCAAAAGGACAAATATTGTATGAGACCATTATTACAAGAACGCAAGAAAAGGTTTAAACACAGAAGAAAACATTCTTTGATGGTTACGAGGGTGGGGAGGGAGGGAGAGGGGAATTCACTAACCAGACAGTAGACAAGAATTATCTTAAGTGAAGGGAAGGGCAACACACAATACAGGGAAAGTCAGCACAACTGGACTAAACCAAAAGCTAAGAAGTTTCCTGAACACAACCAAACACTTCAAGGAACAGAGTAGCAGAAGCAGGGATCTGGAGACCATGGTTTTGGGGGACATCTAGGTCAATTGGCATAACAAAGTTTATTAAGAAAATGTTCTGCATCCCACTTTGGTGAGTGGCGTCTGGGGCCTTAAAAGCTTGTGAGCAGCCATCTAAGATGCATCAATTGGCCCAACCCACCTGGAGCAAAGGAGAATGAAGAACACCAAAGACACAAGGAAAATATTAGCTCAAAAGACAGAAAGGGCCACATAAACCAGAGACTCCACCAGCCTGGGACCAGAAGAACTAGATGGTGCCCGGCTACCACCAATAACCGCCCTGACAGAGAACACAACGGAGAGTCCCTGATGGAGCAGGAGAAAAGTGGGGTGCAGAACTCAAATTCTTGTAAAAATACCAGACTTAATGGTCTGACTGAGATTAGAGGAACCCCAGAAGACACAGCCCCTAGACTCTCTGTTAATCCAGAACTAAAACCATTGCCGAAGCCAACTCTTCAGACAAAGATCTGACTGGACTATAAAAGATAAAATAATACTCGTGAAGATCGTGCTTCTTAGTTCAAGTAGATACATGAGACTAAATGAGCAGCTCCTGTTCAGAGGTAAGATGAGGAGGCAGAAAGGAATAGGAGCTGGTTGAATGGACACAGGAAGCCGAGGATGGAAAGGGTGAGTGTGCTGTCACATTACAGGGAGAGTAACAAATGTATACAATATGTGTATAAATTTTTTTATGAGAAATTGACTTGAGCTGTCAACTTTCACCTAAAGCACAAATTAAAAAAAAAATAAAGGGTGTGACAAATACAATAGAAGCAACAGGTCTTCTACTTCTAGCAATGAAAGACTAGCTTACAGCAGGTCAATCTCCCTACTGAAAACAACTAGAAAATACAGATAGAGACAATACACATCTGTTTGAAGGCCTCTGAGAGCTATCAAAGAAGGACACAGTATTGAAAGGTGTATATGAGTAAACAGCCTTTTGTTCTTTCAAAACTAGCAATTATCAACAAAGAAAGCACAACCATTTCTGTTGAATATATTCAACCATTGAGCAAGAAGAGATATTTTTGTGCCAAAGTAATTCAAAAGTCTATATAGATAGGTAATCATGCGGCCAATCAGGACACCAACCGGTTTGGGATTATACAATCCCAAACTGTCAGCATATATTGTATTGTGCTGAAATGCTATGTTTTCATTATATTGGCTGCAACAATGCAAAAGTTCATTGTCCCGAGACAAATAGTGGAACTGTTACTTGTATTCCACTATTTATGCTGTTATTATATGGTTTTTTAAATTAATCTATTTTGTTTCTGACACTTATACTTATCCATACAGTTTTCTCCTCTGGGGAGTTACAGGGACATGTTCTATGCCCCCACCCCACAATTACCTATGCACGTTTTCAGTGCCATGCTTCAGGCCACTGAAGGGGAAGCACCTCCCAAGCCTTTGCCCTCTGGACCGTGGCAGAAGTGTTTGGACTTGAGTGGTTGCGGATCGCGCTATGCCTGGAGGGAGGAACCGTTAATTGGACTGGGAGAGATAAGTCACAGGTAAAAGGAGTCTGAGATCTGTCTGTCCAGCCAGAGGGGCTATTAGAGACTCCCTGAAGAGTTCACTGTAGTTTCTACACCAGGCCACCTTGACCACTGAAATCACCGTAGAGTTATTCAATATAACTTAGATAAACAAATGATCTTGCTGCTAAATTCTCCTCCTTGAGACTGTTTACGTTCTAGTCCCCTAACCTACCTTTTCCAGGACAAATCCTTTATCCCTTGCTTTGTTTCAGGGACAATAACCTCAGGACAATAGGGACCGGAAAGAGTGAGGGAATAAAGAAGGAAAGCAAAGAGAGATCAAGTGTGGATGAGCTAATATTCTGTGGACACCCACCCTGTGTCAACTATTTTCACTTACATTATCACACTTAAGGATCATAACACGTTAGGTCTGGTACCATTGCCAGCATTTTAAAATTAGGAAACTGAGGCTCAGAAGGTGTGAAACGACCTCTGCAGGGTCCAGTTAATGCATTAGCAGTATAAGCTGAACTGAAACCATTTCCGCCTAACTCTTATTCTGGCTAAAGCAAAACCCTATTTCTTTTCTTCCCTCCCCACGACTGTTTCCCTTGGCATATAAAAGCTCTAAAGATCAAAATGTGCCTTCCTTCCTTCCCAAAGAAATGAAACTGTGCTCTGGCAATGTTAGCAGGAGCAAGTATGACAGTTTATGAATATTAAATCTCACCTTCAGTTACACCTTGTAAGTGGTCATCTAGATTGGATCTTTGTTAGAGTTGACTAGGCAGTATTGTGGGAAATCTTCTCAACTGATGTTCCTCATCTGTACCACAGAACATAGAAAACTGTTTACATGACTAGTTGCTCAATTTTCCCAAGGGTGGTTCATACCATTCCAGGTGATTAGGAGAGAAACTAATTCATTACACACAGTGGATGTGTTCAGATGCTAGGACTTAATTATCTTGCAGAAACTAGCTGAGAAAGGCTGGTAGAGGGATGCAAAGTTGACCGAATGTCAGAAAATCAATTATTTCAATCCATTAATATACCATATTGACATAATAAAATTAAACCCCTTGCAGCTGAGTCAATCCCAACCCATGGCCGCACCATGTGTGTTACAGGGTAGAACTGCTCCATAGGGCTTTCTTGGCTGTAATCTTTATAGAAGCAGATTGCCAGACCTTTCTTCCATGGTGCCTTTAGGTTCTCAGCTGATCGCAAGCCACTTGAACCACTCAGGGGCCTATCAATAAAACAACGGGCAAAAATCATCTCAATAGATGCAGGAAAAAACTTTTGACAAAAATCTTAATATCCTTTCCTGGTTGGAAAAAAAAAAACTTTCAACAAACTAATGGAAGAGAATATCCTTAACATGATAAAGCGCATCTGTGAAAAACTAACATCATATTTAGTGGTGAAAGACTGAATGCCTTCTCTCTAAGACGATCTAAATAAGTGGAGAGACATTTCATGTTCATAGGTTAGAGGATCTAATATTGTCAAGATGGCAATTTTATCCAAAATGAGCTATAAATTCAATGCAACCCCTATCAAAATTCCAACAGGCTTTTTTGTAGAAATTGATAGGTTGATCCTAAAATGTATATGGAAGTGCAAAGAACAAAATTTCAAAATGATTTTGAAATAAAAGAACAAAGTTGGAGAATTTACATCACCCAATCCCAAAACTTACAATGAAGTTACAGTAATCAAGACAGCCTTGTATTGGCCCAAGGATGGGCATATAGATGAATGGAACAGCATTAGAAGTCCAGAAATAAATTCTTACATTTATGGTCATCGATTTTCTGCAAAAGTGCCAAGAAATATCAATGGAGAAAGGGTAGTCTTTTCAACAAATGGTGCAAAACAAAAATGAATGTAAACACTTCATCCCAGACATAAATAACTCCAAATGGATCATAGGCCTAAATGTAATAACTAAAACTATAAAAATTCTAAGAGAAAAATCTTCACGACCTTGGATTAAGGAAAGAGTTCCTACATATGACACCAAAAGCATGATCCATGAGAGAAAAACTGATAAATTGGACTTCATAAAAATTAAAAGCTTTGTGCTTCAAAAGACACCATTAAGAAAATGGAAAGACAAGCCACAGAGTGGGAGAAAATATCTGCAAATCACATACCTGATAAAGGATTGTAAAACAGTGCAGGTACTTTGGAAATTTAAGAAAATTTGGCAGTTTCTTAAAAAGTTTAGCATAAAGTGAACATGTGGTTAGTTGTCATCAAGTTGATTCCAACTCACTGCCACCCCATGCGGGCAGGGTAGAACTGCTCTATAGGGCTTTCAAGGCTGAGCCTTTTCAGAAGCAGCTTACCAGGCCTGTCCTCCAAGGACCTCTGGGTGGGTCTGAATCATCAACCTTTCAGTTAGTAGTCCAGCACTTTACTAGTTGTGCCACTGATAAGACCCCGCAATTGCACTCCTAGGAATTTACCCAAGAGTAATAAAGCATGTGTTCACATAAAGACATGTACACAAATGTTCATAGCAGCATTATCCATGATAGCCAGAAAGTGGGAACAATCCAAATGTCCGTCAAGTAATAACTGGGTAAACAAAATATGTTTATATTAAAAGTCATACTCAGCAACTGAAAGTAATGAACTACTGATACATGCTATAAGACGGATGAATCTCAAAAACAAATGTTTTCATTTGTTCTCCAAGTAAAAGAAGCCAGACACAAAAGACTCCAGGTTCTGTGAAATGTACCTACCACCTTGAAAAGGTAAATTTAAAGAGACAGAAAGTAGCTCAGTGGTTGCCTAGAGCTGGGGATAGGAGCTGGGATTAACTGTAAACAGACATGAGGCAGCTTTTTTGGGTGACGAAAAGTTTTGAACCAGATTGTGACAATATTAGAACTATCAATTTACTGAAATCATCTGACTATATAACTTAGAATTGTAAGTTTTTTGTGGTGTAAATTATACCTCAAAACAACTGTTTAAAATAATAATTATTTGGTGAGGGGTAAGACAGTACATACTACTGGGGAAGCCCGTACAACTTTTAAAAGAAAAAATAATAACAATGCAGTAGGATTCCATTTAATCAATGCTGTCAGAAGTCAGGGTAAGAATAACCTTTGGAATGGAGGGAGGAGGGAGTAATGGCGAGGAGGCCGGAGGGGAGCTGCCAGAATTTTTCTACCTGAGTGACAATGATAGGGGTACATTTACTTTATATTAATTCCCTAACCTGGACAATTACAATTTCCTAATTTTTTATATTAGTCATACTTCAATAAAAGGTTAAAATGTAATAATTATGAATAAAAGTCTATACGCACACCTATATTCTGATTTTTCCTCACTCTCTTTGCCCCTATTATTTGATATAAGATGAATGGTTAAATTCTTAAGATAGTCTGTATATTTCAAAACATCAGCATTGTGATACAACTAAGAAGGTAGAACGTCACTCAGAGATGGATAGTGAGACTGACAGGACTTTTGGGATAGCCTTTTGTAGTGAGAGTAGCCGTGTTTTGATTTGTTCAAGGAACAATTGCATTACATTATGGTGGAATATATTGTTGTTACTCTTACTGCTTTGAATTTTAAATACGGATGGAATGGTGTATGCGAATTTTGAGGGTTCAAAGGGATGAGCTGGAAGGGACATGAATGTTTGGTCTTCTGAATCCATTCCAAAATCCTTACAGTGTTCCTCTCTATAAGGCAGAGACGATAAAGCAAAACCTTCATTTCCCAGACATCACTGCATTTAGAAAGCTTGATATGGATCAGGTTATATCAGTTAAATGAACGCCTGTAACAAAAGGCAGAAGTGAAGCAGAGGCTGTCTTCCTGATTGATGCTTGGGCTATTGCTGTTGGCAAACATGGCTGTTGGGTCTTTCTGCTACGAAATTCTAACATCTGGTCACTATCTATGGATTTCAAGAGACAGTTGCGGTGGCAACAGCGAATTATTCTCATTTTTGTATTATAATTACCACGGTGTGTTCTAGAAGCCACCAGGTCAGTCATGGGCCCCCGATTCTCTACTTTCCTGATCATGGCAGAAGCCTCAGCTTCTATGCTGTGCCAGTTTCCTGCAATTGTTCTAGGATCAGCATCCAGTAGTTTTGTAAGCACTTAATTCTGGGTATTAAATACAATTCTGCTTAAAATAGCTACTGTTTTCTATTTCCTGCAACTCAATCCCAGCTGATACACATGGTATAAGACCTTGTATGTGTGCATAACTTGTGTTTTTTTTCAAATTTATTCTTTACTGTTGATAAATTCATCCCATATTCACATGCAACATAATTTTTTCATAACTTTTCATTTTTTGTTAACTCAAACTTTGATTCCACAACAACTGTGCTTCTATTGGTACTGGAACTCTCAATGCTGCAACCGCTTTTGGACTAACAAGAAATGATGGGGTAAATAATGTTATTTTAACACATCTTAAGACACCAGAGATCAATGAAAATGTGATAGTCAGGACTAACTTATCCCACAGGGCTGCTAATTTCTTCTACAGGTATCAAGGTAAGGATATGTGCCTTAGCTTGATTATGTTGTTTGATTAATAGAAACGAAATATGGAACTTTGTAAGTTGAACGTTCATAAGAGGAACTTTTTCATAATGAAAATTTACCCAGGATAAAATTATGTTGTTTGATTAATAGAAACGAAATATGGAACTTTGTAAGTTGAACGTTCATAAGAGGAACTTTTTCATAATGAAAATTTACCCAGGATAGCTTAAAGAAAACAAGAATTTTTTTGGAAAGATATTATCGTAGCTAGTGGAATCCTGGCAAAGTGGTTAAGAGCTATGGCTGCTAACCAAGAGGTCGGCAGTTCAAATCCCCCAGCTGCTCCTTAGAAACACTATGGGGCAGTTCTACTGTGTCCTATAGGGTCACCAGGAGTCAGAATCGACTCAACGGCAATGGGTTTTAATGGAATCCTAGGAAGGCTTAAATCTCAAAGAGGTGAGGAACCAGGGAAGGTCTTGAGACCTGAACCAGTAATGGATTCACAGCCAATGGCACTCTATATCCGAGTTTTGTAGAAAAAAAATACAAATTAGCAGGAGAAAGTATCTGACTGGTAGATTTGGTTCTACTGTCCACCCCTAGATTAATCAGCTATGACCAAGGAATCAGGGCAGCATACTACACAATTGCTGCTTCTAGAGGAAGTGGGAATCACTGGAAATTTAGAAGTTAGAATTATGCCAAGAGCTTCTTCCCACAGAATCACTCAACAAACAGGTACTGCGTTCCTATGTTGATTCAGTATACATACTGGCGACTCTAGACAAGCCAGAGTGACTATCCTCCAGGAGTCCATTGCCATAGCTATTTCTGCTCTTATGAGTCTCATGCACCAAGGGCCAACCTTAAGTGTAAACGGACTGACAAATAGTGAAGCATAATACCATTCCTGCCCTGCTCCGGCATTAAGAAGGAGAGATACAAAGGGCTTGTTCTTTCTTTCCTATCTTATATACCTTATGTTTTCCCCCAGAATCAGGAGCAGAGAATTTGTTGCATGAAGGTGTTCAGGAAAGGCTATTATCAAACAGAATCAAGGAAAACATGACTGCTAAGAGCAGCACACAAACCTTCAGCTGTGCTTCATTGCCTATGGCCTTAGGCAATGAGGAGACCAATAAAGGCTGGAGCTCAAGAACACCCACCCAGATCCAAGACTTTCTCCCTGGCACCCAGCCATGAAGCTCCTTTTTCCCATCTTTGCAAGCCTCATGCTACAGTCCCAGGTGAACACAGGTAATGTGGAATCCCGGGTTCAAGAAAGGTCAGCGTGAGGAAGCAGGGATTTGGCTGCCACGGCAATGGGAGCAAGTACCCAGAGAGATGACTGAAGGTCTTACCTATTGCATCAGTAATGAACCCCCATAACCCCTTAGCCCTAGACTGTGTCTGATGGAAGCACCCAGGGAGCTACAGAGAAAAAGGGTGTTTCCTGTGAGCTCAGAAACTATTCAACATATAAAGCTGCCTTTAGTGCCCTGTACATAGCTATCATCCTGGGACTCAGCCCAAGTCTACCTCATTTTAGTTCTTTTTCTAGTCTAAACCATCTCTTGAACCAAGGGTTCCTGTCAGTTTGCACACTGGTATAGGAAGGAGGAAGACCTTACTTTTACGCTGAAGAAGATGTCCTCTTAGAATCCAGTGAACAGGTCTATGTTCTCCTCTCAACTTTTCCAGATTTTACAGTTTCATCCTCTTCTCTCAGCCTTTGTCTTCCTGAAATCCCCAAAATTACCATAAGGGCAGCTATGAACACATTATGGCAAAAGTCTGAACTAGACGATTGGCTGTTGTTTTTGGAAAAGAGAGGGTAAATGTTGAGACTTGCCTCAAATAATTTTTATGTTTTGTTTTTGGTGAGAAAATAATATGGAAGTGTATGTGAACATGATTTGAAATTCATAATGTGCTACATAAATCTGTTGTTATTACAGAAAATCAGTCGAAGTAAGATGGATAAGGGAAAAGAGCTTTCTTGATTCAGAAAAGAAGGTGAGACATTGGGATGGAAAAATACAGCAGATGACAGTAAGGGACCAAGCAGAGCAGGGGATTTAGAGAAATAGATGGCAATGTAGGAGTTATCGTAATAGAGATGAGGTTAAGGATATGATAATGAATAAGACCTCTGAGGGATAGAGTGTTCAGACAGGCTGAAAATGATAGAACATCATGTCCCAGGAACCACATATTGAACAATTGTCAAAGAGGGAGAGGACAAGGACCACTGAGTTTAGCAAAAGACAGCACTCCTAAAAGTCCTGACAGTTCTGTTCTGAAATTCTTTATTGGATTAATTTTGTTACAGATTTTACTCTTGTTGGTGTTTCCTAGGATCATGGGGATGGGATGGTTATGCCCTACAAGTGTCTAAGATTCTAAGTTGGGGGGTCTAAAATCCTATCTTAAAGCAAATAATTGTACTTCCTATTCTTTTTCAATGGAGCGCTCACGGTACAGTGGTTAAGAGCTCACCTGGTAACCAAAAGGTTGGCAGTTGGAATCCACCAGTTTCTTCTTGGAAACCCTATGGAGCAGTTGTACTGTGTCCTATAGGGTCACTATGAGTTGGAATTGACTCAAAAGAAACTGGTTTGGTTTTGGTTTGATTTTTCTTTCAAAGGAGCCCTGATGGCACAAGGAAACCCTGGTGGCATGGTGGTTAAGAGTTCAGCTGCTAACCAAAAGGTTGGCAGTTCAAATCTACTAGGCAGCCCTTGGAAACCATAGGGGGCAGTTTTCTGTCCTATAGGGTCCCTGTGAGTCGGAATCGACTCGACAGCAACAGGTTTGCGTTTTTTTTTTTTTTGGGGGGGGGTGATAGCAGCTAACCAAGAGGTGAGTGGTTCGAACCCACAAGCTGCTCAGTGGGAGAAAGATGCAGCAGTTTGCTTCTGTAAAGATTACAGCTTTGGAAACCCTATGGGGCAGTTCTACTCTGTCCTACAGGGCCACTATGAGTAGAAATCAACTCGACAGCAATGGTTTTTTGGTGATGGTGGTAGTGGTGGTTTTTATTCTTCTTTCACCTATGTGCCCTATATTTTTAAAGTTACTCAAGGAAAGGAAACTAAAAGAGATTTATTTTGGATGTTGGAGATGTGCAGAAGTTCGCTTGGCCAGCCCAGGTGTCCATCAACATCCCTAAATACTGAACTTAAAACATAGTATTACAAACTCCTTTTTACTCTGGTTCTTTCCCTTCAGCAGTTTTAACATTATCTCTGGTTATTAACCTTTGCCAAATGGTTCTCTCTTTTCTCTGGCAGAATTCCTTGGCTTGAAAAAATGTTTAATGGGTTTTGGGAAATGCAAGGACCATTGCACCGTGGATGAAAAAGAGATAGACAAATGCAAGAAGAAAAAATGTTGTATTGGACCAAAAGTGGTTCAAATAATAAAAAACTTCATCCAAATTGAAATGCTTCATGCATTTGAAGAAAACTCCCAAGGACTTTTAAAAAATTACAATAATTCTAATGCCATGATACAAAAAAAAAATCATGTTACATCTATTCTCCCCAAAATCATGAGCATCAGCCCTTCTACCAATACCAACACCGTCATCATCACAAATACCACCACTTTGAACTCCATCGTCACCAGTACTGCTGCTTCTACCAAGAGTGACACCACAGAAAGCAGAGATTCTCCCATTGTCTCCATACCACCAACGCCACCACCATAGAAACTGTCAACACCAGAAATGAAGTTGGAAGAAGCCTCTGAGCAGATCTTTCCTCTAAAAATCCAAGGTCTTCTCTGTCTTCTTCATCTATAAAATGAGATGTAGAACTGTGTTCTCTGTCATTGGTTATTCAATAAATACTGTTTAAGTACCTATAATTTACATAATGTTACCTTTCTCACAAGAGCCTCACAAAGGACATAGAGCTGGGAAAGGATGGAATTTTAAGTTTAGATGCCCAAAAGAAAGCAGGCACCAGGAATGGTGACTACAGCATTGAATTTGGTCCATGGCCTAGATTAGGCTTCTGAAATAAGTATTTATGACTCCCATATGGTGCATTTTTCTTGGTGCAGCAGGAAAGAAAGAGTTGGAGATTTTTGTTCATAAATTTGGGGGGCCCATACGCAAAATAGAATATGAGGAATCAAGTGTCTACCTTCTCCACTGAAGAATATAACCCAATTCATGAATACAAGGAAATGGAGGGGGGAGTACAGTGGGTAGGACTCTTATCTCTGGACCGAAGAGTTTTTAACAAGGTTCCCAAAGAGACAGCAAGCAATGGGTTAGAGAAGTACTTTCCGGTAGAAACAGAATGCGGACCCCAAATGTATAAACCGTATATGTAATTCTTAATTTTCTGGTAGAACCATTCTAAAACGTGAAAAGAAATAAGCAACATTAATTTTAATAATGTATTGTATTGATTGTAATAAATTCAAAACATCATATCGATATGTAATCAATATAAAATTATTTATGAGATATTTTACATTCTTTTTTGTACTAAGTCTTCAAAATCTCATTTTATTTTACACTTATAGCAAATCTCAATTGGGACTAGCCACATTTCAAAGTGCTCGATAGCCATATGTGGCCACTGGCTACCATATTGGAAATCATAAAATTAGAGAGTTTCGGAGGCACAAGTAGCTATAGGACTATTAGGCAAAGGGGATGATGCTAATCCAGAGAAGACATCCATGCTTCTGAAAACTATAGTATATAGAATTTAAGAGTATGGAAATTCGGTCCGTTGCTCCCAGGTTAGCATTCTGATTCTGGCACTTTTGAGTCGTGCAGCCCGGAACAAATCACTTACGCATGTGTGACCATCAGTTTATTTATTCATAAGATGGAGATGTAAACATTGTATCTCATAATTTAGCGATCTTCAGGTCACAATTCTTTTAATGCCCAGTCAATGGCATGGACCCTGTTCCAGTTTTTTAATATAGTCTTCTCTGCTACATACCACCTTCTTCCGTTACGATGCCACCTTTCCTTAGTCTACTAATTCTCTACACTGCACGGTGTCACCCTAAGTAAGGGTGAAATTTTCCCTCAATGCCTCACAGTGATCCTAGAGTGCAACTTTTTAAAGTATTTTCCTGAAAGTTTTTGTACAACAGAAAAGAGTTGCAACACAAAGACTAACTGCAACTCTTGCTAGATGTGTCTCCCCTGAGAGATCCCAGGCCATCTTATAGTTATTACATTCTTTACCTGCTACAGCTGTTTGCCAAATGCTCAAGTGTCCAGCTTACCTTCCCACAGCTGAAGGGCTCTCTTCCATAGCTACCCACAGGAGGAAGAGAAAATTTCCTTCTCACTCAAGTTTAAAAACTTCCTTTGAGTCCTCATTTTCTGTCACAGAACTTGCTCACCTCAGAATTAATGACATTGGGAAATATCTTTTTCCTTCAAGGAAATCCCACCCCCTGTGATAAAAATTGTGTGTCTCCAATATCTGTTCTCCCCTTTCACTACAGTAATGGAACCCTCTCAATGACAGCTTGGCACAAGGCCAACCAGAGTAGAAATACATTTCCCAGCCTCCCTTGCAGCTCATGGTATCAGAAACCCCCTTTCTTCTTCCTGCTGCATGATAATGGTAGACAGCAAGACAAAAGTAATCTAGCTGCCAATGATCAAGGGATTCCATGACAGCCCTTGACCACCTTTGTTTATGTAAGGGAAAAAATAAGCTTTGCTAAAGTTTAAATCACTGTTATTTTGAATTTTCCATTACTCACATTTGAAACAAATCCCAACTGATACACAACTCGAAGAGATACAGCCACACGATCCCAAAACATTCCAGTCTGGAATTAGTACATTCTGAGTTACTTAGTCTTAGCACCACATTGAGGCAGGCACATTCAATCTGTATTGATCTTGGCCAGGAAATTCCTGGTATTTTTCACAGTCTGTCCTCCAGTACTAAGAGGAGAATCTGCCTGTTTTTCCTTCCTGACTGGCCTATTCAGGTCAGTAAAAATATTTCCTACAAAGAACTTATCAGAAAAGAGCTACAGGAAGTGCAGCAAGATGGCAACATAAGAAGCTGCATGCTCCCATCTTTCCACAACAAAACCACCAGAAATTGGTGGAATCAATGTTCTCAGAACTCTGGAAACCAGTCAAAGAGGATCTAAGGGAATCTAAAGGAATACTGAATCAAGAAAAAAAGCAACATATAAGCAGTAGGAAAGCATTGGTTTTCCACCCATCCGCACACCATGCTCTCCCTGGCTTGGCACAACCATCTTAGGGTGGCTACACAGGCCAGCACTTCCAGACAGGGAGTATATTACTAAAGTGGCAACAGTAAGCACTCCCAGAGAGGGAGCATGGTGTTGAAGCAGATGATTACAGCCTTTAACAATTTTTTTACAAACAGGTGTGAACTCCGGAGGAAGAGAAAAAAATCTGATTTCTAGAGTTACCACATCATACTAGACACATAACAAAGCATAAAAAGGACGATCCTTGCAAGAAAATAAAACAAAGTGACAGAAACCATCCCTGAGGAAGGACGGAAAATAGACTTACTAGATAAAGACTTTAAAACAGCTGTATTAATGCTCAAAGACCTGAAGGAAAAACGCGGACAAAGAACTAAAGTAATAGAAGAACAAAATGAGAATTTCAATACAGAGATAAAAATTTTAAAAGAGATCCAAACATACATACTGGAGCTGAAAAGTACAATAATGGAAATGAAAAATTGACTAGAGAGGTTCAGCAGAAGATTTCAGCTGGTAGAAGAAAGAATCAGCAAACTTGGAGATAGGGCAATTGAGAGCATCAAGTCGGAGGGAAAAAAAAATGAAGAAAAATGAGAAGACCTTCAGTTTGGGATAATGAAAAACTTTGGACATTGATAGTGGTAATGGTCACAACATGGTAAATGTAATTAATGTCACTGAATTCTACACTTAAAAAGAATTAAAATGGCAAATTTTTTGTTACATATATTTTATCACAATAAAAAATATATATTTTTAAGTAGATTAGATTATTTTGCAACCAACATGATCTTAAAGTGGCTCCCCACAGATTGCTTAGTAGTTCAAAGGGGTAAAACCCCAGTACCTATAAGATGGTGGGAAAATGGACAACACCTTGACCAATAGATCAAAATCAACACCACCTAGAAGGGACGAAAAATGACCCATGGCGGAGAAGTGGTTAAAGTGTCTGGCTGCTAACCAAAAAGGTTGGCGGTTCGAACCTGCCAGCTGCTCCGCAGGAGAAAGATGTGGCAGTCTTTTTTCTGTGAAGATTTACAGCCTTGGAAACAAGATGGGGCAGTTCTATCCTGTCCTATAGGGTCACTATGAGTCAAAATCAACTCAATGGCAATAGGTTGTTTTTTGTTTCTTTGAGAAGAAGCAAGGTCCTTGGATGACACAAATCATTTGTGCTTGACTATTAACCTAAAGGCTGGCAGTTCAAACCCACCCAGCAGCAACGTGGAAGAAAGGCCTGACAATCTGCTCCCATGAAGACTGCAGCCAAGAAAATCCTATGGAGCAGTCCTACTCTATAACACACAGGGTTGCTATAAGTTGGGATCAACATAACAGCAATGGGTTTGGTTTTTTTGTTTTAGAAGGTGCAAATGGACATTGTGTGCCTCCAGACATGATATCCTGAGAAGGACATAAGATCTCCTATGCTGGATTCTAACTGAAAATGCATAATATCAATCTCATCGAAAGGAAACATTAGACAAATACAAAATAAGGAATGAAATATTAAAACAAAGACGCCAAAACCCAACCTGTTGCCATCAAGTCAACGCCAAATCATAGCAACACTATAGGAGAGAGTAGAACTGCCCCATAGGGTTTCCAAGGAGTGGCTGGGGATTCGAACTGCTGACCTTTTGATTAGCAGCCTAGCTCTTAACCATTGTGCCACCAGGGCTCCGTATTACTCAAAAATCACAATGTCACAAAAGACAAAGAAAGGCTGTAGAAATGTTCTAAATTAAAGCAAGTGAAGATGATATGACAAAGAAATACAGTCTCTGCCTTGAGACTGGAATCGAAATGAAGGAGGAAAAAAATGCCATAAAATGCTTTATTAAGTTATCTAACAATTTTGGGACATAGATGACAGATTAAAGTGATAACATACATAAATATATACATAGACACAGATATAGAAAGAGAGGCAGAAGCGGGGCAAGCAAGTGATAAAGCAAAAGAAGTAAAATGTTAGCTATAGATGAATCTGGGAAAAGAGCATATTTTTATTTTGCAGCTTACTGTAAGTTTTCAATTACAAATAAAAAGTTTTTTAAATGGGTCGGAGAAATCAGTGTGACCCAAATTGATGAAGACATCCAATGAGCTGTGAGTGTTGCATGAAAACAAAGAAAAAAGAAGTGCCATCATTGCTTAACAAGTAAGAGATAAAAACGCAATTAACTCGTGGAAGAATATGCACAAAAACATAAAAACCTTTGGTTCTGTATTTATAAGTTTACCAAAGGCAAGAAAAGTATTCCATACATTTTAAGGCTATAATTTCTAATACTTAATTGAGGAGATTACAGAAGATGAGGGATATTTACAAATTTGAGTAACTGCTAAAATCGTGGGACATTTTCTTGCCAGGTCCTGGGTCTGTGGGATCAGGAAAAAGGGAGATGCTAGAGCTGCTCTACTCAGTTGGCCCATATCAGAACTTGCAGGATCATTTCTTTACATTACAGGCATCACATTGGGTAAAGGATTTAGGAAAACTAGAACTCGGACACAACGGAATAACCTAATTGGTAATCAGACTCAAACACATGATACAGGGAAAAGAAAGAAAGGAGGGAGGGAGGAAAACAAGGAAGAAAGGAAGGAAAGCAACATACCTTAAGAGGAATGTGGAGATGGCAAACTTCCTATCCTCTGAAATCCCTAAACTCTAATGGAAAAAACCAAAAATTGGGACTGGAAGTATCCGTATTAAAACTCAAACAGAAAGTCGTTTTCCTATAGAAACATCTTGTCTTTTTCGAATCATGAAAGTACACACATAATCTAACCCCCCAAAGAACTTCAACATTATCTATGTAGACATATAAAATAGATATTTCTTTTTCAGAGCTTAAATCATACTAGATGTAGACCTTGTGGCCTACATTTTAACGTTTAACATTTGATCACCATTTTTAATGACTGCATAGTGTTCTATTATATTCTACCTATTCCATATTGTATTGTATTCATGTTTTATCGTCCTTTTGGTTGCATTTAGGTTGTTTTCTGCTATTGTGAACAATGTTGAGATAAGCATCTCTGTGCATTTGTCCAATTATTTCCATTAGATGCAAGTTCAAGGAATAGAGTTTCTGAATGAAAAGGTAGGCCTAATTTTGTTAAACAATGTCATGCAACAATGTGTGTACTGTTTGATGGGAAACTAGTTTGTTCTGTAAACCTTCATCTAAACTTCAATTTTAAACAAATGGAAAAAAAAAAAAAGGTAGGCATATTTTAAGACTACTGATGTATATTTCCAAATTGCATTCCAAAAGCAAAATTGTACTAATCAACATTCATGCATTAGAGTGCTAGCTTCCCCACATCCTCCCAACAGTGGTTAGAAAGCACAGTTTCAAACATGGGGTGTTGTGAACTGGTGCTTGGTTTGTTCTGCCTCTCCCCCTCCTCACAGCCTACATTAAAAAAAAAAAAAAAAACTGAGTGCCGTGGTCGATTCCGACTCATTACAGGTGTTTAATAAAACCCTCCACGTTACAGCCCAGTAAACGCTCTGATCTAATCTCCCAGCTCTGGGTGGCAGAGAGCTCTCCCTCTGGTTCACTGCCCTGGATCCAGGCAGCATGTAGATCCTATAAAGGCAGTAGCTCAGGGCACATTACACAGAGGCCTCTGACTCCAAGAAACCACCTCTGCCCCCAGGCCTTCCCTTCAGCCATGAAGCTCCTGTTTGTGATCTTTGCTGCCCTTGAAATCCTGGCCCAGGTGACCCCCGGTAAGCTGGATATAGGGGAAAAGAAGAGCTTGAGGCCAGGAAAGCTATCAGATCTCATTGCTATGGTGACAGACAAGCCAATGTGGGAAGAGGCAGGGCTTCCCCCTCTGAATTTCAATCTAAAGCAGGGGTTTCCCAACATCCACCCCCGGCCTCACTACCCATACCCAGCAGCCACCTTCTACAACCTTGGGCAAACACCAATCCCAAAAACCTATTCCCTGTTCTGAAATGAGAGTCAGCCTCAACCTGGCTCCAAAATATCTTTCTTTTACTTTATGAGAGGTCCCTATAGCTAAGCTCCTAAGACACTGAGAAGGCTTTTCTCCTCACGATTTTTATCCTTTGAGGTCAGCCCTGGGCTAGTGCTCCAAGGAGAGATTGAGCCTGGGAGAGACTTAGGGGTCTGGTCTCCATTTCCAACAGAGACATGGCAGGTAGGCCACTGAGAGGAAGGTGGGCAAATTTGCACCACCTGGGTGGTCAGCTCAAACCTTGGGGTGGGGGTGACGGGACTGGTAGACAGAGTGAGAGAAAACAGTGGAGCTCAGGCCAGGGCATGTGAAGAAAGCTAAGGAGGAGGGTGGTCAGGAGAGGCTGGCCCCCTAAGCTGATGGTGGACACAGTGCCCCAAGATGAAGCCCTCAGATTTGACCAGAAGGTGGCCCCTGGTGCCCAGCAATGTGTACATGTGAAAAGACCCCATCAGTAGCAACCATTATTTTCCCTTTAATGCTTTTGGGGAGTGATTTTATTTCTTTTCCCCTGGATCAACTGGTACTTACAGTTTTGTATTCCCTGAGAACAAATAAAGCGGAAACACCATAAGAGGGGAGGCTCTGGGGTCAGAGTAGCTCCAATTCCCGTTTCAAGCAGTCAAAATTCTGCCTGAATTTGGGAATCTGACCCCCACCCCATTTTCACCTATTCATCCTACCCTACAATGTCAAATATGGCAAAATTATAGGTCTTCACTAGCTCCACACATGCAGACACTGGCTGAAGGGAAAAGGTCGCTCAGAGTTCCCACAGGCCATCAATCAAGGGAGATTCTGTCTCCCCTTCACTGTCTTCCCACCTCATTTGCCTCAATACCTTAAGAATACATCTCAAAAATAAAAGGTAAATGCTCCCATCTGACCCCTACCCCTTGGCAGTCCCTATGCTGCTTCTAACCTTGACTTCTCCATCTTTTCCTCTCCTGTGCAGCCATTGGGGGTGGGACCATATGTGGGCGGAAGATTGCTGGACACTGCAGGATACAGTGCCACCAGGAAGAAAGATCGCTGTTCTTATGTGGCAGGTACAGACTCTGCTGTGTCAGGGATCTTTTAAAGCCTGATCCTATTATGTCACCAGCTTACCGTAGGCTCTTTCGCAGAAAACCTGCAAAAGGCCGAAAGGATATGACGACACCACAAAACCCACTATCATCTCCGTGGACTCAATACATTACCATGCCCACAACTTCAACCCACCCCAAAAATCGCTAACAGCCAAGGCTTCCTCCTTATTGGGCTTCAATTTATAGCCAACCCCAAAACTCTCATCTTCTACATCGCCATCATTCATTTAATAAATAATTTGGAGTTTGTATCTATCCTGTATGTACATCTGTCATGTGGACTCAGATCCAAAGTGTGTGTGTCAGTTTGGGTCTTCCAAAGAGCAAATACCAAGGCAGAATTATACTTGCAAAATTATACATGTATTGGAAGGAAACACCTGTGATGGATAAAGGGGAGAGGGAGCAGGAAGAGGCAGAAAGAGCCTTTAGACTGCAGTGCAGCGCTGATCCCAATAAAAGGAGAGAGGGACGGAAGGAGGATTGGAGAGGAGGAAACTAAGACTGCATTTCTAAGAAAGTCTTGGCCAGGTTAATGGGGAGGCCCAAAGTACAGGCTGCTCCTCAGAAGCATCCTCCCAAGGGCAGGGTTGGACAGATTCTAGTAGCCCACCGGGTTCAGTCATTGGCTGGGGGCAGCCCCAGGACACTATGACCTCGGAGTGAGTGCTGTGGAGAAGCTGAAGGTATGGCAGCTAGACGTTGGAGGCTACAGGCTGGAGGCTGGAGGCTGGAGGCTGGAGGCTGGAGGCTGGAGGCTGGAGGCTGTCCACCAACTATCTCCTCACAGCAGGTTCACTTGAAGGGAGACCTGAGCAGTGTACCTCTACAGCCACATAGAGTATACAGAAGGAGAGAAAGGAACCAAAGGGTATGTTGGACCGACCAGGTAGATTAACAGATACAGTATTCAGTTATTCATTTGTGCAAAAAAATATACAGACCCCACATTGGTAATACACCCTGAAAGCGGGGCAGCAATGATGGTGATTCAAACATGTCTGTTGACAGTATAAAACTATCATAATCCTGTTGGGAAGCCACACACACACACACACACACACACAAAAAGGAACTTCTATTTTTTCTTCTGAGAAGAACATATTATTTCTGGGAATCTATCCATGGTAAATTATCCAAAGAAGCAAAAAGTTGTCGGCACAAAAGTGTTCTATGCAATGTTATTTAAAATGGTGAGAAATGGAAAAAGCCTAAATGCCCAATAACAATAAAGTATGGTTCATCTACTTGATGAAATACCATATACTAAATAAAATGTATAATTATGTAAAAATGGAAATGCTTATAGAAAAATGATACATACTAAAAACATTCTTCAAAATTGCATCTATACTATGGTTGCCGTAATGTAATGTCTCTTCATATGATACAACGAAATTCAGGAAAATCATGACATTTTTATTTGACTGGAAAGCGGGATCATGCATGAATTTCCTCTTACAATTTGATGTCCATTAATTGTTTAAAATTATTGTGACAAGTAGGCTCATATCCAAAAGGTGTGTGTTATTTTGGGCCCTCCAAAGAACAAATGCCAAAACAGAATTATACAATTCTCCACTTGAGAAGAACAAACTGGAACACTCAGACATAACCAGTGAAAAGCAACTCTAGAAACTAGCTAATCACACCAAAACAAAAAATTTTTTTAATGCAAATTCCCCATCTCATACCTTAGACAAAAATTAATCATAGATGGTTTAAAAATTACAGTGTTAAAAAATACGAAAAGATTATATAGCTAAATATTTAATTTGGGAGCAAGGAAGCTCTTACCTAGTGTGGCAATAAAGGCAGAACTCATGTAAGAAAATCCTGATTGGATGACATAAAATATTAATTTTAATAATATGAATAATATTAAATGGTATTTAATATCATTTTAGTATGATTTAATATTATTTATATTCATTAATAACTAATTAATAACTTAAATTTATATTCTTTAATAATTATTTATTAATACATTCTCATATGTAATATTTATTATTATTAATTTATAAATTTTTTGTTTTATAGTTATTAATTAGTAAGTATTAATATTAAATAGTACTAAAATGATAGCTCAAAAATATATCATTTTGAGATTCATCCATGTTGTTGTATGTATCAATAGTTCATTCCTTTTTATTGATGAGTATATACCGTCATACAAATATACCACAATTTATCCATTCACTTGTTGGTGGGCATTTGGATTGTTCCTAGTTTTTGACCAATAAAGCAGCTGTGAACATTCATGTATAAGTTTTTGTATAGACCTATGCTTTTATTTCTTTTAGACAAATACTTAAGAGTGAATGTCTAGAACATGTGGCAGGTGAATGGTTAACATTTTAAGAGAATACAGTATTTTTTTTCATAGTGGTTGTGCCTTTATACATTCCCACCACCAGTATATAAAAGTTCCAGTTGCTCCGCATCTTCGCCAACATTTGGTGTCATCAGTCTTTTTAATTTTAGCCATCCATGTAATAGTTTCTCATTGTGGTTTTTATTTGCATTTTTAATAACCAATACCAAAAAATCTATGCTTCCTTTTATAGAAAATTCTAGAATAGTCAAACCAAGTTCAAATAGCAGAAAACAGATCAATCATTGCCTGGCGATGTGAGAGGCAGATGAAGAGGGTGGGAAGGAGGAATTAAAGGCTCAGTGGTTAAGAGCTACAGCTGCTAGCCAAAAGGTCTGCGGTTTGAATCCACCAGCTGCTTCTTGGAAGCCCCAGTTCTATTCCGTGCTACAGGGTCACTATGAGTCGGAATCTACTCAATGGCAATAGGTTTGGCTTGGCTTTTTATGAGGACACTGAGGGGTGATAGATATGTTCATCATCTGGATTGTGATGATGGCTTCACAGGTGTACATGTAAGTCGAAATTTATCAGATTGCACACTTTAAATGTGTGCAGTGTATTGTATGTCAATTATCTCAAAAAACTGTTAAAAATAAAATAAATCCCAAAATGAAACAGAAAAATAACATTATGGTAAATAGTTAGAAGATAAGTAATAGACTGAGTCATGTATGATGAAGTATTGATACCCTTAAAATAAAACAATTTAACATAAAACACCAAGGAAAACATGAAATCCCTAGTAGAAAATGGACGTATGTTGTGAATTAGAAATTTAACCCTTAAAATGGTCAAAAATATATGGGGGAAAAAATCTGTCTTATCTGGAATCAAATAAATGCAAATTAAAACTACAATGAGATAACATTTTCCATCTATCAAGTGTCAGAGACTCAAAGGATTAGCAAACCTAAATCTGACAAAGTATAAATAGAAACAAGTCTTATCATCAGACACTCCTGGTTAGAACTGAATGGACAAATTTTGGAAGACATTTAGCTATACACTTTCAAAAACCTTACAAATGTTTATGTTCTTTAACTCAGAAATTCTACTTTTAGAATGTACTTTGAGGTAATAGCCAGAATCCATATGAAAAAGATTAATATATGTACATGCATAATCAAGGCATTGTTTAAAATAGTGAAAAACTAGAAACTACATCAACGTCCAGTAATGACAGAATGGTTAAATAAAGTGGATAGATTCATAATGTACAATGCCATGGGAGCCATGGTGGTGCAGTGGTTAAGAGTTCAGCTGCTAATCAGAAGGTTGGCAGTTCAAATCCACCGGCTGCTCTTTGGAAACCCTATGGGGCAGTTCTACCCTGTCCTATAGGGTGGCTGTGAGTCGGGATCGATTCCATGCCAATGGGTTTTGCAATGCTCTGCAGCCCTTAAAAGGAAAAAGTTTATCGCTTTCATCAACAGTAAACAGTGAGTCCAATAGTATACTATTAATTCATACAGCAATTGAAAAACCATGTAAATACAGGATCACATAGTTGATCCCATTTTATAAAAAAATACACACACACACACACTAGTAGGCAATCACAAAATGCTGAGGTCCTATCAACAGCTATTATTTTTGCTCCATACCTTTCTCAAAGCAGAAATTCAATGCATTCGAAAATACATTCAGTGCCACAATGCAGTTCATAAGAAACAAATATTTTACTGAATATTTCATGGGGACGTGTGGAAGTGTTTTTGCATTAGCTCTATACAGCAAACCTTTGCAACAGTTCCCTCTAAACACTTCTGTTTTTCTTTCGAGTTGCTTTTTAGTTACCTGACGCATCGTCCCTCCTCAGCCCACAGGCCACGGGTCTCCTCATCACTCTATTCTTCCACTCCCTCCCACCCACAGGCTTCCTCTTCCCCCTCCACCTCACCTCTGATTTTCTTTTTCTTATATGAAGGGAATTTTGTCCTCTTTCTGCTTCTCCTGGTCACTTCCTTAGATCCATAACCAGGTCAGCAGGAACATTTCTTAGGATGTATTCTCCTCAGAAATCAGCATGGGGTTATAAATAACTTTACTGTCACAAATTATATCTGATAGCAAGAGACTCCAAATAATATACAAAGATATGGGAGTATGGATGGTTTTTCTATTAATTATTTGTATTTATAATTTTTCTACTTTCTACTTTTTCCATAGTAGACGCATTGTCTTAGTCATCTAGTGCTGCTATAACGGAAATACCACAAGTGGATGACTTTAACAAAGAGAAATTTATTCTCTCACAGTCTGTCAGGCTACAAGTCCAAACGCAGGGTGTCAGCTCCAGGGGAAGCCTTTCTCTCTCTGTCTCCTCTGAAGGAAGGTCCTTGTCATCAGCCTTGCCTTGGTCTAAGAGCTTCTCTGCACAGGAACCTCAGGCCCAAAGGACGAGCTCTGCTCCCAGCACTGCTCTCTTGGTGGTATGAGTTCCCCATGTCTCTCTGCTCTCTTCTCTCTTTTATATCTCAAAAGAGATTGGCTTAAGGCACTATGAAATCTTATAGATCTCATCAGTATAACTGCCACAAATCCATCTCAGTACATCATAACGATAGGATTTACAACACGTAGTAAAATCACGTCAGGTGACAAAATGGTAGACAATCACACAATACTGGGAATCATGACTTAGCCAAGTTGACAGGAGGACACAATTCAATCCACAACACACATTATTGAGAAGCAATATTCTAACAGAGGCAGGATCATTATAAAATATATTACAACTCAAGCCCACAAAAACATTTTCCATTTCTACTCATTCCCCTACTCTCTGTCAAGGATTCACAAGGATCCATGGGGCAAAACGACCATAAACCTTAAAAAAAAAAAAAGTTTAATGACTTATTCTTTGTCCTTCTGCTACTCCAAGTAATTAAGAATATACTTATAAAAAGAAACAGTTATAATTGTTGAATCGATGCATGTTTTGCTGTGTACATTTTCATCAAAAATAAATAAATTATCAAAAAAAGAGCCAGTTCCATTGATATATAAAATTTGGGTAAATTACTACTACAAGGTACAATTCCAAAGTTATTGCTGGTGTTATCAATCATGAGCCATCAAAGGATGAGACAAGACCCCTGGAACAAATATGATATGACACCTCATTTTTACCCCTCTTTACCAAAAGGTTGGCAGTTTGAATCCACCAGGTGCTCCTTGGAAACCCCATGGGGAAGTTCTAATCTGTCCCATAGGGTTGTTATGAGTCAAAGTCAATGCAGTGGCAACAGGTTTGGTTTTGGTTACCCACAGTAGAGTTCCTAGGTGGCGTAAGTGATTTGTGAGGGGTTGCTAACCTAAAGTTGTCAGTTCAAAACTGCCAGCAGGCCTGGTGAACTGTTCCTGTAAAGATTATAGCCAAGAAAACCTTATGGGCTAATTCTGCTCTGTAATACATGAGGTCACCATGAGTCAAAATCAACTCAACGGCAACAGGTTTCATTTTTTTTGGTTTTCACCCATAGTGAAGGGAGGAAGACAGAAGTGGGTGGCTACTAGAGAAGGTGTTGTAATATTTCTACAGCACTTATAAAGTCTTTTTTTTTTTTAAGTTTTCCCAGTCAGAATCTCTCTCTTAATATTTGTTCCAGGTAAATGAACTTCACTTCTATTAAACAACAAAAAAAAAAAATCCAAACACACTGTGCCCTCAAGTGGATTCAGATTCATAGTGACCCCATAGGACAAAGTGGAACTACCCCATAGGGTTTCCAAGGCTATAAATATTTATGGCACCAGACTGCCACGTCTCTCTCCCATGGAGGCTGCTGGATTTGAATCGCCGACCTTTTGGATAGCAGCCGAGCACTTTAATCACTGAGCCAACAGGGCTTCCTCCACTTCTATTAAAAATCAATAAATCAAGTACAAAAAATAAAAACATAGAGAAGTTTTACTGTACAATTTACAAACTTGAAGAAATTCATGCAGAGAGAGGACACACTCCCTGACTAGAAAAAAATATAAACATTTCTGTTGCTGGGTAGAAACCCCAGGTTCTACTCAGTGCAACTCGTCTCAGCGAGTAAATGAGAGACCGGAGTGGAAGAGTAGAAAGGCACCTTTATTTTGTTGTACAAGGAAAGGAGACAGTTGGGGCTGCTGCCGCCAAGACTGCTCAGCAAGGATGGAGGGAAGGGTTACTCTTTAGCGGTTTACAAGTAGGAAGTTCATACAAGTTACACCAGCAACATTCTTAATCATACCACATAGGTGCAGTGGGGTTTACATATAACTTCATGGAAACCCTGGTGGCATAGTGGTTAAGTGCTATGACTGCTAACCAAAGCTGGCAGTTCGAATCCACCAGGTGCTCCTTGGAAACTCTATGGGGCAGTTCTATTCTGCCCTATAGGATTGCTGTGAGTTGGAATCAACTCGACGGCAAGGGGTTTGCGTTTGGTTTGGTTCATGTATCACCAGGATTTGAGTGTAAAGTTACCAGGCATGCCAAGCAACGGAACCAGGATTCTAATGCAAAGGTACGGGTCAAGCGAAGTAAAGGAACCAAGATTCTAATGTAGAGCTACAGGGTACGTCCAGCAAGCTGTTTGAGGCAGTGCCTTTTCCACAGCCTGGGAACTTCAGTCTTGTTTCTTTCAAGAACCTAAGATTCATAAATATTAGCAAAGTGTTAGGTCACAGTCAAAGTTTAAAAAAAATAAAATAACAGCAGAGATACATTTTACAGTCTTACTCAGAACAAAATAAAATAAGAAATTAGTATGAAGAGAAAACCAAATGTTTATTCTCCAGGAAGTACGCACACAGAAAAGCTGAGTTCAAGGACGCCAGGCACCGCTTAATGGCGGGACTAAAAGGACACCTATTGAGTTGTAAGGTGGCTGCGCGCCCTCCCCCCGCAGCTTCACCTGAGTCGCTAGCCAGCCTGAAACTTCCGGTCAGCAGGAGTCCTTTCTGAGGCAGTTCAGGAGGCCAACGGAATTGGAGGGGGCAGGGTTAGGAATGGAGCTGTCCGGTATCCTGACTGTGTGGTGGTTTAAACTCATAGAACTGTACACCCAGAAAAAGTCAATTCATTTGTTCATTTTTTAAATCAACACTGTATGTTCATTTAAAAAAAAAGTAGAATCACACCATGTCATTTTGGGGGAGAAATTTATTCAAGAGACCAAGGATAACACAGTACTTTTGATTTAAACAAACTTGGACTTTTTATAAAATAAAATATTAATACAAAATATTAAAATATAAATTTTCAAGAGCTATGGTTTACACTTGTATGTGTAAGTTAGGTGAACAATTCTCGCATGAAAACTTGATGGTTCTCCCTTCTCTTTTCCTCTTCCTTTCTCATTTTCATACTAGGAACAGCCTTCATTAAGGCTTACTGAGACACTCGTAGAAAATCCTGTTGGCGTAGTGGTTAAGAGCTAGGCTGCTAACCAAAAGGTTGGCAGTTCAAATCCACCAGGCACTCCTTAGAAACTCTATGGGGCAGTTCTACCCTGTCCTATAGGGTTGTTATGAGTTGGTATCGACTCAATGGCAACAGGTTTGGTTTTTTGTTTGGAAACACTCAGGGTGGCCAGCATGTAATGCTTAAAAAAGTGAAAACAAAGCCATAAATATGCTCAAACTCAACTATTTTGATAGATGCGTGCTTGGCTTGTTCTTATTTACTAGTTTTTTCCCCTTCAAAGACTGATCTTTCTAAGAAGAAAAACAATCTTGAATTTTGTTTGATGGATAATTGTATGGTGATTGTATTCTTGGCCAAGAAGGAAGGGAGTAAAGGTGGGAATGGGAAAGAAGGGAAAATGTTAGGATGTTGTACCATTCATACATTTCAAGATGGATTTTAACAAACAAAAACTAAAATGCTATTATGAAATTAAATTATTCTTAACATCCTATCTTTCAGTATAACCATACATTCAGAGGAAAATTGAACTTGTGAGCTATCAAACTTCAAACTGTCAGCAAGCCACAAAACTGATAGTGTATTTACCACAGCATTGTGCCCAGAAAAATGACGCAGTAGCAACTTACAAGGTGTTCTCTTCTAAGGTTAAAGTCCTGACGTTTTTTAATTAAAAATTTATTTTCCTTTTTTTGAACATGTATGGCCCTGTTTTCTAAGCTGAAAGAAGAGAATAAATCACCACTCCTCCAATTTAGCCTATACAAGGTTTGATTCTTTAATTTTAATAATAATTATTTGCAAGTTTGAAGATGAATAATAAAATACATGACATAATCATACTGTAAATTTTAATATTTCTCAGTTTAAAAATTTAATTTTACCAATTAACCAAAAAAAACCCTGTTGTAAATATTTTGTAAATGTTAATTGTTTTGGGAACACGATTTTTTATACATATATATATATATATATACCCACACACATATACTTCCACTCCTTTATAGTGGTGCACTGATTATATACTGTAAAAAGAAATATATGAAAATACAAACATGGCATATTTGTATTCTTTTTCTTTTTAGCTTTCTACACTAAAGCAAAAATGTCTATAACCATTTAAATTTGTTTTGCCTTTTTGCCTTTCAATGAAACACTAGATATTCCTTTACCTAAAATGATAGTTAAAAAAATCAAAAGGGTTTGGTTCTGGTTGAGTCGATTCTGACTCATATCAACCCTGTAGGACAGAGTAGAACTGCCCCATAGGGTTTCCAAGAAGCAGCTGGTAGATTCAAACTGCCGACCTTCTGGTTAGCAGCCAAGCTCTTAACCACAATGCCACCAGGGCTCTGAAAATGGCAGTTGAGACTAATGTTAACCTGGGCTTTGTAGTAGGCACAATTCTAAAGCTGGCCCATGAGATTCCTACCTGTAGTTAGTTATTCAATTAAACACTAATCTAGGTACTGCTGTGAAAGGATTCTGCAGGTCTAATTAAAGTTTCCAGGTCAGTTGACCTCAACATACAGAGATTTCGGTATGGACCCCAACCAATTAAGTGAGCGATTCAAATAGGTATATAGTGATATTTCATAATTTTAATCTGCACTTTCCTGAATGGATTTGAATTGAGGTTAGCAAAGAATATTGAATACACCATGGACTGTTAGAAGAATGAACAAATAAATCTATTTTTGGTGGAAGTATAGTCAGAATACTCCTTAGAAGCAAGATGGTGAGACTTTGTCTCACTTACTTTGAGCATGTCATCAGGAGGCCCAATCACTGGAGAAAGACATCATAGTTGGTAAAGTAGAGGGTCAGCAAAAAAGAAGGATACCCTCAAAGGGGATTGACACAGTGGCTGCAACAATGGGCTCAAACAAAACAACTGTGAGTATGGCGCAGGACCAGGCAAAGTTTCGTTAAGTTACACATAAGATTGTTATGAGTTGGAGCCAACTCCACGGCACCTAATGACAACGATGATGCTGAACGTTTTTTCATGTGTTTATTTGCCATCTGTATATCTTCTTTAGTGAAGTATCTGACGGGTTTGGTTTAACCAAGTGAATGTACATTTAAGATTTGTCCACTTCATTGTATGTAAACTCACTTCAAAAGAAAAAATATAAAAATATGTTGAACACTAGTAATGATATGGATGCTGAATTTTTTAGTGGGAGAGTACTAATGTCTATAATTTACTTTGAAATGCTTCAAGAAAATAAAATTGATGGATGGGTAGAGGGATTGAAGGATAGATATGTGATAAAGCAAGTATAGTTAATTGTTAAGAGTACACTCTGTGTGGTGGAGAAATGGCGTTCGCTGTAAAATTCTTTCAACTTTACTGTATGCTTGAAATTTTTCATAATAAAATGTTAGAAAAAAATGAGTCTAGTATTGAAGGAAGGCTTTGAATAGGTTAATCACTGAAGCCCTTTCCTACTCTTGAAAGAGATCCTGTGGGATCTTTTCCTTTCAAATCAAAGGAAGTTAGGTCTCCTATGGCACATAACAGGCTTTTCCTCTGTTACTGGGCCTTTGATTATTTCCCCCTACAAAACCTTGTTTAATTTGAAAATGTCACGCTGTCAAAAACAATTCTGTGCGAAGGCAGCTGCTTGGGGAGGTCCCTTCTCCATAATTTACAGATAGAACCCTTCCCCCACCTGAAATTCAACCTCTCCTAGGTTCCTCCTTGATCTCATTCTTAGACAATGAGTTCTTCCTTGTCTAGAAAGAAGCATCCAAAAAAAAAAAACTTATAGCCTGTGAAAATAGTGTGTCCTTCTCGATATTTTTAGCAAAACTTAGAGCTTAATTTTAGCACCAATGATTCTTTGGATCTGCCAGTAAATAATTTTTTAATTTTGGCACGAACGTGAAAAAGCCGAGTTCACTAGAGCATGCAAAGCTGAAGAGAACGTTCCCACAGTTATTCAAGCAACGCTCCACAGCATGGTCATCATTTAATACAACATGCTGGGTGAAGCTTTTGTGACGGTTCTCCGTGCTCATGCCCTTAATCAGCATCCAGCGTATCCTGGGGCTTTGAATCACAGTACGAAAATTCTTTCATTGCCATAGAATCCACGGTGAAACACAGGCTGCTGGCATAAAACCGTTAAAGAATGCATTGGACTGTTTCTGCAAATCAAAAAAAAACTTTGCAATTTAAGGAATATGAGATTCAGCTTGTTAGACTACAGTCAATACCAGATACATAACCTGCAGGGCCCAGAGTAAAATAAAAATGTGTGAGTCCCTTGTCAAAAATTTATTAATTATTTCAAGATAGCTACTGTAGAGTATTAAACCAAGCACAGAGCCCTCTGAGCATGGAGACCCATGTGACTGCACAGGTTACACACCATGAAACCAGCCCTGTTGTCAGTGGCTCCTAAAGTAACTATTTTTACTGATGTGACACAAGTATGAGAATGATCTGAACTTGAAGCCATTGGAGTGGCAAGAATTGCTCAGTTTTTTCACAGGATGGCTGATATTCCTCTGAAGTGAGAGGTGTCCATCGAGCAAATTGAAGCATTTAGAGATTGCATTCATTTCCCATTGCTGAACTGCCCTGAGCTTGTGGCTTACTGGGCTCTCTTAGAAACAGGTTATTACGGGTAACCCTCTGGACAAGAGGCTAATCATGGGTCATCGAACCCTCTTTGTTAAAGTGGAAACAGTACCTCCAAGATAAGGATAATCCTAGACTTACTGCTACCTTCTGCTTACAGGACTTAGCCTCCCCTCTGCTCAACCCTTGCCCGAAGAAGGGAGCCCTCTGCCAGAGTCACTTGCATGTTGAGGAGCCCCCTGGAATCAACTGTCTGAAACAGAAAAGGAGTTTGTGTCCGTCATGGATAACAGCACCACCATCACAAGGGAAGGAGCTCATGGGGGAACTGCCGCTTTCCACCTCCTCTGGGGAACATCCCTGATCCAGGATGGGACCCAATCCCTGATCCAGGATGGGACCCAATCCCTGGTCCAGGATGGGTCGGCTCAGTTAGCCAAATTACAGACTGTCCACTTGGTGGCAGAGGATGCTTTCCATAAGAAGGGCTCCTTGCACATCTCTATAGATTCTTGGGTCTCCAATATGTTCATTGCCTGGTCAGGTCAATGAGCCAAAGATGAACTTCTTATATAGGGACTCTTCCAGGAGTAGAGAGATTTGGATGTGCTTACCCTTCCTTCTGCCCACACTGTTTATAAAGGTGGCACATATATCTGCCCACAACTGGGGCCAACTCCTCAGAGGCCCCTTTTAATGCCACTGTGAGCTGGCTGGCTAATCATTCATACATTATGAGAACAGTCCTCAGGCCTGATACAGACTCCAAGCATGATGATCTTCAGGTTACGTGAAGGACCTCAAAGATTACCTTCCTAAAGAATTTCATATAGCCTTCTTGGGAAAACACGCAAGGCCTCCCCACCAATTAGCGAAAGGGGCCCATGTAACTTCAGTTATGAGGAAACAGGACCCCTTCCAAATAGGCTCATAACAAAGGCCTCCTACTTGCCACACTAATGGCCAAAATATTCATCTCAAGTTGTGAACTGTGCAATAAAACCCACCGTTGGTAATTTATAGGCTGGGATCCATTCCCCCGGAAGCCTAAGCTTAGAATCATTGGCTGGTTGATTTTTTTTTTTTTTTAATTGTGTTTTAGGTGAACTTTACAGACCAAAGTAGTTTCTCATTAAACAGTTAATACACATACTGTTTTGTGACGTTGGTTGTCAACCCTGCAACATGTCAACGCTCTCCCCTTCTGGATCTCAGCTTCCCCATTTCCATTTGTCCAGCTTTCCTGTCCCCTCCTGCTTTCTCATCTTTGCCCCTGGGCTGGGATGCCAATTTAGTCTCCTATACCTGGTTCCACTACATGTCTTATTATTTGTTTTATGGGCCTATCTAATCTTTGGAAACCTTGATGGTGTAGTGCTTAAGAGCTACAGCTGCTAACCAAAAGTTCAGCAGTTCGAATCCACCAGGTGCTCCTTGGAAACTCTATGGGGCAGTTCTACTCTGTCTTATAGGGTTGCTATGAGTCAGAAAGCATACAGATTGAATAGACATGGTGAAAGATACAACCCTGACCCACACCTTTCCTGACTTTAAACCAATCAGTATTCCCTTGTCCTGTACGAACAACTGCCTATCGATCTATGTAAAGGTTCCTCATGAGCACAATTAAGGGTTCTGGAATTCCCATTCTTCGCAACGTTATCCATAATTTGTTATGATCCACACAGTCAAATGCCTTTGCATAGTCAATAAAACACAGGTAAACATCCTTCTGGTATTCTCTGCTTTCAGCCAGGATCCATCTGACATCAGCAATGATATCCCTGGTTCCACACCCTCTTCTGAAACCAGCCTGAATTTCTGGCAGTTCCCTGTCAATATACTGCTGCATCCATTTTTGAATGATCTTCAGCAGAATTTTGCTTGTGTGTGATATTAATGACATTGTTCGATAATTTCCGCATTCGGTTGGATTACCTTTCTTGGGAATAGGCATAAATATGGATCTCTTCCAGTCAGTTGGCCAGGAAGCTGTCTTCCACATTTCTTGGCATAGACCAGTGAGCACCTCCAGCACTGCATCCGTTTGTTGAAATATCTCAATTGATATTCCATCAATTCCTGCAGCCTTGTTTTTCTCAGTGCCTTCAGAGCAGCTTGGACTTCTTCCTTCAGTACCCTCGGTTCCTGATCATATGCCACCTCTTGAAATGGTTGAATATCGAGTAACTCATTTTGGTATAATGACTCTGTGTATTCTTTCCATCTTCTTTTGATGCTTCCTGCGTCGTTTAATATTTTCCACATAGAATCCTTCACTACCGCAACTCAAGGCTTGTATTTTTTCTTCAGTTCTTTCAGATTGAGAAACGCCGAGCATGTTATTCCCTTTGGTTTTCTATCTCCAACTCTTTGCACATGTCATTATAATACTTTACTTTGTCTTCTCCAGCCACCCTCTGAAATCTGTTCAGTTCTTTCACTTCATCATTTCTTCCTTTTGCTTTAGTTGCTCAAAGTTCATTAGCAAGTTTCAGAGTCTCCTCTGACATCCATCTTGGTCTTTTCTTTCTTTCCTGTCTCTTCAAGGACCTCTTGCTTTCTTCATGTATGATGTCCTTGATGTCATTCCACAACTCATCTGGTCTTTGGTTACTAGTGTTCAATGTGCCAAATCTATTCTTCAGATGGTCTTGAAATTCACTCAAGGTCATATTTTAGCTCTCGTGGACCTGCTCTGATTTTCTTCAGTTTCAGTTTGAACTCCCATATGAGCAATTGATGGTCTGTTCCACGGTCGGCCCCTGGCCTTGTTCTGACTGACAATACTGAGCTTTTCCATTGGCTCTTTCCACAGATGTAGTCAATTTGATTCCTGTGTGTTCCATCTGGTGAGGTCCATGTGTACAGTTACCATTTATGTTGGTAAAAGAAGGTATTTGCAATGAAGAAGTTGTTGGTCTTGCAAAAACCTATCATTTGATCATTTGAAGAAGAACGGGGCATCAGGATTGGAAGAAGACTTATTAACAACCTGCATTATGCAGCTGACACAATCTTGCTTGCTGAAAGTGGAAAGGACCTGAGGTACTTACTAATGAAGATCAAAGACCACAGCTTTCAGGATGGATTGATTGCACCTCAACAAAAAGAAAACAAAAATCCCCACAACTGGACCAGTGAGCAACATCCTGAGAAATGGAGAGAAGACTGACGTTGTCAACGGTTCCACTGTAGCTTCACAATCAACTCCCATGGAAGCAGCAGTCAAAAAATCAAAGGACTCATTCCATCGCGCAAATTTGCTGGGGAAAAAAAAAAAAAAAATTTTTTTTTTTTTTTTTAGGACCTCTTTAAAGTGTTGAAAAGCAAAGATGCCACCTTGAAGACTAAGGTGTGCCTGACACAAGCCATGGTATTTTCAATCCCATCATATGCGTGTGAAAGCTGGACAATGAATAAGGAAGACTGAAGAAGAGCTGACGCCTTTGAATTGTGGTGTTGGCGAAGGATATTGAATATACCACGGACTGCCAAAAGAACGAACAGATCTGTCTTGGAAGAAGTGCGGCCTGAATGCTCCTTAGAGGCAAGGATGGCGAGACTGCATCTTACATACTTTGGACGTGTTGTCAGGAGGGATCAGTCCCTGGAGAAAGACATCATGCTTGGCAGAGTACAGGGTCAACAGAAAAGAGGAAGACCCTCAACGGGGTGGATTCACACAGTGGCTGCAACAATGAGCTCAAGCATAACAATTGAAAGAATGGCACAAGACCAGGCAGTGTTTCATTCTGTCACGCACAGGGTCGCTATGAGTAGAAACCAACTCAATGGCACCTAACAACAACAACATGAGTCAGAATCAACTCTATGGCAACGGGTTTGGTTTGGTATCTAATCTTTGGCTGAAGGGTCAATCTCAGGAGTGACTTCAGTACTGAGTTAAAAGAGTGTCCGAAGTCCATACTCTCGAGGTTTCTCCAGTCTCTGTCAGACCAGTAAGTCTGCTCTCTTTTTGTGAGATTGAATTTTGTTCTACATTCTTCTCCTGCTCTGTCCTGGCCAGGGACCTTGGTGGCATAGTGGTTAAGAGATACGGCTGCTAACCAAAAAGTTGACAGCTCGAATCCACCAGGCTCTGCTTGGAAACTGTATGGGACAGTTCTACTCTGTCCTATAGGGTTGCTGTGAGTCGGAATCAACTTGACTGCGACAGGTTTGGGTTTGTTTTGGTTTTTTTTTTTTTTTTTGGTTTTCTGCCTTGGCCGGCTGATTTTATCAACCCTTTACTGCCATCTGCTGGCGATCCTCGGTATGCCCGCTCGCTGGCTTAATGTTAGACCAGACACTCTGCTTAGAAAGCTGCTGTTATGGGCTTTACCAAAACCCTCCTAATTCCTACTGGTGTCCCAGACATAATAGATTCAGATTAAGGCTCACACATTATTTCACAAGATAACAGACGGTACTTAGAACAGAGAATTTATTCAGTGGAACCTCCATTTAGTAGGACTCACCACACACTGAACATCAGAAGAGGCTTTTCAAACAGCTCCTACTAAAAAAAAAAACCTACTAAAACTACCCAAAAAATGCCTGGAAATCTAAACAGGTTTTGTTACTGACCACAGACCTTATTTATGCTAAATTCTCAACTTTTGGGGCACTCTATAATTTATCAGAACGCTCTCTGAAGAGACCCTAATTGCCTGTCCTTTCCATTAAAGGCGATACCATCTGTCTTAGAGTCTTTTAAGGACCGAATGCTGGCTTTTCCCGCATTGGCACTGGTGATGGGTCTGCATACACCTATTGTTTTTCATTCCTGCCGCCCTCCTATAAAGGATGGTGGCCAGACTGGGGAGGGATTACGGAGCATAAAACTTCAATTACCAAGGTCCTCACCAAGTATGCTGATTTGGAATCCTGATAGTCTGAGTATGCCTAAGCCAGAACTTTGCCTAAATTCCACAGGCGTTAGGGGGCAGGATAACTCCAAACCGACATACATGAGAAATATCCTCCCATAATGTGGTCTTGGGTCCTCCTCAGTCTACACACCTGTTGACCCAAAGGCAACTCTCTGCACTCTCAGCCCCCTTCCTATACACTCAAAGATGGTGGGAGGAGGGATTCCACCAAGATCATGAGATGTCCTTATATGGTCTTCTTCCTATGATTGGCTTTATTGAGGCTTTTTTTGGCTCTTGGCATGGGTATAGGACACTCCCAACCCAAACTGCCAAGTTCACCACTGCTATCTTTAGCTCTCCCTTTTATTGGGCCCCCATACCTCACCTAATAGGACAGGTTTTATTGGGTCCCCACACCTCACCTAATAGGACACCTCCCCATCAGAGCCCCTCACCCACAGCCTCTTAATGGCACGCATCAAACAACATGTTTAACTTCCAACCATACAGATAGCATCTTTATTGCACTCCTATTAAACCCTCCTCACGATCTTCTCTGATTGTAATTAGTTACTTCCTAGGCAACAAACAAGATTTGACCTGCTAAAACTATAAAACTCTTAGAAGAAAACGTAAAGGTAAATCTTCATGACCTTAGATTTGGCAAAGGTTTCTTTGATCTATAACACAAGAAACAAAAGAAAAATTAGATACATTGGATTTCACCAAAATTAAAAACTTTTGTATATCAAAGGACACTATCAAGAGGGTGAAAAGACAACACTGTGAAAATGTCAATTCTACCCAAAGCGATCTACAGATATAATGCAATCCTGATCCAAATACCAACAGCATTCTTTAACGAGATGGAAAAATGAATCATCAACTTTATATGGAAAGGACAGAGGCCCAGGACAAGCAAAGCATTATTGAATAAAAAGAACAAAGTAGGAGGCCTCACATTACCTCCTCTCAGAACCTACTATACAGCCACGGTAGTCAAAACAGCCTGGTACTGGTACAACCAACAGACATAGATCAATGGAACAGAATTAAGAACCCAGATGTAAATCCATCCACCCACGGTCAGCTGATCTTTGACAAAGGACTAAAGCCCATTAAATAGGGAAACCAAACCAACACCTTTGTGGTCAAGTCTATTCCGACTCATAGTGACCCTATAGGAAAGAGTAGAATTGCGCCATCGGGTTTCCAAGGAGAGGTGGGTGGATTTGAACTGCCGACCTTTTGGTTAGCAGCAGTAGCTCTTAACCACTGTGCCATCAGGGCTCCAAATGAGGAAAAGACAGTCTTTTTAACAAATGGTGCTGGCAAAACTGGAGGTCTATCTGTAAAAAAATGAAACAGGACCCATACCTCACACCATACAAAAAAACTAACTCAAAATGGATCAAAGACCTAAATACAAAACCTAAAACGATAAAGATCATGGAAGAAAAAAACAGGGACAATGCTATGTGCCCTAATACATGTCATAAAGATAATACAAGCCATAACTAACAATGCACAAACACCACAAGATAAACTAGACAACTTGGAGCTCCTGAATATTCAACACTTATGTATTTTGGGTTATGCTTATCAAAAGACTTGACCAAAAGAAGACCTACAGACTGGGAAAAAAAATTGGCTACGACATAGTCGACAAAGGTCTAACCTCTAAAGTCTATAGAACACTTCAACAACAAAAAGACAACCCAATTTAAAAATGGGCAAAGGATATGAAGAGACACTTCACCAAAGAAGACATTCAGGAGGCCAAAAGACACATGAAGAAATGCTAGTGATCATTAGCCATTAGAGAAATGCAAATCAAAACTACAATGAGATGCCATCTCACCCCAATATTAATGGTACAAATCAAAAAAACAGAAAATAACAAATGTTGGAGAGGTTGCAGGCAGAATGGAACTCTTATGCACTGCTGGTGGGAATGTAAAATGGTACAACCACTATGAAAACAATATGATGCCTCCTTAAAAAGCTGGAAATAAATATACCATAGCATTCAGCAATCCCACTTCTTGGAATATATCCTAGAGAAATAAGAGCCATCACCCAAGTAGACATATGCACACTCATGTTCACTGCAGCATTATTCACAATAACCAAAAGATGGAAACAACCTAAGTGCCCATCAACAGATGAATGGATAAAGAAACTACGGTACAAACACACAATGGAATAATAGGCAACAATAAAGAACAATGATGAATCTGCAAAACATCTCACAAAATGGATGAATCCAGAGGGCATTATGCTAAGTGAAATAAGTCAATCACAAAAGGACAAATGCTGTATGAGACCACTATTATAAAAACTCAAGAAAAGATTTGTGTACAGAAAAAAAAAAATTTGATGGTTATGAAGAAGGAGAGAGGCTAGGGAGGGGAAATCATTAACTAAATCAAAGCTTTAACTTTGGTGAAGGGAAAGACAACACACAATATAGGGGAAGTCAGCACAACTTGACCAAGGCAAAGTCATAGAAGCTTCCTAGACACATCCAAACACCTTAGGGGTCCAAGTTACTGGGGCTGAGGGCTGGGGACCATGGTCTCAGGGGACAGCTAGGTAAATTGACAACAGTTTATAAAGAAAATGTTCTATATCCTACTTTGGAGAGTAGCATCTGGGGTATTAAAAGCTTGTGAGTGGCCATCTAAGATACATCTATTGGTCCTATCCCGTCTAGAGCAAAGGCGAACGAAGAAAATCAAAGATATAAGGAAAATATTAGTCCAAAGGACTAACGAATGGACCACAGGAACCACTGCCTTCACCAGCCTGAGCCCAGAAGAACTAGATGGTGCCTGGCTACCACCAGCAACCATTCTGACAGGGATCACAATAGAGGGTTCCGCTCAGAGCGCGAGAAAAAGGTAGAACAAAATTCAAATTCACAAAAAAAGACCAGACTTACTGGTCTGACAGAGACTGGAGGAACCCGCAACACTATGGCCCACAGACACCCTGCAAGCACAGAACAAAAGCCACTCCTAAACAAAGATTAGATAGGCCTATAAAACAAACAATAACACAAGGGAGGAACATGCTTCTTAGTTTAGTCAAGTATACAAGACCAAATGGGCAACACCTGCCCAAAAGCAAAGGTAAGAAGGCAGGAAGGGAGGAAAACTGGACAAATGCATGTCGGGAACCAGGGTCTAAAGGGAAACGGGAGGGGCGAGGGTGTGCTGACACATGCGGGTATTGCAACAAATGTCACAAAACAATTTGTGTATAAATTTTTGAATAAGAAACTAATTTGCAATATAAACTTTCACCTAAAGCACAATTAATTTAAAAAGAGTGAAAAGACAACCCACAGAACAGGAAATATTTGTAAAATGTATCTTTGATAAGGGTCTGGTATTCAGAATACATAAAAAAAAAAAACTCTTACAAGTCAACAACAAAAAGACAAACTATCCAATTTTAAAATAGGCAAAGGACCTGAACAGGTATTTCTCCAAAGAAGATATACAGATGGCCAACAAGCACATAAGGGGACACAGACATTTTTGTCTCTCTTCCTGGCAGGACGTGAACAAGGAACCACACAACTCCAGGAGACACTGGTAGCTATATTGTGACTGCAAGGTGCACCAACCTTGGAGGAAGCCAGTACCTTAGAAGACAAAGGAGAGAAACAGAAAGAAACTAGGTTCTTGGTGCCATCGCTTTATTTCTGGATTATTTATTTACCTGAGCCCTTTACTGTTTAAGCCAATTTGAGTTAGGTGTTCTGTAACCAAAAGTCTCCTAACACACAAAATGCATTTGTGAGTAGCCAGAGGTTCTTAGGAGTTGTAGCCAACTGGGTTCCCACGGAAGCTGACTCTGAGATGGAGTGCAGGGTGCGGGATGTTTATTAAGCAGTGCCTACAAGATCAACAACTGAGTAGGGGTGGAGAAGTACGCAGCACTGAGCGGAGGGAACAGTAGAGCTGCAGTGCAGGCCCAAAGACAGTCCCAGCTGGACCTTACAGGGAGTAATGGAGCCAGAATAGCCCTTCAGAGTTGTTCCAAGTTGGGCCAGGATGGCTGGGCCTTTATACTTGTGTATCTAGCAGTCGTTGGATGTGGGAAGGGGCTTGAACGTGGTCATGAGGCAGCTCTCTCCAGGTGAGGCAATCCCTGACGGATCTGACCCCTGAAGGATACCAACAACACTCCCAGTAGCTAAAGCAACAAGTCCTTGCTTAAAGAGGGATCCAGTCAATGCACCTCTAAGTCCACCACAGAAGAGTGTATGTAGTGTGGAGTTGTAAACGAATGTGCACTCAAGTATGAGTTTGAGTTCATGCCCATAGGCAACTGGGGTAAAGGCACTGAACAGACAAATGGCCGGACCCGAAGAGAGATGGTCATCAGCAGTGCAGGCCCTGCAAATCCCCAGGTATATTAAACTTTAGTGGTCTGACCCTCTGTTCCTGGCACTGGCTTTGACACGTCTGGGCACAAATCCGAAGGAAAACTGAGTTCCCACCGAACTAGAGAGGGAGACGCCCAGAGCCAGGGTGATGGAGAATCAGCAGGTGGTTCACGCCCTCACCGTTGCTGAAAAATGTTGGCTTTAGGCTTAGTTTGCTCTTCTTTTTCTAGTTCCGCAAGTTGCAGAATTAGGTTACTGATTTGAGATTTTCCTTAGTGGTTAAGAGCTACGGCTGCTAACCAAAAGGTCAGCAGTTCAAATCCACCAGGCACTCCTTAGAAATCATACGGGGCAGTTCAGTGCCTAAAGGTTGGTAGCTCAAATCCACTCAGTGGCACCACGGGAGAAAGATCTGGCTATTTGTTTCCATAAAGATTACAGCCGAGAAAATGCTCTAGAGCACTTCTACTCTGCACGATAGGGGTCACCGTGAGTCAAAATCAACTCGACAGCAATGGATTTGTTTCCCACCCCCCTACCCCAGTATTATTAGGTACATTTTTATATGTTCTTAATGACTTTTTTATCATTATGAAACCCTGGTGGCGTAGTGGTTAAGTGCTACAGCTACTAGCCAATGGGTCGGCAGTTCAAGTCCTCCAAGCACTCCTTGGAAACTCTATGGGGGCAGTTCTACTCTGTCCTACAGGGTCGCTGTGAGTCAGAATCGACTCGACAGCACTGGGTTTGGTTTTTTGGTTTATAATGTCCTTGTCTCATATAACAGTGTTATGTATTGAATTGTGTCCCCCAGAAATATGTGTTGTAAATCCTAACCTCTATGCCTATGGTTATAATCTCATTTGGGAATGGTTTTTTTTTGTATTATGAGACTGGATATTAGAGCCCCAAAATATATGAAGCAAATTCTGACAGAATTGAAATGAGAAATAGTTCTACAATAATAGTTGAAAACTTCAATATACCACTTTCAACAATGAGCAGAACATCTAGAAAGGATATCAGTAAGAAAATACAGGATTTGAACAACACTATAAACCAACTATGGGGGCATTAGTAGTTCAGCGGTAGAATTCTTGCCTTTCACATGGGAGTGTCTTCAGTTAATCTCTTCTGAAATATAAAGGAGATTAAACAAGCGAGCCAATAAGCAGAGATGGGCAAGGAGAGGAAGGTCACCCAGGAGCAGAAGCTCAAATGAGACAAGGACCTTCCTCCAGAGCCAAGAGAGACAGAAAGCCTTCCCCTAGAGTCAGGGTACTGAATTTGGACTTCTAGCCTCCTAAACTGTGAGAAAATTGTTTGTTAAAGCCATTTACTTGTGGTATTTCTGTTACAGCAGCACTAGATAGCTAAGACAAACAGGTTTTGACTTAAAGTCACCTCAGCTCGCTTTTGGCTACTATTTCCATGGAATATTTTTTTCCATCCTCTCACTTTTAACCTATTTGTGTCTTTGGGTCTAAGATATATCTCTTATAGACAGCATATAGATGGATCATGTTTTTTAATTCATTCTGCCACCCTCTGCTTTACATTGGAGAATTTAACCCATTTACATTTAAGGTAATTACAAATAAGGAAGGACTTATTTCTGCCATTTTGCTATTTGTTTTTTGTTTGTCAAATCTTTTTTGTCCATCATTTCCTCCAGTGCTGCCACCATTTGTGTTTCATTGCTTTTTTGTACTGAACCATTCTGATACCCTTCTCCTTGCCTTTTGTATATATTTTTAAAATATTATCTTTATGGTTACTGTGATGGTTAAGATTGTATGTCAACTTGGCCAGGCCATGATTCTCAGTGTTAATATGTGACCACCTCCATGATGGGATCTGCCATGAGCAGCCAGTCAGTTGAAAGGGAGTCTCCTTGGGCATGTGCTCTGTATCTGAATATAAGTGGAAGTGGATCTTCTGGATTTTCCCTGTTGTGAATCCTATGGCTGCCTCCTGTTTGTCTAACCTCCGGTTCTTGCAACTTAAGGTAGCAGCTAACCAGCCAATCTTATGATTCATCAATCTTCACAGCCTGTGAGCAAGAGCCCTACCAATCTTGGGTTTGCCACCCCCTCCAGCTAAGTGAATCAGGAGAAGTCTTACAGTCTTGCCTGCTGATCTTGGGATTTGTCCATCTTCATAGCCTGTGAACAAGAGCCCTGCTCTTCAACGTGCTGATATTGGGTTCACCAGCCCCTGTGACTATGTCAATCAGAAGAAGCCCCTATCCTGATCCATGGACTTGGGACATCCCAGCCTCTACAATCACCTGAGCTGTTTCCTTGATATAAATACATTTTTTATATATAGATTTATACGCTTTACTGCTTTTGATTCTCTGGAGAACCCAGCCTAAGACAGTTACCGTGAGAATTACATTTAACATCTTAAATTTAAAATGGCCTAGTTTAAATTGATACCAACTTCAGTAACATATAAAAACTCTATTCCTATACAGTCCTCCCCCTGCCTTTATGTAGTTATCATAAATTACATCTTTAAACATTATGTGCCCAAGATCATAAATTCATATTTTATTATTTGTCTTTTGGAATCACACAGGACATAACTACCAAAGTTACAGGCCAAATATACCATAAAACTGATCCTTATATCTGCCCATCCAGTTACCTTTATCAGAGATCTTTCCTGTCTACATGTCTTCAAGTCGTTGCCGATTGTCCTTTTAGTTCTAACTAAAGAACTCCCTTTAGCACCTCTTGCAGGCCAGGTCTAGTCGTCATTCACTCCCTCAGCTTTTGTTTATCTTGGAATGTCTTAATTTCTTTCACTCTTGAGTTTGCCAGATACAGATTTCTTCGTTGACAGTTCTTTCATTTCAGCACTTATAGTATGTCATCCCACTGCATTCTGGCCTCCAAGGTTTTAGAGAGGAAATAGGCCTTAGTCTTATTGAGTATCCCTTGTATGTGACAATTAGCTTCTCCTGCTTCTTTCAGGATTCTCTCTTTATCTTTGGCTTTTGAGTGTTTGATCATATTTTGTCTCAGTGTGGATCTGTTTGGGTTTACCCTACTTGGAGTTCATTGAACATCTTGGTTTTGTAGATTCATGTCCTTCACCAAATTTGGAAATTTTCTGCCATTACCAAACTTTTACACAAGTAACACGTGCTTTCTATATTTGTTTGCCAAACACGCCCTCCCCCCAGGGGATATTTTTGTAAGCACCACTATGCCAATTTTTTTACATGTTGCTATAAAAAAAATTAGCATACAGCATGTTACGGATTGAATTGTATCCCCTAAAAATACATGTCAACTTGACTAGGCCATGATTCCCAGTATTGTGTGACTGTCCATCATTTTGTCATCTGATATGGTTTTCCTGTGTTGCAAATCCTTCTGTGTTGTTAATGAGGCAGAATTAGAAGCAGATGTGTTAAGGAGGCAGGACTCAATCCATAAGATTAGGTTGTGTTTTAAGTCAATGTCTTTTGAGATATAAAAGAGAGAAGCGAGCAGAGAGGGTGACCTCATACCATCAAGAAAGTAGTGCCAGGAGCAGAGCACATCCTTTGGACCCAAAGTCCTCGCACTAAGAAGCTCCTAGACCAGGGGAAGATTGATGACATGGACCTTCCTCCAGAGCCAACAGAGAGAGAAAGGCTTCCCCTGGAGCTGATGCCCAGAATTTGGACTTTTAGCCTCCTAAACTGTGAGAGAATAAACTTGTTTGTTGAAGCCATCCACTTGTGATATTTCTGTTATAGCAGCACTAGGTAACTAAAACAGCATGCTTACAAAAATACCTTGCGTGGGGAGGGTGTGGTTGACAAATGAAGGAGTCATGCACTATTTGCATAAAAACACAGTATTTCTTCAAATATTGTTTCTTTTTCTCGCTCTTCTCTTTCTGGGATTCCATGATGGCCCACAGTTCCATGAGGCTTTGCTCAGATTTCTTGATCCTTTTTTTCTTTTTGCTCTTCAGATTTCAATACTTTTAATTGTCTTATTTTCTAGTTCACTGATTCTTTCTCTTGTCAGTTCAAATCTGCTATTGAGTCCTTCCTTTTTTCTCCATTTGTTATATCTTTCAGCTCCAGGATTGTTTGGTTTCTTTTTATAATGTCTCTTTACTGGTATCCTTGTTTTTTCATATACTGTTTTCCTGATATCCTCTAGTTTTTTTATCCATGTTTTCCTGTAGTTCTTTGAGTATGTTTAATACTGCTGTCTTAAAGTCTCCTAGTCTGTCCCTTTTCCAGGCTTCCATAGAGATAATTTCTCTCCCCTTGTCTTGTTCTTTTGAGATTTTCTGTGCTTTGTGCTTTGAGATTTTCTGGTGAAACTAGAATGTTAAAATATTACAGTGTGTTAGCACTGAGCACGTGTGTGGCTGTCTCCATTCTCCCATATACATGGTGACTTCAAATGCACTAATTTTTGCAAGAAACACTCAAGCTGTCACAGCCTTAAGTCTTTATTTGCTGCCTCCTTCCTCACCCTTCATGAGCCTGATTCTGGCCCAACGTAGGCTGCAGTCCTTCAGGCAGCTCCCATATAGATCGTAACAGATACACTGACCAGTCCTCCAGCCAAGTCTGCCTTAATCACTCCAGAGCCAGAGATCAGAGCCCCCTGTTTGAGAACACAAACTGTGGTTTGCCTCTGCTGCAGCCACCTAGCTGCTCTGCCAGCAGGGAGGGGCAAGGATAGCAGAAAAATAAGTTTTTCTACTGTTTAAAAGTCGCCTTTTTCTTGTTTCAGTGTGCAGTTACAGCAACCCTCCGCCTACTTTTCATAGTTCTTACAGAGTTCAGAGTACAGATTTCTAGCTGCTTTTCTTGGTGCTCATGTGACAGGTTCAGCACCTTAGATCTGCTCACACTGCCATCTTCCCAGAGGTGCTGCTAGAGAACTCTTGAGCCTCAGATGCAGTTAGCACAGCTGCCCACCCCTTATCCTAAGACAAAGTCCATTCCTATCACATCTTCTACAAGGCTTAGTTGGGAACCCCCGACACTGGCAAAGAGCAAATACAAATCCAGTTTTATTTGTTGAAGGAAATGGCAAACTTGACTGGGAATTCTCACTACCCAGCAGCACCAATCTGGCCAGAAAGAAGGTAAAAAAAAAAAAAAAGGAAATAAGGAAGAGAGGGAGGGTGAGAGAAAGAGAAGGAGGTGGGGAGACAGAGGGAGGGGGAAAACAAGGAAAGAACTGAAAATTAGGGTCTACCCCAGATGAGGACGTGGTCTTGGAAGGAGACAATTCAAGGTTCCAGGTGGGAGGAAGAAAGCAGGGAAGGGAGGAGTAGTCCGTGACACTGCCAACTAGAAGGGCAGCAGCTCCTCCACAGGGATGTTGAGGATGACGTCCATTTCTGGGGTGCACCTGGTAGGAAGCAGCAGAGAGGAGTGTAAGAGGCCAAGCAAGGATGACATCGTTGGGGGGTAGAAGGAGCACATCCCTCAGGAGAGCCCTTCTCTTTAGAATACTGGCATTTACTGGGGGAGCCCCATTCCAAAACCTTGCAGCCCAACTGTATGCACAGGCACGTAAGACAAAAGAGCCACAGATGGAAAAGGAACAGGTTTGGCAGGACTAACGTTCCCCTGAAGACATCTGACGTCAAGGAGGAGCAGAAACCCCACCTCTGAAATGTTGAGGCGCCTCGGGGACGAGCACTTTCTTTGGAGCCAGAATGACTGAGCTGGAAGCCTTGCTCTGTGTTACCCTGAGCAAGCTATCTCTCCTCTCTAAGCCTCACTCCTTCAGTTGACACCTACGTAACATGCACCCACTCTATGCCAGGCATCAGGAAAGCCTCAGTTTCCAGAGCATGGCTAGACTAAGAGTCAGCTCCAGAAAGATCACTTACTTGGGTCTCCGAAGCAGGACATCCTCAAATATGATCTCTCGGCGATCCCGGATCTGGGCTTGGAGTTGTTGCACCTGGGCCCTTAATAAGGGCATTTCCTCTGTAAACTGGTCAATAAACTGAGGAGAGAAGCACAGCAGAAGTAAAAAACCAAAGGGCAGTATGGACAACGAGTAGAGACATCTAGAGGAATGGCATGGGCTTTGTCACAGAGCCAGCCCGGACTCCTGAGAGGAACGTTCCAGTATAGGCCTGGCTGGCTCACAAGTTAGTGACAGCATTCGATGGTGTTGATAAAGGTGCGGGGATCATGGAGAATGGTGGCAGTCTTGATAATGAGAATGTGGACTAGTGGAGATGGTGAAGGCCACTCACACTGATAGATGCAAAAGGAAGGTGCAAGATGATGAAAATTAATGGAAGAGGATGGTGATAGTTAAGTTCATTAACAATAAGACAATTGTCAGTGATAAAAATTATGGGGTGAAGGGGGGTGATTCCTGACAGTAAAATGCATAATGACTGAACAGGTATTACTTGATGATGTTGCTGACAGGTCACAACCAATGATGTTGGTTAATAAGGGAAGGCCCTCGCTAACTCCCTTCCCAGATAAACAACAAATGAAAGTAATGTCAACTTTACTTGGAAGGCTAATACCACAGTTCGAGATTTCCTGAGTGCCAGATTAGGACAAGCTTGACTTCCACAGGTCCTAGGGACAGCCCACCCCTCTGCTCCTTCAGAGAGGGACCATTACCTTCCTTGCCCACTCACATCTCTGAACTCGTCCATGTATTTCAGCATTTCTTGGTTATCCCGGGTGTTCTGTACAAGAACCTCCTGATGGGGATCCAGGACTTTCTGTAGACGAAGGAGAAGAAGGGGACCTGGAGGTTGAGGACAAGGAAGACAGCAGGGCCCACCAAAGCAGCCTGGCTACTCACCATGACCAGAGATTTTAGAAGACCTTTTTCCTTCCTCTGAATCTTATTGGACAACGACTGCAGGACCATCTTGCGCATCTCACTAAGTTCGTCCAACTCATCCTGAGGGCCAGCAAAAGGGTGTTGACCACCAGCCTGCCTCATGTATGGTCCAGGAGCACAGGATGAGGCGCTCACCTACCTGCTGTCTGTCTCTCGTCTGCTGGAGCTGGCGCAGAAGGTTGGCAATCTGGACCAATCTGACCGGATACTCATGGTCCATGTAAGTGCTCAGGAAGTTCACTTCCTCATGCATCTTCTTGATTTTGGCATCCAGCTGCTCCACCTGCTTCTCCAGGTCTCGGGATGGGTCGGGGAGGTCAGGAGGGACAGAAGGCAGGACCCTCCCTCAAGGATCCCCCCAGGAGGCCTAAAGGCAATGCTCTCCTTGATCAATGGATTGGTGTCTGGGCTGAAGCAAGCTCATGGGCTGGGAGGCAGGGAAAAATGAAGCCCGTAAAGAGTCTACCACTCCTACAGGAGAAAAGGCAACACTAAGCAAGAAGTGGAAACTAAACTGGGTACAAGATCCCTGGACTAGTTCCAGCTCTGTCAATACTCATCGCTCTCTGGATCTCTGCTTCCTCGCACACACACTCCCAGGAAAATGAAACCAGGGGGATGGGGCAACACTGGTTCCAAAGACAGGAACACAACAGGATTAAGACAAAGTCTATCCTGCCTTCCTCCATAGAGAGGATACCCAAGGTCTGAGGCCGCCAGACACACTGCCCCACCCCTCAGAAGGGTTACAGTGGGATGGGAGCTAGGAGACCTGGGTTCTGGCCCAGCCACTGATTCTCAGAGAGTCCTTAGCAGGAAATATAGCTAGGCTGGGATTGGATTCTGGCTCCTAGCTATGTAACCTTAGGGAGGCTACTTCACCTCCCTTAGCTTCGGTTTTCTCATCTGTAAAATTGGAGAACAGTTCTTGCTTCACAGGGGGTTTTAACGACTAAGTGAGAGTGTGCCCATAAAAATGCAGACACACAGGGCCTAGAAGGTGCTTGGTAAGTCAGCTATTAGCTCTGCATTTTATCAGTTCTATCTGCCTAAGAAGGGAGGTACAAGGTGAATGCCCTGCAGCTGACCTTCCCAAAAAGCCAGGGATGAGGGCCAAGGAGTCCACTCCAGAGATTCTTACAATTTATCTGAGATTCCTCCTTCTCCTCCCACTCCTGGAGTTCACATTTCAATTCCTCCAGCCTCTTCTTGTTTGAATACTCCAAAATGTCGATGACATTCTGCAAGACGGTGGAGTCAGTTCATTCCCAGCCTCTGGCTGGCACTGCCAAAGATGGGGGCCCTCAGGAGGTGGGGAGCACAGCCTGCTATGGCCACTTAGCACTTCTTCAGAGGAGTCCCCAAACACAACCCCACTCCCAGGCCCAGCAAACAGACCAGAGGCTGGAGAAGATGCCTATAGCCCCTGCCCTCTCCAAACTTTCCCCTCCCCTAGCACCCTATCTCAGGCGATGGTCCTACCATACACCCAAACACACAAGCCCAGGCCCAGGCATCAGTCCCTACTTCACTCTCTCATCTGAATGTCACCAGGTTGTATAGATTCACCCCACATGCAGCTCCAATGGTCACGCCTTTCTCTCCATCTCCAGTGCCACTATCATATTCAAGTTCTCGTCATCTCCCACCAGCAATACAGCAAAAGCTACTCCTAAATAGTCCTCCTTTGCTCTATTCTCCACACAACAGTCAGAATCGTTCTTTAAAAAAACAGCTGACCATGTCCTCCTCCTATTTAAAACCCTCCAGTGGCTCCCTACTACCCTCTGGAAAAGTCCAATCTCCTTATCTTAGCCAACAAGGCTCACAGGTCTGGCCTGTGCCAACCTCATCTCTCTCTGATCACTTCCTCACATTTCATTGTCCAGCCACACTAAACAACATGCTATGTTCCCTCTTACCCCGGATCTTGTGCACACCATTATCTCTGCCCAGAACACTCTCCCACTCCCTCCCAGTTAACACCTACTTCTGCAGGTTTGTCCCCAAGCATCTCTTTCTCCAGGAAGCCTTCCTGATCCTCCCATGTCTTGGTTAGGGCCCCCTCTGAGCTCAGTAAGTCCCCCACCCTCATAACAATACATGTGCAAGGTTTTCTGCCTGTGACGCCACTAGACCGTGAGTTTGATGTGCATGAGGGTGTCCTGCTCAATGCAATTTCCCAAGGGCCTGGCCCGTAGGAGGCAACTGGAATGAACAAAACATGTATAAATGGACCAACAGAGGAAAAGCAGAGAATGACTTTATCTTAAGTCTAGAGAATTTTCTACTACGTTTCTTTGGGCTGAATAACTCTATTTCCTTACTCTTGGTCCCCAAGAAGTCAGAATTCTCCCCTCATCTCACAGGCTCCAGGTGAGCTCAATCCTTCCGCTCCCTGCAATCTGTAGTCAGAGGGCAATTATTTTCAATTAAGCCATTTTCTCAAGACGCTTCTCCACCCAAAACTCCTGGGTCCCCTGTTAACTTTCAGCCCTCTCACCCCAGGGTCACCAAGCCTGTCCTAGAGGAGGCAGAGGATGCTCCCTGGGTTCTCTGCAAAGTCAATCTTCCCCACAGACTGTAAGTGCTGCCACCGGGATGAGGGCAGAGACAACACCACAGTGGAAAGAGCGCAGGTCCTGGTGCCAGTGTGCCTGGGTTCAAATCTCTGCTCTGACACTTGCTAGCCGGGTGGCCTTTAAGCAAGTCATCTAGGCTGTGTGTTTACCTGTCTTCACGTGTAAAATAAGGATGATAATAGTATCCACCTTGCTGTAAGAATTATATGTATCTATATGTATGTGGCACAAATGTTTAGAAGCTCAACTACTAGATGAAAAGTTGGCAATTCCAACCCACCAAAGGCTCCTCAGAAGACAAGCCCGGCGATCTGCATGGAGCAGTTCTACTCTGCACACACAGGTTCGCCATGAGCCCAAACCAACTCTTCGGCATCCAACAACGTGTGTGTATACAGTACTTTCTATTATATTGTACAGATTATAGCAGCTATTTTCTCTTGCACATTTACAGAGAACCACGTGAGGAAACTGAAGCTCCAAGAGGTCAGATTAACTCACAGATACTCTCCCATCTAGTGAGCATTTGGACAAGACTCCACCTCGGTCCGATCCCAAAGCCCCAGTGGATGGGGCAAAAGGGGAAGGATGCATGTTTGGGGTGAAGGAAGCCGCCGGTGGGACGCAGAGGGCAGGAGAGGGCGCCAGAGCGCTCGGAGGGCAGCGGCAGCCGTGGGCACCCGCGCTGCGCAGGGAGCTGAGGCGGGGCTGCGTGCCCGTGCGGGGTCTTACCCCGAGGATAGTCTGCTGCTGCAGCATTTCCCGCACTTTCAGGGCCGTGCTGTCCTCCATGTCTTGGATGGTCTTGACCAGGTCCTGGTTGACCTTGGTGAGGAAGTTCTCGTGGTTCTGGAGCATCTGGAGCGAGGTGCGCCTGTTCCTGAGCACCAACTGCGGACGAAAGGAAGGGAGGCGGCGCTGCGCCGGGCCGACAAGAGCCTCTGGGAGCCTAGGGACCAACGCCTTCCCGCCGGACACCCGCCCCCTTGTGGCCGCGACTGGTAAATGCGGCCGAGCTAGGCGGCGGTTCCCTTTGTCTTCGCGTCAAAGCATTTCGCCTGCTAGGTTACTATTTCATGCATTCCGAAACGTACCTTTTTCCCTAATTTTGCATCTCTGAAAGGGGGGGGTGTAAATACTTTTATTTATTAGTAGGAATTAAAATAAAGGTGTCTTACATCGATGGCGTCTTAGGATCAATAACATCCTAGTATTAATACCATAAATCCTGTGAAAGCTGGAACCTGTGTAAAGCGGAAACCTGTCAGAAAAGAAAAATTTTTTCCACTAAAACAAGCCATAGAAAAGTGGTAAAACTGCACCCTGTCAAAGGCAGAAAACTTCCGAGACCCAGAAAAATAAGGCAGTTCGGGCGAGTTCCGGCTCTCACAGGTTTCACTGTTATAATTAAAAACTGTTCTAGGGAAGTAAGAAAGTAGCAGAGGTGGCAGGCCATGTCTGGAGTTGACGCAGGGGAAGCAGTGAGTAGACGATTAAGGCCACCATTTCCTGTCGGGCTGCTGAGCTAAGTAAACACGGTACTCTCAACAAGGCCCCTGTGGAAGCAACAAGAGTCTGAAGGGTTAAACGTCTGGCCTAAGGTCACACCCAACAGGTACATAATGTCTAAAATAACAATAACAGAGCCTACCTACTCTGTGCCAGGCACTCTACCGCACTTGGCACATAGTATCATTTCATCCTCCAACTACCCTGTTGTTTTCTTTGCTTGGCTTCCTCCCCCACAGTGTTGTATTAAAAAGCTTGTTTCCTTTGCTGCAGGCCCCCCCGCCTCAGCTTTGCATCTGAATCCTGCTTTTGCTCAGAGGTTATACTTAAACCCCATTGACCCTGCCTAGTATGACTTAAGACTGTTGTTGATATAACTTGTATGAACTCCCTACTTGCAAACTCCTTAAAAATAACTTGCCTGCCGTCCTGGGGGAGCAGTCTTGGCGGCAGCAGCTCTGAATGACTCCTTTTCCTTGTACAACAAAATGAAGGTGCCTTTCCTGTTCTCCCACCTTGGTCTCCTTTATTGGCCAATAGGAGTCATGCCGAGTGAGAACCTGAGGTTTCCACTGGGTAACAATCTTATTGATAAATGGAGGCTCAGAGTGGTTAAGTGATTTGCCAAAAATCACACAGCCAGGAAGTGTTGGGGCTGAAATTGGAAAGCCAGACTTCTGACTCCCGATGTCTTTCCACTACACTGAGGCTTAAAACTAAAAAAAAAACAAGCCCATTGCTCTTGAGTTGATTCTGACTCTGGTGGTGCAGTGGTTAAGAGCTACTGTGAACTATGGCTGCTAACCAAAAGGTCAGCAGTTCAAATCCACCAGCTGCTCCTTGGAAACCCTATGGAGCAGTTCTACTCTGTCCTATAGGGTCGCTGTGAGTCGGAAGGCTTAAAGCTAAGGGGCTTAAAACTGCAAGCCACAGGTCTGGGATCTTAAATGCTAGCAAGTGTCCAGCTAAGATGCCTCAATTGGTCTCAACCCACCTGGAGCAAAGGAGAATGAAGAACACGAAAGACTCAAGGTAATTATGAGCCCAAGAGACAGAAAGGGCCACATAAACCAGAGACTGCATCAGCCTGAAACCAGAAGAATTAAATGGTGCCCGGCTACAACTGGAGAGCAGTGGGATGCAGACCTCAAATTCTTGTAAAAAGACCAGACTTGATGGTCTGACTGAGACTAGAAGGACCCCAGAGGTCATGGGTCTTCAGACCTTCTGTTAGCCCAAGACTGGAACCATTCCCAAAGCCAACTCTTCAGACAGGGACTGGACTGTAAGACAGAAAATCATAGTGGTGAGGAGTGAGCTTCTTGGCTCAAGTAGAGACACGAGACTATATAGGCAGCTCCTGTCTGGAGGGGAGATGAAAAGACAGAGGGAGACAGAAGCTGGCTGAATGGACATGGGGAATACAGGGTGGAGAGGACGAGTGTGCTGTCTCATTAGGGGGAGAGCAACTAGGAGTACATAGCAAGGTGTCTATAAATTTTTTTATGAGAGACTGACTTATAAACTTTCACTTAAAGCACAATAAAAATTAAATAAACAAAAAACTGCAAGCCGCAGCTGAACCACACAGTGAGTGAGACTTGGATGTTAGGCCTAGGCACACCTTGATTCAAAGCCCAGCTCTGCCGCTTACCATCTAAGGGAGCTGGGCAAGTTAATTAACCTCCCAGAGCCCTGTTATTCTCAAGGTGAGGAAACTAATACCTACTTCAGAGAGCTGCTGTAAAGATTAAAAGAGATATTATACATGAGAGTAGTGTCTCACACTCGGCATGCCCTCAGTGAACAGCAACTGTGATTACTCTCTCTGGCTCTCACCCTCCACCCCGACACACCTCTTTATTCTCTTCTTTCTTCCTTCTGTTCTTCCTGATTTCCCTGTCCTCTGCCAGAAACTACCCCTTCCTAACCCTTGCTCCCTTATTAATAGCTCAAATTATTAAGTGCTTACTATGTGCATTACTTCATTTCCTCCTTACGGCAACATTCTGAGATGGGCACTATTATTAGCCCACTTTATAGAAGCAGAAACTGAGGTTCAGTCACTTGCCCACATAGCAGACTGTTGTCATTAAAGTCTGGGCTCCTAGCCACTCTGCTGTCTTGCCTACACATCTCTAGACCAAAATATCTCAAAAATAGGGACCACGTGCATCTTGTGAAAAATGTCAGTCTCCCAGTCCTGGGCCTACTGAGCCAGTATTGTTGGGGCTGGCACCAGAAATCTGTATTTTTAACACACACCCCACTCCCAGGTGGTTCTAATAAACAGTATAATTTAATAGCTTCTGTTCTAGAAAGGGGTCTTCTCTGACCTCCAGATCTCTTGTAGAAACCCTGCTTTGCTTTATTCCTGCCCCTTACCCCAATTTCTAATTATAATTTATAATAGTGTGTCCCTCTTCCTTAATTTATTCTTCTCTAAGACTTACCACCATCCGACACACAGATATTTTTCTTACTGTCCTGTTGCTGGTATGTCTCCCCCCACCAGAATGTCATGCCAGGGAAGCAGGGACTTTGATCGTTTTGCCCCAGCTTCATCTCCAGCATGTAGAACAATGCCTAGAACTCAGTAATGTGGGTTGAATAAATGAATGATTATCCTTTGGCATTTTTTTAATTCATTTACTATGCGTCTCCCCGCTAAAGAGTAAGCTCCATAACAGCACAAACTGAAAGTCTTGTTCACAGCTGTACCTGGCATGGTGAAAACCTAAATCAGATCATGTCTCTGCTCTACTCAGAACCCTCCAGGGTCTTCCAGTCGTACGCAGCACAAAAACACAAGGTCTAATCACGGACAAGCTATCCCCATCGTTCCCCGCCACCTATTATCTTTCCTCCTCACTCACCTGCTCCAGCCACACCAGCCTCAGGACCTTTGTATGTATGGTTCCCTCTGCCTGGAACATTCCTCCTTCAGATGTCCACATGGCTGCTTCCTCACTTTCTTCAGGTCTCCGCTCAAATGTCCCCACCTTAGCAGCCTTCCCTGACCAGTCTAAAATAGTCACTGCCACTCTCTCCTCTGTGCCTCTCTAGCCTCTTAACTTCCTTATGCTTCTTCACAGCTCTTATCGTCACTGCACATATTATATATTTATTGGTTATGCTTATTGTCTGTCTCTCCCAGTAGAATGTGAGCTCTGCCTCCCTCAGGTCAGAAGCTATATCATGGCAGAGTCTTTACCACAGAACAAGGCCTGACACACTGTGGGCACTCAACAAATATTTGTAAAATAACTAAACAAATGAATATAAGAGACAGTATTAGGAACTGGTTAGGAGCCCAGATTTTAGAGCCAAATTGTCCAAGTTCAAGAGCTGTATCAAACAAAAACCCATAAACCGCCTGTCATGGATTGAAATGTATCCCCCCAAAATGTGTCAACTTGGGAAGGCCATAATTCCCAGGATTGTGTGACTGTTACCATTTTCTCATCTGATGTGATTTTCCCATATGTTGTAAGTCCTACCTCTATGATGTTAATGAGGCAGGATTATTGGCAGTTATATTAATGAAGCAGGACTCAATCTACAAGATTAGGTTGTGTCTTGAGTAAATCTCTTTTAAGAGATAAAAGACAGAAGCAAGCAGAGAGACATGGGGACCTCATAGCACCAAGAAACAAGAGCCAGGAGAACAGTGTGTCCTTTGGACCCAGGGTCCCTGCACTGAGAAGCTCCTTGACTGGGGAAGATTAATGACAAGGACCTTCTCCCAGAACCGAGAGAGACAGAAAGCCTTCCCTTAGAGCTGACACCCTGAATTTGGACTTCTAGCCTCCTAGACTGTGAGAGAATAAATTTTTCTTTGTTAAAGCCATCCACTTGTGGTATTTTTGTTATAGCAGCACTAGATAGCTAAGACAACACCCTTCAAAAGTCAGTAAAAATATAACATTAAAAACATGAGTTCCATTTTGATAAAAGATTCCACAGAAGATTTCTAATCAAAAGAGGGAAAATGTAGAACAGAATTTCAAATTCTCATGGAATCCAGACTTTCTGGAGCCATGGAGGGTAGATGAGCCCCTGAAACTACTACCCTGAGATCATTTTTAAACCTTAAACAAAAACAGCCCCTGAAGTCTTCTTAACACCAAAAAACCGTTTAGCTGAACTAGTAAAGAATGTCTGCCTTGAGCATTGTGCCCTTTTAAGACCCATCTATATGGGATCAAACTGACATCAGTAACTCGAAAGATCAGACAAGAAATTTAGGAGGCAGTGAGTATATGTTAATGGGGGCGGAACAACCCAGAAAAGGAGGGTGAGAACGATGCACAACTGGAAAAATGTAATCAATGTCACTGAATTATACATGTAAAAATTGGTGACTTGGCATTATGTTCTGCTATGTATATATTCTCAACACCAACAACAAAAATAAAATATTTTAAAAATATGTATGTATACGGGGAAAAAAAGGTTTCAAAGCAAATACATTTTTTCCTATTTCCTTATATAGTAGTCACTGTTCAGTGAGTTACTAAAAAATTTCTTTAAGAAATTTTCTGTATTATTTTGTAGCATATTTAGTATTTTACTTTCTGCTATGGACACTAAAGACCCTCCTTCTTTTAGTCATTTCAAATACTTTGAAACATTGTTCAGGTAATTACAGAAGCCACAAAACAATAAACAGTGAGAAACTTATTTACCTAAAATTCTACCAGTTAATGTGGAAAATTTAATAGTAAGCTTCTAACCCTTTCTCCAAGGTGCACTGTATTCCACAGAAGGTTAATTTACTGGAAATTTTAAGATGTTCAAGCCACTAGATGGTGTTCCTAATACAGTGAAATAAACAGTGATGCTGATAGTTTTCCTGAGTCTTAAACACAATGGTAAAAGCTTTGTTTAACTGGCTTCGACCCATGGTACTACCATTATCCAGGCTTTGTGACTTGGAGCAAGTCACTTACCTCCCTGCGCTTCAGTTTCCCCATTTGTGAAACAGGGATGATGATAAGTGTGCCCACAGGGTTGCTCTGAGGAGGAAGTGAGTCCAGTCTGGCACCCAAGAAGGTGCATGTTTGCTATAGCCATCGCCTACCTAGCTGCCCTAGGCCCAGTGCCCCCCATACCCTTAGTAGCCGAATTTTCGCCTGCATCTTCCCAGGGTCCAACTTCTCCCCTCTGCGCAGTTCTCGGTGACTCCTCGGCTGGCTTGCCACAGATAAGACGGACTTGGAGAGCAACGCTGAGGTAAATAAGAAAGGGCAGGGAAAGGATGAGAGTCCAGGCAGGCCGAGGGTCAGGTCCCAGGGAAGGCACCATCAATGTGATGGGGCACAGGGCCCTACCCCACCTGCTCCCAGCCCTATAAGGTGCCACAGTGAGACAGAGGATGGAGTTCACACCCATCGATAAGCTCCCCAGGCCCCACTCTGAGCCCTGACACGAGGGAGAGACAGGTCCAGAGGAAAGCAGTGACTGTGAGTGTGGGCAGAGGGGAGGACAGGGGCAGCACGGAGACAGTCAGGGACTCCTGCTCTCAGCCCTTCCATGCAGCAGAGAGTCGGGAACTCCCGCTCTTTGCGTCTTGCCAATAGCTGAGGCAGCACGGGACAGCAAGAAGACCAGAGTTGGGCAGGCCTGAGTCCAAATCCCTGTTCTCCCACTGACCTGACCAGTGGAAAGGTCAGGTGGGATAGGGGTTAAAGAACAAAAACTATAGTGCCACACAATCTGGGTTTGAATCCAGGCTCTACCTTCTTCTAGCTGTGTGACCTTAGCCATGTCACATGACTGCTGTGCCCTCGGCGTCCCCAGTGTGTAAAAAAGGAATAATCATGCCTGCCTCATAGGGCTGTGGTGAAGAATAAATAAGAAGTTACCGTCCATTAAAGGGTTTGGGATAGTGCCTGACACATACATACTCAGTACTGGATATACACTGCTAGTTGATACTAGTGTAATAAACCAGGGCTTCGAACCGGAACGGAACGGAAAACCAAAACCGAAAAATAACCCAAAATTTTCGCCAGGGTGAAACCAAAACATAAATCGAAAAAAATGTTTTCCTGAACCCAAATTGAAATCGAAAACCTTTTTTTTTTTCCCCCTCCACTATTTTCAGTTCAACAAGTTTTTAAATAGTAAGCAAGACCAATGGACCATTCATGTTTGATTTGCATCTGGCACCCATATACGCCGAATGCCCATGGCTGGGAAGGTCACAGTTCATCGTTTGCAGCGTGCAACGTTACTCGAGAGGGTTCACAGGCCAGGCAGAGTTTGCTATTTCCGCTCCGTGCCTGAGCGCTCTGTCCCCAGAGATGAGACAAACGCTCCGTGATTGAGAACACTCGGAAGTGAGAAATCTCAAAGAGCTGGCGAAACTGCACCAAAGTTCTGAACAGAGTTTCATGTGAACGGAAGCTTGTCAGGTGAATGTAAGCATTTTAAACGTATGTTATTCACATTTTTAAGTGTGATATTTAAACTCAAGAAATTGCGTGTAATTTTTTGATAATTTCACTCTTGCATTCAATCTCAATCTAAATGTACTCTCACATACTGTTTGTATTTCTATGTTTAAATTTCATATTTATTTCACAAATCAAAATGTTAATAAATCAGCCACTGGTGGGCGGAAAATTAGTTTCAACTGAGATATATAGTTATTTCACTGAAAACAACTTGATGGCATCACTATGAACTGAGGTTTTTCTTCGAAAGGCGCTGGTTAAATGTACAGGAATGTTGTAAAGTGGGCCTTGAAATGGAGGAAATCGGCAAACCCTGTGAATGTAAAATTGAAGTTATTCTGATTTTTCTAATGTACTGACCATGAGCGGCTAGAAGCCTTTTAATATATGCTGGCTCTAATTCATTTCTACAAATGTGTCTATGTATTCTATTCTCTTTATGTTATCAAAGTTTAAGACTTGTTTTTACCGTAATGTAATATACCCTTAAAACCAAACCCTTTGCCATCGAGTGGATTCCAACTCAGAGTAGAACTGCCCCGCAGGGTTTCCAAGGAGTGGCTGCTGAATTTGAACCGCTGACCTTTTGGTTAGCAGGCTAGCTCTTAACCACTGAGCCACCAGGGCTCAGTAATGTAATATAAAAAAAAAAAACCACTGCCATCGAGTCAATTCTGACTCATAGTGACTATTAAAAAAAAAAAAATTTTTTTTTTTTTTTACTATAAAATATGCCCTGATGTTAATATTATTTCCTATCCCTTGAATTCTAGTATGGGATAAACCAGAGAAAATGCATGTTGAGAATTTTTCAAATATGAAAAGACTGAAAATAAAAGCACAGTGTAAAATTTAGAACGCAGATATGGTTGGAGACCATGCAGTGAATTCCAAGGCACCTGAAGCATCACCTTAAGGGTGAATACAATGCAGTGCAAAGCATGAAGACAAAGAAGATGGAAGAAAGTGTCAGAAGTGTTCCAAATAACCAACAGAAAACATTAGACTAGTCTGCCATTCCAGAATGCCTAAACAAAAATTAGGTAAACAAACAATTGTCTACGCATGTGTTGAATTAGGTACTGTTAACGGTTGCTCATTAGTTTGAGTTAACTGAATATTCAGGATTCCGTAAAATTTTTAATTCAATTATTGCTTCAATTGGTCAAACTTTTTCAATTAAACTCAGTAGTAGTAACGAGTAGTAACCTAGAAAAAATGAATATTCTCTTTGAAAGTGGTTGTTGCCAGTAGATTGAGTCGGTCAATTCTGGAAATTAACCTCAGCTCACACAAGATGGTAAAATACATCTGTTGACACTGGGAATGAAAGAATTAAAAGAAAGGCACACAGGTCTGTACGTTAAAAAAAAAAAAAAAAACTACCAAATTTTAGAGAAGTACAACGTGGCTTTACAACAGATTTATTTTCTGTAACCACAGATGATAGCTTTAATAGGATTAAATTTGTTGATCTGCTCAGGAATGAATGTGAAATTGAATGGCAAATGTCAGGGCAAAATGACGATTTTGAAGGCTCTGACTTAGTGCATTCTGACTTGCAGATGTTAACCATCACGGTGAAAACAATAAGGTTTATAAGAAAAGATAAGACTGTATAAACTGTGCTGCACACACAGTTCAATTAGTTGTTAAAGATGCAAAAAGGATGCTGAACTGGAAAAATTTCTAGAATGTCGTGAACTCATCGTGTACCGAATTTTCAGAAAATAGTTTAAGGAAACCTGTACTGGACTGCCCAACAAGATGGAACGGTCTATACACCATGTTAGAAACCTTACTAGGATGCAAAATTCTCTACGGTGACAAATGGGGAGCCCTGGTGTCGCAGTGGTTAACAGCTTGGTTGCTAACCAAAACGTCAGCGGTTTGAATCCACCAGCTGCTCCTTGTAAACCTTATGGGGCAGTTCTACTCGGTCCTACAGGGTCCCTATGAGTTGGAATTGGCTGGACAACAATGGATTTAATGACAAAAGGATATATGTGAAATTAACTTTGGGAACTTTAAAATCTTTAAAGGAATTTACGGCAAGATTGCAAAGTGAAGAAGGAAGGAAAGGGTAGAAAGGGACAGGAACTGGTCAAATGGACACACGGAACCTGGAGTGGAAAGGGGGAGTGTGCTGTCACATTGTGGGTATTGCAACTAATGTCACAAAACAATATAAGTTTTTGAATAAGAAATTGACTTGAGCTGTAAACTTTCACCTAAAGCACAATAAAAAAAACGGGATGAACAAAATGCGAGTTACTATAAAAATGCAGTATTTCTTTTTGTGGGTAAACTTTTTCAAGAGTTTTTATAATAGTGATCTTATACAGTATTTGTCTTTTTGTGATTGATGTATGTCACTTAGCATAATGCCCTCTAGATTGATCCATGTTGTGGAGTGTTTTGCAGACTTACCACTGTTCTTTATCGTTGCATAGTATTCTACTGTGTGTATGTACCATAGTTTATCAATTCATCTGTTGATAGGCACTTAGGCTGTTTCCATCTTTTTACTATTGTGAGTAATGCTGCAGTGAACGTGGGTGTGCATATGTCTATTCGTGTGATGGCTCTTATTTCTCTAGGATACATTTCTAGGAGTGCTATAACTGGATCATATAGTATTTCTGTTTCTAGCTTTTTAAGGAATTGCCATGTCATTTTCCAAAATGGTTGCACCATTCTCACCCACAGTGCATGAGAGTACCAGTCTTCCCACAGCCTATTCAACATTTGTTATTTTCTGTTTTTTTTTTTTGATTCATGCCAGTAATGTCGGGGTGAGATGGTATCTCATTGTAGTTTTGATTTGCATTTCTTTAATGGGTAGTGATTGAGAGCTTTTCCTCACATGTCTGTTAGCTGCCTGAATGTCTTCTTTGGTGAAGTGTCTGTATTTCCTTTGCCCATTTTTTAAATTGGATTATTTGTCCTTTTGTTGTAGAGGTGTTGGATTTTCCTATAGATTTTAAAGATTAGACCTTTATCAGGTTTGTCACTGACAAAAATTTTTTCCCAGTCTGTAGGTTCTCTTTTTACTCTTTTCGTGAAGTCTTTTGATGAGCATAAGTGTTTAATTTTTAGAAGATCCCAGTTATCTAGGTTATCTTCTGGTGTTTGTATATTGTTAGTTATGGTTTGTATCCTATTTATGCTGTGTTAGGGGCTCTAGCATTGACCCTATTTTTTCTTCTATGATCTTTACAGTTTTTGGTTTTACATTTAGGTCTCTGATCCATTTTGAATTACTTATAGTATACGGTGTGAGGTATAGGTCTTGTTTAATTTTTTTACAGATGGACATCCAGTTTTGCCAGACCATTTGTTAAAGATTGTCTTTTCCCCGTTTAATGCGTTTTGGGCTATTGTTGAAAATCAGGTGGCCATGCATCGATGGATTTATATTTGGGTTCTCAATTCTGTTCCATTGGTCAATTTTTCTGTTGTGCCAGTACCAGGCTGTTTTAACTACCATAGCTGTATAGTAGGTTCTGAGATCAAGGAGTGCAAGTTCTCCTACTTTATTTTTCTTCTTCAGTAGTGCTTTACTTATCTGGGGCCTCTTTCCTTTCCATATAAAGTTAATGATTAGTTTTTCCATCTTGTTAAAGAATCCTCTTGGTATTTGGATTGGGATTGCATTGTATTTGTAGATTGTTTTGGGTGGAATTGACATTTTCACAATGTTGACTCTACCTAACCATGAGCATGGTATGTTTTTTCCATTTATGTAGGTCTCTTTTGGTTTCTTGAAGTAGCATTTTATAGTTTTCTCTGTATAAATCTTTTATGTCCCTGGTTAGATTTATTCCTAAGTATTCTATTTTTTAGGGGCTATTATAATAATTTTTTTTTATTATAAATGGTATTGCTCTCCTGATTTCCTTTTCATAGTTCTCTTTATTGCTGTATAGGAATCCAACTGATTTTTGTATGTTTATCTTGTATCCTGTCACTCTGCTGAAGCTTTCTATTAGTTCCAATAGTTTTCTTGTAGAGTCTTTTGGATTCTCTACGCATAGTATCATATCATCCGCAAATAGGGACAGTTTTACTTCTTCCTTACCAATATGAATACCCTTTCTTTTTGCTCTAGCTAGGACTTCTAGCACAACTGAACTGAATTTTTAAAACTTTGCCGAAGCAGAATGATAACCAGAACAGAAAAAAATTATGGTTCAAAGTCCAACTAATGGCCTGAGAATTGGGACCATAGCACCACAGCACCATAGCACCAAAGGCATAAGAGATATGCAAAACTTCATTGGCTGTCTCTGAAATAACTCTAAGAGCTACGGACCTACCAGGTAAAGAATATATGAAAATAATTCAGATTAGAATAAACCATTTGGAGGGCATGGACTTGGAATAAGGTCTCCTCTCAGCCTGTCCTGCATTTACACAAGACAAGTCACTTAGGTAGCTGCTGTTCCCTTCACAATTCATTGAACAACCCAGTTCACCTGGGAAAAATATTCATTCATTCATTCTTTAATGAATCAGTATCCTTAATCCTGGGAAATTTTAATATTAAATATTGAGCTGATGAAGTGAATTAAAATAATTACTTTTGTGTTATATATATATTTGGTCTTTAATTGTATTAAAAAATTGAATGATTAATAGGTTAATCTTGTGATTCTAATTAGAAATATGTAAATTCAATTTGACTTCATTTTAAGCTGAAAATTTAAGAAATTCTTAAGTTTGTATATATTATCAGAACTTTTAACATAAAATAACCCATATTTAGAAGTTATTTATTAGATTTACAAGAATTATTTAAATATCCAATGGACTTTTGTTAATGAGACAAATTAACTATTTGAAAATGAAATCGAATATATTAAGTTTTAAAATTTGTCTTAAAAGGTCTAAAAACCATTGCCATCAAGTCAATTGTGAGTCATAGCAACCCTATAGGACAGAGTAGAACTGCCCCATGGAGTTTCCAAGGCTGCAATCTTTACTGAAGCAGACTGCCACATCTTTCTTCCATGAAGAGCTGGTGGGTTAGAACCACCAACCCTTCAGTTACCAGCCAAACACTTAACTACTGTGCCACCAGGGCTCCTTTTTAAAAGGTTAATGGTTGCTGTTGTTAGGTGCCAAGCAACTCTACAGGACAGAGGAGAACTGCCCCATAGGGTTTCCAAGGAGCAGCTGGTGGATTTGAACTGCCGACCTTTTAGCTAGCAGCCGAGCTCTTAACCACTATGCCACCAGGGCTCCTTTTAACAGGTTTACCACTGCCGTCGAGTCGAATCCGACTCATAGTGACCCTATAGGATCCTATAGGACAGAGTAGAACTGCCTCATAACAGGTTTAGGGGAATTTAATTAACCAAGTTCCAAGATTCCCCTTACAAGTGTTTATAAAACATGTAAGATTTGTACAAACCATGTAATTATGTATGTAACCAAACCCATTGCCGTCGAGTTAATTCCAACTCATAGTGACCCTATAGGACAGAGGAGAACTGCCCTCTATGGTTTTCAGAGAGTGCCTGGTGAATTCAAACTGCCAACCTTTTGGTTAGCAGCCATAGCTCTTAACCACTATGCCACCAAGGTTTCCAATTATATATATAAGTGAGTTATATTATCTATGATGTTCATTTAAGAATACTGAAGGAAACACTATAAAATATTTGTTATTAGAAGTTTTTGAGTGTGATAAGGTTGAGAAAGTCTGTTTTACATGGATCATCTCATTTAATTATCACAATTCTATGAGGCAAGTATTACTGTCTCCATTTTACAAATAAGTAAACTGAGGATCTGAGAGATGAATGACTTTCCCAAGTGAGTAGAAGGCAGAGCTGAGATTTGAACTTTGTCTGCCTAAGCCAATTCCTCAGAAAATCCCAGAAGGCATGACAATGATGCAGCAGAGATTATCCTATGAGTTCACCAAAACCTGTTTCCCTTTTTTCCTGTACAGACAGCCAGACTACATGTTGCATCATCCACTGTGTGATTGTGTTATGGCTATATATGAATGGGAGTGATATGCATTGGGACTGGTCTCCAAAAAAATGCCCACTAAACTGTCCATGTTCTTGCTTTCTCTCTTCCCTCTCTTCCAGTTGGATGCAGAGGTATCCACCAGAGGACTTCAAGACCTTACAAAATGTCAGAGCCACAAGGATGAAGGAGCCTGGATCCCTGAGTGACCATGTGGATCCACCAATACACTTTGAAATAAAAGAGAAATAAACTTTTGTATTAACACTTGAAATGTAAAGGTTGTATGTTACAGCAGTTGTTGTTATTAGGTGTCATCAAGTCCACTCCAACTCCTAGTGACCCTGTGTACAACAGAATGAAACACTGCTCGGTCCTGTGCCATCCTCACATTCACTGCTATGCTTGAGCCCACTGTTGCAGCTACTCTGTCAGTCCATCTCATTAAGGGTCATCCTCTTTTTCCCTGACTCTCAACTTTACCAGGAATGTTCTTCTTCTCCAGGAACCGGTCCCTCCTGATAACATGTCCACAGTACATGAAATGAAGTCTCACCATCCTCACTTCTAAGGAGCTGTACTTCTTCCAAGACAAATTTGTTCTTCTGGAAGTCCATGGTATATTCAATATTTTTTGCCAGCGTCATAATTCGAAGGCATCAGTTCTCTGGTCTTCCTTATTCATTGTCCAGCTTTCAAATGCATACGAGGCAATTAAAAATACCATGGCTTGTGTCAGGCACACCTTAGTCCTCAAAGCAACATCTTTGTTTTTCAATACTTTAAAGAGGTCTTTTGCAGCAGATTTGCCCAGTGCAATATGTCATTTGATTTCTTGACTGCTGCTTCCATGGGCATTGGTTGTGGATCCAAGTAAGATGAAGTCCTTTACAACTTCAATATTTCTTTGTTTATCATGATTGCTTGTTGGTCCAGTTGTGACGATTTTTTTCTTTACGTTGAAGTATAATCCATACTGAAGGTTGTGGTCTTTCATCTTCATCAGTAAGTGTTTCAAGTCTTCACTTTCAGTAAGCAAGGCTGTGTCATGTGCATATCACAGGTTGTTAATGAGTCTTCCTCCAATCCTGATGCTGTGTTCTTATTCATATAGTCCAGCTTCTCAGATTACTTGCTCAGCATAGAGATCAAATAAGTATGGTGAAAGGATACAACCCTGATGCACATACTTTCTGATTTTAAACCACGCTGTATCCCTTTGTTCTTTTCAAATGACTGCTTCTTGGTCTAGGTACAGGTTCCTCATGAGCACAAATAAGTGTTCTGGAATTCCCATTCTTCGCAATGTTATCCATAATTGGTTATGATCCACACAGTCAAATGCCTTTGCCAAGTCAGTAAAACACCACTTGTCTGTCAGTTTGCCATACTGTGGTGGCTTTCATGTTGCTGTGATGCTGGAAGCTATCCCATCAAGTATTTCAAATGCCAGTAAGGTCATCCATGGTGGACACGTTTCAGCAGAGCTTCCAGATTAAGACTGAGAAAAAAGACCTGGTAATCTACTTCTGAAAAAAATTGGCCAGTGAAAACCTTATGAATAGCAACGGAACACTGTCTGATATACTGCCAGAAGATGAGCCCCTCAGGTTAGAAGGCACTCAAAATACAACTGAGGAAGAGCTGCCTCCTCAAAGTAGAGTCGGTCTTAATGATGTGGGTGGAGTAAAGCTTTCAGGACCTTCATTTGCTGATGTGGCACAACTCAAAATGAGAAGAAACAGCTGCAAACATCCATTAGTAATTGGAACATGGAATGTACAAAGTATGAATCTAGAAAAATTGGAAGTTGTCAAAAATAAAATGGAACACTTGAAGACTGATATTCTAGGTATTAGTGAGCTGAAATGGACTGGTATTGACCATTTTGAACCACACAATTTTATGGTCTACTATGTCAGAAACCCTGGTGGTGTAGTGGTTACATGCTACGGCTGCTAACCAAAGGGCTGGCAGTTCAAATCCGCCAGGCACTCCTTGGAAACTCTATGGGGCAGTTCTCTCTGTGCTATAGAGTCACTATGAGTCGGAATCAACTCGACGACAATGGGTTTGATGTCAGAAATGACAAAGAGGAATGATGTGGCATCCATTGTCAAAAAGAACAGTTCTAGATCTGTCCTCAAGTACAGTACCGTCAGTGATAATATCCATATGCCTACAAGGAAGACCAGTTAATATGACTATTATTCAAATTTACGCACCAACCACTAATGCCAAAGATGAAGAAATTGAAGACTTTTTTACAGCAGTTTGCCTGACAAATGGTGTCACCAAGGACTGGGAGCAGCCACTCCATCCTGTCCCCAACCCCTAAATCGGCTCCCAAGTGCCTCTGCCCACCTGGCTGGAGGCTAATGAAGCCCTTCCTTTTGTTTTTCTTGTTGTTGCTGGTTGGTTGGACTGGAGGTAGAGTAGAGGGCTTGGTTTTCTGATTAGACCGCTGCCATGGGCCATAATCCTACCAGACATAACACAATTAGTCACACAGCATTACTGGCTCAAATCCCAGTTCCACCCATTACAGGTATCTACGACTTTACCTCTCTGAGCTTCAATTTCCTCATCTGTAAACTGAACCTAATAATAAAACCTACCTCCATGAATTCGTATGAGGATTCTGAGAGATAATATTTGTAAAAATATGTGGTAAACCAAACCAAAAAGTTAAGCCCATTCCCGTCGAGTCAATTCCGACTCATAGCGACCCTACAGGACAGAGTAGAACTGCCCCAGAGGAATTCCAAGGCTGTAAATCTTTAAGGACGCAGAGTCACGTCTTTCTTCTATGGAGAGGCTGGTGGGTTCCAACCCCCGGCCTTTTGGTTAGCAGCTGAGAGCTTTAATTAACCACCGTGCCACCAGGGCTCCTGTTCGTTAAAGATTACAGCCAAGAAAACCCTATGGGACAGTTCTACTCTGTCACATGAGGTCACTATGACTTCAACGGGTTATAATATGCCCTTAGATTCTGCTAAGGACTTGAGAAGAGAAAACAAATGTTCAATGGAAGGTCCCACAGCAAATACTGTGACACAGCTGGGACTGGAATTCAGGTGTCCTAACTCTATCGCCCAGGACTGTCACGCCCGTAGGAGGTAAACAGAAGGGAACTGCAGACCCAGGGTCAGCGAGCCCCCACTCCTCCCCAGCCCTCCCGGACTCACCAGCGCCTGGTACTTGTGGATTGTGGAGCGAATCCCAGAGCGGTCGGGTCTGGAAGGAGTTGGGGTGGGAAAGAACTTAAACATCATACTCAGTTTAGGGGGCTGCAAGCAGCAAACTTGAAACAGGCATGGGGTCTCGAACCCAAAATTGTAGTTTAACCAGGGACCCAGTGGAAAGAGGTTGGGAAGGGAGCAGATGTGGGCGGGGAAGGGTGCTGAGTCAGGAGACGCGCGGGGGGGGCGAGGGCAAGGTTAGTAGGAGTGAGGTCACGCGTTCGTACTCCACTACCCACGCCTGTTTTTACCCACTCTGCAAAGACGCGCGCCATTGGGGAAAATGGAAGAAGAGTTGTAGTCCTTGGGGCCCTGATCTTCTGGGATGCCTGTTCGGCTTCTCCAGCCTCCTTGTCTCTGTGTGGATCGCGCGGTTACCCAGGTCACTTGAACTTCCCAGCAAAACCAGACGCATTCTCTCGCGTCTCAGTCTCCAAGGAAACGGGACGCGGACTACAGAGCGCCTGGAGGGACTAATCCCGCAAGGCAAAATGTAACTCTTGCCTCATTATTCTCAATTTGGCCTCAATTACCCCTCAGTTTGTCTCACCTATAATCCTAAAGGATTATACCATATTTTCCCACTTTCATCAAGCCTCCATGACTTCCTTGTCCATCGTCACTCTTGACTAACGACTTTGCTTCTGATTTCACTGAGAAAATCATAGGGATCAATAAACTAACAAGTTCACATCACCTCATTTGCTCACCGTACCTGCTTTCTTCCCGTGACTATGCATAAACTACCTATCCAAAGCCAATTCCTACAGTTGTGCGCAAAATCCTGTCCTCTCTCATCTTCTCAAAGGCATTGCCCCAGGTGAGGTAAGCATTATTTTTTTCACTGATAAATAAATTGAATTTCAAAGAAGTAAAGCAACTCGCATAAGGGTAAACAGTTGTGTTTACCCTCACTCTACCTCCACTTCCTCTACTATATCATTTTTCCCTCTTCTTTATCATTCCCACTGATACACAACCATGTTTTTATTTCTTCTATTAAAAAAAAGTGCCACTCCTTTCCAGCTACCCTCCCATTTTCAAGAAGCTTCACTTTACTTCAAAATTCCTGGAAAAGTGTGTCTACTCTCTGTTTCCTGGTCCATTTCCCCTACTTCAGTCAGGCTTTCACACCCCACCTCTCCACTGAAACTGCCTTTACCGACATCACCAGTGACTTCCATGTTGCTAATGCCATGGTCACTTCTCAGTCCTCGCCAAGTAGCATATGACCCAGCAGATCACCCCTTTCTTGAAACACTTTTCTAACTTGGCTTGCAGAAAACAACTCTCTTAGTTTCTTTCCTATCTGCTTTTCAGTCTCCTTTGCTGGTTCCTCCTTTTCTCCCTTCATTATCGGGGCACCCTAAGGCTCGGTTCCTTCCTTTACTCTATTCACTCTCCTGCCGTTTGTCGACACTCATATCCCTTCCAGTTTCGTCAGCCTCATGACTTTGGATGCCATCTGTACCCGGATACCTCACAACTTCACTTCTCCAGCCATGTACCTCCAACTGCCTATTTGACATCTCCTCTTGGATGCCTAACAGGCAATTCTGATGTGCAATCTTTCCTCTGAAACCCATCTCCCCTGTTTTTCCCCAACTCAAAATGGCAACTTTCTTTTTGGAGTCATCCTTGACTCATCTCTTTTTCTCACATCCCTCATCCAATCCATCAGCAGATTCTCCAGCAATAACTTCAAAATATATGCTGAATCAGATCACTTACCACCACCACACACGTGCACACACCTTCCTCTTGCACCTGGACTACAGTGCCAGCTTCCACCTCCCTCCGTACATATGTACCTGCCATGTCCAGTGCTGTGATGGGTCTCATAAAAGATGTCAAGGAGTTTGGTCTTGTCGATGTAAAACTGGACTTCAAATGATGTTGCTTCACAGACTCTACCAGTTTCTCATTCCCGTGGGTTAGGATGATGTTGATCCAGGCCAGACACCAATGGTCAAGGGCCTCCTTCTCCTTCTGGGTCAGCTTTTCTTTGGTAAAGAGATTGCAGTTTGTGGCAAGAAGGGGAAAGGACTCATCAATTTTACTTTTTAATTTATATACTTCTGTATTATTCAAATTTTAAATAAGCACATGATACTTTTATTTATAACAAATATATATTTTTTTTAATTTCAGGTATCTCTCCTTTGCTAGACACTGTATTATTCACAAATATTTTCTATTTAAAAACATCTAATTAAATGATGTAAGTTCAATGATAAATGCAATTAACAGAAGTAGATCTAAGAGCAAATACAATTGACTCTTGGTAAATATGTAGCTCAGCTTGTGGGAACAGAAGTGAAGGACATATTAGAGAGCAGCTGTGGCAGACTGTATTTTCCCGAAGATAGATACAATAAGATCTCCCATCCCACATGTTCTTCTCACAATGTCACTTTGACACTTCCCATTGAGAGATGGGAGCTATGTTCCCCCCTCTTAAATCTGAGTGGGCCTGAGTATGGTGGAAGTGATGCTATGTGACTTCTGATGCTAGATCATAAAAGGTGATACAGCTTCCTCTTGGTTCTCTCAGGATACTCACTGGTAGAACCTAGCCATGCTGTGAGGAAGCTCACATGGACACCCAGCGTGTAGGTGTTCCAACTAAGAGTCAGCATGAACTGCCAGACATGGGAGTGAATGGGCCTTCAGATGACTCCAACCCCCAGCCATTAATTCACACCCAGCCTTTGGATCCCAGACATTGCAGAATAGAGGCCATCTTTGTTGTGCCCCTTCTAAATTCCTAACGCAGAGAATCCATAAACATAATAGCTGTTGTTTTATAGCACTAACGTAGGGGTGTATACTGGACTGATGTGTCTCCCGAAAAGATATTTTCAAGTCCTAGCCCACTGTAATCTAGGAGTACCAGAGCTTGTCTAGATTTCTCAGGGATAAGAACCTGGATCAGCCTAAAGCTGCTTCCCATGAGGTGGAGGTCACACGTACTTCCACTCTCCAACCTTTGAACCAATTCTGACACCTGCTGTCTTAATTATCTAGCACTGCTGTAACAGAAATACCACAAGTGGATGGCTTTAACAAATAGAAGTTTATTCTTTCACAGTCTAGTAGACTAGAAGTCCAAACTCAGGGCATCATCTCCAGGGCAAGGCTTTCTCTGGTGGCTTGGGAGGAAGGTCCTTGTCATCAATTTTCCCCTGGACTAGGAGCTTCTCTGCACAGGAACCTTAGGTCCAAAAGACTCACTCTGCTCCAGGCTCTGCTTTCTTGGTGGTATGAGGTCCCACAACTCTCTGCTTGCTTCCTTTTCCTTTTATCTTTTGTAATAAAAAAAGGTGGTGTAGGCCACACCCCAGGGAAACGCCCTTTACATTGGATCAGGGATGTGGCCTGAGCAAAGGTGTTATATCCCACCGTAATCCTCTTCAACACAATCCAATCTTGCCTCATTAAGCACAGGCAGAGATCAGAATTTACAACATATAGGAAGATCATATCAATCACAAAATGGAGGACAACCACACAATACTGGGAATCATGGCCTAACCAAGTTGACACATATTTTGGGGGGGACACAATTCAATCCATGACGCCAGCTGTCCTCCCCTTGGCACTCTCTACGTCTCTGCTGGGTTTGACAATTTGTTGCAATGGCCACACAGAGCTCACAGACAATATTCACAATTATGAGTTTACTAGGGAAGTAACAGGTTACGATTCAGGTTCAGAAACGCTCAGGATACAGTTCTTCCATCAGGACAGCCTCTTCTCAGCTGTGCCCACAGGCATGCCTCTCTCTGGCCCCTTGGCCTCTGCCCTGCTTGGGCAAGTGTTACAAAGCCCTTTTAGCTCTGCCGATAAGTGCCTGGAGGCACTCCATTCTGCCAGTAAGTCTGGGCCTGGAGGCGCTCAGCTCTGTCATTGAGTGGGTTCATGGCCCTACCTCTGCTGCCAAGTACCACCTGGAGGCATCCCACTCCAACAGAAAGCCTCTTGCCTGAAGGCACTCAGCTTTCTCACTCTGTGAGGCAGGAAGCCCACCAAGCCATCTCCTTCTGGTCTCCTGGTTCTGCTTGCTGCCTCTGCTGCCACCGTTTCTCTGCTGCTGCTTCTCACTATCTGTCACAGTCTTTGATGTTACCGGTTTCTCTCTGTCTCCTACATCGAGGAGGTTCTCAGCACAGGGACCCGGGATCCAAAAGACACACCCTGCTCTCAGCTCTTCTTTCTTGGTGGTGGTGAGATCCTTTCTTCTGGCCTCAGGGGTGGCTCATCTTAAGCCTAGTGGAATGGCAAAAATGACTCATCCACACATTGGGGCTCCATATACCTTATTTGCATGGCCCCACCCCACAAGGGTGCCATGCACCTTATTTACATTATTAGCAAGCTATACAATCTCCTTGGTGGGCCAAAAGCACCTCATTTGCATAGCCCCACCCAGTCATTTGGTGGGCATTACAAAGACTATGGCTAGAAGGGTCATATTAAGTAATTCACTGCACTGAAAGTGTCTATAGTATATTGACCAATCCCTGCAAAGTGCATAAAATAGACCAGTCACAGGGCAGGCTACAACACAGGGTCAGACAAAAATATCAAACCATCAAGTTGTTTACTGTTTACCCAGGAAATCTCCATCAACTTGGACAGAAGTAACGAACCCCCTGGGGTAGAAAACTAGGGCAAAGGTAACTCCTCAGGGCTTAGTGGGGAAATCTCCCAAGCTGTCTTTCCAAAGAACCAAGGCAAAAACCTACTAAAGGAACTCCTTTCATCACACCCCTGTTACTGTGAATGTGACCTTTTTTGGAAATAGGGTCTTTTCAGATGTAGTCAAGTTAAGATGAAGTCATACTGAATTCGGGTAGGCCCTAAATCCAATAACTGATGCCCTTTTAAGAAGACAGAAATTTGGATACAGACACACAGAGACAGAGACACAGGAAAAAACCTTATGTGATGACAAAGGCGGAGTTGGAGTGATGCCTCTACAAGCCAAGGAATGCCAAGGACTGTCAGCAACCACTAGAAGCCAGGAGAGAGGCATGAGACAGATGTTCCCTCAGAGCCTCCAGAAGAGCCAGCCCTGCTGACAATTTGATTTCACACTTCTAGCTGCCACAACTGTGAGAGGAAAAAAATCCTGTTGTTTTAAGCCACCTAGTGTATGGTACTTTGTTATGGCAGCCCCAGGAAACTAAAACTGGGCAGTTTGTTACATAGCTATAGTAAGCGCAACAGCAAACTTCTAAACACGAGCGTTTGCACATAGTGGCCACCGGTGTCCAAATATTTTACAGAGAGAATAGTGTGTCCATTGATCCAAGTACCCATTCTCTCCTTCTCTGATAGAACCCCCAATGTTATCTGCACACATGGGCCACAGGACAGACTATATTCCCCAGCCTTCCATGCAGCTAGGCTTGCTTTGCCATGTAATTAAGTTCTAGGCAGTAGGATGTAAGTAGCACAGTATCTGAAAGTGTCCTTAAAGAAGTATGCCCTTATTCTAGCTGCTGGAGTGGTATGTGATGGCTGATACTCAGCAGCCATTTTGGATTATAAGGTATTATTGACAATGTATATGGCCAAACAGGAAGATACAAAGAACACCGATCCCTGACATCATGAAGCCACGATACCAGCTCTGGGATCCTACCTCCAGACATATTTTATGAAAGAAAGAAATAAACTTTATTCTTGTATTAAAAACAAACCAAACCCATTGCCATCCAGTCAATTCCAACTCATAGAGAACCTATAGACAGAGTAGAACTGCTCCATAGGTTTTCCAAGGCTGTAAATCTTCATGGAAGCAGACTGCCACCTTCACTTGTGGAGCTACTGGTGGATTCAAATCGCTGACCTTTCGGTTAGCAGCCAAGCACTGAACTACTATACCACCAAGGTTCCTTATTCTTATGTAAGTCCCCATTATTCTGAAATTTTCTGTTATAGCTCAACATAATTCCAACTAACAGCAAATTTCCTAACAATTCAAAAATCAGCTACTATTTACTAAGTGCTTACAGAGCACTGGACAACTGTGTACTCTTCACAGCAGGCATCTGTGAAGAGTAAGACATGGCCCAGTGTTGCTTCTGCAACTGGTCCCTTCACCTCTGTGAGCCTCAGTTACCTCATATATAAAGTGGGATAATGGTAGGTAAGCCAAATAGCAAACTTGTTGGTCAGGCCCAGCCTACACACATTTATCTGTCATTATTTAAATACAATGCCTGAACTAAGCACTATTCTAAACAATTTGTGGGATAGTGGCTTGGACAGAGGCGAGAATGGTCAGATTTGGGGTTTGTTTTGGAAGAATAGTGATCAGGGTGTGCCAAAGAAGCAAATGTGAGGTTTGAGATAAAGAGAGGAGATAAATATCTAGCTTTTGGCCTGAACAACAGGAGAATGATGGAGAAAACTAGGGAGGAATAGGATTAGAAGAGTGGGGAAATCAAGAACTAGGTTTCTGAACATAATGTGTTAGAAATGACCTTCATTGCTTTTGAGCATTCACATGTTCAAAAATATTTGTTGATGAAATAACTTGTGTGGAAAGACGGGTATTTGAAATGCCACCCTCATTTCCCACCTCATTTGCCATCTCCTCAACCCTTTCTAGGTCAGAAGAAGAAAATGTCCTAGAATCCACTATGAAATAGAGAGGTTTGTTGTTTGTTGAGTATCCATGTACTTACTGCCTCACAGCTCCCAGCCCCTTGCAGTTAGGTGAGACCATGTGACTCATTCTGGCCAATGGGCTGCTTTGTGCCTCATTTCTTTGAGGAAACTAGACTCTGAAAGATGAAGAGAAGAAGGCAAACAAGCTATGGTCCTCAGGACCCAAGGAACAACTTGGTGCTAAATACCCTGTGTTATCATTTTGCCTTCTATAGTCCAGATGTGCATTTTATGAAACCAGCAACCCCAAAACACCAAAGAGACACAAACAAAAAGAGACACATAAAGGCTGCTCTCTCTAGCCAAAGGACCAGAAAATGGACAGCTTAGCAAAACAGAAAACTTACAGAAAATTACTGCTCCAGCCAGACACCACAGAATGAACTCCACGTCCTTGAAGACGAGGTTTTGAAGTGAGGGAATTAAAAGGACAAACGGGACAAAAATCAAGTATGTTGGCCTCCCTGAGACTCATACCTGGAATCAGAATCAGTGGAAAGATCATGACCCAGGAACTCACAAGGACTCCAAACCAAAACAACAAAAAAACCCAAACCCACTGCCTTCAAGTTGATTCCGACTCATAGCAGCACAACAGGCCAGAACAGAACCGCACCACAGGGTTTCTAAGGTTGTAAGTGAAGGGAAGCAGCAGACCACCACACCTTTCTCCCACTGAGTGGGCTGATGCGTTCAACTGCTGACCTTTTGGTTAGCAGCGATCACTAAACTGCTGCGCCACCAGGGGTCCACAAGAACTGTAAAACGCGAAATAGAACTTGAAGATATGGGACAGAAATAGGAAAGAATCCAACACTGTTGGAAAGGAAGACAACCTTTCTGGGACCCTACTCTGGACCCAGCTTTTTAGCACAGGTTATCTCTCTGAACCCTCACAGTAGTCCTCCTATGGGAAAAAAAAAAAAAAAAAACGTTGCTGTCGAGTCAATTCCAATTCAGCGACCCTATGGGACTGGGACAGAGTAGAATTTTCCATAGGATTTCCAAAGCGTGGCTGATGAATTCAAACTGCCAACTTTTCAGTTAGCAGCCATAGCTCTTAACCGCCCCACCTGGGTTCCATCGTTCTGACAGAAGTCAAGATCAAACTCATTGCCACGGAGTAGATTCAGACTCAAAGCGATCCTGTAAGACAGGGTAGAACTGTCCCATAGGGTTCTAAAGGAGCATCCAGTAGATTCTAACTGCTGACCTTCTGGTTAGCAGCCGGAAGCTTAAACACTGTGCCCCTAAGACTCCAGTCTTCGTTTAAAAAAAAAAAAGCCGGTTGCCCCAAGTCGATTCCCACTCATAGTAGATACTGTTGTTAAGTGTCCTCAGTGGGTTCTGACTCACGGCGACTCTGTAAGACAGAGTAGAACTACCCCATAGGGTTTCCAAGGAGCAGACGGTGGATTTGAACTGCCAACCTTTTGGTTAGCAGCCAAGCCCTTAATCAGGACAGCACCAGGGCTCCCAGTAAACATTAACCAAAAATAACCAAACCCAGTGCCGTGGGGTGGATTCCAACTCATAGCAACCCTGTAGGACAGAGTAGAAGTGCCCCCCAGTTTCCAAGGAGCACCTGGCGGATTCAAACTGCCAACCCTTTGGTTAGCAGCTGTACCACTTAACCACTACACCACCAGGGTTTCCAGTAGACGTTAGTATCCTTTATTATGGCTGAGCAAACTGAGGCTATGAGAGCCGAAATCATGGCCCAGTATGACAAGGCTGAGGTGTGAAGCAGCCAGATTCAAACATGGGTCACCCTAACTGCAGAACTCACCCTTGTTTCACTTAAGATGGAAAGGTGACTGAAAGACCCTGAAATGCACATAGATACGGGGAAGGAAAGCAAAACTTACAGGTGATGTTAAACCCATCCCCTCAGCCACCCAACTTTTATCAATGTCTCCAAAGGGAGAAAAAAAAGCTGAATTTAACCGGAGAATCTGCATGTTAACCAAGTTTCCTGGAGCGTCTGATGGAGTCACCTATACGTGGGGCCTCCTAGTAACTACTGCTCCATCTCGGGGCAAGTGATTTAACGCCTCTCCAAGCCCCTGCTTCTTAGCTGTAAAATGGGTGTAATTACGGAAGATTCAGTTTAATAAAAGTCTGCAATGTGCTCAGCACAACACCAAACACTTAACTGCTCAATACATTACAGTTGCCATCATTAGTACGACGGAAATTTTTAAAAATAAAACGTTCTCTAAGACTTACTTGGAAATATACCAAAAAATAAAGACTAATGAATGAATAGCAATATAGGTAGATATGTGATAAGACATAGTAAACGTTTGATAATAAAAAGTTAAAATAATGAAAAGTTAAGGGTAAAGGGTTCCCTGTAAAACTCTCTCAACTTTTCTGTATGTTGGAAAATGCTTAACTCTGGAAAAAAATAATGCACTGTGGCATTCTTTCAGGGAGGAAGACAAGTTTTGTTTGAACACAAAAGAAAAAAGCAACAAAATGGGCGAGATCTCCTTCGACTCTGTCCCGCCTTTGGGCTGCGGGCCGTTAACAATGCTGCTTGAATGAACTCATCCAGGGCTGCTTGCGAAATAACAAATCCTCGAGCGCGAGGCCGGAGGCTGCCAAATCCGCGCAGGGGAAAGGGACGCGCCTCCAAGCTCCCCATCCCGCTTCCGTGCAGAGGAGGTGGGGTTGGAGCGAGCGCTGGAGGAAACGTGGCTCAGCCTTGCCGAGGGGGCTCAGGGCGGGCTCTGGCCAATATGCGCCTCATGTAAATACCTTTGGAGGGGCGGGGGAGAGAAGGGTCGAATTTCAAAAAAAAACAAACCCCCCTACAGCCCCGGGCGGGCGGGCGCGCGCGATGGGCGCTCTTAGGCTGCGGGAGCGAGTGGAGGATGCTGGGAAGGAGGTAAAATGGCCACCGGCGGCGGCACGGAGGAGGAGAGGAAGCGGGGGCGGCCGCAGCTCCTGCCCCCGGCCCGGCCGGCTGCCCGGGGCGAGGAGCCCGAGGGCGGCCGCGAGAAGCTAGGCTGGGCCCAGGTGGTGAAGAACCTGGCCGAGAAGAAGGGCGAGTTCCGCGAGTCGCGGCCACCGCGGCGGGACGAAGAAAGCGGCGACGGCGCGCTCGGCGCCCCGGCCGGCTTGGCTGCCCCGGGCTTCGGTGACTTCCCCCCAGCTGGCCGCGGGGACCTGAAGGGCCGCCGGAAGGACCCCGCCGGCGAAGCGGCGGACCCCCGCAAGAAGAAAGGTACAGCCGAGGCGAGCCGGAGGAAGAAGAGCGAGACGGCAGCCATGGCGGCCCCGGCCAGACCCGGCACGGCCGAGGACGCGGCCGAGCGGCCCCACCAGGACGAGCAGGCGGCCGCGGCGGGCCCCGCGGCAGGCCCAGGCAAGGGTCGCTTCCTCGTGCGTATCTGTTTCCAGGGTGACGAGGGCTCCTGCCCGACCCGGGACTTCGTGGTGGGTGCGCTCATTCTGCGTTCCATCGGCATGGACCCGAGCGACATCTACGCGGTCATCCAGATCCCGGGCAGCCGCGAGTTCGACGTGAGCTTCCGCTCGGCGGAGAAGCTGGCACTGTTCCTACGCGTCTACGAGGAGAAGCGCGAGCAGGAGGACTGCTGGGAGAACTTCGTGGTGCTGGGGCGGAGCAAGTCCAGCTTGAAGACGCTCTTCATCCTCTTCCGGAATGAGACGGTGGACGTGGAGGACATCGTGACCTGGCTCAAGCGCCACTGCGATGTTCTGGCCGTGCCCGTGAAAGTGACCGACAGGTTTGGGATCTGGACCGGGGAGTACAAATGCGAGATCGAGCTGCGCCAGGGGGAGGGCGGGATCAGGCACCTGCCGGGGGCCTTCTTCCTGGGGGCCGAGAGGGGATACAGCTGGTACAAGGGGCAGCCCAAGACGTGCTTTAAGTGTGGTTCCCGGACCCACATGAGTGGCACTTGCACGCAGGACAGGTGCTTCAGGTGCGGGGAGGAGGGGCACCTGAGCCCTTACTGCCGGAAGGGCATCGTGTGTAACCTCTGTGGCAAGCGAGGACACGCTTTTGCCCAGTGCCCCAAAGCAGTTCACAACTCCGTGGCAGCTCAGCTCACCGGCGTGGCCGGGCACTGAAGACCCGCCAGCCTGCCAGCTGCCGGAGTGTACACACAGCCAGCTTACCCCTCTAAGTGCCAAAACTTTTTTTTAAACCATTTTTTTTTGTCATTTTTGAAGGACATCTTTTTAAACCTGCAAGAGACATCTCTTTGCCTTCTTAAGCCGAGTTTACTCCATTTCAGCCTTTTCTGAATTGGTGATCCTGAGTAATGACTGCCGAGAACTGTAATGTGCAGATATGTCGTCTTTTTTCTTTTTTTAATTTTGGTTTTGTTTTTATATTTGGTTTTTTTTTTTTTTAACTTCAATCTCCCACCCCATACCTTGTCTTCTTCCTGGATTGTCACCCTTTGGGCTGCCTTGCTCATCTTCATGCCCCAGCACTAGGTACGGGGCCCAGTACGTGGTAGGCACTCCATCAGTGTCGCTGAATTGAAACAATGTCGGCTGTGGCTTCTATCAGGATGTCTACCTTTTGCAGCTCTTCCCCTCCCGTTTTAATTTGCTGCTTCTAATCTACGTGGTCTGAGAATTTGTGAAACCAGTGTTGTTCGAAGTGTATGTAAATCTGATTCCGTAAGCTCTGAATGGTGGGAAAGGGCCTCTCTTAGGGCAAAAAATGCATGGACTTAATGACAGCTCTTTCAGAAGGTCGGAAGCCGTTTTTTATAGAATCATCAGAATCATGGAATTTAGAATTTTCATGCTGGTAAGAATCTGAGAGTTGGTTTAGACCCTTGGTTTTCCAGCAGGTGAAACAGAGGCCCAGAGAGGTTAAGTGACTGGGTCAAAATCACATTGCTGTCTGGTTCCAGAGCTGAGCCTAGAGTAGAGTTCCCTGACCCCAAGCCCGGTGCTCATCCCACTACCTCTCACACTTCACAACATGTTTTTCCATGTCACTTGAGGGCCCAGAATGTCTCTTCAGAATGGTGAGCCCAGAAGAATGCCTAGAAACCACCTGGGGGTTAGCAGGAACTTCCGAAAACACAGGAGATAGGGAAAGGGTCAAGGAACGTACTCCAGGGTGTACTCGTTCCATAGGGTACCACAACTGGAACAAAGTTTGCCAGGTCTTTTGTGAGAACCTTACCCATCCTTCCCATCCAGTGTCAGCAGTGAGAAATGGGTGCTCCTGAGGAAGGAAGCCTACCAAAGGTTTACGTTTGCACCTTAGCCTCATAGCCAAGAACCCCCGAGAAGCTAGCTTAGCTGGAGCTCATCTGCAACCCCCTGACTCTCAGGAGAAAGACGGTTTTAACCCGGAATTATAAGTGAGTTAACGTTAAAATGTACCTGCAAAATAGGCCAAGCAAGAAGGCATGGGTCAACTTAGTGTTATCAAGTTAAAGTAGAGAAGATAGTACACTGCTTTTCTCTTAGTTTTTGTCTTTTGCTTTGTTTTGCCTTTTTTTTTTTTTTTCTTTTTGTGGCTTAGAATGTAAAATCGATTGTTAAAAGTTTGGTTCTGAATAAATATTTATCTTTTGTATTGCTAATATTGCTGCTCTATTTCCTTTCCAAGTGCTAGATGAACACCTCTTCCTTCCCCTCACATTTCTGCAGGACCTGCCCAACCTGCCCAGGAATGCTAGTCAGACCCTAGTTCAGACTTCTACACACCATTTGTTACCCTGACAATACGTGTCCCTGCCCCCGCTGGCCAACACTTAGCACCCACCTTGTTTTGCCGATTCCTCTGGAATGCTGCCTTAACCCAAAGAGTCACAATCACCTAGGACGCTTTTAAAACTGAAGCGTTCAGCCTAACCCAGCACCAGGGTGTCAGCATCACTGGAGTGAGTGAAAATACGTTAAGGAGCCCCAAGCAATTCTGATGGGCAGCCAGGTTTGAGACCCCAGTTCTGAATGGCACTAAGATGAATAAAACTGGCTCTGCCCCCAGGGAAATGATAAACCAGTTGAAAGGGGCGATAAGATGCCAGCCTCATCATCTTGAAGTTATTGTAAGCGCCATGAATGGGGGGGTGGAGGGTGGAGAGATGTATTCTTGGATTTAGAAAAATAACTATCACAGTGCTAAGAGAGGAGGTGAGAAGGGGGATCCAGGACACTTCCCGGAGACCTGACCCACTCCTTCCAGCCAGCCCTGGAGATTGGGCCCTATTCGGGGGGCTGAATACGATCAAGGTTCTTGACTCCCTCCAGTGCCCTGCGAACCCCAGACAAAACCCTCTGAAGGATCTTCCAGCTCAGAGATGTTGAGAGGATCCGATCCTAAGAATTAAGGTTTTCCAGCGTATTGAGTCAGTAGCTCAGTGATTTCAGGCTATATCCGGAGCTGATCCGTGGAGCTGTGGCCTGGTGGGAGCCAGCTCAGCCCCGCCTTCCTGTCTCCCACAGCAACCATTCCTTTCCCGGCTCGCCCCTTTCCTCCTTTCTCCCCTTCCCCCTCACCTCTCTTCCTCGGCTTGCGGTTTCCCTCCCTCTTTTTTTTTTTTTAGAGGCCTGAGGCCGGGGAGAAAGCGTGCATTCACTGTGCTCCCCGCCCCCTTCGCAAAGCCGGCTTAGTGCCAAGGAGCCTCCCCGTAGGAACCTCTCTCTCCTTCCCTTCCCCCACCGGCTCTCCTGGTGTGAACAGAGGAAGAAACTACTTCCCTGCCCAGCCCCCACAGGATCCGCTCCAGGGCCTCCTGCCTGGCGGTGCAGGGACTGACCCCTGGCTGGGGTGGGACAAGCCTCCCCCAGCTTCCTCCTAATCAAAACTAAAAAAAAAACAAACCCTTGCCGTGGAGTCGATTACGACTCATAGCGACCCTATAGAACAGGGTAGAACTGCCCTCGTAGAGTTCCAAGGAGAGCCTGGTGGATTCAAACCGCTGACCTTTTGGTTAGCAGCCATAGCTCTTAACCACTGCAGCACCAGGGTTTCCCCTTCTAATCAAACAGCCCGCAAATTACAATTCCTCACTGTTCATGGGCTCCCAGGGGAGTGTCTAGATCCGACGGGGGCTGACAGGAAGGCAGACATTCAGTTTTCAACAAATACTGGGGACCATTATGAGCAAAACACTGTACACCAGTGAACAAGACAGCTCACTCGGGGTGAAAGATACAGGTAAATAACAAGCAGGCAATTTTCTAAGTCATAAAAAGTATTTTAAGATAAAAAAAAATTCAAAGATTATCTGAAATAGAGGCTTCCTAGAAAAGAGGATGGCTTCACTGACACCTGCAAGATGAGGAAGAGGGAAGAAAGAGATGCAGGCAGCAGAAACAGTCTGTACAGAGACCAGAGAATCCTAGGAAGATGGAGGTGGGGGAAGAGAGGGAGAGGCGATAACAAAGAGCTTCCCAGCCTTATTTAAGAGACTTGATTTTTGTTTTAAATTAAGAGCTTCCAATCTGACCTCCATTCCATTCATTTATTCAATACGTGTACCTGAAGCATCAACTCTATGTGGGCTCTTTCTAGGCATTGGAATAGAGCAGTGAGCAAAACAGTCAAGTCCCCTAGGACTCGAATTCTAGAGTCACATAAATACATAAATTACAAATGTGGAATCAAATTTGTATTAAAAATAGATGATTTATTTCGAGAGGCCATTTTCTCATCCGAAAGCCCTGGCAGCACAGAGGCTAAGAGCTCAGCTGTTAACGTAAAGATCAGCAGTTCCGATTCACCAGCAGCTCCTTGGAAACCCTACGGGGCAGTTCTCCTCTGTCCTATAGGGTCGCCGCGAGTGGGAGTCCACTCGATGGTTACTGGTTTTTCTTATCAGAGAATTAAAAATTCCTGACCCAAAGTTAATCCTGCTAGTGATTTTTTTCTCTTTCCCAAAATTGCTAATCTACTTGCCTCTTTGAAGAGCAGACAGTAACAAAACCATTAACTTGTGATTTAATGAAAAAAAATTCTAGCTTCTTTAAATTTCTAGAGGTCTAAGGGCTGCAGGTAGGTGGAGGACCAAAGCTTCCGAAAAGTTACCTTCTGTTTTTCTAAGCTCTGTTTATTTTGTTTTTGAAAATATACACAGCAAAACATACACAAATTCAACCATTTCTACATGTGACATTGATTACATTCTTCAAGTTGTGCAACCATTGTCACCCTCCTTTTCTGAGTTGTTCCTCCTTCATTAACATAAACTCACTGCCCCCTAATGTTCCTATCTAATCTTTCAAGTTGCTATTACCAATTTGATAGCAGATAGTTCTTAAAAGAACGTAATGCTCAAGGCAGACCTTTTTTACTAGTTAAGCTCAACTATTGTTCGGTTTTAAGGTGACTTCAGGGAATATTTTGGTTTTAAGTTTAAAAATTATTTCAGGACAATAGTTTCAGGGTTTCATCCACCCTCCATGACTTCAGAAAGTCTAGAGCCCATGAGAATTTGAAATTCTGGTCTACTGTTTCCCCCTTTTGATCAGGATTCTTCTGTGGAATCTCTGATCAAAATGTTCAGTAATGGTAGCCGGGCACCATCCAGTTCTTCTGGTCTCATGGTAAAGGAGACAGTTGTTTATGGAGGCAATTAGCCACACATTCCATATCCTCCCATTCCTGACTATCCTTCCTCTTCTGTTGTTTCATGTGAATAGAGACCAATTGTTGTACCTTGGATGGCCTAGCCGCTTGCAAGCTTTTAAGACCCCAGTATGCAATAAACTAGGAAGTAGAGCAGAAGCACTAAACGCGCTATTAGGCCAGTTAACTGGGAAATCCCATGAAACCATGACCTTAAACCTCCAAACCAAGGAACCAAATCCCGTAAGGTGTTTGGTTGTGCATAAACAGCCTCAGCAGCCACTCTTTTTTTTCTGTCATTGTTGTAAATATATCTGTCACATAACTTTTGCCGATTCGACTTTTTACAGGTGTACAACTTATTGAAAGCAATTAAATTATCACCTGTGCAACCCTACCCTTAATGCAATTTTTCCATCACTATTAACTCCCCTTTTTAATGTTAACTCAGTTGCCATCGTGGAAAACTGTATTCTTTAAGTAAAAGTTATTTAAGTCTCTGTGAATTCTTCCTTCTCTGGAAGCAGGCTCCTCTTGCACGAGGGGAAACAACCAACCAAACCCACTGCCATCGAGTTGATTACGACTCATAGCGATCCTATAGGACAGAGTAAAACACCCCATAGGGTTTCCAAGGAGCGGCTGGTGGATTCGAATTGCCCACCTTTTGGTTAGCAGCAGAGCTCTTAACCACTGCGCCACCAGGGCTCCACGCATGAGGGGAAGTTGCCCCAATTTGCAAATTGTTTATTAAATCATACAGCAATCAAATAGTGTACTATTCTTTTGATTAATACATGATTACATTTTTTAACACAAATTATGACAATACGTTGAAAGAAACAGGGTGATAGTGTTTAACAAGTGTTAAAAATAATCCAAATTCACTGAAATTTGAACATAACATTTATTCTGAGCAGTTATTCTATATGCATATAAAAACCATTGCCAGCCGGCTCATAGGGTTTCTAAAACTGAAATCTTTACAGGAGCAGTCTGCCATATCTTTCTCTGCAGAGCTGCTGGTTCAAAGCACAGACCTTTCAGTTAACAGCCAAATGCTTAACCATTGTACCACCAGGGTGCATATTGTGCATATAAGGGACACCATTTTGATTCCAGAAAAAGCAAATGACTCCAAGAAGCTAGGTATAATAGAGCTTATAAAGAAAAGAGGAGGGAGAAATACAGAAGATCAGCCATTGGCTGAACTCGACATGATTGATTGAACTTTACTCTCCCCCTTTTACTGAGATCATGGAATATCAATTCACAAGATAGTCTCTGCCCCTCCACCCAGGTGTGTCTTTTGAGATTCAAATTTAGTAGCCTGGCTTCTGACAGGAAAGAAAGGATTTGCAACTTCCAGTGAAAGAAAAGCTGCTGTTGGGTTAATTTTTGGTCAGGGATTTCTTTAAATGAATATTTGGTTTTGTGGGTAAGAAAACTCCAAAATCAAAGCAGACATCTGCTGTTAATTTCTCTCTTTGACATAAGGAAAACTGATCTAGTCTTAGGGGTCAGGGATAACTTCCCAGGGAATGTGATGTTTGAACTGAGATCCAAAAGTTACGTATGAAGTTAACTGAGAGATGGGGCGGGGGGTTGAGGAATGATAAAGAATTTAGTTTAGGCAGAAGGAATAGCAAGTATAATGACCCAACAGTGGGAAGAAGCATGCCGGTTCTAGAAATTTTGTGTATCTTTCAGGGTCTGGAAACAGAAACCACTCTAGGTATTGAAGAAAGTGATGGGCCCAAGGCAGGGTATTAGGAATGACTTCTAGAACGGCACAGAACTGACTTACCAAAAGAGCTAATATCTCTATCATGGTCAGAAAGACGAGAGCCAAGAGGTCACCACTGGAAAAGTGGAGTTTGAGAACACACTACTAAAGCTGAACAGGATGCTGGGGTCAGACAGCAAATGCAACACCAGGACAATGATATGCCACGTCCTCTCCCTGCCTCAGGAAAACCAGAGACTGTACACTAGAGTCTCCGCAACTGTACTATGAACAGAAACAGCCAAAACCATTTGACTGACTTCTGCCTTATTTCCACCTTCCAAATCTCATGCAAGTGCATCTGATTGCTGAAGTCCTAGCTGCAAGGGAGTCAGGAAATCTTTTAGCTTTACAGCATCTGAAGCACAGAAAGGCATGTAGAATGGGAATGGCTGCTGCCTGCCAACCAACCATATCCAGTGTAGCCAGTGTGGCTACATGCTGAGATGGGGAGGGTGATGATCCAAGATGAGACTGAAGGTTATGGGGGGTCTGTAGGGTCCCTGGATGGCACATATGGTTTGTACTTGACTATTAATCAAAAGGCTGGCAGTTTAAACTCACTCAGCAGTGCTGCAAGAGAAAGGCCTGGTGACCTGCTTCCATAAAATTTTACAGCCAAGAAGACCCTCTGGAGCTCAGTTCTACTCCGTAACACGTGGAGTCGCCATGAGTCAGAATCGACTCGATGGCAAGGGCTTTGGTATGTTGTTGTTGTTGTTGTTTTTTTCCTTTGGTAGGCCGTGTTAAGAATATGGGCCTAAGAACAATGAGGATCCCTTGAAGGATTTTTTAACACTGGAGTGACATGATCAGGGTTGTGGTTTTAAAAGACCATTCGAGTACTTTGTGGAGAATAGGTTGGAGAGAATCCCAGGTGGAAACAAGGAGTCTAGTTTACGCAGGTGAGAGATGGTGGCACCTTGGACCTGGGTGGTGAAGATGACAGAAGGCAGCAGGAAGGATAAAGAAATACCGAGGAGTTTAAGTCAACAAGAGTTGGATTTGACATGGGCTGGGGAAAATGGCAAATACCAAGGGTGACTCTTAGGTTTCCAGCTTCTGCAGTTGGGTAGATGGTAGGGCCATTCCTTGAGATGTGGGGCAGAGAAGGAAACTGAAGTTTGGGGTGAAGATCTTAAGTTTGATTTTCAAAGTGTTGAGTCTGAGATCTCCACAGAGGAGGTCTTTGAGGAGGTATGGAGTAGGTGGTTGGATACTTAAATTCTGAGGACAGTTCTGGGCTTAAGAAATAAACACAGGAGTCATTGTATAGCACTGGTTTTCAAACTCTTTGGAGCCCCTGAGCAGTGCTAACAGTTAACTTGCTTGACTGCTAGCTAACTGAAACATTGGAGGTTTGAGTCCATCCAGAGTTATCTCAGAAGAAAGGCCTGGCCATCTACTTTTGAAAAAATCAACCGTTGAAACCCCTATGGAGTACAGTTGTGCTCTGACACACATGGGGTTGCTTTGAGTTCGAATCAATTTGATGGCAACTGAACTGGCTTCAAACTCTTTTACTATATCCCACAGTAAGGTAAGGTGTACATTTTACATTACAGGCATCATATGCCTGTGTATCTATACATAAATCTGAAACAAGTTTCCCCAAGCAGTATTTATACACAGGGTGTATGATGCACTCTGATATTTTTCCATTCTATTGCTTCATTCTTTTATAAAAGCTTATATGACCCATTAAATTGACTTCGCAGTCTCCTAATGAGTCATGGCAGAAGCAGAGGGGAGGAAGATTATAGCAACTAGGATCATGTCTTGAGCAACTCTGACTTGTGAGAGTTTTCCCTAATGAAAAAGGATATGGTAACAATTAAACTAAGGGACAGCCAGAAAGGAAGAAGGAAAACAAAAGTGTAGAGTTATATAAACCAAGGGAGGACGGCTGCCCACCAGGCTGAGTAATATGGAGGTCATCAGGGAGCAACTTCTAGCTGTAGAGTGATGGGAGCAGGAGCCATCCAAGTCCGTTTACAAGAGGCTCCTGGGCTCATTTCCAACCTTATTCTCAGGCAGAGCGCCCATTACATCCGTTCATGTCATTTCCAGGTAGGGCTGACAAAAAGCAATGGGAAGGTATAAAAAGGAGTTCAGTATGGCTGGGGCGTGGAGTGGTAGGAGATGAAGCTAAGGTGAGCCCGGGTCAGATCATTAATTACCAAGCTGGTGGTGGAGTTCCACGAGGGTGTACTATCTGTGTACACAGCCATAGGATCCACAGAGCATCAGCTGGCTTGTCAATATGACCAAGAAGATTTGGGGGAGGACATGTTTACATGGAAATAACCACAGGTATATTATGGAAGAGAATTCAAACTTTCCAGAGTCTTAAGATAAGACATGGACTAACATCTTTGGAAACCAATTTGTTTGGCACTGTCTATCAAAATTTAAAATTCACATAATCTTTAACACACCAATATCATTTATAAGAAAAGAATTTATAGCTAAACTTAAACATATGCACAAAGATATAAGTGCAAAGAAGTTCACTGCAGCATTGGTTGGAGTCGCATGGACTGGCAATAACTTGTCTATCAGTAGGGAACTGGCTGAATAGGTTATGGCATGCTCAAATAGCAGAATACTACGCAGCTGTGAAAAAAACCAGTTCTGTATGTATTAATATGGAACAATCTCTAAGAGGCGCTGCAAGTGAAGTGTGCAAGGTATGGTATGCTATTGTTTACATTTTTTTTAAAGATAGAATATCCATGTACATAGACTTGTTTGTGTATAGAATAACTCTGAAAGGATATTCAGGAAATGCTGGCTTCTCAGTGCTAGGTACAGTATTTGGGGTTTAAGGTGAGAGGAAAACTTATTTTCCTTGTATATCCCTTTATATTGTTTGAGTTTTTTCTTTTTAGCTATTTCATGTATTATCTATAGCCCCCCATCCAAAAAAAAAAAAAAATCTTTTAACAAAAATAAATGCAAAACACAAGACTTAAAAAAAAATTCCTGCAGACTCTATAGGGACAGGAGTCGATTCCCCTCTTTCTTTAAATATAGTAACTCTGATGGAGAAGTTTAAGAAACTCCACAGCAGCCACTCACTGGGCCTCCTGCTTCCAGCCTTGGCCTCCTTCATTTGAGCTTCCCCAAAATGAAATTTGATCCCAAAGACTTTGCATTCTTCCTGGGGCTCACCAGGCCTTGCCTAATGCCCCTTGCCTCCTCTCTGGTCTGGAGTTACCTCCATTGGCCTCACTCCCTCACTCTGGCTTCCCTAGTCCATTCTAGTAATTTCTGGAATTCATCTTCTTCCTCCCCCACAGCCTTGGAAATCCTATGGAGCAGTTCTACTCTGTCTAGGTTGCTGTAAGTCAAAATCCACTCCAAGGCCGTAGGTTTGGTTTTGGTTGCTCTCCTACCCAGGGTTAAACTCTACTGTCCCTGGGTACTCAGCTCTAATGCCTGTTCCTAATTGGAGCCTTCTCTAACCTCCTAGACCAGTCAGACCCTCCTACACTCTCCCCAGCCCTTCCTTCCAACAGTTACTGCAGTTGTGGTATGTTTATTATGTTTTCATTAGTATCTGCCTCTGACTCTCAACTTTGAGCTCCCTGAGGGCAGGAACAACCATATCTCTTTTGCTCACGTTTTGTAGCTTCAGCATTTAGTGCTGTGGCTAGCACATTGTAAAAGCCCAGTGAATATTTATTGCATGAATAATCTAGAAAGTACTTGACTGAGATGACAAATCAGTATCTTTAATGATACTCCAAATATCCCTTGGCATACCTGTCACACTGACTATAAAGAAGAGCTTATTCATTCATTTTTATAAGGCATCAATGAATCTCCCTCATTCTTCTCACCTTTGATAATGGTTTCCTTCAGCCTAGGAGGTCAATTGTACTTTTACCTTCAGCCCCTCAAACGCTCCTGTTTGGCTCTGTCAGTTTACCAGCTCATCCTCTTCTATTTCTCTGAGAGCATGAAATCATGGAAACTCAGCCTGTGTGGCCCATGGCACTGTTAGGCACAGAGGAAGAGCACTAGGCTCCTGGGCTCAGAATGCCTGTGTTGGCAGCCTGGCTTCAACACCCCCTTACCTCTGCCCTGAGGCCCTGTCACTTTTTCTCATGGGATTAGGAACTGCCTACCCAGAGACTGTGACCACCCCTTCTAGAACATGCTGTGAGACTCCAGAATCCCCTTTCAAAATGTCACTAAGCTTGGTTACATATGTCAGGGATGAGGGTGGGGCCTGATGCCTGAGAGTACCTGTTTGAAGGGGACGTGGACAGAGCTTACACATGGGGTCTGGGGTGCTCACCCATGCATGCCAGGTCCCTCACTGATGGGACGAGGGGCAGCTGGACCAGGGCTGGACGCGGGATCCAGGGAGGCGTTCTCCTTGAGCCAATACATTCTGGCACAGAACTCCAAGAGTCCTAGAATTCTAAATTCAGACTTTGGCCTTCCATGTTGTTTTGAAGGCCCATTTGTCAAGGAGGCAAATAGAACATTTTTTATTTAACACTTGTAGGATGATGTGTAACTTCTGAATAAGTAGAGACATAGGGCATAGGGGCCCCCAAGTGTACCTTCGCCCTCGGCCCCACCAGTGCCTCTGTTTGACTCTGTCATTTCCTATCTCAGACAAGCCAGGTAACTTCCCTGAGCCTCAGTTTCTTACCAGGAAAATGGGTCTAACTGTAACTGCTTCATGAGGGCTGGTGAGAAAATAATATAAAATCATCCATGCATAGGGCTTAGCAGAGCGCCAGGCCCTCAATACACAGTAGCATCCTTACGCTCCCACTTATTTTGTGCCCTCTGGCTATCATCTCCTAAGATTGTCCGTGACCTCCAAACTGGCCTCTTCTGTAGCATGTCTACGCTGTTCCTCTCCCCAGGAATGACCTTCCCATTCTCTTCTGCTAGTCAAATCTGACCCCCTCTACAATTATGATAATAGCTACTGTTGATTGCCCACTTACTGTGTTTCAGGCATTGTTTCAACAACTTTACATGCATTATCTCAACTCAGTTCTGACACCAACTCAATGAAGTGAGTACTGTTTATTATTCCCCAAACACAAAGACACTGGGATCTGGAGAGTTGAAGCACTGGCAGCTGGTAAGTGCCAGAGCCGGCGAGAATTTGAACTCAGGGAGTCATACTGCAGCCAGTCTCTCAGAAACTAACATCGCGCCAAAGAGCTGTTTGCCAGCCCCTCCGTTCTGCAGGGCGCGGGCTACCCCTCTTTCCCCAAACCCCCCATCCAGGGCCTGACACCTCGTCGGCTCTGTCTGTGGACGTGCAGCCCAAGAGGGCAAGCACTTAGTCTACCGCCACGTTGCCTACATCATTGCCCCTCCGTCCCTCTCTTTTTCTGTTTCCCTTTCTTTCTTTCATTGGGTATTGTGTATTGAGTGCCTACTATGTGCCAGGCTACGTGTTCGGTGCAAAGTGTTACCAGCGGAGAGCTCAGGGGAAGATGGAATTATATGTCATTTTTCTCTTCCTTCTTTTCGCCTATTTGGCTGTTTTTTGTTGTTGCTGTTGTTTTGTTTTGTTTTTTTAAGCGAGAAAGCAGGCTAGGTTCCTCAACCCCTATTCAAATACTGCACTGCTGGGTTGGTTCGGTCCAAAGCAGGCCCTATCCCCTTAACTCCCAGCCCCCGCGCCTCCCCCACCGGCCCTCAAATCCAGGCCGCCCTGCCCCCCTCCGGAAGGGGGAGTTGGGGGCGAGAGCAGAAATCTGAGTGGCTCTTTCAAGCCTGTGTTGCCGTAGAAACCGTCCGCACAGGCCTTAGCGGTCCAAGACACCATCCTCCAGCGACATAGCCAATGGGCTTCGAGCTCCATCTCAGGCGTCCCCGCCCCAGCGGCCGGGCAGCCCGCCAATGGGCAAGTCCCTTGGCTTAGAGCCCTGCTCTCGGCCCAGGGACACCACCAATGAGCTGCAAGCCTCTCTCCCTCTAGCTTCAATGTAGCAACAAGTCTCGATTTTTTAAAAAGGAATTCTCCAAATTAGAAGGAACTAGAAGTAACGTCTCTGTCACTTGCAGCCTGAATAATCTTTGGTTGGTATTTTATGTAAGGGGAGCAAAAATGCTGCAATTACGCAACGATATATGCCATTCTCTACAACCTAATTTTAGGCAATGAAAATTTAGGCAGTGGAGTTGCTATTTAAATCTAGTGTTCTGTGGGGATTTCTTTCGTTATAGGTATTTTCATTTACATTAGAGCGATTAAGGAACTAGTCGTTTTCCCTGGTTTGTAATTCAAATACCTACAGATTAAAGACCGTGATTTTTTGATGCTTAGTTCATGAGACACTGGCCTATTTAATTGGTAGCAGACTTTGTATTGAACAATTTAACTCCTAGATTGAGAATATATTAAAAAGGTAAAATAAATGAGCGTTTCTCTGAATCTGTGGAAGAAATTTCACTTTTGAGACAAGCTGCATGTAATGGCTTTGACACTGGAAAGTCTGAAACTAACTGTGTTTTTAACAAATTCTGTGCCATTAAAATTTTTAGAATAGTTTTAGATTTACAGAAAATTTGTGACACATAGTACAGACAGTTCCCATATACCCCTCAACCCAGTACCCCTATGATTAACATCTTATATTAATATGGTGTATTTGTTACAATTAATGAACCAATACTAATACATTGTAACTAAAGGCCATAATTTAATCAGATTTCCTTAGTTTTAACCTAATGTCGTTTTTTCTGTTTCAGAATCCCATTCAGGACACCACATAACAGAATTTCAGAGTCAGGTTGTGGAGGGAAGGATTATACCCCAGGAGATGTGGAGAGGTACCAGTGGGGTGTGAATTAGAGTAAGAGCGTGAGTCCCTGGTAGGTCAAAAGGCTAATGTGCCTCAGAGTAACCACCTGGGTCCAACGATCAAAATAAAATGTCTTGTCCCATCTAGTCACCTCAATCCTTCCTTCTCCCAATCTGACTATCCCCCATTCCCAGTCCTGCCAGTGTCAATAAAATGACACTCTCCTGTCCACCCCATGAGCATCTCCCCAGCTCTAGCCACTTCTTTGCCTTGTGCTTCCCTGAGACTCAAGCTACATCTCATGGGTTGGCAATCCAGCATTCAGTCAGGGTTCAAAAAATAATAACTACCACCACTACCCCCCAAAAAGGACACCTTTTAAAATCGGGGGACTAGAAAATGATTGACACCTTTTTATATTGCCAAAATGAGAAAAACCTTCATTTTCTATATTAGTGCTAGTAGAAATATAATGCAAGCCACAAGTGTAATTTTAAATTTTTTAGTAGCCACGTTAAAAAAAGATTACTGAAAATAATTTTAATATATTTTATTTAACCCAATATAGCCAACATATAATTCATAAAATCAGTAGAAAAATATTAATGTGATATTTTACATTATTTTTGAATATTAAATCTTTAAAACCTGGCATGTATTTCGCACTTACAGCACATCTCGGTTTGCACTGGCCACGGCTCACCTGTTCAATAGCCACACATACAGTCCTGTACTGTCATTCAGTAAACAAAAGGGCGCTGTAACACAAACATACGTGATCATGATATCCGAACTTTTTAAGGTGAAGAAAGATGAATAAAAAAATGAGTTACCCTTGTTGTCATGGATTGAATTGTATCCCCCCAAAATATCTGTCAACTTGGCTGGGTCATGATCCCCAGTATTGTATGATTGTCTACCATTTTGTCATCTGACGTGATTTCCCTAAGTGTTGTAAATCCTATCACTATGATGTAAGGAGATGGATTAGTGGCAGTTATATTGATGAGATCTACAAGATTGTATAGTGTCTTAAGCCAATCTCTTTTGAAATATAAAAGAGAGAGGTAAGCAGAGAGACATGGGGACCTCATACCACCAAGAAAGCAGCACTGGGAGGCAGAGCGCGTCCTTTGGACCTGAGGTTCCTGCATGGAAAAGCTCCTAGACCAAAGAAAGATTGAGGACAAGGACTTTTCCTCCAGAGCCAACAGAGGAAGAAAGCCTTCCCCTGGAGCCAGCATCCTGAATTCAGACTTTTATCCTACTGAACTGAGAGAGAATAAACTTCTCTTTGTTAAAGCCATCCACTTGCAGTATTTCTGTTACAGTGGCATTAGATGACTAAGATGCTTGTCCTTACTGTTCCCTGTTTTCATTATGAATGTCTTTGAGGACCATGCCAGTTTGCAGATGGGGGTTTTGGAGGTACATACAGTTGGGGTTTGTGGATGGTGTTGATGATGATGGTGTTTTTGGCAGCCACACCCATACCTGAGTTGGCTCCTTCCTTTCTTCACTGATCAGACATTATCGGGAGTCTATGTTGTGCCAGAAGCCACTGGGCGGTGTACTCAGAGGTGCCTCAGAAGAAAGGTCTGGTGATCTACTTCCTAAAAATCAGCCATTAAAAACCCTGTGGCAGACAGCTCTGCTCTGACGCACACGGGGTCACCATGAGGCGAGGTCGGCTCCACGGCAGCGGGCTGTGTTGTGCCCTGCTCTGCGAAGGGCCGGGGATACGCTGGCCAGAGTGCCAATCAGATGGGTGCTCTGACCTCAGGGAGCTTTGGGCCTAGCTGAGTGGGCCACGGGAGAAGCCCCAGCAGGCAACGAGGGGTGTGTTGTCTGTAGAGAATGTAAAAACAACGGTGAAACTGATGGAAAGCTGGTCTAAACCACGGCAGTGATAAAATACTCCTCTCTGAAACCTTTTGTTGGTCTAATTTGTGTTTTAATATTTGTAAGCTTCAAATCAGCACATTTTAGTTACTTATACATTAATAAACATTATCTTCTCCAAGGAAGCTAATCCAGAGAACGCCCAGTTACACAGTCAGCCCCTGATACAGGCAGACTCAGACTCACCGACCAGCGTTTGAGAGTCAGATCATCACAGCTCTGAACTGTTCGAGCGCGCTTCTGCGCAGTCATGTCTCCAGTCCCTTTGGTACTACATATACACTAGACTCAAAATAGTGTATACTACATATACACTAGACTCAAAATAAGTATTGATAGCACTGCGATTGTCAATTCCATGGGACCTCTTGAAGCTTTTGTATTTAAATTTTAAAACAGGCAAAGAATGAACTGCAAGGTGTAATATTTTTGTGTGGTAACTACTAATTTTATTGTTAGTAAAATTATTAGTAAAATTACATTTTACTAAATTAGTAAATTGATGTTGGCAAGGAATATTGAATATACCATGGACTGCCAGAAGAATGAACAAATCTGTCTTGGAGGAAGTACAGCCAAAATGCTAATGAGAAGGGAGGATGATGAAATTTCATCTCATGTTCTTTGGACATGTCATCAGTAGGGACCAGTCTCTGGAGAAGGACATCATGCTTGGTGTAAAGTAGAGGGTCGGTGAAAAAGAGGAAGACTGTCAACAAGACGGACTGACACAGTAGCTGCAACGAGGGGTCGAACATAACGTTTGTGAGGATGGCACAGGACCAGGCAGTATTTCAACTGGTGTACATAGGGTCACTATGAGTCGGCACCTACTCCACTGCACCTAATGGCAACAATAAATTTGAATGTTTGAAATTGAAATTGATTTTTAATGTTTTATTTTTATTTGTTTTAAAACTGTAAATAATTACTGCAATTAATACTGCAACAGAATACTTTATGGGTATTTTTTATTTACTTTTTTTTCCAAAAAAAATATTACTATAACTTGAAAGTATTGATCCATTACTTTTTTCCTTTTCTAGTACTGTAACATTTATTTTTACTGACATGTATGTATATGCAATATGTAAATATACTTTCTATATTTCTTTTCTGACCATTATGCATTAATGCATTATTGCATTACATGACTTACTGAAAATAATTTTGTTACTTAAAAGAGGTGAGTGTTAAAATATCTGCTCTGGGTGTCAAATGAGCTAGCTAGGCCACTGGTGGGTTGAAGGGGAAACAAACAAACAAACATGGAGTTAAGAGAGCATTTAAGAGGCAAACAGAGGCAGGAATGCTGGAAAGAGCGAGGAAATGGACTAAGTAATACCCCATGTGGGAAGGCAGCAAACTGAAAACAGCCTAGCGTGGGAAAGGTGAGCAGAGACCAGACCATGCAAGGCCTAGTGGGCCCCGATGAGGGCCTGATGTTTATCCTAAGAGCAAATGGGGAGCCACTGAAGAGTTTTAAGAAGGAAAGAGAAACAGGTTTATGATGGCAAAATACCATCACTCTGGCTTCAGGGAGGAAAATGGAATGGAAGGAGACCTGGTGGGTGCAGAGGGAACCCTAAGGAGGCTGGGCAGGTGCCAAGGTGAGAGATGATGGCAGCCAGGACCTGTGGGGTGGTCAGCATCAGTATCCACGAACCCCACTGTTCACCTACTGCAGTCTGGTGTGAACAGCTCAGTGTACTGAACTCACACAGTCTGCAGGGTTTAGAAGCTGAAGCACCCATCTGGAAGTACCCAGGGCCATTTGGATATACTGAAAACAACTAGATTTCAGTGGCAAACTGGAGTTTCGGGTTTTGTTTTTCAAATTTTCACTTCCTTCTCTGGGTTCCGATAGGGACAGGGATTTGAGTGCACTCCTGATAGAGCACTGATTTTGATTCATTCAATTAATACTTATTGAGCACCTACTGAGCGCCAGGCACTCTCCTAGGGATAGAGCAGTGAACAAGACAGGCAAAAAGCTCTGCCCTCTTGGAGCTGACATGCCAGTGGAGAGGAGATAGACAAAAAACAAAAAACACAAGTAAACAAAATAGTTTCAGAATGTGGTAAGTGCACAGTTCTCCTCCGAGTAGCCTCTCTCTTTCCATGTGGTCTCTCATTGGTTAGAAGTCTAGCCCGGGGGGGTTCTTTACCTGGCAGCTGGATTCTGAGTGGGCAAAACTGGAAGCTGCAAAAAGCTGCTTGAGGTCTACCCTGAAGTCACACAACATCACTTTCATCATATTCTTCTGGTCAATGCAAGTGACAAAACCAGCCAGCTTCTAAAGGAGAGGAGAGAGAAGTATATCTCTTGATGGGAAAAGTAGCAAAGTCACACTGCAAAAGGCATGAGAGAGCTTGTTATGTATGAACTGACTTACATGACATAAACAAATACACAGAAACCAAAGATCATTAGTGGTTACCAGGGGTGGGACGGAGGAGAAAGGGGACAGTTTTTGCTCAGGAGGCATTGAGGTTATGTTAATGGTGGTGGTGTGATTTGGCAAAGGATAGTCACAGCAGCTGTATAACACGAGAATGTAATCTCATGGGTAACACACCATCCCATCACTTCTGCCACATTCTACTAAAAAAAAAATAGAAGCAAATCACTGGATACAGTGCACACTTAAAGGGGGAGGGGGAGGAATTGGGCTCCTCCTTTTGAAGGGAGAAGTATCCAAAAATTTGTGGACATATTTAAAAAACACAATTTTTTGGCTGATCTTCCTGCCCCCAGATTTCTCTCCTCTGATTCATCCACAACACCTAAAATCCCTTAATCTTCCTCAAGTGCAACTCTGATCATGTTACCCTCCAGCTCAGAACCCTTCCCTGACTGCCCACAGCCCAGAGACCTCTTTAAGTTGGCTTCTAAGACCCAATCACCATTTTGGCCTCCAGCTCCACATAAATCCATCCCGTTCCTCATGTATACTCTACACTCTTTGGTTTTGGAACCTTCCCGTTCTCTGAATCTCTCTCAACACTCCACCCCCTCTCCTTCCCATTTCAGGGCCCTGGCACTTTTCATTTGCCTGGAGTGCTCTTCCCAGATAATCACCTCTGTCCCAGTCACTCACCCATTAACCAGTCACCAATTACATCGTCTTATTTTCTTCATAGCATTCACAACTGTCTGAAATTATCTCAGTTACTGTTCTCTGTTGCCCTGATTGTACTTTAAGGAGCCCTGGTGGTGCAATGATTAAGCACTAGGCTGCTAACCGGAAGGTTGGCGGTTTGAACCCACCCAGCGGCTCCTGGGGAGCAGAACTGTAGATCTGCTCTCCATAAAGATTTACAGCCTAGAAAACCCTGTGGGGGCAGTTCTCTTCTGTCACATGGGGGCGCGATGAGTTGAAATTGACTCAGCAGCATCTAACAATTGCTCCTTGAGAATAGGGACCTTGTCTGTCTTGGTTCCTACTGTAATCCCATAAACCCAGTTTCAAGCTCAGTACCTGGTACACAGTAGGTGCCCAGTAAATATTTGTTGAATTAAATGTCCTCTCTTTATGGGATTATTTTAGAATGGACCATACATTGAATAAATGTGTTGGAAAAAAAAAAAAACGAAGACGTTATCTCCCTCAACTGAGATAACTGAGGCACCCTATCTCGCTGTCTTTAATGTGTCCTGGAGGAGTCCTAAGGCGGGTCCTTTGAGGGCCCAGACTCTGCATTTAACTATCTTTCTCTTCCCAGCACCCATCATAGGGCCTGGGAAACAGCGTTAAGTTTTGTTGAATGGTTGGATGATGGAGAGAAAGAGGGAGGGAAGAGTGATGGGATAACGGATGGATATTTTTCTTTTTTGAGAATAGAGTGACACTCTATTCCAAATCAGACAAGCTGGCAGTGAAGGGTTAGGGACTATTCGGATACTCTGGAATTCAATGAAGGTACTTACTTACTGTAACCAGGAGCTACAGTAGACCTTTGAAAGGCCCTAAGCACTGAAAAGGTGACAGTGCCCATCATATGTCACTTAAAATAAAACAGACGTGAGATAGGAATGTGTAAAAACGATGGACAATTCTGAAAGCTTTTTTTTTCCCCTCATGATCACTACTTTGACACCTTTTTTGAAATGTCAAATCCATACCGGCTTCCGTCAATTTTCTTCTCATTTTGTCCGCGTCTCTATGTTGTTGATGCCCTGGGTATTCATTGAGAAATCCAGGCCCAGGTGTCTCGGATGTGTTTACATCCATTATCCCATTTAATCTGCAAAATAACCTATGAAGGAGAGACTACATTATCCCCATTTTAAGAACAACCAAAAGGAAGAACCACGATATGAACACAAGAAGCTATTCGGCTTCCCAGGCTGCAGGTGTGAAGGTTCGAACTGGGAGATGTCCAGGTCTCAGCGTCCAGCAAATCGTCGGAGGAAAAGGGAGGAGAGCCTTTGCCTTCTTCCAAGATCTCTGTGCCTTTAGGAGTTATCCGCTCCCGCCCGAGATGCTCCAGTTACCCTTCCAGGCATCCACAGCAGCACTCAGCGTCCGCAGAGCCGCACCTCGGCCCTCCCCCAGCCCCACACCCTCCAGCTCGGATCTCAGCCCTTGCCAGCCCGGAAGGCAAGAACTCTGCAGCTAGAGGCGTGTACTCCCAAGTCCCGGACCGTGTCCGCTGCGCGCTAGCGTAATGCCCCCTTCGGAACCCTAATCCCGACCCCTCCCAGCTTCGGATCCCGAGGGCCAAGGTCGCAGCGTCCCCTGCCATGAACAGGGCCCACTGCGCCGTGAAGGTGACCTCCCCCCGAGGGCGGCACCCGCGCCGCGGTACCCAGGAGGGCTCACACGTGGGAAACGGGCAGTGCGCGCCCCCTCCCTGCCACGCGCCTCCGCCCTGGCCACGCCTCCGGGTTGGCTCCGCCCCCGGGTCCGCGCACGCTTCTCCCGGCCGGGGGAGGCGGGACGCGCCCAAGCGGGCCACCAGGCTGGCCGCCGGATGGCGTGGGGCTTGGGAGCACGGCACCCACGCATCCTCTAACCTGAAGCCTGGCCCGAGGACTGTGAAAAGCGGGGAGTGCGCTTCTGCTCAGAAACCTCGGCTGGCCGGAGAGGTGTCCAACGCTTTCGTGCGCTCAGCCGGGGAGAGAGGCCTCGGAACGAAGTCTGCGCCCCCGTGTTCCGTTTTTGGAAAGTGGGCGTCATATCGTTTTCATTCTCAGGATTCTTGTGGCCCCTCAAACGAGATAAGAAAATATGAAAGGGGTTCGTTTATTGGGTCCAGAAGCATTTGTTGAGTTCATATGTAAGCGGGCTCTGTGTGTACTGAGCGGGGCTACATCTAGGACCAAGCTGAGTCTGTCTCCTCTAAAGACCTTGTGGAGACCATACCCTGCCTTGTCCTCCAGCCCCCGAATTCCGCTTTGGGACGGTCTGTGACGATATCCCCAAAAGAGGAGGGGGCGGAGGTCGTACCTGCCAGCAACTGTCACAGAATAAGCTAGAAATTCAAAGGCAATGCAGGGTGGAGACGAGCTTTGAGAACCAGATGGAAAGCACGCATGGCGTTCCGCCCACCCTCCCCCTAACCCCCAGCCTAAGAAAAGAAAACGACCTCATCCGTCTCCCCCTATCCCCGCGGCGAGACCGCCCAACCCCGCAGCCTGAGCCCCGCCCCGCCCCGGCGGCCAGCGATTGGGAGATGCAAATACCGGGTTCTCTGCCCAGCAACCGGTGACGCGCCACCCGAGCGCGAGGCGTGGCCCGGCCGCAGCCCAAGCGGGCACCTCGGTGTTTACTCGGGGCGGCCCCGCGCGCGCCGCAGCGGCCCGCAGACGGCGAGGGGGAGGGGTGGCGCGCGCGCCGGCGGGGCCGCGCGGGGAGAAAGACACTGGGTAGCGGCGGGGCGGGGAGCTGCGCCGGTGAAGGCGGCCGCAAGGAGAGCCCGCGGGGCCCCGGGGCCGGCGATTCCTCCGCCCCCGCAAAACAATGTGTGGCGTGCAGCGGGACCCAACTTGCCGGAGGCGGCGGGGGCGCGCCGAGCCCGCCTGAGCCCGCGCTGCTGACCCTCTCCCCCCGCCGTCCGTTGGGCCGGAGCGCCCAGCTCCTCGCTCCCCAGCTCGTGGGGGCCGGGCCGAGCCACGGGGCGGAGCCGCCCCTCCGTCGCCGCTGCCTCCTCCCCCACCCCCAGCCGCGGAGGATGCTGACGGCCCCCGGCGGCGTCTAGCGGCCCCGGGCCCAGGCGCGATGGTGCAGCAACGGGGCGCGAGGGCCAAGCGGGACGGCGGGCCTCCGCCCCCGGGGCCCGGGACTACCGAGGAGGGGGCGCGCGAGCCCGGCTGGTGCAAGACCCCGAGCGGCCACATCAAGAGGCCGATGAACGCGTTCATGGTGTGGTCGCAGCACGAACGGCGGAAGATCATGGACCAGTGGCCCGACATGCACAACGCCGAGATCTCCAAGCGCCTGGGCCGCCGCTGGCAGCTGCTGCAGGACTCGGAGAAGATCCCGTTCGTGCGGGAGGCGGAGCGGCTGCGCCTCAAGCACATGGCGGATTACCCGGACTACAAGTACCGGCCGCGCAAAAAGAGCAAGGGGGCGCCCGCCAAGGCGCGGCCCCGCCCCCCCGGCGGCGGCGGCGGCAGCAGGCTCAAGCCCGGGGCGCAGCTGCCCGGCCGCGGGGGCCGCCGAGCGGCCGTAGGGCCCTTGGGGGGCGGCGCGGCGGCGCCCGAGGAGGACGACGACGACGACGACGAGGAGCTGCTGGAGGTGCGCCTGGTCGAGACCCCCGGGCGGGAGCTGTGGAGGATGGTCCCGGCGGGGCGGGCCGCCCGGGGACCGGTGGAGCGCGCCCAGGGGCCGTCGGGCGAGGGGACCGCAGCCACCGCCGCCTCCCCGACACCGTCGGAGGACGAGGAGCCGGAGGAAGAGGAGGAGGAGGGGGCGGCAGCGGAGGAAGGCGAGGAGGAGACGGTGGCGTCGGGCGAGGAGTCGCTGGGCTTTCTGACCAGGCTGCCCCCCGGGCCCGCCGGCCTGGACTGCAGCTCCCTGGACCGCGATCCGGACCTGCCGCCCCCATCGGGCACGTCGCACTTCGAGTTCCCGGACTACTGCACCCCCGAGGTCACCGAGATGATCGCGGGGGACTGGCGCCCGTCTAGCATCGCCGACCTGGTTTTCACCTACTGAGCCCACCGTCAGCGGGGCGCGCACGCCCCCAAACCAGCTGTTTACATACAGGAATCAGGTATTGGGGCCCCTCGGAGGCCGAGGCTGGCACCCCATCTCCCGCGCAGCCTCCCCCCTCCCAGACGTGCCCATCCCCCCTCAGATCCAGACGTGCCCTTCCCCCGCAGACACACCCCAAGGCTGCCCATCCCCCACCCCGACTTCGACACGGACGCCCCTCCCCATCTTGCCCTCTCCCGCACTGCCACCAGCAGCCACCCCCTCCGGCACACCTCCCGTCCTCTCCTAGGGACCTGCACCCCTCCCCCACTTTGCACACGCCCCTCCTCGTGGCCGGAGGACACGCCCCCCGCTGCTCCCGAATCCCTCCGCCTTTGCCCAGCCCGCTCCCTTCTCTCGGTTCTGGGGGCTCTGCGGCTGGGCGCATCTCGCGCTCCTCCCATTCCCCGCCCCTCCCGAGGGGGGAGGGGCGCGCTCTTTATCCCCGAAGGGTTAGGCCCCGCCCCCTCCTCGCGCATGCCTAGTGCTTCCTGGGAGGAGGGGGCTGGTTCCCGCAGAGCCGCACGCCTCCGCCGCCTGCTCGGGGAAGAAGTGGGGCGGGTGGAGCGTGATCCTGAGAAATCTTTTGATCCCGGAGCCGCGGCGCTTCCTCTCAACCCGACGGGGCGTCTCTGCCTTATTGGGAGGAGCACTGGGAAGGGGAGAAAGAGGCTAGTTGGTCTGATGGGTATGTTTAGAACCTGGAGCTTCCCTGAGTGGCATAGTCTGTCTTCTCTTAGGGGTTACCCGTAGCCTATTTTGGTCCCTAGCAACGTCTCCTTTCCCCACCTGGGAACTGAGGGTAGGATCTTTTATTGGAACCCCACCAAGAGAAGAAGGGGCTGCCCGAGAAAACTCAGAATCAGGAGACCTACCAGAGTGTTGGGGCACCGGTCCCCTGCCGCTCCCTTCCCCCTGGAGAAACGCCCTATCACCTCAAGGTACCCTCCCGACCGGGGCCCCTCCCTAAGCCTCTGCCCCCTCCAGTCACCCAAGTCCCCTGTCAATATCCACAGCCACAGTATTCAGTGGGAGAAACTGAGGCACGTTGGTGCTATGGGGTTGAGACTGAGGTATAACAGATGAGGTGGCAGGAAGAGCTGCGCTTTTAAACAGCTGACTTGAGAGGGACCGTCGACTGGACCCAGTAAAATCGAGACGGTGCAGTCAGAGTAGCGTAGGTGGGCCATTTGCACCTCAGTTTTTCCACGTGAGAAATGGGGGTAGGAGCAAATGCTGTCCAGCTCAGGGTGCTCTCAGGTCCCTGCCCCTGATGCTATTACTCCTTGATTCCAACTCCTTGCTGAAGCCCCGCCCCTCCGACCTCCCCACACCCCCTTTGTCCTCACTACCTGTATCTCACCGGCCGTGTGTTCACCCTCGGGGTGGTGCACACACTCATTCACACACACAAATCTCAGGAACAAACGGTCCCAGAGTCCTCCGGGACCCCTGCCCAGGGTCTCTGCAGGTCTCTGCCCCACGCGTTCCCATCGCTGACAAAGCCACCAGCTGCCTCCTTTAAGCTTGGTGCTCCGGCTCTGGGCCTTTCTCGCGCGCGCTCTTTCTTTCTCTCTTTTATAACGAAAATAACAAAAAAAAGACAATGGAAAAAAAAAAAGCAAACGGAAAATGTCATGTGAGTGAAGAGGTGTCACTGTCTGTGGTCTTGGAGAACTAGTCTTGTAGCTGAGGGGAGGGGTCCCTCCATCTGGGGCACTGGCACCCACAGCAGGACTTGTGCCAGTCTGATGCCAGGACTGAATAAAGTGTATTTGCCCCGACCTCGCCCTGTGGTTCTGCATGTCTGTGCTTTTTCTCAATCCTCCCGGAACAGTTTGGTCAAGTTCAAGTTAATATAATTTAGTTGTATGCTAGCCACCTGGCAGGAAAAACTGATTGTCTGAGAGCAAGGCACCTGGTCCCTCTAGGCCTCTGGCTCCCCTCTGTTTCAGAATCCCCTGGTCTTCATTGAGGATGAAACACTCATTCTCTCAGGAGCTGGGCTGGTAATATAAATGAGTGAAAGTCTGGGTGGACACTGGCTTCGTGACTCATTTCAAGGGGAGATGCTGTTCACTTCCCCCTTTGTGACCCTGTGGGAATGTAACCCAGGGTGACCAGAGGGTCAGTTGAGAGAGAGGCTGGAAATTTGAATATTTCTATGAATCATCTCGATTTAAAATTGAAAGCTAACTCAGATATCATTAATCCCCCGTGGACCAAATGAAACAGGTGTTCCCGCAAGTCTGGCCCAAGGTGGCCAGTTAGACTCTGCCCTTGATGAGGTTGGGGAAGCAGGGTTGAGCCATCCTGCCTCTGCTCAAAGCCCAGCTTCACCACCTAGCACCTGTGTGACCTTGAGCACACCCCTGGCTCTTTCCATCTGGGTGGAATGAGGATGATAACTGTCAGCTTTATGGGATGAAATGAGGCTTGAGGGGAGAAGCCTTTAGCATAGAGGAAACAAGTTCAGGATGGCAAAGTAACTTACAGCAGGGCCTGCAAGCAGTCAAGGTCAGAGACAGGGCCTCAAATCCTGATCCTGTCTCCTGCTGCAGTGCCATTTTGGGGTGCTGCCTCTCCCTCCCTGTACAAACCTGTAGATGTTAAGCCATCAGATTGGGTGGTGGGGGTTGGTCCCAGTGCCCAGCACGGTGCCTGGCACACATTGGCCTGCAGTGTAGATTGAATGGCTAGAAGAGCAACATTCCCAACCGATTCTTCCTCTACCAGTGAATTCCTTAACTTGAACAAAGCCCCTGCTTCCCCTCCAAGGGCCAAGGCCAAGAGTACAGACCTCCTTTAGAGAGGGTGTTTGAGGATTGGGATTCCCATAGAGGCTTTAAAAAGGGGCCATAGCAGGTTTGGACCCCTGATGGCACAGTGGTTAAGAGCCGGGTTGCTAACCGAAAAGGTCAGCAGTTCAAATTCACCAGCTGCTGCTTGGAAACCGTGTGGGGCAGTTTTGACGTGTCCTATAGGTTTACTATGAGTCGGAATTGATGGCAACGGGTTTGGTTTTTTTTTTTTAATAGCAGGTTTGGGGCTGGGAGCCAATTATGACTGCTTTCTCTCAGCATGTCTGGAAGCAAGATGGCAAACCCTGTAAAAGGCTAAAGTTGCGATGGTGTGGAAGACAAAGGTGTGTGCCACCCAGAACCCCCTTCAAGGAAGGACTTGCCCAGCTGTCGGGAAGTACAGGCAGTGGATAAATTCCAGCTGTCAGCTCCTTTCAGGATCTGCCACAGCTGTCGAAAGCCACGTAGCTGGAGATCATGCCATCCCAGGGCAGCCTGAATCCGGTGTCTGAGCCAGGTAAGGTATAAAAGCGTGGCTATTTCTTGGGTGTTTCAGCCCAATGTGGGACACAGGCAGTGCTCATACCAGGCTCCCACTGGTGTGGTCAAGGCTCAATCAAGCCAGCAGTTTGACTTCTTCCTCACCCCGATCCGGCTTCCTCTTCTTTTCACAGGTGTTCATTCCTAATAAACATCTTGTACCCCAAACTCAGCTTCAGCGTCTGCTTCTGGAGAATTCAGTCTGCAACAGAGGGTGCAAGGGGCTAGACAAGGGAAATTGGGTCCCTGGCCCAGCAACCAAAGCTGGTCACCTTGGATGCCCTCAACCTCAGAGGAGTCTTCCCTCTCCAACATCACCAGCTTCAATCCTGGACTGCACCCTTTGCCAGTCCGTAAACCAGCTGGCATCAATTAGAAACTCCAGCTTAGCCCACAAGTCATTCCAGAGTCCTCTGATGCAGTTCTCACTGGCAGTCCTGCCCCTGGTCAAACCTGAGAGGTCCTGCTGGAGACAGCCTTGAGAGGGAGTTATCAATATGTGCGTGTCCTTCAGAATGGCCTGGGAGGGAGGCAGGGCAGCCGGAGGGTAAAATTCGTGGCCAGGAGGTAGTTCTAGACCCCTGTGGGACCTTGGGCAAGGCTATTCCCTTTTGCCAGCCTCTTTTTCCATATGTAAAGTTGCGGGGGAGGGAGTGTTGGAAACTTTTTGGTTCCTTCCATTTCAGATCCTGACCTGTGAAAGGTGAGGTGAGACCTGCTTGCGGGGACACGGGGGACACCTAGTGGCTGGAAGGAGTAGGAAGCCCAGGTTTTGTGCAGTTGGAGGTTGGGCAGGAAGTATGCCTAGTCTCCAGTTGTAGCCATCGACTCCTCACTGGGTCAGATCCCTTGCCTGGACTATTTGAACCATTTTGGTTTCAAGTTTTTAAAATACCCATGTACTGATGTACTGGCTGTCTTTTGCTGTATAAAAAATTGCCACAAACTTGGCAGTTTAAAACAACACCCATTTATTATTTCACAGCCTCTGTGGGTCAGGAGTCCAGGTATGCCTTAACTGGGTCCTCTGCTCAGGATCTCAGGCTGCAATTGAGGTGCTGGGCAGCTTGTGTTCCTTTCTGGAGCTCGAGGTTCTCTTCAAACTCGTGGCATTTGGTAGAATTCAGTTCCTTACCGTTACAGGTTCCTGTTTTCTTGCTGGCTGTCAGCTGGTGCCACTTTCAGCTCCTAGAGGCTGCTTGTCTTTTCTTCCTATGTGCCCCACGCAGGCTTTCTCACAATATGGCAGCTTATTCTGTGAAGGCCAGTAGAACATGCTGCATCCAGTCTCTTGGTTCAGAAAAAGCCTAAGCGTTCTTTTAAAGGGTTCATCTGATGAGGTGAGGCCCACCCAGAATAATCTTCTTTTGGATTAACTCAGAAGCAACTGATTTGGGGCCTTAATTACATCTGCAAAATCCTTTCACTGTTGGCATGTAATAACAGCTAATAACAACAGTGACGTCTGTCAGATTCACTAGTGTCACACTCAAGGAGAGGTTATGTAGGGTGGTGTGTACACCAGGGGGTAGGAGTCTTAGAGATGATCTTCGAATTCTGCTTACCATAGCTGAGAACTCTTGAGTTTGTACTTCCATCCCCGACATTGCCAGACTTGTGCATCTGGCTGCTTCCTTGTCATCTCCACTGAGATGTCTAATTGGCACCTCAAACTTGACATATCTAAAAATAAATTGTTTCTGCAACCCTTCGAGACTGCTCTTCCACCCTACATATTCACATCTCCTATCAGTAAAAGGCCAGAAACCATGCAGTCATCCCTGACTCCACCCTCCCTCCTAGCTTCATACCATTTATATTCTTTGGCTCTAAGTATAAATGTGTCTTGTGCCTTAACACCTCTTACCTCATCCACACTGACCATCCTGGTCCCAGCCTCCATCATGTCTCACCTGGTACCCTCTACCAGCCCAGATCACTGGGCTCCTGGCTTTCTCCTTGGCCTCATTCACAGTCGTATTTTCCACATAGCAGCCAAAGTGATCTGGTTAAACTATGAATCAGACCATGGCTTTCTGCTCAGAACCCTCCAATGGCTCCCATCTTTCTCAGAATAAAAACCAAAGTCCCCAGCATGGCTTGTGAAACCCTATGTGAACTGGTCTGTGGCCCACTCTGGAACTCATGTACGGCTGCTCCTTCTTCCTCTCACCATGCTTCATCCACACTAGCTTTTTGCTGTTACTCATAATTGCCCAACACACTCGCTCCTCGGGTTTTTTGCACATGCTGTTCCCTCTGCCTGAAATGCTCTTCCCCAGGTAACCACATGGCTCAGTCCCTTGCTTCCTTCAGGTCTCGGCTCTAATGTCACCACCTCAAAGAGTACTCTCACCATCCTGTATAAAATATCAACGCCCCTCCCCATTACACTATCCCTACATGCCATTTATAATTTTTATTTTTTTATATGTCTCTCCAGTTAGTATGTAAGCTTCACGAGGAAGGAATGGCCTCTACGCTGGAGTCCATGCCTTAGCTCATTTGACCACTCATCCATTCAACAAACATTTATTAAGGCTCTGCCTTAACCAGGCCCTATGCTAGACGCTGGGCATACAAAGGCGAAAAAGACAGACATGGTCTGCCCTCACTGAGCTTACAGGTCTGAGAAGGAGAAAGACACATATCCACAGGGATGGCAGTGCTTTGATGGAAATGGATGGTGGGGCTGGGGGACCACAGAGGAGGCCCTTAGCCCCAGACATGGAGAAGAGCAGGTTAGGTCACCTCCTGGGGGAAGTGATGTTTAACCTGTGACCTGAAACCTCAGAAGGCTGGTGGTTTTAGAACACAGCTACAAATTCTTTGACATTCTTCCTGTAAATTTCCTTCCCCTTGAATCTGGGCTGGCCTTTGTGATCCACTGATAACCAATACAATGTAATGGAAGTGATGCTGTAGGGTTTCTAAGGCTAGGTCACTTTGAACCATCATGCAAGAAGTCCGAATACCCCAAGACTAGTATGCTGTGAAGAAGTCCAAGCCACATGAAGACACCAGGTGTAGGTGCTCCAGTTGGCAGTTCCAGCCCAGGCCCCAGACACATGAGTGCAGAAACTTCAAGTGATTCCTGCCCCCAGTCACTTAAGTCACCCTAACTGTTGGAGTTTCTTTCAAGCTAAGGCCCCAGGCATCAAGGAGCAGAGATAAGCCATTCCCTCAGTGCCCTGTCTCAATTCCTTGCCCACAGAATCCATGAGCATAATGAAATGATGGTTGCTTCACAATGCTAAGTTTTGGAGTAGTTATTACGCAGAAATAGTAACTAGAACAGTAGGAGGAGGCAGATTCAGGTAAAGGAAAGGACTTTCTGGACACCGTCAACAGCAAGTGGGAAGACTTGGCAAGAGAGGCTGACACTGCCAGAAGTTGGCTCTGGCTGGAGGAGAGGGTGGGGAGAGATGAGGTAGAGGAAAGAGCACAAGGGTCTTGAAGGTGCCTGGACTTTATCTTGAGCCTCCACACTGCAGCCCAAGGGGTCTTTTGAGAACACAAATTTAACCACTGCTGAAAACCTTTCTATGGCTCCCTGTTACCCTCAGTCTAGTCTAAAGTTCTCGCCTGTCATTCAAGGCCTTTTACAATTAACTCCTTCAGTCTTTCATAGACTTATCTTTAGCTACCAGCCCTACCCTCAAACTGCCTCAGCTATGTACTCCTCAGTGACGATGCCCTCTCATGCCATTTGTCTTTGCCCTTGTTGGGGAATCCGAGGGACCTTGGGTTAGTCACCTTGCCTTTTGAGGCCTCAGTTTTCGTTTTTATACAATGAGATGGTTGGACTAGAAGTCTCTAAGAGCATATACCCAGCCTGGTATTCTAGGAGTCTATGGAAAGGAGGGAGAAAGGTGTTTGTAGTCAGACCTGCCTGTTGTCTAGCTGCTTCTTCTAGGTTGCCTAGCAATGGATGCCAACCCTCTCCCCCGTCCTTGGGAGTTTCTTAGCAACTCAATTTCTCAGCTTTGGCTGTTTTCAGGATTTTCTTTTAACTAAATGTCAAGTTCTCTTTCTCCTCCAAAAAACTTCCCACATTTCCAAGCTTGTTAACCATTTGCACCACCAAATTAAATCCAAACTCGACTCATAGTGACTCTATAGGACAGAGCAGAACTGCCCCAGAGTGTTTCCAAGAAGCAGCTGGTGGATTCGAACTGCGGACCTTTTGAATAGCAGCCGAGCTCTTAACCACCATGCCACATAGTTCTCAGGTCAGCTTTCTTTCTTTGCTTTCTTACCCCAAATCTCTCTCAACTTAAAGGGAGCTATCAGTGCCACTCACAGCTGTAATATGATCTTGGCACTGGAATCATTTTATCTATCAGAGAAGTTTTACATGGGAATTTTCACCCAAAGATTTTATAATTCAGTCTCTTACTTTAATTGATTTTAGCCCTGAGGTACTTTAATCAATAGAGACGTTTTAAAAATTGGTGTGAAGACAAAATCCTTAATCTAATATTTGCCCTGAGGCATTTTAATGAATTGATAGGATTTAATGTGCTCAGGCCTGCGGGCACAATGGTTCAGTGCAATGGCTGCTACCCAAAAGGTCAGCAGCTCGAATCCACCAGTCACTCCTTGGAAGCTCTGTGGGGCATTTCTACCCTGTCCTATAGGGTCACTGTGAGTCAGAATTGATTGGACCATAAGGGGTTTGGCTTTCTTTTGGTTTAATATGCTCAGAGGGCATGGTGGCTCAATGGTAGAATTCTCGACTTCTGCATTGGAGACACGTCTTCTGTTCCCCTAGCCCAGCTTCCTTCTCGGTAAGTGGACTGATCCTTTAGAAAAGGGTAGAGACTCAAAGAGGATGGAGAGAGAGAGGATGAGGGACTCAGTGAGAGGATAACGGCTTTATCCAGAGTTAAGGGGCTCCGGAAGCAAGAGGGAGGGACCTCCTGGCTGAGCGAGAAAGGGGTGGAATTCAAGGATGGGGTGGGGGCTCTGAGAGGAGGGGAGTCTGTGAAGAAGGCAGAGGCTCGGAGAAGAGATACGAGTTTCTATACTGGGGTGGGGGCTCCACGTATAGGGGGAGGGGGACCCAGAGAGGAGTCTGAGAACTCAGAGAAGAGATGAAGGCTCAGTGAGGGAATCGGTTCTCAATGAAGGGGTGGGTGATAGGCGCTTCGGTGAGGAACTGGTGGGGTCTCCATGAGGTGCCTGGAGTCTCAGGGAAAAGGGAAGGGAACTCTGGGAGAGGAGGGGGGTGGGCTCGGGAGCTGCAGGGGGGCGCGACCTTCAGAGCCAGCCCCTGGGGCAGGCGGGCACCCCTTCTCCTCCCCCAGCCCCCCATTACCCCCGCCTCCCACTGCGGCGCAGGCGCAGACCAAGCTGGCTCTTGCTCTGCTCCCGCTCCGGCTCCCGCTCCGCGGAGGCAGCAAGCGGAGAGGTGAGCTCAGCCACTGCTCCATGCACTGCCGGACCCCTACCCGGCCCTCTCCAGGGGTTCCGGAGACATCTCCCCCGCCTGCATCCCCAGGCCCGGCAGCGCCCCGCCTCTGCAGGACCGCGGCGCCGGAGCCCTGGCGAGTCTTGAGCTTTGGGAGGCGGGATCCCAGGGTAATACCGGGGGGCAAGGACTGCACCACCCCCACCGCCCTATGGCACCTCAGGGTTGACAGGCTGGGCGGAGGCTTCAAAGGGCAAGACTACCTACTCCATACTGAAAACCCATTTCCACCCCGTTGTGCCTCAGTTTCCCCCTAGGGGAAAGACCGCAGTTAATCTTTACCAGGAGACGGGTGGTCCTGGCAGGAACAGTGATGGGGTGGGGCGGGAGATGGCAGAGGCCTGACTTCCGTGTCCTAGCCCCCCGCCCCGGAGAGCGGCCCTGTCCCCTGGCCTGGGCGGCACCGGACGTGAGTGGGCGGGGCGGGGGGGGCGGTCGGGGAAGGAGGGCTGAGTGTCGAGGCCGTGCAGAAGCGAGAGTCTATCCATCTTCAGGCCCTCGTGCCTGTCACCTCCCGGTACGCCTCTCTCCCCTCGCCTCCTCCACTGCGGTCTCCCTCCTTGGACTCCGCATCCGCCTCCTCTTCCCGCTCCCTTCCTCCCTCGGGGCCACAGACACCTCCCCAGCGGTTCCCATGGCAACCCTCGTCTCGGGTACCCGCACCGGGTCCCCAGTATTCCCTCCTTCTCTCCCCCTACCGCTAGTCCGCCTCCCTGCCACCCCTAAAATGGGAGAGAGAGGGGTCAGGCCGAGGCGAGAGACAGCGGCAAGGTCACCTTCCTTATCCGGTGCCAGCAGGATTGAGTGGTTTTATATATATTTGGAGGAGCGGGGCGGTGAATTGCAGGGGAGAAGCTGACCCAGCTACTACTCCCTGAGCCCGCCTCCTCGTCCCCTCGCCTGTGGCCACTAATTAAGGGTCGCTGCCCTGAGGTTCCCAGTGCCCCTCCAGCCCATCCGTTCTCCCTTCCCGGCCGGCTTGGCGCTGCGCCTGAAGCCTGCTGCGCACTGGCCACGCCCCCGCGGGCCGCCCCGCCCACCTCCCGGGGCCCGCGGGCCGCCCCGCCCACCTCGCCCTCCCCCGTTCTGCTCTGTGTTTTTTCTTTTTTTCCTCGTTTCTCTCCAGAACTGTGGGTGAGGGGGCTGGAGAGCCGTGACTTATGGGCAGGCTTTGTCAACAGCAGCAGTCATGTGCGCTTGTGTGGGTCCGGGAGGCCTCCAAGAAGCACCCCCAACACACACGGTTTAAGTGTGTGCATGTGTCTATATGTGTGCTTCTCTGTGGTGTGAATTTGTACTTGCGTGTTTACCCATGCGTCTTTGTGTGGTGTGTGTGTTTCTCAGTGAAGTGTCTTTGTGTGTCTGTATTTGTATGTCTCTGTGTAGTGTGTGTTTACGCGCGCGCGGCTGTGTTTTTCTGTGTTGTGTGTCTGTCTCTGTGTGATGTGTGCGTGACTATCTGGGTGTGTCTCTTTGTAGTGCTCTGTGTTCATGTGTGTGATCGTGTGTGCTGTGAATTTCTCTAGGGGTAGATTTGGGGGCCACATCTGATTGGAAGTGACGGGCCTAGAGATTTGTGTACCCTTCAGAGCAAGCACATGGTTTTACTTTGTTTGAAGCTACTCAGAGGGTCCGAGGACCATGTGGGCGGGGGGGGGGGAGGGCAGGTGAGCCAGCCCTTCTCCAGCACCTCCCTGACTTTTTTTGTGTGTGTGTGGCGAAATATACACAACAGAAGATATGCCAATTCAACAATTTCTACATGTATAATTCAGTGACATTCATTACATTCTTCAAGTTGTGTGACCATTCTTGATATCCTTTTCCATATTATTCCACCACCATTAACATAAACTCTCTGCCCCATGAGCAAAAGTTCCCACTCTCCCCCTCCCTTTCACCCCTGGTAACCACTAACGATCTAATTACATATACGTGGGATCATACACTATTTGTCCTTTTGCGGCTGACTGACTTTGCTCAGCATGATGTTTTCAGATTCATCCAGGTAGTGGCATACATCAGGACTTCATTTCTCGTTAAGGGAGTAGTACTCCATTGTCTGTATGTACCACATTTTGTTTCCACCTTTTGGCTATTGTGAAAAGTGCTGCAAACCTGACTTTGGTTTGGACCCTTACCTGTGTGTGGATACACAAGTACCTTCTATTCTCAATGTTCCCTTGTCTCTGTTTGTGACAAGAGGAGCTCTTAAATGGGTTTCTCTAAGAAATCTAACAGCCCTTGAGCCTGAGAACCTCTAATCTTGAGGGCCCCTGACTTTCACCTCCTGTGGACTGAAGATTCCCGGGGACTTGGAGGCTGTCATTCCCTTCCAAGAGACAGCCCAGAGGGGACCTTCTAGGGCCTTGCAGCTTGGGAGTCCTGACTGATTGGACAAGTGTCAGCCATGACAGTTGTCCCCAGGACGGGCCCTGAATGGGGAAGGGGAACTTTGAGTGGGACGAAGGTGAGGATCTCTGGTCCCAGACGTGGGGGCCAACAAATTCATGATGGCAACGATAATAAACACATTACAGCAATGACAATCACAACGGCAACTGTTTCTCTGTACCGTACAGTAACTATATGAAGCAGGTATGATTATTAGCCTTCGTTATACAGATGAGGACATTGAGGCTCAGAGAAGTGAAGGCACCTGTCTAAGGTCACACAGTAAGGAAGTGGTGGATCTGGGATTCCAATCCAGGCAGTCAGGCTCCTGAGCCCACAGTCTCAGCCACTGGGTGGCCTCTGGGTCGAATACCCATATTTATTGACACCTATAATTTTTTTTTTTATAATTGCCAGGCGCTGGCCTAAGCACTTCAATGCATGGGCTCACTTGCAGGGTGTTTAGGGAAAGATAGGCCAGGATTCCAAAAAGTCAGGTGGTACTACGCGTGTGGGGTGTCTATAAGTGGGAGAAGTGGGCATGGCACCAAGATTCAGGGGGACCTGGTAGGCTGACTGTGGGCAGCTCTCACTGACCGCCCCCCTCTGTTAGCCACACCCAGGGATCCACGATGCCCAGCTGTGATCGTTCCTGTGGCTGCAGCCGCGGCCCCAACGTGGAGGATGGCAAGTGGTATGGGGTTCGCTCCTATCTCCACCTCTTCTATGAGGACTGTGCGGGTACTGCCCTCAGCGATGACCCCGAGAGGCCCCCTGTCCTATGCCCCCGCCGACCCTGGCCCTCACTGTGCTGGAAGGTAAGGGCAGAGAAGGAGCAACTCTTGTGATTTCCTGCGACTCCATAAAGGATAGGGGACTGAATTGAGGCTCAGAGGACAGAAGAAAAGGCATGGCAGCAGTTAGGAGTTCAAAAAACAGAAAACCCAACACAAATGGGTTTATGCAATAAAGGGAAAATACTGCTCATTTCATAGATGAGACCAGAGATTGGGTGACTTCAGGCAAAGTTTGATCTAGCAGTTCAAACCATCACACGGAAGACTTGTCAAAGTGTCTCTCAGTCTTCAGGCTGCCCATGGTGCTCCCTCCTCTATGGCCCACTCTCAGCTTCAGGCTCTTTTGACATGTTCTCCAAATGCCTGCTACTCTGCTGACCCTAGACCTTCACTTCACACGCCATCCAAGAGAAGTCAGAGTGTCCTCCAACAGTTCTTTCAGAAAAGAGACAATAGTTTTCGTTCCTAGAAGTCCTAGCAAGCATCACAGTGCCTCTGATTGGGTCACTTGCCCATCCCTGAACCAATGACTGTGGCTCAGGAATGGGTTGCACTGACTGGCAGTCAGGGAGAGCAGTCAGGCCCAGATACATATGGGTAAAGGTGTGGAGGGGGCAGTGAACTGAGTTCCTACAATGGGTACAGCTCTTTGCTAAACACAGAGGCATAAGGTACTCTAGGTGAGGTGCCAACCTGTGCAGACTGAATGCACAATCTGAGACCAGGTACGCAGAGGATGCCAGGAGAGGAAATGGCCTCAGTGCCTGGAGGATCAAGGAAAATGTCTAGGAAGAGGTGAGAACGTAATTAAAAATTGTGACCATCTTCTCATTGTGAGGCGCTGTACTAGGCTCTAGGAGCTCCTAGCTGTGGTCCATTTAGTACTTCAGCAAACATTTATCCAGCTGCTGTTCTGTGCTAGTACCACCATGCTAGGCACAGGGACACATAGTGAGCCAAACAGACACAGCCCCTGCTCTCGGACATCATATATATATATATAAAATTATGAAGTATATACAAATATAAATATTTATAAAATATAAAATATATAAGCATAAAACCCAAACCTGTTGCCACTGAGTTGATTCTGGCTCAGCAACCCTGTAGGACAGAGCAGAATGGCTTCATAGGGTTTCCAAGGCTATAATCTTTATGGAAGCAGACTGTCCCACCTTTCTCCTATGGTGCAGCTGTTGGGTTCAAACCACAGAACTTTTGGTTCGTAGCCAAGCACTTTAACCACTATACCACCGGGCCTCCTCATCACTCATATAGGAACCAAAATACATGTCAAAGTGTGCACCCAGGTGAGCACACTGAAGAGTGAACAGGCATAGTGTTTACCTGAGTGCAAAGTGGGGGGACCTGACCCAGGCTGGGGATGTCCTAGAAGGCTTCCTGGAGGAGATGAGGTTTGAATGAGATCTGAGGAACATGTAGGTGTTAACTTGACAGAAAGAAACAGTGTAAATGGGACACAGAGATAATATGGGACCCAAATAATACAGGAGGGGACTCAAGGTCGCAGGAGAAACACTGCTGGGTGGGAGCTGGAAAGGCAAATTAATCAAGAAGCTTCAAGATTCCAAATAGAACATGACTGTTTGTGCTCCCGTCAGTTAGATCTCAGCAGGTGTGTTCTGTGATTCCTAGCTCTTAAGGCTGGACCAAGAAATGTCCTTTAAATCCCATTGGGATCAAAGGTGACTCCTTGGCTTAGGGCCCCTGGCTGACCCTGACTGCTTCCTGATCTGTCTCTCCCTAGATCAGCTTGTCCTCAGGGACCCTGCTTCTGCTTCTGGGTGTGGCGGCCCTGACCACTGGCTATGCAGTGCCCCCCAAGCTAGAAGGCATCGGTGAGGGTGAGTTCCTGGTATTGGATCAGCAGGCAGCCGACTATAACCGGGCCTTGAGCACCTGCCGTCTGGCAGGCATGGTGCTTTGTGCAGCAGCGGGAGTCCTCCTGGCCATCTGCCTGTTCTGGGCCATGACCAGCTGGCTGAGCCAAGACACCAAAGCAGAACACTTGGACACCGAAGTTAATGGCCATGTGGAGGTCTCTGGGGATGAGCTGGAGCAGCAGCTGTCCCCCATCTTCCGTGATACCAGCAGTCAGTCATGGTTCTCACCACCCCCCAGCCCCTTTGGGCAATCTTCTGTGCAGACCATCCAGCCCAAGCGGGACTCTTGAGTTGCCCACTCGGCCAGAGGAGGAGCTGGGCCTGGGGCCTGGGCCCTTCTTCCTCTCCGCCATGCTCTGCCTTCCCACTGTCTCCCCAACTTCTCCCTTTCAGCAGGGCCTGTTTCATCCAAGCCCCCAAAAGGCCCGACTCTAGGTCAGAAAGTCTGGAGGTCAAATCTCCCTGTCCCTCCCCCATGGATAGGACTATAACTCATCCAAGATGCCAATCTTCCCCAAATCCTCCTAAAAGGTCACACCCGCTCCTCCTTTCCAAGGCCCCAGAAAGGAACCGGAAACATCTGCTTCAACCTGGCCCCTGCTCTTCCTGCTGTGTGACCTTGGGCGAGCCCCTTTCCCTTTCAGACCATCAATTCCTGCCTCTGTACTATGAGGGGTTTGGACCAGATTTTGAGTTCTGTGACCTTCCTGATCCTTTCTCCCAGCGTATAAGCACTGCCCTCCACATGCAAGGATGAGCGGAAGGGTTAAGGGGTGATTCTCTCATCCACCAGGATGCCTCGGGACGAGTCAGAGATGCTCCCTTGGCCTTCCTTTCCAGGATGGTGTGAAAACATCCTAATTTACCCCATGTAGTATGTTTTCTGCATGCATTTGACATCAGAGCCTCACAGTCTACTGTCACAGGGTTATTATTGGCCCCGGTTTACAGATAAAGGGGCCGAGCGCAGCTGAGAGTTGATGTGTCCAAGGTCACACAGCAAGGCAGTCCACGGGGACTCAGAGCCACATCTTCAGACCCCTCCTACTCCAGCTCTTGTTCCACATCTCACTCTGTCCTGATTCCCAGGGAGACCCAGTGGGCAGGGGGCAGCGTTGGCCCAGAGAGGCTAGCCAGAGGCCTGATGGTCCCAGGTAACTTGGAAGATATTCTGGACATGGATTTAAGTGGCTTCTAAAAGGCAGAAAGCAGGAGAACTGGGATGTCTTTGCTCTCTCAAAGTCCCTCCACCTAGCCCCAGACTCTGACCTGGAGAGACCAGCGGCTCAGTCCTGCAGGCTCCCCAGCCAGTGGCGTTGTATTATCCTTTCTCCACCACTAGGGGGAGCTCCAAGACAGCTGGAGAGAAGTGCTCATGGACTTCCCAGCTCCCGGCCACTCCCCAACACCACCCGTAGCCTGGACAAGCCTCCTGAATGGGTCCTCATTCCTCACCAGGCCAGGACCTACCACCCTTGTGCCCCTTGCCTTTCCTCATCCTACACCCTTTGCATCCCACCTTCCCTTTCAATAAACAGCTGGGATGAAGGCTGACTCTGCCTCCTTTCTCCCTGGCCACTGGGGCATAGGGAGGGAGGCAAGAGACCTCGTGTGCCTACTCTGTGCTGGGCACTTAGATCCATTATTTCTCATTTGTCTCGTTATAACCCTTTGAGAAGGGATTATTTTCCTTAATTTAGGAGTCCTTGAGTAGCACAAGGAAACCCTGGTGGCGTAGTGGTTAAGAGCTACGGCTGCTAACCAAAAGGCCTGCAGTTCAAATCCACCGGGTGCTCCTTGGAAACTCTATGGGGCAGTTCTACTCTGTCCTATAGGGTTGCTATGAGTCAGAATCGACTTGATGGCAGTTGGTTTGGTTTTTTGTTTTTTTTTGGTTTGGGTACTGCAAACAGTTAAGTGCTCGGCTACAAACTGAAAAGTTGGTGGCTCAACTCCACCCAGAGGCACCTTAGAAGAAAGGCCTGGCGATCTACTTCCAAAAGGTCACAGCCTTGAAAACCCTGTGGAGCACAGTTCTACTCTGAAACACATGGGGTCACCATGGGTTGGAATTTAACTTGATGGCAGCTGGTATATAAGGTGTCTTCATTTTACAGATGAGATAACTGGTATCAGAGAAGCAAAGTCACTTACCTAAGGCCTCCCAGAGGTGGATTTAGATACTAACCTCCTTGGTCCATTGCGTGAGAGTGTGTGGCGTTCCCGTGTCACGTGGGAAGGAAATTTCTCAGCCATTTGAGAACCTACTGCTCTCATCCCACGCCCAATCAAGGTCAGCAGACAAGGAGAGGAATAGGAGGCAGGGGCCTGGGGAGAGGACGGGAGCAAAAAGTGGGATCTTTTCCAGGGTGATAAGAACAGCTAACACCTGGTGGAACTTGCCAGGTGCCAGGTCCTGTTCTCAGTGCTTTACAGACGGGAACTCATTTAACCCTCACAACAACCCATGAGGTGGTGTTGTGGTTTGAATTATATTCAAATATGTATTTCCTGGCCCCTGTACTATGAGTCCGAATAGACTTGACAACAACAGGTTTGGTTTCTTGGTTTTGGTATCCGTGGAAGGAGCCCTGGTGGTACACTGGTTAGTGCTTGGCTGCTAAACAAAAGGTCAGCAGTTCGAACCCACCAACTGCGCCATGGGATAAAGATGTGGCAGTCTGCTTCCTTAAAGATTTACAGCCTTGGAAACCCTACAGGCAGTTCTATTCTGCCCTATAGAGTTGCTATGAGTAGGGAGGGATTAACTTGATGGCAGTGGGTTTTTTTGGTACGTGTAGATGTGATCCGGAAACCCTGGTGGCGTAGTTGGTTAAGAGCTATGGCTGCTAACCAAAAGGTAGGCAGTTTGAATCCACCAGGCGCTCCTTGGAAACCCTGTGGGGCAGTTCTACTCTGTCCTATAGGGTCACTATGAGTCAGAATCAACTGGAGGGCAGCGGGTTTGGTTTTTTTTGGATGCGATCCGGTTTGGAAATAGAGGTTTCTTTTATGCTAATAAGGTCATACCAAAGTAGGGTGTGTCCTAAACCTAATCCCTTCTGAGTTGTAAAAATAGCAGAATAGAAAGAGACACACAGGAGGGGAAGACGCCATATGAAGACGGACACACAGCAGATACATCTACAAGCCTAAGAATGCTAAGGATTGCCAGTTAACAGAAGCTGAAATGGGCAGAGAAGGACCTCCCCCAAAGCCATGCCCTGAATCAGTCCTTTTAGCCTTCTGAACTGTTAGAAAATAAATTTCTGTTCTTTAAAGCCACCCACTAATGGTATTTCTGGCATGGCAGCACTAGCTAACTAAGATGGGGACTATTATTCCCAAACTCACTCCCAGACTCCAAGATGATATCTCCAACAGCATTCACCTGGATGTTGAATCGCAAATTCAGTTATCTCAAACTGTCCTCCCTATCATCTCCCACCCCCGAAACCTGCCGTTACTTCATTGTCCACATCTTAGATAGTAGCAGCTCCATCCTTCTGGTTGCTCCAGGCAAAGACTTGGAGCCATCCTTGACTCTTTCTCTCACACCCTGAATCCAATCCATCAAATCCTGTCAACTCAATCTTGGAAATACATCCCAAACTCAACCACTTCTCACTATGCCTGCAATTAGCTAATTAGCGATTAGTCTAAGCCGCCATCACCTCTCATCTGGAGTATTGCAGCAGCTTCTCCGTAGTCTCCCTGTTTCACCTTTTGCACACCCCCCCCCCCACCCCCGCCAAGTCTAATTTCCACAGGGCAGCCAGACACATCTTGTTAAAACATAAGTCCGGTCATGTCCCTCCTTTCCTCAGAACTTTGTCATGGCTCCCACCTTACTCAGAGTAAAAGCCAAAATCCTTGCCACGCCCCACGAGATCCTACACAATTTACTACCCCCCCACCTTCCCTTGTGACCCTAATTCTCACCACTCTCCCCTTTCCTTTCTCCTTTCCAGCCACACTGGCCTCTTTGTTGTTCCTCCTTCAACAAGCCAGGCTCCTACCTCAGTCAGGGCCTTTGCCTAGCTGTTCCCTCTGCTGGTAGGCTCTTCCCCAGTTAACCACCTGGTCAATTCCCTCACCTCCTTCATGACTTTGCTCAAATGTCACCTTCTCAGTGAGGCCTTCCCTAAGCACCAACCCTATTTAAAAATGCAACCATGCCAACATACTCCTTTCCTTGTACACTTTGGAGTTTTTTTTTTTCTCATTTCCCACAGTACTTATCACCTTTCTGTATAATTTATCTATTTATTATTTCTTTGTTTATTTCCTGTCTATCCCACCACAACATAACCTCCACAAGAGCAGGAATCTTTACTTGCTTTGTTTACTGACATATCCCAAGTGTCTGGAACAGTGCCTGGCACATGGTAGATGCTCAAGAAAATTTTGTTGAATAAAGCAACCCTACTTTCACTTTCACAAATGAGGAGATTGAAGTTTAGAGACATCAAGCAACTTGCCCAGGGATGCAGAGCTAGTAAGTGACCGAGCTGGGATTCAAACACAGGTAGTTGAGCTCCAGAGTCCACAGGTCAGACTACTATACTTCGCTGCCATGTGGCTTGAAGGCTCAGAGCTGGGTGCACAATATCAAGTGCCAACAAGTGTATCCAGATGATTGTTGCCTTGTGGAAATGTGAGCACAGTGTTAACATGTTTTTTTTTTTCCCCATGGAAGTTAGGAATCCCAATTGTTTAATGAAATGTTTCTTTTTTAAAAATATCAGTATCTAATTCAAAATGTGACTAAGCACTGTGCAAGACAAACAAAGCATTCCTGGGTATAGCTTCATCTCATGGGCAGCCATCGTGTGACTCCATCTTGGACACTTCTGGGTAGTGCCTATGGCTGATCAGGACCAAGGATAGGATTTCATGTTGACTAAATGGCTCAGGAAACCAAAGTAGACTTTGCTCCCTACCCTGAATATGTCATATTAGCTTTCCTTCCCAGCTGCTACATGGGAAGCCACCCCTTGTCTGTAACCCTAATAACTCCCCGGCCTCCACACAGCCCAATCTCCACAGAGCATCCCATTTCAGAGAAGCAGAATCCAATTTAAATTCTACATGTCAGAACGCTGAACGATTGTCTGCAATAGTGTTCATTGGTGGGACACTAGTTAATAAATTATGGTCCATTTATACACTGGAACGCTATGTAAAAGAATGAGAAAGCGCTTTATGTACTGACCTGGAACCATCTCCAAGTTATAGTGTAGAGGTGAAAAGGTGAAAAACACTATGAATACTTTTTTAATTTTTCTGAGAAAAAAAAAAGAATACTTATGGACGTTGCTTGTATACACATAAAATCTCTATTAACTTTGGTTGCTTTTGGAGGGGGCCTGGGTAGCTGGAGTTAGGGATGAGGTGAAGATTTTCACCATCTACTCTTTAACTCATTTTGAATTTTGAACCATGTGACTGTATTACATTTTAATTCTAATGTATTAATTTCAATTTTACCTTAAAATTAAAAAAATAATATAATCTACTGAATAAATAAATGAGGGAGAAGGGGCAAATCTTCCTTACAGAGGAATTCTAACTAATAAATGCAGAAGGACTGAGAGACATAGAAAAATCACCATTAGAGCATCACAGTAATGATTGCTGTAGGCAAGATCCATTGACGAAAGCTAAAGGTATGGATGAACCGTTAAGGAAGAACAGGATGTTTCCACAGTGTTAAACTATCTCTGCCCAAATATGTATTACTATGGTGGTGGTAACGCATGTCCAGAAATTCTCTGATGCACTACCCTCCGGGAGAGGGAGCTTAATTCTCCTTCCCTTGAGTGTGGGCTGGACCTAGCAACTTGCTTCTAACAAATAGAACAAGGAAAGGAAAACATGATGACTTTGCAGTGAAGAAATCTGGCAGACACTGCCTTAACCAAATGACCAAGGTTAGCATGACCAGTAACAAGTCCTGTTGATGTCATTCATGTACCCCCTGACAGGATATGAGGAGACGGATACTTCACTTCTGTGGTATTCAATCCATAACTTCAGCCTAATCATGAGAAAATCCAAACTGAAGGACATCCTACAAAATATCTGACCAGTGTCTTCAAGTATCAAGGTCATGAAAGACAAGGAAAGGTCAAGAAACTGTCACAGATTGGAGGAGACTAAGGAGACATGGAAAAAGGGCATGAGGGAACCCTCTGCACTGTCTTTGCAATTCTTCTAGAAACCTAATTCAAAATAGAAGGTTAAAATAATACATTCGTTCTGGTCAAGATGGAGTAATAGGGATCAGGCTTACTCTAGCACCTGAAAGAACCGAAGAATGGACCAGGAAATAAATGAGATGAGCCTACAATTGCTCCAGCTGGCCTCCGTGAGAGATTCCAGGCCATAGCATAGACTTCAATACCTTCTCTCAATAACTAGAGATCAACGAGACAGAAAATCAGTAAGGATAGGAAAGATTTGTGAAACACCGTCAGCTTGACCTAACTGGCATTTACAGAGCACCCCACCCAACAACGGAAACCCTGGTGGCATAGTGGTTAAGAGCCACGGCTGCTAACCAAAAGGCCAGCAGTTTGAATGCACCAGGCGCGCCTTGGAAACTCTGTGGGGGCAGTTCTACCCTGTCCTATAGGGTCGCTATGAGTCGGAATCGACTCAACGGCAACGGGGTTTTTTTTCCACCCAACAAGAGAGCCCTGGCAGTGCAGTGGTTAAAAGCTCAGCTGCTAACCAAAAGGTCGGCAGTTCATATCCACCAACAGCTCCTTGGAAACCCTGTGGGGCAGTTCTCTGAGTCGGAATCGACCCAATGGCAAGGGCAACGGGTTTGGTTTTGGTTTTTCCACCCAGCAACAGCAGAATACACAAGGCCTCTGGCTCTGGCAGCTCCCGGAGACCAGAAGGGCAAGGGGGAGGCTCAATAGACAGAGCCCATCGCTGCCTCAGGGGGCCCTCTGGCGGCGGCAACTCACAGTTTAACAGCTTCCTGCAGACCAGAGAAGACAGCTGCGTTTCCTCCTGCCAGCATTTCTTTGTCCTCTCTGCTGTGAGGAGGCCTGGGAGAGGGAGAGAGGCCGATTGGTGGGGTCCACTTTTTGCTCCACCCTCTTTTATCCCTGAGCCTAAGCATCCTGTCCCCCGCCCCCCAACACACACACCGTGGGGCTGCCCCTCCCTCTGCTGAGTCCTGCCTATCCTCCCCTATCCCTACCCACCGAGGGGACTAGCTATTTCTCAAACCCAAGGGAGACCCCAGCTTCCGAGGAGAAGCCCCTCCAGCCCACCCCCAACTGACCAAAGAAGGGGTGATCTTAGGGCCATCTGCAGGTCTCTGGGAATGCTGAGACAGGACAGGGAGCTGAGAGGCTCCAAGGTGAGAAAAAAAAACAAAGAGGGCTTCATATAGATGGGGGAGGTGTTACTGGGAGGATCAGAGAGGCAACAACTCATGCCCCAAACTCTTCTTCCCAAATCTCATATCTTATATAGAGTTCAGGCTGAGAGTGAGTCACTACACCAGGGTTTGAGTCGATGTGTGATCCTGGGCAGTTCCTTTGTTTTTTAAAATAGGGACAACAATAGTATCCATCTCTTCAGATTGTTTGAAGACTGAATGAGTTTAACAAGTGCCTAGCACATAGAAGTGCCCAATATACATTAGTTATTATTAAAGGCATCCCTGGGCAGTGCAAATGGTTATTCTCTCAGCTGCTAACTGAAAAGTTGGTGGTTTGAGTTCTCCCCCAGGTACCTTGGAAGAAAGGCCTGGTGATCTCCATCTGAGAAATCAGCCATTGAAAACCCTGTGGAGCACAGTTCTACTCTGACACCATAGAATTGGCTCTACAGCCACTGGTATTATTATTAAAGAAGAGAAATCTGATGCAAGAGCAGGCAATGCGCAGGCTGTAATTATGGATGACTCAGTCCCTGCTCACCAGGGACTCACAATCTACCGGAAAGAACCATCCTGTAGACAGACAACAGCAATATAGTGAGGTAAAGCAGGGACAATGCAATGTCATATCACTGGGGACAGACACAGGGTGATTCAGAGAGTGATACATAATAATAGCCACATATATAACACTAATCTGTGCCAGGCACTGTACTCGGTGCTTTACATATGTTAACTCTTTTAGTCCTCATTACTTTTGTCATAGAAAAGGACTCACAGAAGAGGAAACTGAGGCACAGAGTATTTAAGCATCCTGTCCGAGGTTGCACAGCCTGCAGAACTGAGATTTGAATCCAAGCAGTCCAGATTCTGAGTGCCCCATACCTCTGGTGTCGACAGATGCAGAAATGACTCCTGTAGCCCAGATTTTACCAACTAATGAACCTATAAAGAGATGGGGTTTCCTTATGACCCCACACACGTGTTCATACAGGCACAGGCAAGAAGAAATTCCTCTGGAACACCGCCCCCCACCCAGGATTGGTGCACATTGTTGCAAAAAAAATAATCAGCCCTAAATGAACACAACCACACTTGCATCCAGGTGTGAATTGGTGGATCCATAAACAACTTCTTGAATAAACACGCCACAACTGTGTGTGCACACTGACTTATATTCATGTGCATGTAAATTGCATGATGTCTGTAGACACACCAACATACTCTGCTAGTAGTGTTTTGCACTTCCTCTGTGATTGATTTTAGCAGTGACATTCATTGAGCACCTACTATGTGTAAATAACTAAAGATAAAGGTTAGAGAAGTGAAGTAGCTTGCCCAAGGTCACACAGCTCGTAAATGGGATTCAAACCCAAGTCTTATAATACTAGGCTGCAGTATCTACTTCACTGTCATGCAGATGCGTTCAGGAGTAAACAGATGGCTGGATTCCCACACTGACATTCCCCGTAACCTTGGACACGTCACGTCCTTGTCCAGGCCACATCATCATGTGTGTCTGCTCACATGTGTGCTCTATGGAGACGCATGGTGATGAAACCAGTGACCCACGGCCCCTTGCCAAGTCTCAGCCTGGGCTGGTGTCACTGAGGACTGTGAGCTTCCTGTCCCAGTCTTGCCATGGCCCAGAGCACGTAACTCAAAGCCAAGCCCTGGGCACCAGGCCATCAGGGCCCTGGTGATGGGAGAGCTCACGGGATTTCATAAGCATCCGGCTAGGACATGTGCTCAGGGCAGGAAGAAGGAGGTAGGGAAAACAGGATGCCGCCTGGGGTGTGTACCTGGGTAGGGTGTTGGGCTGGGTTTGGCAGGGATGAGCTGCCAGGACTTGGCATCTGATGGGCACTCAGCAGATACAACCTGTGTGAGGGACCAAGGGGAGGGAGGGAGGAAGGGAGGGAGGGAGGGAGGGAGAGGTGCAGCATGGCATGACCCTGGAGGCCTGGAGTAAGTGAAAGAGTGAATGAACAGGTAAATAAGCTAATGATGGAACGAGGGAGGGAGAAAATTTATTTTTACCCTGGCCCTGGGCGGGGTACTGTGGATGCTTGGTGGACGGGGTGGACACAGCCCTGCCGGAGTACAGCCTCCTTCTGCCCCCTCCTGAGCCTCCGGCCTGCCCCTGTCCTGAGCCTCTGGGCCTGCCCTGAGTCATGCCCAACACCCATTCACAGCTGCTTCCTCCGACCAGAGGACAAAGGCCTCATCAGCCTGCACTTGCAAAGGTGAGAGTCCAGAGCCCTGATGCCATCAGTCAGGCCAGGGTCCTGGAGGACCCTTAACGTGTACAGTGTCTTAGTTAATGCGAGCAGAGTTGTCAGCCTGTCCAGGAGAGCAAGAGTATTCAAGAGAACTGTGTGTGTCTGTGTTTGTGGGCATGAGCACACACACAGCTGAGAGTCAGCTCTCTGGTCGGTGTGTCTCCAAAGCACATAGCACAGTGCCAGCCTAGAGTGGGAACTGTGTGATCACGGTGTCACTTGCGCATGTTTGGACCTCCCCCAGGACATGTCCATTGCTCCAGTGCTTAGAATGTGGGGCGTGTACCTAGGCAGACTCCACGCACATGGGCACCAGGGGGCGACCTTTAGTTGCATGTGTTTCTCATGACTCTGGGCTCCTGGTGGAGAGGCCTATGCCGAGGGGCATAGGGGTCCCTCTGCCCGGAGGTCTTTACCCCTAGGGTCCAGGGTCTGGGCTGAGGAATGTATCTCCACAACTTCACCAGTACAGACTTAGATTGCTGACTGAAGTTATTGACCCAGCCCAGTGCTGTCGAGTCGATTCCTTATTCCTCATAAATAATAATGATGATAGCCACTAGCATTTATATAATAATAATGGCCAACAATTTTGAGTTTTTCGTAGGTGTCAGACATTGTGCTAAGCACTTTGCACGTATTCATTCATCCAACAAATATTCGTTGAATAACTAGCAGGCGCTGGGCTCTGTGCTTGACAGGAGGATGCAGCATCCCTGTCCTCAGGGTTCTTACATTTTAGTGGTGGAAGAAGAGACAGACAACTAGCAATCTAACACATAAGCGAGATGACTTCTGGCCTTGACAAGTGCAATGAACAAAATTTGACAGAGTTATGAATTGGAGATGACTGCAGAGTGGATCAGGGAGGGCCTCTCTGAGGAGGTGACATTTGAGCAGAGACCTGAAGGAGAAGAAGGAGCTTGGGAAGATTTAGGAAAAGTTTCCAGGCAGGTGGAACAGCAAGAGCAAAGGCCCTGAGGCAGAGGCTGGCAGGGACCAGATTAGTAATTATCGTTCTAACTTTGTGGACAAAAAAACTGAGGCCCAGGAGGGCTAGTGACTTGTCCGATGTCACACAGCTATTTAGGGCTAAGCAGGGATTCACACCCACGTCTGTCCTGACTCCAGAACCCAGGCATTTCTTCCCTTTACTCCAGGCTGACACTAAGACACACATCTGTGCAATGCACACCGGAAAATGTGTATCTGCCCGCACACACACGCACCCTGCACACTGACCTACAACGAAGGGGTGTGGGCTTGGTGAGCACTAAGGGCCAATCAGCAGAGATATCTAAGATTCTAACATTTTCAATGGTGTCTTGTGGGGCCAAGCAGGAGGCTGGATGTCTCCTTAGGCCAACCTTTCGAAAACTCTGGGCTAAGGAAAAGTTAAAGGGCGGGAAAAGTGAAGGAAGGGTTGGGGACCCTGGGGTGGCCTGTGGGGCTATAGAGTTAGGGGGGAGATGATAGAGATGCAAGAGCCCATGAGAGGAGGGAGAGAGAGTTGAAAACAGGAGGCAGATGGAGGTAAGACCATTCTCAGAAGTGGCAGGGCCTCCATGCCAGCTACAAGCCCCTGCCTAAGCCAACACGCCTTGCCTCCTTTCACCTCCCCTGGGTCACCTCTGGAGATGGAGAGCTCAGTGGCTACTGAGGCAACCTGGGCAGCGCTGACCTTGAGGAAGTTTTTCTTTTACGTCTGCTTTTGTGGCTGGAAGATGTGAAGAGATTCACCCTCAGAGTAAGGGAAATACATACGAAAACTGCATGAAGACACTTTTCTTTTTCAAACAGATTGAAAAAGATCAAAAACTGTTACACCCTATGCTGGTGAAGTTGTGGGAAAACGGGCACTGATATGCTCTGCTAAAAAGCTAGTGGGAAGTAAATTTGTACAATCTCTGTGGAGGATAATCCAGAAATCTATTTTATAGTTGCAAACGTAGAAACTTTTGATTTAGCAATTTTGCTTCCAGGATACTAGATTACATTTTCCCTCTTATCTTTCCTCCTGTCCATGTATGGACATTGCAGCACTGTGTGATATAACAAAAGACGGGAAATAGTTAAACGTTCATTGACAAGGGGTGGTTTAAATTAACTGGTGCATTCTACAACAGCATACCATAAAGAACTCCTGATCCTTCCTCAGACAGCTTGTTTTGTCTCATTTGATTACAACTCCAAACTTCCAGTTGTTCAGGCCAAGAAACCTTAGAGACATCCTTGACATCTCCCTGTTCCTTACACCCTGTATCTGAAAAGTCAACAATCCTGTTGGCCCACCTTCAAAATATACCCAGAATCCATCACATCTCACCACCTGCACAGCTACCGCCCTGCTCGGACCCACCAAAGTTTCTCAACAGAATTATTGCAACATCTGCTCCCTAGTCTCCCTGTCCTTCCGTCCTTCAGTCTATTCCCAGAACAGCTCCCTAAATGATCCTATTGAAAAAGAAACCAGACCGTATCCCTCCTCTGCCTAAAATCTTCCATGGCTCCCCATGACTCCTAGGTGTCCTTTCCAGGGCCTTCCAGGCTCCACATGGTCTGAACCCCTATTATCTCTCTGATCTTGTCTCCCACCACTTCCCCTTCACTAGCTTCATGCAGCCACACAGACCTTCTCCAGCACACCAGTGAGCCTTCCCTGGGAACATTTGTACACATTGCTGCCCCTCTCTGGACAATTTGCCCTCCAGGATGTCTAATGGCATCCACTGGACCACCCTACTCAATACAGCCACCTGCCTCCCCCACCCCGCCCTCCTCATCCTCTTTACCCTGCTGTTCATATTACTCTTCCTCATAACACTTAGCACTCTCTAACATGCTCTATAATTTAAGTACATATTTATTATGTTGGTATTTCTTATATATTTTCCCTCCGTTAGAATGTAAGCACCATTTTTGTCTGTTATTTTCACTGCACTGCCCTTAGCCTCTAGAACATTGACTGGTAGAGAGCAGGTGCCCCATAAATATTTGTTGAATGAGTGAATAAATGAAAGTCTAAATGGTTTGGTAGATGCTTGAAAGTTACACAGGTGGTGGATGGTGAATGCTGACGCTGCATGAATGGGGAATGGATGCATGGTGGTTAAATGGAGTGTGGATGGAAGAACAAGGAGATGGCAGGACAAAGTCGAATGGATAGTTGGGAGGGGGTAGATTGGGACGAATGCTGAATAGATGGATGAAGGATGAATGAATGGATGGAGGAATTTAATTAATTCAGCTACTATTTACTAACCACTTTCCATGTGCCAGGCACTATGCAAAGTTCTGGAGATACAATGGTGAACAAAACAGGTAGGGTGCCTGCCCTCATGGAACCTGTAGTCTAGTTAGTGAGACAGACACTAAGCAAATATAATAAAATGACATACATAATTCCAAATTATGAGAAATTCTGTGAAGGAAAAAAATAGGACTCGCTGAGAGAGAATGACATGGAGGGGAATGATAAATGGGCAATAAACGGGCAGATGAATGTAGATAAAACCTGGGCTGGACGGTTTCACCTTAAAGGTCCCTGGCCAGCCACAGGCACTAGCCAGCATCTCCAGACTTGGGCCTTCCCCACCCCACCAGTAGCTCTGGCCTCAGAGAGACTGTCTCCTCTCTCCCTGCACTGACTTAGCACCTGCCCCAGCCCCTCCCCAATAGTCCTGCCAGACTCCATCTCCAGTCCCCACCCTGCTGAGTCACCAGGGGAAGGCTCCATGGGGCCCCCAGTTCAATCCAGCCCCATGGCCATCCTCAGCCTCTCTGGAAAAGACCAAGAGGACCGGAAGGAAGTGTAGCAGGTGCCAAGCTCTTGCTGCCTGTGCCTGGCACCTTTCCTCTTGATTCCGGAGAGAGTATTTATGACCAGGTCTAGGACTAGGGTTGGAGTTTATTTGGGGGCTGGACTCAGCATAATATGTTAGAGCTAAGACTGTCTCCGGTACTGTAACTCAATCAGGAGCTAGAATTGGAATTCGGGTCAAGGATCATATGGGAAAACGTGGGTACCCAGTCTGTGTCCAAGTCAAAGTTCTATTTGGGGCCAAGGTCAGGGTCAGCCATGGCTAGTTAGTATTCAGGACTCAGTCTATATCCAAGGGTGCAGGTCAGAGTTAAGAGTCAGGGAATAGGGCTCAGTCTACGATTGGGGTCAGGGGTCAGGAATCAGGGATCAGTCAGTGTTCAGGGCACGATTTAGTCTCTTCTTTCTCCAGAAAGGGCCTTTGGGAATGAAGTTTGCTTTGGGCTCCCACCTTCCAGGCAGCCTGAGGCCTCTCAGCCCCTGCCCTCCATCCAGGTCACTCCCTGACAGCCAGGCCTGGCTCAGTGTTTCCCAGGAGGTCTAACAATCTTGATGCTGGCATCCCAAGGGACCAAGGTAGGAGTAAAGGCCATAGACGAGGGCTCCGTGCCTGACCCAGGAGGTTGCACAAGGCTTTCTGATGCAACCAATTGAGCACCTTGGCACCCCCGCCCCCCACAGCTTTTCTCAGAAAGGGAAGGGCTCGGCAGTGGCCTAGATTGAACACACATAATCCCTTTCCTTCCCTGGTCAGGTCAGATGACTCAGCAACAACTCCAGTGTTGAGGGGAGGTGAGGAAGAGAGGGAGTATGGGACCCCCCCTCCTTCTCCCAGCTGGAAGATAAGGGTGGGGAGATACACACCACACACACACCAAGCAGGAATTATATGGCTGTGCCCAGAGAGCCTTTTTTGCCCAGAGAGCAACTGGTTGCCACCCAAGGTCACCCAGCTGTTAGAAGCAAGGTCAGAATGAGAAATTAGCTTTTCTGCTGCTGCCTTCAATACGCACCTGCTACTATCTACCCCCCAGCCCCAGCCTGTGCCCCCAACATAGACAGGAGAGAGGACCTTTCACATCTGAGCAGAGTGAGGGACTTGCCCATGAACTTGCAATCTGTTCCACTGAGGCTCCTGAAATAGTGAAAAACCTGGGCTTTAGAACTTCAGAGATCTGGGTTCAAACCCCACTGGCTTGCTGTGTGGCTCTGGGCAAGTTACTTCCTCTCTCTGATACCAGCTTTGCTTACTTGTAAAATGGGCATAAATTTATCCTTAGCTCGCAGGTTGTGGTGAGGGTTACATAAGAAAGCAGATGGGGGACACAGCTCAGACCTGCCACAGGGGTGGTGCTCAGGAAATATGTCCTCAGCTCCCCTTCATCCTCAGCTCTAACCAGGGTGTCAGCCTGGGCCCCTTGGAAATAATAATAGTTACTTATTGTAGATGCTTGCCATGTGCCGGGCTCTCACTCTTCTAGTACTTTACCTGTCTTAGCTCATTTAATCCTTCCAATAACTCTAAGGAGGACACTGTTACAAATTCCACTTTATAGATGAGGGCTCTAGGTCTCAGAGCAGCTAAGTGACTTGTCCACTGTCACACAGCCAGCGCAGGCCAAGGAGGTGAAACAAGATAGTGGACAGGAGACCATATTGGCTTTGAGCCAGATTGGCTGGCTCCTAATCTACCTTCCCTCCTCACTCCTTGACCCAGTGATGTCACCTCTCTGAGCCCCAGTTTCCTCATCTGTCTCCAGGGATGCAAACAGCAACACCATGGGGGAGGTTTTGAGGATGCAGTGAGATGATGTAAGGAAAGCACTCACACAAGGTTTCACATTCCTTGTGAAAAAACAGGGGCCCACAAGGAGGCGGCTGGATCATCCAGCAGGGCTGTGGTTGCTGCTGGGCCACCCCGGGCCTCCCTAGGCTGTCGCTCCCCTGGGACCCAGCCTGAGATGAATCTGGATGATGAAGGATTTCTGCAAAGCCCTTGGGAGACTCCAGCGAAGGCGGAGGTGCTTCGTCACCTCGACAAGAGGTCCCTAAGAAGAGCATTAGCCTAAGATGTCACTCTCGAATCACCCGCTGTCTTCCTCAAATTGATTGGCCCAAATCCATTTACCCAGCTGTTTTTTTTTTTTTTTTAGTGTGGCAAAAGTGAATTGATGCCTTTGAATTATGATGTTGGCGAAGAATATTTAATATACCATGGACTTCCAGAAGAATGAACAAATCTGTATTGGAAGTACTGCCACAATGCTCCTTAGAAGTGAGGATGGTGAGACACTGTCTCACATGCTTTGGACGTGTTATCAGAAGGGACCAGTCCCTGGAGAAGGACCTCATGCTTGGTAAGGTACAGGCTCAGCAAAAAAGAGGAAGACCCTCAACAATATGGATTGACAAAGTGGCTGCAACAATAGACTCACGCATAGCAACGATTGTGAGGAGGGTGCAGGACCAGGCAGTGTTTTGTTCTATTGTGCACAGGGTTGCTATGAGTCAGAACCGACTCAAGGGCACCCAACAACAACAACAAATACCCATGTAACAAAACATTTGCTGTTTCAACACTCTCCACATGTGCAATGTATTGACACTAATTGTATTCATCATGTTGTACAACTATCACCATTATCCATTTCCAGTTTTTTCCATCACCCTTAACAGAACTGTGGTGTTTCCTAAGCAAAGTCCCCTCCCCCCATCCGCCCCCAGTAACCACTAACAACCTTAGGTCTGTATACATTAGTCTGTTCTAGGCCTTTCATATAAGTTGAATCACGTAATATTTGTCCTTTTGTGACTGACACCCATCTGTATTATTAGTTCTGTAATATTTTTCTTTCAATAAGGTCATTCTTTTAAACTTAGGCAAATTTATTTGAAAAGGAAAATGTGCACCACTGACTTCAAATGGAAAACCGCTCTCATTTGCCATAAAGAAAAGGTAACTATAAAATTAAGTATAAGGAGAGCAAACCAAGATTATTAAATTTTAGCTAAATCCTGTTTCTTGCTGAAGGCTCTGAGCCAGAGCCTTGCTTTCTTTTCCTTAAAAACTGAGGTGTTAAAGACATAAACCAGTTGCTGTCGGGTTGATTCCAACTCATAGTGACCCCAAAGGACAGAGTGACACTGCCTCATATGGTTTCCAAGGCTATAATCTTTACAGAAGCAGACTGTCTCATCTTTATTCTGTAGAGTGGCTGGTGGGTTCGAACCACCAGCCTCTTGGTTAGCAGCCAAGTGCTTAACCACTGTACCACCAGGGCTCCCTTGTTAAAGACATAATCAGAAAAACAAACAAACCTATTGCCGTTGAGTCGATTCTGACTCATAGTGACCCTATAGGACAAAGTAGAACTGTCCCATAGGGTTTCCAAGGAGCAGCTGGTAGATTCGAACTGCCAGCCTTTTTGGTTAGCAGCTGTAGTTCTTAACCATTGCACCACTAGGGCTCTGTCAGGGCTCCGTTAAAGACACAGCAGCTGTTAAATGAGACTTTCTCCCCAGGTAATTAGAGGAACAGAAAGAAAATCAAAAAAGAATGCCTATCTCCCGATATGACCCAGTGTTATTTAGTACAGAATTTTGAGACCATAAAACCATCTGGCATCCCACCAGTGCCCTACCTATGATATTTTGGAGAACACTGACCTAAACCAACTCTGTCTTCCTATTTTACGGATGAAGAAACTGAGACTCCAAGAGAGGAGATGTCTTGCCCAAGATTTCAGAGAGTCAGTGGCTTTAGCCAGACCTGGAATCCAGCTGGGACACTTTTCAAGGCATAGCTTTACTTTCGTGGGGTGAATCGGTGAAGATGAAAAGCTTTAAGGACTGATAGTGGAATTTCAGGCATACAGCAGCCACTGGGCACACTGTATAGGGTCGCTATGAGTCAGAATTGATCAAAAGCAACAGATTTGGTTTTTTGGCTAGGGACAACCTGGTAGAAAGGGAGAAGACGCTAGCAAGCAGCGACCTAAGATGCATCAATTGGTCTCAACCCACCTGGATCAAAGGAGAATGAAGAACACCAAGGACACAAGGCGATTATGAGCCCAAGAGACAGAAAGGGCCACATGAACCAGAGACTACATCATCCTGAGACCAGAAGAACTAGATGATGCCTGGCTACAACCGATGACTGCCCTGACAGGGAACACAACAGAGAACCCCTGAGGGAGCAGGAGAGCAGTGGGGTGCAGACCCCAAATTCTCATAAGACCAGACTTAATGGTCTGATTGAGACTAGAAGGACCCCGGTGGTCATGGCCCCCAGACCTTCTGTTGGCCCAGGACAGGAACCATTCCCGAAGCCAACTCTTCAGACATGGATTGGACTGGACAATGGGTTGGAGAGGGATGCTGGTGAGCAGTGAGCTTCTTGGATCAGGTGGACACTTGAGACTATGTTGGCATCTCCTGCCTGGAGGGGAGATGAGAGGGTGGAGGGGGTTAGAAGCTGGCGAAATGGACACGAAAAGAGAGAGTGGAGGGAGAGAGCGGGCTGTCTCATTAGGGGCAGAGTAATTGGGAGCGTGTAGCAAGGTGTATATGGGTTTTTGTGTGAGAGACTGACTTGATTTGTAAACTTTCACTTAAAACACAATAAAAATTATTAAAAAAAAAAAAGAAAGAAAGAAAGGAGGCAGATGTGGCTCTGATCACAGAAGTCAATAGACACCAGGTCCTTTCCTCTCCGGTAGAGCACAGCCCCATCCCCAGTTCCTTTTCACCCCAGCATTGCGGGTCAGAGGTCAGAGGCCAGGCCTCATCAGAGCTCCAGCAAATAGAAACAGCCTATCTGCTCACACACCTGCATAGAGAGATGTTTTGGAATGAAGCAGATTCATGAAAGCTGAACTGTGTCAGGAAAGGGCACATTTTTGCATTTAATATTTGATCCCTATTTATTTTCTCACTTTTTAACAAATGTGTACATAAGGTTTATTTATAAATCATAAGGATTTATAGCGTTAATCCTCATGACAACCCAACGAGGTAGGTACTATCAATATCCCTATTTTACAGATAGGGGAACTGAGGCCTAGAGAGCTTAAGTAATTTGCCCAAAATCTCACCACTAAGAAGTGGTGGGATTTGAACCCAGAAAACGTTTAACAAGGACAGGAGGCTTCCTCAATGCATTTAATCTTTACGACTGCAATGCTAGGGAGGTATAATAAATCCCATTTGATAGATGCAGAAACTGAGGCTCAAGGCTATTTGGGCTCTAGATTGTAGACAGAGGAGTCAAATTCCTGTCTGCCCAAGCTCTTAACCTCTTTATTATACTCCCTGGATCATTTATCAGGAATCTTGGTCTAGGATTGCGCTGCTCAATAGGGTATCCACAAGCCACATGTGGCTATTGAACACTTGAAATTTGGCTAGGGTGACTGAGGAACTCCTGTGACTGATTTTTTAATTTATTTTAATTGTAAAACTGAAGGAGGCGAAATATTTTTCCCAATAAACACAACTTAGTTGTTTCAGCAGGACTACGTTTCACTTTAGCCAGTGACAATTTGGTGTCCAAAATGAGCGGTACTGTGAGCGTAAAATACGTACCAGATTTCAAAGATATCAGTATGGCAAAAAATCTTAATATCTCATTAATAATTAAAATTTATGTTAATTATATGTTAAAATACCAATAAAACCAAAAAACCCAAACCCAGGGCTGTCAAGTCGATTCCGACTCATAGAGACCCTATAGGACAGAGTAGAACTGCCCCGCAGTTTCCAAGGAGTGCCTGGCGGATTTGAACTGCCAACCCCTTTGGTTAGCAGCCATGGCACTTAACCACTATGCCACCATGGTTTCCAAAATAATAATATGTTCGAGATATTGGATTAAGTATAAGAAATTATTAAAATTATTTACACCTGCTTCTTTTTATTTTTTTTTAATGCAGCAACTATAAAATCTGAAATTACATAGGTGGCTCACATTACGTTTCTATTGGACAGTGCTGGACTAGAGAGTAGGGGTTCAGTAAACCCAACTACGACAAGGCCCCCAAATCTGGGGGCTATGCCCAGGGTGTAGTTCCAGTGGCCATACCCACAAGTCCAGATGGAGGCCACTGGATTGCAAAGGCTGTAAAATGTCCCAGGACAGGGTGGGGACTGGAGTCAGCTGTCCTAGGTTCAAATCTCAAATCTGCCTCATCCAACCTGGGTGGCCTTGGGTGAGCCCCTCGCCTTGGCTCATCTATGGAAAGGAGGCGACAGTGCCCATCCTGCAGTCCTCTAACTGACTCATGTTCCTGCCTCTGGGCTTTGCACTTCCTGTTTCTTCTGTCTCCCCTGCATACCTTTGCACCCCTCACCTCTTCCTTCCTTGAGCTCTTAGTTCAAATATCATCTTCCTGATGAGGCCTACTGAAAATAGTCACCCCTCGGTCCTGGTAACAGAGGTGTGTCTAAGATATGGGATGTATGTCACGTGCCCTGGGGGCCACTTGAAGGTAGGGGTGGGGGTGGGAGGGTGCCACTGAGCAGTTTCTATTAACCCGGTAGGGTCCAACGTCCTTCCTCAAGCATGGTAGAAAGAACAAATCTACCTTATTTTATTCAAGAAAATAAATACATGATGCTTAAAATCAGTTTTAAACAGTTTTCATTTTATTTTCTTGACAATGGTCTGTCTCCTCACTGAATTCTAAGATCCGCGAGGGCAGGGATGGGTCAGTCTTGTCTCCGCTGAGTTAAGACCAGCATTTAGAGCGGGGCCCACAACCCAGCAGTATTCCACAAGATAGGGATGTAAGAGCAAGCTCACTGCAGTGCTGGCTTCAGGCAGGTGCTCAGAGAACAACCATCTCCGCCATTCTTCACCTCTGACCACTGGCCCTTCCAGCCTGAACCTTGGTGTCCTGGTGTAAAAAGTGAGCTCAAACAACAAGTGTTGATGAGGACTTGGAGAAGTTGGAACGCTTATCCATTGCTGGTGGGATTGGAAAATGATATAGCTGCTGTGGAAAACAGTTTGGTGGTTCCTTCAAAAAGTTAAACAGAATTATCACATGGCCCAGCAATTCCACTCCTAGGTCTGTACTCAAAAGACTTGTAAGCAGATACTTGTACAAACAGATACTCGTACACCAGTGTTCATTGCAGCATTATTCACAATCGCCAAAATGTGGAAACAACCTAAATGTCCATCAAGAAATGAACGGATGAAGAAAATATGGTATATACATACACAATGTGTATACGTACACACTTAGCCATAAAGAGAAATGAAGTCTTGATACAGGCTACAACATGGATGAACCTTGAAAACACTATGCTAAGTGAAATAAGTCAGTCACAAAAGGACAAATACTGTATGATCCCACTTACATGAAACTTCTAATATTGGCAAATGTATAGAGATCTAAGTTTATCAGTGGTTGCCAGGGGCAGAAGGGAGGGGAAGAGAGGAGTCATTGCTTACGGGGCACTGAGTTTCTTTTTAAGGGTGATGGAAACGGATAGTGGCGATGATTGCTCAACACGATGAACGTAATTAATGTCACTGAATTGTACATGTAAAAAATGTTGACACAGCAAATGTTTTCTTATATATATTTTTATCAAAATAAAGAAAAAGACGAGTTCATTCATCCCTCCCCAGTGGGGGCGTCCTCAGGGTGAAATGATATCTCAGATCCCCCTGGTGTGCCCCAAAGGCTGGGGATTCTGAGACACAGATGGGCTGGTCCCTGGGGCCAGAAATAAAGGAGAGTGACTCTGTCCCTCCTCCCATCCAGCCTCTGCCTGAGGAGTTATTTTTTGACATTTGGTGAATTCAGATATCAAGACCTAACATAGATTTCTAAGAAAGGTCTTGGACCCCTGAGGCTGCTCAGGGAGGCTCCGCTGAACAGCATATGGCACCAGGAGCTCCCAGGCCTCTGGGTTCAAGTCATTATAGGCCTCTTCCCATCTCTACGTTTCCACTGTCTCCACTTTATTTATTGAGCACCTACGATACGTCACACACTGTTTTAAGCATTTTACATGTATTAACTTATTTAATCCTCAAAACAACTCTATGAAGTGAATACTGTTATGAGCCCATGATAAAAAAAAATTTTTTTTTTCTTTTTTTATGCCCCATGATAGGGAGGAGGAAACTGAAGCAGGGCTTTAAGTTGTTTTCCTGAGGTAGGACAGTAGGTCAAGGCAGAGGTGGGGTACACACTTAGGCAAGGTCCTTCTAGGTTGGAGCCCTGGCGTGCAGTTGTTCTTAACCATTAGACCACACTGCTTCTATCATGAATGCCGTAAAGCCCACCAGATTGTGAAGCTCAGGCCTCCCTAGGCACCCCACTGGTTCTTATGAGCCAGGAGTCAGCTCTTAAGTCTGTGAGTCTTTGCAAAGCTCCTGGGTTGCTGTCCCACAGCTGGACCTCAGGCTGCTCTTCCGTAGAATGGGGACAACGGGGCTTTCTGCCCAAGGTTCTCCTAAGAGTTAATAAGGCGGTAGTGGGCTGGTGCTTTATAAACAGGGAAGCACCCGTGAAACATTCAGTTTGCTCTTTTTCTTCTCAGCAACATCTTGGGAGGGAAAGACGTTTTTTCCATTTCACAGTTGGGGAAATTGGGGCTCATAACAATAAACTGATTTTTCCCAGATGATGGGGAGAGCCAGAGGCTGATGTCCGCACTCAGCTCCGGGCGCGGGGGGCCGAGTGGCGGTGGACTCCCCCCTGGTAGACGGCGAGGCCAGGGTGCCCGGCAGTGAGCTGACCTAGGAGGCGAGGCCCGGGCGGAGCGAGCCGGGGCGGTGACCCCGGGGGCGGGGCGCTCGGGATGGTGCAATCCCCCGTCTGAGGGCATCAGCGGCGCGGATTAGTTCAGGTTTACATCACCCGGGCTTGGAGACGAGCTACGCCCGGCGCCCCCGAGACATTCGCAGCTCGAGCGGCGGCAGCGGCAGCCTCGTCAGCGTCCGGCGACAGCGGGGGGAGCTAGACCGGAGCCGGAGCTCAGCCGCAGCGGAGCGGTCCCCGGTTCACCTCGGGGACCCTGCCGACTCTGCGCTTGGACGGTGCCGGGAACCACGCGGGACACGAGACCAAGGTAACCGGCAGAGCAGGAGAGCGAACCGGCCGGGGCCGACCGGAGTGGGGAGCCCGGCGCGCACGGGGGGCCAGAGCCTCGGGGTGCTCGAGGGTGGCTACATGTTACGTACACACACGCGCACACATACACACGCAACTTTTCACAAGTCCCGCTGTCCGCGGGGCGCACCGGGCCCAGCGTCCCCACAGGTCTCGTAGGGTGCGGGGTCTCTCGCGGGGCGTAGTAGCTGTGACCCAGGGGGAAAGGAGATCCCGGGATGGAGGTGTCCTTGTGTCACCCCAGAGAGGTGTGCGGGGTTGTCTGTTTTGTGTGAGTGTGGACTGGGGAAGTTGTGAGTTTTGTGGGGGAGGTCTGCGCGGGTCATTGGAGAACTGTAGAACTCTGTAGGGTCTGCGTCTGAGTGTCTGCAGGCTGTGCGGGGGTCCGCGGGGGTCTCGGGAATCTGCGTGCCTCCTTGGATGGTGCGAGCTCTGGGGACAGGTGTTGGATGTGCAGAGGGCCCGGCCGGTGCGGAGCTGGGGTGCCCCGGGAGCTGGGTGCGGGTGCAAGGCGATGGGAACGAAGAGGCCGCACGCGGGGTGTCGGACTGGGTGAGCGGGGGTGCGGGGATTGCCGGGCGTAGGCCGCAGTGTGCACCCGGCAGCTTGCCGCGGATTTGCAGGTTGTACTCTGCGCGCATAGGTTTTGTTCCCGCAGACGGTTTGTGGTGTACCTGCAGTCTCTGGGGCAGGGGGGACGAGGGCCCAGATCTGCCCCTTCGCCGGGCCCTAGGACCCAACCTCCTACCCTTTGCCTCACTGTCTTCCAGTCACGGGCAGCTCTTCCGTTTCCACTGGGTCTTCTGTCCCCAGATGTGCGCCGCACGCTGCTTCCGCGCCCACGGGAGGGCCCAGAGCAGGCGGGGCTTCCGATGGCCCGCCGCCCCCTCTCCTCGGGTCGGAAGCATGTGGCCTTGTCGGTGTTGATCGTGGTTGTGATAGTTCTGGGGGATGTGTGTGTGTGTGTGTGTGCCATGTAATGAGGTGTGCGTCCCTTTCTGCTCTGAACGTGTGTCTTCGACTGGCTTGGATGAAGTTTTTTTTTTGGGGGAGGGGTGTACACCTGTCTGCCCTGGATGCGGATGAGTGGTGGGTATGACTCCTCCTCACTTCTCCCCCTCTCCCTATGGCAGAGAAAAGCAGGAGGTAGATATAAAGGGCTGCCTCCATCCTACAGTGAAGGTTCTAGGCTTGCCGTGTGGCCTGCAGAGTCAGTCCCTTGCTCATTGAGAGACTCAGTTACCCTATCTGTCCAACGGAGCTGATACCAGGCCCCAACCCCCTCTTCACCTGGTGTGTGTGGGGCGGAGCGGGGGGGGGGGGGCGGTGAAACACTTACTCAGCCAGGTCCCATCTCACTGGACTCTTAGAACAGCCCGGGGAAGTGAGGTAAGGAGTGTTATCCTAGCCTCATCCCCGAAGGGGATTTCTGGGGAGATTTCTAAGACTTTCAAGAGTAGCACTTAAGTACTTTCAGCTATGAATAACAATGATAAATAATAATAGGACAATCGAACCCATCCAAATCCATTTTCAAATCCATTGCCAACAAGTCAATTCCTATGCATAGTGACCCTATAGGACAGAGTAGAACCCCCCATAGGGTTTCCAAGGAGCGGCTGGTGGATTTGAACTGCCTGCCTTTAGGTTAGCAGCTGAGCTCTTAACCACTGCAGCACCAGGGGACCAATAGAACAACAGTAGTGACCCTCTCCGACATGCAATGGTTAAGGGCTTCTCTGCTGGGAAAGGTCAGAGGTTCAAACCCCCCCAGTTGCACTGCGGGAGAAAAGACCTGGCAATCTGCTCCTGTAAAGATTACAGTCTAGGAAACCCTGTGGAGGCAGTTCTACTCTGTCCTACAGGGTTGCTGTGAGTTGGAATCCCCTCAACTGCACACATAGCAATATGCGGCAACAGGAGTCCCTGGCTGGTGCAAATGACTCCAGTTGGAGTCCACCCAGAGGCCCCTCTGAAGAAAGTCCTGGGGACCTACTTCTGAAAAATCAGCCATTAAAAACCTCATGGAGCACAGTTCTACTCTGACACATGGGGTTGCAGGGAGTCAGAACTGACTTGACAGCAACATTTTTTTTTTTTTTTGATCCTCCTACAGGGCCACGCTAAGCTCTACGTAATTTGAGTTTTCATTTCATCATCACAAAAATCCTGTGGGCTTTGCATCCTCTTCCCATTTTACAGTTGAGGGAACTGAGGCTCAGAAATTTGAGGAATTTGCCCAGAACTATCCAACCAGGAATGAATGGAGCCAGGATTAGAACCCAGGAATATCTGACTCCAACCCCTTCCCCCCATCACATTCTTTCCAAGAAGGGTTATGGTGTTTCACTGGGTTGGCAGTGTCCCCTCCCACCCAAGGCAGCCTATGGGAGCTGCATGATTGGAGTGGGGGGTCTCCATCTCAGGACCAACTTGCATGATGTTTCCCATTCATCCTGCCTCTGCTTGGACTGTTTGTCCTTTATCGGGGCTGAAGTCTGGCTTGATCTAATGTCTCAGACCTACGTCTCCAATGTCCTCATCTGGAGCCTAAATGGTTGGACAGATGGGTCCCGGAGAGAAGCTTCCCACCCTGACCGGCCATTACATTGTCCTCTCTCCCACTCACCGCACACAGTTCTCAACTGGGCATGTGGCACTTTACTCCACAGTGGAATGAGGGAATCTTGGGGCCTTTGAGAGACCCTCCCTGCTCAGTCCCATTTCTCTGATGTGACACTGGAGCACTCAGGTGTCTGTCTCATAGACTAACTGCATATGAACTCTGATTACAGCGGCTCTGGGCCATTGGCCTATTCATACAGCAGAGAAAAGTCACATTTGAGAAAAGAAATACGCTCTCTTTTGAAATACCCAACAATCAACGAAGGCAGAATCTTTATTTTAAAATTTTGAAATAGAAAAATTTCCTTGCTTCCCTGGCAAATCCCTTCCTCTCCAGAAGCTTCTGTGGCCAATTTACTCTGGGTCCTTCCAGACCTTTTCCTGTGCACTCACACAACTACTTATGTACAGATATGGAGATGCATTGTTCTATGTGCTGTTGAGTTTTTTCACAAATGGAATCACTTCGAGTGTATTGTCAGGCAACTTGCTTTGTTCATTCACTTGACAATATACACCCATTCTCTACATCCATTCATACAAACGTCTAGTACATATGCCATTCATTCACCCTCATCCTTCCTTCCTTCCTCCCCCCCGCTTTCAACAGATGATAAATGTCTATACAACCAGACTCAATAGATACAGTGCTGAGTCTCTCTCCCTCTCACCCCACCACCAAGCTCATCTTTCTGTTTGACTTTTTGTTTTTCTTTTCCCCTTAACTGTTCACCCTGGAGGTCTTTCTAATTAGCACGTAAAGAGCTCCCTCAGTCTTTTCAATGGCTGCATAACCTTCCATTGTACGGGTGAAGTATAATTCACTTAACCGGTCCCCTAAAGGTGGACTTCCGGTTTGCCATTCTTTTTCTATATTGTACAGGGTGTCAGGAATAACCTTGTACTCGCACCATTTTGAGGTCCCTCAGCTATTAACTGAAAGGTTGGCGGTTGGAACCCACTGATCAATGCTTTGAAAGGCCTGGAGATCTGCTTCTGCAAAGACTACAGCCAAGGAAACCAAATGGAGTTGTTCTGCTGTATCACATGGGGTTGCCATGAGTCGGAACTGACTTGACAGCAATGGGTGCATTATTACACACACACATCTAAAGGGTAAATTCCTGGCGATGGGATTAATTACTGAATCAAAGCGTGTGTGCACTTTTTATTTTGATATTATCAAAATGTATGCCATTGAGGTTGCACCATTTTCCCGCCACCAGAATGTCCTTGTTGTTAGTGGCTGCCATGGTGCACACCCTCCTTCACAACGTCTCCAGTATGCTACTCTTTCTGCTAAGATGCAACGTGTCTAAAATGAAACTCAACGACCTTCCTCCAGAGTTCCAAAAGTAAGGGTTTCTCCCCTAGCTCAGGAAATAAAGCTACCACGCCTTTTCCTTACTTCAGGAACCTAATACTGGACCTCACTGACTCCACCTTCTCTCTCACCCCCACGTCCAGTCCACTACGGAGTCTTCTGGATCCTCCTCCTCTGAGCCTTTGAAACTATGGCTGTGCTCTGGTGCCAATGGTTAAGAGCCTGGCTGTTAACCAAAAGGTCAACAGTTTGAATCCACCAGCCACTCCTTGGAAAGCCTATGGGGCAGTTCTAGTCTGTCCTATAGGGTCGCTACGACTTGGAATCGACTTGACAGCAACGGGTTTGGTTTTTATTTTTTTGGTAATCTTTACAGAAGCAGACTGCCACGTCTTTATCTCATGGAGCGGCTGGTGCGTTTGAATAATCACCTTTCAGTTAGCAGGCAAGTGCTTAACCACTTCGTCACCAGGGCTCCTTCAGCTGTACTATAGAAACAAGCAGTTTAGCAGCAGCTGAGATGAAATAGAAGTTTATTTCTCTCCTGTGTAAAAACTCTGGAGGCAGGCAGCCCAGGGCTGGTCTGTGCTCCCAGTGTCAGAGTCAGGCTCTACTCTTGTTGCTCCACTGTATATGTAGTACTTCCTGGTCCAAAATGGATGCTGGGGCTCCAGCAATCGGGTCCACATTCCAGCCAACAGGAAGGAGGAAATGAGGGTAGGCCCTCTCTTTAAGGACATCGCCTTGTGAGTTGGACGCAATACTTCCATTAATATCCTATTAGCCACATCAATACATCAATACCAAGCTGCAAGGGAGACAGACATGTAGTCTTTATTCCAAGTGGCCTTGTGCTCATCTAAAAACTTCAGGTCCTAATCTTTTGTGAGAAGGGGGGACCAGAGACTGAGGGACAACCAGCCATCTCTGCCATGTGGTGCTTGTAGAGCCCTTCAGAATAGGACCCTGCTCATCTCACCAGCCTTATTTCTTGAACTTTTCACACTTTGCTGCAGCCACACCCATTCCCAACTGCAGCTTGTACTTTTGCCCTTCCCCTCTCCCTGACAACAACAACAAAATAGTTGTTGACTCACGGTGACCCTATGTGTGTCAGACTAGCAGTGTGCTCCATAGGTTTTTTTTTTCTTTTGCTAACAGCTTTTCTGAGCTATAATTCATATACCATACAATTCATCCATGGAAAGTATACAAACTAGTTGGCTTTTAGTGTAGTTAGGGTTGTACGACCATAACCACAATCAATTCTACAACGTTTTTGTCACCTCAAAAAGAAAGCCCATACCCTTTAGTTATCACCCCCTTTCCTCCTATACCTCCTGGCCCTAGAAACCACTAATCTGCTTTCTGTCTCTCTATAAAACCCAAAAGCCAAACCCGTCACTGTCAAGTTGTTTTCGACTCATAAGATTTCCCTATTTGAAACATCTCATATAAATGGTATCACACAATATGTAGTCTTTTGTGACTGGCTCCTTTCACTTAGCATAATGTTCTGAGTTTCCACGACTGATTTTTCAGAAGTAGGTCACCAGGCCTTTCTTCCAAGGTAGCTCTGGGTGGACTTAAACCTCCAGTCTTTTGGCTGGTGATGAGTATGTTAACTGTTTCCATCATCCAGGGACTCCTCCCTCTCCCTAGGACAATGGTTACCAGACCAGCAGCAACAACCTCACCTGGGAACTTATTAGAAGTGCAAATTCTCAGGCCATTTCCCAGACTTAACTGAATCAGCTCCTCTGTGGATGGGGCCCAGAAATGTGTGTTTCAACAAGTCCTCCAGGTGATTCCGATGCATACTCAAGTTTGGGAACCATTGGCCTAGAATATGTCTCTCCACATCACCTGGCTAACTCCTGGTCTCTTTCAGGTCTCATTTTGAATACTACTTTTTCCAGTCTGGAGCCCTGGTGGCAGTGGTTAAGAGTTCGGCTGCTAACCAAAAAGTCTGCAGTTCGAATTCACCAGCCACTCCTTGGAAACCCTATGGGCCAGTTCTACTCTGTCCTATAGGGTCCTGTAGGACTTGATGGCAATGGGTTTTTTTGGTTTCTCCCAGCCTGGGATAGAGGCCTCTCTGGGCTCCTATAGCCTCGTGCTCCCCACCTCGCCCCATGAGCAGCGATCACACTGTACTTGATTTTGTGGTTACTTGTCTGCCCTCGAGTGGACTAGAAGATCCCAAGGGCCAGAACTCTGGCTGAGACATCTCTCTTTCCCAGCACCCACCTAGGACCAGGCACAGAGCGGCTCCCAGTGAGTGCTGAATGAATGAATAGGATTGCATCTCTGTGTAGCATCTTGGAATGTACTAGACCCACAGATTCTAAGATGGATTGATTTTCTTTATTATGATTTTTAGGAACAAGCTGTGTTTCCAAACAGTTTCTTTAAATGTAAAAATTTTAAATAGGAAGTACATTCATATAGTTTAAAATTCAAAAAGTCTAAAAGTAAAAGTCTTCTTCCAGACTTGTGTATACTGCCAGAGTTTATACATATATAAGCAAATATATTTCTTCCTTATTTTTTTTAACATAAGAGCCTTACATGTTACACACAGTTCTGTGTTTTGCTTTGTTGTTGTAATATACCTTGGGGATTGGTCCACATCAGTTTGTAGAAAGCTTCCTGGTCCTTTTTCAGAACTCTATAGTATTCCCCTGTGTGAATGCCCCTTGACGTTTTCACCAGCCCCCTACTGCTGGACATGTGGGGCATTTCCTGCCTTCTGCTAGTAGACACAAGGCTCTGATAAACAACCTTGCATGTGGTTGTTTTTTTAATTGTACTTTAGATGAAGGTTTACAGAGCAAACAAGTTTCTCATTAAAAAATTAATATACAGATTGTTCTATGACATTGGTTGCCAACCTCATGATATGTCAACACTCTCCCCTTCTTGACCTTGGGCTCTCCATTACCAGCTTTCCTATCTCCTTTTGCCTTCTCGTCCTTGTTCCTGGGCTGGTGTGCCCATTTAGTCTTGTTTTGTTTTATGGACCTGTTTAATCTTTGACTGAAGGGTGAACCTCAGGAGTGGCTTCACTATTGAGCTAAAAGTGTGTCCAGGGCCATACTCTTGGGGTTTCTCCAGTCTCTGTCGGACCAGTAAGTCTTTTTTTTTGTGTGAGCGCGTTAGAATTTTGTTCTGCATTTTTCTCCAGCTCTGTCTGGGGTTCTTTATTGCGATCCCTGTCAGGGCAGTCTGTGGTGGTAGCGGGGCACCATCTACTTTTGCTGGATTCATTCTGGTGGAGGCTTGGTAGTTGTGGTCCATTAGTCCTTTGAACTAATCTTTCCCTTATGTCTTTGGTTTTCTTCTTTCTGCCTTGCTCCAGATGGGGTGAGACCAGTGGCTTATCTTAAATGGCTGCTCACAAGACTTTAAGACCTCAGACGCTACTCACCAAAGTAGAATGTAGAACATTTTCTTTATAAACTACGTTATGCCAGTTGACCTAGATGTTCCCCGAGACTCATGGTTCCCAACCATGTGGTTAGGTTTTTGTGGGCAGTTTAAGTGGAGGATAAATCTCCACTTAAGCCACCCTCTCAGCAGGGGAAGAGAGGGGCCACCAAACGCCTCACCTTAGTCCCTTTCTCTCCTTCTTTCTAGATGCAAGCCACCCCTCTGGCTGCTCCTGCTGGTGCCCCCTCCAGGAAGAAGGGGTTAGAGTTGGACAATGACCTAGATGCTGAGTGCCCTACCCGGAAACGAACTCGAAGCCAGTCCCAGCCCCTGCTGCCCCCCTGCCTGCTGCCCCTGAGCCCAACCCCCGCCCCAGATCCTGTACCTGCTGTGGCCACTGCCTCCCGGCTTGGGCCCTACATCCTCCTGGAGCCTGAGGAGGGTGGCCGTGCCTACCGTGCCCTGCACTGCCCCACAGGGACCGAGTATACCTGCAAGGTACGTCCCCAGGGGCCATGTTCTCCCACATCGCAGGGGTCTGGAAGGGGCCTTGGCTACAGAGGATTTCCAGGGGGACTAGGGGGTTCTTATATTCATTTATTCCTTTATTTATTAGGGAACCAGCCTCCAGTTCTCTGTTAGGCCCTGGCCTGGGCTGAGGTCAGAGAGGCAACCAGACATCCTCCTAGGCCTTGAAAAATTCACAGCTTAGGCTCTAAACCCAGCTCTCTAGAGTGTGATAAATGGTTAAGGGTGCAGCTCAGGGGAGCAGAGGAGCACAGAGAAGCCTCTAATATATTTGAGGGAGGGGGTGTCAGAAAAGGCCTGGCAGGTTTCCAAAAGTTAGCCAATGAAAACCTCATGGGTCACAACATAACATTGACAAACAACAGACAAGTGGATAAGTGAAATCTGTCAGGCCGTCCTAAGTGCTATGGAGAAAAATAAGGCTGGGATTAGGGTGAGGGGGCATGGAGGGCAGATGGTGCAGGATATCATTTCAGCTAGGGCAGGCCAGGAAGACCTCTCTGAGGAGGTGCCATGTGAGCTGCATGAACCTGGGGGGCTGGCCGTGTGGGTACCGAGAGGGAGGGCGGCCAGGCAGCAGGAACAGCAACTACAGATGCATGGAGGAGAATGTGCTTGCTTGAACTAAAATAGAAGCCTCTATACCACCCCAAGTATTTGTTTTTCAGCATCCACTTAAAAAAAAAAATTATGCATTAACTATGCGTATCCTTTATCTAATTTTCTCTGTGGCATAACTAAAAGAACGTGCAAAGGGTTTAAAATCAGACCAACCAGAGTGCGTGTCCCAGCTGTGCCACCGATTAGCTGTATGGCTTACTTCACTGAATCTCAGTTTTCCCATCTGTAAAATGGGATACGCCTTTCAAAACTATGTTGATGTTTTGATCTAATGTCCACAAAGCCCCTAGCACATTTCCTGCCAACCTCCCCACCCTCACCACATGCCCCTCTTCCTCTCCCTACTCCCTTCCAGCCACACTGATCTATGGCTGGGGGTTTAGAACAGGTCAAGCTCTTTCTCACCTCAGGGCCTTTGCATTGCCTGTGCCCTGCACATGGAAAGCTTATCCCATGGGCATCTCCGAATCCTTCAGGTCACTTCCCCAGAGTCTCTTCCAGACCACGTTTTCTAAAATCAGTGACCTCTTCCAAAATACCCTCTATTCCAGCATCTTTCTTGGTTCCTTTGCAACATTCGTCAGAATCTGTAAATATCTAGTCTGCTGGCTTGTTTACTGTCTCCTGTATTGGGTGCCAGGCGCAAGGAGGGCAAGTGCATGGCTATCAGTCAGGTGTGGTCTCCAGTGGCTGGCACAGGTGGGCAGTCCGTGTGTGGTGCAGGATGAATGAAAGGGTGGGCAGGAGTCCGCGTGAGAGCTAGCGCTGATGACATAGCATGATGTGACTTCTGCATTATCTGCTCTTCTGGACTTCCCCAGCGTGGACGGTTACTTTTCTGTATAGGTTACCTATTGTTTTTCAGTGATCTCACGTTTAAGGCTATGTACCAAAAACAAAACAAAAACAAAAACCCATTGCCATCAAGTCGATTCTGACTCATAGTGACCCTATAGGACAGAGTAGAACTGCCCCATAGGGTTTCCAACAAGCAGCTGGTGAATTCGAACTGCTAACCTTTTGGTTAACAGCCATAGCACTTAACCACTGTGCCACCAGGGCTCCAAGGCTCTATAGGCTAGTAGTTAAGAGCACAGACAATGAGTTCAAATCATGACTGCCACTTGTTGGCTGTGTGGCTTCTCAGCTTCCGGAACTGTGGAATCATGGTACTTACCTCAGGGATGTTGAGTGAGTGGAGTGACTTGGTCCATGAAACCCTTGGTACAGTGCCTAGCCTGCGGTAGGTGTCTAAAGGGTTAGCTATGACTGTCTCCAAGCCCAGCCCAGGCTCCACAGGTCCTCACCTCTGCTCACACCATGCTCTGCCCACAGGTGTACCCGGCCCCCGAGGCCCTGGCTGTGCAGGAGCCCTACGCGCGGCTGCCCCGCCACGAGCACGTGGCACGACCCGCTGAGGTCCTGGTGGGCACCCAATTCCTCTATGCCTTTTTCGAACGTTCCCACGGGGACATGCACAGCCTGGTGCGCCGCCGCCGCCGCCTCCCTGAGCCCGAGGCTGCTGTGCTCTTCCGCCAGATGGCCGCCGCCGTGGCACACTGCCACCAGCACGGTCTAGTCCTGCGGGATCTCAAACTGCGCCGCTTTGTCTTCACCAACTGTGAGAGGTGAGTGTGGCCACGGAGACCCACCCACCAACATGCCAAAGAGGTGGGCCTTGATGAGGCAAACTGAGGCCCAAGAAGGCAAAGTAACTCATGCAATAAATGGAGAAGCCTGGACTAGCACCAAGTTCCCTGGGAAAGGTTGCTCAGCCCTGCTGGAAGGCCCTGGGGCTGAGCACTGTGTTATGATCATAACAGCAGCTGACAGTATTGAAGACCACAGCTGCCCTCTCTGATTGGCCTGGGTCCTTGTACATATGAGGTAGATACTGATATTGTCCTCACATGACAGATGAGGAAACCGAGGCCCAGAGAGGTTAAGTAACCTTGCCAAGATCCCACAGCTTAATGGTAGAGCCAGGATTCAAACCCGGATCTGACTCCAGAGCCTGGGCCTTAATTCACACCGAACTTGAGAGGCAGGGGGCCTGGATACCTGGCTGGGCTTTCTCTAACTCTGGGTGACTCAGGGTGTTTGGACCTCAGTTTCCCCATTGGTAGGGGAAGGGCTGGACTGTCAGGATGTTTCCAGAATTCCAAGTCCACAGACAACAGCCAAAACAGGCCCTGAAGTTCCAACCCACATGGGAACTGTTTCTGTAAAACCGAGAATCCGTGGTTTTTCGTTAGAAGAGAACTGGGTAGGGGGAGCTGACATCCGGCCCCCTCCTCAGACTTCTGGGTATGTGGGATATGTCAGAGCCACCAGATACACATGAACTTCAACCGGGGGCACCCATTTCGTTTCAAGGTTCTTTTGCAGGCAGAGGAGGGTGACCCCATTGCATCTTTTAAACTTTATATTTTAAAATAATTTTAAACTTGAAGAGAAGTAGCAAAAAGAGCCCAGAGAGTTCCCATATATCCTTCCCCGAGTTCCCCCAGTGTTAACATCTTATACAACCATAATATAATCATCAAAACTAAGAAATTATCCTGGGATGGTACTATTGGAAACGCTGGTGCCGTAGTGGTTAAGTGCTACTGCTGCTAACCAAAGGGTCAGCAGTTTGAATCTGCCAGGCGCTCCTCAGAAACTCTACGGGGCAGTTCTACTCTGTCCTATAGGGTCTCTATGAGTCGGAATCAACTTGACAGCACTGGGTTTGGTTTGGTTTTGGTTTATGGTACTATTAAGGAGCCCTGCTGGCGCGATGATTAAACACCTGGTTGCTCACCAAAAGGTTGGCAGTTCAAACCCATGAGCCGCTCTGCCAGAGGAAAGACAGGGTGACCTGCTTCCATAAAGATTTACAGATTTACGGGGCAGTTCCACTTTGTCCTATACAGTTGCTATGAGTCAGAATCGACTCAACAGCATACAATGTGCTAATTAACTAAACCAGACTTTATCCTGATTTCCCTAGTTTCCTTTTCTATCCAGGATCCCACAATACATTTAGTTATTGTGTCTCCTTAAAAAAACTTCAGTTGCTGTGGCGTTGGTTCCTACTCATGGCGACCCCATGTGTGCAGAGTAGACCTGTGCTCCGTAGGATTTTCAATGGCTGTGACCTTTTGAAGCAGATCGCCAGGCCTTTCAGATAGCTGCTGAGCACTTAATTAACCGTTTGCGCCATCCCTTATGTCTCTTTAGTCTCCGGCAACCCGAGACAGTTTCTCAGTCTTCTCGTGTCTTTCGTGACCTTGATATTTTGGAAGAGTATTGGCCAGCTATTTTGCAGAATGTCCCTCAGTTTGGATCTGACAGATGTTTTCTCACAGTTAAATTGAGGTTATGCATTTTTGACAAGAATACTCCCAGAAGTGATGTACCCTTCTCAGCTCATCATGTCGGGACATATGTGATGTTGATATGTCTGTCTTATTACTGGTGAGGTCAACCTCAATCTCTTGGTTAAGGTGGCATCTGCCAGGTTTCTGCACTGTAAAAAGTTCCTAATTTTCCCATTGTAATTAATAAATAAGGTCCCTAGGTGGTGCAAACTAACCTAAAGGTTGGCAGTTCAAACCCACGCAATGGCCCACAGAAGAAAGTCCTGGAAATCTGCTTCTGTTAAGATTACGGCCAAGAAAACTCTACGGAGTCCGGTTCTACTCTGTTACACAGGGGGTCACCATGAGTTGTGATCAACTTGACAGCAACGAGTTTGGTTTGGGTTTTTAATTAATAAGTGTCTTGGGGGAGCAGAGGTGCAGCGTGGGGGACCAGAAGGGGGCACTTTCCCCAGGCTGCAAGTTCAAGGGGGCACCAGATGAGGCGCCACAAGTATAAAAGGTGCCTGCCAGAGGCAACCAGACACGGGGGGAAGGCGTGTTTCTGCTGATGGCTTGCCAACATCAACGTCTTTTCACCTTGAAATTGGCTGTGGGGGGGGCGCGACTTCAAGGTTGCGCCTGAGCACTGGTTATCCCTGCGGTGCCTCTGCGGAGGCGCAAGTTCAGTGCGTGCCATTGGAGCTGTTTTCCATCGATCGGCCTCTGTGGGTACTTTGAGGCTACGTAAACATCCTGTTTGCCCTTTCTGGAGGCCGCCTGGCGGCTGTCCATCTTGCCTGCAGCAGTTATTGCTGTGCTGTTTGCCTAGTGCTGACACTCTGTTTCCTTCTTCCATTACATTTTAGATTAAAACAAACATGCTTTTAATAAGACACAATGTAAAATTTAGAATGATCTTTAAGCTAATATACAACTATAAATAAATTTTCACCTTAGGGTCAGTACAATACCCCCAGACCTGGAGGTGAGAACCTGTTTCCTTTTCTTCTCAAGGTAGTAATTTGAAAAGCACTGTAGGTGGAAGAGGGACTGTGGAGTCAGACAGACCTGGGTTCGAATCCTGGTTCTGCTTCTTATCTGCTCTTTGGCCTTGAACAGTGGCTTCACTTGCCTGAGCCTTGCTTTCTTCAGCTGTAAAACAGACTCACAATGCTGCCTCCACAGTCCTGTGATTCATAGGATTGGTCAATGTTTGCCAAATGTTGGTAGGCACCCAGGAAGTGGGTGCCTTAAGGAAGAAGATTAATAGCAGTGGTAATAGAATACATAATTATTATTAATCTAGAGTGCTCTGTGGGAGGCCTGGTGATGCAGTGGTTACGCTTTTGGCCGCTAACCAAAAGGTCGACGGTTAGAATCCACCAGCCACTCTTTGAAAACCCTATAGGGGCAGTTCTACTGTGTCTTATAGGGTCGCTATGAGTCAGAATCGACCTGATGGCAATGGGTTTCGTTTTTGGTTTAGGTTTCTCTGTGGGGTTTGTTTAAAGCAGAGGTTGCAAATGGCAGGCCACAAACACGATTTTGTTTTGTTTTGCACCCCTGCGCGTGTTCACTTGTGTTTTTAATTGGAATTGGTTGCCAACATTTCAAAGACTGGGACTTTTTTTTTCTTTTATTAACTTTTATTGAGCTTCAAGTGAACGTTTACAAATCCAGTCAGTCTGTCACATATAAGTTTACATACATCTTACTCCGTACTCCCACTTGCTCTCCCCCTAATGAG